>NC_134016.1:42648606-43972356 GCF_040712315.1 Castanea sativa
TAGCATTGATTCTCTTCTTGATGACATACCTAATAATGCTCCTATTATGGATGAGAACAATTTTGATGATCAAATGCCTTGTGGTCCTGTGGTTAATGAGAATATGCTGCATTGTGCTCCAGTAGTTGTGGACGAGAATGATTTTGACATGGATATTCCAGTTGATATGACTCCAGTGGTAGATTGTGACGTGAAGAAGGAGCTGGATTTGGTGGAGATGATGTCTCAAGTTAATGAAGCCAAATGTGTAAACCCTTAGGAATTTGGCTTCAGGGTTCCCTTTTTTTCTTATGCCATTGGCTGAAAGTTTTTTTCCTTGAATTACTTTGAGAGGAAGAATTCAAGAACGAATGGATAATAGTTGGGTAACACGCATGCAAGAAGCAAAACATACATATAAAATAATGATAATAATAATAAAATAAATAATACTATTGGAATTCTTGTGACATATGTACTCAACTGTTTGTATGGAATTGTATTTATCTGTAAGGGAATTGAGTGTATATTGTTTTTCCAGGCTTATTATGAATGAAAATTTTGAACATTTATTTATTTATTTTCCAACTAATATATTTGGAGTTGTATTGTTCGCTATTAGCGTGTTCATTGTTAAGTATCATCACTTTCACATAATTTGAATGACTTTAATAAGAATGATCGTGTAACTTAACCAATACTTTTTTGGTGTTTTTAACTAAAACTTCTAGGAGTTAAATCTTTCATCCATGTTGTAATTATTGAAATTAAAAATAAAGAAAAAGAAAAAGTAAAAAGAGTGCTTTGTAACATTTTCAGGTCAAATTAGGCATGCACCACACATTATTATGCATCTCGCATATATATATAGATGATATACGTAGGGACATGTTTAGATGGCAATTAATTAAGTACTCCTCGATCGTAATTTTTCAGTATGAGTACTTCATCTAATATAAAATTTTTATGTTATTTTGCTCCAAGTAGATCAACATGTTAATAGTAAGCATGCATGATATTAAAGTATAATAAATGTGTACCTCCTTAATAAGCAATTCGTGTTGGAATTTTGCAATAAATGAAGAATTTAGAAACATTATGTCAAGGAATGTGAAAGCTTCATGTATAACTTTCTTCATCAGTAAAATAAATAAATAAATAAAACTATTGAAGCCTTAAATTAATGTAATAAATAATGGAGTATAAATACTCAGAAAAAAGCGTAACGGAGTGGATATTGTAGCCACTAATGACAGTTTTTACTCGATGTTATACTTAATACATGTTGGTGTTAATTTGCTGGAAGTCAAAACAATTTGTGGACTGTGTAATATTCATTAGCTAGTTGTAAGGGAAAGTGTTAAACATAGAGCCACACTGTTATTAGAAAACCCTTTCTGTTTATATCGGTCCAATTTCGTAATTACTAATTAGTACTAAATTTAATTAGCCTATAATAACTTGCACTATGAGCTAGTATGGTTTCTAAATTTGCAAAATTTAAATTTTCCATTTCTCTTATTAAGTCTTTTCCCTTTTCAGATTCTACTAATTAATACCAAACATGTAACTTTTCACGGGATCGTGAAGTTATTAGACAATTTTTTTTTTTTTTATACAAAATAGAATTTTTATTTTAATCTAATCTGTATGTATGTGTGTAAAGTTCTACCCTGAAGATTTGAACTCCGGCCCTTACCCTCCACACCCCACAAATATTTATACTTGTAAAGTGACCACCGCACCAAAAGAAAGAAAAAGAAAGGATTAAATTTTATATGCAGGTCAATGGCATTATATGCATGTTTTTACTGTAGCCATGAACTTTTTGTTGTTGTTGATAGGATAGCCATGAACTTGTTGATAAAATTAAAATTTAGATGTTAATAAACGTTATTAACTTATTATACGGTAAAGTTCTCTGTATAATATTTGGTTTATATAAGTAATCCATCCATATAAATGTTTCTAGGTACATTTGAATAGTAATAATTTGTGCATCTACTAGCCTGGACTGAAAGTAGATTAGATTATAGATTTCATCTTCTTCTTCTTTGTTCTTTTTTCTTTTTTTCTTTTCCTGTTTAGTTATCACCAAAAAAATTTTTTTTTTGAGAGTTCGTTATTTTAATATTTTATTGTTTCAATTTCTGATTTTCTCAAAGGTACACCAAGTTTCAACTTTTTTTCTTTTCCTGTTTAGTTATCACCAAAAATTTTTTTTTTGAGAGTTTGTTATTTTAATATTTTATTGTTTCAATTTCTGATTTTCTCAAAGGTGCACCAAGTTTCAAGGTAAGAAATTGTAAAACGTATTTTAAACACCGGTGATAATGTCCTATACTCGTATGAATAAGAGCATTCCTATTAGGTGGGCCAAATGTCAAATATTTGGCATTTGGCACACCAAACACCAAAAACAGACTATCATAAAGTGTGTTAAATGCCAAAAGGTTTTGGCATTTGCTATAGTAAAATCTCATATTTGAAACAGTACGAAAGAAAATGTCATTTGATTTTTATTATTTTTTATTCATCTTTCTCTCTCATCTTAAATAAAATCTCTTTTTATCTTCACTTTGAGCCACACATTCACTACTTCACCCTCTCCACTCTTACAGACTCTTTTGTTCTCCGCTCTTCCCTTTTGCTCTCTTCTCTTCCCATTCATGAGCCACCACCAATTTTCTCTCCACTATCTCATAAATTCCATCATCACTAATCTATAAAACCTCTTTCACCATTTTTTTTCCCTGTTTTTTCACTCTCTCCTCTCTGTTCTATCTCATACATTGAAGTTACTTGGTTCAGTTTAGTTCATCTCAGAGCAAAGCATTACTGTTTTGTCTAGCATCTCAACTTATTAGGTTTGCATTGTCTAGCATCTCAGCTTGGTGGGTGGGATGCAGTCAGTGGGTGGGTGGGATGCGGCTGCTTGGGTTGTGTATGATTGAAAGTTTGAAACCTCAAAGTGTATGTTGACAATGTTTGCAAAATTACTTTAATATAAAAAGCAATTACAACAATACTTATGATGCTCTCCGGAAACACAATCTCTTCTATGATCAAGCTTTCAGTGATATAACCTTCTGTTCTGTGCTTTTGTTTCGCTCTTAAAGGATTCTCAGCATTAAGGTTGTCCCCTCTACACTTCCTAACTTGTTAGAAGATGCAAATAATGATATAGCCAAAATATGTGAATGTTTTGCAGTCAGGTTATTTAATAGAGAGATATACACTACCACATCCAACCCTTTCCGGAACAACCCATAATGCAAATAAGAGGCACACCCGACCCTTTCTGAACCAACCAATAATGCATATTAGATGCATTCAACAAACACGTTCCTGTAAATCTTCATACTCCATGAATCCAGTCAGATTACAATAATTGCAAGGACATACCCAATTTTACAACAAGGTGATGTAGTCGATTATGAGTGATAGATACTTTCTACACGTTCTTATTTACATGGACCCATCATTTTTTATCAACCACTTATAATCAAGCACATCATGTTGTATAATTGGGTGGGTGTGTCTGTAGTATTGTTGATCTAATTATTAAAAAAAACGTGAAATAGCACAAGGAATTACATTCTAAATTTCAATTATAAACCCAACCAAAAGTACAAAGGTGATAGAAGGATGGTTTGGGGAACAGCATCATTTACTCTCGGTCCACAAAAGAATAGCCAAATAAGTTAAATGGCATAAAAGGAACTTATCATCTAATTCAGTCACAACCTGACCTACAAACAAATTCTTGAATGCGTAACTTATCATCTAAAAAAACAAATTACGAGCAAAAATTTCTCCACAAAATTTCAAGCTTTCTTTGGCTTAAGGCGCTTCACCTGTGAATACAAGAAGACTCCAGAAAGAGCAACTCCAGTGCCTGCACGAAGTCCAGGACAAAAATATCTCTATGAATGGAAAGGAAGGGTCATAGTAATATAAAACTAATACCAAACAATGTAAACCTTTTTTTTTCCAGCTTAAGATCAAGCAAGTAAATTACCAAGAGTGTTGATTGGCGAGACAGGAGTTTTGAAGAAGAGGACAGAGCTAACAATGACCACCACCCGCTTCACACAATTGCCTACAGAGTGGGTAACAGGAGATACCCTCTGCAATATCATGTAGGAAACCTGCGAAGTTCAATCCATAAGTGTCAGCACTGTTCCTACTAAGGAAAAATGTTTTAAAAATGCTGACAATAAGCAGAGGCCTATGTAAAGTCCCAAATGCTTTAAAATGGTACAATGCCTCCCATGATTTTTTCTCTTTCTAATTTAAGACCTCAGTTAGCACGGTTCCTACTAGAACATTCACTTTTTACCCTCTCTCGTGTTTAACCCTATCAGACACTTCAGCATTGAGTTGATCAGAACTTATATGTGTGAGCAGTGTAACAAGGTGTAAAAGGCTTCATGAGAGAATCATTTTCTAGTCAATTTGACCAGATTGCAAGTAGTCACACCAGACCATGGTTTTTTTTTTTTACAAGTAATGAGAAAATTTTATTTAAATATCAAAAAAGTATCACCCAAGTATACAAGAAGTATACACTAGGGACAAGAAACAATCAAAAACACAAATTACAAACATCCATCAAAGAAAAACTGAAAAAATAGAATGACTGCCTATTACAGACAACCAATCCAATAAGTTTTTGAAGAAGAAGAGTTTAAGATCAGTTCCTTTCAGAATCTTCAAAACTCCGGTTACACCAGACCATGGTGAGTACAACCATGTGAAAGAAAATCACATTGAGAGGCAAAAGAATATATGATGAGTAAAGCAGTATTTAGATTCCTTCAAGTAAATACATTGCAAGTATAAATGACAAACAATGTGTCATAACCTAATAATAGGCTCTAATGAGCCAAAAAATCTCCATACAAATGGTGCAAATTTCTCAAGTTTTTGTCAAATAGTTCGGTAGAATAACAGGCATATATCATTTAAACAATGAACTTAACCTATCTTGAAACAAGAGTTCATTGCTCATGAGAGCTACTTGTCCAACAATTGATATCCACTATTTAAAATAAACAAAGATGGCAGCTTTTACATATAAGAAGCTCAAGACTAGTTCTAGAAAGGTCATAATTCACGTATGAAAAACATATACATTAAGAGTGTGTTTGGATACTACTTATTTTGTTGAAACTGAAAAATTATTGCTGAAAGTACTACAGATAAAGCTGAAAGTACTACAGATAAAGGTAAAAGTTAGTTAAAATAGTATAATAAAGCCCATAAATAGTGCCAAAAAGTGCAGTGGGGCCCATGAATAATAACAAAAATAAGTTGAATAGTACTTTTTTTTTTCATTTTTCATTCTAACCCAAACGCACACTAAGAAAAAGAAATGAGAGAAGCCAGAGCATGCGAAGTGCCTCACCTGCTGATAAGCATGGAAGCAGAGTGCAGCTAGAAGAGACCTGGTGTATATTTGATTAACATTTAACCCCTGTCATGGAATTTAAATATATAAAATGAATCAGATAGGCACCTACATTAAAGATTCTTTTCTGCGTAAAATCAAACTATAAAGACTTTTTGTTGTAGCTTTTAGCTCTTAAAAAAGTTACTCACAGCCGATTGCAGGAATGTAGGAGTAAACTTGACACCTTCCATGAAGAGAGCCACAGGGGCTAACAAGATAAAGGACATAACTGTTATTATGGAGAAGAGAGTGATGTTGTCCAAAGATTCCTGTGAAAGGATAAAATGCCGATTATGTGCCAATTCAAATACAAACTAAAAATAAAATGAAAAGAAATAACAACAGCAGAATGTAGTATGACACACCAAACAATTATTTCATAAATCAAAAAATAAAGGCAAAAAGATTAAGAACATATGCATCTCGAAAATGTTGATTACCTCTGATTTAACCATGACCTTTTTGCTAAGGACATTACGAGATTGGTTTGACAAATTGGAAGCCATAGCACTCCAGAATCCAGCCCTTCTCCAAAATAAAACAGAACGATCATATGTTATTCTTTTCACTGATAAAACTAAATCAAGTAAAGTCCTTAGTTTTACAATGCTACTGAATAGCCCATATGAAGTCACATTTTTTTCTTTTTGCTGGTAAGTAACACACCCAGTGGCATTGAACCCGCAATCTCACCCTCCATTCATTTTTTTTCATTAGAAGAGGTGCTATTTATGCTAGAGCTCATTGACAGCCCAAAATTATTTTTAGAATCCTTTTTTCCCGAATGATAGAAAATACCCCTTGTCCAATAAAACTCACAAATCCCACATCTATGGTGGGTCGAACCTCATAACCCACCCCTCGAGTACCATACAACCATTCAATCCTAAATCAACAACTACATGATGCGGATATCTTTTAATCTATGTAAACAATATATATATATATATATATATATATATATATATATATATATATATAGATAGATAGATAGATAGATAGATAAGTAAATAAGATTTATAATTTTATATGCAGATATAATGTTGTACCAGTTGAAAGAGGCCTCGGTGACTGATGCAAGTGCCACTCCTCCAACAATAGGTACAAGGGAAGCAACCACCCAAAAAGTGGGCAACTGTATGAGAACGAGGATAATAGTTAGAATCAAAACAACTTGATGAATGATGCTCATTATAAAAATTGAAATTCTTGCATAGAAATCATTTCAACAAAACTTAAGAATACAAAGGAAACTTTACTGGAAACTAACTAAAGCTGTCAATGCTATCATACTACAGAATTATATATTTCAATCAGTTTCATCTCCAGTCTCCATCCAGTTTCTGTGATTGATTGTATAGTACCCAGTTGTATACTTGAGTGACTCTTTTTTGATATCAATAAAAATTTCACTACTTATTAGAAAAAAAAAATCATCTCCACCCAATCTTGGTGATCCAAAGACATAAAAAAAAGGGGCAAAATAGAAAAGGAAATTCGCACCTCCCCCAAAAACATAGCAGATAGGACAACAGAGAAGAAGGGCTCCATAGCCTTGATCGTGTGAGTGAATGACACTGCAACTTTTCCAAGACTCATATTCGTGAAAACGTTCCCTAATGTATGCACCACTGCCAGTGGCAATATCACTGCAAGCTGTCAAGAAGTTACTCACAAATAAGAATCACTACACAAAATCAAGACCAGTACACTAAATACTAAACCTTTCACACCACATCAAATACCTGTGAACTGCTAACATTTGGCTTTTTGTAGAGATTAAGACCCCACATTAAAGAAACAACTACAGTACCAACAGCAAACTGAATTGCAGTGACAGTTACCGGGTATGGGTACACCTTCAAAACCTGTGATCAAAACATGTGTCACAAATCAGCTCCAATCTCATACTGAATTATTGGTCAAGTATTAACACACATTAAATTCAAGTGTCTCACAATCAGCAGCCTGATTTGAACTAAACCCTAAAGACCCAAGTAAAAACTAATTATAATTTTTCTGATAAAATTAAAGTTACCAAAGTACATTTTTTCAGGTAATTTCCAAAGTCTAATTATTAATCAACATCAACTATAAAATTTGATGACACGCCATTGTTGATTTTTTGGATCATACAAGTGTTTCTTTTGTAATTGTTTGTGAAAGCTCACATTTTGACCACTCCTAATAAATTCTTTTACTTTATAATAATATCTTTTTGCTTTCAAAAAGTGATTCACGTTACAAAGCTCACTTTAATTATAATTCTTCTGGTAAAATTAAAGACACCAAAGTACATTTTTTCGGGGTAATTTCCAAAATCTAATTATTGATCAACATCAACCATAAACACAGCTAAGAGTATCAGATAAAATTTGAGGACGCACCATTGTTGATTTTTTGGATCATACAGAGTGTTTCGCTTGTAATTGTAAACGAAAGATCACATTTTGATCACTCCTTCAAATAAATTCTTTTACTTTATAGTAATAATCTTTTTTACTTTCAAAGTGATTTTTCTCAGAAAGCTTTCCCACCAAAACAGAGTTCCAAGAAAAACAGAGTTTTCAGTACATTACAAAGCTCACTTTAATTCTTTTCTTTTCATTTCCTTCACTATACGATCTAACAATAAATTTTCCACAAATTTCAACACTCAAAAACCTAATCAAAATCACGCAAATCCACAATCCTCAACCTTCAAATTTTCAACAACCAAAACAAACCAGCAACACATTTTTCTCAAAGCTCAAAACCAAATCAAATAGCAACAACACATTCGCTCAAAAGAACAAAGCCAAATACACAAAATTTCACGACGAAAATCCACAAATTCTCAATCTAGAAAAAAAAAATTTTCAAAAAACGAAAGTGAAGCGAAACCGAACCTGCTTGTTGTAGATGTTGAAGTAGATATTGAAGAGGTACCAGAGGCCAAACAAGGCGCCGAGCTCCAAGGTCTTGAACAAGGCACTCGATTCGGGTTTCTCTCCGGCGGCTTCGGGCACCGAAGTCGCCTTAACCTCGAAACGGTTCGTTTCCGCATCGGAATAACACGGCGGCGGCGCATTCCAAGGTCTGAGCTTGAACGGCGACGAAGAAGACGAAGAAGAGAGAGACCAGGATCGGCGAGTAGAGAGATTCACATTGAAGGAATCGCTGTTGAGGTTCGAAGACGACGAAGAAGCGCGAATGGGATCGAATCTAGGGTTGAAGCTGAAGCTCGAAGGCTGCCTCCGTGACTTTAGGAGAGAGAGCGATGGCGAAGGAGAAGCGAGTGTGAACGACGCGCTCTGCATTTTCGAAAGCACTCAAAGCTTTTGTGTGAGAGAGAGATCTCAGAGAGAGAGAGAGAAAGAAGGGTTTATAGATTTAGAGAGAGAGAGATATTTAGGCGTTGGAAAGTCGTTCGAGGAAGAGAGGGTAGTTGGGTTTGGTGGAGTGAAGTGGGAGACGAAATGAAAAGGAAAGAAAAAAAAAAAAACGGAATCGGAAATGTCTCGCATATTCTTTGGGATTCTTTCTTTTGTGTCTAATATTAGTATTAAATTTTTTTTACTATAAATTTTTTTTTTAATTTAAATTAAGATTTCAAAAAAAAAAAAAATTATGAGATACTATAAATTTGGATGTATATCCTTATAGAGAAAGTCTAGGACACAACTATAGTTTTGTGTCATAGTTTTTGATATGATCAATTGTACATGGATAATTTATGTGTGAAAGTACAGAATTACAATTGATTAGACTTTGATATAGTTATTTGTAAGTAAGACCACTTCAGTTTCAGTTTGTTGTTGTAAATGATGTGGGTTTTTGAAGCATTGTTATCCTGAATTCTGTAAATTTTGGGTTGTGTTGATTAGGTGTAGCTGTTTTATATAATATATATATAAATTTTTAAAATTTTTGTAACCAGAATTAAAAAATTAGATTTAAAAATATACAGTTTCAAATCAGAATGTCAAACTCAAAACATTCACGTAATTTTATCAATTTAGTCAATCAAATTTTAATCCTATTCTCTCTTTTTTTATTTCTTTCTAATTAGTCAATTGTTAGTCTTTTGGTTTTCCAAAAAAAAGAAAATTTATTTTGTTATCAAGACTAGATACATCGAATCTTGCCAATCTGGAAAAAAAAAAAGTATTTTGTTATAAGATTATTAAAAATATATATACTTTTTAAATTAACAGTTTCAAATCAGGGTGTCAAATTCAAACAGATATTTTATTAATTTAGTCTATCAAATTTTCATCCTAATCCTTTTTTTTCTTTTTCTTTTTCTTTAATTAGTCAATTTTTCACTAAATAGTCAAATGATAAAGTCTTTTGGTTCTAAAAAAAAGAAATCTTTTGTTATCAAGACTAGGTACGTTGAATCTTGCCTCTAACAAAAGAAAACATATTAATATTTTGATATAAAGATAAATAATTACTCATACGAAGCGTGTGTCAAAACTTTCAAATCTGTATCATATTTACATGAAAAAAAAAAAAGTTTCTATCTTTAACTCTTGGAAATAATGTTATTAAATGAGTCTGGCTAGTTGGACCGGTAACCTGATGACCCAGTACATAAACCGGATAATCAATTATATTGGAAGAGTACATGACTTGGTCAAAACCAATAAAATTTAGTGGATTTTAAGCAACCCGTGTAACCCAGCTGAGTTTATAAATTGCATAAAATTACATTATTAGATCCACTTTGATGATGCAAAGAAAATCAGTAGGCTGGATGCTTCGGACTTGAAAGAACTATTTGCTCTATCAACGGCCTGAAAAAAGAAAGAAAAGCAATCAAAGGTGACCGGGGCTGCCGGCCAAAAACTCTCCGATGACAAAGTTAGTTTTCTCTCTATATTTTTGGAGTTCCAACTTTTTGGGAGCAATAAAAACGTACCTTTACTTTGTCTGAATAAGTGTTTATATAGTGTTCTAATAGACGGTTATCGCAATTATAACCTCTCATGGATTTAAGGAGGCATAAGGATTTAAAAATAACTTTCATAACTGTTTAGGAGTTATGTACTACAACGGATACGGGGAAGTTATGCGTAAAATAAGGAATTGTCACATTATACTCAGAGATTTTCCTAAATATGATACCCTCGTCCTAGTATCCCCTTGTCGAGTGTATTTAGCTCATGAATAGGGGCCGTTCCGTCTACGGATGAATTTCTTAAGGACAAGCATCTCATTCCCTGGTCACGAGGACCTCGTCCTAGGCTCTTTCTCTTTGAACGAGATAGTTATAGGTAAGGTTTTCAGGGGTGCTTGCAATACTAGTTAGGTCACGGACGACCTCTATAGACGGCTTCAAGATGAGAAAAACCAGAACCCTATCACACTCTATTGACTTTTTTACTATTTAATTTATGATCATATGGTATTTTAAACCCAAAAAAAAAAAAAAATTGTTCTCTGCTGATTCACCCAATACCATCACTTTTCACAGTTCTCCAAGCCTGCAAGGCTGCTACTGTGCATCAGTTTTCTGTGCTCAAGTCTAAACAAAATCACTTTTCACTTCAGTAATTCGCCACCAATTAGCAAGGATGACCGCATGAGTATATCAAACAACAAAACTTCATTTGTCTTCTTTTGTTTAGATTTATTTTTATTTTTATATATATATACTTTATTTGTTTATTGCCTTTTAAGTTTAAGCATCTTTTCTTTTGTTTAATTTTTTTTCGGTGTACTGTGTGAGTGTATGACATGTTTCCTCTTTGAATTTTCCACTATTTTGTTGCTTTGAATTTGTTTATTACTTTAGACTTTAGCTAACCTTAACTTTATTGCCAAATATAAATTAAACGCCATTAAGATTTCTTTTATTTATTAATCTTTTTATGTATAAAGTTAAAAAATTAATTGTCAATGGCCTTGTAATTGAATTGACACCTCCCTATGTACAAAGTGTTTAGAGGTCCAGGGGGGAAATGATTCAAACTGCAGGATTAGCAGCATGTTGTAATTATTTCTCAAAAAAACATTAATTATTGTAAGTTGCAATAGTTAATTTACATATTCATGCTACGATTTTTCAAACTTATATATATATATATATATATATATATATATATATATATTTTTTTTTTTTTTTTTTTTTTAATTTGACCATGCGGTTTGACTAGTGACCCACTGGTTGAACCAGTGACCCAGCTTATAAACCGAGTTAACGTCTAGTCCAAGTTTAATAGTTATGCTTGAAAACCTTAAGTTTGTAAAATTACATTTCCAAAATTTTATAACCATTAAATTGTAAAACCAAAAACATATTAGTATGATACCGAACGCTTTTTTAAATTGTAGGGAATAAATTGATGCAATCCATAATTTATGGATCGAAACGATTTTTCAATCCATGATTCAGTGACTAAAAATATCAACTTGATAAATGTAATTTATATTTCTTGATTATTTCTTAATTTCCTTTTCAAGTCTTGGTAATGGTAGGTAACATAGATGTTTTATTTTATTTTTTTATATTTCTTTTAAGTCCCATCTATTTTACTTTACGACCAAAAAAAGGAGAAGTCCCATTTGTTTGGCGGCCAAAAAAAGGAAGGAAAATGTCTCATCTGTGGTAGGAAGTGTGTATTTAATTCAATTTTTGACCTATTGGTAAGGATGGGAAGAAAATAACAAGACTTTGATCATCCAAGCCTGGACTGCCATTTCCAACAACCGGCAAATTGATTAGCAGGTAGCTAGATTAGATCTGTGACAGTGATACACCCCCACACATAAAAATAAAAAATATTTTAAAAAAAACTTGTGAAAAAAGTTTGACAATAATGAATTCTAGGTGAAGGAGCTTGCCATTCCAACTTTGCTGGAATCAGAATATTTTTATGGCATATATGAGTGGAAATATTCTTGACTATTGAATCTAATGGTATTTATAGATGGCACCAATGATAGACAAGATGTATAAAGTTAGATGAACCCAGGAGGTGCAATAAACAATGATACCAGATCTCCTAAACAGAGTATCTATAATTCCCATCAGCCATTTTGAGTTAAGTGAGACTGAGACAATTTGTTGGGATCTCAGTTGGCATTCTAATTTTTCTAATTCAGTAGTAAAAAATGCAAGTTTACCATACCTACAATGATCCCATCAAATAGAACTTAAAAAAAAAAAAAAAAAAAAATGCAACTTTACCCCCATGCAATACAATTATTAGATTTCAAAATTCATATTTATGCAATCCAATTATTAGATTTTCAAAACTCACATTTAATAAAAATATTTACCATGCAATCTAATAATTAGATTTTCAAAATTCATATTTAATAAGAATATATAAGAGGGTTTCGAGAGAAGCCTTGTTCATTCTAAAGTCGGTTTTGGGCCTTTTAGAGTGACAGTTACTACAAATTCTATTAATAAATCTGTACAAATTGAACTATCACTTGAACCCCAGGCCTACAACAAACTTGGTGAGCCTTTCTTGCATAACATTTTCCACTAATTTAAACCTTTCAGCTTTTAAAAACTAACCCAGTAATCTCAAATTCTGGTTCATTCATCTCAATTGCCTTCAATATCAAAATCAAAGTTGTAATTCTATATCTCCAATATCAGCATGCTTTCCCCTCTTTTTCACTCATCATGTTTTTTTTTTTCTTTTTTTTTTTGGGAGAGAGAGATCTTTTTATCTGTTAGAACAGTCTATATCCCACATCCGGGACCATGAGTCCATGACAGTACTATAACTCTATAACATACCCAATTTCAATTGGAATGAGAAAGTAGAAACCAAATTAACTTTGTTTAGAAAAGCCAACAAAAAAGAAAACACAATGCCCACTAAGATTGTTGGGTCATGGATTTTGGGATTTGGCCGAGAGTATGTGGTTTTGGTCGAGAGCATGTGGGTTTGGCTGAGAAGCATGGGTGGTCCAAGTCCGAGGAGTACTATCTCCTCGGATAAAGCCAAACGTAAATCTGGTATAGATCCTAATGATCAAGGATGACCTTCCAGGAAGTTCTAATGATAGTAACGAGCATTATGAACGTACAAGAGGGATAAGAACTCAAAAATATCTAAGGAAAAACTGCTATCACCGCATTAATGAGGAAGTAACCTCTGAACAGTATTATGGCAACCTTATAGCTACCCCAGAAGACTTTTAGAGGGGGCTGATGGGACAACCATCAACTGTCCACATGTGGTCCACGTGTAGGGTAAGGATGAAGGGAGAGATGTAATGTAAATAAGGGTAGAGATCTCATAGAATAGGAGATTAAAAAAAGGAAAAGAGAAAGCATTTGAGGAATCTCAACAACTCCTGTAACGATGGTCATCCAATATATGCTAGAACAGAACTTCTCGGACTGTGCCGACAACCAACTTTCTCGCCAAACCGAGTTCAATTCTTGTTGGCACATCATTTAAAACCATATTAACTGTTATCCAAGCATTAAAGCCTAGCTCTTTGACCTACTCTCTACAAATTTATTGTACTAGGTTCACTGGGCCAAGATCCCTTACATTTTGAGCTTGGTCTGAAAATTGTGTTCCCACAAAGATTATACATGGATGATGCTTAAAATCCTTTACAGAGATTTGTAAACCAATGAAATTAATGAAACTTGAGCCATTATAATTTGTCTTAAAAACTCTGTAACTTAAGCACCTCCATTTAACAACCCATAAATCCAGTAACCATGATAACATTAATAAATTAAATTGATTGCAGTAAAGGGGCAATGAGGAATGCAAGTGCCTAGAAATATACCTTGATACCATTACACTTTTTAAGACATATATACTTGAACACTTGCAGTCTTCATTACCCGGCACACAGGACATACATCAATAAACCCTTCACAATCCTTACAGAGACACAGATGCCTACAAGGTAACAACAAGACACAGACTTCCTTAACTTTACAAGCCCTGCAACTCAACTGTTTCTCTGTAAAGGCCAAATTTCCAGACCTGCCTACAATGCGTAGGTGATCCACGTTAGTACCAGAGGCTGTATCATCAACCTCGCTATCCCCACATCCTTCCTTCCCATGCATAGCACCCTGAGACATGACTTGCTGCAAATTGCTTTTCAAGACATTGACTACAGACTCATTGTACTTTGCTCTATAGTGCCAAGACTGAACTTCCATGGCGACCTGCTTTATTCTCTCCATTAGGTCCTTGTTCTTGCGGTTCATATTCTCTATTTCAAGCTCTTTTTCACGTAACTTCCTATCAACTCCCTTTTCTATGGCACTCAGGAAAGAAACTGTTTGTCTATGCTTCAGTTCCCTCACACCCTTGAGGATGTTTTCTTCCTGTTCAAAACACACCAATGAAGAATTGGTTGTAGAGGGTATTGTGAAACAAGCAACAAATCTATCGCAAACTAATGTCTAGGAGTCAACCTCCTAAGTGGTGATAAAAAGGATCAAAATTTTACTTCTGATTCTTTCACCATAAAAAGAATTGCAGGTATTGTTAAGATTTAGATGTTGACACAACAACACCATAAGCTAGTTTGTGGAATTAGATTATTACCTGAAGTCTAATATAACGATCAAATTCTTCCTTCTGCCGATCAATCTCTATCTTCAGATTATCGCCGAGGGATAAAATAACAGGAAGGACACCTGTCATACTTTCACTTGCAGAAGTAACAGAAGAATTGTGTTCATCCTCCTCATACGAAAGTTTCAGCCCGGTTGATACAGGATTAGGATTCAGAATGCTTCCAGAATGACCAGCTTTGTCTTGAGAGAAGTTATTATTTAGAGTTAAAAGACGCTTTTGCTGCTGTCTGGAAATAGATTCTGCTTCCCTAGCTCTTTTGATTGGCTGCTCCATAGGAGTTGTTTGGTCGTTTCCAATGTAGTTTAAAGGACCAACATTGCATCCAACTGGGACTGCACAGATTGCAAAGTTACCTTATAGATTAAACAAAAGACACTGAATATTTTAAATGAAAAAGAAAAATGCCACCAAGTTATAACCATATAAAATCGATATAAACAATGAGAGCAACAGAAAGAAAATTAAATTTCGTTGTAAGTATACCAAAAAAATAATAATACATCACATCTAATAACACAAAGAAAGAAAGTGGGGGGAAAAAAGAGATATAGTATTGACAAGATAAGTCACAACTCACAAGAAACGGTAGAGGATAAAGATTGCTGTAATGGGACAAACTGGAAAGGGACAAAGAGACAGGGTCACAAGAGGTGATACATGGAGAATATGTTACATTTTCTTCTGTCCAGGACAATGTCAAAATTATTAATCCTGATGTAAAATGCTCAAAGTTCAGGTGCTTAATGGCCACTGTCGTTTGTGGTTATGTTTTACAAATTTTGCATAGAACCCAAACTTGTGTGCTAGCAGCGCTGTAGCTTTACATCCCATCATCTAAACATAAGTATATGGTGACCCATTGAAACACTAGAAAAATTAATCTAACTACACTTGGCTTATTTACCAATAACCAGTCATCATTCAATCATAATTACTTGCACATTTCTCATAATTGATCGTCAATAATATGTACACAAACATATGATGTCAACTCCAACTACTAGTACAAAAATGGAAGACTTAAGAAAATGCATATTCATTTAGCATATACAGGCCATTTTCTCCTCTCATAGTTATCTGTTAAGTAACTCAAATCCGCTTATATATTGAAATTACCTGGACTTTCAAACATGTATTAAGTTAAAAAATCAAATTATTTGTTCAAATTATGGCACAGGCAACAAATACATCATCCTTTATTTAAGCAATAATAAAATCTTAAATGCACAAACTGAATGAGAAACCTTGTCCAAAATCCTAATTGATCAAAGTTGTAAAATATAGAGAGACCAAGCACATAACAACTGTCCAGAAGCAATAACAGGACCAGACAATAAGAGTAGAACCATGTACAAAAGCTACATGAATATCAAAATAACATTTTAGGACAACAAAACAACAGAATTAGAAAATCTAAATCTGTAACTAGAAGAAAATCAAATAGCATAAATGAGTAATAAGTTCTTAGGAAAGACTCACAATCCCCAAATAATTGCAGCTGAGGCAATCCACTGGTATCATATTGAAACCGACCTTCCTCAACGAACGTGGGAAACACGGGATTGCTATTATCTCCTCCAAACATAATCCTATAAGAAACCAAGGCAGGCAACCATCATTTCATAAACTAACCAAACTTACCAAACTAATTATGATGGGTACCAACGATTAAGCACCTAAGCTCAAGAATCTCCTAAAAAATCCAAATCATGCACAATGAAGCACCTCAAAATATCAATAGTTATGAGGGGAACCAGATGATCGAGCAAATTGAAGAGCACCCACTTAAAAAAATCAATAAAGAACCTTGTAGAACATCACAAACAACATCACCAATAACTAGATACACTATGCTGCATTTTGTTACAGAGAGATACTAACACAAAGAAACAAGAACTACAAATTGAAAAGTTCAACTATTCATTATTTTGGACCTAAAAAATGCAATAAACTCAACTCAGCAGAGTGACAGACAACCCCTTAAAACTCATTTCAAGGAAGTTTTCCAAATTTTCTCATCTCCACACCATTCACATCAACCACAGCGTACGCAAATGAATATCAAATTCAAAACCTAGCATATCAACAACTTAAAACCCATAGCAAGCCTCTATTTCGATTCAACAACCCCATCACATCAGAGAAAGTCATCGATTCCACCCCATTAATAGAAAAACAAAATCTAACACATAAAATTTCCAACTTGAGCATAACAACAATCATCCATAGATTTCTAAAATCAAAAGGGTAACCATCAAAACAAAAACAAAAAGTTCCAATCTTTATCCCATCATAGCATCCAAAACAAAAAAAAAGAAGCAATACCCAGATCAGCAATATCAAAGAAGAAATGGAAAAACAACAAAAAACAAGTTTTTTTTTATTTTTTTAAATCCAGTTTCTTTCCTATTGTTTGCAGAATCAGTACCTAAAAAACTTCAAATGGAGGCAAAGTCGGATCTGAGTGGTGAGAATGAGAGGGTGAGAGAGATAGAGAGAAAGAGAAAAAGAGAGAGAATATTTGCTAAGAGAGGAGAAGGAGAAAGTGAAGCATAATGGTAGCAATAATAATTAATGGTATTGGGAGGGACAATGGTTCGTGGAAAAAGACGATGGTATTGGGGTGAGTGGTTAAGGTTAAGAAAACCGATGATTCCATTTGTACGAAGAGAAATTGTTAGTGTTGGTGTTGGTGTTGGTGGTGTAAACTTCTTCATCGCCTTCATCAGCTTTTTTTTTTTTTTTTTCTTTTCGTTTTCCCACCAGTAATTTTTTTCATTTCTTTATTTCTCTGGTTACTGATGCGTCGGTTCAGTGTGCCTAAATTTACTATGGTGTCCTTCTTTTGTTGTGGACCCCTTGTTTTGTTGGGCCTATGTCTGGCGTATAATGTGCCCCATATTAATTTTTGGCTAAATGGGAGGTGAAATTTATTAGTGTGTGTTGGAATTAGGTTTTTTTGTTTTTTTCTTCTCAAAAAATTTTATTTATATGTTTGAGTGTGATTTATATAAACTAATAGAAATCAGTGTTTTGAATTTAAGATGAACATTTGTATAATAGTTGTGAGAACTTGTGGTTGTAAAATAGAGTTTTAAGTTTTAAAAACACTTTTTTAAGCTCCTAAAATGTCTAACCAAACGAATCTAATATCTTGACTCATACATCATGAAAGATGATGGTTATGAATTTTAAACTCAGGGTCTTATAAAATCTTAGAAACTAGTAGACCAAGCATTTTGGGTTATTTGATAATTTTTTTTTTTTAGGATAAAAGGTTATTTGATAATTTGTTGAATATTAACAAAAGTAAGGTTGTATTTCTGCCTCACCCATTCTTTAGCTGGTGTCAACTGATTCAATCGCCACTCATAAAGAGCCCGACCATCCAAACTAATGCTCCTCATCAATCGACAGCAGGTTGCATTCTAATCCACTCAATTTGATCAAGTCGAGCATGAATTGAATACAAACTCTTGTTGATTCGACTGTGAACACCCCTAGTACCAATTAAACTTTAAAACTCTTGGTTATATTAATTGATACAACCATGCATTAAATTTAATTGAGAGACTTATGATACAATATATCTAGATTTATAACTTATGTTTTGTTTTGTTTTTTTATTAGTCAAATTGTATAAAAATAATAAAACAAACACATACACAACATACATCTTATGATTTTTTTTGTAATAATGTAACCAAATTCCTTGACCCTTATAATAATTTTTTTTGGGGGGGGGAGTATCTACCCTTATTGTACTTGGTCTCTGAACATCTTTTTATGCATAAACACAACATGAATCATGGGCTTACAGAGCTTATTATGATTCACAAAAATATGTACTCTTGTATACATTTTTTTCCTTTTGTTTTTATTTATTTGGCGTTTTGGGTATTGAATATGAATCATAATATAATGTCAGACTCTCTTGGTAGGAGCAACCATCCAGCTACCAGCTAACATGTTGTTAGCCTTGGCAGAGTTGGTTGCTTCACCGGCCCAATTTCAATGTAAATGGGCCCAAAATCATGTGAGATCAGGAGGCTATTTTCGTACTTGCCATTAATTAAAAAAAATTTCAATTTTTGCAATTAAAATTTTTTGAGTGGGCAGGTGGTTGTCGGTCCAATGCTAATCAATCAGCCCAATTAATTCCAAAAATGGCTCTATCAAAAAAAATTTCCAAAAATGGCAAAATTTAATAAATAATAAAAAGATTTACCACTAAATTATATATATATTAAAAGAAAAGAAAAGAAAAAAAAAGTGGGGGGAAAGAAAGAATCAAGATGAGAGATTGAGAAATGAGAATTGAGACAAAGGCAGGCAGGCACATACGTAAGACTAAAGACTAGAGACGGCTCTATCTCTCTCGTTGTGTTTGTTTTTTTTTTTCTTGTTGCTCTAGAACAGGTGGGGTCCACTCTGCTCTACTCTCTTCACGTGGCCCCCACATGACTTCGCTTTGTTTATGGCTCACGTTTTGGTGTTTTTTGGCTGGTACGAGAGAGAGAAATGAAGAAGACGAGGCAGGTTGGTCCGCAATTCACGGACTCTCTCTCACAGACACACACACAATGTGACCCTCATGAGTCCGTGACTCTGTTTCTCATCTTTCATAATAAATAAATAATGATAATAATCTGACTTTCTCACCAATAATAATGAATATAATAATAAACTAAGTTCATGATATAAGTTGATTGATAGTATAATTTAACTTCTGCTATATTTATTATGAAAATTTGTAATGATATATATATATATATATACTGTATATATTATGAGCAATATTAGAAGAAGTTTTACTGCAATATTTTTACAGAACTTGGTAAAGTTTTTTTTTGGGTCTTGAAAAAGATATTTGAAATTTAATTCTTATTTAGATAAAAAATCAATTAGTGTTTGAGAATAATAATAACGAGCAATTAGTAAACTGTGCATCTCTTTACTCTCACAATGTCGTCATTAAAAATGGACTGTGCTCCTCAGATAATGACCACCCACCCATATCTAAGACTCCACACTTCTTGAGTTGTCCAAGGTCGATGAAGTCCTCCGCCCTTGAGGCAATATTCTTGATGTTCTTAAACAAAAAATGTTTATCCATTTCAACTATAAAAACTTAGGCTCCGTTTGGGAGTTTATAAGAAAATGGAATGGATTTAGTAAGGAAAAGAATTGAATTGAATGAAATTTAAAAATCTCGTTTGGATGTTATAAAATAAAATAATGAAAATGAATGGAATGGAATAAAATGTAAGTAACATTGTTCGGAAGTGACATTAGAATGAATGGAATAAAATTATTTTATAATAACATTACTATTATACCCCCAATTTTAAAGAATATAAAAAAATGATTCTAGTTTATGGAAAAAGAAAATTTTATTGAAGTTAAAAATCAAGTTATGTATATTTCTATGTTGAAAATATATTAACATTTATTAGATTACTATAATCCAATTTATGTTTGTTAATAAAAACGACTTGCACCAAGTATTACTTCTGAATTGTGCTCCCTCTTTGTCATTGTAATAATTAGACATAAACACTACAAGGGTTTCATCACTCTCAGCCTTATACCAAGGGCAAAGACAAGAAAGTTGAACTCATTGCATTGTTTGAGGTTTTGAGGGAAAATAGATGAATAAGTGTTCCTTTCTAACCATTCTATTCCCTCCAACTAAAACTCCCAAATAAGGGAATGGACCTTCCATTTCCTCAATTAAAACTCCAAAGCAAGGAATTTAAAAATATTTCTTTCTTTCATTCCATTCTCTCCTCCCAAACGAAGTCTAAAGGGTTAGTCTATTTTATTAGTTTTTATTTCAAACTTTTGGCACCCTACAATTTTAAGGGGAAAAAAACTAAAAGAATTTAATGCAAAGTAAATAAGAAACAAAAATTATGTTTATTCCTTGTCTTTTCGTCATTTCAAGTTGAAAATTGGGGGTTGAACTTATCAATAATCTATGATATATATAAAATCAAAGATATTTGAATTTTAGTTACATCATAATATTTTGCCACATAAATTTTTGAATATTCACAATTTTGCAAGTCAACATTCTGATATAAATTTATTTAATTGAGTTTTAATTATATTCTATATTTAAGTCTAATTAGAATTTTTCCTTATACAAAAATAATCATAGTAATATTTATTAATAATTACCATAATTATATATTTACTAATTTATAGCTAGAAAGAAACAATCATAATAAGTACCCATTAACAACTACCATAATTTTATATCTAAGACCAACAATTACATAGAAAAAGGCAATGATAATAAATATCCAGTAATAATTACTGCAATTATATATTTAATAGTTCTATAGAAAAAGACAATGATAATAAATATCTACTAATAATTACTATAATTATATATTTAATAGTTCTATAGAAAAAGACAATAATAATAAGTAAGGAAATTGCATTTTACCACCCTAAATTATAATTCATATTTCATTTTGCACCCTACTGTCAATTAGGTTGTTAACTTGGACAGAAAAACATATAAAATGCGACTCATGTGACTTCTACATATGTGGCATCACATGAAAAGAGCAAATTTCTCATCTTCAATCCTTTAAACAAAATTGTTTAACAGATTTAACCTTTGTGGTGCCATGTAACTTTTATTTTAAGGGATTGAAGAGGGGTAATTCAGCATTTTCATGTAGCATCACGTATGTAGAGGTCACATGATGAGTCGCACGTGATATGATTTTCAATTCAAGTTAATAGCCCAATTGATGGTAAGGTGTAAAGTGAAACATAAGTTATAGTTTAAAGTGGTAATTATGCATTATGAAAGTTCAGGGTAGTAAATATAAACACCGTATAGTTTAGGGTGGTAAAGTGAAATTTTTCCTAATAAATACCTATTAATAACCACCATAATTATCATTTCTAATTTTTAATTTTTTACATACAAAAAATAAATTTTTATTAATAACTATAATAATTACTACCCCTATCTCATAGTGTTGGTCATGTTTCTAGAATCCAAAAAAGGAAATGTCATTTAATGCTAAAAATGTTAAGAGTTAAAAAAAACTACAGATAAATCATTTAACACTTTACTCACCTAATGTTTGATTGAAATTTAAGTTGCTTACATGTGGTTTAAAATCCCATAATGCAAGTGTTCTGCTAAATTTTTTTTATCTTATTTAATCTTGTATTTTTATGTTTTTTGTATTTTTGGAGGAGAGAAACATAAAGTGAAGAAAAATTACATATTTAACCTTGTTTTTACTTTTTAACAAAGATGGGTTATGAAACTCTAAGTAAGCTAACCTTAAGCGGGTAAATTGTCAAATTTCAATCACATGTAAGTAACTTAAATTTTGGTCAAACCAGAGGTAGGTAAGTTAAAATTTGCCATTTTTTTAATGATTTGATATTAACCCTACATTTATAACAATGATAATACTACTAAATTTGAATGCTATATTTGGTATAAATAATAGACATTGTCGAGTTCTATTGCATAACCAGAACATACTTTCTCATTATCACTTTCATGGCAAATCCAAAAATCCTCACCAGTGGGTTACTTCTATGTTTTATTGTATTCTAGACCCTCTTTGGTCTTCTAGAATGTATGCATGACTTATTTTTCTTCCTTCTCTCCCATACAAATAGTACAAGTGCTTAATCTTTAATTTAATTTTTGTTTCATATAACAGGCAGTAACAATGGCAATGGTGGAGATAATAGTCTGAACAATTCAAAGGAAGGAGCAAACACAGCTTTGCCTCCTGATGATGATTACATAGTTCCACTAAACCAATGTTGCATTCACGTAGATTTTGGAAAATTCTCAAAATGGTGTCCTGTCACTAATTGTTTCGACTTCAAGGGAGAGTGCATTGACAATTGCAATGATAATCATCAACTTGTAGCTCCTCATGAATGTATGTATGCCTTACATTTTTCATTCTCTTCCATATAAAGATTAGAAATGCTTAACTCCCCCCCCCCCCCTCCCCAAAAAAAAACCCCCAAACAAACAAACTTTAAATAAATAGATTGAACTTTTTATTAAAAAATGTAACAACTGTCACCTTCACCTATGGGAGGGCAAAAACCGAGATTCAAATCTCCAAAAGGGAGCTTCACACACATATATACTTAAATTAAGTTTGAGTAGAATTTCTATTGTGTGTATAACAAATGCTTGTTTTCAATTTACATAATATTTTGAGAATTTAATTTTTTTGTTTTTTTTTTATATCTATTTTGGGTTATCAAACAAGTTTTTTGGGTTTAGAAAATAGAAAACTGAGGGAAAAAAAAATACCAAACATACCCTTATTTTTCATCTTTAGTTGGTGCCTTTTAGCAACAATTCTTCATAATTTTTTAATTTTTTTGAGAAAGTTCCTCAATATCATTTAATTATCAAAAGGAATATACTTAAATTTATCTACTAATTAAATGTTATATCTTGTTGATTATTTTTAACATTTTTTTTATTATATATAACAGTTAGCAGCAGTGGCAATGGTGGTGATGATAGTCCTGCAATTTCAAGGGAAAGAGCAGATGTTGAAGATTATATAGTTCCAGAGGGTCAATGTTGCATAAAGGTAGATTTTGGAAGAGACATTCATCGTTGGTGTGTTATAACTACTTGTTATAATTTCAACTTCTCCTGCTTTAAGTATTGCCATGATAGTCCTCTACCTCCAGATCCTCATCCTCCCCTACCTAAACCTCCCAGACCTGTACCTCCTGTATCGACATTGTTATAGGAACTGGTTTTTAATTGCTTCATATACATTGACTATTGTACTGTTAATGCATTATTTGCAGCTTGTTTTTATGGCAAAATCATTATTATACAGAAATGAAGGGATAGTTCCTAAATCTTAAATAATTTTTTACATAATACCTCCTAAAAAATATGAATCCCACCCACCCCCACTCAAAAAAAAAAAAAGCTTTTATGGAACTATAAAAAAAAATAACAAAATTGCAGTATCTCATAAAAATAAGAAAATTACAAATACTATAAAAAATTCCACTCAAATTCATTATTTCTGTGAAAATAATACATGACTATTTCTTTTATATTCTAATATAATTATATTTAAGTCCAATGGCCAAATAAAATTCATTGTCTTTTTTGTTTTTTTTTTGAGAAACAAAATTCATTGTCAAATCTAAAATAAAATATCTGTTTGGTATATATGAGTACTGAAATATTGTCTAAGGAGTTTTAACTTTTTAAGTTTTGTCAACCTAGCTAGTTCCAACAATACACTTGTCATATATGTATTCAATACGCTAATTAAGATATATGTTTTCTCTTGAGCACTTGAGTTTTTTTTTTTTTTTTTTTAAATTTTTTTTTATAGTAATTAATCTTTTGGTCATTGGGATAAGAAAGAGTGCAAAGTTAATTGAGGAAAATTTAGTTTTTTAAAAACTTGGTTTATGCAATGTGTGTGTGTGTGTATATATATATATTTTTTTTTTTGAGAAGCTTATGCAATGTATATGGTTGGGTTCAAGTTACATATACTGTAATTCTAAGTAATGTTACACTACCTAATAATTTTTTAATAAAATTTATATATTGAAAATCTTATTGTTGGATTACATGTTTTATATGTTCTTAATATGCATGTTAAATTGCATATTATATTCAGATATTATATATTTACTATTCAAGCCATAAAATAATTTTTTTATGAATAATTTTAAACTACAAAAATTTAAAATTCAAATAGTGAATTTATCAAAATTCGGATTAAAATATATTGAGGGGTGTAACAGGTGTAACTTGAAATATATATATATATATATATATATATGAGATTAAATTCTAAAAGAACGTGGTGTAAAACTCATATTTTACTCCTCCAATTCTAATATGCCACATCATCTTATCACATATTTATGAATAAGCATAACCACACTCAATCAATTCTGATACCCATATATAAATCTAACCAAATTGAGAGTTTATTGAGATGTTATTAGGAGTGGTAGAATGTATTGAATTTTAAGTAAAATGCTAATGTGGCAATCTATTATTGGATGATGTAAAATATGAGTTTTACACCTAGTTCATTCCTACTTAATTCGGATTATATGTGTGTGTGTGTGTGTATATGTGTGTGTGTGTGTGTGTGTGGCTTTATACAATATCATTTTGGTCTTGGGATGGGCACTTTGTAAAAATCTTGTGAAATTATTTGTGCCTCTAGCATTACTCCTAAATTAAATACAAATATATAGCAAAAGAAATACACAAATAAAAATTTAAAAATAAATAAATAAATATTATTACGATACTAGTATAGAAGTCAAGCTATTATACCATTAATTAAGTCATTTACCAACACCCTAGTTAAGGAAATTGTCTTTTATGCACAAACTTCCTTGAACATAGTAGTGTGCAATCATGGAAGGAGTAATTCTTAGGTACTCTCGGAGTATAGAGAATGGTGTTTCCTCCTCTCACATTTATGGTTAAGTCAACTCATCAAATTTATAGTGGAGTCCACCCTAAATGGGAGAGAATGGAGCACCATTTCTCCGTGCTCCGGGAGTACCTAAGAATTTTCCTCATGAAAGGCATCATTCCTCATGAAGGTCAAAAGCCTCAACCATAAACAGAAAATTTCCATATTGATGAATCTAATTAACAATAAGTTAGTTCCAGTTAGTTTAGCTGGTAAAGTATTTGATGACCAAATAAAAGATATAGGATTCAATCCTCGCTTACATAAAAATGTACCAATTGGTATCTTAATCTGATGATAAAAAACTCAATTATTAGAAGTGAATGTTATAGGTTAAAACCCTATAATAATAATAATAATAATAATAATAATAATAATAATAATAATAATAATAATAATAATTAGTTTTATTTATTTTTGGTCAAAACTAAATTAGAAGGGCATTCACTCAAAATGTTTGTTATTCAAGCTCACCAAAGGACCTATTAACTTGAAAGATTTTTTCTTTTTCTTTTTCCCTCTCTTAGATTGGGCAGGTCAGGTTAAGTAGGCTAAACTCAAAACAATCTCGCTCGTTTGTCTCGAACCCAAGCCGAACAACCATCTAACCTACCCAAGACCCTTCAAGTTGGATTGGGTCGAGTCAGGGTTTTCAAGTTCTTACTTGGCCCTAACTCTAATTAATCAAATCATACCATATTGAACCAAACTTGCCTTGTTAATGAAAAATCTTATTCTAGACATATTTAAATCAACTTAATTATGACCATGTCAATTAAAAATAATTTTGGAAAATATCAATTATTCTTTATTTAAATTCATCTAAAAAACAACAAAGATCCTACACATTAGATGGTTATCAAATCTTCCTTTTTTTCAAATTAGGATTTTTAAGGACATTACTCCTTAAAGTAGAGGGGCATTATGTAGGCACCCTATTTTGCAACTAGACACTCATTCAAGAGCAAAAAGATAAATTTTAAATACTATGGGAATAAAAATGTCATTTACACTGATCGATGAAAACAAATTTCATTTCAAAATACAAATGAGTTCATGATGATCAAAATGACATGAAAATGCGACAATTGGACCATTCGATTAAAAGATCAAGCCACACCAAACTTTAACGGTCGATATGAATTCTTACACATTGTGGCATACACCATGTCATGTTTAATAATTCTAAGTGATCCTTAATTAGATCAACTGAATTAATTGCATTTAAAAATCTCATTTGTTTAATTTTAAGACAATGATGTTGTAAGGTCACAATTTGCGCCCAAACCCAACAGTGTGAAGGGGACGGGCCCAAAAAGCCCAATACAATGAAATTTGTAGAGATTGGGCTTGAAATCTAGGTTCTAGGAGTGTTGGATAACAAAAATGATGGGCTAAATTATCACATCACATACAATGAACCCGTTTATGTAACAGAATTTCTCCTCGGACACAAGCCGATGACGATTTGTGTTATCTTTCCCTCTTCTAAAGATAGATTACAATTAAGAGTGGTAGTGTATACAGTGTTTTTCCTATTTCTTCTCCGATCCCCCATCTGAATGTGTTCCTTTGCCTTTTATATCATCCTCCTCCTTCTCCCCATCTTCCACGTATGGATGAGATCACCGATCCAGATACTTGTCCTATCAACCCCTTTCCCCAAATATTCAGATGATAGCTGTAAGGCTGATCACCACTGTTCAAATGTCACTTCCTCATTAATGCGGCCAGAGCGGTTGGTTCAAAGTCTTTAATGCGGTGGTAGCAGTTTTCTCTAAGATATTTCCCACCCATTCTTCCTCTCTGTGCGTTTGTGAAACATATCTTCATCCATAAGAATTTCTAGAATATCATACTAATCACCATGGCGTACCAATTGACCTTTACTTCCCTCAGCCGAGGAGATACCCCTCCTCGGACTATTTCCACCAGCCTTTCTCGCAATAGTTTTCTCGTGGGCCTTTAAGTTTGACATCATTATTACCATTGAACTCTCCTCGGACAAGTAAATACCCTCAAATCAGGCCCAAGGCCCAAGAACATGCCATGGACCTTTTGTCCTCACAAATGTAATTAAAAATAATCAGAAAAATTTGTAAGATAAATCATTCAATTTTTTTAATTTTTATTTTGACTTACTACAAATAGAGGGAAAATTGAAAGTTGAAGCTAAAAATCATTCTCTACCACATCATATATATTTTGAATTAACTTTTAAAACCCTCGACTAGAATATTGTAACATTATATTTTCTTTCAACGATAGAACATATAGTTCCATGTACAAGAACAATCATAATAAATATCTATTAATAAGTAACATAATTGTTTCTCAATTTTTTGTTACCATAATTATATGTTAAATAGGTTCATAGAAAAATACAATCATAATAAATATAAATTAATAACAACCATAATTATGTATTGAATAGTTACATAGAAAAAGACAATCATAATAAATACCTATTAATAACTACCATAATTTTCAAATTTTTATATTTAATTTCTTTTATCGGTTACATCAATAGTTGAGGGTAGTGGGATTTGAACCGTGGATATCTTTATTGGAAATATAAGGAGGTGTAGGTTAAGTTATAAGGCTCTTGGCTATATGTGATATTTCATATACAAATATAATCAAAATAAAAATGTCTTCTTTTATTAATAATTATCATAATTATCAACTTTTATATATAGATATTAAACAGAAAGAGTAAATCACATTTTATTAAACTTTCTCGTGCATTACATGAGTTGCTAACTAGTTAAAAATTTATAATTACAAGTAAAGTCTATTATCGTCGAATAAGCGATTTGAAGTTCAAACTTCAAACCCCGCCTCCACTAAAAACTAATTCATGTCTCGAGTTTGATAATAAAGAGCACTCATCATAGATTGAATTAAAAATTTTCATTCTACAAAAAAAGTACATAATTTCTAACATACTATAAATATATCATCTCTACTTCAAAGGTTAAATATCATTGAAATATAAAAACTAAATACTGAAGAAAAGCCTCTAATTCTATGGGTGTATATGTGCGTGTAAAGGAAACCCTTATAATACATAGTAACATAGTCGATTTATGATAAATCATTTACTTCTAAAGTTTTATTTTGTCAATGATTGATCGTGATACTTGAATTATTTGTGAAAATATTTAGTGCACCTGGTAGGCTGGTATACTCTATCTCCTTCTTATAGAAATATGTCCTAAGATTACAAGAATGTTAAAACTTGGTAGATATGTGTTTTAATGATTCGGTTATCTCTATTAGAGGTATATTAGATAGGAAAATTTTTAGGTACTCTTGGAGCACGAAGAAATAGTACTCTCATCTCTCACATTTATGGTAAACCCTACCATGAATTTAATAAGTAAACCCCACCATGAATACGAAAGGAAAGAGTATCATTTTCCGTATTCCGGAAGTACTTAAGAATTACTCTATTAGACTTTAGACAAATGAGACATTTATAACCATGTCAATAGACTCAATACTACTAAATCTGCATGGTATAACTGCTATAAATAATAAACATTGTTGTGTTCTATTGCATAGCCAGAATACACTCTCTCATTATCACTCTAATGGGAAATCCAAATTTCCACACCACTACGTTTCTTCTTTGTTTCATTGTATTTGTAACCCTTTTAGCTCTTCATGAATGTATGTATGCCTTATACATCTTCATTCTCTTCCACACAAAAAGTAGAAGTGCTTTTAATTATATGCTGTGCTTTCACAACTTTAACAATTTCCTTCATTCTCTTAATTATATGCTGTGTTTTGTTGATTATTATTAACAATTTTTTCATATGACAGGCAATGGTGGAGATGATACAAAGACAACTGCTTTGGTTGATGAAGATTATGTAGTTCCAGCAGGGCAATGTTGTGTTCATGTAGATTTTGGAAGATCCACTTCTCGTTGGTGTCAAATAACTAATTGTTTTTATACGAAGCAACAGTGCACTAGCCATTGCCATGATAATCATCGACTTGTAGCTCCTCATGATCAATGTACGTATGCCTTATGCTTCTTCCTTCTCTCCCACACAAAAATTTGAAGTGCTTAATCTTTTTATAAAAATAAAAAGACTGAAAAAAACTGAAAACTCTTATTTAAACTGCTACAAGTCGATGATTATCATGGCAATGGTAATCTAAACAACAGTTTGAGGAGCTATAAGTCAATGATCTAACACGTTTGATACGTGTGTTTAAACAACAGTTTTCAGTTTTTTTGGAAATATGTGTAAGTGAAATATGTATGGAAGTACATGTAATGTTGTTTAAAAACTGAAAATATGTATTTAAACTTTTTGGAAATACGTGTGTTTAGATTTGAGGAGCTAGAGCTACAAGTCGATAATTTAACATGTTTGATATGTATGTTTCAACAACAATTTTCAGTTTTTTTGGAAATACGTATGGGTGAAAAAGTGTATGAAAATACGTGTAATGTTGTTTAAAAATTGAAAACATGTATTGAGGTTCTGTTTTGTTTGGGTTGGGTGTGTATTCATTTTCACATTTCATTTTTTGTACTCATTTTCTATTTCCAACTCATTTTGTGTTTGGCACAAATTTTCTTGTCTAATATAATTTTTTTTTTCACTTTCCAATTAAAAATCTAACACAAACTATGAATTTTTTTTTTTTATAACAAAAATGCCACCATATTCATTTTCAAAATGAAAATGGCAAAAATGTGTATTTATTTTTTGTATTCAAACTTACTTTTTTGAATCCCAAAGATGAAAATTGAGTACAAGTAGAAAAGCCAACCCAATTTTTTAGTGGTGAGTCTCACTGAAAACAATTAAAAAAAAAAAAGACTTCACTTTTTCCTCTTAACCAAACACCCTCTGAACATCTTATTCACAACATTAACATCTTTTTTTTCTATGGTTATTGCCTTTTAGCAACATTTCTTCAATGTTATTCAACCATCCAAAATAATACTTTTAAATTTATCTCTTAATTAAATGTTAAATATATTTTAACATTCTTTTTTAATATTGTTATAACAGATAATAACTATGGCAGCGGCATAGATGATGAAGATTATCTACTTCCGGAAGGTCAATGTTGTGTTAATTAATCTTGATTTTGGAAGACAGAATAACCGTTGGTGTGTTATAACTAATTGTTTCAACCTCAAGCAAGAGTGCATAGTCCATTGCCATGATCATCATCTACTTGTAGCTCCTCCTGTCTTGGAAAAGCCCTGAGAACCATGTTTTCTTTTGCTTCTGTACTGCCAATGCATTATGTGTAGCTTGTTTCTATGGCAAAAGCAATCTTAAATCGAAATGAATGGAAAATAAATTAAAATATCAAATTATGTTTTATCGCTTTATGGGATATATGGTAATTAACTTATCACCTTTTAATTTTTTTTACCTAGGGAAACAATACTTTCTAAGTCCAAATTAATTACCTACTTGTATAGTTGTATATATATGTGAAGTTCTCTTCTAATAACTTGAAACCCGGCTCTTATCGTGCACCCCCATAAGAACTTGTACTTATGGAGTGACCATTACATCAAATGTGCACAATTATCAAGTTTATTTTAAATTAATCTTATATCTTCAAATACCGTACACCTTAAATAGTTATTAAAGAGTATTGAAACTCAAATGGTTGGTACCTATTGGTGTTTATAAATGAGACATCCAGAAATTTGTTTTTATTTTATTTTTGTGTTCATAGCATGACTAATAATTTTGTGAATAAAAAAAAATTTCAAAACTGTTCAACAAATAATTATTAGTACTTTTGAAGTATAGACTTCCTCCTATCACATGGATTAATTATAGATCTCATAAATTAAATTTATGATGATCTATCATTCATGTAAGGAAGGAATAACATGTTGCGATACTTTGATACTAAATCATTTTTTTCAATTCAATACTAACATATTGAGATTAATACATTATAATAATGATAATAAACAATAAAATTACTATGGATCAAAGAACAACTTATTATCTTAACAAATGCTAAAAAAAAAAGTACCCCATTGTTCAAAGATTGTATGATGATGTGGGTTTTAGCTCAATTAATAAAGTATTTAGTAGTTTTTTTCCCCCTGATGAACAGTATCTAGTAGTTAAATAAAGAACTTGGGTTTCAATAATATCGCATATACCAGATTTATGTCTTAAGGATAAAGCGAGAGGGTTTTTTTTTCCCCTCAATTGCCCGTGCCCAAAACTCTAAAACTATTAGTTAGCTTACAACTTTGCCCTATCTAAAAGCAATTATAGTTTGGATTATCATTGTTTTTGATATATTAATTGTTTCATTAAGTTTGCAACACATTTTTTTTCCCCATAACTTGTTAGGATGGCAAGTTATAAATGGTGAAATGTAAAAGTGGTATAAGTGATGAGTCATGTTAAAGTAAATATTGACTACTCAATAATCAATACTCACAACACAACCTGTCATTTCAGCCAGTTGTGAAAAAAATATGAAAAAAATTATCCCTTAACCTCAAGAGCTTTGTAGTATTAAGTGGTCTCCTTTACTAGGAGAACCATAATTCAAATTCTTCATCACATTGATAATAATTTATCCAAAAAAAGAAAACCTAATGGGCATAATTTTTTTTTTTTATCATACTTAGAGCATTCACATCAAAGCTCTTAAAAGAGCTAAATTGCTATTTTAAGAGCATTCACATCAAGGGTTTTAAAAAATTTAGCATTTAGCAAATAACACATCACTCTACAATACACCTAACGTCAAAACTTCTACTTTTTACCATTTCATTTAAATATTCTTTCTTTATTATTATTTATTTATTTTTCACTCTCTCTCTCTCTCTCTCTCTCTCAACCCACCCACCTATTCTAAGCACCGCCAGCCACCACATCACCAACAATCACCATAAAACCCACCACCCAACTACAACCACCAAAAACCCATCACCCATACCATAACCACCACAAAACCTACCATCCATGCCACAACCAATAAAAACCCACCATTGCCTCCACTAGCCACATCCACCCACCACCACAAACCACAGAAAAAAAAAAAAAAAAAAAAAACCCTCCACCATTGCCCCCACCAGCTAGATCCACCTACAACCACAAACAACAGCAGAAAAAAAAAATTAGACAATCAGGCCACGATAGCTAGATCCACCTGTAACTACCACAAACAACAACAACCAGATCCATCGCCCCCACGACCCACGACCTCATCAAAGCACCAAAATCAGACCATCGGACCCTACAACCATCGGCCCACGGCCCTATCGGACCCACGACCCACTACCCAACCACCCAAATCGGACCAACAAACCACCACATCGTGACCTAGGAACCAATTAGTCCACAAGAGAGAGGGAGAGTGAGAAAGAGGATAGAGAACAAGAGGGAGAGTCTGAGAAAGAGAAAAATGAGAGAGAATGAGAGTGAGAGTAAGTTTGAGAAGAGAGAATTAAAAACATTAAAAAATGATAACATGTTGCTACAATGAGCTCTCATTTTTTAGAGCTCACTGTAGCAACATGTCAAATTTTTTAGCATATAGCATCTTTGATGGAGTAGATTTTTGTGGTTTCAGTTGCTAAAAATAGCATTTTAGCATTTATACCACTCTTAGGGTCTGTTTGGATACTGTTTATTGCTGAAAATTAAAAATACTGTAGCAAAATAATTTTTAAATGTGTGAATAATACTGTGTGACCTAATTTTAACTTAAAATTTTCTAAATTCCATACTTGTGGGTCCCATGAATAATGCACATAACCCATTGAAAAAATGCCAAACGCACTAACTTTCAGATTTCAGCAACACCCAAACTCACACTTAATGTGAATGCTCTAACACCAAAAACACTAAAAAACTCACTACATCAAAGTTACTAAATCTTAAAGCATCTAGCTACAGTAAACTGCTATCAAAGTTCCACTAAAAAAAAAAAAAAAGCCTCATCGCACACGAAGTGCGTGTAGGCCAGGTTGGATTCAAATCCTTTAGATTTTGCCATGGCAGCATTTCACTAATAATACTTTAAAAATAATATAATAATGTTGTAAACAAAAAAAATTAAGATTATTGTTAGTAAAATGTTCACATGGCAAAATCTAAACTATTAAATCATTAAAGAATGGTTAAGATTTAAGAAAATCTATTTGGTAAAGTATTATGAGAAATCTAGATGACTTGGATCTAAGCTAGTAGGTTCAAATTTGAACCTAACACAAAAATTACTTTTTTGCCCCAATAATAACAACCAGTAACAATCTGTCACTTAAAATTTGTTGTAAAAATACTGTGAAAATGTTGTGGACATATCATTTCTCATATATAAATTATGTGACCCGCAAATAATAATAAAAAAGTGCGTGCGTGCGTGTACCGGGCTTAAGCCGCACAGTTCAAAAAAATCCCTCTAATCTCTGTGCCTCATATTATAACACAATTTTGGCAGCAAAATTTGAGGGCAAACTTTATCTGGTTTTTGAAGGGAAAAAAAAAAAAAATGCAATCTTTATTAAACATTAAGGTTTTCACTGATTTTAATACTGGTACGAGGCGCTTGGTTGTTCGCCGAGGAAGCTGTGGAGGAGGGTTGTTTGGAGAATCCGAGGTCGGAGTAATAAGGAGACAACAACAACAACAACAACAACAATGGTTCAATCCCAGAGATTCATCCAAGAATTCTAGGATTTTAGCTTGTGGTAATAATGGTAATGGTAATGGGCCGGGTCAGACTCCGAGTTCAACCCCGAGTCCGATTCCGAGTTCCAGTTCTAGTTCTAGTTCGTTCTTTTCTCGTAGCCAAACCTATGCTTTGTTAAAGCAGCGATTGGAGGTTGCCGCCAAATCCGAGGTACACAACACACACTTTAGAACGTTCTTGGCAAATGTTTTTTTTTTATAAAAAAATTATGGAAATTCAATTGGGTGTGTTTGAAACTTGTTCAATTATAGAGATAAAGTAAAAGTAAAGCAAAGTTGCAACTCAAAATACTTGTTTTTTTTTGTTTGTTGTGCTCAATTGTTGATGAGTGATTGTAGTTGAAAATGTTTTGTTTTTGATTTAACAGGATTATGAAGAAGCTGCAAGGATACGTGATTCGTTGAAATCATTCGAGGAAGAAGAGCCGGTTTTACGTCTAAGGAGATTGATGAAGGAGGCAATTGCTGATGAGAGGTTTGAGGTATTCCAGCTTGTGTGTTTCTCCGAATGTAGATTGCGAATTTCTTGGTCTTATTTTAGACTTCAAATTTGGTAAACTTGAATTTTAGGATTGTTACTATTGTCTCCACAAGTTTAAAATCAAGTTGGTGTTGGTGTTGGTTTACAATAAGCAACAATTATAGTGAGTGCTGCAGACACTGCAGCTGTGTCTTTCATTTATTTTTAATTGGGTTTAGAACCTATGGAATTCGCCCCATGATGATTCCTCTTTAGCATTAGGCCAAGACACTAGTGAGTTCCTCTTTGGCGTGGGCGGGATTCAATCCCAAGTCCCTTATTCAACGATAGGTGACTTTACAAGTTGAGATATCTAAAACCCACTATAGGTGTCAATGGCTGCTAAGCAATGTTAGTTTTGTTATAAACCTTGTCTAGCAGCAAATTGTTGTGCCGTTTCCTTCATCTTCTTCTTAGTCAATTTATTTTGAAGTATCAGTATCTTGCCATAGCTTTATGATATTAGAATAAAATTTTTTTTACTACCCATTGTCCTCTTGGACAAGAGAAGCAAACAGAAAAACTTATCCTAAGTAGACAAGTTGTCATGCTATAGTTATGTTCTAACATTCCGGTGAACATTCATTTAGTCTCAAGCCTAAAAGTAACATTAGGGTAAATTGCATGACCTTCCAAATTGTAACTAGCATCTCCTAAAGCCTTTCCTAAAGTTAGGGCAACTTACACCTTTCCCCCCTTTCAACACAGGACATTTGCAAAGTCCCCCATTTAGTTTAAAATATAGCAATGTCCCCCCTTATCTTTTTGTAATGATCACTTTACCCACTCCCTTAGTTTTTTACATCAAATTAACAGTAATTTCACACTTTCTTGAAAAAATGTGTCCAGACCCATATATTAATGACCTTAATACCTTCCAATAACAAACACATCATGTTCACAACTTGAAGGTTCATCATTGTGTATGTGATGTGTTTCTTATTGGAGGGTATTAAAGTCATCATTGTGCATGTGATGTGTTTCTTATTAGAGAGTATTAAGGTCATTCACATGTAGGTCCAGACATATTTCCAAACACACACAAAAAAAAAAAAAAAAAACCCATTAATTTGACAGAAAATACTAACGGAATGGGTAAAGTGCTCAATCTGGGACATTGCAACTACCCTATTTTTAAGGGTGGGAAAGTGGACTATTCCCTTACAATTATGTGAATCTTTCTCTTATATTATAAAGGTTGGCAAAATAGTGTACTACATGCAATTCTTGAATTTTCAATTAGAAAGGAATTAGAAGGATATGGAAGCTTATTATAATATAGACACGTCTTGTTTCTGCCCTATGTTCAGTTTGACCCTTCATTGAATATGGACAACTCTACAGTCTACACTGTTGATCTTTGGTTTCAAGCTTAGATTTTTAGCCTTTATTTCTGAAGTATGACGCAGATCCATCTTAAGCCCTCCCATCTATGAATTTCGCAATGATTTTTTTTCTTTCTTTTTTGAGAACTTCTTTACTGCAGGATGCAGCTAAATTTCGTGATGAGCTAAAGGAAATTGCACCTCACGCTCTTTTAAAATGTTCAAGTGATGCAACAACCTTGGTATGTTAAGAACTTGATTTTTTTTTTTTAAAAATTTCTTTTTGCTCAAGGTTTAGTTAGTCAATTTCAATTTTGCCTACATTTTTTTTTTTTTCAGTTTTCATACGGTTTCTCTTTGGTCTTTTCTTTATGTCCATTTAATATTCCGTAAGAAAGTTAATTTTGTAACTACATACATATATATATATATATATATATATATATATATATATTTATCAAGCCTTCCTCCATTTTGGTGTTTTGATAGATATGTGCCCCTGAATGCTGGCAGAAAAAGAAAAGGAATGGCCTTTGGTATTTGGACATTCAAGTGTTCCTAGATTATCTTTCTGATTGGTATAGCATAGACAAATATAACAAAGTCTTTTTAAAAACTGTACAATTATTGGTAGATCTAAAATTAAATCTCTCTTTTTCAGGGGGTCAGGGTTCAAGTCAGGAGTGTTTACATAGAGGGCCGTAGTCAACCTTCAAGGGGCCAATACTTCTTTGCATATAGAATAAGAATTACCAATAATTCAGACCGCCCCGTTCAACTTCTCAGAAGACATTGGATTATTACTGATGCCAATGAAAAAATTGAGAATGTTTGGTGAGTAAATTATTCTAATCTTTACTGTCCATCTAGTCTTCCTAGATAATTTTTTATTTTATTTTTCAACTGGTCCTATTACTTCGTATGGGTTGCATTCCTTAGAGAGAAAAAAGTACTAAATTTTGATCCTTCTCCCTTTATTTCAGGGGGATAGGAGTTATTGGAGAACAGCCTGTTATACTTCCTCGTACTGGTTTCGAATACTCATCTGCATGCCCATTAAACACTCCCAATGGCAGAATGGTAAGATAGTATTGTTTTGCTTTCTCTTTTATTACTTACTTGTATGAAATTAGATTCATGGGTATTGTATCAATTGAAAAAAAATCAGGGAAAGAAGCATTTTCAGTTTCTTAGCTTAGGTTTGTACCATTATGATCAGTAATCAATTGAATGTCAAAATGATACATGGCTTGAGAATTTTGCTTGTAAGCTGCACTATTACATGACAAGAACTTCCAGAAATGAATCGCTAAAATATTTCATATTCATCATCTTGAATACTTAATTTATTTTTCCCAACATTAGGGTCCAAAAGGACAAACTAGAGTTTGAAACCTTCCATCAACATTATTTTTCACATCATTGAAAATTGTGTAAATTAATCATCTTTCCTTGAGCATCATGACATGGAGTTTGCATATAACGCCTTTCATTCACCTAGTATTTGCCCCATCAAAAATAAGTTGCATGTCTTGCAGACAAGCATACTCCATTCTAGTGGGGCGTGTGGTTTTGCCTTGCCTTGCCTTGCCTTGCCTTTTTTCTCCCCGGATATGGTATTCATTTCATTGTTCGGTAATAGAGCTTTGGTGCCGAAATAATGTATGCAAGGTCTATGAGAGATGTTTGCAGCTTGGAGAAAGGCTCATTGAGTTAAAATATGTGTAGTACTGGTACATGTACTGATGTACTTTCATGCTAGTTGTCTGTTACAAGATCTGTTTACGTTTATGATGATGCTGTCTTATGTTTAACGTACCTAGAAAATCAAAGTTTCTTTGGTTTTGCTCAAATGCAGGAAGGTGACTTTGAGATGAAACACATCGATAGAGTAGGCTCTCAGTCTTTTAATGTGGCCATTGCCCCATTTTCTCTCTCAATACTAGGAGATGACACTGTTAGTTTATGAGACATCACATGCAGCTTCACTTTGGAGAGGTGGAATTGCGTCAAGAAGATGCATAAGCGGTTATCAAATTGAGGGTTCGGAAAACAGTTTTACTCATATCATGCAATGTAACTTTGATGTGCATTCTGCATTGTAAGTGTTGAAAGGCCTCTCCATTCTGGGGGAATAAAAGTTCATATTCTCATCATTGTTTGTCCAGATGGATATGAGTAATTGAAATTATATATAGCAAACTTATAAAGAAATCAATTTGTAGAGATGAATATATAGGACAGTGTGTGACAGTTTTAGGTTCAACAGCATGGAACTCAGGGTGGATTCAGTACTGTCTTCGAATTTGGACAAGCTATATAAATTATGGTTATTTATAGATGTAATGGTACCGAATCAATGTCAATAATATTTTATGATCCTGATTCTTAAGGCAGTGATTAAATATTATTGATCAATGGCCTTTGATCTCATCCCTAAAGGTATGGCCTTTTGATCTACTGATATAATTATGGTCAAGGAGTTTTTAAAAATGCAGAATCAATTCTTTAGATGGAGTCTTTTGCAAGTAACATTTTTCTTATTGATGCTCTCTCTCTAATGAATAGGAAATTAAGAACTCTTACTTTACAAATCATGGCCTAATTTTATTAGGAAAGTACTGCTAGGTTGAATTATTGAATAAATAATGCCTTTTGCAAATAACATTTTGTTATTCATTGAAAAGAGAGAAGGTTATTTTTATTTTATCATTTATTATTTTTTAAGAAAACTGGCTCTAGGACAAGCTTTTGGTTTTTGTTTTCCCATCAATTCTATTTTTCACTTGATAATGGAATTTATTAAACCAAAACAGGGGAAGAGGAACACTGTCACTGTCCATCTTTCATCTATCCTCAGACTAGAGGAGATGGAAAGCCTTCTTTCTTTGGTTACAACAAGAGGCCCAACGGGCAATGAAGTGGTCATAGAATTAGCTCTCCAAAGAGAGAGATTTTCTTTTTCTTTTCTTTTTTTTAGTAACAAAAAGAGAACTTTAAACAACCAAAATATGCACAATAATAGATTAGATAGACCAGTGAGCTGCAGTAGAGGAAGAATGAATAAGATCTATAACATTAAAGCGCATCCCATTACATCTATAAATAACCATTACATAGATGTGCAGCAAGAAGAGTTTGTTAAAGCGCATCTAATAACCATTTCATAGCTCACTGTTGGCATTAGTTTGGCAACAGTGTTGGAATTCATAGATGTGCAGCAAGAAGAGTTTGTTATTTTGTTTAATCCCCCTACCCCTGATATTGTAACTTTTGTTAATGAAGATGCCACTGGTCTGTACTATGAAAGGCGTGTAGCCAATACTTTGCCTTTCATGGCTAGCTAAGTTTAATAGAGTTCTCTCTTAACCAAAAAAAAAGCGCATCCCCCTCCAACATGATTTCAGAGAAACCATTCTCTTTTAACACTTAATATTCCTGGTTCTGTTTTTTACCCTGCTGATGGAGAGGATGCTTCCTCTTCTAGCTTGCAATCTCTTTTCCTCCTTAATGCTTTATTTTCCAAGTATTCGGCAAAAAAGAAAAAAGAAAAAAGAAAAAAGAAAAAAAGAAATGCCAACAGTGTTGCCAAAGCTTCTTCCCATTGAGGGTCACCAGGATCAATGGTGTTTGACCGAATCTGGAGGATCTCTGCTTTTTATTCTCTAATTGTCGCGTTAAAGTTACCTGCGCCATGTGCGGTAGGAAAAAGTATCTATGTATTAGTTATGTGCAATATCTTTCTCACATAGACCATACAATATAAGAAAGATGCTATATGTAGCTGATACATGCTATTGCCCAGTAAGGGAGAGTTCCAAAATCAAAATATCATTAATGACTTTGTTGAACTGTATAAGGTTTCCTAGGCTTGTTTACTGTTGTTGTTGACTTCTAGAGTTCTAGTTCTTCTTGTTGCTTTTATATATGGGAAATGTTAACAAACATCATCCGGTGCTTGTTAAGGTTTCTTTTTTTGTGTTTCACTTAAAAAAAAGGAAAAAAGTTGTCAAAATAATTGTCAAAAAAGGTAGAAAAAAATTGCCAAAAACTGAAAGATTGTCAAAAGTTGAAAAAGTTACTTAAAAATTTACTCAAAGTATGTTGTTAACGGGCACCTTACGTTAACACAACCCTTTATATATATGTGTACAAGCTTGTTTATCGTTGATGTATGTTTTATTGACTTTGATATACCTTGCAATTTTTAAAGGGTCTATAGCCCCTGGAATTTTTTTTTTTTTTGGGTTATTTCTACACATCCAAAATCAAATCACAACAGGCAATAGCAAAAGGCAAGAAATTCTCAGCCTCCTCCAAAGGAATATTATGATTTATGATAGTGGCTTGGATTTAGCAAAATCTTCACCCATTCACTATTATTTTAAGCTACTGACAAAAGATGAACAAGTGACAAAATGATTCAGATGCATCATGGCATGATGGACTACTAGTATCTTCAATAGCAAACCTAGACCTTATCATATCTCTAGGTGAAAGAATGTCCCAAGCAATATTCCAAATAAATAGTTTCAATTGCTCGTGAATCCTTGACCTTCATAACTTATTCTACTCCAATTTCAGTAATGGGCTTGTTGTGGAGAATTATGATCTTGATAAGCTTTTTATGCTGATTTTGTAGAAAAACTCACTTATACTTGGGGTCCAATGTAACCATCTTTTGCTACAACTTGAGGAAGATGGAATCTAAGGACATGCTTAGTTGTTTCATCATCCAAAGCTTGGATTACTGTTTTTTTTTTTTTTTTTTTTGGGGGTGGTGTTCCATTGCACTGAACTCTAATTGATAAGTCCTAAAGTCAAAATCCAACTTACATGAATCAAAATATAAGTGATTTCAATTTAAAGACAATTTATATTTGTAACTTGTAGCTTTTGTACCACAACTTTTATTGTTTTACCACAATCTTTACGTGACTGATATAAATAATGGAAAAAAAAAATAACAAAAAAAGTTACGAGGATGAAGTCAAGAAAGGAGTGGATCCATAGTCTAAACCTCATCCCAAATGCTACTCCAAATTCCATTATGGATTCCCTTTTTGTACTGGGTCTCTTCCATTCAAATTGACTTCCATTACAACGAAGGCATGAACCATCTTTAGGAGTCTCTGCCTTCGGAAAATTTTTCTCTCAACTACTACTTTACTTTGAGGAGATTAGTCCCGCTCTATTTGTTTGGGCAGTAATATTTTTTAGAAATTGAGTAATTTTTTAAAAAGTATTTTTTATAAAATTATATCATTTTCCTATGTTTGATAGCAACATTAAATAAGTTAAAAACAATTTTTTAACTTCCTTTATTTAGTTTACTATGAGATAGAGTTGTTTTCTAAAAAAATTTAGTGGAAAATAATCTCTAAAAATAAACCATACTTTTTTGTTGACCAAAGATAGTTTTCTTTTGACTCTTTTTTTATGAATCTATCAAACGCTTGAAAACATGAAAAACTATCTTTACACAAAGTTTTTCATCGAAACAAACAGAGTATCCATATGTTTTATTGAGAAGTTTCTAGTAAATAAATAAAATAAATAAATAAAAAACTTCTAAGATCATCTCTCTCCTAGAACACGTGTCCATTTAGCTTGAGTTTATTTGCTCAGTTTTTAACTTTTAGCTTTTATATACAGTTTTTTAAAACTTCAATTTTTCTTATTTTATTGATATACAAATATAATTTAGTACATTTTCAGCACACAAAAAAAAAAAAAAAAAAAAAACTTAGATAAATTGTTCCCAAACAAACTGTGGTCTTTTCTTAGTGAGAAATTTCTAGTTGAGTTTAGCCATCAAGGCTTTGTTCGTATCTTCCATTCTTCTCTATCCCAAGTCACCCTCTAAAATACTTTGGTTTTCATTGTGCTCCCATGTCAACCTCTTATCTTTCTCTATGTTTTTAACCGATGTAACTTCATTTTGCATGTAAACAATTAGATCTTGGAGCTCTTTCAACTTACTCTGAACTATTATTCCAAAGGTTTGCTAATTCCACCATACAACGATGAAGAAAAAGGTCTCCCTGCCCTTTTTCACGTAAGCAAATTAAAGTCCCCAAAATAGAGCTAGTAAGTAGAGAAGGAGCTTCCAATGAGCTTAAGAGGTTAATTCCATGAACAAAATTTTCTTTGTATCTGCAAAGGGCACGGCTAGCTAGTTTTTTTTTTTGGAGGGAAAAGACCATAGTGCTTTTATTAAGAGAGACAGGTTAAATCAGTCTGAAATATAGAAGTAATAAATTCTAACTTTATGTTAACCTTTTCCATAAACTAATCATACCCTCTTGCATTCACACGGGCACATTTCATAATTACACAATTAGATATACATATAAAATTTTTGTACTCCTAAGTTAAGTATTATCAATGTTTAGTTTTTTAATTTTTGTTGGCTCTTGAAAAAATCTTGTAAGGATATCATTTGTTAAGGATGCAAATTATTAGTATTTTTTATTACTCAATTTAATTAAGACTATATATATACTTTGTTGACCTATTGATATATTTATTTATTTTTATTTCTTAAAGTAATTTTTGTTATTGTAATGCACTGAGTTTAGGCAATGTTTATGTTTTCAAATAATTTTTAAAAATTGAGTTATTATGTGTAGGGAGAATAGGCCCAATAGTGTATATTGAGTCAAAGGCCCGGTTCGAGGACGCTTAATTGTCCGAGGACAATGTGAACATTGTTAGGAAGGTCAGCGTTAAAGAATAAAGACAAAGGGGAAATTACAATGGTTTGAGGAGGGGTTCAAGGAGAGATACCTCCTTAGTTGAATGAGGCAGATGTCAGAAGGTATGGTCTGTCACCCGAAAGCAACATTCCAAGAGATTCTGTTGATAATGATGCATCGTAAGAATACAGGACAAAAGAAAAGTATGAAATATCTCAGAGAAAGCTATTACCACCGCATCGAATGCTTTGTAGCTAATTCTCTGACCGCATTAATGAGGAAGTGATACCTGAACAGTGAATTTTCAACCTTACAGTTACTCTCAAAGATTTCAGGAATGTGCTGATGGGATAAGGATCAACACAAGCAATCTAATCTACACGTGGAGGATAGAGATAGAAGAAGATAGTATAAAATGGAAAAAATTCCAAAGAAAAGGGGATTTGAGAAAAAATAGAGAAAAACATTGTAGACTCAAGAACAATATTTGTAATCTGTCCTTAAGGGAGTTAAATAGAAGAATTAACATCCTCGGATTGAGTTCAGGAACGATTTTCCTTATATAAAATTACTTCATCTTTATTCTATTATCATCTTGGCCCACTACGATTGTTATACATACTCATTAGTGCCTAGATTTCCAATTCACTCTCTACAAATTCATTGTATTGAGTTTTTTGAGCCTATTTCCTTTTCTCTTTTGGGTTTAGGGACAAAATTGTGACCTTACATTATGAAAGATATTAAAAACGAACAGTCAATTTTTTTATAATAACATGGTAAATTTTTTTTTTTATTAAGATTGTTTTTAAATTAATAATAAGTTTTGGCTAGAAAGTGTGGCTATTTTCCAATGGATTGTAAACTTTAAAATGGGATTTAAGTAGAATGAATTAGAAATAATTTTAAAGCAATTTTAAATGAAAACGTTAAAAGTGATACAAATTTTTCTACATAAAACTTACAAATTGATGTGATAATATGATTGGTGTGATTCAACCACGTTATAACTGAATATTTGAATTATTTTTCTATGATTTGTGATACATTAAATTGTAAGCTTATTGTAATAAAACTTGTAATACCTGTAACAGTTATCACTAAGTTTATAAATCTAATTACAATGATGATTGGCACAACATTATTATTTAAAATCTAATATGAATATTTTTGGGAGAGTCAATTTAAATGTTTAGTTTTTTTTTTTTTGGAGAGTCAATTTAAATGATTAGTTGATCTTGCAATATAGTATATAGATACATGTACGGGATAAAGATTGAGATCATGTGGGTTCAAAAGTCCATTTCTTGGTTCAAGAGTCTGAATGTGCAATTTACGAAATAAAAGAAAGAAGATGGCTTCTAGGTTAAATGAATTTTGAGCCGGCCATGTGTAATTTACTTGTAAAAGGAAGATATTGGCTTTTGGGTTAAATGAATTTTGTCTTGAGTGATGTCTCTTGTTTGGGATGTACTGGTTTGGTGTATTAGGCAAGGCAGTGTTCTGTGTACCTTGGAAAGGGCAACTTATACCAATTGTTAAAGATGCATGACTAGGTGAAAATGTGAGGTCCAATTATCAGAATTATAACCGTATGATCTAATGACTAATGAGAAACCATTTACGAGGGGATTCAGATACTCTAGAGTTCCTAGGGTACTCTACCAAGTAGAGTTTATTAAATCCTAACCACTCTTTAATGATTTAATGGTCTAGATTTTGCCATGTCAGCATTTCATTAACAATCATTTTAATTGTTTTGTTTACAACATTATTTTATTATTTCAAGAATATTATTAATGAAATGTTGACATGGCAGAATCTAAACCATTAAATCATTAAAGAATGGTTAGGATTTAATGAACTCTACTGATAGAGTACCCTAAAAACTCTAGAAGATCTGAATCCTTTACGAGGATTTGATAGGTCATGTTAACAAGCGCTCTTTGGATAATTATTAATAAATTATTTTAAGAAAGTTTTAATACCACTCTCATAAAAAATTAAAAAATAATCAAAAAAATTTATTTCCTTTTTCATTTACCTATAAAATGTTTCTAAAAATAATTTTAAATCAATATCCTTAGAGCATCCATTAATTTTTTCCTACTAAAATTATTACAAACCAAGTTAATGGAAAAGCTAAATTTGAAATTGACTGAATCATGGCCCACAGACCAACAATGACCATGAATATGAACTTTATTGGCCAAATGGTTTAGGCATTATTTATATCCAACTCACACATAGACAAGCAATTTTTGTGCCTGTCTTTTCAATGTCGTACAGGCAACTATCAATCTTTAAACTCAATTAGTTTAGCATGCTCCTTTTATTTTCTTTTTTTTTTTTTTTTTTGAAAAGCCTTTTATTTCTTTATATTCTAATATTGATGTGTCATAATAAATTTAAATTTGACATTATTTTAATTATATAATACCTGCCATAACAGGTTACATGATTTGTTATGAAATAGTTTATGCATGTAAATGTGTCATTGAACTTATTGTTATAACTCTAGGCTATGTAAAGGCTTATTCATCATCTAGTTTAGTTTTTTTTTTTATCCCCTATATATGAATTTCTTCCTTGCTTCTAACAAAAGTCTCATTTTCTTGCGTATTCCTTACTTCCACTGCTTTAAAACGTGGAAGTTAATTGCGGCATGTTTTGTTAACTCTTTGTTATAGCTTTAGATCTCTCTCTCTCTCCCTCTCTCCTTGCTTATAAACTCAAAGCTCAGGAGCTAAAATGTGGTTCCTCTCCATTAGTCACTTATTTAACTTGAAGTTTTCAGGAGCTAACTTTTGGGTTTTCCTTGCACTTAGACATAGGCATAGCCACTCAATATGAAAGGTATATCTCTCTTCCTTCGTCTCTTTCTTGGAAAAATATAAATGAATGCCTACATGTGATATTTCTTTATTTTTTGTCTTACACTTTGACATTGTAGTAACAAGATTGATAAAGTATCATTTGTTCCAAAAGCTTAAGTTTTAGATAGAGATGGAGTTTGTCAGACCTAGTATTCCTTTCTTTGATATCATGGTAAAATTATCAATTACGCTTGAAGCTTAAACTATTAAAAAAAAATAATGAATTATAAATCAAACAAAAATGGAGGTTTTGAATTTGCATTCACTTTGAACTAAGTTTGGACCAGAAAACTCACTGGGACACCATTGGCATATTTCGACGTAAATGCCACGAATAGAGAATAAAGGAGCAACTAATATATAGTCTTTTAAAAACTATTTGGGTGGGGTTTCTTCGAACAAAATTTATCTCAAAACTAGTTTAGAGAAAAACCCTTCAAACTTATCATATATCTCTTTTTTGAGTGTGAATTTTGAAAATCCAACTGTTGAATTTTATGTTACTTAAGTTCTTAACATGCATATCAAATTTTGTTCAAATCGGATTTTATTTACTATTTGATCAATGAACTTATTTTTTATACACAATTTTAGATTACAAAAATTTAAAATTTTAACATTTATTTGATGACATAACAATTGATTTTTGATCTTCTAGAAATTTTGCAGAAGGATATAATAAAAACATACAATTCAACGGTTAGATTTTCAAATTTCACACTCAATATAAAAATATATAATAAGTTTGAAGGGTCTTTCTCTAAACTAGTTTGGAGAGAAACTTTATTTGGGTTTCTTTTTAGGGAAAGAAATCATTGGATTTTAGAACATCATATTCTTTGAACTTTTTTTTTTATAATATTTTTTGAACTAATATGGTCCTATTATCACAAGCCAAGGAATTATTAGTAGGGAAAATGGAGGCCTGAGAAACATGTGCCTTTTTTTTTTTTTTTTTTGAGAAACATGTGCCTATTGATTTATATCTTTTCTCCCCACTTTTTAATGATGAACCTAAAAAACTAAAAAAGGTTGCATTGGAGGATGCTATAATAAAGGGTTATATTTATTTTTCTATTAATGATAGGCTCGTGTAGACAAATCAGCTAGCAAAAACTAAAAAAGGTTGCATTGAAGGATGCTATAATGAAGGGTTATATCTAGTTTTCTATCTATGATAGGCTCGTGTAGACAAATCAGCTAGCAAAAAAATCTGACATAAATTAATTCCTTAACAGGCACATAGTGCCGGTTAACACAACTCTAAAAATATAAGCTATACATTTTGCTTAAAAAAAACTATATATACATATATATAATAAAATTATATTGTAGGTAGTAGATTTTAGCTAGACCACCCCCCCCCCAAAAAATACGTGCCATACTTTCGTCACACAAACTTGGTTTGTTGGCAGAAAGATCATATCATATTGGTTGGCTGATCATGCTTTGTAATACATAACTAATTGAGGTTTTTTATTTTTTTTTTCCGTATAAAACAAAGGCATCTATAAAGTAATGGGAAATTTATTCTCGTCTTAAAAAAAAATTGTATTGATTTTTGTTTTTCTTTATTTTCAATATTTTTTCCAAAAACCAAATATGCCATGTGTGTGTGCATAAATTGCACATATATATATATACACACACACACACCGTTGTATACGTTGTATTGTGCTTAGATTGTTACAAACTAATAATTCTCTAGGGGCACATTTCCAATTGATGAAGGAACATAAAATTTTCATGATTTTACAGTACATAAAATGCTAACCAGTAACCACCTATACCAATTAAGAATTTGATGTTGTGTATGTTCAGAAATGTGTCATAATCTGTCTACTTCTATGAGCTATAAAGTAAAGACACCATAATTTCACCAAAAAACTAAATACCATTAAATAGAGTTACAGCCTCTTGCTTTTTAGTTTGTATTGTCCACCTACTTTCTTCTTACTCTTGAAAAATTGCCAATTTTTTAATGCCCTGTCTTAGTCCTGATGGGTTCATTTTTAAATAGGTTTCAATGGCTAAAAATATGCCTTCGAACCTTATATTTGAATTTACTTAAAGAATTTAATGTATCGTATATGAGAAACTATTCCAAACACTGTGAGATGCAGTTGAGCTTCAAAACTGCTGGAGTAAATTATTCCAATCCTAAAAGTTTGGTATGGTAATTTTCAAATTTTATACTATCTATGAGACCCTGTGTTCAAGTGTTTTAACTTAATATTTAATTCTTTCTTGTAATTGTATACCCATATATATGTGTGTGTGTGTGTGTGTGTGTGTGTGTGGGGGTGAGAAAGTTTATCAACCCAAAAAATTTCACACCGAATAATATGGCAGATTATTAGATGGTAGGTAGAAAAGTTATACCTCCAGTAAATTTAAATGAAAACGGGTAAAAAATTTTGACAACAACTAGCTTGAAAATGTTGTCAAATTTTGTGTCTATATCAATTATTCTGTGTGGGGAACGAGGGTTATATTCATCCCAAACGTTGGTCCAACGTTCTCAAAATCCTCAACAATCACAATTAAAAAGTAATAAATAGCCCTTATTTCAAAATTTTGGATCTTAACAGGTCTGTTCGTTTGTTTTTGTGTCTTATGCGCGTGGAGTCATTACCTTTAGGAATGAGGCCAAGAGCTTCGGGGACCTGAGTCTGGTTGTTCCTTTGCTTGGCGACCACGCTTGTCATGTATACACACATTTAAATGAGAATAGGACACCCATTTCAAGCATGAAATGCGGGCAACTTCTTCTTCATTGCGTACTTTAGATTTCTTTGTAAAATTCATCGAATAAGTCTAAAGATATAAGTTTTGTCACAACTTATTTTATAATTTGTTTAAGTAATGAAAAAAAATATATTGATAGGTTTATATAAAAGTATTGTCCACAACTTATGCGCAATTAACCACTTTAATAAATTGTAAAAGGAAAATATCGTGACAAAATTTATGTTCGTCAATATAAATGAAAGAAATTAGCTTTACTACATTCTTTTTATCCTATCTTCCTATGAAAGCTTTTTCTCTATTTCTTTTTTTCCATATTTTGGAAGGAAATAAATGTTGTGACTTGTGACAAAAATTTTGTCCCTAAAGTCAATATGAATGGAAGAACTTAGCTTTACAACAATCTTTTTATCTTTTCTTCCTATGAAAGCTTCATTTTTTGCCAGGTAGCTTCTACTCCGATATTGATGACACAAACCTCTCTCTACTATAAGTACAGGAGCTAAGCTGTGGTAATTCCTCACCATTATTCACTTTTCAACAAACAGTTTCAGGAGCTAAGTTGGGATTTCCTTTACAAAATAGTCACTCAAAATGAAAGGTAAATCTCGTTCTTTCATCTCTTTCTAGTTCAAATATAAAAAATGAATGCCTATATTTGATTTTTCTTGAGTCTTTTTTTTTTTCTTCCGCTTGATGATTATACACAACCTTGATGATCATAACATGTAATTTTTGTTTGCTGGTTCGTGCATCAAGAAAAAAATATAGTAGTTGTAAGGATTTTTTGTTTTTCTTCATGTTCAATAATTCTCTGCTAAAAGCCATGCAATAAGTTGCTGTTGGGCTATCATAACATTGTGTTATGCTTAAATTATTACAATATAATTGTGCAGAGGCTGAGAGGCACGCATGAATAAGATATTTCCAATTGATGAAGAAATCTGACCACATTTATGATACAAAAATAAGACTATGATGTTGTATCAGAAAGGTTCAGCAATATCTAATCATGCATCTACTTTAATAATGGGCTCCATAAAGAACATTACTTAAGTATAACTGCCTCTTGCTTTTTAGATTTTATTTTTCACCTAAAACATCACAAATTTTATGACATTTCAAGGTCTTGATGGACTCAATGACTCAATAGGCACTTATTATTCCAATCCTAGATGGTTAGTCTAGTGGCTTCAGGTCTTATACGATTAATACCCTATGTGTATAGGACACATGGAGCCAAAGACAACACTTAGGGAACTCGAAGCCTATACCTATTCTAGGATACAGTGATGGACATTGAAAAATAACCACCGAAAGGTGGTCCATTGGTATGAACTAAAAACTAGAAAGTTATTGTAACATATCACACCAACAAGTTTAAAATTTGTAAATTCAAATTATGGTAATAGATAATATAACGCAATGTAAAGATGTACATAATATTAGGGCAATGATCACATTTACGAGCTCTTTTTAGTTTTTCTTTGATCATCAATTAACAGTTGAAAAAAAAAAAAAAAAAAACTAATTTCACCATTTATTCCATGCTCTTAAGTAACTTGTGGAGTTTGGCTACTATTCTACTTGCTTGGCTTCCACGCTTCACCCAAAAAATGGGACTATTTGACACCTTTGTCAAACATTGGTCCCAAAAGTATATGATATGCTGACACCTTCGTCTCCATTGATTATTCAACACGTTGATTTACTATTAAAAAATTAATGTGAAAGACCCAAAAGAAATTACCTCTACAACAACATATCTTTTTATCCTATCTTTTTCTTTTTCTTTTTCTTTTTCTTATGTTGGTTTATGATTTGAAGTAATGAAAGTTTTGAAAAGCCATTGATGTCGGCGATCTCATTGTTTAGCTTTAAAAGGGCACCAAAATTGAGTCAAGGCCTAAAAAAGGGTTATTGTATATTAATTTTTTTCATACAAAACTCACCTAGAGGTGTGATGTGATTGATAATTCATGAACCTCGTGACCATGCAAGCACCCTGTGCTTTCACGTTCTATTCTCTCTAATTGCTTCCTAATTTCCTAAACCCCATGATGATTTACTTAAGTGGGACCAATTTGTTTATGGATAATAAATCCACAATCCAACCAATGAATAAAAGACACGTATGAGGCAATCGGAGAGCGTCCTTGGTCCAAAAGGCTAAAAGGCCCAAAGGCCAAAGCAATGGGCCATCACGGTGTGTGACTTATATGGGTCCCACATCTCTCTCCCCCAAGCAACAACAAGTTCATGCTTCAACTAAAAGCAATTAGGACCCATAAAATAATGCCTCCAATCAACGCAATGTCCCCACAAAATTTGTGGGTCCCAAGTATAACCAATACTTGATTGATGAATCATGACCAATGACCCTAAATAATTTTTGGGTCAAATTTGGGACCCACTTCCCCAATCTAGCACATCATTATTTTCATTTCTGTTTATTTTATTGCTTTTATTAGAAAAACTCAGAACACAACCAAAAGCTATTCTTGTACCTCAAAAAAGCATCTTCAACTTCAAGCCGTCCAACACAAAATACAAGTACTAAACTAATATTATGCCTGGTTGGTCTTTCTCTTTCTTTTTAAGTTTTTTTGCAATACCAACATCTTTAAAAAACTAAATAGAAAATAAATAAAAGACTGGTAATCTTAGAAAAGGTGACAAAAAACATGCATGTCTTTGTGAATTTTATATTTGCATGAAAATATGGAGATTGTGCCTCTGGTCTGTTTTACAAGATCTTGTTTTAAATAATTTAGGGCTGTTAGGCACTTTAGTTTTAACATACAACTACACATTTTAAGCAATATTACACATATTTTTACACACTTTTTCACCCACACGTAGATGAAAAACACTTAAACAATGTAACTTAAACTACTCTCCCAAACATCCACTTAGACTCAAAAGAAAGAAGCTTATACTCAAAGCCTACCACCCATTTCCTCTCTCTCTCTCTCTCTCTCTCTTGCTAGTTTTGTATTTTAAAGCAAAGAAGCAAAGCATCTCTTCCTCTCTTTTTCTAACACACACACACCACAACATTTTCCTGCTTTCCCTTGTAAGTATAAGCCTTTCCTTTGCTTGGAATTCAGCTTCTTCTGCTACTGCTTTTACATTTCATGTACTAGTTTATTATAACAAATGTCGGCTTATCTTTATGTGCAAAATGCAACTAAAGTTTGGAATCTATGCCTTGTGCTAGAGATTAATGTGGGGCAATGGGTTATGTATATTTTGTTTTAATCTTTGTATTGGAAAAAATCTTAAGCAGTGGTTTTGATGTTGATTCATATGAGAAACCCATGATCAATGGGGACTTTGCTAAACATCTTTGGAATTTGGCCTCATTGCATTATTGGGTTTTTGTGATTACACATTCTATTTAGCTTTTCTGGAACTGGGTATTCATGAAAGTGTGAGGGTTTGTCTGGATGATTTGGTTTTTGGTTTGAGCATTTGTACTTTACTTTCCTCAAACCATTTATTCTTTTACTTTATTCTTAGAATTTTTGCACTCAGTTATTGCAATAGGGATATATTTTCCTGAAGCTGCAATCTCTAGAAATACTTTGCTGCCTTCTGTGTTTCTGGATTTCATTTTCCAACAGTTTCACTAGCAGCAATCTGATTGTTGTTTCATTGGGACTCTTGTAGGTTCATGTTGTTTTACTTCATTTTGTCAATAGTATTGTTTTCTCTCAGAGTCTCCCTTCATTTCATATCATAGCGAGTGAACAATTAGAGAAGGAAAAGTAAAGCCATGAGTTTTTTAACAGGGTCCTCAAAAGATTCTTGGCATCCAATCATGACTGGTGATACAACAACCTCAAGTTACTGGATGAATTGGAGGGTCTTGCTTTGTGCCATATGGGTTTCAATTACGATCACTTTCGCATTCACTCTAATATGGAAACATGAAGGTTTCCGCAAACGCCATAGCCCAGAAACCCAGCAAGAAAGTGAAGGAGGTTTGTATGATGACGAAACTTGGAGGCCATGTTTGAAAGGAATCCACCCAGCTTGGTTGTTGAGTTTCAGAGTTCTTGCTTTCTTGGTGCTTTTAGCACTGCTCATTGCCACAGCTATAACAGATGGAGGCAGCATATTTTACTATTACACTCAGTAAGCAATTTTAATTTCTTCTTGAGATTATTTATAGTATGGAAAGACTCATGATTTTGTTTGTATATAATTTCCTGTTTTCAGTTTATGTCAGAACTTTATATGCATCCGACATTTATCTTATATGATATGAAATAGATGATTAAGAGTATAATTGAAGGATTTTCCAAAATAAGTATGATATGCAAATATTTCAGAAATTGTTTCCTTTACATTGAGTTTAAGAGTTTGAAAAATAGTGTGAAGTTGGTCAAGAATTAACTTTGTGTGATGCTATTTTTGGTTAATCATGTGATGTAGAGACCATATAATTTAACTAATCGTTTTTTGTTTTGGTGGACAGATGGACTTTTACATCAATCACCATTTATTTTGGGGTATGTGTTGCATCTTCAGTGAACCTTCTCTAATGATGAATCATCCTCTCTGTCTCTCTCTTTCTTATCTGCATTAGTTTTTTCTTACTTATGATCTCAATTTCAATGTGTAGCTTGGATCATTGCTCTCCATGCGTGGCTGTTACCAATATCATAAGAAAGCTGGAGGTGACAGAGTTGATAATGTAGAGGTGGATACAGAGCAAGGTTCTTGTGTATCTACTTCACATAGCCAAGATTCCAAAATGTCAGACCCATCCAAAATCTCAGGCCCCAATACACAATGTCATGTACGTGAACCTGCAGGCTTCTGGGGTTATGTCTTTCAAATAATTTTCCAGGTAATTTGTTCAAGAATGAGTCGCTGAAGTAGGAAATATATAGTGCTTATGCATTGCATAGACATGCAACTTTTTCCTATAATCTGTTTCTCTGCCTCTCATTATATGCTAGCACTTGGTAACTCCTTTTAAATTTAAGACTTAAGGCAAAATTTTATTACTATGCATGAATATAATTATATTACCAATGTAATCCTCAACCTTTTCACCACCAGTTCAATTACAGAATGAGTAATGACAAGCAGGGCTTTTTCATTAACTAACTAATTTTACTTCTCAATTGAAATTGTACTATGCTCCCACCTAGATTATGTTGCAAATTGAATAGGTTGTTGTATGAATCAGGTAGGCACCACTCAGACAGGAGCTGAATAATGCTTCTAAATATTGCATTCTATTTTTCTTGATTTTTGTGTTAAAAAAAATAGAAAACTTAATAGCTTTGTTTCTTCCATGCACTTGTTTTGACATTTTCTTTTTCTTGTTAACAGATGAATGCAGGTGCTGTTTTGCTCACAGATTGTGTCTTTTGGTTTATAATTGTTCCATTCCTTCTGATCAAAGATTACAACCTAAATTTTGTAAGTATCATAGAGCCTCAATATTATTCTTTGCAAAATTTTATTTGATTGTATCCAATTAATACCCTTTCTCAAGTTATTTTGAAAAGTTGACTAGAAGCAGGACATATGCGGAATGCTTCTTCTTCTTTCTTTTTTTTTTTTTATTATATATGAATGACTTACTTTCCTTGGATAAAGTCTAGAACCTAATACGAGCTTGCTATTGCAAAAAGCCAAAAGATCAAACATTTATGTAAAACTACAAACTACTTGACCTGATCTTGCACTTTGCAAGCTAAATTGTTTAAAACTCTGGCAGATGGTTATTCTTTTAATGCATTGCGTCTTCCTAAAATGAGACCAATCTCCATTTTAACTTACAGAAAGGAAATTTATCTCTTTATCTTCTCCCCAAAAAAATATTCAGTGTCAATATTGATTAAACAATTTTTTCCCCCTATTACTGCAGTTGGTTATAAATATGCACTCAATCAATGCTGTTTTCCTGCTTGGTGAGACGGCTTTGAATTGCTTGGTAAGTTGTTGTAATTATCTCAATTTTTCACTCTTTGTTCAGCTCTTTTCATGAACATTCATCTTTATTATGAATTTTTTTTTTCAGAGGTTTTCTTGGTTTCGAATTGGATATTTCTGCCTATGGACAGTCGTTTATGTGATTTTTCAGTGGATACTACATGCTTGTGTCAAACTTTGGTAAGACCATTATCTGAAGCCTGTACTATAAAAAAACCATCATATTTGAATATATTTTAGGTAACTTTCTTTTTTTTTTTTTGAAAAACAGGTGGCCATATCCATTTCTTGACTTGTCATCTTCATATGCTCCACTATGGTATGTAATCTTAACCATTCGCCTTCTATTGTTCAGAAAGAAATTAGGCCCTATGTTTCCTTCAACCAGAAAGTTCATATAAAAACATTTTTACTCACATAATTGTTTCCTTTGAATCCATACAATCTTTACAATTTCCATGTCTCAAGCCAATCTGTCAGAAGTTGTAAATGTTAGGTCAAACAGGTGGCTCTTCAACATTGTGATCCAAATTCTTTTAGTAGCCCTGATCTATAGTTATAAACTTATAATGCTTTTTTCCTCTATTACATGATGCAATCATTATTTACAATTTGCAAATTACAAATCCAAATTTCTCAATCAGAAAAATTCTTCTGTACCACAGTACATGTTTCCTTCCTATTTCAATCCATGCAGTTGTCCAAACTCCACAATTAACTAGTACTTGGATAATTTATCTAAGCAGTAAAATTATTTTTGTCAATATATTTTTGTTTATGCATATATAAGCAAATTGGCTAACCCTTTTTTTTAATAATTTGAAGGTACTTATCGGTGGCACTAATGCATATCCCATGCTATGGCATCTTTGTTCTGATTATGAAGCTGAAACACTTGGTACTATCAGCGAAGTTTCCCCAGTCCTATCAGTGCTTGAGATAACTTGCTCGGAAAGACAATCTGAAGCAAAACCAGATTTAGATTACCTATAGAATTTTTAATTTTTTTCAATGAAGGAGAACAAAAAAGAGAAAAATACCAAAGATAACACTTGAGAAATGATTCATTTATGTATGAAACAAACTCATAACAAAATTCTTCAATATAGTTATAGTAAGTTTTGAAAGATACACAAATGGTCAAAAGAGACAGTAGCCTATATATATTGAAACCAATGTGTTCTCCTCTACCTCTCCTTTTATTTACTTGTAACATGGATTCTTTGTTGCCAGGCACTACCAGCAAGTCTGAAAGTAAACACAATCTATCTGCATCTCAAAAGAATTCGAACCACTAAAATTCATTTCGAAATTTGTTGTGGTAGTGATATTTCTGGGCTTTGTGGTGTGAAAAAAGAAGAAATGGTACCTTAAGCCTCAAAAGGGATGCATGTTGCAATATGTTTTATGTGCTTTTTTGGCATGCTCAAAAATAGTCCATTCCTTCACATTTTGCGGTTTCAGATTCCCCACTATATCAACGTTTCCCTCACATTGTCACATTTCAGATTCTCCACCTTGTAAGTGTTTTATGTTAGCTTCGAAACAGTGACATCTTGATAACCATTTTGGCTGCTCCCTCAAAATGTACATGGATCCAACAAAAAATACAAATGACCGCCAAAATGGATATACACAAAGAACAAAATTATGATTAGGTAATGCTATGTCAATTGGCCTACCTTTTTTTTTCTTTTTTTTGATAAAAGTCAATAGGTCTACCTGGTGTTGTCACTAATAAAGGAAGTTAACCCTATCACACTCCTCATCAAACTAGTTTCAAATTCTTGTAACATCACACTCATAACATGTGAGTTTCACCCACCTATGGGCCTAACTCATAGTATGATGTTACATACATCTAAAACATTAGACACTACTTCTTTCGCGAGAATATGTATGGATATGGCCCACCAATAAGGACGGAATTAGGATTTCATCTTTCGGAATTCAAATCTAAACACTTGCTAGTTTGCGTATAATGTTCTGTTACTAGGCCTAAGGAATGAGTCCATTTGAATTCATGGATGGTTACAGCTTCAACTTACAAGTTTAGAAAGCCTAATGATATTCTCTTCATCCTCGTGTCCCTACATGTTCGAATGCCTAAGTCAACCGAAGCATTTGCACTAAGAGTTCATGACTCGTATAATCAAATAAGCAACGACATGGTATGAACGTCATGTATTTATTTTATAATTTGATTACTAGTTTGAACACGTGGATGTGATAAAACAATAAGGACCATATGGTAATCACTTAACACTAAAGCATGCATATCGTTTAAGTAAGAAATACAGTGCAAGAAGCAAAATCGTAAGCACATAGTTTAATGGCTTAAATTTTTAAAACTTAAGCTTTGACCAATTTTTAAAATGAAAAATATAAATGTAATTATGGGGGATTGCAGCTATACCTAACATAGCTTAATTCCATAACCCTATAAAACTTTTTTTTTGAGAAACCTATAAAACCTTGTTAAATTGTCTTGTTCAGTAAAAGATTTCCAAATGTATATTATTTTATTTTTTACAATTTGATAGTTACTACAATAAAACAGTGGGTTCTAAATCATAATCTATGAATAAAGTAAAACAATTTTTTGCTCCATCAGTCTACTGTTTCTTTATGTATTAATAGTGGCGGAGAAAAAATAAAAACAAAAAAAAAATTCAGGGGAACAAAGATAAATCTTTAATAAAAAAAAATTAATCCAAGTAATAGACTCTTTAATATATATTCACTAAAAAATAAAAATTTAATAATTAGTTAATCACTTGAAACTCTAAGGACAAAAATTAGTTTTGGATTCATGAGATATGCCCTTTTTACTTATGTGTGATGATGTTGATAGGTTTAGCGTACAAGAACATTGGAGCAATGCTAAGTCCAATAATAACTTTAATAGAGTATCAAAAATAAAATTAATAGAGTTTCATCTAGGAAAAAGTATTTTGTATCAAATGATTCCTATCAAAATCCAATAAATGAGAGACATGTGTACAAAAATAATTACCCACTAACACGTGTCTTTCCATTGTTAGTGGCTTAGTTATTTTTTGCTGACATGTCTCACACTTATTGGATTTTGATATTACTAGCATAGTATCATTTGATATCAAATACTTTCTCTTCATCTAAACTAAATAAGAAATGATATTTTTACAACATTTAATTACTTGAAACTTTTAATAATGAAATTTTAGTTGAATTTTTTTTTTTGAATTTCTTGAAAATTAAGTAATAGAGTTTTATGTACAGTAAACTATATATCTTAATTAGAAATAGAGTTTAATTTATGCAGAAAAATTACACTATACCCCTAAACTATACCCATTCTACACTTGACCCCTTAAACTATAAAAATGCATACTTTAGCCCCAAACTATAATCCCTTTTACACTTACCCTTCTACCCCTAAATTATGAAAATGTACACTTCATGCTCTTAAACAATACCTTGTTTACACTTGCCCCTAAACTATGAAAATGCATATTTATTTCCCTAAACTAGTTGCTAATATGTGCGGTGCACGGAAAAACTATTGACTCTGAAAAAAAATGATGAAATATGTAACTTCTATACTTTTCTATAGTTTAGAAGTGTTGTCTAATGTAGAACGTTATTGAGTTACGAGTGCATAATTACCAAAACTTACAAAATAATTTACAATTTTTAAATTAATAAAGCAAAACTCCTAATAATTATATATATATATACACTCTCAAAACTAATATAAACTGCAAATATATAAACAAAAACCATGATACGAAGAATACACACCAAGTTTCAAATTTGAGTAGGAATATGACTTTTTCGTAGTAATAACAATATAGAAAATTTTGTTGCCATTTATTCAAAAAAAAAAAAACAATATAGAAAATTCAAAACATGGAATAGTATCAAAATTATAATACCTAATTTCATTATCTTTTATATTGAATCCAAACGAATAATTAATTGAAATTAATCCTAACAAATAATTAATCAACAAAAAAGATACTCATTGTTGTTGAGTTGTACCACATCGGTAAGGTGTGATATTAAAAAGGAGTTTATCACTTGTTTCACGACACTAACTACCGCATGCAGTTTTGGTGTTGACATGTGAGTGTATTCCCTTATTTCATCTCCCTTTCCCTATGTGTGTGTGTGTGTGTGTGTTTGTGTTTCTAAAAAAAATAAATAAATAAATAAAAAGCATTTAAGGTGAAGAATTAAAATCAACCTACTAAGACATAAATATCAAAAACCCCAAAACTTAAAACTTCAAAATTTATAGAACCCCCAAATTCAACTTCAAAACCAAACCAAATTCAACAAATTTATATATAACATACCAAATAAAAATTTATCATTCCCTAGGTAGGAAAACATAAGTTGTAGCTTCGATTTTTCTCCAAAAATAGAGATATTTTATCTGCTATGTACAATATAAAAATAATAATTAATAGAAATTTATACCTAAAAACTAAACCCATGAAAACAATGTCAATATAAATATAGAGATTAACCCAATTACTCAAAAGAAAATCAATTCTAAACATAACAAAAGAATAAGATAGAAAGAAAATCTCAGGTACATATGAAAACAAATAAAAAATTCAACATAAAAGATAAAATTCATTAATAAAAATATAAACAAATATCCATATATGTTGAATTGAAATTTTATTAATAATAAAAATATAAACAAATTCAACATAAAATTCATTTATCAAAGAAGAAAGTTGAATCAAATTACTTGCATTTTTTTTTTCTAATCCTAAAGTGAAGTTAAGTTTATGGCTTAACGGTGGTAATTGCTAAGGTTTTGAGGAGGGAAAAGAATCATAAACTGAAGAATCTCAAGATAATTTCAGAACTTGTCAAGATACATAACCACATACCAAAATTTTAAGAACCAAAAGGGGATTATCATATGAAATAAATGTGCTTTAGTTTGTATATGAATTTAATTTGTGGAAAATATATAACCACATACCAAAAATTTTAAGAACCAAAGGGGGATTATCATAAGAAATAATTGTGCTTCAGAATTTGTAGAGATTTATTGGAAATTTAGAATTTAATTTAGGAAAATCGCTCTAGAATGGACCTGAAAAAAAAAAATTCAAAAAATGACAAAATCATAGAATAAGCAAAACATAATAAAGAAATAAACTTTGACATCTCAGCTCTAATGTTTTAAATTGAACCGTGCCAGCTCAAAGCTTCCATCAAATTAAATGGACAATTTCAATATTTAATGGTGGAGTACTGAAGAATTCTTCGAAGAATATCTCAATCACAAATTAATAGAAAAATTGCCTTAACCTAAAAACAAAAAACATAAATATATAAATAAGAAGAAGATGAAAGAAAAAAACAACGGTGATTTATGAATAGCACACTTGATTATCAAAAGCAAATTCCTAACTTCAAATTAAAGGGTTGCATGTTCTCTAACTCAAATTCCTATATCACAACTGCAAATGATTATATAAAACTGATACAAACCATGCATAGACAATCCGTAAGCTCTGTTGCTAGTCTTTAGCACTAAGATTTGAATCGCACCGTAATTATAACTGCATAATACACATAATTAGATATCAAGACTTTCTAGGGCTTCACATATACTTCTTTAGGATCCTCCAAAACAATTGTAGCAATGCAAAAGTTTTTTTTTTTCTTTTTAAAGTACCAAGCTTGAGAAAGTAGAGACAATTAATACTTGCGGTAGAGACTACAAACGGAGAACAGAGAGAAATAGTAGCGTGAGAGGAGCGGGCTTAATTCTTAAGTGAGTCTTTTTTCTTTGCTTTTTTTTTTTTTTTAGTTTTATCAGATTTTTTGTTTCTATATAGATTATCAATGTTTGAGTTTGAGTTTAAATTGGATTTATTAGAGAGATAGAGTTTCACCCCTTATTAAGTTTGATTAAACAAAAGTAAAAATGATAAAAACAAAAATAGTTTTATTTAAATTTTTTTTAGTCTTATCAGAATTTTTGTTTTTATATAGATTATCAATGTTTGAGTTTGAGTTTAAATTGGACTTATTAGAGAAATAGAGTTTCACTCTTTATTAAGTTTTGATTAAACAAAATTAAAAATGATAAAAACAAAAATAATTTTATTTAAATAAAATAATAATTTTATTTTAATATTGTGCTGGTATGAAAAATTATAAGAGCTTATTTAAATAAAATGATAATTTTATTTAAATATTGTGTTGATGTGAAAAATTGTGAGAACTTCAAAGCTTTCGGTTTTATACATATAGATTACTAGTCGCTAATCTGTGCAATACACGGGAAAACTATTGAAAATGAATTTAAAAAAATATTATTATCATTATTATTTTTAATATTGAATATATCATTTTTCATGTCAAGATCTAAAAAAATATATAATTTTAAAATATTTTTATTGGTGTTGCATATCAGTTTGATATTTTAATCCCTTGGTTTTTAATGGGTCATGAAAAACACTAAGTTGGTGGCGCCTAGCCAAAATGTCAAGTTTTCAAAATTGGCTTAACGTAATTGTTTCTTCTCGCTAGTGGCCACACAATTGCAGTATCAAAGATTCATACTTTAATCACAGATAAGTTGTAGAAGATGCTATATAGATAATTTCAATCATTGCAAATTTAAACTTGTATCTGATTGGTTATATACACATATTAAAAAACATATTTCTATTTAGGAAGACTACTAAATATTGTAATGTTGCAAATTGGGCTTGGATTATGCAAAGTTTTAATGTACTATATTGCCAATGATGTTGATGACTTGGCATGCCTAAATGCACATTAGAAAAAAAAAGAGACCATCAAAGCCTACACAAACCAAGAGGCGTAAAAAAATAAAAAATAAAACAAACAAACTTACCAAGATTTCGCACAAACCATGAAGTTAATTTAAAAGATGCAAGAGTGAGATATTTTGTCAAACCCATAATGTGCATATTCTAAGAGATGGGTTAAGAAACACAAAGCATGGCGCTAAGAGAAATCATCGTTTCTATGATGAAGAAAAAAAAGTAATTACAAAATCATTTAATTAAGCAATCCAGATTTTCAAATTTCTAATTGTCCAGATTGTTATTCAACATTTCCTTTGGAATTTGGATCAATATGTAGAGCATTAAGTGAACTATATATACATGTAAAAATTTTAAGAGACAGAATTATATGCATGTAGAACAAATCACATGCGTAACGAAGAAGAGGGGTAGTATTGTTTTTTAACGTTAAAAAAAGAAACCTTACACATCCTGGTCCTGCCAGACTCTTTGACTCTCTAATCATGAACCCATCCAGAGAGCAGCCAACCAAAGCCATGGAAATTGTTTTCATACACTTAGTCCCTTTGTGAATTGCCCGGCCTTGGATTTCGCATAATTTTGGATAGGGTTCGGTTAATGTGTGCCTCAAGGGCACACATCAAATTATCTATTTTTAGAAATATTTTCTTGAAAATTAAAAAATTTGTCAATATTTTTTCAATTTTCAAAATTTTTTTTTCTAAAAATAATAATTATTGCGTGCCCATACATTGGCAAAATCCTTTTGGATATAGCGGACTATCTCAGTGGTGACATACTGCCAATGATGATTGAGTGTCGTTGTTTCTGGAAGTTATTTAAGTCAACATAGTTGGCTTCTTTTATCTCATATTTTTTTTTAGCCATTGAAGCTCTCTAAAGCTTGAACAGTGGCAAAGAAAAACAAAGGGTTTATCAGGAGAGAGATAGTGATCGGGTGGGAAGTAAAAATCTTAAGCAAAAAATTGAACTTGATTAAAAAATAACAATGATGTGTAAAATTAGATAATTTAGTTATAAAAAATTAATAATGATGTTGCAAATTCTGGAGAGGTCAATAAAAAGTCAAAGACTTCAAAGAGAGTAGAGGCAGTAGGAGAATGTTATTATATTTGGCTAGAAGTCTAATTTGCATTAAGAGTTTTTTTTTTCATTAATTCATTACGTATAATGTTTATATTTGTTGAAATTTTTGTTATAGAATTTTAGTTGAAGTAGAATTTTCAAGCTCTTGAAACATATATCTAATAAAGTTTTACTTAAACTAAACTATTGTAATACTTGATAAGATAACTACACGTTGAAGAGAAATAATAAATATTTATAAGATATAAAACTTAAAATAAAAAGAAAAAGAATATAGTGATGACGTGAAAAATTGTGGGAGTTTCAGAGGCTTCGGTTATATATATATTGATTACTCATTGAATAAGGTATAAAGTGCTACATGGTTAATGACCTAATAGTTTAGGTGTGATAAGTATGCAAGGTAAAAATTTTCCAATTTATTTTCCTTTAATAAATATAAAAGGAGTTTAATTTATAAGTTAATCCTATCTTAATATTAATTGGCTACCTTTACCAAAACCAATTCGGACTAGGAAACTCGTCCCCATATATAAAAACGGTATATATATAGATAAAGAGTTTAATTTATAAGTTAATCCTATCTTAATATTGATTGGCTGCCTTTACCAAAACCAATTCGGACTAGGAAACTCATCCCCACATATAAATACGGTACCACAGTCCATAAATTGTTTTCATCCTTTTGCGTTTTGTTCTCTCGTTCTGTTCTTTGCTACGGTATTTGATCATGGTTGTTTCTGCTCGTGACGCTCCTCCTCCGTCTCCGGCGGCAGTGGTTGTACGTGAAGTATGGCAACACAACCTGGAGGAAGAGTTCGACCTCATCAAGATTGCACTAATGACTCACACAATCGTATCCATGGACACTGAGTTCCCTGGTGTTATCTACAAACCTGTTAACGTGGAAAAGCGCGACCTCGGAAGATTACCACCCTTTTGGAACTATCAACTCATGCGACACAACGTTAACGCCACCAACATTATCCAACTGGGTCTCGGACTTTGCGACCACAAAGGTTGTTTGCCGGATTTCGGTACAGATTCTCAGTACGTGTGGCAGTTTAACTTCAAGGATTTTGACGTCCACAGTGATCTGCAAAACCCTGAATCCATTGAGTTACTTGAGCGACAAGGAATTGATTTTGAGAAGAATTTGGAAGAGGGTATTGACTCTGCTGACTTTGCTGCACTGATGGTTGAGTCGGGGTTGGTCATGAATGGCTCTGATTTCACTTGGGTTACTTTCCATGGTGGTTATGACTTTGCCCATCTGATCAAGATCGTGACTGGCCAAGAACTTCCTTGCAATCTCGTGGAGTTTATGGATTTGGTGCAACTCAACTTTGGGCGCACAGTTTTTGATGTGAAGCATATGATTAGGTTTTGTGATGGGCTTTATGGGGGTTTAGAGAGAGTGGCTAACACACTTGGGGTGCACCGTGTGGCTGGGAGGAGTCACCAGGCTGGGTCTGATACCTTGTTGACTCTGCAAACTTTCATGAAGTTCATGGAGGTGTATTTCAAAGAGAAGAAGGATAGTGCAATTAGACATAATGGGCATTTGTTGAGAAAGGTTTCGTTTGTCCTTCATGGCTTGGAGTTGATTGACTTTGATCCAACCAATGAAGGATTGAAGCTAAATCCGCTTGGTGAGTAGGCAAGCAATTACATTGTATTTGGATTCCCACAAAAGAAAAAGAAAATTATAGTGCATTTCATTTGTTATTGACTCTCTTTTATTTGTAAGGTTAACATTTATTTATTTTTTGGTTTATACCAACTAGTCTCTTATCCTCAAATAGGAGATTTGAGATTCGAATCTTGCCTACATAAAATAAAAAATCAATTCATTATGTGTGAACACAATAGATTGAAACTCTATTAGGGTTCTATCACATATAACTAGTTAAAACTCAAAACATTGCATCAAGAAAACAAGACATGCACCAAGAACCCTCCTTACAATATATGACCAACGTAAATTCCTTTCTTTTTTATTTTTTACTTTTCAAGTTTTTCTCTTTATATCGTAATTGATACATTGGAAAAGTTTTACAAAAAGAAAGAAATAAATAAAATAAACCATGGTCTTCTCCTTCTTGTGGGTTCACGCTCAACCCAAACTTTCAAATCTTGAGTAGAACGTTGATCTACAATGGGCCATTCAAGCCCACTTGAAGAAAGGGGAAAAAAATTTGGGAGAGGGACAACCAGCTTATAGATATTGCAGGTTACACCTTATAGAAAGGGAAAGAAAAAAAAAATCACATTGGCTACAAGCCTACAACAATATAATGGCTTGGCCAATTCTCATTATTGAAAATATTATAGGTACAAAGTACAACAAATGAAATTCAATATTTTCAGATCAAGAACAAACAAAAATGATACAAATGCATGTATAGGTACTATAGAGAAGTGCTTGGCAAGGAACCCATTAATATAACATTGTCCCCGTCTTTCGGCTCTGTCTTTTCCAGCTTTGCCCTTGTAAACAGCCCAGAGAGCAGTCCTACAGACAGCCCAGAACCAGATCTCCTCCCCAAAGTTCTATTAACCCCACCACCAGCCCCATTATTTACCCTCTCTTCTGGCCTAAGCTGTGCCCCACAAGGGCAGTTTATGATCTTTCTGAAGCAAGCTTTATGGAATAAGGCTTCACAAGATCTACACTTTTCAACCTCACCTTCCTGTTAATTATTTGCAGGTCAGGTTGACGTATGTTATTTAATATTCAACAAAATGACTCCCAAGTTTTGTCATGCAAAAAAGAATTGGGAAAACTCATGCACACAAACAAATACACTCATACATAAATACATAGAGACACCAATGGTGACCAGTGACCACTAACTATATTAACTGGTGCAACATAACCCAGAGCATGAGTTGGTATATAACAGAGTTACCTAGGATTATAAGAAAAATGATATAGTAAATATTTCCTTGTCAGCACATAACTAATCAAACCATATGGAGAAAGCATAATTAATTTCTGGCAAGGAACCATGGCCATTGTACAGAACAGAAGCCCACCTGAAAAGGGAAAATGAGAGCAGAAGGGTCATTACAAGCTTGTCGAGCACTGCAGGGGACTCCCACATCACAGCATATGAGGCATTGCTCTGTAATATGCTCCAGTATTTTCCTAGATACGGTTTCCACCATCACAGGTAGTGCTGCCAGTGTTGATATACATTAGAAATGTACAGTGTATTTAGAAAATAAAATATGCTGGGTCAGACATTTGCAGGTAGATTATAAGATGCATGACATTTACTATAATAACAGGAAGATGTAAACTCACATATTCACTCTGTGAACAACTATATATTCAACATAAATGCATAAAACTAAAATAAGGAGATGGAGTCTTGGCATAAAATCCTAAGAAGGCTTTTCCTTTCTATATTTTCCATGTACTAGGTTTGCGGCCCTTTAATGCCTTTTCTTTTAATGGAATTTATTACTTGTCAAAACAAAAGATTAAATCCTAAAATGGCAATGACCTCTGGGCCCAATGGCACCATCATCACCCATAAATATGGGATGATGGGTGAAAACACGAATTCTTATCCAGTTGGATGCATTTTAATTATTACAGAAACAAAAAGATTGAATCCCAACTGCATATTCAAAACATACTAGCAGAGGCTTGAACGTAATATTAATATTGTCTGAAATGCGAAGATCGTCAGCATATAAAACATTTCAGACCTTGAATTCCAAAGATGTAGCAGCTTTGATCCACAGGAGAAGATTTAAATGAAAAGGCTCTGTGACAACAAGCAGTTATCATCTTCCAAAGATACGAATCATCTGCTCTTACTAAAGGCAAATTGGTGCTGAGATGCTGACCTCTATGGTAAAAGGTAAACCAAATCACTAGAAAAGACAGTTGATAACACCTCCAATGCCCCATGGGCATGGAATTATTTAATTTTGTATCCATATCATTGAAAGAGGAAAAAGAACACCTTTTTTATTAAGTTATGCAACTACCGAGTGGGTTTGAACTTTGAACCCATAAGCACACCCTCCAGCTTGCACTTAAAAGAGGGGGAAGTGGCATTTAAAGACAAAAACTCTTCTTCTTTTTTATTAGTAAGTTACACATGCACGCAGTGGGTTTTGAACCTACAACCTCACCCCCTGCCTATGGGAGAAGGAACTGCCATTTGAACTAGAGCACATTAGCTTAAAGACAACAACTATATGATGATAAAAAGAATCAAAACTAATATTAAATAAATAAATAAAAGATAAGAAGGAATCAAAACTGTTGCAAATCCTAAAATCAGTTTATATTAATATAACTTATGGAAAGATTGCAAATTCCATACACAAACATTTCATGGAGATGGAATTCTTCAGTTAACATTTCCATACCATTTATAGGCAAAAAGAATCTACAATAATGGGGCTCCTGAAGAAAAGGAACATCATCCTATGATGATGAACTGAATCAAAAACTGTGGCAGAACATCAAATCAATGAGTTTATATCAATATAACATATGGACATATTGCACATATCATAAAAAAAATGCACTTGTATATTTATATCATACAAAAATGCAATCAAAATAGCAAATGTCAATATGATGTACAAGTGAATGCTAATCCTGTCTGCTGTTTGTATGCATATAAGTATCACTGTATGCGCGTGTGTCTTTGGATATATACAAGAATATCTCATATTAATACTACTGTATAAATTCGCAAATTGGATTGTGTAGCAATACGAGCAATCTGAATAAGCAATAATCTAGTTGTTTTTTGGAGTAATAAGCAATAATCTACTTATTTGAAGCTAACCTGCAAAAGCCCCTTTGGAAAGATCAATGAGGTCTCTAAGTGCAAAAAAATCATTGCTTTCAAGAAGATATCTTCGAGACCCAAGTCCTTTGTTGATGGTCCTACGAAATGGGCAGTGAACATATGGAAGCATGGTCCCTATTTTTTTCCTGATACCCATGACATGAAGCAGGGCTGGGACCTTTGAAAATAGGAAAGGATTAACTGCACTAACACAAAGCATGGGCTGCAAGACAATTCATTATAAACAACTATCAAGACCTCCGATAAAGTTAAGTTGAACTAAGTATTTTAACTTGAATTTTAAAATTTGTGAAGTGAAAACTGAATAAAAGAAAGAAAAAAAAAAAGCAAGTGCTGTACACCTGTGTACTTTCCCGCTTTCTTATTTAAAATATCAAAACACACAAAAATTTATACATATATAATCCATGCGCCAGTCCAAACAAACAATAAAATGCATAACAAGTCCTAGTCGAGCAAAATTGGACCATGATGCATAATTCAAGCCAAAGTCAAAAGCTGAAACGCTTTATTATGTATACTACTCAATAAATCTCAAATCATTTATTCCCATTAAGAAGCTATACTACAATACATAACAACGTAGTGAACCATTAAAAGTGAGGGTGAGTATCCAAAGTACCTGGTCATGTATAGAATCCAGATATGATTTAGCCATCTGAGAGACTACATATTGAGTAAAATCCCATTGATGCAAAACTCTTGCTGGCAAGACTGCAGTTTCATTTGTATGGCATGAAGAACAATATAATTGACCAGTGTATTCACAAAGTCGAGGCTTACCCCAACCAAATGTCTGTACAAAGTCTTGCATCATAGTCTTTCCATCATCAAAATGTTTGTGGCATCCAGCACAAGTATAATGCTGTGCTTCTAGCATCTGTTTCATAGATTTGTAAGGGTGAAGTTCAACAACAAGTGATATAGTCTTCCCTAAATTGGAGACATTTTCTGTATCTGCCACTCTAGCAAAAGAGGTTGGCTGAGGCACCGGTGTCTTTGACATAGGAGAACTAGGAAATGAATCTTGAGGGGATAAAAACCAAATCAATGGAGTTGGGGTACTGGAAAAGAATTTGGAATGGAGAATTGAACGTAAACACTCTTGAATCAAGACACTTCTCTCTGCAATAACATCAGGAGATACATTTCCAAATATCTTTCTGGATTCCTTTTCTACAGAGAACCAAGGGGTAGGTAGAATCCAGCCTTGGTCAGCAAATGTAGTTTTCAACCGACGATATAGAGTGTAAAAATCACGATATCGTCGTTCAACCTCCCATTGATCCTTGCCGCCCCACACTCTCATTTTATACACAGTGTATTCCTTCACTCCAACCAGTCTTTCACTAAAGGAGACATTCCCCTTCTTCTGTCTCGCACCAACTACTTCAACCCCATCAATTCTAAGCGGGTGTTGAATGAGAGGAAAAGCTTCATCTGTACCAGAAGTAGAAGCAGTTGACCCACCATCTCTTACAGGTAGAGACAGCTGTGACTGAAACATTCTATTATCCTGAGAGAACCTAGTCCCGGGAGTCTCACAAGATTCAAGCAAAATTTCTTCCATGTCATGAACAACCTCATCGTAGAATTCATTTATATCAAGATTCTCCGTCTGCAAAATTGGAATGAAAAATCAGAATACAACCAACTTAACTTAACCTGTAACTTTGAAGAACCTACACAAAGAATTCCTACTGGAAAAATTCAGACTGCCATAGCACAAAACCATGGAAGACAGGGGAGGGGAATGGTTACCCCTTCCCCTTCTTTCGATTTTTAAAAAAATTAAGAAGGGGAAAGGTGAATAAATATTCCTCCCTTTTGTTTGGATGTTATAAAAATTATGGAGGGGAGAGGGAGGGAAGTCATATAAATTGACAATTACGGCATTTTGCTAATTTAAAGAAATAGATATAAATTGACATGATAAGGACAATATTGACAATTTTATCTTATTCTAATATAAGCTAAACCCCTCCCCCAACAGATTCCTCCAAATTCCCCCTCCAATTTAAGTAAGATACCCCTCCAAATCCAATCAAAAACCCTTCCCCCTCCCACTTTGAACAAAAAAAGCAACAACAACAAAACAAAACATCCAATCATGGTTCATTAAGATAGATATTAGCTACATTGTGTAGATACAAGAATTGTGTTGTGGGTTAGTAAACCCTCCATCTCCTCATCTCTCTCCTCCCCCTCCATCATCACCCAAAATGATTATTTTCTAGCACATGTAGATAATATTTACAAATTTTCAAGCACACAATATAGGATTTACAAATTTTCCATCATCACCCAAAATGATTATCTTCTAACATGTAAATATTATTTTAAGACTGATATCAAAGTATTTGTCAGAGTACGAAGTATAAAATGACATGCCAATGAGCTGTAGCTAAAATGGAATTTCATCCCACAAGAATAAGCAGATTTTGAGGTTTTGGGTTCATATCTCATTGGGTGCATGTGTAAGCTACCAATCAAAAAATCAAGAATAAAATGACATGAGAATCTAGAGAAATTTAAAGTACAACATTACAGCCTAGCTATTCACTAGTGCTGGAAACTGCCAAAAAAGATGAACACTCGGTAAACATTGAAACTAATAATAACACACCTGAAGTGATACAGGATGGTCTTCAGAGAGAACTGCTGAAACAGAAGAATTGTTTGAAACTATCCTCATCTTATTTTCAAAAACTGATGAAGATGACATTGTTTTATGGTCATCAAATAATTTGAGATTTGTGGTTTCTGGAGATACAGTTGAAGGGGTGGAAGATTGATTAACTGTAACATCAAAGAGGTCAAATTTTATTTTTGATTTCCCCACGTCTTGATTTGATAAATCTCTACTTTCGGCAGTGCCAATAACTTCTTCGGTATTTACACGCTGATGCTCCTTTTCCATGCCACCATCCACAGTGTTGAAATCCATTTGCAGAGGTAGTCCTTCAGCAAGTTGTTCCAGCTCTATTTGAAAGAGATTGCTAACAGAACTTTCTGGTTTTTCAGAATCTTGAACTTGATTGTTGGTAATGGTAGTGTCTCTCACATGTTGCTGCTCTGATTCACTGAAATTCGAAAACCCAATTGGAATTATGGAAGCACTTTCAGCATGTTCTGCCAATTCATCACCACCTAGAACTTGATAACTGGCTTCAGGAATGCCTCTCACAACTTCCATTCGCTTTGGTTCAGCCAAACTTGAATTACCAGTTGGGGTCACCGAACAACCAACAATATCATCACCCAATTCATAATCCCCTTCAATTGGTTTTCCCACCAAAGACATTTCTGTCACAACTTGTCCTTGGTCAATCTGACCAGCAGAAGGAATCCCATGTGTAATCTCAGAATTTGAATTCAAAAGGTTTCCCTCAGTTTCACTACCCTTTTCTTTCTGTTCCTGGAACGGATCCAATGTCAGAGAAGCCAGCATACCACTTCCCCCCGTTTCTTGCTCAAAATCATCCCAATCATCCGAACCAAACGCCACAGACGAGTTAATAAGCAATGGATTTTCATTCTCCACTTTTTTTTCCCGGCCATAACTCACATTTCTGTGAGCATGAAATTGATCCCTACACTCACCATCCGAACCATAATTATACATCGAATCATCACCTTCCGAATGCTCATACCTTGACGAGTCCCCATCCTCTTCTCCTTCCCCTCTCTCCCTCTCCTTTCCACCACCCTCGAAATCAAACTCCACATTCATCCCATCAAATAAACCACCACCCTCTTCGCCAACAGCCCTATTCGAAGAACCTTCCCCAACTCCACCCTCTCCCACTTCCACTTCCACATCCTGACCCCTCATTACTCCAAACTCCTCATCCTCTCTCGACCCTATAGACCCTTCTTCCTTACCCGAATCACCATCAAGTCCAAGTCCAACAAGTCCCTCATTATCATACATTTCCAACCTACTAACCCCATCATCCCCAATCATTTCTCGTCGAAAATCAACGTTTCTATTTTGATTCGTATCGAATTTCCCTCCCAAACTAAAACCCTCCAATCCACCACCACTACCAACACCATCATCGCCGGAAAACCCTAAATTTCTAGTGAACAATTCAGAGTCTGTAAAGTCATAAAAATTGGTGATCGTGCTACTGGAAATGCTCGGCGTGCCCATGGCCGAGTTCGCGCTGCAGTAGCGGTCGAACTCGGACTCGCCGCCGCACGACGAGTACTGCGACGACGGCGACGCCGAAGCGGGCGAGATAGCAAGAGCTAACTCACCCGCATCGTCACCGCTACCGCCGTCCGATTTGGGACGATCGGACGGCGGCGGTTGCGGCGGCGGTGGAGGAGGAGAGGGTCCCTCCCCATTGATCATCGGGAAACACTCAGCGAATCATGAGAGAAAAATCAGAAAAACCAAACCTGAGGATTTTTTCGATGGACGGCTGTGATTGAGTTTAAGAATCGAGGGAATCCGATGGATCGCGCTGCGGTTTAAGGTTTTGGGTTTTTGGGGATTAGATTTAAGGAAATGAAGTTATGGGATTGGAAATTGAAGCAGAAATGGGTTTGAGTGAGAGAGAGAGAGAGAGAGAGACAGAGAGATAGAGTTTGGTTTTCGGAGCTGACCAGATAGATAGAGACAATTTTGGATTTTCGGAGGTTGCGGTGACAACTGAGAATTATCAGGCTTTTTTTTTTTTTTTTTTAATTTGAGTATTATATGATATTTTTGGATTTTGATGTGCACTGTGTTTGATTATTATTACATGCATGAGATAAGTTTACAAGTTATTGACCATTTAGTTGAGTTTTGAGTCCATGTTAAAGCTCAATTGACCGTTAGGTATAAAGGATATATAACAAGCATGAAGTTTACTATGATTCCAATCAAAATATGTCCACAATAAATTATGAGTAACTACACTTTGATATTGATGGGCAAAAAAGTAGGTTTTTAAGAGGAAGTTTGGAGAATAACATCTCGAGTCTTTGAGGCTCGAGTTCAGTGAAGAAATTGAGCCTCAAAGCCTCAAGATCGATTGCTGACATGGAGATATATTTGCCACATAGAACTTGAATCTTAAAAACTCGAGCTTCCTAGAAGAAGAAGATGAATATGAAGAACACGATGAAAGGAACCCAAAGAAAAAACATCATCAAATAACCCAGAGAAGAAAAAACATCATCAAACAACGAATTCATCAACAACCCCAAAAAAGGAAAACATCATCAAATAACAAACCCAGAGAAGAAAAACATCATGAAACAACAAAAATTCATCAAACCAAAGACCCAAAGACCTAAAGAAGAAAAACCTTCCCTTGGAGCTTCGCCACCGCTACCTCTGTCGCCCCTGGGTTAGGGAGATCTGGGTTCGTGTAGGTATTTCTAATTTAGGTTTTCTGATTTGTTGTTCGTGTATTTGTTTCTGATTTGTTGTTCCTTCGTGTTTCTTCTGATTTGTTGGTTATTCCTTCGTGTTTTCGTTTTGGTGTTCTTTGTGTTTCTGTTCTAGTGTTCTAATGTGTTTTGAAACCTCTCAATAGAACTCGAGTCTTTAAAACTCGAGTTTTACATAGGAAATCGAGTTTTAAATCCTCAATTTCCAAGTAGATTTTTTTCCACGTCAAATTACCATCACATACAAATCAAGTTTTAGAAACTCGAATTCCACCTTTGAACTTGAGTTTTAGAGTTTCGAGATGTTAGTTTGCTACATAGCTTGTAAACATAACAACTAACTAAAATATTTCAATAATAATGTTAAATGAAAAAAAAATCAGATTTTTAATTTTGAACCAATAATAATAACTTATTATCAGTTATAATTTGCTATAAAAGTGTTGTGAAAATGTTGTAGATGTATCACTTCTCTTGTTTAAATTGTGTAACATCAAACATTGTTAGGTTACACTTGGTGTAGTTTGGATATAGTTATGTTTTTTCTCTCACCGTATGCATAAATATATATATTATGGGTCAACTTCAAGTTGCTCCTATTGTAACTTTATTAGTTTTATATATAATAGAGTTTCAATTTATGGTGTTTGCTTCTGATAATTATTTTTTATCATTAGACTAGGACGCCAATTAGAATATTCCCCTAAACTCAAATATTTGTTTGCTTATTTTAAAGTACTTTATACTAGATGGTTTGTTTTATAGATATGGACAAAGTTTAGCTACAAACTTAATTGTAACATGAGGCAATATCTTCACTTAATATATTTTTATTATATATGAATTTTGACAAATTCATTACTGGATTACATTATTTTTCTTATATCTTTTATGTTTGCAAACTTTTCAGAAGATTAAAGATCATAGCTATGTCATCAATCAATTGTTTAAATTGTAAGTTTTTATAATCTAAAATTGTGCATAAAAAAAAGTTTATGGATCATGTACTAAATACATCTGATTGACACAAAATTTGACATCTGTATATATTAAGAGGATTCAGAAAGTTAGTCATTGCTTTTTTTACTGTAAAAAATACCCCTAAATTAATTAATCAACAACTTAAAAATGGGTTTAAAACAGTAAATTGACAAAAGAAAGTTAGTTATTGCTTTTTTTTTTTATAGTAAAAAATACCCCTACCTAAAACATAAAAATGGGGTTAAAATAGTAAATTAACAAAATAATAAATTCCTATTTCTACATTGAAATGCCTTCCTACTTCTAATAAATTTCTACTTCTACTCAATAGCTTAAAAAACTCTCCACGTATTTATCTTCTTCACATTTTTCTGAATAGAATTTCTAATAAAAAAGAAACGTGTACAATAAAACTTCCCCACTTTTTGTCTCAAAAAAAGAACTTCCCACTACTTATGTTTGAAAGAAAATAACTACCCTCCAATACAATAAGGAAAAACTATCCCACGTTAAAAAAAAAAAAAAAAAAGTGTCAGACTAAACTATCCCACATTTCTTTTTAAAACTATTATATTATCATTTTTTTTTTGGATTTATTACATTATCAATTTTTTTTTATAACTATTACATCATCAATTGGATTTGGATAAACATGCAAAAGCTTCTAATTAAAATGAGTTCTATTCTCTTTGAAAAAAAATCCTATCTATTTTTTCAAATTGTGATGAAAGAAAAATTATAATAATACTAAATCCAAAAAAAAAAAAGAACCTCATTGCACGTGCGAAGCGCGTGTGATGATGCTAGTATATATTAAGAGCATAAAAAATATGCAATCCAACGTCTAGATTTTCGCGCGTGTGATGAGGCTAGTATATATTAAGAGTATAAAAAATATGCAATCCAACGTCTAGATTTTCAAAATAAGTAGTCATATATATATATTAATAAAAATTGTAGTCTTAGGTTACAACCAAGTTTATAGTTAAACTTTGTCTTTGTAGTATTATTTATTTTTATAATAATAAGTGATATCTATGCTACTAACTTTGTCCTTGTAGTATTATTTATTTTTATAATAATAAGTGATCTCTCTCTCTCTCTCTCAAAATGTTTCCACTTCTCATGGGATACATATCATTCCTCTTGATTACTTGAAATTATTTCTCCTTAGTTACTATCATTAAAAAAAACTCCTACCAAAATACATTACTTTCTCTAAAACATATAATATACTATTTTGAATGAGTGAAACTTGTGTCCAGTGCATCTATGCATTGGATACAATTCGGACATGTATTTGAATCATATTATCTCCAATGCACAAATGCATTGGACATAACTTAATCCATTTTGAATACACTATTTTTTTAGCTAACTATTTATTTAATTCAAAGATGACCCTTATCCATATCCTTTAAAACTAGACGCTTCCACCTCTTCTTAAGTTAGTTGCGAAAATCAAACATAAATAAATGTCTCTTTTTCTCCCCTCTTGATTAATCTAAAAAAATAATAATCTATTTTTCTCTCTTAGAAGGAGTAGTCATTTTCTACAAATTAATTTTGTTAGTGTTTTTTTTAAAAAAATTGTTTTATTGCTCATATATATATATATATTATTGTAGTATATTATTTCAATTTTTTTTGTTATGGAAATTATAAGAATTTTTTTTTGGAAATAATAAATATTGTATTATAACTATTTTAAGATTATTGGAGCAATTGCATTTGTTGTATATATGGCTTTATTAGGGGAAAAGTAAGCAATTAAAGATCAAATGAAATCAAAGTCAAACAATTAAAAAAGGTTCAAGGGATGACACCGTTATTTCTTACCATGGAAATAAGAGAGATAAAGTATGATGAAATTCCCTTAAAAAACAAAACCATAAGTTAATGCCTAATATTAGTAGAAAAAAAGTGTAAACCCCAAATTGCGATGAATGAAAAATTACGATACCAACAAAAAAAAAAAAAAAATTCAGTATACTATTTTAGTATAAGTAAACCTCCATTCCTAAAATTTCAAAAATTTTAGTGTACTATTTTATTCGGTGATTATGATTAATTCAATTGGAAAAGTATATTTTAAAAGAGTTTCATAATTTCCAAAAAATTTAAAAGAGTTGTAGTATTTTTATTTTTATTTTTATAATAATAGTGATACAATATAACATTGAATTTTAATAATAAAAAAAAATTGGTCTTACACAAAAAAAAAAAAAAAAGTTTTACTACTTATTAAGCTAATTTTATTTTGACAAGTGCTCATCTAAAACCCTAACCCTCTAAAACCCAACTTCTCTTCTTCTTCTTCTTTCTCTTCTTCTTCTTCACATAGACAGAGAAGAAACCTAGCTCATCATCAATGCTGATGGTGACCTCAACCAAAGAACCCGGACTCGAAGCTCTGAAACGCCTGAAATCTTCAGAGGCACCAGTATGGCTAGCACCGAACCCATCTCTCTCTCAAACGGCTCGCGCCGCGTCAGAGCACCTCTTCGCTTCTCTGAAGCCCTTCACTCCGAAATCCCCATTCGAAAAGCTCTTGACCCAAGGGTTCGACGCCGAGCAGATATGGCAGCAAATCGACCTCCAATCCCACCCCCTCATGTCGACTCTGCGCCGCGAGGTGAAGCGGTTCGAGAAGAACCCGGATGAGATATCGAAGCTGAAGAAGGCTCAGACAGTTGAGCACAAGGGTTCTGAGGGTGTAAAGGGTGTTGTAGAGGACGAAAGTGATGGTCTTGACGAGGGATTAAATGGGTTTGATGAGGAATTGGATGAGGATGAAGAAGAAGAGGATGAGGAGGAAGAGAGAGAGAGTGAGGGTGAAGAGGAGGGAGAGGAAGGTAGAGAAGGTGGGATTGAAGATGGGTTTTTGAAGATAAAGGAATTGGAGGGGTTTTTGGAGGATGGTGAGGCTATGGAATATGGATTAAAGAAGAAAGGTGATGGGTTAGGTAAGAAAAATAAGAAGGGTAAGGGAAGTAAAGGTGAAGAAGAAGAAGAAGATGATGATGATGATGATGATGAAGAGGATGATGAGGTGAGTGTTTTTATTTTTTGCGCTTACATTTTGAATAATTTTGTAGGTTTCTTCTGGTTTTGAGAATTTTGGATTGATTGGGTTTAATTATAGAATTGTGGTTTTAGCTGGTTTGGAAGAATTTGATGGGTTTGAATTTGGTTTAGAAAGTGCATATTTGATGATGTTTGTTGGCGGTTTCTAACTCATTGGCATTTTGTTCTTTTAGCTTGGAGCTTTTGGGCTTGGTGATGATGAAGACGATGATCAAAATGCAGACAAGATGGCAAGGTGCTATAATGTTGTTCCTTTTCATTTCATTGTCGTCTGCTCTAATGAACTGCTCCTATTTGTTATATTCATATTGTCATTGGTATTCTTTAGAAAAAAAAAAAATAGAATTGCTAATAGGCTTTAGGTCAAATGACAATTCCTCCTTTGATAATAATTGGATGGATGGTGAGGTTGTGTTTCAAGACCCATTGATTGCACGAGTAACTTACCAATCAATAACTAAAAATTTCATTTTCGCTATATGGTAATATAGTTTGAATGCACAAATTCTTTGGAATAGTTCTACTTTTAAGATGATGGATGCATGAACTAATCTTCGCTTTTGAGCTATATATCTTGTATCAATGTTGTGCATGGGGGTGTATATTTATAACTCTGATGGATTTGTTTGACGTTTCCTTTTTCTGGGCTTAACCTGTGCATATGTGTATTTCAGTTATGAAGACTTTTTTGGTTCTAATAAGAAAAAGGCTTCAAAACGAAAATCAGAGGTGAATGATCGGTCAGAAGATTTAGACATGGGTGACGAACAAGAAGATTCAGACATGGGTGATGGACAAGAAGATTCAGACATGGGTGATGGACAAGAAGATTCAGACATGGGTGATGAGCAAGAAGATGATGGGGCTTTTGAAAATAAGGTTTTTTTTTTTTCCAAAATATATGTGCACTTTGTTTAGTAGTAGTAAAATTTCATTCATTGCTAGCAGGAATTTTAGTTGAAACACATCTGATCTTGATTTTCTTATTTATAGAAGCAAGAGACTCTTTCTACCCATGAAAAAGAACTTCAGAAGCTTCGATCTCAAATAGAGCTGATGGAAAAGGAAGACCTGAAGCAACAAGATTGGACCATGCAGGGAGAGGTCTAAAATTGTAGTGTTAAATCAAATTTGCTTGGATCATAATTGAAGCAGATGTTGATTTGATTCAAGTGAATGTATCTAAATGTGGATTAAATATCTTGGCAACAGGTAACTGCTGAAAAAAGGCCTGTGAACAGTGCATTAGAAGTTGATCTGGAATTTGATCACAATGTGAGACCTGCCCCTGTGATCACTGAGGAGGTTACAGTAGCACTCGAAGAAATCATAAAGGAACGGATCCTTAAGGTAGACTCCATTTGTTTAGCAGATATTAGTTGGAATGCTATCAGGTCATTGATTATTGGACTTCACTATGATGTCATAGAATTATTCTTTTATTTGTGCACTAGTTAGGAATGGTTATACGCTTACCAAGAAAAAAGAAGAAGAAAAGTATTGCCTTTTGTTTTATTTGACATTACACATGCTGCATTAGTCACTGTGACTTTGATGTCTCTCTATTACTAATCAGCAACAATATTGCTATGATGTTTGTAGGGACAGTATGATGATGTGCAAAAGGCTCCTAGGTTGCCGTCTGTGGCTCCGAGAGAAATCAAAGAGTTGGTAAACATTTTATACTGAAATACTGAAATAAATTCATTCTAAGTGTTACACTGATAGAAATTTACTTATTCAGCACTTTCCTTGTTAAATATGCAGGATGAGAATAAAAGCAAGAAGGGCCTTGCTGAAGTTTATGAGGTTTGTATTTCTGACACGATCCATTATGGGATTTACTCTTCATGTCCTGCTCTCCCCTTATTTTTTCCGGAATTTATGGTTTTGTACACTGGATCTGTATTTTTTGGGGAACCTTTAGTAATGAAGTTTATAATACAGTTTATTCTTCCTTTGTTACTTAAATAAGCAATATTTAATGACATTTTCAATTATTTGCAGGAAGAATATGTTCAGCAGACAAATCTGAATTCTGCCCCTTTGTCATTCAAGGATGAACAGAAGAAAGAGGTGCAAGTTTTCGTTGTTACTTAAATATTCATTGCATTCCTGATTATTTCATCTTTGTAATCTTCATATCTTTAATGTCCTTATGGTGCTGTATTGGACTTCAGAACTTCCCATTTGACAGTCTGTTGTTTGCTCCTTCCACCTAGACTTTTGAAGATATTATATATGCTCAACCTTTTTGTCATTATCTTTGATCAGGCTAGCATGTTGTTCAAGAAACTTTGCTTAAAGCTGGATGCTCTTTCTCATTTCCACTTTGCTCCAAAACCTGTATGCTTTTCAATCTCAATCATCTTGGTGAACATCTAATTTTAGGCAATACGTGGTGAACATTTTGTGTCCTTGTCTTTATTGGTTGTGTGTTGATTTGGACAGGTTATAGAGGACATGTCTATACAGGCAAATGTCCCAGCTCTAGCAATGGAAGAGGTAAAGAGTTTGTATATATTCATTTCAAAATTTTACCTATAAAAAATATATATATATATATATATATATTCATTTCAAAATTTTATCTTCTCCATATTTAGCAAATTATGTGGTCTGCCTTCCATGGACAAATTTCCCTTTTTTTAATGAATTGATTATAAATGAAAATGTCTTCCATGTGCAGATTGCACCTGTGGCTGTCTCAGATGCAGCTATGCTGGCTCCTGAGGAAGTTTTTACTGGCAAAGGTGACATTAAGGAAGAAACTGAGCTTACACAGGCAGAAAGGAAGAGGAGGAGAGCTAATAAGAAGAGGAAATTCAAAGGTAAGCTTGGGTACATAGGTTCTTTCATTGCGTTGAAGTCTATAAAGGCTGAGATTGCTCTGTAGAATAAGCTAATTGAAGGGATATTGATGACGAGGAGTGACATAATTGAACAAAGTCAGCACTTTACCTCTCAGTGGTCTTTGTACGCCTCAAGCATCAAGCTGGCCTGGTCCCTAATCAACTTGGTCAGAGTCACAAACATTTCCAACTCCACCATCTTCCACCTCTCCTCCAATTGCACCCTCTTCTCTTTATCAATCAATTCAAGTCCTCTCTTTATCAAACTCTCCTCCAACCTCACATTCTTATTAAACCTTAACATCCCATTCAAGCATCTCCCCGAAACCCCAGCAGCAGAAGTATCAGCATCAGCAGAGCCCCAAATTTTCTTTGACAATTCGTATGTCTTTCTATCGTGGGGTTTTGAAAAGGTTGGGTCTTTACCAAACCCATGGAACCCGAACTGAGTCCGGTAAAAGCCAAGATTCTCTGCCACCAAGAAGCATCCAAACAATGAAGTGGAAACGACGCCGTCGAAGCAGGTCAAGAAGAAAGACCTGGAACCGAAATCCCAAGGCGGCTGTGGTGGTGGTAGGGAAGAGAAGAAGCCTTTCCAGAGGCTGTGGAGTGACGATAATGGAATAGAATTACTGGAAGGGATGGTGAATTACAGAGCTATAAACGACGCTAATCCCGCCGAAGATGTCACCGCGTTTGTTAAGAAAAGTTTCCACGTGGAAGTTACGAAGGCCCAACTGGTGGATAAGATGCAAAGGTTAAGGAAGAAATACTTCAATATGGCTGGGTGAGGAAAGAAAGGTAAAGACCCAACCTTTTCGAAACCCCACGATAGAAAGACATACGAATTGTCGAAGAAAATTTGGGGCTCTGCTGATGCTGATGCTTCTGCTGTTGGGGTTTTGGGGAGATGTTTGAATGGGATGTTAAGGTTTAATAAGAATGTGAGGTTGGAGGAGAGTTTGATAAAGAGAGGACTTGAATTGATTGATAAAGAGAAGAGGGTGCAATTGGAGGAGAGGTGGAAGATGGTGGAGTTGGAAATGTTTGTGACTCTGACCAAGTTGATTAGGGACCAGGCCAGCTTGATGCTTGAGGCGTACAAAGACCATTGAGAGGTAAAGTGCTGGCTTTGTTCAATTATGTCACTCCTTGTCATCAATATCCCTTCAATTAGCTTGTTCTACAGAGGAATCTCAGCCTTTATACCAAAGATTTTATTCCTTGATTTTGGTGGTTTAAAGAGTACTAAAATTTGGAATATTAGAATTAGAAGTGCAATTTGAGCTAGAGCTCATTGACAATAATTTACTTAGAAATGGGCATATAAATTATGAAACATAAAGGCAAAGACTTGATAAGATTAACAGAACAGTTTGGCTGGTGAAAATGGCCAGTATAAAGGCTAGTGAGAGAGTCCAAGACAGCTTTTAAAAAAAAAAAAATTATACTTGGGGAGGGTGAGTTTGTGACTCATGAGGTGAAGACCTACTTAATGCATTTAAAACTTAAAAAGAGTAAATTATTGATTTTGAGATACATGGTTGCAGCTGAGGCAGCTAAACAGACTGCAAAGAAGCCACAAGACAGCACATCCCTAAACCGTGATCATGGTAATGTTTGTTTTTTCTTTGATTGGATTACACCTATCATTAGGGGAATTAATCGAATATTGTTCCTCATGGTAAGACTTTCTTAAAATGGCAGGCAAAGAAGAATGATGAGATTTTGCATATGATTAAGATATGCAATGGTCTCCTTACAAGCCTTCCTCTGTAAATTATGGTTTCAACTCAAGGACAAGTAAAGAGGAGTGAGAGGCAGAGAAAAGAGGAGAGGTGGTGCCTTTACCCCAAAGATCTCATTTGTTCAGCCTTATGCTTCTGACTTCTGGTGAGTGTGTAAAGAAATCCATACGGAAGAGGATGAAAAGGATTGAAGCATCATATCCATCAATGGAATGTCAGTTCATTGTTATTTATTAGAATTCTGATATGATAGAAATTTTTTGTTATGTAATTAGTCTCTAGTGATTTTGTTATCCTGGGTTTCACAGATCCTATTGAACAGTATACTAGTTTGTACTGGTCACATTCTTTTGCTCAGCTTATTGTTTTGCATAAGGGATTCCATTTTGCTCAAGGGATTCCATTTGTTTTTAGCATCAGTTGGGCACGACTGGATGAATAGAGATTGCTTTGATGCTTACTACTTACCCTTATAATTAGTTTCAAATTTGTCAAATCCAACAAAAAGCTGTTTCAATTTGAGAATTAGCTGTTCATAATGTTTCTTAGTAACATGCAAGTCATGGCAATTTAAGAGTTGGGACTGCAAGTATATATGCCCCTCCTAAAGAACCCAGGGAATAGTAACTGTAATTTTTATATTGAAAAATGGAACCGATGGATGATAAATCAAGTTGGGTTTGAATCCATCAAATCTGACTGTTCTCTCTAAAAAAACAGTTAAAAGAGTCTTAAGTTGTTCAAGGGGAACCTGAGAAAAATGTTTACCTATGACCAATTGACTAGATTTTCAAAGTTTCTGGATCAGATAGAAAATAATCAAATATTTGATGGACCATTAGATTAGAAATTTATCACAATATTCCCAAATTGAAGAAATAGAGCATTTCCTCCAAAATCAGCACAAGAAACCGTTTGAAAGCTCCACCAATAGAATGTGTTGTCAATGTGCGTCCTTTAAAGCTGAGCGATAAACCATGAATAGTGGCTTCATACTAGTACATCTTCGCATGGAAAATTGGAGTTTCAGTTTCGGTCATCAATGTTTCATTAGCCATCTCTGTTTTTTAACTGCGTATGAATCTCTGTGTTTTAGTTAATATGGACTAGAATTGTCCTCTCCGTATGAATGTTACAAGCGCAGCATATACAATATACCAATCTCATAATCAGCTAATGAAATAAGAGAAGAGTATTATATATACATAATCAGCTTCCAAGAGAATAACATACACAAGAATTAACCATGTCCTTCGTGTCTTCATTTTAAAGTTATGAAGAGGAAGTGCCTATGATCCTTCATGCAGGTTCTCAGGTATTAGTTTCTCAGCAGATATGGATTACCATAATCGCGTCAAAGAGGAACTTTACAACTGACCACCCTCCTCTGTTTTCTCATTAGGAAAATCGAAAAAAGGGTTATAAGCTCAACATCAACTCTGCCCGACAAATCCCACCATTTCAGGCGCTTTCATGCATTGATGGGAGCTATTAGTAGTGGTTCTTCTCTTAAATATGCGTAGGCGGCCCTCGCAGGTCACTTAAAGGCTGAAGGCCCCAGCAAACCACTTCATTGAAGATTTCCTTTCAGATATTGCTAATTTATACTAAGAAAATCTAGACAAAAATGAAAAAAAGTAATTAAAAAGACACGAGAAGAAGGGCTTATTAATGCCACCCAAGAGGCATTTAAACCTTGTTAGTCTTTGTCTAACCCAAACACCTTTTTGGTCTCCACAAGTTACATTTCTTGCAAGCACTAAGATATATAAATGAATAGCTAATAAGAAAACGGAGAAACTAAAATGTTGATTTGCCTATTATTTGGGTATATGACATAAAGAACATCATCACCAACAAAAATGGCATATGATCTCAAAGATCAACCTAAGGGAAATTCTATTCAGCCAAAAATATACTCTCACGTAACCAAGCTTTTGAGTGATATTCTCAGTCTCACAATTGAAGGGAAGCACTGAAAAAGAAAATTAGATACAAGAGAACAACATTAGATCTCTTTTGGGGGCTAGCCCATATGTCTTACTTTTGATCCCTCCACCTTCCATGGAAAATTCTAGATTGGCCCATCCAAATTATTTTGTTTTATTTATTCAAATTTCCCTCGAGCCTCTCTATTGCTGCACCAACACCACCACTTGCTTCTGAAACAGGATTAGCAGCCACATTTCCTTCATTGGCTTTCTCTATAAGCTTCAGCTGAAGCCAACCTGTCACAAAACACTTTCTTTTTACTCGCAAGTTCTACACTTTCTGTTGAACTCATGCTATCAATTTTTCATCATTGTAATTTAGAGCTTCAAGTTATTCTGTCCAACTTAAAAAATGTAATTTTAACACTTGCACTCACATGACTGGGCATGTTGCTAAAGTGGGGTTAGGTGACTAAGATCCCTTTTAAGAGATAACAATTATTGTTATTAAAATGACTCCAATATACTTTAACTGTTATGCTTATTTTTATTTAGCTACCAGCATTTCACTAAATAACTTTAAGGTTGTCTTGGTCATTGTGAATGAAGACTGGGGTACTCTACCAGCTTGAGTTCAAAAATTATGTGAAAGACAGTGTAGTGATTGTACTGATTTGATATCCATCAGATAACCAAACAGCCACAACATTTTCATTTACTGTTATATTAGTAGTTTTAATTGAAGGATCAGTAATTACATATAAGGATCGAATATATTACCAAGAGGGAAACATATTGCTGCTCCCAAAACTGAACCCAGCGCAACATTCCTTGCACGCCATTGGAGTGATCCTGGCACTAATATATGAAATAGAAGGAGAAGTTAATTACAAAGTAGACAACAATTCATCAACCTCTTTAAGATATTTAAGGAATTAAACTTCAAAATAACAAAATAATAGACAGCAAAACTTGGAAAATATTTGAGGAACTATAAAGTGACTGTATAAATATTCTAAACCAAAATGACAGGATCAGTTGGTGAGAACATCAGATGCAAGAGTTTCTGAATTCTTACTAATTAGACCAAATGTCGAAGCAGTGGCTGAACCAGCAGCAACAACATTGAAAACATCATGCACACCTCGTTTCTCTGCAAGCAGATTCTGTAAACTGTAAAATGCGGCAGTGAACATTCCAAGGCGTACTCCACCAATTATGGAGCCACGAGCGACTCGTACAAATCTTTTTTCCATTGCATCTCTCATTAGTCGATGCTGCTCACGTTTATCTGCTGTGCTCCCTAGCTTCAACATTACCTCTGCATCCTTGCTCTGCCAAAACGATGCAAAGTCCTCACAAGTGTCATCAAATATGATTGAAATATGTCTTAGAAAAAATGAAAACCATTTGGATGAAAAGTAAAGTTCATTGTCTCAAAACATACAATATCCGAAAAGTACTAGCAAATTATAGGGAAGTTTAAACTGTTAAACCCAGAAACCAGTACCATTTTCCATGAATTTGTGTATTTCTTTTCTTTCTCTTGTCTTTTGGTTGGATTTCTCCTTCTTTCTTCTTCCTTTTTATTTTTATTTTTATTTGTGGGGGATGGGGGGGTGTTGAAGAGAGGTGGAATTAAAGGAAGTTATTCATAAGTGAATGACTTCAACAAAAGATGATGCAGAGTAGAAAATGCATACAGAGTACTAATTGCAAAATAAACACCCCCCCCCCCCCCCCCAAAATGCTATAAATAAACCACATATATACTATTTATTAAGAAGATTAGGTCCAGCCTCTTGCATTTTTAAGGTTATACATAAATGAAAGCCATTACTTTCCACCTTGCCTACAACTGATCCACCATAATACCAACCATGTTTTTCCAATTCCAATTATGAGAGTATAATCCACAGGCATAACATGCACCATTGGCCAGTATGGTTGTAGCAGAGGGTACAAAGATGCCACACACATCTGTACCAATTTATAGATTACAATAAGGTACAAATTGTTAATCTCTCATAATTTTTAGCAGTTTACATAGTTATCTCGATAAGGAAATATCAAAATCTGTCTACTTTTCCTACCAACTCTTGTCTTCATACTTGGTAAATTAATCATGTCTGAGCAGGATAGAGAAAGACTTTTAGACGGTTCAGTTGATCAAACATGCTCAGTTATTACAAAAATGCACTCTTAGCAGTTTTTTTAGTACAAACTTACAACAGAAGCAGATGCCTCCCTACTGCCTCCATATAACAAGCCTGCAAACACTCCAATGACAGTTGCTGTGCCCCAATTGACAGTTCCAGCCATCCTTGGAGTATACTGATCAGGGAGAAGATGAGATTAGCCTTTCAATATTTGAAATATTCAATGATTCCATAAATAGCGTTGTTTATGTATCATGGAGGCATACATGTAAAATCAAAGAACACAGAAAGATAGAGAATCCCCACATAGTTTTTACTCCCCTAGCTATGACTGATGTAGAACAATCAATTCTAACCAAACAAATTAACAATTTTTTTTTTTTGATAAATAATAAAAGATATATATCAGAAAAAGGAATCACCCAAGTATACAGGAAACAGATTTTGGGGTGAAACAATCAGTTACAAAAGTTGCATAAATCTAATAAATCAACAATAGAAAATAAAGAAAGATTCCTCAAGGCAGTTAGCCAGTCCAATAAAGTTTGGAAAAAGAATAACTTGAGATCAGGCATAGAGTGCTTGGTATCTTCAAACCAAACAAATTAACAAGTAAACCAGTATGCTAGCGAATTTACATTTAAAGAGACTTTGAAAACCTCTATGATTGGAATGGTATGAAACTCACAACAAATTCAGTTGAAAAATGACCTCAACAACAAATATCAAACGATCAAAATCTCCTGACCACCTTAGGCTATATGAAAAGGACAGCATCTTAATTCAAGTCTTGTTCAATAACAAAAATGTGATCTTTAGAGAATTTAAATTTGTTTTCTGCCTTCAACTAATTCCTGGGCATTTTGTTAAAGCACAATTTTCCTCCATTCAATTCTAGTCCAAAATTACATGCACACACCAGCTGATGGAGGATAGTGATTGACCCAGATCACAAATCGATACAGAAAACTTTCCAAAACTATAAAGTTACAAAATTTATGAGATATCCGAAACAAAAGTAACCAAAGTTGAGCTAAAGAGATTAGCACAAATTATCAAACTTGATCTACAAATTGAACACCAAGAAGAAAACAACAACAACAGCACCGAAAAGAAGCGAGTTTGCAAACAAAACAACAGAGAGCTGAGGTATTTAAGTTCAAAACTTGGGTGAGAAATCAAGATTTTCACAGATAGCAGGGTTTAATCGAGGGTTTAAGCACTGACTATTCAGAATTTCAAGTTTAGCAGAAAAAAATGAGAGAAATGAGATTCTTACATTTGAGACAGTTTCTTCAGAATTTTCAGGAGCTTCCATGATCAAAAAGATGCTTTCCACACAAATTCTACAAGTGGGGTTCTTATTTAAGGACCCAACGAAACTGTTTGGTAGCCGAGAAATAATAGGAAAATAAAATAGACCCAAGAATGGAAAAATGGAAATGATCAAAGTTTTGAGTTTTCCCTCATTTTCTTTGTAACCAAACAGGAAGCTATTGATGGACGATGACTGTGAGAGAGGGTGGTACACGGTGTTCAATACTGTACCGCCATTGCGGTTCTCTCAGTGAGGTGGCACGGTGGAACTTGGAGGCTGAAATGACTGAATTGCTCTTCCCTTCTACTTGAATGACTCTTATGTCCTCTACTGGGAGGAGTTTTATTTTTATTTTTATTATATATATACACTAGCTTCTGAGAACGCGCTTACGCATGTACTCAAAGGCTCTTCTATTTTTTGGATAAAGGTTAATCTAGAATATTTATTATAATTTGGAATTATTATATTTTCCAATCACAAAAAAAAAACATAGGGGTGTGATGAGTATTATGTGCAGTAAAATAATTTTTCATCACACCTCTAGGTTTTTTTTTTTTTTTTGTGATTGAAAAATGTAATAATCTCAAATTATAATAAATGCTCTAGATTAACTTTTACTCAAAAAATAGAAGAGCCTTTGAGCACGCGCGTGAGCGCGTGCTCAGAGGCTAGTATATTACTATTTAAATGACTTTCCTTGTTTGCACTTATACATTTAGATGTCTAAAGTAACCACAACTTCACATCTTTAAAAGGTTTAAATAACATGATTAAACATATAAAATTACTAATCACAAAAAAAAACCTAGGGGTGTGATGAGTATTATGTGCGGTAAAATAATTTTTCATTACACCCCTAGGTTTTTTTTTTTTTGTGATTGAAAAATGTAATAATCTCAAATTATAATAAATGCTCTAGATTAACCCTTACTCAAAAAATAGAAGAGCCTCTGAGCACGCGCGTGAGCGCGTGCTTAGAGGCTAGTATATTACTATTTAAATGACTTTCCTTGTTTGCACTTATACATTTAGATGTCTAAAGTAACCACAACTTCACATCTTTAACAGGTTTAAATAACATGATTAAACATATAAAATTACTAATTTAAAAACTCCTAAATTTTAAATAAAATAAAATAAATAAAAAACAGTTTTTCCATCTAAGTTTCTCTCTCCTCTGGTTTTTAGAACCCCACTTTGGACAGTTTTTCCTCAGAGAAACTTGAGTACATCACTCTAATTTCTCTCTCCTCAGAGGCTAGTTAACTCTAATTTGAGTACATAACAACATTACTTAAATTACTCTTTTACCCATCCATCAATATCACACATGGTTTTCTTTGGACAAAAATTTGGCTTTACTTGTCATCAAGTACCTAAATCAAATACAAATCTGAGGAAATTCTGTAAAGATATAGGTTAATCAAATGTTGCTTGCTGAGAGCTGGAAAAATAATTTGACACATACAATCTTAAGCTATTGGAGGGACAGCTCAATCCCTTTAAGAGATCAGGCTTTTCCCTCATTCCAAATGCTCCGCATCAAAAACATTACGACTCTAGCCCATCAACACTACTCTTTCCTTTCCCAACAACCCTTTTTAACATTCCAAAAAGTCCAATATGGTTTTGAACGTGCAGAACAAAGCAAACTTCCACTATTTCTATAGAAAAATAATAACAAATCGTTGATTTAGAAAAATAGAAAAAATGAAAAACCTACCCATGCTTGGGTAAAGTTTCTATATGTCACACACAGCTAATAAAGCTTCAAACACGCAACGTCAAAAATATCAAACTGCAGTGTCCCCTCCTCCATATAAATAAGTGTTAAATTATGAACAACTTACACCCATGTCGATCTCAAATGTCCCCTGCTCCATATCAACATTGTTTTGCATTGGTTTAGATCTTCAAACAGATAACGTCACAAATATTAATCCTCACCAGCCAAATAAATTGCATTGGTTTAGATTGTAGATAAAATATAGAAGGGAGAATAAAAAGTGAGAAAAGAAAGTTGGTATGATGAAGATTGAAGAGACTCAAAGGATTGCTATCCAAAAAATAAAACGATTCAGTAGCTAACATTGCTCAGTTCTACTTTTTTGCGGTGAAGTCATGAAATAACTTCGATCAAAAGTCACCGCTAACATTTTGTCATTTCTTTTAATTTTTTCTAAAGAAGCATAGTCCTCTGTAATAATCACACAGCACACAAAAAGAAAAAAAAAATCAAAATTAAAAAGCTTGAGCAAAGATTAAAATCCCCACAATTTCAATCCCGCTTACACATAACAGAACAGAACAGAACACATAAGAAAAAGCCATATTTTCAAAACCCAAAAACGTAAAAAAGAAAAAAGAAGAAGAAATAACCAGAGTAATTGATAATTCGGTGAGACAAAGCACTACCTTAGCAACCATGCGTTGGAATGACAAACAGAGCTCTGGTTATTTTTCCACATTTCTCGTTAGCCAAACAGGAAACAAAGGAAATGTAATTTTAAGCGAGTGAAAGAGAGTACTGTTTCAAAGTGAGAGAAAGAAAATAAAATAAAAATTACCGGCCACATGGGATGAGAATTTTTTCCAGCGAGATTGCAAATATAAGTCTCATATCCAAGAGCAACAATTCATGAGTATCAACGTAATAATCTCAGAATAAGAGCCATACAAAAAGGGATTAGATTTTGGAAGTTATGTTTAGTTAAAATTTGAATTTGAGGATAAGAATCATATCAAAAGTGATTAGGATTGTGGGAGTTATGTTTAATTTAAAATTTGAAATTAAATTTCTATTTGATGGGGAGTTAAATTGCAAATATAAGCCTCATTGCAAGAAGTGCGTGTGATGAGGCTAGTATATATAAGATTTTTATTTTGAAATATATATATATATATATATATATCTATACTATTATTTAAGGAGCTTCCCTTATTTGGATTCAAAGAAAGTCACTTAAATAGTAATATACTAGCCTCTGAGCACGCGCTCACGCGCGTGCTCAGAGGCTCTTCTATTTTTTAGGTAAGGGTTAATTTAGAGCATTTATTATGATTTGAGATTATTACATTTTTCAATCACAAAAAAAAAAAACCTAGGGGTGTGATGAAAAATTATTTTACCGCACATAATACTCATCACACCCCTAGTTTTTTTTTTGTGATTGGAAAATATAATAATCTCAAATTATAATAAATGCTCTAGATTAACCCTTACCCAAAAAATAGAAGAGCCTCCGAGCACGCGTGGCACGCATGTGAGCGCGTGCTCAGAGGCTAGTATATATGAGGTGAGTTCAAATTACCCTGATGTATTATACATTTTTTAAATTGTTGGATTTAAATAAATCTAACGGTTAAAAAAAGACCATCATTATTACAAATATTTTTATTAAAATCTTATTAATTATTCTTATTTATTACGTTCTAAATATATTTCTAAAATAAAAAATGTTTGACATCTGGCTCTTTCTCTCTCTCTCTCCTCCACAATTGTTACATCTCTACAGGTAGAAAAAAAAAAAAAAGTTGCCATTTTCTACTCTTGCGACCTTGCTAATTCAAAGACGTCACAAATAGAAATAGAGTTACCAAGTGCCAACACGAAGGCTTTCACCTCAGCAATGACCTCAGCCTATGTCCACATAGCGTGCAACCATCAATCGTCGAACAGCCATTGCCAAGGAATAATGAGTCCTACATTATTTCTTACACTTGCCGTACACACAGTCCTACGTTATTGAAATCATGTTTTTAATCACTATGTTAAAAGATGAGTAAAATTTCAAAAGACTGGTAAAATTTTCTCTATATATTCTCATTTGGGACTAAACATATTCCTTCACTTCAGCCTAGCTATAACACACCTCTCTTTCTATTCCCTTGGATTTCCATGACAATCATCGGACAATAGGACAATCGCATTCAATCGAAGAAATTTTAATGCTGGGCGTAGAAAAAAATGGAGAACAAGACAAATAATGCTTTATTTGGATTGTGGAAACACTTACGGAAATTATGAACTGCAGCGTGCAAGTACAGCCACAAAACACATACCTACTCTATCTACCTTGCTCATTGTTCGCCTTTTTTTTTTCTGGCAACCTATAGAAGTGGAACAATGGTGGAGGAGAGAGAGAGAGAGAAAAGTAGAGAGAGAGAGAGAGAGTCAGATGTCAAACATTTTTGGGTTTAAAGATATGTTTAGAATGTAATAAATAAAGGTAATTAATGAGATTTTAATAAGAATATTTGTAATAATGATGGTATTTTTTTAACTGCTGGATTTACTTAAATTCAACAGTTTAAAAAAGATGTAACTCTTAAAGAGTTACACTAGATGTAACTTGAACCCATCTCTCTCTCTCTCTCTCTCTCTATATATATATATGCTTATTTTTGCATGTTTTCAATTTGTCCTATATTTAGGCTTTCATTTGGTTCTTTATATTTTTAAGCTTTTTGCCATTTTTGGTTTTTGTGGTCATCTAATTTATGGACTTATGAAAAACTCCTTTGTAACTAGCAAACTCTTATGTAATCGACGATGGTTAAGGACCTATATAGTAATGTTGTTCTAGTAATATTTATTTAATATTGTGAAAATACGTGTGAGTGAGAAAGTATTGTAGAAATATGTGTCGTGTTGTTTAAACAACGAAAAATGTTATTTAAATAGCATTAACAAACAAGCCTTAAGTTTTTAAGAATATATATTTTTCTTAAGTGAGATGACGACATAGACCAATATGACAGCAAATATAAAAACGTGACAACCAAATTATGCCATACTAAGGAAGACTATCATTGTGGGTGATGAGAGAGATCGTTTCTATTCAGAATTGAGAATCAAATTAGAAAAGTTTGTGGGTGATGGCAGTGGCACACAAAAAAAATCACATTTTTCATTGATGTTGGCCCTTTTCCTTGATGGTGCACTGTCGCGCAAGTTTTTGTTGAATAGGTGGATTATTATGCCAATGTGAAATTAAGGAGGGTGATCACTCATTTAGAATCTTAGATCTCAAATAATTGCATCACTTTGACATTGGGGTTTTTGTGTGGAAAAAAAAAATTATTTATTTATAATTATTAAAAATAGCTCTTTTGTAATGTTATTTTGGAGAATAGCCTCTTATTTAGGCATTAAAATTTCAAATTTCACTATGAAATCATGTTTCCAAAACACAATTTCAATGTAAAATGTGTGTATATTGAAATTGTGTTTTCAAAATATAATTTGAGTGCAAAATGTGTTGTAGCTAAAATTAGTTTTGGAAACATGATTACAATGCAAAAATTGAAATTTTAATGCTTAAAATCATGTTTTCAATACAAAATTCTCAAAGAAGTGATTTTCCCAAATTTTTTTACCACAAAGTTATTTTCAATAATTATAATTAAATATTATTATTTCCTTAAAAACCCCTTAATTGTTACTTGTTTTTTTTCTTCTCTTTTCATAGATAGTACATGAAAGGACATAAATTTGATAATATGATTTTGATGGCTCACGTTGTTCAATGTTTCTTAGGAAACAAGAAAAAGTAATTCATTTATCATTTTTTTTTGGAAGTTTGGTGCATCTGGTCCACTTTGGTCCAATTCATAGAATTTGGTTCAACTTGGTCTATTTGGTCTAGTTCGGTCCATTTGGTCAACTTGGTCCATTTGTTCCCAATTTTGACGCAAACTGCTAGTAAAAGACATGTTAAAACTATTACTAAAATTAAATTAATACAAATGATAACTCAACAAATTTAAAATAAAATAGTCATTTAACATAAACACATGATGTGGGACTCGTGCTTGATAATTTGGCAAACATATTATTTTTCATCTCCAAAGTTTATATGAAATTCGTATGACATGCATGTTAGATTCTTCATTAATTGTTAAAAATAAGTTTGACACTTCGAATAAAAATTAACTAGAAATAAATAGAAAGTTACAAAGTATAATTTTTTCAACAAACTTCTTAAAAAGTAAGGATGAAAAACTAAATTAATGTAAATTTTAGGTACCATGAAGTAAGAACGTTTCACAAATGGTCAGGCCCATGAGGAATACAGTAGAAAAGATCAATTATATATGGTGGTTTGGGATATTGCAAGATCCTAGGAGCTGATGTAGCACTTCTCTGTGTGTATTTGAGTTTAGTCATTCAGTAGTTGTTACCGTGTCCTTAGCCTTAGGAATTCTAACTTCTCAGCTCATGAATAGAAACTAAGTTTAGGATAAGTTTATGTTGTTGTTAAAGGTGCCTATAAATTGAGTTATAAGGCTCTTGTCAATTATGTTCACGTGCTTGATAAGTTTATGTTGTCCAGGAGAATCCTCTGGATCTCATGATTAGGTAATCTTCCCTTACCATTGCTAACAATGATCTTCCTTTTATATCCACTGATCTTATATCCTCCGCGGAAACATTCAGGAAACCATTGATGTCAAAAAAAAAAAAAATCTTGATATCAATTGTACCTTGAATGTTTCGACACAGGAGAAGATCATTGGACATAAGAGGAAGATCAGTATTATCAATAATTAGGGGCGACTAGCCAATGAAGAGATTGAGAGGATTGTCCAGGACTCTAATGGCCTGTTTGGGAGTTCAGAGAAGGAGGAGAGTAGAGGGGAGTAGAGGAGAGGGGAGTAGTGGGGAGGAGAGTAGAGGAGAATGATTACCCTCTACCTTGTTTGGATGTTTTTATAATTAGTAAGGGGGAAGGGAGTAATTAACCCTTCCCCTTGTTTTTAACATTGTAATTTTATAAATATAATAAGGGTAAATTAGGTAATTTACTTTATCAATAATTTTATGTGCTCTACTCTCCCTCAAAATCTCTCCAATTTGGGGGAATTAAAAATGAGGGGGTTGGAAGTAGTTGAAACCCCTCCAAACCCCTCCCCCTCCTTCCTTAAAAAACTCCCAAACAAGGTAATTGAATTACTCCCATTCCCTCTACTCTACTCCCCCTCCTTTTTTAAACATCCAAACAGGCCATAAGAGATACAAGACTGAAGATGATGATCACATGAAGAAGGTTAAGGCTATGGTAGCCTTTTTAAATTGTGACTTAATTGTTTGTTAATGCTTGTAATGCAGATACCTGATACCAAAAAGATTGGGGAGGAGTACTCAGTTGATTATGGCTATTACTGGTGGAAGAATTGGAAGAGATGCTCTTATTAATAAATTTAAAGAGGTTTATATCTGTTTTTGTTGGTTACTTCTTGTTGGTAAATTGTATTTTTTGTAGAAGTTGTCACAGAAAACTAAGGATTTTACTTTTACTGATTTCCTTTTACTCAATGTTAATGCAGATCAAGTGGAGAGATAATAACATTGTTTTGACTGTTGGTTATGTACCAGGATTGATAGTTCATTCTATCTCGCTTCAACAATCAGTAATAAGGTTGACAACTTTGGCAGTGAAACAAGAATGCTGGATTTATTTGATAGGAATTATGTTAAAATAATTGATGTATCTCAAAATTGTATAGGCAGATCATTACTCAGCCTTGTATCAGACTTTCTTTTTGAGAGAATGAAATTAATCTTTCTTTGGTATTAGAGGTAATGGATGGCTTCCTTTGTGGGTGATGAGAGAGGCTGCTTTCTATTCAGAAGCAGGAACAAAACTAGAAATATCTGTGTGGGAGTACAACATACTTATCAGATGCTATAGCTCTAATACTAGTAAGGGATAGAGATAAGTCTAGTAGTATTTATTTATGTGCAACTCTTTGTTTTCTTGTGTGTCCTAAATGAATGAATTAATGAATAACATTTGCTACCATGCTCACCTTTGTTTTTAGATCTCTATTGCTCTTATATGCATATTGCTTGGAAATTTTTTCTTCACATAATGCAATAGAGTAGAGATTGGAGGCGGTATGTCTTTGAGCAATTCATTTTCAATGTTTATGTAAACTCAAACTTCAGTTATTAATGGCTTGTTTGGATGGAGGGGGGAAGGAGAGGGAGTGGAGGGGAGAAGAGTAAAGTTGGCTAAAAATAAGTTAATTTTGTGCTAAATTTACTCTACTCTACTCCCACTCCTTCCCCCTTAATCCAAATGGACCATAAGTCCAGAAGCATTCGATCTCCTTCACTTGCCAAGAGATTTAAGTTTGGTCTTTAACTGTTCAGTTTGCAGCATCTCTTTATAAAAAAATGTTGGGAACATCTAGGGTGCCAAACAAGTGATTTTGTCTTAAATAATACTGTTAACTCCAGGTAAAACTCCAGGTCTTAAATAACTCTATAAGCAAGCCGAATTAAGGATTAAAACTCCAGGTTTATTCATTTTATTTTATTTCGAAAAAGAGTTGAACTCAAGCTTATAACTAAATAAGATTAAATATTCAAGATTGGTTCATTTTCTTGTGGAGTGATTTACGAGTTACTTGATCTACTTACTTTTTTTCCTACATATAAAAAAAACCATGGCTAAAGTCTTTTATCCTTTCATAATTCGATGAATTTTTACTACGAATAAACTGTTTATATTATCAATAAATCACAAATAATAGTTTGATTTCATATGAACCTATTTGCAAATTTATACAATCCAATTTCAAGGTACTAGTTGAGTTTTGTAAAGTTGTAATTTACAACTATTTTGTGTTGGCTTTAATTCCGTGCCAATTTTGATTGTAATCTTATTCAATCTTTTGTAACCTGTATTTTATGTGGGATTTATTTGTCAGGGTTATGTGTGTGAGAGAGAGTGTGAAGACTTAAGGCATCTATTGAAGATAAAAGGAGTTTTCGCGGGTAGCTTGCGACTAACCATCCCGTGAAGTGATGCATGTGCCCAGCATATGATTGGAATGTGAAGAGTCATGATAGATGGTGACAGCTGGTTTTCGTAAGTGTCTCGCGGGTAAGACCTTCCAGCAAGATGCCCGTGAAATAGTCTGTTTTGCTATTTTGTCCTATCTGCTCCACTACATCCTCATACACACTATATATACCATCATTACCCACATATTGAGTAGAGAGCTTTTCAGAGAGAAAACCCTAGCCTCAATTCTCTACACCATCTATTATGGTTTTCCTCCACTCTTACCTCTCCATTTCCAAATCCTTGAGAGGTTAATAGCCGAAACACTTACCACACCCATACTGAGTGTTCAGTGAGGTTTTGGTACTATTGGGAAGCATTGGAAGAAGCTAAGCTTTGGTGGATGCAATCGGGCGCATTGCAAGATCCAAAAAGCTAGACAAGATACGGTTCAGAGAAGCCTTGTTGGAGTAGGAGCTTGGAGGGTTTAGGTGCACTGGGTAGATTAGGCTTGGAGAGTCTCTTGCTATTCGTGTATCCCAACTTATTGTCTAGTAGATCGATTTACTATTGGGAGGACAGCGGAGAGGTTTTTCACCAAGTTCTTTGGTTTCCTCTTCGATAACACATCGGAGTGTTATCTTGTGTTTACATCTTTCTTTCCTACTCTTTTAGCTTTCATTTTATTGTTGTAATTTGTTGAATATGGCTTAGAACATTTGTATTTTTTGTACGCTCGCATATACTCTATTCCGCACTTAGTTTAAGTTAGAGTAAAATCAACCAAACCGTATTTTTTAATTTGGGGTCTAAACAGTTTTTGTGTTGTTAACACAAATCTGAGCTTTTAAGTTTAATTAAGTAAATGGGTTCAAGTTACTTTAACCAATAAATTTGTCTGAATAATGGATGAGTGATTAAATCCCACCTACATAAATTTATATAAATCAATTGATATCTTAACATGATGATAATAAATAATTAGAATAAATTGGATTCATATATTTCAAATTCTAATTAATTTTCTTCTTGAAAATAAAATTCTAATTAATTTAGAATAGTTTTTTTTTTTGGAATACCTGCCAAAAGAGTCAATCTCGTAATGGAGGTTGTACCAGTTTGACTGATAGAGCGATATATTTCGGTACTGGTTAATACCAGTGTACCATTTCTAGTTTACCGTTATTTTTTATATTTATATATATATGTGTGTGTGTGTGTGTGTGTGTGTGTGTGTGTGATAATAAATATAAAAGTTTACCATAAAACATTTCCTCAATTTAGAACAAATTATTCATGGTTTTAAACTTTAGCATTAATTAAAAGAAACAAAAAACAGAATATAAAAAATAGAAAAATTAATTGTTCATTGCATACTAAAAAAAAATACTAATAAGTTAAAGCAAATAAGTTATCATTTTACCTTAATAAAAATTCAAAAATTACAAAACTAAACAAAAAAAACTTTTTTTTTGGTACCAGCCGGTATGCCCAGTACCAACCAAAATTGGCCGGTATGACCGGTATTTAAACCGGTACGAAACGTTGACATTTCGATATTGTTATATGTATCGGTACGGTACATACCGCCTAGTATCAGTATTGTATTGACTACCTTAATACCTGCACTCCAATTAACCTCACGCCTTTTTAATGAATACATGCACATATTCTGAGCATTACTCCAATTTTCTTTCTTTCTTACCTTATAAGCATAATTACTTGTTTGTTGCGTAAGCTTAATAAAGAAAAATTGGTATGCAATTTTAAAAATAATCCATGTAAGGTTATGAGTTTTAGCTAATTTAGGCAGGTGATCTTACAATATCTTGGCAAATATGGAGAATTAAAAGGAACAATAAAATTATTAGTTGTTGGCTTTGAATTTTTTAGCATATTATGTTTTAATGAATAACATTTTACAACTTAGATGCTGCATATGAAGCATATATGAAAACATACCTTCATGCCTATATAAATTTAAGTGCATCACCTATTTTAAACATTGCACTAGTGAGTTCAAGAAAAGGAGTTAAGCTAGAAAGTGAAAATCATGGAATACCCTTCTTTTTTGAAAATTTTCTTTTTCATGATGAATGCTCAACTCATTAGAGACATTTTTGGTTATAAGGAGTTTTGTATCAAAGCTGATGAAAAGCCTAAAAGAAGGTCGTTGTTTATGTTAGAATACCAAGAGAGCTTTTTCTAACTCGGATCTCTCCTGATCAACAGGTAACCAATCATGTTTTCAATTAATGTTTATTCTTATTAAAAATAATTTTGAATTCTTCTAGTAAAAATGTTAGTTCTTTTACTTTAATTTGGTTTAATGTTGTTTCTTTCAACTACTGAATATTGTCATTTGTTGAATGTGGCAGGAAGTACCATGTACTTTGAGTGCAAGCAACATGAAATAAGCTATGAATTACAGGAGTAATCCGAGTTGGTTGATGCAAATATTATCTTATTAATAAGATTTTGAAACTTTTTCTTGTAGTCACTTGCTTCTCTATTTTAATAATTACTTGTTTTATTATTATAGTGAAATATAAGTAAGTAGCATATTTCATTTGGTTTAAACTTTAAATTGTGAACGCATGATGGAAATTGACAAAAGATATGATCTATAATCAAGGTTAATTTCTTCTTTTAATAATAAATAAATAAATAAGGGCCCCTTTATTTTAGAACACCCCAAGAAAACCCATGCCCATATATTATGAAATAATTTCTCGGTTCACCTAATATGTTGAGTATGAACCAAGTTTCATATAACATAAGGTTCCCTCAAAATGAATATATAGCTAAGCCAATCTTATTTTTTAGATTTGTAGTTGTTTCCAGCCAATATGAGCAAAATGTCACTCTTCTTAAAAAATTTCTTTCCATTTTGTCAATAGGACCTAAATTGCTCGAAGATTGATAAATAGACTCAATTTAATTTCAAGATTCAACATGAAAAACTAAACTCAATTTAATTTCAAAGCACGTTAATTTTCAAACTGAGATTGAGCATTCTATGTCTTAATTTGGCTCCAGTCATATATATAGGGTTTAAATTTGGACTTAAGTACCATAAAAAAAAGGACTTAAGTGCCAAGGATTGGTCGTGTGGCATTTACACTTTTACAGATTTTATGACAGAGACCCAGTTTAGTTCTCAACAATCAACCATGGGTGTACGATATTCTCAAGAGACCAAATTCTCAAATATATAACTAATACAGTAATTTTATTGTCACAAACAATTTTATAATATTTTTTTTACAAATTGTTAATGTGGCAAATTTTTAACAGTTATTAATAAATGAAAATGTGATGTTACTGGTGAGTCCAAAAAATAACTAGTAAAAATTTACTACATCAACAATTTGTAAAAAGATATTGTAAAATAGTTTGTAGCATTACTTTATCAATTCTAGCTTGATGTGAGGATTTTCTAAAACTGAGTTTCTAATTTCTTTGTGACCAAATGATGGAAGTGAAAATTATTGATGAAACGTATATGCGCTCTAAAGAATTGTATTGTATTCCAGCTGAAGATTAAATAACAAGGTAGAATGCATTCAGCACTTTGAGATGGCAAGCAAGACTATGAATACTCTATTTTTTTTTTGGGGAGAAAAAAAAGTCTAATTTGAAAAAAAAAGCATCACATCCAAGGCACTAAAAAGTCTCCAAGAACCTGTATCAAAACTCAATAGAATTTTTGATCCCAGGACTTGAGCCTCTTCCTTCCTATAAGAAAAATATAAGATTGCATTAAATTATGTGTTTGATTGTGTGTTCTTATGAGCATAAATGCATAATAGATTATATGTAGGCTTAAGAATGTTTAATAAAGAATGCCAATTTTGTAAATAAGATGAAGGGTATATATTGGTGAATTCTCAAAGTCGAATAGGGAATAGCTTTATCATCTTTAACCTTAAAATGTTACGTTCTCTACTTTAATTTTTGTTTGAGATGAAAGCAAAACTTGCATGTTGAAGCCTTCTGGGAAAAGAGAAAAGCTGATAATGTTCAATGCAAAACCTGCAGCCTTCTGCCAGTATAGTAGTGGAACTGTAAGACTTTCTTTAAAAAAGATTCCAAAACGAATCTCCTTTATTCCAGAAAATTGAAGGAAAGAAGGGGGGAAAAGAAATGAAGAGCCCACAGATGTCTGTCCACATTAAATTATCATAGAAATTTATTTTGTTTGAAGATCAATTGAAAGAGGCAATTAGTCGCTCATGTAGATCGTATTGAAAATTCTACATCAAACAATCTCATTTGCTTGGAACTTGAGTTTACTAAGTTCCAAAAAGGGCTACATAATTAACTTTGAGCATAGACTTTTCAGTAATTTTTTATTATAGAAAAACTGAATATTTGGCATCAAAAAAGCCCTAAAACTAGGTTCACGATTGAACTGTCACCAAATTTTAATAAAGAGAGAGTGATCCATTCATAAATTAACTTCCTGTATACCATTCATTTGACAAGACAAAAAGATGTGTATGTGCGCCTTACTTACATACTTAGCCATGGAACCCTCAACGGCCAAATCATTATAAATCTAACTGTGCCTGTGGACAATTGATGTAAGAAGCCATTTGCTTGCAATTCAAGGTTGCTAAACTCGATTTTTTTACTTGGAACTCAAGAATCGAGTGTAGCAAATTAGAGTTCCAAAGAGGACTTCATAACAAAATAACTTCAAGCAGAAGCTTTTAAATAATATTTTTTGCAAAAACTGAATATTTGGCACAAAAAAAAAAAAATTCTAAAGAAAAAAAAAAAATTACAAGTGATCCATTTGCAATGTTGCAAGAATTCAAATGTGGTGGTGGCCTTATCCAACCATGTCAGAGTCTCATGATATTTAAGCGACAAGCTGGCCATACTTTGCAACGTTTCTTACATGCAAATCCATCTCTGCTTTTCACTCGTAATTATTGTTTCAATGACATCGATCTACTATTGCAGTCCTAGAGAAGCAGGGAATTTTGCACTTTATGATAGAGCAAACAAGTGACCTTATATCGTGTATTTTTTTAAATTTTCTGGAGAATGCAGTGCCAAAATGCAAAATGCAAACTATAGCCCGCTGATGAACTAAATTTATTTTCTTAAGTTGTAGTCTTGAATGATCAGCTCGCAAAGAAGAAGCTAGGTTACATTATCATTGGTGAATGACTGACATGTATCGTTCAAAATGGCAAAAAATTAAGTATACTACATTTCACCTCAAGATTGGCCGATCCGATCACATTTATTTAACAATGGTTTCATTGATATGCTACATATCTGTATAATATCTAAAATTTGAATCATAATATTAATTTTTCCTACACTTCTGTTGAGCTATATTAATGGTTGTGTCATTATTTTCTTTTCATCATTTTTAATTTATATATATATATATATAATTATATAATTGCAATTTATCAATCATAATAGGATCATCACTTTTTATTACCAAGACTTAATATATTATTAAACCTAAATGTAACTTTTAATAGAAAATACAAGTAATACAAACATTTTGGGTGGAGGCACTGTTTATTTATTTTTAGTTTATACTCACTTAAAAAAATAAATCTTATTTTTTACCATTGTGTAAATATCCATATGTTAATGTAGTATTTAAGGCCAGATCGAAGGTTCCGGTTCTAGTTTTATTCCTACTTAAAGAGCTATATGTCTTTTTCATCAATTTAAAGAGAAAGAGATACTTATAATAAAATAAAATAAAATAAAAAAAGAAAGAAAAAGAGATAATAAACACTCACTTTGGTTCAATTTGGTCCATTTCGGTCCAATTAAGTCCACTTTGGTGCAGTTCAGTGCACTTTGGTCCTTTTTGGTCCCTCTAGACCACTTCTGTTCAATTCAGTCCATTTGATCCAGTTCAGTCTATTTCGTTTCAATTCTGCTACTTCGGTCCATTTCGATCCACGTCGGACCATTCAGTCCATTTTGGCCATTCGGTCTCTTTGGTCCATTTCGGTCTACTTCGGTTCCTTAAGCTCACTTAGGTCCATTCGGTCCTTTTCGTCCATTAGGTCCACATTAGTTCATTCGGTCTGATTAGATGCTTTTGGCCCATTTCGGTCCATTAGGTATACTTTGGAGTATCTCGTCCACTTCGGTCCAATTCAGACCATTTGGTTCAACTAAATCCATTTGGTCTAGTTTGGTTTATTTGGTCCAATTCAGTCCATTGTTCTCAAACAAACACTTAGCTGTTCTAGCATGCCTGAGTTATGTTGAGTCTAAAAGATTTGGTTGAATAGAGTTGATAAGAATTTTGTGTTGTTTGATCCTTATAAATAATAAAAAAATAAGGTGCATAACGGATCCAATTTCATCTAGTAAACGTCATGTTAAGACTGTTACTAAAATTTCAGAAATTAAATTAATAAAAATGATCAAAATTAAAATAAAATAGCCATTTAACGTAATCACATGATGTGGGACTCGCGTGCTCGATAATTTGGCTAATATATTATTTTTATTTCTAAAGGTTATATGAAATTTGTATAACATACATGCTAGATTTTTTATTAATCATTAAAAATAAGTTTGACACTTTGAATACAAATTTAACTAGAAATAAATAGAAAGTTACAAAGTGTAATTTTTTCAATAAACTTCTTAAAAATTAAGGATGAAAAACTAAATTAATGTAAATTTGCTCTAAAAAAAATTATGTAAATTTTAGGTACCATGAAGTAAGAACGTTTCACAAATGGTCAGGCCCGTGAGGAATACAGTAGAAAAGATCAATTATATATGGTGGTTTGGGGTATTGCAAGATCCTAGGAGCTGATGTAGCACTTCTCTATGTGTATTTGAGTTGAGTTCAGTAGTTGTTACCGAGTCCTTAACCTAAGGAATTCTAACTTCTCAGCTCATGAATAGAAACTAAGTTTAGGATAAGTTTATGTTGTTGTTAAAGGTGCCTATAAATTGAGTTACAAGGCTCTTGTCAATTATGTTCACATGCTCGATAAGTTTATGTTGTCCCGGAGAATTCTCTGGATCTCATGATTAGGTAATCTTCCCTTACCATTGCTAACAGTGATCTTCCTTTTATGTCCACTGATCTTATCTCCTCCGCGGAAACATTCAGGAAACCATTGATGTCAAAAACAAATCTTGACATCAATTGTATCTTGAATGTTTCAACACAGGAGAAGATCATTGGACTTAAGAGGAAGATCGGTATTATCAATAGTAAGGGGCGACTAGCCAATGAAGAGATTGAGAGGATTGTCCAGGACGCTAAGAGATACAAGACTGAAGATGATGATCACATGAAGAAGGTAAAGGCTATGGTAGCCTTTTTAAATTGTGACTTAATTGTTTGTTAATGCTTGTAATGCAGATACCTGATACCAAAAAGATTGGGGAGGAGTACTCAGTTGATATTACTATTACTGGTGGAAGAATTGGAAGAGATGCTCTTATTTATAAAAATTTAAAGAGGTTTATATATCTGTTTTCGTTGGTTACTTTTTGTTGGTAAATTGTCATTTTCTTGTAGAAGTTGTCAGAAAAATATGGTTTTTACTTTTACTGATTTTTTTTTTTTACTCAATGTTAATGCAGGTCAAGTGGAGAGATAATAGCATTGTTTTGATTGTTGGTTATGTACCAGGATTGAAAGTTCATGCTATCTCACTTCATCAATCAGTAATAAGGGTGACAACTTTGGCAGTGAAACAAGAATTCTGATTTTATCTGATAGGGATTAGGGGCTTTATTGTGGAAAATTTTTTAATTATGTTAAAATAATGAATGTATCTCAAAATTGCATAGGCAGATCATTCTCAGCCTCGTATATTAGACTTTCTTTTTGAGAGAAAATGAAATTAATTTTTCTTTGGAATTAGAGGTAATGGATGGCTTCCTTTGTGGGTGATGAGAGAGAGGCTGCTTCCTTTGTCTTCTTGTGTGTCCTATATAAATGAATTAATATAAATAACATTTGCTAACATGCTTACCTTTTTTTTAGATCTCTATTGCTCTTATTATTATATTGCCTGATATGACATTATGGACTACTAATATTTTTTACTAACAAAGCTGTCAGTTTTTACATACATATTGCCTGGAAATTTTTTTCTTCACCTAATGTTATAGAGTACAGATTGGAGGTGATATGTCTTTGAGCAATTCATTTTCAATGTTTATGCAAACTCAAAAATTCAGTCATTAAGTCCAGAAGCATTCTATTTCCATCGCTTGCCTAGAGATTTAAGTTTGATATTAAACTGTTCAATTTGCAACATCTCTTTATCTTAAAAAAAAAAAAAGTGTTGGGAACATATGAGGTGCCAAATGAGTAATCTGGTCTTAAATAATATTGTACACAAGTGGAACTGAATATTAAAAATCCATGTTTATTCATTTTATTTTATTTCGAATATAAGTTGAATTCAAGCCTATTACCAAACAAAATTATATATTTAAGTTTTGTTCATTTTCTTGTGGAGTAAGCTTGAGCTTATTCATGAGTTACTTGATATACTTATTTTTTTTCCCTATTTATAATAAAACCATGAATATATTTTTTTATCCTTTTATAATTCGATGAATTTTTATTACAAATAAACTATTTATACTGTCAATAAACCACAAATAATGCATATGAATCTATTTACTAATTAATTCAATCCGATTTCAAGGCACTAGGTGAGCTACACAATTTTTTTTTTTTTGTGTGTGTGTGTGTGTGTGTGGATACATGCACTCCAATGAACCTCATGCCTTTTGAATGAATACATGCACAAGTATTTAACAACATTCCAATTTTCTTCCTTACCTTATAAGCATAATTACTTGACTCTTGCGTAAGCTTAAGAAGGAAAAATTGGCATGCAATTGAAAAAATAATCCATGCAAGGTTATGAGTTTTAGCTAATTTAGGAAGGTGATCTTGGAATATTTTTTCAAATGTGGATAATTAATAGGAACAATAAAGTTGTTAGTTGTTGGGCTTGAATTTTTGAGCATATCATGTCTTAATGAATAACAATTTACAACTTAGATGCTGGATGGGAAGCATATGAAAACATACCTTCAGGCCTATATAAATTTAAGTGCAGCACCTATTTTGATCACTGCACTATTGAGTTCTAGAGAAAGAGTTAAACTAGAAAGTGAAAATAATGGAGTACCCTTCTTTTTTGAAATTTTTTTTCTTCGTGATGAATGCTCAACTTATTAGAAACATTTTTGGTTATAAGGAGTTCTGTATCAAAGCCGATCAAAATCCTAAGAGAAGGTCGCTGTTTATGTTAGAGTATCAAGAGAGCTATTTCTAACTTGGATCTCTCCTAAGCAACAGGTAACCAATCAAGTTTTAGATGTTAATTTTTATTATGAATAATTTGAATTTTTCTAGTAAAATGTTAGCTCTTTTTCTTTAAATTCGGTTTAATTTTTTCTTTCTTTCATGTACTGAATTTTGTGCCTTTCTTGAATGTGGCAGGACGTAGCATGAACTATGAGCAAAAGCAACATGTGGAAAGCTCTTAATTAAAGGAGTAATCCAAGCTGCTTAGATTCAAATTAAATAATTCAATTAAATAAAATAATGACAATGTCTCATGTTCAATAAAATTGCTTTGAATTAAAAAAAAAAAAAGACTTTTTGTATTGTACTCTGTCTGCATGTTTCATCATCTTGTTTGAATTGTGAGGCATGATGGAATTTTTTTTTTTTGAAAGAGCATGATGGCTATTGATAAAAGATAAGATCTAATTAATCAAGGTCCATTTATTTTAGACCAAAAAAAAAAATTCAATGTCCATATATTAAGAATTAATTTCTCATATAATAGATTGGATATGAATCAATATCAGAAATGAGAAGGTTCCATCAAAATGAATAGTGATTAGTGAAGCCAATCTTATTTTTTAAATTTGTAACCATTTGGAGCCAAAATGAGTAAAATGAATAAATGATACTCTATTTAAAAAATTATAGTTTCCATCTTGTCAATGGGATTTAAATTGCTCAAAGACTCCTCCAAGATTCATTGAGAAAATCTAAACTGATAATTTGTGGTTTTTATCTCTTTCTTTCATTTCTAGCCTTGGTTTGAGATTTCTCTAAATCATTGTCTATAATCGGCTTTCTTTGTGACCAAATAATGAAAGTGAAAAATGATAATAGGTTTAGCCGTTTAGGCACCCTAAATTTTTTTTTCTTGCTATAATTACCATACCATATTATTTTATTCTAGCTGAAGATCAAAAAGACAAGGCAGAATGCATATTGAGCAATTTGAGGTGGGTAAAACTTTACTCCCAAACCAGTTTCTGGGAACCTGTTACCGTATTACGTGGCAATTAAAAAGACAATCTATGTGTAGTTTTAGTTACATGATCTTTTTAATGAGTCATGTAACTTATCTAAACTAGTTGTTGAGTTTCACAAAGGCTAAACCGAGCTCATTTCTCAAGTTCTTGAGTATTCAAGTTGAGTAGTTTGAGTGGTCTGTGACTTGATTTGGCTCCTTCATCAAGGTCTAAATAAATTTGGACTTAGCCACTAAGGGCTCCATGGAAACATATAATATTCCATTAAATAAGCCGTGTTTGATTGTGTGTTCATATGAGCATAAATTCATTATAAAATGTATATTGCTAAGAATGGTTAATAAAGAATGCCAATTTTGCAAATAAGGTGAAGGGTATATTGGATAATTCCCAAAGTCGAATAGGGAATAGCTTCATCATCTTTAACCTTATCGCTCCCATTGGAAAATGCTACATTCTTTAATCTTCCTAACTTTAATTTTAGTTTGAGATGAATGCAAAACTTGCAAGTTGCAGCCTTCTGGGAAAACAGAAAAGCTGATAATGTTAACCTGCAGACTTCTGCCTAGCTATATAGTTGTGTGAGTGAAAAAATTTCTTTAAAAAAATTCCAAAACGAATCTCTTTTATTTTAGGAAACATGTATATGGACGCATGGGTATGGGTATGGGTATGGGTATGGGTAAGGGTACGACTAAGACACAGTGATACAAACAGTTTACAAGAAATTATATACGGCAGATATGATATTGGTATGACATGGGTATAACATGAATGCAACACCCCAAATAAAGTGTCACGGCAGAAAATTGAAGGAAAGAAGGTAAAAAGAAATGAAGAGCCCGCAAATGTTTGTCCAGGTTAAATTATCATAGCGATTTATTTTGTTTGAAGGTCAAATGAAAGAGGCAATCAAAAAAAAAGAAAAGAAAAAAGTGAAAAAGTGTAGCAAGGTAGACTCTGTAAAAAAAGTGTAGCAAGGTAGACTGCAATTTAATTTGAAGCATTATCATCTAGTACTAGGTTCACGATTCAACTGTCACCAAATTTTAATAAAGAGAGAGTGATCCATTCATAAATTAACTTCCTGTATACCATTCATCTGATAAGACAAAAAGATGTGTATGTGCCTTATAAATCTGGCTTCAGATGATTCACGGGAGAAGCTGTGTTTGAAATTCGAGTTTGCTAAACTCCAGGGGCGTAATCACGAATTCGTACTTGAGGGGGCCAAGTTACAAAAGGCAATCTATTTTACCATACACATATACAAAAATTTGCATACTATTATTTTAAGCACCATCTACTCTTCATTAGCCATAATATTGAAAATTTTCTTATTTTTTAATGAATTATTCAGCTCCCAATTTCAAATTAAAAAAATGATGATATGGAAAGAGATATAATATATTATCATATAGCAATACAACAAATTGAACAACTTAATAAACAAAGCATATTCATAAAACTAAATGACCGTTATTATATATAGGCATAAATCTGTAAATGCCCATATGATGTTGAAGAAACAAACAAACCTGAAATACTAAGACACAAGAAGAAGTTGGAATTGAAAGCAAATATGGATTTTTTTTTTTAATAAATGAAAGGAGTTTATTTGATTTCTACCATTGTTAATGTGTTTAGAGCAATCAACAATGAGAGGAAAGAAACATGGGGCAGTGTGGGCTTGTATTAGGAAAAAAAGTAGCAGTGATAACTTCTATTTTCTTTGAGAATCCCGTAGGTGGCTTCTTGAGATTGAGAATGATGAAAAAAAAAAGATGTAAATTTTTGTTTGAAAATGAGTGGTAAAAGATGATATTTTGAGAGTGTGGATTATTGTCTATTGGATATTTGGATTGACAACAAATCATTTGGACAATTGGGAGAGCTAACTAGTATTTTATTTGAGGACTTGGGTTATCTATTGGACTAAGTAGAGATCCTAGAAAGAATTGGAGGGCCGGTCATTATTTTCTAGGGGGCCAAAGCCTCTTACTTATTTTTTTGCTATCAAACTCATAGCCTAACAGTAGAAGAAATCAAAATTTTGGGGGGGGGGGGGGGGGTTATGGCCCCCTCAAGGGACAAGGTAGCTCCGCCCCTGCTAAACTCGATTTTCTTTTGGAACTCAAGAATTGAGTTTGGCAAACTCTAGTTCCAAAGGGGCTTCATAACAAAATAACTTCAAGCAGGGGCTTTTAAATGATATATATATATATATATTAGTGCAAAAACTGAATATTTGGCAAAAAGATGCTCAAAGATCCCGTATCAAAACTCAAAAGAAAAAAAATAGTATAAAAATTAATAATTATTAGTGATCCATTTACAATGTTGCAAGAATTCAAATGTGGTGGCTTCAACCAACCATGTCAAAGAGTCTCGTGATATTTAAGTAACAAGCTGGCCATACTTCGCAATGTTTCTTACAGAGTAATGCTAGAGATATGTAAAATGATACAATTTGTGCCACAACTAGCTCATGTAGTGAGTCGTGAGTGGTAGAGGTGTGATGGTTAGTCCATGTGGGGACACACCTTTACCACTCATAGCTCACCTCGAGGGCGAGTTATGGTACAAGTTATGCCATTTTATGTATCCTTAGCATTACTCTTTCTTACATGCAAATCCATCTCTTCTTTTCACTCGTAATGTTTCAATGACATCTAGAGGTGTCCAACAAAAATCGTGACCCGACCCACCTTCCAACCCGGTCGATTCGGCCTGAAAACTGGCCGACCTGACGTCGGTGACGGTCGGCAGTGGGTCTCCGCCTCTAGAACCTGAAATGGCAAGTCGGTTGGCGGGTTTTCTCCCCAAAACTTGAAGAAACCTGATTGAACCGAGATATGGAGCATTTCTCGGAAAAGTTTTTTAGATCCGGCGCGAGATCTCAGCCATTTTCAGCGAGATTTTAGCTAGATCCATGGAATCTCCATCGAATTTGGCGAGATCTCACTAAATTTGGTGAGATTTTGCTAAATTTGGCGAAAATATCACCTAAATTTCATCGTTAACTCGCCGGATTTTGGTCGATATTCAGATCTCCAACTTCGATTGAACCGATTGCCATCCGTTGAAGGTTGGATTCGCCCGATCCGATCCACCACTCTGGTCAGTGGCGGGTTGAAATTTTGACCATCCGATCTGGTTGGGTCAGTTCTGGGTTGGGCACAAACCCGACCCGAACCGACCCGTGAACAGGCCTAATGACATCTACTATTGCAGTCCTAGAGAAGCAGGGAATTTTGCACTTTATGATAGAGCAACCAAGTGACATTATTTCGTGTATTTTTTTTTAATTTGGTGGGGACTGCAAATCCAAAATGCAAAAAGCAAACTATAGCCCGCTGATGAACTAAATTTATTTTCTTAATTGTTAGTCTTGAATAACCAGCTTGCAAAGAGGAAGTTAGGTTACATTACCATTGGTGTATGGCTTACATGTTTCATGCAAAATGGCAAAAAATTTAAGTAAACTACATTTCACCTCAAGATTGGCCGATCCGATCACATTTATTTAATAATTGTTTCATTGATACATTTTATATATATATATATATATATATATATATATATATATATATATATATATATATATATATATATATATATAATGGTTGAAGTGTAGTATTTACTATTGTTACACTTTTGTTGAGCTATATTAGTGGTCATGTCATTATTTTCTTTTCATCCTATATATATAATTGTAACTTACCAATCATAAAAGGATCATCACTTTTTATTACCAAGACTTTACATATTTTTAAACCTAAATGTGACTTATAATAGAAAATACAAGTAACACAAACATTTTTGGCGGAGACACTATTTATTTATTTTTAGTTTATACTCACTTGAAAAAAAAAATCTTATTTTTCACCACTATGTTTATATCCATATGCTAATGTAGTATGTAAGGTCAGGTTGATGGGGTCAATTCCATTCCTACTCAGAGAACCATATGTTATTTTCATCAATTTAAAGAGATAGAGATTAAAAACACCCACTTCAGTCCATTTTTGTCCAATTAGGTCCACTTCGGTCCAATTCAGTCCACTTTGGTCTCTTTGGTCCATTTCAGTCCCTTCAGTCCAATTTGGTTCAATCTAGTTTATTTGGTCCAATTCGGTCCAATTCGGTCCATTCAGCCAAATTTAGGTCCATTTTGGTCCATTCAGTCCACTTTGGTCATTTGGTCTTCTTGGTCTATGTTGATCCACTTCGGTCCCTTAGGTCTGCTTTAGTCCATTTAGTCCAATTCAGTCCTTTTGTTCCGTTACGTCCACTTTGGTACATCCGGTCCAATTCAGACCATTTGGTTCAACTCGGTCCATTTGGTCCAATTCGGTCTATTTGATCAACTTGATTCTTTGTTCCCAAATAGACACTTAGCTGTTTTGAGCATGCTTGAGTTAAGCTAAGTCTAAAATGATTTGGTTGAATTAAGTAAATGATATGGATTTTGTGTTGTTTGATCCTTAATAATAATAATAATAATAATAATAATAACTAGTCGCTAACCTGTGCGATGTACGGAATAGTTAAATAAATATTTAATTAATCAACCTCACATTAAAAGAAAAATCTAGTTAAATAAATATTTAGTTAATCAACCTCACATTAAAAGAAAAAGTGAAAAGAATCAAGGAAAGGCTGATTTGCCCACCAAGAAAAGGAAAGAAGAAAAAAAAGACATTGAAAAAGAAAGAAAGAAGAAACTATTTTTTTTTTATTTAGAAAATAATGTTGAAAACTAAAGCAACATTAAGACAATGGAAAATCTATTTGCAAAGGATTGCAACCTTTGTATGTTTCCTTGGCTCAAGGTCAAAATCCAAATTCAATTTTGAAACAATGAAAACATACTTCATATTAATTGTAAATCAGTCTCACTACATAAATTCACTTTTCGCTCTAATGTATTTTGTAGATCAAATACCGTCAAAAGAATTCCAATAAACACTATTGCCACATCTATATTTGTTGTAGGCATTTAATTTACACAGAAGCCAATAGCAACTGCAACGACTGGTCATGGAGGACTCATACTCAGGCTTGCAGGAATTAGTGGGACCAAGTCATGCTCTGATCAGGTTTTTGGAGACATATTTTAAGGCTTTTTAGAAGGGCCGATAGATACAAATTTGAGAGAAGCAACAGTCCCTGATTGGCACCAGATTACCTGCAAAAAACAGTGAAACCATTCAAACGAAACCCAAATAACTCAACATATCAAAGTATTTAGCCTTTAGAGAGAGAGAGAGAGAGTAACAATTAGATACCAAGGACCCAAGGTCACACACAAACCCAATAGGCAAACAAAAATTAAATATACCAATATGAACATGTATGTGCAGCTTACATAGGTCAATTGCACATACATATAAAGATGTGTTCAATACATCTATTCTATAAGAAAAATTTAGACAGAACCTAGCATTATAAGGTGATATCCAAAGTATAGCATTAAAGTGCTATTACATAGCTTTGCCATTTATGCTACATATATTCAATAAAAATAATTTTGTGTAGTGAAGTCATAGGCTGCAACATCATTTTTAGCCTTTTAAAATGATTGCTTAAATAAAAGCACAACATTTAAAAAGAAAACCAAAATTCCAAAGAACTTTTGCCCGTTTGGATCCGGATTATTAGAGTTGCGTTTTTTTTTTTTGTTTCTGCTGCGGGGGACAAAATGCGCAGTGCACGCATTGTGGGCGTACTATGCACGCACTGTTCATGTACTTTTTCAACAATTTTTTTTTATTAAAAATGGGTCTTGCAGTACTATTCACACATTTAAAAATTATTTTGCTACAGTATTTTCAGTTTTCAGCAATAAATTCTATCCAAACGGACCCCTTATCAATTAAAATAATTGCTCTTAACCAAAATTCTAAACTCTTATAGTTCTCTGTTAACAAAATTATAAATCACAGTTCTAGTTGGGAGTTGTAGTACAAATTCGCACCAACAATACCTGCTGTAATTCAAAGATAACCCAAAAAATCAACTTATAGCAACTAATAGCTTGAAATACTAAACTTAATAGCATAATAACATATAAAGAGAGCAATAAAAAATTCCAGACTTTTTCAACCAACCCAAACATATTCTAATTTTTACCAATCCAAAATAGCAAACTTTCACAAAACAGATGTAAATTTTTTACCAAGCCTTTAATCTACACTGATTCTAATTTCATTGAGACATTTAGTCAAACACTTAGGGCTGGCCTATTTTCACAAAGGATACCATTCTTATATCACTCCTTCAACCATTATACCAATAAAAAACACGAGAGAGAGAGAGAGAGAGAGAGAGAGAGAGAGAGAGAGAGAGAGAGAGAGAGAGAGAGAGAGAGAGAGAGAGAGAGAGAGAGAGAGAGAGAGAGAGAGAGAATATCATGTTCACAACAGTGAATTTGAACATTAACAAAGCAAAACTCATAGTTCACCAACGTATCTAAAAAAACCCTTCATAACTGATTGTTCTTCCATTTACTTTTGCTTCACTATTTTTTTCCTCTACATCCAAATAGATTCTCAATTAAAATTTTGAGAATATAAACCAACATGTCAAACCCATAAAAGTTCATGAATTGGTGGGTAAACAATCTTTTCTCAATAATAAGTTGCAACTCCATTAAGCCTTTACAACAAAACTTTAAACAAAGGAATAACGCAACATGTGGCTTTTTGAAAGGCCACACATTTATTAATAGCTTTTACTTATCAATACAAAGGCAAGGAAAGAAACAATTTTATGGAATAAAAACACAAGTCCTCAAGCAAAGCCTAAAGCCTCTTGGCTGGTAATTTCTAACAAAATGGAACAACCTCAACATGCATAAAAAATTCAACACCTAAAATAATAGAGCAACCATTAGTCAACTCAACAAATCAACATTTGTTATAATTGTAATTGCAAGCTGACTTCATAGATGTAGAGATTACCAAACAAAAAAAATAAAACAATTTATGTAGTACAATTTATGCAATACTAATGTATAATAAATTATGAAAAGGCAACAAATAACAAAATTAAAACTTCCAATGTTCAAAACCTTACATGACATAGAAGTATTAACTTGATTTCTTTTCACTTTGCTGCAAAATATGAAATAGCAAATACCAAACCACTTAACTATTTATACCAAAAAAAATCACAAACTTGGTCATCCATAGAGATTTTACTCAATTCAACAAATAGTTTTACAGATCTGAACACACAGTACTCAGCATTAGTCAATTGCTAATTAATCAAATCGAACCCTAGGTTTGATAAAGAAAAAAAAAAAATCAAATTTATGCAATTTTAATAGAAAATCTCAAAAAATAAGAAGAAGAAGAAGAAAATGAACCCTAATTTTCTGAAACAAAGTTCTAATTCAACCATCTGATGTTATCTGTATATTTTTTAATGAAAAAAATCAGACAATTTCAAATCCGATGTGAAATCATATAGATTACCTGAAAATATGCCGAAATCGGCGAAGAGCTAGCAAAGCAAGCTGAGATAAAGCTTTAAACTGAGCAAATGAGTGAATGGGGATGGCTTGTAAGGGAGAGGTTTGAGGAATAAAGAGAGAAAGGGGAAACGGAAGGACCCAAGACAGAGTGGAGAGAGAGAGAGAGTTCAAAGGTTAGGGTTTTGGGTTTTAATAATGCGTATAGGGAATTTTTTTTTTTTTTTTTTTTTTTTTCCAGAAGGGGATGCGTATATAGTAATATAGGATAGAGAGAGTTTTGAGTAGCATAAAAGACTGGATTAAAAAAAAAAAATTTAAAGAATTGAAATAAATAAATAAATAAATGTTGACATGGAAAATTGTGGGAGTTTCAAAGCTTCGTTTATATATATATATATATATATATATATAGATTAGATTAGATTAGATAATAATAATAATAATAATGATGATGATGATGATGATGGTGCATAACATATCCAATTTTATCAGTAAATTTTGAAGCTAAGTGCTAGTAAATGTCATGCTAATAAACTATTACTCAAATTTCAAAAATTATATTAATACAAATGATAACTCAACAAAATTAAAACAAAATAGTCATTTAACAAAAACACGTGATGTGGGATTCATGTGCTGGATAATTTGGCTAATATATTACTTTTTTCTCTAAAGTTTATATGAAATTCGTATAACATGCATTCTAGATTCTTTATTAATTGTTAAAAATAAGTTTAACGCTTCGAATAAAAATTAACTAGAAACAAATTTTTAGTTAAAAAGCTTCTTAGAAATTAAGTATGAAAAGCTAAATTAATGTAAATTTTAGGTACTATATATGAAGTAAGAACGATCCACAAATGGTCAGGCACACGACAAATACAATAGAAAAGATCAACCATATATGGTGGTTTTCAATTGTTAAAAATAAGTTTGACACTTCAGATAAAAAAAAATTAGAAAAAAATAGAAAGTTAGAATGTGTAATGTTTTGAATAAACTTCATAAAAATTAAGGATGACAAACTAAATTAATGTAAATTTTAGGAACTATGAAGTAAGTACGTTTCACAAATGGTTAGGCCCAAGCAGAATATAATAGAAAAGATCAACCATATATGGTGGTTTGGGATATTGCAAGATCCTAGGAGCTGATGTAGCACTTCTCTATAGTTGAGTTCAATAGTTGTTACTGAGTCCTAGCCTTAGGAAATTCTAATGTCTTAGCTCATGAATAAAAACTAAGTTTAGGATAAGTATATGTTGCTATTAAAGGTGTCTATAAATTGAGTTACAAGGCTCTTGACAATCATATTTAGCCTTGTATTTCTATGCATTCTTGACCATCCTCTCAATCTCTTAATTGGGCAGTGATCTTCCATTTCATACCACAGGTCTTCTCTTCAGTGGAAACATTAAGTATTCCATTACATCAATGGCAGCCTTAATGTTTCTACTGAGGAGGAGACCACTGGTGTATATGAATGAATTACTCACCCTTGTATTAGACTCTCTTTATCTTTGTTTGGTATTAGAGGTAATGGATGGCTTCCTTTTGTCCATGAAAGATTTTTACTATTACTAGTGACTTGGGGTAGAGTATAAAAATGGGTGTTGGAGTTGATTATAAACTCATGTATTGCAAATTATGCCATGCCATACTTATCAGATGCTATAGCTCTAATATTAGCAAGGGATAGAAACAAGTCTAGTGGTATTTATTTTTGTGTTTATTAATGTGCAACTCTTTGTTTTCTTGTGTTTTCTATTTAATGTTTATCTAAATTGATAAAAGAATTTCCCCACTGTTTATCCTGTTACATTTACTCTTCCAGTTCCTAGAATGTAGATGCTTTCTCCTCTTCCCCAGTTTTTGAAAATAGCAAAACATTGAAGTAATGATGGCTGATATGAGTAGCAATAGCTTGGTAACTTTTTATTACTTTTTGTGGTGTTTGTTGATGGCATCAGAATAATTTTGTAGTTGAGTATGGTTTATTTGGGAAAGTTGAAGGGATCCCAAAAGTTTGATAAAATTGTGTAGTCAGTAGACATTGGACTTTGGTAGTGGACTAGATTTCTTGCAAAGAGAACAAGATCGAATAACATCAGTGCATAATCTACAATATCAAGATTACACACACTAATTAAAATTTTTTATTTATTTATTTTTTATGGACTCACACCTAATTATCTCAAAGAGTTGTGTTGTACTGAGATCTATCCAACTTACTTGGAAGGGATAAACATTAAACACTTGTAAAGATTAACTTTTTAATTTTAACTAGTCACAAACCCATGTGATGCGTGGGAATATATTATTCCTTTGAAATTGTGGTACAATGTATAATATGTTTCCTCTAAAAAAATAAAATAAAAATTTTAAAATTATTTTTCATTTATCCATGTTTACATTTTTATCATTTTAATATTTTAGGTGTGTTTGATTGATTTTTTTTTTGAGGTAGTCCATATTTTTCTAAATTATATAATGGTACGATGTCTTTTCCTTTTCTTTCTTTTTTTTTCTTACAACTAAATTCTTTAAGTATTTGACTCAAAAAAAAAAATTTCTTTGAGTTTCAAATTTCTCATTTCTTAAATAAGATATCATGATAATCAAAACTCATCACAACATTACACCTGATATTACTCAAATAGTTGAGAAACACATTCAAATACATAGCGAGATTGTTTTTTAATATAAATTCTAATTTTCACTTTCAAAATAACTAAGTATTATGTCAAACAAAAATCAAACAAAAGCTATGAGAGGGAGAGAGACGGCTTGTGATGGAGAACTCAAAAACACATATAAAATTGTATATAAACCCAAAATAGTGTTATAAAAAAAAATGATTCATCAACCTAAAGTTAAGTTGCAAGAACAAATAAATAATTGAGAAAGAGAATAATCACCTTTTTTGGAAGAGACCTGAATTGGATAAATTTATAGAAAATAAGATGAGAAGAAGAATAGTCAAAATAAAAGATATAGTCACACCAAACTATTCAAGTCATGTTATGTAATTGAATAACATTATATTCTTATATTCTATCTTTATAATGCAATATGATAGCATTTGACAATAAAAAAAAGGAAAAAATTACTTGAAAACACAAAACCAAAAAATTTGGAGCTTGAAATTCAATTCAATCCTATTTATTTTTTTTAGTGGTATGCATCAAATTAAAGTAGAGTTTTAAAGAACACACAAATTCATCAACCTAAAGTAAAGATATAAAACATTAAAAAAATCCACACAAAAAAGAAAAAAAAATATGAGAGAGAGAGAGAGAGAGAGAGAGAGGGAGAATAATAGTAGAGTTCTAAAGAACATGGAAATTCATCAATATAAAGTAAAGATACAAAAAATATTTAAAAAATAACTACCAAAATAAAAGAAAAACACGAGAAAGAGAGAGCATAATAACCTTTTTGTGTGATAAATTATGTATGGAGTGAAAGAGATTAGCTAATTTATAGTAAGAAGATGGGGATAAGAATAGTTAAGATAAAAGGAAGATGAAGGGATAAAGGAAAAGTGATATTAATGTTAATAGTAGCGGAGAGATGAAAAGATAAAAGGGAAGGGGAAAAGTTTGAGAAAATGTAACCGTAAACTACAAAATTAATAAATAAATAAAAAGAGTCAAAATATAAAAAGAGAAATGATTGAAAATAAGTAGGTGATATGACCACTAACATGGCTCAATAGAAAGCGTAGCAACAATAAATGCTACGCTTCAGCTTTTACACACACACACACATATATATATATTTTACATTTTGGATTTGGATGATAAGCCTTAAGATTCTATATTAAACCCTTGATATAGTTTAGCGAAAATTAAAGAATTCCATGATTTGATGATGCTGATAGTTTTTGGATTTTTTTAGGTACCATCAACTACTCCTGAATGAATGCCTCCTCACCCATCCCAGAGAGGGGGAAAATTTTTTGTGGAGGCGGCTCTTGCAACAAAACATTAGATTTCACTTACAGTTGGAAGTAGAAGGATTTAATTATAACCAATTAGAATTTATCGCTACGCCATTGCAACAAAGCCTAAGTAATACTAGTTTAATTACAAAGCTCTTAACCAGTTAAGGTCTAATTATGTAAATGAGTTTATCAAAAAAGTATTACTTTAAAAAAAAAAGTATGTAAATGGGTTCAAGTTATTTTAATTGATAATTTTGTTTCAATAATCTATGGGTGATTAAATCCCACCTACATAAAATATAAATCAATTGATATTTTAACATGATGGTAATAAATTTTATCGATATATTTCAAATTCTAATTAATCTGGATTTTTTTTTCTTTGGATACATGCACTCCAATGAACCTCACGCCTTTTTAATGAATACATGCACGAGTATTGAACATCACTCCAATTTTCTTCCTTACCTTATAAGCATAATTACTTGTCTCTTGCGTAAGCTTAAGAAGGAAAAATTGGTGTGCAATTGAAAAACAATCCATTCAAAGTTGTGAGTTTTAGCTAATTTAGGAAGTTGATATTACAATATCTTTGCAAATATGGAGAATTAGTAGGAACAAAGAACAATATAGTTATAGTTGTTGGGCTGGAATTTTTGAGCATATCATGTCTTAATGAATAAAATTTTACAACTTAGATGTTGCGAAGCATATGAAAACATACCTTCAGGCCTATATAAATTTAAATGCAGCACCTATTTCAAACATTGCACCTAGTGAGTTCTACTAAAGGAGTTAAACAAGAAAGTGAAAATCATGGAATACCCTTCTTTTTTGAAAATTTTCATCTTCATGATGAATGCTCAACTTATTAGAAACATTTTTGGTTATAAGGAGTTTTGTATCAAAGCTGATCAAAATCCTAAAAGAAGGTCTTTGTTTATGTTAGAGTATCAAGAGAGCTTTTTCTAACTTGGATCTCTCCTAAGCAACAGGTAACCAATCATGTTTTTATTGTTAGTTGTTATTAAAAATAATTTTGAATTCTTCTAGTAAAAATGTTAGTTCTTTTGCTTTAGATTTGGTTTAATGTTGTTTCTTTCATCTACTGAATATTGTGTTTTTATGAATGTGGCAGGAAGTTCCATGTAATTTGTGTGGAAGCAAAATGAAATAAGCTATGCATTGCAGGAGTAATTCAAATTAGCTATTTATGATATAATATCTTGGGACTTTCTTGTACTCTCTTTCTTACAAATTTTGGGAATAATTATTCTATTAACTTTACACGGTTTTGGGTTCTAGTAATTTTTATATTATTTTTTAATTTCATGTGATTTATATTGTGATGGTGTGATTGCAATTTACGAAAGATAAGATCAACAATCGAGGTCCATTTTATCTTTTTAACAAGTCCCTTTATTTTATCCCCCCAGGAAAAAAATAAAAATAAAAATCTATCTCCATATATCAAGAACTAATTTCTCACGTAATATGTTGCATATGAACCAAGTTTCACAAAACATAAGGCTCCCTTTAACTGAATAGCTAGGCCAATCTTATTTTTGAGATTTGTATCTGTTTCAAGCCAATAAGAGGAAAACCGTAGCTTCTTGAAAATTTCTTTACATATTGCCCATGGGATTGAAATTGCTCAAAGATTGACAATTAGAGACTCCTTCAAGGTTCAATATGAAAAACTAAACTGAATTTGAGCATTCTATATGATATTATGATATATGACTTCATTTGGCTCCACTAACATGTAGGATTTAAAATTTGGACTAAAGTGCCAAGGATTAATTATGTTTCTTTTGAACCTAAGCTTTCTGAAATAAAAGTTAAGAGGTTTCAATTCTAGTTTGGTGTGAGATTTTTCTAAACCATTTTTTAAAACCAGGTTTCTTTGTGACCAAATAATGGTGGTGAAAATTAATAATAGGTATAGGGGCTCTAAAGAATTGTATTGTATTCTAGCTGAAAATCAAAATGACAAGGTAAAATGCATATTCAGTACTTTGAGATCGCAAGCAAGAATATGAATAATCAGGTTTTTTATTTAGTTTTTGTTTTTTGGTAGAAAAAAGTTTAATTTGAAAAATAAAGAATCTCATCCAAGGCACTAAAAAGTCTCAAAGAACCCGTATCAAAACTCAATAGAATTTTTAAATCCAGGACTCGAGCCTTTTCCTTCCTATGAGAAAAGGCTAAGATAATAATAATATTTATCAGAGTGTGTTTAAGCCAAATGCTCTAAGATTGAGTCAAGTTAAGATAGGCTTAAAGGCGCATTCAAGATCATTCGCAAAGGCTAAACCCAATCTCATTTCACAATTTGTTGATTTTTCAAATTGAAAAGTTTGAGTGGTCTGTGACTTGATTCGGCTCGGCTCCATAGAAAAATATAAAAATCCATTAAACTGGATTTGTTTGATTGTGTGTTCTTATGAGCATACATGCATAATAGAATATATATGTAGGCTTAAGAATGCTTGATAAAGAATGCCAGTTTTGCAAATAAGATGAATGGTATATTGAATAATTTTCAAAGAAGAATAGGGAATAGCTTCATCATCTTTAACCTTATCGCTCCCATTGGAAAATGCTACATTCTTTAATCTTCTTAACTTTAATTTTAGTTTGAGATGAATGCAAAACTTATAGTTGCAGCCTTCTAGGAAAAGAGAAAAGCTAATAATGTTCAATGCAAAACCTGCAGCCTTCTGCCTATATAGTTGTGCAAGTGTAAAATTTTCTTTAAAAAAAGATTCCATAACGAATCTCCTTTATTCCAGAAAATTGAAGGAAAAAAGGGGAAAAGAAACGAAGAGCCTGCAAAAGAAAGACCATGAATGGATGAAAAGGAGGAACATCGGTGTGGTGTTGGCTAAAGACCCTCTAATTATCAAGTTGGAAACAGGTGAAGAGATTCACTTGCTAAGATCAATAAGAGAGTTAAAAATGTCTAGTAGTTGTGGCCTTGTGGGTATCAGATTTTGTACCTTTTCCTTCCATATCGTGTTGGTCTTATTGCCCTCATATTTATTCTTGCAATGAACATTTGACGTTTGTCATAAGTATTTGACTTTTATTGTCTTCAACGGTCATTCGTCTGCAAGGATCCGTATGTTATTCCTTAGTTGTCACTCGCATTCAATGGCATTTATGACTTTGTCTATCTACCTTGTGGACGATTGTTACAAATTTACATTCATCAATTATCATCTAATAAGGGTGACAACTTTGGCAGTGAAACATGAATGCTGATTTTATCTTATAGAGATTAGGGGCTTTATTGTGGAAATTTTATTACTACGTTAAAATAATGAATGTATCTCAAAATTGCACAGGCAGATCATTACTCAGCCTTGTATTAGACTTTCATTTTGAGAGAATGAAATTAATCTTTCTTTGGTATTAGAGGTAATGGATGGCTTCCTTTGTAAGTGATGAGAGAGGCTGCTTTCAGGGACGGAACTACAGGGGGGGCCAAGGCCTCCCTGTTTTTTTTTAATTTTTTAATATTAATAAAATCATAAGTTTTATAGATTTATATGTAAATATACTTATCGGACCCCCTAAGATTTGAAGGAGAGAAAAAATACTAATGATTAAGTTAATGTTCAGCTTAGATTCTCCATGATACAATGGTGTACATGGCTTCAAAGAAGATTTAATATTTGCTTTGCTGTCGTGATTTAAAAATGTTTAAAATTTTAGTTGTTGTGTTTGTATTGATTGTAATCCACTCTGTGTGTTAAACTTTGGATCGGAATGAGAGAAAACTGAAATTGTTTTCAATGAATTGATAGACATTACAACTCTACTTAAATATATACAAAACAGAGTAGATAGGAGAAGGAAAAACTAACTAGTCAACTTGCACAAACTGAAATTAACAATCTAGCAAAGTATTGAAACAACCAATCACAAGATGAGATGTGGCTACGCTAACTAGTTAAATATAGAGACCTAACAACCTAAATTTTTACATAATATAAGAACTTGGACAAACTTGCAGAAGCCTTCATTTTTTACACTTTGTACCAATACATTGTAGTTAACAATGCAATAAATATTTTTCCTTTTCTCAACAAAAAAAAGAAAGAGTTAATCCTCTCTTGAAATAGCCCAATCAACATCTAGTGATATAAAAAAATTGGCTTCAATTTTATAAACTGAAACTGGAAGATGATCTCTTGACGGATTTTTTGATTTTATACACTGATATTTAGTAGGTAATCATAGATGAATTATGAAAATTAAAAGAGCACTGGGTTCACTTTTAATAGATTAGTGTATTGTAATGTATTAAAAAGTTGATTTTCATGATTTCTTTTTTCATACATTGGCCCCCCCTCACTCTGTATCCTAGGTCCGTCCATGGCTGCTTTCTATTCGGAAGTGGGAACAAAACTAGAAATGCCTGTGGGATAGAGATAATTCTAGTGGTATTTATTTAATAATGGTTTCATTGATACGTAACATGTCCATATAATATCTAAAAGTTGAAGTGTAATATTTATTATTGATATACTTCTATTAAACTATATTAGAGCATTCTCATCAAGCATGTCAAAAAATATAGCATTTAGAATCTCAAAACACTACTTTATTTATTTTAACACTCTACTTTATAATATACCCAACATCAAAGGTTTTATTTTTTTTGCCACTTCATTAAAATATTATTTATTTTAATCAAGTGAGAGAGAGAAAGTGGTGGAGAGAGACACAAGCTCACAGCACAAGAGAGAGAGTGTGAGAGAGAGACAAAGAAAAAAAAAAAAAAAAAAAAACTCTAGCATCTTGCTACATTAGGGTGTCAAAGATGACACTCTACAGTAGCAAAGATGTCAAAAATTTTAAAAATAGCATGCTTGATGTGGATGATACTTTAAGGGGATGAGAGCTAAATTAGCATTTTTCACATATTTGATGTGAATGCTCTTAGTAGTTATATCATTATTTTCTTTTCATCAATTTTAATAATATATAATTGTAACTTACCAATCATAATAGGATCATCATTTTTTATTACCAATTCAGTCTACTTTGGTCATTTCGGTCCCTTCAAACCACTTCGGTCCAATTCACCTCTTGTTAAAAAAATTTCTTTCCATTTTGTCAATAGGACTTAAATTGCTCAAAGATTGACAATTAGAGGCTCCTTCAAGATTCAACATGAAAATAAAAATGACTAGGAAGAATGCATATTCAGCACTTTGAGATGGCAAGCAAGACTATGAATACTAAGGTTTTTTTTGGGGGGGGGGGGGGGGGAGAAAAAAAAAGTCTAATTTAAAAAATAAAGAATAACATCCAAGGAACTAAAAATCTCAAAGAACCCGTATCAAAACTCAATAGAATTTTTGAACCCAGGATTTAAATATCTTCCTTCTTATAAGAAAATATAGTCATTTAAATATCCCTTGAAAATGAGAAAAGGCTGTAATAATAATAATATTGATCAGAGTGTGTTTAAGCAAAATGCTCTAAGATTGAGTCAAGTTAAGATAGGCTGAAAGGCTCATTCGATATCATTCACAATGGCTAAACCCAATCTCGTTTTACAATTTCTTGATTTTTCAAATTGAATAGTTTGAGTGGTCTGTGACTTGATTCTGCTCGGCTCCATAGAAAAATATAAGAATCCATTAAATTAGATGTGTTTGATTGTGTGTTCTTATGAGTTATGAGCATGATTGCATAATAGAATATATGTAGGCTTCAGAATGCTTAATAGAGAAAGCCAATTTTGCATATAAGAAGAAGGGTATATATATTGGATAATTCTCAAAGTCGAATAGGGATTGACTTTAACCTTATCGCTCCCATTGGAAAATGCTACATTCTTTAACTTCAATTTTAGTTTGAGATGAATGCAAAACTTGCAAGTTGCGGCCTTATGGGAAAAGAGAAAAGCTGATAATGTTCAACGCAAAACCTGCAGCCTTCTTCCTATATAGTTGTGTAAGTGTAAAAATTTTCTTTAAAAAAGATTCCATAACGAGTCTCCTTTATTCCAGAATATTAAAGGAAAAGCGGAAAAGAAATAAAGAGCCCGCAGATGTTTGTCCACATTAAATTATCATAGCAATTTATTTTGTTTGAAGATTAACTGAAAGAGGCAATAAAAAAAAAGTGTAGCAAGGTATACTGCAATTTTTAATTTGAAACATTATTGATGGAGCAAAAATTCATCAATTGGACAATGACAAGCTGCTCTGCTAGTCAATTTGCAAAGAAAGACTATGAATGGATAAAAAGGAGGAACACCGGTGTGGTGTTGGCTAAAGACCTCCAATTATCAAGTTGAAAAGAGGTGAAGAGATTCACTTGCTAAGATCAATAAGATTTAAAAATGGCTAGTAGTTGTGGGTATCAAATTGTGTACCTTTTCCCTTCTTATCGTGTTGGTTTTATAGCACTCATATTTATTCTGGTAATGAACATTTGATGTTTGTCATAAGTATTTGACTTTTACTGTCTTCGGCGGTTATTTGTCTGTAAGAGTAACCACATCAGTTCGTTCACATTTTTTTATCTATTTTACACGAAAAAACCCTACTTTTTCTATTTTATACCTCCACTTTTACAAAACACCCACATCACTTTTACAAACCCTACTTCTCCGTCGAGCCACACCCACACCCACACCCAAACCCATTCATTGCCCACCCAATCGGCGGCAAGATAATCAAAACCCACCGACCCACACCCACAATCAACCAAAAACTAGAAAAAAAAAAAAACCAACAGCCAACGAATCGGAGCGAGATCGAGGCCTCTGGCCTGAGCAAGATCAGTGCCTCGCAGCACCGCCACCTCCTCGCGATGGCCGCCGGCCTCAAGCTCAACCAAAAATGGATCAAAACCCATGAGATTCTAGGCAACGAACCCATCGGATAACTCCGTTTGTGTTGTAGGCGACGGACTCGTTTGGCAACTCGGCTTGCTCGACCTTGTTCTCATCGGCGGCGATGATGATCTGCAGAAGCTAGAGGAAGAAAAATTGATGAGATGAGAGAAAGAGAGAGCTATGCTATGCGTCTGAGAGAGAGGGAGGTGAGAGTCAGTAGAGAGGAGAGAGAAAAAACTATTAAGATATTATATACACCTGCTATAGTACCAGTGTAAATTTACACGGTACTATAGCAAAGTGTATTTTATAGATGAGTTTACACCCATTGATGTGGGGACTTTTTTGCTCAAAATGTGTAAAATTAGTGACTTTTTTTCATTTTGCACATTTATACACACATTTATCCATCCACTGATATGGATGCTCTAAGGATCCATAAATTATTCCTCAATTGTCAACTGCATTCAATGGCATTTATGACTTCGTCCATCTACTTTGTGGATGATTGTTACAAATTTACACTTATCAATTATCATCTAATAAGGGTGACAACTTTGGCAGTGAAACAAGAATGCTGATTTATCTTATAGAGATCTTAGGGGCTTTATTGTGGAAATTTTGTTACTATGTTAAAATAATGAATGTATCTCAAAATTGCACAGGCAGATCATTCCTCAGCCTTGTATTAGACTTTCTTTTGAGAGAAAATGAAATTAATCTGTCTTTGGTATTAGAGGTAATGGATGGCTTCCTTTGTGGGTGATGAGAGAGGCTACTTTCTATTCGGAAGTGGGAACAAATCTCGAAATGCCTGTGGGATAGAGATAATTCTAGTGGTATTTATTTTTGTGCAACTCTTTGTTTTCTTGTGTGTCCTATACGAATGAATTGATATAAACAACATTTGCTAACATGCTCACCTTTGTTTTTAGATCTCTATTGCTCTTATTGTTATATTGCCTGATCTAAGATTGTGGACTACTAATATTTTACTAACAAAGCTGTCAGTAATTATATACATATTGCCTGGAAATTTTTTCTTCATCTAATGCAATAGAGTAGAGATTGTTGGTGATATGTCTTTGAGCAATTCATTTTCAATGTTTATGCAAACAAAGACTTCAGTCGTTAAGTCCAGAAGCATTCGATTTTGATCACTTGCCTAGAAATTTAAGTTTGACCTTTAACTATGAGTCACTTGATCCACTTATTCTTTTCTTATATATAATAAAACCATGACTAAATTTTTGTTATCCTTTTATAATTCGTTGAATTTTATTATGAATAAAATATTTATATATTATCAATAAATCACAAATAATAATTTGATATCATATGAACCTATTTACTAATTTATACAATTCAATTTCAAGGTACTAGTTGAGCTACAAGGCTCTTAACAAATTAAAGTTTAATTAAGTATATAAATGGGTTCAAGTTACTTTAATCAATAAATTTGTCTGAATAATGGATAGGTGATTAAATCTCACCTACATAAAATATAAATCAATTGACATAAATTTGATCCATATATTTCAAATTCTAATTAATTTGGAATAGTTTTTATTTATTTTTGGATACATGCACTCCAATAAACCTCATGCCTTTTTAATGAATACATGCACACATCATCCTAGTTTTATTCCTCACCTTATAAGCATAATTACTTGTCTCTTACATAAGCTTAAGAAGGAAATATTGGTGTGCAATTGAAAAATAATCCATGCAAGGTCATGAGTTTTAGCTAATTTAGGAACGATAAAATTATAGTCATTGTGTTACGCGCCAAAATCATAAATAATAAAAGTCTATTCAATCTAAATAATCCATAAAAATATTAAATAAATGCAACTAGCATCCTAAAATCTCATCACAATTGTCAGAGCTTTAATCCCACCAAAGATAAAATATCCTCAAAATAATTGTCCAGTATAATATTCAATACCATAAAATAATAATAAAATCCTTACTTCCACAATATAATTTGTAACTGTTGTCTTTCAAGAATCTCTACTCCAATGATCCCTTTAATATATCTGTAAGGGGGAATAAAGGGGGGGGGGGGTGAGATAATTCATAAGTAAAATTCGACAAAGTTATAACTTGCAAAACTATAACGTCAAATATTTCATATAAAAATATCATTATATTGTGAGCCATCATAACATACCAACACCATCATATAAACAATTTCCTAAACTTTTCTCGTGGTCAACGTTTACGCGCCGTTGATAGAGTTGTTGAAAGTTCAAAAAGCGTGTAAAACACGTTTGAATGTTTAGACCCCCAAAAAACAAATTACCAATTCAAGCTTATAGACAAATAATGTACGTGTGGAAAATGTAAATAAGCTAATACAGAATTGATAACATAATCTAAACCAAATAAAATCACATCCACAGCAAAATTAAATGCCAAAGATTAAGGGAAGAGAGATGCAAATACAAGGACAACACAACGATGTGTTATTGAAGAGGAAACCAAAGCCCTCAGCGTAAAACCTCTCCGTCGCCTTCCAAGCTGTCAATAATCCACTAAAGAATGTAGTTGGGATACATGGACAACAGAAGACCCTCCAAGCCTAATCTACCCAGTGTACCTAAGCCCTCCAAGCTCCTACTCCAACGAGGTTGCGCCGAACTTATTTTTCTTTAGCTTACCGGATTCCGCTATAGCCCATAACATCGACCAATAATGAAATTGGTCCCTTCCTAACTGCTTCCCAAAGCACCAAACAACCTTCTCACAGATATGAGTATGATGAGAAAATGTTTTGGTAATGGACCTCTCAAGGATGTAACAATGGAGAGAAAGAGAGTAGAGGAATTTGAAGAGTCTCTATGTGAAGATTGTGGATGAGTCAATCTTGTTTTTCTTTAAGGTTTCTCTCTCAAAATTCTCTCTGGAAGCTCTCTACATTTCGTGGGTATAAGGGGTATTTATACTGGGGTGAGAAAGCAATGCAAATAGTCATATTTTCCCAAACAGGGTTGGCTGGTGACTTGGCCTCTCAACTTGATCGAGTTGCAAGTTCAAGCTGCGAGCAAACAGAATGGCCAGACTGGACTTTTTGTCTTGTAGTGTTCCAGTTGGCGCAACTGTTCAACTTCTTAGCACGCTTCGCTCGTGTGCATCATTTGGCAACTTGCAAGCCGCAAGCCACCCGCAAGATCTAGCCACGAGACTCTGCTTCATTGCACATTCTTGAGCATTTCTTCACACTCTCTCACACACTGCCCCTACATGAATCCCACTTAAATATAGGGTTTCTAAATGCTGAATTATAAGCAAATTGGCACGGAATAAAGCCAACACAATGGTTGATAAATTTCAACCTTATAGTTGCGTTGTCCCCTTTTAGGACTAGAACCCCCTTTTCATCCTTTCTCTTAAGGGTAGTTCCTTTGGAACCTAAAGGTACATTCCCATGCTAAGGAGCTCCCTTTTCGAATCTTTAATGGTATACTCCCTTGCTAAAGAGCTACCAATTGTGCACTATCCTTCTTTTTCTGTGACTGTCATTTGCTAAGGATTGGCTACAATGTGATTGTCCCTTGTTAAAGACTAAAAACAACACTGAGTTTTTGATCACGACTTGCCATAGGATTTAAAATAAATTTCAAGATGCTCACAACAAATAATCTAGTAATAATACTCAAAAATACAAAGATTTCTCCATACATATAAATTTAAATAAGTTTAGGTTGTCCCACAAATTTTTCATATAACAAATAGTCAATGCTTTCGTACAATGTGCACATCAAACATTTATAGTATATCAATACATTTATAAAATACCAATATATTTCTTTGATATGAGGATAGTTTGATAATCAAAACTGTTTTGGGAAACCCCCCCCCCCCCCCAAAATAGTAAACACCACTTACCTCTTAGTTGCAAAAATGAAATCAACCACCCTTGAGTCACAATAAATCAGTCAAATTAGAACCTAGCAATGCCAAACATAAGTCCATCACACTAAAATCTGTTTTCACACTTAAACAATATAATCTTGGGCAACACTAATATTTCCAAAATTTTCCACTTATTCACTTAACTATCCAGTTCACTTTCAGCTTTGATCAGATTTTTGGGCTTATTGTTGCATAATCAGATTTTTGGCTCTACCTAATCCCATTTTTCCATTAATATAATCATAGATATTCAAGAAACTTCAATATGGCTGAATGATGGAAATATGATCAATCTAACAGTAGAAGCCATATGTTATATCTTAATTTATCAACCCAATGGCCCATAATTCCCTTGATGCTGCAAAACATAAAGAAATTGTTGGACACGTATTTGACCAAATATTTGCACAATAACAGTGCATGGATGATAGATTGGTTAACTTAGTTAGATGGTGCAATAATATAGTAAACCATAAGCAGCTTTTTCTCATTAGCATGGTGACAAAATTGATTTCCTAAGTCCATGCCTAACAATAATATATATTTCATAAGCAGCTTTTTAAGTAATATATATTTTTTGCAGAAACTGAATATTGGCCAAAAAAAAAACCCCCAAAGATCCCGTATCAAAAGATTCAAAACTCAAAAGAAAAAAATAAAACAATAATTACAAGAGATCCATTTGCAATGTTGCAAGAATTCAAATGTGGTGGCTTTATCCAACCATGTCAAAGAGTCTCATGATATTTAAGCTACAAGCTGGTCATACATTGCAGCATTTCTTACAGAGTAAGGTTAGAGATGCATAAATTGGTACAATTTGTGCCACAACTCGCTCATGTGGTGAGTTGTGAGTGGTAGAAGTGTGATAGTGGGTTCATGTGGGGATACACTTTTACCACTCACAGCTCATCATATGGGTGAATTGTAGCATGAATTGTGCCATTTTATGTATCTTTAGCATTACTCTTCCTTACATGCAAATTCATCTCTGCTTTTCACTCGTAATGTTTCAATGACATCTACTATTGCAGTCCTAGAGAAGCAGGAAATTTTGCACTTTATGATAAAACAACCAGGTGGCATTATTTTGCTTTTTTTTCCCCTCTCTATCTCTCTCTTAAATTTGGTGCGGGTTGCAATGCCAAAAGGAAAACTATAGCCCACTGATGAACTAAATTATTTTCTTGAGTTTTTTTTTTTTTTTTTATAATATATTTTCTTAAGTTTTAGTCTTGAATGATCAACTTGCAAAGAGGAAGTTAGGTTACATTATGATTGGTGAATGGCTGACATGTATCATTCAAAATGGCAAAAAATTAAGTAAACTACATTTCACCTCATGATTGGCTGATCGGATCACATTTATTTACATATCTATATAATATCTAAAATTTGAAGCATAATATTTATTATTGCTATACTTCTATTGAACTATATTAGCGGCCATGTTATTATTTTCTTTTCATCATTTTTAATTATATATATATATATAATTGTAACTTACCAAATATTAGGTTCATCACCTTTTATTACCAAGACTTTACATATCTTAAACCTTAATGTAACTTATAATAGAAAATACAAGTAATACACGTTGGAAAAGCAGGTTTTGAATCTCATACAAAACCCATAGCGGAAACAACAAACAAGGATCTATTTCATTCATGATTGATAACGTGCACTATGTAAATTTCAGAATTTTAGAACAAGATAGCGTACCATGGCCCACAAATCGGTGATACCGACAATAGAAAGGCTTCCTCATATCTTCCTGAGTAGGCTCTCGGATAGGCTTGAATGGCCTAGGTACTCCATCAGCCATCCATTTTTCAATAACGGCATTCATTTCTTCATTGGTGCATGGTATAGGAGGGTACTCTTCCTCCCCTTCTCTTTTTCACTTTTCTCCAACTATTGGTTCATCGCTGGAGACTGTGAGAGCTTGAGGAACACCTTTCTTTTCTGGTTTAGTCTTTTCGGTAGTGGGAGGCTTGACTGATACGGCTGTCTTCCTAGCTTTCTAGAGCAGCTGGGCAAATTAAATAATATCAAGATTCTCCAAATGGGCACGGCACTCATGAGACATGTTGCCAATGTAAATCTCAACAAGCTCTTGTTCTTTGTACTGCCCATAGCAATCAAGAGCAGTATCCCTAAATCGTCGGATGAAATCAAGGAGTCCTTCGGAGGACTTTTTCTTGGTGTTGTGAAGTGTGAGAATGGTAACCTTTTCTTCTCCATGGAAATATTTTGAGCAGAAATTTTCAACCATATCGTCCCATGTAGCAATGGAACTCGATTGAAGAGTGGAATACCATGTGTAAGCGCGATCGGTAAGAGATTTTGAGAACTCTCTTAGGCAAGGATCACCATTTCCAGCAAAAGGACCCATGGAATCAAGAAATTTGTTGACAGGCTCAATTGCATTCCCTTTCCTCCCATCATAAAGAGAGAAGGTGGGAGTCTCATATTTCTCCGGATATGGCTTGTTTAGTAACTCAGTTGGGTAGGGTGGCCTACGAGCAAAGTGCCTTGGTTCTCTTGGTTGGCTAACCCTTTCCTTTTCCAGCAAAGAAGTGAGATCAAATAAGGTAACAAACTAAGAAAGAGAGGCATTTTGCTCACCAGACTGAGGATTCCCAGGGGCTGACCCCCTCTCCTGCTGGGTTCTAGGATCTGGTCCTTCATGTAATGGTTGGGGTGTTGGCCTCTGAGTTTCTCTTAAGATTCTCAAGGTTTCAGCAAACTCGAGTTGAGCTTGTTGCATTCCTTGTAAAGTCTCCATGAGGAAAGAGAATCGGTGGTCAGAAGCCTCTTGGTTAAATCCATGTTGGCCAGCCTGCTCTCCTTGTGTGGCTAGGCTGTTATGGCTTTGTGTAGCTGGGGGACTATTGTTTTAAGTCCCTTCTTGTCAGCTACTCCGCAACCTAGGAGGCATGGTTAACTTTTGGCTTTAGTAGGGTCCCTAGTGGAGTCGCCAAAATGTTGGGGGCGAAAAATTTTCCTTTCCGACAAATGAGATTTATATTGGGTCGGGACCCTAAACCAAAACTCGACGATGGGCTCGATGTACGGCCCAAAGGCTATTGGCAAAGATCCAAATAATTCACCGTGTTTTCATGCCTCGGGCCTAGATTGAGACTTGCAGGAACGGCCCTTAAACAATCCCTACAGCGAACACGTCAGTGTGGTTAAAAAGTCTACTGTAAGAAATGGCCCAGCAGTAAAGTGTTTCTACAGAAAATAACCCAGCGGTAAAGTGTATCTGCAGAAAATAACCCAGCTGTAAAATGTTTCTGGAGAAAAATAGTAACCCAGATGTAAAATAATTCTATTGAAAAAGTAACCCAGCCGTAAAGTACTTTTGTAAAAAAGAGTCACCCAGCCGTAAAAATATTTCTGTAGAAGATGACCCAGCCGTAAAAAGATTTCTGCAGAAAAATAACTCAGCAGTATAGTTTTTCACAAATCGAGAGAAATGTTCATATTTTAGGACTCATCATCCGTTATCTCTGAAGAAGAATCTTCTAATATGACAATATGAGGGAAAAATTCTATTGTAACAGTTACATCATAACCATCAATAATAAATGAGTAAGTAAATGTCATGGGTTTGATGATAACAAACAATGGAGAAGACTTAGTGTGAGATGAAGGGGGGGAGAGAGATCCCAGCTAGTGCAGTAAAGTCATTAGGGTGCCAAAGCATGCTCTTGAGCACAGTACATATAATGGGTAGAGAAAGACATGTGTGGGCAGTGGGCAAAAGTGTATAGTGGGCTACTGGAACTCACTGCTGGGGAGGAGCTGAATGTTTTAAACTTGAGGTATGAAAGGTGTTTTTAAGCTAGGAGTGGGGGAATTCAGTTTCCATGCTTAAGAAAGAGAACCTTATGACTTAGAATCTTGCTAGGATTTTGAGAAGTTGATATGGAAAGGTTTTTGTGAGGGTTTTTCTCTATGAGTGTGTTTCTTGGTATGTTCCTCCTCCTACCCCTTGAGGCATTAACAGAGGGTTCTATTTATGGTTGAGATTTAGGGGCAATTGGCAAATAACTCTTGCTAAATCTCCCCCAATCTTCAGAAAATCCTTAGGGATTCGTTTCTTAGAATGTTAGCTAAGAATGGTAAGCTTGACCATTTGAAGACTCTTGCTGTTTTTGATCCAATATCAGCTGTGATTCTGACCTAGCATCAATGCTGATTGGCCTTGGCTGTTTGGGTTTAGAGCATACATTAAGCTAATGACCTTGGTTGTACTGCTTACTAGATTCAAAGCCCCCAAAGGCAGGTTGCATCACCCCAAGCCAGGTGTCAACCTTGGAGCCTTTGCTGAAACTCTACCGGGATCCCCTTGGTGCCCTCCAAACCACATTTCCCTAAGTTTCCCCATTAGGGCTTCATGTGCTTGGTCCATGAATGAGAAAATACGTATTTTTTAGCATGAAAAACGAGCTGATTTGAGCTTGCTTCAGGGCATTAATGGTTGCCTTGGATGCTTGACCAAATACGTTGGAGAAGAAAGAGGGGGTGGTTGGCCGAAGTGCTTTTAGCTCACTGTTCAGTTTTTTCAGCCTTATGTCTAGTCTGTTTTAGCTTTATGTCACACAATAAATGATGATATTTCAGCTTTTGGAGGAAAGGTTTGACCCCTGATGGACATGTGCCATGTTCTGACTTGATGGGACAAGCTGAAACATCATAGCAGTGGGCTCCAACTGTTGACTTATGCTGGATTTTGGCTGAATAACTTACGTGAGCTTCAACTGCTGGGAAACTAATCTTGGGCTGGGTTGGTCCAGCTGGGCCTCACGTTTGGGCTGCTTTGGGCCTGATTGTTCCCTCCAAATGAAGAATTTTGCCATAGATGACACTCATGGGCTTTTATAAGCTTTGCAAAAGAGGTATTTTCTTGGAGGATAAATACTTATATTTCCCATGAGTAAGGGATTTTGTATATGTGAAATAATTGTTGAGATAATAGTTAGGCTTTGTAAATATGTGCCAAAAACAGTATTTGGGCTTTTAGAAATAATTGCTAAGATAATATTGGGCTTTAGGAAATAGTTGCCAAAATGACATTGGGCTTTACAAAATAGTGCCAAAACATTATTGGGCTTTATGAAATAGTGCCAAAACATTATTGGGCTTTATGAAATAGTTGCCAAAATGATATTGGGTTTTAGGAAATAGTTGCCAAAATAATATTGGGCTTCAGGAAATAATTTGCCAAATTAATATTTGGGCTTTGTAAAGTAGTTTGCCAAATAAATATTTGGGCTTAGTAAAATAGTTTGCCAAATTAATATTTGGGCTTGGTAGAATAGTTTGCCAAATTAATATTTGGACTTTGTAAAGTAGTTTGCCAAATTAGTATTTGGGCTTGGTAAAATAGTTTGCCAAATTAATATTTGGGCTTGGTAAAAAAGTTTGCCAAATTAATATTTGGGCTTCGTAAAGTAGTTTGCCAAATTAGTATTTGGGCTTTGTAAAATAGTTTGCCAAATTAGTATTTGGGCTTCATGAAGTAGTTTGCCAAATTAGTATTTGGTCTTCGTAAAGTAGTTTGCCAAATAAATATTTGGGCTTCGTAAAGTAGTTTGCCAAATTAGTATTTGGGCTTCGTAAAATAGTTTGTCAAATTAGTATTTGGGCTTCGTAAAATAGTTTGCCAAATAAACATTTGGGCTTTGTAAAGTATTTTGTCAAATAAACATTTGGGCTTTGTAAAATAGTTTGCCAAATAAATATTTGGGCTTCGTAAAATAGTTTGCCAAATAAATATTTGGGCTTCGTAAAAAAGTTTGCCAAATAAATATTTGGGCTTCGTAAAATAATTTGCCAAATTAATATTTGGGCTTTGGAAAATAGTTTAGTAAATAGTTTGCCAAATTAGTATTTGGACTTTGGAAATAATTTGAGATTTTTGTAGAAAATATCCCCGTGTAGCAACGGGCTTAGAGGTGCCGTGTAGCAATGGGCTTAAAGGTGCCGTGTAGCAACGGGCTTAGAGGTGTCGTGTAGCAACGGGCTTTGTAAGGTACCGTGTAGCAACAGGCTTAGAAAAGGGTTTTGTTGGGATTTTTGAGTCTTGTCAACGAGTTAAATGATTTTGGACTTTTTGTGGAGGGAGTATAATTTTGTGGCCCAACGTTGGTAGATGGGTATTTTTGCGAAAACCCATGTTGGATAATATGTGGAATGTAATAGGTAATATTTGTGAGATGGCCCAAGGTAATTTGTGGGGCTTATATATATGTAGGAAATATTTGTGGGAGCCCAATAACATGGAGAATATTTAGGTACTATGTGGGAAATATTTATGTGGGCTTCGAAATAATTATTGGGCTTGTGTGAGTATTTTTCTATGCGTGGGCTAAAGAAGTTAGGGCCCGTAAATTTGTACCTCAACAGCGCCCACTCCACAATTCCTTAGGTGTGTTGGGAATAGATTTTAATGGAACCAAATTCAAAATATGCATAGTAGTTTTTAGTGCATATCCCCAAAAAGAAACTGGTAAAGTTAAGTAACTCATCATGGATCTAACCATTTCCAAAAGAGTCCTATTCCTTCTTTCCGCTACACTATTTTGTTAGGGAATTCCAGGTGCAGTCAATTGGGAGACAATCTTATTTTGAATTAGGTAATCCTTGAAATCCCCAAGAAGGTATTCGCCACCTCGATTAGATCGAATGACCTTTATACGTTTATCCAATTGATTCTCAACTTCAGCCCTAAACTCTTTGAAATTTTTAAAGGTTTCAGACTTCTATCTCATTAGGTACACATAACCATATCTTGAGTAATCATCTGTAAAAGTAATGAAGTACTCATAACCTCCTTTTGCTTGGGTTGACATAGGACCACATACATTTGTATGAAGTAATTCAAGCAACTCTTGGGCTCTTCTACCTTTTACATTAAAAGGTCGTTTGGTCATTTTATCTTCTAAACAAGATTCACAAATTGGAAATTCATCAAAGTCCATGAGCTGTAAAAGTCCATCTTTGATTTGTCTTTGAATCCTATTTGAATTAATATGACCCAAACGCAAGTGCTATAGATATGCATCACTAGTAGAAGGAAACTTTCTCTTTAATGATTTTACATGAGAGCTACTATCTAATTCAGAATCGTATAATTCATGCTTGTCAGGAGTTAAAATATAAAGACCATCCGTAATATTGCCAGAACAGATAAACATTTTATCCTTCTTTATTACAACATTGTCTTTGAGGATAACGCAATATCCATGTTTACCTAAGTAAGTTGCAAAAATTAAATTCCTACGAACATTAGGTACATACAAACAGTCTTCCAATATTAAAACTCTAGACTCAAAGCATAAATTAAACACTCTAACAGTTTCAACCGGAATCTTGCTCCCATCAACCAAAGTAAGAAATAGCTCTCCCTCATTCAACTTTCTGATCTCTTAGAACCCCTACAATGAATTGCAGATATGATTAGTACAACCTGAATCCACACACCAGGAATCTGTTGAATTTTGTACCAAAAATATTTCAAGAAGAAATGAACTTTTCATACCCTTATTCTTGGCAGCCTTAAATGTTAGACAATTTCTCTTCCAATCCACAATGGAAACACTTTCCTTTGGTTTACTTTCCTTTGGTTTTCTTTCCTTTGTTGGCAACTCCTAAGGCAATTTGTTTACCATCTTTCTTAGTGAAGTCCTTATTTTTATTCTTCTTACCCTTGCCTTTCGACTTAGGTTAAGAAGTAGAAGCTGCACCCACATTGGCTTCAACACTAGAAGTACCAAGAATGCCTTCCGCCGCCACTAACTCATTTATTAATTCAGACAAAGAATAAATCTTTTTGTTCATATTATAATTAAGTCTGAATTCCTTGAATGATTTCGGTAGTGACTGGAGTATCATATCCACTTGGGATTCTCCATCAATGTTGGCACCTAAAACTTCTAATGTGTTCAGATTAGCAACCATCCTAAGACAATGCTCCCTCACTGAACTTCCTTCAGCCATTTTGGTATTATAAATTTGCCTCATATTTTCTTGCCTTGCAGAGCGGCCTTGCTCACCAAACATCTCCTTCAGACTTAGCATTATGTCCGAAGCTAGTTCTACATCCTGCATTTGATACTGTAGAACATTTAAGATAGATGCTATGATATAGCACTTGGCCATCTCATTAGATTTTTGTCAACGATCATATCGCTGTTTTTCCTCAAGAGGAGCGTCTAATGAAGGAAAGCTAGGACATGGTTGAGTAAGCACATATTTGTGCTCTTCAGCTGTAAGAACAATGTCCAAATTTCTTTTCTAGTCAACATAGTTGGATCCAGTCAATTTGTTTTGGTTAAGAATAACAACAAGTGGGCTAAATGATGCCATGATTAAATCTAAAAATAATAAACATGAATATAATAAGTAAACTGGACATTATCAATTTAGCATATAAGTATATAATATGGAACCTTAATAAAACCATAACATAATATATGCAACGACAACCCAATTCGTGTCTATAATTCCTTGGTAGCAAGTTTATTATAAACACATTAATTGGTTGAGAACTATTCTCATTATTAGTTCTATCATGATAACTCTTATCAAACACTAACAATATGTAGTATTACCTTTAGCCTCTAAGTAATAATGACATAGCTCATTTGGGAGGTTAACATTACACTTAGTCTAGTGTACACCATTATCTAGAGTCATGTGTAGCTACATTTCATCTCCCTTTTATAGTGTTTAAACTTGTAGTACAATGAAACAAAACACCCTCCTTTGGGATTGTGAGGCATATATGCCAAGACGAGGTGTTTGTCCACACTACTTTAAACGGGTAAGTTCAATTTTGTAGTACTATGAAGTAAATACCCTCCTTTGGGATTGCGAGGCATATACGCCAAAAACGAGGTGTTTACCCACACTGCTATGAACCTATAATGAAGGCCGTGAGGTGCAACCCTTGTATCTCTCTCCCACTAGATATTTTAAAATAAAAGTTTTTAAGATCAAGAACTATAATAATGCTAGACACTTTGAAAACATAGTCCTAATCTCATTAGGAATAAATTTCATAATCCTAGCATTAATATATATATAAATATATATAACATAATAAAAACCCTTATTACATATAAAAATCCATATTATATTATATTATATATAATATACAAATTAATATATGTAATATATAATTATTACATATTATATATATATATATATATATATATATATATATATATATATAACTTACATATAATCTTATATACGGATTATATAACTTATAAACCAAGGCATGCAAGATAGCCAAAGTCAAACATATATATCCAGGCATGCAAATAAAATCTAAGCCATGCAATCAAACTCCAAGCCGTGCAACAATAGTCCAAGCCATGCAATGAAAGGACCAAGTGGTGCATTAACAATCCAAGCGTATTTGACAGTTACTTGATTTCCATTCAATAACTATATTAAGACATGGCACTATTAACTTCCATTCAATCCCTTACAAAAAAAAAAAAAAAACTTCCATTCAATCCCACTTGCAATAAATATATATATATATATATATATATATATATATATATATATATATATATATATATATATTACAAACTAAGATTTCCATTAATATCCAATCCGTGCACTTTTGGTGTCATGCAAAATAATATATCGCGTATATTGATCAATGCACACAAGGTTTATGGAATAATATCTTTATACAAAAATTTGAAAACACAAAGATAACGGTTTTCTTAAATTCTAAAATTCAATCACATATTATACAATCATGAGATGAAAACCTGGCACTGATACCAATTGTTGGAAAAACTGGTTTTGTATCTCATACAAAACACATAGCAGAAGCAACAAACAAGAATCTATTTCATTCATGATTGATAACGTGCACTATGTAAATTTCAGAATTTAAGAACAAGATAGCGTATCTTGGTGTGATGAAATTCAAAATCAAAGATTGAAGTACTCGGGAATACTTTTAATCTTCATTCCAATTCCACTTTACGCCCAAGATGTGTGGTCTCTCAATCAGTTTTCAAAGGGAGAATGAAAGTGTGTCTCTGTCTCACATACACACCATTTCTTATATCACTAATAAAAAATTTGTATGTTTTTCCATTTATAACTAACTGATTATCTAATTGGCCTGACCTATTGGGCCTTTCCAATTGGGCTTTAATGTATGGCTTGGAGTGAGACCAAAATGGACCAATAAGACATTAGCTCCAATAGGTCTTGGGCTTTTCCGTCAACTCTTGACAAGTCCAAAGTTACCATTAATTATATTTAATACCACTATATATATATAATTGCACTCTAGGCCTTATTAATAAATTATATCACAAGACTTTATTGTACATACAACCCCTTCAAAAAATATTCGTAGTAACACAAAATCATGAATGTAGACTGCCACTTTGTAAATTACTACATCTTATCTTTGAGTACCCGATTTAATCCTTTAAAGTTATTCTTTATATATTTATGAAATCCAATTTCATAAATATATACTTTAGTAATTTCATACCAAAGTGGTTAGGCCTAACTCTGAATAACTGATCTCATTAAACTTATCTCAAGGGAATATTTTATATCTCCATTAAGAGACTATGAATTCCATCTTGAGAATATATGTTCCATCAACACTAAATGTGGTTACCCAACATACTGATGTTTTGACCGTTACTTTAGATCTCACTCCTGATTTATCAAAGCAACCTATACCTCATGATTAGGTCCATTTTTCTCTCAGGATTAAGAGTTCATGCAAATAGAAGTCGTGAGATTTATTATTTATTTGACAATTGTTAGGAGAATAATAAATCTCACACGGTCCAGTTTAATATGTCTTAACTCTTAAAGCATATCAACATATCAACTAGAAGTCTCCACTTCCATGATCAAGACAAAAAATCTTAGTTGATACGTTATAGCCTTTGCAGATGAAATACCCAATTTCATCACCAACTACGAACTATAAATTCTGAGTTTACAAAGAACTTGTGACTTATATCTTCTGTGATTAAATTACATGAATCACATACTATGCATCTCATGGACTATATGATAATGTTTCATATTCATGTTACCATTATTTTAGATAATAATAAAATAACTTTATCAATCACAATATTAAGTCATACATCATGTCATACATAATGTTAAACATAATATCATACAATAGGATTTAAGGGTACTAATCCTAACAATACAAACATTTTTGGCAGAGATACTGTTTATTTATTTTTCGTTTATACTCACTTAAAAAAATAAATCTTAATTTTCACCACTATGTTAATATCCATATGCTAAAGTAGTATTTAAGGTCGGGTTGAAGGTTCTAGTTCCATTCCTACCTAGAGAACCATGTGTCATTTTCATCAATTTAAAGAGAAAGAGATAATAAACACCCACTTTAGTCCAATTAGGTCCACTTCGATTAAATTAAGTCCACTTCAGTTCATTTAGTTCACTTTGATCCATTACGGCCCCTTCAGTCCACTTCGGTTCAATTAGTCCATCTGATCCATTTCAGTCCATTTTGTTCCAATTCTAACTACTTCGATCCATTCACTCAACTTTGGTCCATTCATTCCACTTTGTTCATTTGGTCTCTTTAGTCCATTTCGGTCTCTTAGGTCCACTTTAGTCCATTCGGTCTTTTTAGCCCATTTCAATCCATTAGGTCCACTTTGGTGCATCTAGTCCACTTTGGTCCAATTCAAACCATTTGGTTCGACTAAGTCCATTTGGTCAAGTTCAGTCCATTGTTCCCAAACAAACACTTAACTGTTTTGAGCATGCCTGAGTTAAGTTGAGTCTAGAGTGATTTGGTTCAATTGAGTTGATAAGAATTTTGTGTTGTTTGATCCTTGTTAATAATAATAAAACAAAAATAAGGTGCATAACTTATCCAATTTCATCGGTAAATTTTGAAGCTAAGTGCTAGTAAAAGTTATGTTAAAACTATTATAATTTCGAAAATTAAATTAATATAAATTGTAACTCAACAAAATTAAAATAAAATAGTCATTTAGAATAAACAAGTGACGTGGGACTCACGTGCTCGATATTTTGGCTAGTTTATTATTTTTTCTCTCTAAAGGTTATATGAAATTCATATAACATGCATGCCAAATTCTTTACTAATTATTAAAATAAGTCTGACACTTGGAATATAAATTAACTAGAAACAAGTTTTAAGTTAGAAAGTGTTTTTAAATAAACTTCTTTAAAAAAAGTAAGGACGAAAAAACTAAATTAATGTAAATTTTAGTTGTAACGCCATTACCCGGCTCCTCCAAGCCAGCCCAAAGCCCAATTCAACTAAAAAAGAAAACTTAAAACCCATTAAAACCTTTTAACCCACGGTTACGTAAAAACCAAATTTAGGAAAATAAAAAAAGAGATAATGAAGAAAATGAAACTAGATAGAGGCACAGTGAAAACAAATATATGAAAAGATGGGAGATTCAGAGGTGGGTTTGAAATGGTGAAATAGTAGTGTTTAACTGAGATAAGAAATGAATATAAAAGAAAAGAGTAGTCACGTGGGTAAGAGTGAAAAGCTGAGTTTGGAAACTTCTTGAAACGTATTTACCAAATACCCTAAAGATGTTTGCCTATTTACAAAAATACCAAAATTTATGTATATAATATTTTATAAGCAATCTATTTCATTTTATCAAGATTTAAAAAATAAATAAATAAACTATATCTATCTTGCGCGTTATTTCAGAATAGTGCACCAATATACTCCAAATATTGAAAAATTCCATGGAATGATCTCCGAAATTGAATTCAAAAATTTAGAATAAAGCTATAATATATAGAGAGAGAAGTGTCTATAAAAAGTATATAATATTGTTTGGTATTTGACACTTTGATCATTTGTTTGTAGTGGGGCAATACTAGGGAATAGGCGAGAGATAGAGATGCAAGAAAAATAGTCTTTTATTTTTGTTGGTAGATAATTGCATCTTAATATATTAAGAAACAATTATTTTGTGTATTTATCTTGATTGATAGTTTGTTAATACTATATAGATACTTATTTGAAGTTTTTTAATTTCTTTTTTCGCTTATAGTCTAGCCCTTCCTAACTTGAAATCTTTGGTTCGTTCTTGATTACATCAATGGCAGCCTTAATGTTTCTACTGAGGAGAAGACCACTGGTGTATATGAATGAATTACTCACCCATGTATTAGACTCTCTTTATGACTTATGAGAGAAAAAGGAAATTAATCTTTGTTTGGTATTAGAGGTAATGAATGGCTTCCTTTTGTCCATGAAAGATTTTTACTAGTAATAACATGGGGTAGAGTATGAGAAGTGGGTGTTGGAGCTGATGACAAACTCATGTATTGCAAATTATGCCATGCTATACTTATCAGATGCTATAGCTCTAATAATAGCAAGGGATAGAGACAAGTCCAGAGGTATTTATTTTTGTGTTTATTTATGTGCAACTCTTTGTTTTCTTGTGTTTTCTATTCAATGTTTATCAAAACTGATAAAAAAAAATGTCTCCACTGTTTAGCCTGTTACATTTACTCTTTCAGTTCCTAGAATGTAGATGCCTCCTCCTCTTGGTGCAATAGTCATTTCACAAGTATTAAATACTTGTGAGGTGTGGAGGGTAAAGACTAAGGTTTAAGTCTCTAGGAGAAAGCTTCACACACATATACACTTAGATTATGCTAGAGTAGAATTTCTATTTAGTAAAAAAAAATTGCAATAATAAAGGCTGATATGAGTAGCAATAGCTTGGTAAATTTTTATTATTTGTTGATGGCATCAGAATAATTTCATAGTTTAGTATTGTTTTATTTGGGAAAGTTGAAGGGGTCCCAAAAGTTAGATAAAATTGTGTAGTCAGTAGTCATTGGATTTTGGTAGTGGACTAGATTTCTTGCAAAAAGAACAAGATCTACTAACAACAGTGCATAATCTACAATATCAAGATTACACAAAGCTCTTAATTAGTTAAGGTCTAATTAAGTATGTAAATGAGTTTATCCCAAAAAAAAAAGTATGTAAATGGGTTCAAGTTATTTTAACCGATAAATATGTTTGAATAATCTATGGGTGATTAAATCCCACCTACATAAAATATAAATCAATTGATATCTTAACATAATGGCAATAAATTGTATCCGTATATTTCAAATTCTAATTAATCTGGATTTTTTTTTTCTTTGGATACATGCACTCCAATGAACCCCATGCCTTTTTAATGAATACATGCATGAGTATTGAACATCATTCCAATTTTCTTCCTTAACTTATAGGCATAATTACTTGTCTCTTGCGTAAGCTTAAGAAGGAAAAATTGTTGTGCAATTGAAAAATAATCCATTTAAAGTTGTGAGTTTTAGCTAATTTAGGAAGATTATATTACAATATCTTTGCAAATATGTAGAATTAATAGGAGCAAAGAACAATATTGTTATAGTTGTTGGGCTGGAATTTTTGAGCATATCATGTCTTAATGAATAATATTTTACAACTTAGATGTTGCGAAGCATATGAAAACATACCTTCAGGCAGTGGCGGAGCCAGAGGGGGGCGAGGGGGGGCACCTGCCCCCCCCTGACTCCACCTCAAATGTCCTTGTATATGCAATTGTAATCTTAAGAGACTAACAATCTGACATAGGAAAAAGAAAGGAAAAAATGACTCTTGGTTGAAACTTTAGTGATTCTGACACAAGAAAAAGAAAGTAAAAAAAAAAAGGTTTTCTCAAACATCAAATCATATCCCCTTTTCACCTATTTTACTGTTTTTGTAAGCTTTTGTCTTGTTCCACGTTTGACACCTATTTCACAATTTTTTTCTTTTTTAATTTCTATCATTATTTTCACTATTAATAAGTATTTTATTGTTAAATGATGTTAGAGATATTGCAAATTTTACTATTTATATCTTACAAATTGGCGTGTCACCAATCACAAAAAATAATCACAAACATTTATTCATTATATTGTTTAAATAGCACTAATCACATTTTTATCACATCAGTTTATAAACCTTTTGTTGTAGATTTTGTAGTAACTATGAATTTGTTATTTTTGTTTATTTATTTTAATGATATGAAATATATTTATTTTCTTATAATTTATTTATTAATTTTGTTATTATTATCGATCAATATTTTTTAGATTTATTTTACTTTAAATGTTGTCTTTTAATTTTGCCCCCTCTGAACCAAAATTCTGGCTCTGCCACTGCCTTTAGGCCTATATAAATTTAAGTGCAGCACCTATTTTAAACATTGCACCTAGTGAGTTCTAGAAAAGGAGTTAAACTAGAAAGTGAAAATCATGGAATACCCTTCTTTTTTGAAAATTTTCATCTTCACGATGAATGCTCAACTTATTAGAAACATTTTTGGTCACAAGGAGTTTTGTATCAATGCTGATCAAAATCCTAAAAGAAGGTCTTTGTTTATGTTAGAGTATCAAGAGAGCTTTTTCTAACTTGGATCTATCCTAAGCAACAGGTAACCAATCATGTTTTTGTTGTTAGTTGTTATTAAAAATAATATTGAATTCTTCTAGTAAAAATGTTAATTCTTTTGCTTTAAATTTGGTTTAATGGTGTTTCTTTTTCATCTACTGAATATTGTGCTTTCTTGAATGTGGCAGGAAGTACCATGTAATTTGTGTGGAAGCAAAATGAAATAAGCTATGGATTGCAGGAGTGACTCAAATTAGCTATTGAAAATATAATACATTGGGACTTTCCTGTACTCTCTTGCTTATTAATTTTAGAATAATTATTCTATTAACGTTACATGGTATTTGGTTTCTGTAATTTTTTATTTTATTTTTTAATTTCATGTGATTTATATTGTGATGGTATGATTGCAATTTTCGAAAGATATGATCTACAATCACGGTCCATTTTTTCTTTTTTAATTTTTAAAAGTCCCTTTATTTTAGACCCCCAAAAAAAATCCATGTCCAGAACTAATTTCTCACGTAATATGTTGAATATGAACCAAGTTTCACAAAACATAAGGCTCCCTCAAACTGAATAGCTACGCTAAGCCAATCTTATTTTTGAGATTTGTAACGGTTTCACAACATGAGGATTGAAATTGCTCGAAGACTGACAATTAGAGGCTCCTTCAAGGTTTAATATGAAAAAGTAAACTTTTTTTTTGAGAATCATATGAAAACTAAATTGAGTTTGAGCATTCTATATATGACTTCAAATTTAAATTTGGACTTAAGTGCCAAGGATTGGCTGTGTGGCACTAACCATATATTAATTATGTTTATTTTGAACCTAAGCTTTATGAAAAAGAAATTAAAGGTTTCAATTCTAGCTTGGTGTGAAATTTTTATAAACCGTTTTCCAAAGGTAGAATGCATTTTCAGCACTTTGAGATGGTAGGCAAGACTATGATTATGAATACTCATATTTTTTATTTGGAGAAAAAAAGTCTAGTTTGAAATCCAAGGCACTAAAAAGTAAAAAGTCTCAAAGAACCCGTATCAAAACTCATCAGAATTTTTAAATCCAGGACTTGAGCTTGTTCCTTTCTATGAGAAAAGGCTGGGATGATAATAATATTTATCAGAGTGTGTTTAAGCAAAATGCTCTAGGATTGAGTCAAGATAGGCTTAAAGGCGCATTCGAGAACATTCACAAAGGCTAAACCCAATCTCATTTCACAATTTGTTGAATTTTAAATTGAAAAGTTTGAGTGGTCCGTGACTTGATTCGGCTCGATTGGCTCCATAGAAAAATATAAGAATCCATTAAATTGGATTTGTTTGATTGTGTGTTCTTATGAGCATAAATGCATAATAGAATATATGAAGGCTTAAGAATGCTTAATAAAGAATGCCAATTTTGCAAATAAGATGAATGGTATATTGGATAATTTTCAAAGAAGAATAGGGAATAGCTTCATCATCTTTAACCTTATCGCTCACATTGGAAAATGTTACATTCTTTAATCCTCTTAACTTTAATGTTAGTTTGAGATGAATGCAAAACTTATATTTGCAGCCTTCTGGGAAAAGAGAAAAGCTGATAATGTTCAATGCAAACCTGCAGCCTTCTGCCTATATAGTTGTGTAAGTGGGAACAAAACTAGAAATTCCTGTGGGATAGAGATAATTCTAGTGTTTTTATTTTTGGGTAATTTTTTTTTTCTTGTGTCCTATATGAATGAATTAATATAAATAACATTTGCTAACATGCTCACCTTTGTTTTTAGATCTCTATTGCTCTTATTATTATATTGCCTTATATAAGATTATGGACTACCAATATTTTACTAACAAAGCTGTCAGTGTTTATATAATATTGCTTGGAAATTTTTTCTTCACCTGATGCTATAGAGTAGAGATTGGAGGTGATATGCCTTGAGAAATTCATTTTCAATGTTTATGCAAACTCAAACTTCAGTCATTAAGTCCAGAAGCATTCGATTCCCATCGCTTGCCTAGTGATTTAAGTTTGGTCTTTGACTGTCCAGTCTGCAAAATCTCTTTATCATTAAAAAAAAATGTCGTGAACATCCGAGATGCCAAAAAAGTAATTTTTATCTTAAATAATATTGTAAAGTGTAAATGAGTCAAACCGAGTATTATAAACCTAGGTTTATTCATTGCATTTTATTTAGAACATGAGCTGAGTTCAAGCTTATTACCAAACAAGATTACATATTCAAGTTTGGCTTATACAATAAAATCATGACTAAATTTTTTTTATCATTTCATAATTCTATGAATTTTTATCATGAATAAACTATTTAGAGTAAATTGTAAATTACACCCCTGGAATTTAGGGTTGACTGGATTTTACACTCCAAAGTTTCGAAAACTTGATTTTACACCCTGAAGTTTGGTTTCGTTAGCAATTCACCTCCCATGATTAATTTTTGTTGTTAAGTGATACATCATCATGCTGATATGTTTTATTTTTGACAAATCAACCTCAAAACTACGCAGTTTTAGTGATAATCAAGCAAAGAGCCGGTACGCTTCAAAGCTACGTAATTTCAAGGCTAAACTTACAACAAAAATCTCCCCCTAAACAGCACAGTTTCAGCCAAAATCCTAAAATCTAAAAACAAAACCTCACATGACAAAAAATGCAGTTCCCACAAACTAAAACCTCACGAGTCACAAACCAATCATCCTGGTGGCACCGGCGGAGAAGGCTCCAACGGTGGTAAACCCAAATCCAAACCTCTCCTGCTCTGTTTCATGCGTGAAAAAGCTTGAATTTTTTTTTTTTTTTATAATACTCAATTTCTTGGCTATGAAACCGAGCCTAAGCTTGTCAAGCACATGGTGCTTAAATTGTATTCTCTTTTATTAAGTATAAATAATTACTATGACTACGACATAATAGGCTTGATCCAATTTGTTACATAGGTAAAAGTTCCTACTTGGATTAATGGTATAGAAGACAGTGAGAATGTTAGTGTTGGTGCTCGATTTGGCCCTACCTTGCAATCAAAGGAAAAGTGTGCCAATCATACTAAAGTTGTTCGGGCTGACCCTCTTGATTGTTGTAGCACACCTAAGAATAATGTATTCTCAGTTGAACTATCCATATCATGTTTCTCCATTTCATTCTATGGAGTTTCACATGCGGAGATTCATTGCTCCGTCCAAGTTTAGGTCTGGGTTCACATGTGAAATGGAGCAAGAGAGGTTTGGGTCTAGGTTCACCATTGCTGGAGCCTTCTCCGTCGATGCTGCCAAGATGATTGGTTTGTGACTCGTGAGGTTTTAGTTTGTGGGAACTGAGTTTTTTGTCGTGTGAGGTTGTTTTTAGATTTTAGGATTTTGGATGAAACTGTGCTGTTTAGGGGGGGTTTTTGTTTTAAGTTTAGCCTTGAAACTACTTAGTTTTGATGCATATCAGCATAATGATGTGTCAAAAATAAAACATATCAGCATGATGATGTGTCAAAAATAAAACATTTCAGCATGATGATGTGTCACTTAACTGCAAAAATTAACTGTGGGGGGGTAAATTGCTAACTGAACCAAACTTCAGGGTGTAAAATCAAGTTTTCGAAACTTTGAGGAGTAAAGTCCAATCAACCTTAAACTTCAGGAGTGTAATTTGCAATTTACCCAACTATTTATATTATCAATAAACTATAAATAATAATTTGATATCATATGAACCTATTTACAAATTTATACAATTTAATTTCAAGGTATTAGTTGAGTTACAAGGCTCTTAACCAATTAAAGTTTAATTATGTAAATGGGTTCAAGTAACTTTAACAGATAAATTTGTCTGAATAATTGGGATATGTACACTGCAATGAACCTCACGCCTTTTTAATGAATACATGCACTGAGTATTGAACATCACACCAATTTTCTTCCTTACCTTATAAGTATAATTACTTGTCTCTTGTGGAAGCTTAAGAAGGAAAAATATATTGATGTGCAATTGAAAAATAATCCATGCAAGGTTATGAGTTTTAGATAATTTAGGCAGGTGATCTTACAATATCTTTGCAAATATGGAGAATTAATTGGAATAGTAAAGTTATAGTTGTTGGGGAATTTTTGAGCATATTATGTATTAATTAATAACATTTTACAACTGAGAATTCTGCATAGGAAGCATATGAAAACATACCTTCAGGCCTATATAAATTTAAGTTCAGCATCTATTTGATCAATGCACTAGTGAGTTCTAGAAAAAGGAGTTAAACTTGAAAGTGAAAATTATGGAATACCCTTCTTTTTTGAAAATTTTCTTATTCATGATGAATGCTCAAATTATTAGAAACATTTTTGGCTATAAGGAGTTCTGTATCAAAGCTGATGAAAAGCCTAAACGAAGGTCGTTGTTTATGTTAGAATACCAAGAGAACTTTTTCTAACTTGGACCTCTCCTAAGCAACAAGTAATCAATCATGTTTTCATTGTTAATTATTATTGTGAATAACTTTGAATTTTTCTAGTAAAATGTTATCTCTTTTGCTTTAAATTTTTTTTTCTTCCTCATTCGTTAATCCCGTGCCTTTTTTGAATGTGGCAGGACGTAGCATGTACTGTGAGCAAAAGCAACATGAGGAAAGCTATTAATTAAAAGGAGTAATCCAAGTTTCCTAGAAAAAAATAATTACATTTAGACAATATCTTGATTTTAATAAAATTGCTTCACATTAAAAATAAAATAAAATAAGGACTTCTTATATTGTACTCTGTATGCTTCTTTCATCATGTGGTTTAAATTGTGAGGCATGATGACAATTTTGTTTTATTTTGAAAGAGAATGATGGCTATCGCAAGATCCTAGGAGCTGATGTAGCACTTCTCTGTATGTATTTGAGTTGAGTTCAGTAGTTGTTACCGAGTCATTAGCCTTAGGAAATTCTAACGTCTCAGCTCATGAATAGAAACTAAGTTTAGGATAAGTATATGTTGTTGTAATGTTGTTAAAGGTGCCTATAAATTGAGTTACAAGGCTCATGACAATTATCTTTAGCCCCGAATCTCTATGCGTCCATGACCATCCTCTCAATCTCTTGATTGGGTAGTGATCTTCCTTTTCATACCACAGGTCTTCACTTCAGTGGAAACATAAAGTGTTCCATTACATCAATGGAAGCCTAATGTTTCTACTGAGGAGAAGACCACTGGTGTATATGAATGAATTACTCACACTTGTATTAGACTCTCTTTTTTAGAGAAAAAGGAAATTAATCTTTGTTTGGTATTAGAGGTAATGGATGGCTTCCTTTTGTCCATTAAAGATTTACTATTACTAGTGAGTTGGTGTAGAGTATGAAAAATAATGCGAACCTCAATCGACACGCTTTGAGAGCCAACAAACAATATTGGAATATTTGCCCAAAAAAGCTAAAATTCAGATTTTTGATAGAAACACTGACCCAACGTTTATAATCAAAACGCGAACCAAAGGTATAAGTTGACCTAGACCCAATGATTATAAAGAATCACGAACCAAAGGTATAAAGTTTGAACGCCATAAGGAAGAATCCCTGATAAGTTCACAGTTCTTGAAGAATCAAAAGAAGAGCAAAGCCTCACATTTTCTGATTTTTATTCAATAATATATGAAAAACGTTTACAAACTTCAGGGCCTATTTAAGGGCTCTATAAACTTGACAAACAAGAAAATATATTCTAAAATAACTCCTAATTGATACCTTACCATATCAGGAATCAAATTTGACCTAAAAAGCATTAAATGCACCTAAAAACAAGAAAAATACCTAAAAAAACGTTCTAAATAATAAAAGCCCTAAATTTAGGTAGATTTGGCCTGAAATAGCAGCTGCAGAATAGGAAAAAATCTCCATTAACTAATATAGAGCTGGAAAGTCAATTAGCCACTAATCCACGCCATAAAAACTCCCTATTAAGCCAAATCAACCCTCAATAGCTTAAATTAAATTTATTATGTTTTCATCTTCCTTTGGGCCAAGCTTGGAATGTCCTGTGCTAGAATCAGCCTAAATCTCTTGAATCAGCCCATTAAGTACTTCTTTGATCTTCTTGGATCTTGCTCTTGTAATAGGCCCAACTGAAACATGCAATGGATCATTGAATGCTTGTTGATTCTCATCATGGGTGTTGGAGTTGATGACAACTCGTGTATTGCAAATTATGCCATGCCATACTTATTAGATGCTATAGCTCTAATATTAGCGAGGAATAGAGACAAGTCTAGTGGTATTTATTTTTGTGTTTATTTAAGTGCAACTCTTTGTTTTCTTGTGTTTTCTATTTAATGTTTAATTATCTAAACTGATAAAAAAAAAAAAAGTTTCCCCATTGTTTAGCCTGTTACATTGACTCGTCCAATTCCTAGAATGTATATGCATGCCTTCTCCTCTTCCCCTGTTTGAAAATAGCAAAACATTGTGTTAAGTTTTTAGATTCCTGTAAACTAGATTTTTTAACCTAATTAATCAACCAACTTGATTATTAAATAAATTATGTCTAGGTTAAACAAGCATAAATCATATCGTGCAAAGCAATGGAAAAGTAAATAACATAACGATATGATAACCTAGGAAAACCAAACCAATAAAAAACCTAGGGAAGATTTAACCTAGCTATCCTCAAGGTAAAAAGAAAATTCACTAGAAAGAATTGAAGTTTACAATAAGACTTAGACCACTAACATCCTATTGCTACCACATGTAGAACTTACTGACACGACCACGTGCAAGCTCCGAATCCATAGACTACTTCTTTCTTAGGCCTTTGCAACACAAGCACCCACACTTGTGACTTTGAGGCTCCATTCAAAAGATTATCAACACAAACTTTCTTGTTTGTGACTCCAAGACCACCCTTGAAGGTTTAGATCATCAGCACATTTGATGACTAGAGAAGGCAGCAACTTCTACAACACCGAATCTTGAGATTCTTCAAGGAATAACACCGGTAGAAGATATGAGAGAGCTTTTTGGGTATAAAACCCCAGATACAAAAGAGGCACACTCTTCTCTCTCTGAAAAGCCTTATAAAAACATGCTTAGGATTTTCTTTATATACTAGAAGAAGTAGGTCTGAAACCCTAATCCTTTTGGGGCTTAATGAGCAATTGGGTTTAAATAAAAATTCTGCGAAAAACACATGTCTACGATTTTCAATTGGTCGAGCCTGTTCTTTGATCGATCTAACCAAGCAAATTTCGAATTCTCTTTTCCATAGCTTGCTTGTTCTTAGATCTTGACTTGTATCACCTTGAGCATTGTCTAATAATACCTATAGACTCTAAGATCTATATCTAAACAAGATTGCGTTTACGGTTTGCCAATTGTTCTAAACTTTTAGAACCTAACACATTGCAGTAATAATGGCTGATATGAGTAGCAATAGCTTGGTAACTTTTTATTACTTTTTGCGGTGTTTGTTGATCGCATCAGAATAATTTTGTAGTTCAGTATGGTTTATTTGGAAAAGTTGAAGGGGTCCCAAAAGTTTGATAAAATTGTGTAGTCAGTAGTCATTGGACTTTGGTAATGGACTAGATTTCTTGCAAAGAGAACAAGATTGAATAACAACAGTGCATAATCTACCATATCAAAATTACACATACCAATTAAAGTTGGTGATGTATGTCAATCACACCCTAATTATCTAATAGACTTGTGTTGTGCTGAGGTCTGCCACTGAAACAATTGTGGAGGTGGCTCTTGCAACAAAACATCAGAATTCACTTGCAGTTTTGAATGTGCGAAGGGTTACTGTAATATACTCAATGTTACTTCCTTGCCATTTTTCCAAGATTGTAAGTGCACATACCTACAAGTTGCTAAAGAAAATTGTTATGGATAAAGTGATACATTTAGGTGTGGGCAGTTTTTTTTTTTTTAAGAATGAGGTGTGGGCAGTTAAAACTTTATATTAACATATCTAATGTATTATGTACAAGTGGTATGTCAAAAGGGAATCCCCAACATTGAGTTTTAGTATTTGTGTTTTAGGTGCAATTAGAATGGATTGTTCAGCCCTGGGGATATCATTTTCAAACACATCTACTTTTGCAACACCAGCATTGTCTGATGATGGTAAGAACCAAGGTGAGGCTCACAATTTAGACTTGCATATAAGTCATCTTATTGCTCTGTTTCATTGCTAAGGAAAATAGAAGGAAATTAATATGGTAATGTCATCATTTAACTTTATTTTATTATTCAATCCTTGAACAAAGAGGTTTCTTTTTTCCTAGGAGCTAAACAAACATAGCAACTCCTCTGAATTTTGTTGTTATCTTGACTACTAGAATAGTTTTCTTCTTTAGGATTCAAGGAGAGTGTAATCAAAGGGAAAAAAAAAACTCTAGAAGAAATATATCTAAAAATAATGATTACTTGTCATAAAAGCAACCAATAGGATTGTTCTCTTATTTGACTAAATAAACCCTTCGAGCCCTTAATAGCTCTACTGATCTGAGTATGTTTTTCCAGTTATAGAACTCCAATATCTTTTTACAAATTCACAATTTAAAAATTGGTATTCAAATTGAGTTGTCTGCGTTCTTGTGGTTAATCTTCCATGGCTTGATTCATTTGTTTGACTTGTTTTCTTTATACAGCTACTTCAATTCTACCAGGAAATTCTCTTTGGTTGATTACCCCCAATGACATTCATGGTTATGGTTTAGTGGAAATAGAAGGACTTAGTTCTAGTTAGATTCCATAGATTTCATCGCAGTGAAGCCTAAGTGATACTATAGTTGAGCTACAAGGCTCTTAACTAGTTAAAGTTTAATTAAGTATGTAAATGGGTTCAAGTTACTTTAACCAATAAATTTGTCTGAATAATAGATGGTTCATTAAATCCCATGTACATAAAATATAAATCAAATGAAATCTTGACATGATGATAATAATTAAATAATTATAATAAATTGGATCCATGTATTTCAAATTCTAATTAATTTGGAATAGTTTTTTTTTATTTTTATAGAGGTGTTATATCTACAATATTTTCACAACAAATCATAGGTAGTTAGTTGTAATTGGTTCAAATTTAAACCTAACACTAACATTACTTTTTTGCCCCAATAATAATAATCAGTAACAACCTACCACTTAGAATTTGTTATGAAAATGTTGTGGACATATCATTTTTCGTTTCTTTTTTCTTTTTTTGGATAGATGCACTCCAAATGAACCTCACACTTTTTAAATGAATACATGCACGAATACTGAACATCACTCCAATTTTCTTCCTTACCTTATAAGCATAATTACTTGTCTCTTGCGTAAGCTTAAGAAGGAAAATTTGGTGTGCAATTGAAAAACAATCCATGCAAGGTTATGAGTTTTAGCTAATTTAGGCAAGTAATCTTACAATATCTTTGCAAAATTGGAGAATTAATAGGAACAATAAAGTTATAGCTGTTGGGCTTGAATTTTTGAGCATATCATGTCTTAATGAATAACATTTTACAACTTAGATGCTGCATAGGAAGCATATGAAAGCATACCTTCATGCCTATATAAATTTAAGTGCAGCACCTATTTTGATCATTGCACTAGTGAGTTCTAGAAAAAGGAGTTAAACTAGAAAGTGAAAATCATGGAATACCCTTCTTTTTTGAAAATTTTATTCTTCATGACGAATGCTCAACTTATTAGAAACTATTTTGGTTATAAGGAGTTCTGTATCGAAGCTGATGAAAAGCCTAAAAGAAGGTCGTTGTTTATGATAGAGTACCAAGAGAGCTTTTTTTAACATTGATCTCTCCTAAGCAACAGGTAACCAATCATGTTTTCAATGTTAATTGTTATTTTCAATAATTTTGAATTTTCCTAGTAAAAATGTTAGCTTTTTTTGCTTTAAATTTGGTTTAATTTTTTTCCCCTTTCGTGTACTAAATCTTGTGCCTCTCTTGAATGTGGCAGGACTTAGCATGTACTGTGAGAAAATGCATCATGAGGAAAGCTATTAATTAAGAGAGTAATCCAAGTTCCCTAGATGTAAAATGATTGTATTAATAAAATAATAATGACAATGTCTCATTTTTAATAAAATTGCTTCTCATTAAAAAAAAAGAAGACTTCTTGTATTATACTCTCTATGCGTCTTTCATCATGCGGTTTAAATTGTGAAGCATGATGGCGATTTTATTTTTTAGAAGAGCATGATGGCTAATAATATAAGATAACATCTAATCAAGGTCCATTTATTTTAGGCCTTTTTTTTGTGTCCATATATTAAGAATTAATTTCTCACACAATAGGTTGGATATGAACCCAATATCAGAAATCAAATATTTACACAAGTTGATAACTTTCAGAGAGTCTAAACGCAGACTCATTTGTCAAGTGGTTGAGTTTTCAAGTTGAGTAGTTGAGTGGTTTATATATATATATATATATATATATATATATATATATATATATATGGCCAAGATTGCTTAATAAAAAAAAATACGATTAAGGGTATATTGGATAATTCTCAAAGTCGATTAGGGAATAGCTTCATCATCTTTAACCTTATGACTCCAATTGGAAAATGCTACATTCTTTCATCTTCTTAACTTTAATTTTAGTTTGAGATGAATACAAAACTTGCAAGTTGCAACCTTCTGGGAAAAGAGAAAAGCTGATAATGTGAACCTGCAGCCTTCTGCCTATATAGTTGTGTAAGTGTAAAAATTTCTTTAGAAAAGATTCCAAAACAAGTCTCCTTTATTCTAAGAAGAAAGAAGAATAGGCACGGACACAGGTGCTGGTACGAATACGACATGACAATATAAGTATGCAAATCCATTTCTACTACTTTTCATTCGTAAAATTGTCTCAGTGACATCTACTACTGTAAACATGTAGTAGCAGGAAATTTTGCACTTTATGATAGAACAGCCAACTGGTGACATTATTTAGTGTATTTTTTATCTTTTATTTGGTGGGGCGTGCAATGCCAAGAGAAACAAACTGTAGCCCACGTGGGGGCTACAGTGCACTGATGAACTAATTTTATTTTCTTAATTTTTAGTCTTGAATGATCAGCTCGTAAAGAGGAAGTTAGGTTACATTACCATTGGTGTATGGCTTATATGTTTCATGTAAAATGGAAAAATAAATTATGTAGACAACATGTCACCTCCAGATTGGCTAATCCGATCACATTTATTTAATAATGGTTTCATTGATATGTTACATCTCTATATAATATCCAAAAGCTGAGGTGTAATATTTATTATTGTTATACTTTTGTTGAACTATATTAGCAGTCATATTATTATTTTCTTTTAATCATTTTTAATAATATATAATTGTAACTTACCAATCATAATAGAATCATCAGTTTTTATTACCAATTCAGTCCACTTTGGTCCTTTCGGTCCATTTCAGTCTCTTCAAACCACTTCGGTGTAATTTAGTTCATTTGGTTTAGTTAGATCCATTTCAATCCAATTTTGACCACTTCAGTCTATTCGGTCAACTTTGGTCTATTTTGGTCCACTTCGGTCAATTCAGTCCAATTTGGTCATTCGCTCTTTTTGATCCATTTCAGTCCCTTAGGCTCACTTTAGTCCATTCAGTCCACTTTGGTCATTAACTCTTTTTGGTCCATTTCAGTCCCTTAGGTACACTTTAGTCTATTTAGTCCTTTTGCTCCATTAGGTCCACTTCGGTCCCTTAGGTCCAATTTAGTCCATTCGGTCCTTTTGGTCAATTTCGCTCTATTAAGTCCACTTTGGTGCATCCAGTCCAGTTCGGTCCAATTCAAACCATTGGGTTCAACTCGGACCATTTGGTCTAGTTCAGTCCGTTTTGTCTACTTTGGTCTATTGTTCCCAAGCAAACACTTAGTTGTTTTAAGCATGCCTGAGTTAAGTTGAGTCTAGAATGATTTGGTTGAATTAGTAAATGATATGATATTTGATCCTTATTAATAATAATAATAATAAAAATGTGCATATCATATCTGTAAGTGCACAATTGCACCTGGACCCAAAGATTATTATGGGCTCAGGCCCAATGAGCCTTAAACAATGAAATTTGTAGAATGTGGGCTTGAAATCTAGATTAGAAGTACTGAGAACTTAATAACAGGCTATGGGGTGCAAACACTTGTAAATAATGAATGATAATTGCAGATGAACCTCCTCGGACGTGAGCCGAGGACTACTTCTGTATTATTTCTCTTTCTTTCTTAAAGATTACAATTCTTAATTTCTTTCTTGGTTACTGACTGATCCCCCTTAAATACTTCTTTTCCTGATGCTTTATCCACGTGTTGCTCAAACCCCCTCCCCTCTAGATATTTCTTCTCTTAGTGCCTTTGAATAGTGACCAGAAGTTTCAGTTCTACTGTTCACAGGTCGCTTCCCCATTAATGCGGTCAGGGAGGTAGGTGCAGAGTCTTTAATGCGGAGGTGTCAGCCTTTGCTCTTGATATTTTTCTAACACCGGTGTATCTAGAAGGTTCAGGGTTTCCCCCTTTTAACCAACAGTTTTTCCAGAATTCTGCCTTGACCTTCGTAGTGAATCTCCGAGTTCTCTTATGTCTGTCCGAGGAGAAACTCACCCTCGAATGTGTCCTCGGACCCTCGGCGTATGGGCCGATTCATAGTGCTAACAAATTCTTAGCTCAAGAACAGATCGGCCCTCCTTGCTTGAGCCCAAAGGCCCAAATGCCCGCTTGGGCCCTTTTACTCCCCACAATAGCCCCTCAAAACTCTATTTTTCAACATCCGAGGAGAAAAAGAGGGTTTTGATCCAACGAGAACTTACCCCACACGTTTTGTAAATAACTGCATGTGTGGAGTTTGTTTCGTGTTCCAGAGGATGCCACTTGGCAGTTTTTATTTCAAAAACGCGCGCATTTATTACCGTAAGTTACACCTTGTCCCCCACGCTCGACGGTGAGATGAGCATCTAACGGCCCTTGTTACCCCCTGAAAATTTGGGTGGGACGAATGCAATTTCGAGGCCACTTCCCGCACGTCGCGGCGCTTTGGGAACCTGCGCCCTCATTTATTTCTTCAGAGGCTAATCCCATCAAAACATCAGTAATCATCTTTTCTCTGCAGAAATCCGTGGAAACTCGCACAACTTCAAACTTGTAAGTTCCTATTCTTTTTCTTTAACCCATTCTCCTCAGATCCTGTCCTCGGCTCCCATCTTAACCATTCTTTCCCTTAAAACTTAGTCTTTCGTTCCTTTCTGATGGGTAGATTTAAGTGTTTAGTTAACACCGCCGCTGGGATGGAAGGTTTCAGAGCCAAATACCACATTCCCAGCGACGTAGGTTTAAGATACTGTCCGGCGGAAGTCGTAGCTGGGTCTAGGAAAACGGGAGAGGTTATCATTCGCATGATTGCCTTCATAGAAGGTGGGATGACCCTCCCTATGAGAAGCGTGACCAGGGAATACCTCCGCAGCCACCGGCTGTGACCCGACCAGTGCGTTCCCAACGTCTTTAGAGTCTTAGGAAGCGTTGACGCTCTAAACGAGCAGATGGGTTTGAACCTTACCTGGCATGACGTCGCCTTTATGTACTAGTGCCATAAACTTACTGGGGTAGGCTATTACATCAAATCCCGCTCTAGCGTAGTTAGGTTGATTTCTTGTCTGCCTAAGTCCAATAAAGGCATGAAGGACGACTACCTCATCGCCTCAGGCAACTGGCACGACGGCCCCCACTGCCCAGTCGAGTGGGGAGATCCAAGTGTGACTCCTTAGGATCTAACTTCCCGCCCCATAGCTCCATCTAAACATGTTTAAACGTCTATTTACGTTTACTAAGCATTTTAACTTTAGTTTATTACATTTCATACAAATCTGACCATATTTGTCTGTTTTGGTGTCTTTCTTTACAGATAAACAATACGTCTGCCCGCGCCTGAGCCATTGCAATGTTGCCGATTTGAATTGAGTGCTACGCTCAGAGGTATTCGTGAGTGAAGATTTGCAACTGAGAGCGGCTCATTTGATATTGGGGTACGAACCTATCTCCTCGGACTTCCAAGAGATTAAGAACGCCATCGTTGCGGGTGACTGGAGGCAAAGAAGGATTCACGTAGCCAGACCACACTTCTTAGCCGACCACGACATTCTTGACGACCCCCACACCATATTGTACACACAGACCATTGCAGCAATCCCCCTCACCACGCACTCTCAGGCAACAGTTGTCCCAGAGGAGCAAGTGTCTTCGTCAAACACGTTGGACGAGGAGATAAATAACTTTCAACTTGAGGACGTCTAAAGGCCTCGTGGAAGCTCGTTTGTCGTCCTCTCCGACGAGGAAGAGGAAGCCGCCAAGACCTCTAGGATAGCCGGTCTAGTGATAGCACGTCCAGACGACAGCTCCATTGAAGAGGACATGGATGTGCTTAAGGACCTCCTGACTGCGAGAGGGGAGAAAGTTGCCAAAAAAGTGGCGAGGGGATCCCAAGCTCCCCCTGCCTTGCCACCACCCCCTCCTCCAGCCGACCCCAAGCCTCCTGCCGACGATCCGAAGAAGAAAAGGAAGGTGGAGGCCGAGGGGGCTGGTGGCAAGAAGCCAAAGAAGCCAAAACAGCAGCCACCGCCGGCTCAGCAGCAGAAGCTGGACAAGGGCAAAGGGCGCGCCTGTTCGGTTGAAAGCGGCGAGATCAGAGACGTGGCCGAGATGCGCTGAGCCCCAACTATGTGGTCTCCCGAACTGAGACTGGATGGAGCGCCAATTCCCCTCCAGTCCAACATCAGGCTGTTCCAACAAGGCCATGCCCTCCACCTGGCCGAGGCGTTGGAGCGTCCTCTTCTGCTGCCCAAGGACATGGAAGCCTTGGAGAAGATGAGCCAGCCGCAGCTGTTCCTTTCATTGAAAAGGGATTTAGCTCTGGTAAATTCCACCTCACACTTACGCTTTAGGTTTATTTGTAAATACTTTATCATATTTAACCCCCTGACATTTTCTTTTGCAGGCCATCCAAGAAGTTTTCGCGGTCTAGAAGTTCGTGGAGGATTCTCGGAAGTGAGCTGGAATGGAGCAAGAGCTACGGCAAGAGACAGAGAGGTCCCTACGCCAGGCCCTAGCAGAAAATGGGAAGATCACATCGCAGCTGGCCGATCTAAAAAGAGAGAAAGATGGTGCCGAGGCTAGCTTAAGGACGATGGAGAACCAAGTGGAGGGGCAGCGTAAGCTTCTTCGCCAAAAGGACGACGAGCTCTCCCAAGTCCAACGGGCACGCTCTGACTTGGAGAAGGAGCTTACGCGGATGAAGGAGGAGGCTCGCACCCACAAGCGCTCACCAGAGGCCGCTAAGCAGGCCAGCTATCAGGAGGGAGTAACTGCAATGCAGGAACAGTTGACAGAAGCCTTCGCGGCCTTGTGCCGAGAGTATTGTCAACAGGTCTGGGGAGAGGCCTTGAACGCAGCAGGGGTTCCTCAAGCTTCCAAGCTAAGGAAGCCCGAGAGCGTTTGGCTTCCCTTAGACATACAGGAGATAGAAGACCCTCCTGTTGTTGCCTCTCCTGCCCTTCCTCCCGTGGTGCTAGAACTCGTTCCTGATCCTATAGAACCTGAAGGTTCCCATAAAGAGAAGGACGGGTGTGAAGCTGCCGAGCAGGAGCCAAACCAGAACGTGGAGCCCATCCTTCCTCCAATAGACAAAGGGAAACGAGTCTTGTCTGCCTTTGAGTTGGAGCTGAAGAGCACAGAGGCTGGCAACAGCTCCCTCCAAGACCCCTCTCCCAAAGCCTAGGGCCTAGCATAGGACTTTTTCCTGTACTTGCAGTTTCTTTACATAATGATGTATTATGTTTATAATTAATGAAGAACAATTTTTATTCAACTTTCATTCATGTTGTATTTATTTTAATTTGCTCTTTTTGTGCTTTGTCATGAAAGTTCTCACTAACACATAGTTAAAGGAAGAACAGAATAAATAAGTTTAACTCCAACAGTCAAACAATTATAACTTCTAAACAGCCATATGCAAACTTGCTTTGCAAAGTATATCATTCAAGAATCTGGCAAAAACTAACTTAGCTTAGATGTATGCAGTGCCTTACTTAGAAAGCCCACATGATAGCTAAACTTTGTAATCCGAAATATCAATTTCAGTAGAGTATAAGGTTCGAAGATCATACCTTACAGAATCTTTGTTTCGATATTTACAGCTGCTTACCTTAAGATCTAATTTAACAAATGGTAAGGCATTTGACTTCCACAAAGTATGCGATAAGCATAAGAACAATGTCTGAATAATAAGATATTAAGGTTCTCTTTTAACAAATGATAAGATATCAATTTCCACAAGGTTTGTGGTCCGAGGACCATACTTAACCAAGTTTCTGTTTGACACTTAAGCATAGTAACTTCAAATGTTAATTTTCCCAAAGTAGGAGGTCTGAGGACCCGGCATAACTAAGGTTTTGTTTAACAAATGATAAGATATCAATTTCCACAAGGTTTGTGGTCCGAGGACCATACTTAACCAAGTTTCTGTTTGACACTTAAGCATAGTAACTTCAAATGTTAATTTTCCCAAAGTAGGAGGTCCGAGGACCCGGCATAACTAAGGTTCTGTTTAACAAATGATAAGATATCAATTTCCACAAGGTTTGTGGTCCGAGGACCATACTTAACCAAGTTTCTGTTTGACACTTAAGAATAGTAACTTCAAATGTTAATTTTCCCAAAGTAGGAGGTCCGAGGACCCGGCATAACTAAGGTTTTGTTTAACAAATGATAAGCTATCAATTTCCACAAGGTTTATGGTCCAAGGACCATACTTAACCAAGTTTTTGTTTGACACTTAAGAATAGTAACTTCAAATGTTAATTTTCTCAAAGTAGGAGGTCCGAGGACCCGGCATAACTAAGGTTCTGTTTAACAAATGATAAGCTATCAATTTCCACAAGGTTTATGGTCCGAGAACCATACTTAACCAAGTTTCTGTTTGACACTTAAGAATAGTAACTTCAAATGTTAATTTTCCCAAAGTAGGAGGTCCGAGGACTCGGCATAACTAAGGTTTTGTTTAACAAATGATAAGCTATCAATTTCCACAAGGTTTATGGTCTGAGGACCATACTTAACCAAGTTTCTGTTTGACACTTAAGAATAGTAACTTCAAACCCCTGAGGTATTTATAACTTTGAACTGTTAACTAACAAAAGCACATTTTATTAATAATAATACCTTCAAAGGTTATTTACATTCCATGGGCGTGGTACAATTCTTTCATCTAGGTCAGCTAGCCGATAAGACCCTATGCCTGCTACTAAAACAATGCGATAGGGGCCTTCCCAGTTTGGTCCTAGCTTACCCCAAGCTGGGTTCTTAGAAGTGCCCACAACTTTTCTTAGTACAAGATCCCCAGGTGCGAGTGGCCTTAGCTTCACGTGGGGCATCATATCCCCGTTTAAGCTTCTGTTGATAATAAGCCATTTGGACCATAGCTGCCTCGCGCCGTTCCTCAACTAAATCAAGACCTTTCTCTAGGAGGCCATCGTTATTCTCCGGGCTAAAAGAACTCGTCTTTAGGGTGGGAAAACCAGATTCCAGAGGTATCACCGCCTCGGCTCCATAAGTCATAGAGAATGGCATTTCTCCCGTGGACCTGCGCGGTGTAGTTCGATACGTCCACAGAACATGTGGGAGTTCTTCTACCCATCTGCCCTTCGCATCATCCAACCTTTTCTTGAGCCCACTGACTATGACCTTGTTAATGGCCTCGGCCTGCCCATTTCCCTGAGGATAAGCTGGGGTGGAGTATCTATTTATGATGCCCATATCACCACAATATTTCCTAAAAGCCTTGCTGTTGAATTGAACGCCATTGTCCGAGATAAGTGTGTGTGGTATACCAAATCTAGTGACGATGTTTTTCCAGACAAACTTCTTGGAATCAACGTCTCTGATATTTGCTAAGGGCTCGGCCTCAACCCATTTAGTGAAGTAGTCCGTCCCCACGAAAAGCCATCTTTTGTTTCCTGCAGCCCTCGAAAATGGCCCCACTATGTCCAATCCCCATTGTGCGAAAGGCCAAGGACTGGAGAGAGGGTTGAGAACCCTTCCAGGTTGATGAATATTAGGGGCGAACCTCTGGCATTGATCACATTTTCGAGCATCATCCTGAGCCTCCCTCTGCATATTGGGCCACCAATAATCCTGAGTCAGAGCTCTGTGGGCTAAGGATCTTCCCCCGGTGTGGCTCCCACAAATCCCTTCATGCAGTTCTTCCAGAAGTGTTTCTGTTGATTCAGGGTGCACACACAACAAGTACGGTCCTGAAAAGGATCGTTTATACAGTTTCTGGTCCTCGAACAACCAGAAACGTGGCGCGTTTCGACGTATCTTATCTGCTTCAGACTTGTCTTTAGGAAGGATGTCGTTCTTAAGAAAAGATACGACTGGGTCAATCCAACTAGGTCCATGCCTTATCATATGGATGCGAGCTGCGTTGACAGCGATAAGAGCTGGCTCTAGCAAATCCTCTACAAGGATAATCCTGGGCAAACCCTGAGCCGAAGACGTTGCTAACGTGGCCAAAGAATCTGCATGGGTGTTTCCACTCCTAGAGATGTGAGACAAGACAAAGGAATCGAATTTAGCTTGCTGACATTTGACCTGGGCCAAGTATTCTTGCATTCTTGGGTCCCTAGCCTCCATGGTCCCCATGACCTGGCCAACCACTAACTGGGAGTCCGAGAACGCATGGACTTCCTTTCCACCCATCCTATGTACCATGTTCATGCCCACCAAGACTGCTTCGTACTCGGCCTCATTATTAGTAGCCGAAAACGACAGCTTTAGAGATTTTTTGAAGACAATTCCCTCAGGGGATATCAGGACAAGTCTGATACCAAACCCTTTCTGATTAGCTGCCCTATCCACATACACTTTCCAAGTCAGAGGTGCTGCGGCTGTGATCACACCAACTGATTTTTCATCCATGTGTGCTTCTTTCAGGGTTTCTTCTAGCAATGGTTCGGTAAACTCTGCCACCAAGTCAGCAAGGACCTGGCCCTTCACCGAGATGCGAGGCCTGTATTTAACGTCAAAGGCTCCCAAAATGGTTCCCCACTTTGCCACCCTACCAGAGTAATCGGCGCTGCGTAACACCGCCTTGAGAGGAAATTGGGTCAGAACCACCACAGTGTGGGACTGGAAATAATGAGGAAGCTTCCGCGTAGCATGAACTATGGCCAGAAGTGCTTTCTCCAAGAGTAGATAGTGCACCTCAGCCTCATTCAAAGACTTACTAACGTAGTAGACCGGTCTTTGCACCCCGCTTTCATCTCTTATGAGGACCAGGCTGACCGCATGGACGGCCACTGCCAGATAAGCAAACAAGACCTCGTCCGCCTCGGGGCGAGACAAAATGGGTGGCCGAGAAAGATATTGCTTAAGCTGTTGGAAGGCTAACACGCAGTTCTCGGTCCATTGAAACCCTTTCCATTTATTCAACAATTGGAAGAAAGGACGGCACCGGTCAGCTGACCGAGAGATAAATCTGCTTAGTGCAGCAATTCTTCCGGTTAATTTCTGGATTTCTTTTGGGTTCCGAGGCAGCTGCAAATCCTGAATAGCCTTGACCTGCGCTGGGTTTACCTCTATGCCTCTATGAGTAATCATATATCCCAAGAACTTTCCAGATCCCACGCCAAAAGAGCACTTTGAGGCGTTAAGGCGCAACCTATACTTTCTTAGCACCTGGAAGGTGTCGGCTAGATCCTTCACGTGTGAAGGTATTTTTTTACTCTTCACCACCATATCATCCACATATACCTCAATGGTCTTCCCTAGTTGCTGTTCGAACATTCTGGTCATCATTCTTTGGTAGGTAGCCCCAGCATTCTTCAACCCAAACAGCATGACCTTATAGTGGTAGTTCCCTGTTGGAGTAATGAAAGCAGTCTTCTCTTGATCCTCCAATGCCAATGGAATCTGATGGTAACCTTGGAAGGCATCCAAAAAACTCATACGAGGATGTCCGACAGTGGCGTCCACAAGCTGATCAATACGCGGCATTAGGAACGAATCCTTGGGGCAGGCCTTGTTCAAATCTATGAAGTCCACACATACTCTCCACGTTCCATTCTTCTTTTTTACCACAACCGTATGCGCCAACCATTCGGGGTAGAAAACTTCTTTAATAGCCCCAGCCCTCTTGAGTTTGAGCACCTCCTTCCTGACAGCTTCGGAATGTTCTTTGGAAGAACGCCGAGGTGGCTGCCTTCTCGGAACAATGGTGGGGTTGACATTCAAATGATGAAAAATGAAGCTCGGATCTACGCCTGGAGCCTCATAAGGGTCCCACGCAAAAACATCAATATTACCTTTCAGAAATTCCAACAACCCCATCTTCTCCTGGTGTGGCAAACGTATGCCAGCTTGGAAGAACCTCTCTGGGTCATCCGCTATCAAAAACTTCTCTAAATCTTCACAAAGAGCATCCGGAGCTGTTAATTGCTATGAGTCCTTGATGAGCAAAGCCGATGACTCGGCTTCTGTCTGATGAAGCACTGCGGCCGATATGCATTGTCTGGCCACCGATTGGCTGCCGAGGATCTCTTCAACATATTCCCCAGAGGGGAACATAACCTTAACATGCAAGGTAGAGGAGACGGCTCTCAGAGCGTGCAGCCATGGCCTGGCGAGGATGGCTGTATACGGGGAGTACGCGTCAACCACAATGAAATCCACCTCCACCGTTTCTGAGCCGGATTGAACGGGCAAACGAATCTGTCCCTTCGGCACAACGGACTTTCCTTCAAAGCTTATGAGTGACGAGTCATAAGGAGTAAGATCTTCCAGCTTCAACCTTAGCCCCTTAAATAAATTAAGGTACATGATATCTGCACCACTGCCCTGATCAATCATCACCCTTTTCACATCATAATTCCCTATACTGAGAGTAACCACAAGAGCATCGTCATGGGGTTCAATGGTACCAACCTTATCCTCCTCTGAAAATCCCAAGACGGGTAAAGTCACTTTCAACCTCTTCGGCCTGAGAATGGGAAACCGCCATTACCCTAGTGGGACCTGAGCCAGTCCTACCAGGTGCAGCGAAGATAACGTTAATTGTTCCCAATGCCGGCTGAGATTGATTATTCTTCTGATTGTTTGAGCCGGATTGACTGCCCTACCCATTAGGTTGACACAGGTGCTGCTTCAGTTTTTCTTCACTGACAAGCTGCTCCAAGTGGTTCCAAAGGGTCCGACAATTCTCGGTAGTGTGGCCCACGTCCGGATGGTACTGACAAAAGAGGTTCTGATTCCTCTTTGCGGGGTCTCCTGCCATCTTACTAGGCCACCTGAAGAAGGGCTCCTTACGAACTTTCTCCAATAATTAGTGTACTGGTTCTCAGAACACAGTGTTCACGGCCTGAGCTGCTGCCGAGCCGGACTGCCCGATGTAATCTCTCCTCGGCTTGTTGTTGTGGTATCTGTCCAACTTGAAATCCCTTCTCTCCTGCGGGATAACCTTCTCCTTACCCTTTCCTTGCTGCTGGTCCTCCTCTACCCTTTTGTATTCATTAATTCGATCCATGAGGCAACGTACGCTGCGGACGGGCTTTTTGGTCAAGGACTTCCTCAAATCATGATCAGTAGGAAGGCCTACCTTAAAGGTATTGAGCGCCACCTCATCAAAATCACCATCTATCTCGTTAAACATCTCCCAGTACCGGTTGGAGTATGCTTTCAACGTCTCCCCTTCCCTCATGGTCATAGATAACAGCGAGTCCAATGGCCGAGGCACTCTGCTACACGTAATAAACCGCGAAGCGAATGCTCTAGTAAGCTCCCCAAAAGAACCTACAGACCCCGATTTAAGGCCATTGAACCACCTTATAGCAACAGGTCCCAAGCTAGAGGGGAAAACTTTACACATCAGGGTCTCGTTGTGAGAGTGCACCGCCATCCTCTGGTTAAAGTGACTTACGTGCTCCACCGGATCAGTCCGGCCATTGTAGATGGTAAAGGTGGGCTGGGTGAATCTCCTGGGAGCCTCCCCTTCTCAATCCTCCGTGAGAATGGAGATTTGGAAAGTTGGTGCAACGCCCGACTCATAGCATCGTTCCCCATGCCCCTGGAAGGAAGTTTCTTGTGTCTGCGAGCTGGCGGGTCGTCCTCCTCACAAGAGGACATTGCGCTGGGGGGTGAGCATGACCTCGAGTTGTAACTACCTCCCCGGACCTCCGCTGAGGAAGGATTAGATGAGGACGGTGAAGGCCTACGTCTGGCACGGCGCAGCTTTCTTTTCAAACGACTAATCTCCTTCTGCATGGCTTTAGCACCATCCTCGTGGGTGGTGCTACCCCCGCCATGAGTATGGCTAGCCCTAGGGTATTCTGTATGGACGCTTCCCTCTCGACCCATTTGACACTCAAGACGCTCGAAATGATCCTTCGGTTGTGATCCCTGTGATTCTGCATGGTGAGAACCTAGGCCTGCCATCGTATCCCAGCTCCTTTCAGACTAGATTCCCACAGACGGTGCCAATTTGTAAGTGCACAATTGCACCTGGACCCAAAGATTATTATGGGCTCAGGCCCAATGAGCCTTAAACAATGAAATTTGTAGAATGTGGGCTTGAAATCTAGATTAGAAGTACTGAGAACTTGATAACAGGCTATGGGGTGCAAACACTTGTAAATAATGAATGATAATTGCAGATGAACCTCCTCGGACGTGAGCCGAGGACTACTTCTGTATTATTTCTCTTTCTTTCTTAAAGATTACAATTCTTAATTTCTTTCTTGGTTACTGACTGATCCCCCTTAAATACTTCTTTTCCTGATACTTTATCCACGTGTTGCTTAAACCCCCTCCCCTCTAGATATTTCTTCTCTTAGTACCTTTGAATAGTGACTAGAAGTTTCAGTTCTACTGTTCACGGGTCGCTTCCCCGTTAATGCGATCAAGGAGGTAGGTGCAGAGTCTTTAATGCGGAGGTGGCAGCCTTTGCTCTTGATATTTTTCTAACACTGGTGTATCTAGAAGGTTCAGGGTTTCCCCCTTTTAACCAACAGTTTTTCCAGAATTCTACCTTGACCTTCGTAGTGAATCTTCGAGTTCTCTTGTGTCTGTCCGAGGAGAAACTCACCCTCGGATGTGTCCTCGGACCCTCGGATGTGTCCTCGGACCCTCGGCGTATGGGCCGATTCGCAATGCTAACAAATTCTTAGCTCATGAACAGATCGGCCCTCCTTGCTTGAGCCCAAAGGCCCAAATGCCCGCTTGGGCCCTTTTACTCCCCACAATATCCAATTTCATCCGTAAATTTTAAAGCAAAGTGCTAGTAAAAGTCATGTTAAAACTATTACTAAAATCTCAAAAATTAAGTTAATATAAATCATAACTCAACAAAATTAACATAAAATAGTCAATTTAATTTAAACACGTAATTTGGGACTCACATTCTTGATAATTTGGAGAATATATTATTTTTTCTCAAAATTTTATATGAAATTCGTATAACATGCATGTTAGATTCTCTATTAATTGTTAAAAATAAGTTTGACACTTCAGATAAAAATTATCTAGAAATAAATAGAAAGTTAGAATGTGTAATGTTTTGAATAAACTTCATAAAAATTAAGGATGACAAACTAAATTAATCTAAATTTTAGGAACTATGAAGTAAGAACGTATCACAAATGGTTAGGCCCAAGCATAATACAATAGAAAAGATCAACCATATATGGTGCTTTGGGATATTGCAAGATCCTAGGAGCTGATGTAGCACTTCTCTGTAGTTGAGTTCAGTAGTTGTTACCGAATCCTTAGCCTTTGGAAATTCTAATGTCTCAGCTGAATATATAGAAACTAAGTTTAGTATAAATTTATGTTGTTGTTAAAGGTGCCAATCAGTTGAGTTACAAAGCTCATAAGTCATGACAATCATTTTTAGCCTTGTATCTCTATGCATCCTTGACCATACTCTCAATATCTTGATTGGGTAGCGATCTTCCTTTTCACACCCCAGGTCTTCTCTTCAGCGGAAACGTTAAGGATGTCATTACATCAATGGCAGCCTTAATGTTTCTACTGAGGATAAGACCACTGGTGTATATGAATGAATTACTCACCCTTGTATTAGACTCTCTTTTAGAGAGAAAAAGGAAATTAATCTTTGTTTGGTATTAGAGGTAATGAATGGCTTCCTTTTGTCCATGAAAGATTTTTACTATTACTAGTGACTTGGGGTAGAGCATGAGAAGTGGGTGTTGGAGTTGATGACAAACTCATGTATTGCAAATTATGCCATGCCATACTTATCAGATGCTATAGCTCTAATATTAGCAAGGGATAGAGACAAGTCTAGTGGTATTTATTGTTGTGCTTATTTATGAGCAACTCTTTGTTTTCTTGTGTTTTCTATTTAATGTTTATCTAAACTGAAAAAAAACATTGCAGTTATAATGGCCGATATGAGTAGCAATAGCTTGGTAACTTTTTATTACTTTTTGTGGTGTTTGTTGATGGCATTAGAATAATTTTGTAGTTTAGTATAGTTTATTTGGGAAAGTTGAAGGATTCTCAAAAGTTTCATAAAATTGTGTAGTCAGTAATCATTGGACTTTGGTAGTGGTCTAGATTTCTTGCAAAGAGAACAAGATCAAATAACAACAGTGCATAATCTACAATATCAAGATTACACATACTAATTAAGTTTTTTTTTTTTTTTTTTTTAATGTAATCACACCCTGATTATCTCAAAGAGTTGTGTTGTACTGAGATCTGTCCAACTTACTTGGAAGGTGTCATAAACATTAAACACTTGTAAAGATTAACTTTTTAATTTTAATTTTACATTTTGGATGATAAGCCTTAAGATTGTATATTAAACCCTTGATATAGTTTAGCAAAAATTAAAGAATTCCATGATTTGATGATGCTGATAGTTTTTGGATTTTTTAGGTACCATCAATTACTCCAGAATGAATGCCTCCTCACCCGTCCAAGAGAGAGGAAAATTTTGTGGAGGTGGCCCTTGTAACAAAACATCAGATTTCACTTGAAGTGGGAAATAGAAGGATTTAATTATATACACAAGGTTTGTGGCCCTGCATTTCAGTTGGATTTCATCGCCATCACTACGCCATTGCTACAAAGCCTAAGTAATACCAATTGAATTACAAAGCTCTTAATCGGTTAAGGTCTAATTAAATATGTAAATGAGTTTAAAAGTACGTAAATGGGTTCAAGTTATTTTAACCGATAAATTTGTTTGAATGGTCTGAGTGATTAAATCCCACTTACATAAAATATAAATTAATTGATATCTTAACATGATGGTAATTTAATCCATATATTTCAAATTCTAATTAATTTGGATTTTTTTTTTCTTTGGATTCTTGCACTCCTATTAACCTCACACCTTTTTAATGAATACATGCACAACTATTGAACATCTCGCCAATTCTCTTCCTTACCTTATAAGCATAATTACTTGTCTCTTGCGTAAGCTTAAGAAGGAAAAATTGGTGTGCAATTGAAAAATAATCCATTCAAAGTTGTGAGTTTCAGCTAATTTAGGAAGGTGATATTACAACATCTTTACAAATATGGAGAATTAATAGGAAAAAAGAACAATATAGTTATAGTTGTTGGGCTAGAATTTTTTAGCAAATCGTGTCTTAATGAATAATATTTTACAACTTAGACGTTGCATATGAAAACATACCTTCAGGCCTATATAAATTTAAGTGCAGCACCTATTTTAAACATTGCACCTAGTGAGTTCTGGAAAAGGAGTTAAACTAGAAAGTGAAAATCATGGAATACCCTTCTTTTTTGAAAATTTTCATCTTCATGATGAATGCCAACTTATTAGAAACATTTTTGGTTATAAGGAGTTTTGTATCAAAGCTGATCAAAATCCTAAAAGAAGGTCTTTGTTTATGTTAGAGTATCAAGAGAGCTTTTTCTAACTTGGACCTCTCCTAAGCAACAGGTAACCAATCATGATTTTATTGTTGGTTGTTATCAAAAATAATTTTGAATCCTTCTAGTAAAATGCTAGTTCTTTTGCTTTAAATTTGGTTTAATGTTGTTTCTTTCATCTACTGAATATTGTAATTTCTTGAATGTGGCAGGAAGTACCATGTAATTTGTGTGGAAGCAAAATGAAATAAGCTATGGATTGTAGGAGTAATTCAAATTAGGTACTAAAAATATAATATCATGGGACTTTCTTGTACTCTCTGGCTTATTAAGCCTGTTTAAAAAACTCTATATCTTACTTTGGTGTTTATGTGTTTTAATAAGTATTATTGTTTCCTCAAAAAAAATTGGAATAATTATTCTATTAACTTTACATGGTATTTGGTTCCAGTAATTTTTTTATTTTATTTTTTAATTTCATGTGATTTATATTGTGATGGTATGATTGCAATTTTCGAAAGATATGATTTGGTCCATTTTTTTCTTTTTTAATTTTTAAAAGTTCCTTTATTTTAGGAAAAGTACTATGTCCACAACATTTTTACAATAAATCATAGGTGATTAGTTATTTTTGGCTCAAATTTGAATTTAGCACTGAGATTAGTTTTTTAACCCAACAATAACAACCTACCACTTAGGATTTGTTGTAAAAATGTCGTGGATATATCATTTTTTCATTTATTTTAGACCCTCCCCAAAAAATATCCATGTCCAGAACTAATTTCTCATGTAATATGTTGAATATGAACCAAGTTTCACAAAACATAAGGCTCCCTCAAACTGAATAGCTAAGCTAAGCCAATCTTAGTTTTGAGATTTGTAACGGTTTCACAACATGAGGAAAACGCATTCAGCTAAAATAAAAAAATGCTACACTTCTTGAAAAATTTCTTTCCAACTTGTCAATAGGATTGAAATTGCTCGAAGATTGACAATTAGAGGCTCCTTCAAGGTTTAATATGAAGAACTAAACTTTTTTTTTTGAGAATCATATGAAAACTAAACTGAGTTTGAGCATGCTATATATGACTTCAAATTTAAATTTGGACTCAAGTGCCAAGGATTGGCTGTGTGGCACTAACCATATATTAATAATGTTTATTCTGAACCTAAGCTTTATGAAAAAGAAATTAAAGGTTTCAATTCTAGCTTGGTGTGAAATTTTTATAAACCATGTTCTAAAGGTAGAATGCATTTTCAGCACTTTGAGATGGTAAGCAAGACTATGAGTCTATGACTATGAATACTCAGTTTTTTTATTTTGGAGAAAAAAAGTCTAGTTTGAAAAATAAAGCATCTCATCCAAGGCACTAAAAAGTCTCAAAGAACCTGTATCAAAACTCAATAGAATTTTTAAACCCAGGACTTCAGCCTGTTCCTTCCTATGAGAAAAGGCTGGGATAATAATAATATTTATCAGAATGTGTTTAAGCAAAATGCTCTAAGATTGAGTCAAGTTAAGATAGGCTTAAAGGCGCATTTGAGATCATTCACGAAGGCTAAACCCAATCTCATTTCACAATTTGTTGTTTTTCAAATTGAAAAGTTTGAGTGGTCTGTGACTTGATTCGGCTCAGCTCCATAGAAAAATATAAGAATCCATTAAATTGGATTTGTTTGATTGTGTGTTCTTATGAGCATAAATGCATAATAGAATATATGCAGCCTTAAGAACGCTTGATAAAGAATGCCAATTTTGCAATGGATAATTTTCAAAGAAGAATATGGAATAGCTTCATCATCTTTAACCTATTCGCTCCCAATGGAAAATGCTACATTCTTTAATCTTCTTTACTTTAATTTTTGTTTGAGATGAATGCAAAACTTATAGTTGCAGCCTTCTGGGAAAAGAGAAAAGCTGATAATGTTCAATGCAAAACCTGCAGTCTTCTGCCTATATAGTTGTGTAAGTGTAAAATTTTCTTTCAAAAAGATTCCATAACGAATCTCCTTTATTCCAGAAAATTGAAGGAAAAAAGGGGAAAAGAAATGAAGAGCCTGCAGATGTTTGTCCACATTAAATTGTCATAGCAATTTATTTTGTTTGAAGATTAAATGAAAGAGGCAATAAAAAAAAATAAAAAATAAAAAGTGTAGCAAGGTAGACTTGACATATCTTAAACCTTAATGTAACTTATAATAGAAAAAACAAGTAATAGAAACATTTTTGGAGGAGACACTGTTTATTTATTTTTCATTTATACTCACTTTAAAAAATAAATCTTAATTTTTACCACTATGTTAATATCCATATGCTAATGTAGTATTTAAGGCCAGGATGAAGGTTCTAGTTCCATTCCTACTTAGAGAACCATGTGTCATTTTCATCAATTTAAAAAGAAAGAGATAATAAACACCCACTTCAGTCCAATTTTGTCCATTTTGGTCCAATTAGGTCCATTTCGATTAAATTAAGTCCACTTCAGTTCACTTTGAACCATTTCGGTCCCTTCAGTCCACTTCAGTTCAATTCTATTTTTTTCCAATTCTAACCACTTCAATCCATTCAGTCAACTTTGGTCCATTCAGTCCACTTTGTTCATTTGGTCTCTTTAGTCCATTTCGGTCCACTTTGATCCCTTAGGTCCATTTCAGTCCATTCGGTCATTTTAGCCCATTTCAGTCCATTAGGTCCACTTTGGTGCATCTGGTTCACTTTAGTCCAATTTAGACCATTTAGTCTGACTAGGTCCATTTGGTCCAGTTCAGTCCATTGTTCCCTAACAGGCACTTAACTATTTTGAGCATGCCTGAGTTAAGTTGAGTCTAGAATGATTTGGTTCAATTGAGTTGATAAGAATTTTGTGTTGTTTGATCCTTGCTAATAATAATAAAACAAAAATAATGTGCATAACTTATCCAATTTCATCGGTAAATTTTGAAACTAAGTGATAGTAAAAGTTATGTTAAAACTATTACAATTTTGAAAATTAAATTAATATAAATTGTAACACAACAAAATTAAAATAAAATAGTCATTTAAAATTAATAAGTGATGTGGGACTCATGTGCTTGATATTTTGGCTAATATATTATTTTTTCTCTCTAAAGGTTATATGAAATTCATATAACATGCATGTCATATTCTTTACTAATTATTAAAATAAGTTTGACACTTGGAATATAAATTAACTAGAAACAAATTTTAAGTTAGAAAGTGTTTTCAAATAAACTTCTTAAAAAAAAAATTTAAGGACGAAAAAACTAAATTAGTGTAAATTTTAGTTGTAAACTTGTAATGCCATTACCCGGCCCCTCCAAGCCAGCCCAAAGCCCAGTTCAACTAAAAAAGAAAAGTAAAAAGTAAAAACCCATTAAAACCCTTTTAACCCACGGACCACGGTTACGTACAAACCAAATTTAGGAAAATAAAAAAGAGAGAGAGACCGAAAGATAGAGGCCGGAGAAAGTAGAGACTAGAGAGTGAACCAAGGATGTGAAAATAAAAATAATGAAGAAAATGAAGCTAAATAGAGGCACGGTGAAAACAAATATATAAAAAGATGGGAGATTTAGAGGTGGGTTTGAAATGGTGAAATAGTAGTGTTTAACTGAGATAAGAAATGAATATAAAAAGAAAAGAGTAGCAGTCACGTAAGTAGGAGTGAAAAGGTGATTTTGGAAACTTCTTGGAATGTATGTAACAAATACCCTAAAGATGTTTGCTTTTTTACAAAAATACCAAAATTTAGGGTTGTGTTTGGTTCGGTTTCGGTAGGTTTTTATGGGTATGGCCAACCGAAACCGAATATTTCAGTTTGTCAAATTCTCAATCAAAGCCGACTAAAATGGCTGGAAATCAATCGGTTTTAGTGTATTTTGGTTTCAATCGGTTTTGGTCAATTTTCAGTTTTCCAAAGAGAGGGTTATTGAGATTTTAAAAACCCTAACTTTAATCACATATAAAAAAAACAAAATAATAGAGTAACAGAGAGAGAGCTGTTGAACATATTAGAACGACAGAGAAAGAAAAACATTCAACAATATTTATTCAACAATTTACACACAGATTTCAAAATAAAATTGAAAATATTTTGAATTAGCAAAAGGGTCCAGACAGAACTTTACCATTTCTACACCATAGCAGAAGCCTACACCATGCTTGAGCCTACCACCAAGTCTCTGTAGTAATTTTTCAATCTGAATTGAAGAAAGAATAGAGATATGTGACTCAGAGAGAAGAGTGAGGCATGGCCATGGTCCATGGGACTCAAAGAAAGAAAAGAAAAGAAAAAAAAATAAGGCGGCTGAAGTGAGAAGGGCAGAGACTTAGAGAGAAAATTGGGGAAGGAGGCACTAAAGCGAGAAGTGTAGAGAGAGATAGAGAGAAAATCAGGAAAGCGGGCGGCTAAAGAAAAGAAAAGAGAAGAATAGGAGAATTTATATCATATCAGTTAGCCAAAACTCAAGGAGCATACCACTAAGCCACTGATTAGTTATGTCTTAAAGTTACATAAATAAATAAATATATATATCAGTCTGTTTGGTCGGTTTCAGGTTGAAAAAATCTAACACCGAAACCGAAATATTTCGGTTTTCTAAAATTCAAACCGAAACAGAACCAAAAAATTGAACTTGGTTCAGTCAATTTCGACTGGTTTTTTTGGTTCATCTGTTTTTTGCACACCCCTATCAAAATTTATGTATATAATATTTTATAAGAAATCTATTTCATTTTATCAAGATTTAAAAAATAAATAAATAAACTATATTTATCTTGTGCGTTATTTCAGAATAGTGCACCAATATATTCCAAATATTGAAAAATTCCATGAAATGATCTCCGAAACATAATTAAAAAATTTAGAATAAAGTTATAATATATAGAGAGAGAAGAGTCTATAAAAAATATATAATATTGTTTGGTATTTGACACTTTGATTGATTGTTTGTAGTGGGGCAATACTAGGGAATAGGCCAAAGATAGAGATGCAAAAAAAAAAAAAAAAAATAGTCTTCTATTTTTGTTGACAGATAATTGCATCTTAATATATTAAGAAACAATAATTTTGTGTATTTATCTTGGTTGATAGTTTGTTAATACTATATGAATGCTTATTTGAGGTTTTTTTAATTTCTTTTTTCGATTATAGTCTGGCCCTCCCTAACAGGAAATCCTGGGTTTGTCCCTGATTACATCAACGGCAGCCTTAATGTTTCTATTGAGGAGAAGACCACTGGTGTATATGAATGAATTACTCACCCTTGTATTAGACTATCTTTTTGAGAGAAAAAGGAAATTAATCTTTGTTTGGTATTAGAGGCAATGGATGGCTTCCTTCTGTCCATGAAAGATTTTTACTATTACTAATGACTTGGGATAGAGTATGAGAAGTGGGTGTTGGAGTTGATGACAAACTCATGTATTGCAAATTATGTCATGCCATACTTATCAGATTCAAATGCTATAGCTCTAATATTAGCAAGAGATAGAGACAAGTCTAGTGGTATTTATTTTTGTGTTTATTTATGTGCAAATTTTTGTTTTCTTGTGTTTTCTATTTAATGTTTATCTAAACTGATAAAAAAATTTCTCCACTGTTTAGCCTGTTACATTTACTCTTTCAGTTCCTAGAATGTAGGTGCCTCCTTCTTTTGACGCGATGGTTACTTCACAATTATTAAATACTTGTGAGGTGTGGGGGATAAGAACTAGAGTTCAGATCTTTAGGAGGAAGCTTCACACACGTATACACTTAAATTAAACTAGAGTAAAATTTTTATCTTATAAAAAAAAAAACATTGCAATAATAAAGGCTGATATGAGTAGCAATAGCTTCGTAACTTTTTATTACTTTTTGTGGTGTTTGTTGATGGCATCAGAATAATTTTGTAGTTCAGTATTGTTTTATTTAGGAAAGTTGAAGGGGTACCAAAAGTTAGATAAAATGGTGCAGTCAATAGTCATTGGACTTTGGTAGTGGACTAGATTTCTTGCAAAAAGAACAAGATCGAATAACAACAGTGCATAATCTACAATATCAAGATTACACATACTAATTAAAGCTTTTTGTTTTTTTATGGAATCACACCCTAATTATCTCATAGAGTTGTGTTGTACTGAGATCTGTCCAACTTACTTGGAAGGGATAAACATTAAACACTTGTAAAGATTAATTTTTTAATCTTAATTTTACATTTTGGATGATAAGCCTTAAGATTGTATATTAAACCCTTGATATAGTTTAGCAACAATTAAAGAATTCCATGATTTGATGATGCTGATAGTTTTTGGATTTTTTAGGTATACCATCAATTACTCCTGAATGAATGCCTCCTCACCCGTCCCAGAGAGGGGGAAAAATTTGTGGAGGTGGCTATTGCAACAAAACATCAGATTTCACATATCCAACCATGTCAAAGAGTCTCATGATATTTAAGCTACAAGCTGGACATATATTACAACATTTCTTATAGAGTAACGCTAGAGATACATAAATTGGTACAATTTGTGCCACAACTTGCTCATATGGTGAGTTGTGAGTGGTAAAGGTGTAATGGTGGGTTCATATGGGGACACATTTTTACCACTCACAACTCACCATGTGGATGAGTTGTGACACAAGTTGTGCCATTTTATGTATCTTAACATTACTCTTTCTTACATGTCAATTCATCTCTACTTTTCACTCGAAATGTTTCAATTACATCTACTATTGCAGTCCTAGAGAAGCAGGAAATTTTGCACTTTATGATAAAACAACGAGGTGACATTATTATTATTTTTTTCCTCTCTCTCTCTCTCTCTCTCTCTCTCTCTCTCTCTCTCTCTCTCTCTCTCTCTCTCTCTCTCTCTCTCTCTCTTCAATTTGGTGAGGGTTGCAATGCCAAAAGGCAAACTATAGCTCGCTAATGAACCAAATTATTTTCTTGATTTTTTATTTTTATTTTTAATAAGATATTTTCTTAAGTTTTAGTCTTGAATGATCAGCTTGCAAATAGGAAGTTAGGTTAAATTATCATTGGTGAATGGCTGACATGTATCATTCAAAATGGCAAAAAATTAAGTAAACTACATTTCACCTCAAGATTGGCTGATCCGATCACATTTATTTATATATCTATATAATATCTAAAATTTGAAGCATATTATTTATTATTGCTATACTTCTATTGAACTATATTAGCAATCATGTCATTATTTTCTTTTCATCATTTTCAATTTTTTACACACACACACATAATTGTAACTTACCAAATATTAGGTTCATCACTTTCATTACCAAGACTTTACCTATCTTAAACCTTAATGTAACTTATAATAGAAAATACAAGTAATACGAATATTTTTGGTGGAAATACTATTTGTTTATTTTTCGTTTATACTCAAAAAAAAATCTTAATTTTCACCACTGTGATAATATCCATATGCTAATGTAGTATTGAAGGCCAGGTTGAAGGTTCTAGTTCCGTTTCTACTTAGAGAACCATATGTCATTTTCATCAATTTAAAGAGAGATACTAAACACCCACTTCAGTCCAATTTGGTCCATTTCGGTCCAATTAGGTGTTTGGTTCAATTCAATCCACTTTAGTTCTTTCAATTCACTTTGATCCATTTCGGTCACTTCAATCCACTTTGGTTCAATTCAGTCCATCTGATCTATTTCGGTCCATTTCGTTCCAATTCTAACCACTTCGGTCCCTTGGGTCCACTTTAGTTCATTTGGTCCTTTTGGCCCATTTCAATCCATTAAGTCCACTTTGGTGCATCTGGTCCATTTCGGTCCAATTTAGACCATTTGGTTCATCTAGGTCCATTTGATCCAGTTCAATCCATTGTTTCCAAACAATCACTTAGCTGTTTTGAGCATGCCTGAGTAAAGTTGAGTCTAGAATGATTTGGTTCAATTGAGTTGATAAGCATTTTGTGTCGTTTGATCCTAATAATAATAAAACTAAAATAAGGTGCGTAGCTTATCCAATTTCATCGGTAAATTTTGAAGCTAAGTGCAAGTAAAAGTTATGTTAAAACTATTATAATTTCAAAAATTAAATTAATATAAATTGTAACTCAACAAAATTAGAATAAAATAGTTATTTAAAATAAACACGTGATGTGGGACTCACATGCTCGATATTTTGGCCAATATATTATTTTCTCTCTAAAGGTTATATGAAATTCATATAACATGCATGCCAGTTTCTTTACTAATTATTAAAATAAGTTTTGACACTTGGAATATAAATTAACTAGAAACAAATTTTAAGTTAGGAAGTGTTTTCAAATAAACTTCTTTAAAAAAATTAGGGACGAAAAAACTAAATTAATGTAAATTTTAGTTGCTATGAAGTAAGATCGTTTCAGAAATGGTCAGTCCCAAGCGGAATACAATAGAAAATATCAAACATATGTGGTGGTTTGGGATATTGCAAGATCCTAGGAACTGATGTAGCACTTCACTATATGTATTTGAGTTGAGTTTAGTAGTTGTTACGGAGTCCTTAGCCTTAGGAAATTCTAGCGTCTCAGCTCATGAATAGAAACTAAGTTTAGGATAAGTATATCTTGTTGTTAAAGGTGCCTATATATTAAGTTACAAGAGGCTCTTGACAATTGTCATCTTTAGCCTTGTATCTCTATGCATCCTTGACCATCCTCTCAATCTCTTGATTGGGTAGTGATCTACCTTTTCATACCGCTGGTCTTCTCTTTAGTGGAAACATTAAGGGAATAGCTGGTAGAGTAGTTTGAGATGAAATTTTTGTAGTTTTCTGAAATATGTGTTGGTGAAAAAGTATGTGAAAATGTGTGTAATGATATTTAAAATGTTAAAAAATGAGTTTGAGATGGAAAACAAACTGACCCGAAGTATTTCATTACATCCAGGGATGGACCGTAGGAGGCCCAAGGGAACCGAGCCACCCTGGCCCAAAATTTTTTTATTAGGGATATTTTGTCTCTTTAATAGTTGGCTCCTCTTTTCAAAGCCTTAACCCCATTACCCGGCCCCTCCAAGCCAGCCCAAAGCCCAGTTCAACTAAAAAAGAAAACTAAAAACCCATTTAAAACCCTTTTAACCCACGGTTACGTACAAACCAAATTTAGGAAAATAAAAAAGAGAGAGACCGAAAGATAGAGGCCGGAGAGAGTAGAGACTAGAGAGTGAACCAAGGATGTGAAAATAAAAATAATGAAGAAAATGAAGCTAGATAGAGGCATGGTGGAAAACAAATATATAAAAAGATGGGAGATTCAGAGGTGGGTTTGAAGTGGTGAAATAGTAGTGTTAAACTGAGATGAGAAATGAATATAAAAGAAAAAAGTACCAGGCACGTGGGTAGGAGTGAAAAGCTGAGTTTGGAAACTTCTCAAAATGTATGTACCAAATACCCTAAAGATGTTTGCTTATTTACAAAAATACCAAAATTTATGTATATAACATTTTATAAGCAATCTATTTCATTTTATCAAGATCTAAAAAATAAATAAATAAATAAACTATATTTATTTTGTGTGTTATTTCAGAATAGTGCACCAATATACTCCAAATATTGAAAAATTCCATGGAATGATCTCCGAAACAGAATTCAAAATTTTAGAATAAAGTTATAATATATATAGAGAGAGAAGAGTCTAAAAAATATATAATATTGTTTGGTATTTGACACTTTTATTGTTTGTTTGTAGTTGGGCAATACTAGGGAATAGGCGAGAGATAGAGATGCAAGAAAAATAGTTTTTTATTTTTGTTGGTAGATAACTGCATTCTAATATATTAAGGAACAATAATTTTATGTATTTATCTTGATTGATAGTTTATTTATACTATATAGATGCTTATTTGAAATTTTTTGAATTTTCTTTTTTCGCTTATAGTCTAGCCCTTCCTAACATGAAATCTTGGGTTCATCCTTGATTATATCAATGGCAGCCTTAATGTTTCTACTGAGGAGAAGACCACTGGTGTATATGAATGAATTACTCACCCTTGTATTAGACTCTCTTTCTGAGAGAAAAAGGAAATTAATCTTTGTTTTGTATTAGAGGTAATGAATGGCTTCCTTTTGTCCATGAAAGATTTTTACTATTACTAGTGACATGGGGTACAGTATGAGAAGTGGGTGTTGGAGTTGATGACAAACTCATGTATTGCAAATTATGCCATGCCATACTTATCAGATGCTATAGCTCTAATATTAGCAAGCGATAGAGACAAGTCTAGTGGTATTTATTTTTGTGTTTATTTATGTGCAACTCTTTGTTTTCTTGTGTTTTTTATTTAATGTTTATCTAAATTGATAAAAAAAATTTCTTCACTGTTTAGCCTGTTACATTTACTCTTTTAGTTCCTAGAATGTAGATGCCTCCTCCTCTTGGCATGATAGTCACTTTATAAGTATTAAATGTTTATAAGGTATAGGAGTAAGGACCGAGGATCAAGTCTCTAGAAGAGAGTTTCATACACATATACACTTAGATTAGGCTAGAGTAGAATATCTATATTGTAAAAAATAAAAAATAAAAAATAAAAAACATTGCAATAATAAAGGCTGATATGAGTAGCAATAGCTTTGTCTTTTTGTGGTGTTTGTTGATGGCATCAGAATAATTTTGTAGTTCAGTATTGTTTTGTTTGGGAAGGTTGAAGGGGTACCAAAAGTTAGATAAAATTGTGTAGTCAGTAATTTGGACTTTGATAGTGGACTAGATTTCTTGCAAAAAGAACAAGATCGAATAATGACCGTCCATAATCTACGATATCAAGATTACACATAGTAATTAAAGCTTTTTTTTTTTGTTTTTTTTTTTTGTTGATGGAATCTCACCCTAGTTATCTCATAGAGCATGTGTTGTACTGAGATCTGTCCAACTTACTTGGAAGGGATAAATATTAAACACTTGTAAAGATTAATTTTTTAATTTTAATTTTACATTTTGGATGATAAGCCTTAAAATTGTAATATTAAACCCTTGATATAGTTTAGCAACAATTAAAGAATTCCATGATTTGATGATGCTAATAGTTTTTGGATTTTTTAGGTATACCATCAATTACTCCTGAATGAATGCCTCCTCACCCGTCCTAGAGAGGGGAAAAAAATTGTGGAGGTGGCTATATTGCAACAAAACATTAGATTTCACTTATAGTAGGAAATAGAAGGATTTAATTATATATACAAGGTTTCTGGCCCTGCATTCTAGTTAGATATCATCCGCTACGCCATTGCTACAAAGCCTAAGTGATATTAGTTGAATTACAAAGCTCTTAATTAGTTAAGGTCTAATTAATTATGTAAATGAGTTTATCAAAAAAAAAAAAAAGTAGGTAAATGGGTTCAAGTTATTTCAACCGATAAATATGTTTGAATAATCTATGGGTGATTAAATCCCACCTACATAAAATATAAACCAATTGATATCTTAACATGATGGTAATAAATTGTATCCGTATATTTCAAATTCTAATTAATCTGGATTTTTTTTATCTTTGGATACATGCACTCCCATGAACCCCACGCCTTTTTAATGAACACATGCACGAGTATTGAACATCACTCCAATTTTCTTCCTTACCTTATAAGCATAATTACTTTTCTCTTGCGTAAGCTTAAGAAAGAAAATTTGGTGTGCAATTGAAAAATAATCCATTCAAAGTTGTGAGTTTTAGCTAATTTAGGAAGGTGATATTACAATATCTTTGCAAATATGGAGAATTAAGAGGAGCAAAGAACAATATAGTTATAGTTGTTGCGCTGGAAATTTTGAGCATATCATGTCCTAATAAATAATATTTTACAACTTAGATGTTGCGAAGCATATGAAAACATACCTTCAGGCCTATATAAATTTAAGTGCAGCACCTATTTTAAACATTGCACCTAGTGAGTTCTAGAAAAGGAGTTAAACTAGAAAGTGAAAATCATGGAATACCCTTCTTTTTTTAAAATTTTCATCTTCATAATGAATGCTCAACTTATTAGAAATATTTTTGGTTATAAGGAGTTTTGTTTCAAAGCTGATCAAAATCTTAAAAGAAGGTCTTTGTTTATGTTAGAGTATCAAGAGAGCTTTTTCTAACTTGGATCTCTCCTAAGCAACAGGTAACCAATCATATTTTTATTGTTAGTTGTTATCAAAAATAATTTTGAATTCTTCTAGTAAAAATGTTTGTTCTTTTGCTTTAAATTTGGTTTGATGTTGTTTCTTTCATCTACTGAATATTGTGTTTTCTTAAATGTGGCAGGAAATACCATGTAATTTGTGTGGAAGAAAAATGGAATAAGCTATGGATTGTAGGAGTAATTCAAATTCGCTACTAAAAATATAATAACTTGGAACTTTCTTGTACTCTCTTGCTTATTAAGTTTGTTTAAAAAACTTTATATACTACTTTTATATTCGTGTGTACCAATAAGTATTACTGTTTCTTAAAAAAAAAAATTTGGAATAATTATTCTATTAACTTTACATGGTATTTGGTTCTAGTAATATTTATTTTATTTTTTAATTTCATGTGATTTATATTGTGATGGTATGATTGCAACTTTCGAAAGATATGATCTTCAATCAAGGTCCTTTTTTTCTTTTTTAATTTTTAAAAGTTCCTTTATTTTAGGAAAAGTGTTATGTCCACAACATTTTTATAATAAATCATAAGTGGTTAGTTGCTATTAGTTCAAATTTGAATTTAGCATTAAGATTACTTTTTTAACCCAACAATAACAACTAGTAACAACCTGTTACTTAAAATTTGTTATAAAAATGTTATGAACATATCATTTCTCTTATTTTAGACCCCCCAAAAAAAAATCCATGTCCAAAACTAATTTCTCACATAATATGTTGAATATGAGCCAAGTTTCACAAAACATAAGGCTCCCTCAAACTGAATAGCTAAGCTAAGCCAATCTTATTTTTGAGATTTGTAACGGTTTCACATCATGAGGAAAACGCAATCAGCAAAAAAAAAAAGAAAAAAAAGCTACACTTCTTGAAAAATTTCTTTCCAACTTGTCAATAGGATTGAAATTGCTCGAAGATTGACAATTAGAGGCTCCTTCAAGGTTTAATATGAAGAACTAAACCTTTTTTTTAATTGAATCATATGAAAACTAAACTGAGTTTGAGCATTCTATATATGACTTCAAATTTAAATTTGGACTTAAGTGCCAAGGATTGGCTGTGTGGCACTAACCATATATTAATAATGTTTATTTTGAACCTAAGCTTTATGAAAAAGAAATTAAAGGTTTCAATTCTAGCTTGGTGTGAAATTTTTATAAACCATGTTCTAAAGGTAGAATGCATTTTCAGCGCTTTGAGATGGTAAGCAAGACTATGATGTGGCGTTTGGTATGAGGGAATCCACATTACTCTTGGCATCTAGATTCTTAGGAATGTGATTATTAGGAATTACATTCCTAGGAATGTAGCTATTCCTAGGTTTGGTTTCATTGGGAATCTCTTAATATTTCTAGGGATGTGAGATGATAATGTTTGATTTATTTTCAGGAATCTTAAATGAATTATTTATTTTTTCTCATTCTATCCTTAGATTTAAATGTGAACTACCAAGTCCTTTAAAAAAAATCTCCTTTAAATAAATAATGAAAAACCAAATATAAACTATTAATTATGACAAATTTATTTAAATTATAGTCTACCATTTCAAAATGACAGGTACAACACAAAAATAACTATTTAAATTCTCAAATACTTTTATTCTTAATAATAATTTTTAAAAAATTTTAATCCATAATAATTTGTTTTATGTTTTATCTTAATTGCTTAAATGATAAGGAAAAATGGTTAAAATTATCAATTTATAAAAAATACAATTTATTTTAAGCTTGGGAATCTGAATTCCCATCTGTTTTAAAGGGAATCAACATTCCTACTAAGAGGGGTTTAAGGGAGGAATCCAGATTCCCCTGACATTTAATTCCCTAGCGTGATTTGCAACCAAACATAGGAATCTTTAAACATTCTTAAAAATCCTAAAATATTACCTCGTACCAAACACCACATAAGTCTATGACTATGAATACTCAGTTTTTTTATTTTGGAGAAAAAAAGTCTAGTTTGAAAAATAAAGCATCTCATCCAAGGCACTAAAAAGTCTCAAAGAACCCGTATAGAATTTTTAAACCCAGGACTTGAGCCTGTTCCTTCCTATGAGAAAGGGCTGGGATAATACTAATATTTATCAGAGTGTGTTTAAGCAAAATGCTCTAAGATTGAGTCAAGTTAAGATAGGCTTAAAGGCACATTCGAGATCATTCACGAAGGCTAAACCCAATCTCATTTCACAATTTGTTGTTTTTCAAATTGAAAAGCTTGAGTGGTCTGTGACTTGATTCGGCTCAGCTCCATAGAAAAATATAAGAATCCATTAAATTGGATTTGTTTGATTGTGTGTTCTTATGAGCATAAATGCATAATAGAATATATGCAGCCTTAAGAATGCTTAATAAAGAATGCCAATTTTGCAATGGATAATTTTCAAAGAAGAATATGGAATAGCTTCATCATCTTTAACCTAATCGCTCCCATTGGAAAATGCTACATTCTTTAATCTTCTTTACTTTAATTTTTGTTTGAGATAAATGCAAAACTTATAGTTGCAGCCTTCTGGGAAAAGAGAAAAGCTGATAATGTTCAATGCAAAACCTGCAGCCTTCTGCCTATATAGTTGTGTAAGTGTAAAATTTTCTTTAAAAAATATTCCATAACGAATCTCCTTTATTCCAAAAAATTGAAGGAAAAAAGGGGAAAAGAAATGAAGAGCCTGCAGATTTTTGTCCACATTAAATTGTCATAGCAATTTATTTTGTTTGAAGATTAAAAGAAAGAGGCAATAAATAAAAAATAAAAAAAAGTGTAGCAAGGTAGACTGCAATTTTTAATTTGAAACATTATTGATGAAGCAAAAATTCATCAATTGGACGATGACAAGTTGCTCTGCTAGTAAATCTGCAAAGAAAGACTATGAATAGATAAAAAGGAGGAATACCGGTGTGGTATTGGCTAAAGACCCTCTAATTATCAAGTTAGAAAGAGGTAAACAGATTCATTTGCTAAGATCAATAAGAGAGTTAAAAATGGCAAGTAGCTGTGAATATCAGATTGTGTACCTTTTCCTTCCGTATCTTGTTGGCTTTATAGCCCTCATACATATTCTTGCAATGAACATTTGACATTTGTCATAAGTATTTGAGTTTTATTATTTTCAGTGGGCATTCGTCTATAAGGATCCTTATGTTACTCTTTTAGTTGTCACCTACATTTAATGACATTTATGACTTTGTCCATCTATCTTATGGACGACCGTTACAAATTTACACTCATCAATTATCATCCAATACTATGTTCACGATTGAACTATCACCAAACTTTAATAAAGAGAGAGTGATCCATTCATAAATTGACTTCCTGTATACCATTCATCTGACAAGACAAAAAGATGTCTATGTGCCTTACTTACATGCTCAGTCATGGAGCCCCCAAAGGCCAAATCATTATAAATCTAACTGTGCCTTCATCATTTCATAATTTCTTTACTTAATTGAAATTTTGGATCACTCACACTATTTTAGTCACAGAGAAGCATGGCGCTTGACTTAAAGCAACCCAATATTATATATCACAGTGCCAAAAAGCAAACTAAAGCTAACAAAGCTTCAAAAGGCAGCCGAATGAACTTTTTTAAAAACAAATAATTATGCTCAAAAAAGAAAAGGAAAACCCATAGACAATTCAACCAGATTCCTCAACACTACATGTGAATAAAGTACCCCCCAATTCATGCCCTTACACATTTTCTCAAGGACCTCAACTATCCAAGAAAACTATCATTTGCATCCCCACTAGACCACCATACTTAACAATCTTCCTCCTCCCAATACACAAAATTTTTTCTTTTTTTGGTTTTTCCTCTCACTTCTTCATCCCAATCTTCACTCAAAGCCATGAATATACACATTTTCACCTCCCTTTACCTCTTGATTCAAGCACTAATAATCCCAATAGTAATTAGTTCCACTATCCATGTTAACACATGTAGATCTTATTGTGGAAACATAACCATTGATTACCCATTTGCACTCCAATATGGCTGTGGCCATCCAGGCTTTCGAGACCTATTGTTTTGCATGAATGATGTCCTAATGTTCCACATTAGCTCTGGTTCTTACCGGGTCTTAGAAATAGACTATGCTTATCAAGCTCTCACACTTCATGACCCTCACCTGTCAACATGTGACACCATTGTGCTAGGGGGCAAAGGCAACGGCTTCGCGGTCGAGCCGTGGCGTGAACCATACATGAATCCAACTGCAGACAATGTGTTCATGCTAATAGGTTGCTCAGCTAGATCACCATTGTTCCAAGGTTTCCCAGGTAAGCACTTGCCATGTAGAAACGTTTCAGGCATGGGGTGTGAGGAGTACTATGATTGTCCAGCATGGGACTTAGTGGGCCATAGAAAAGTGGGCCCGGGTTCTTATGGGTCTGGCCCACCTGAGTGTTGTGCTTTGGCATTTGAGGCAATCAAGTCCATAAACCTCACTAAGCTTGAGTGTGAAGGGTATAGTAGTGCTTATAGTTTGGCCCCATTGAAAATGGATGGGCCTAATGGATGGTCTTATGGGATACGTGTGAAGTATTCAGTCCAAGAGAATGATGATTTCTGCCATGCGTGTGAGGCCACTGGTGGTACTTGTGGGTATGGTTCTGATGGGATTAGGCAAATGTGCATGTGTGGGAACTTCAATTCCACATCAAATTGTGATTCAGGTTAGACAATTTTTAAGGCTTTGATTTTCTTTCAACATCAACATCTTTCAACATCAAACTGCACGTGTTGTCCATAACAAACACTAATTGTGTTTGTGAATTTTTGAATCTGAATTTAGATTTTAAATTAATAGATTTTAAAATTCATGATTTCAAATCCATTAATTTTAAATATTATTTCAAATCCAAGAATTTTAAAATGATGGATTTGTCAAATTTAAAGCCTTAACCTTTTTCAAAACTATCAACACAAGATATTTGAATTTTAATAACTCAAAGCCAAATTTACATGCCCAAATCCTACAATCCAAATGTATTCATGAATCTCAATAGAATAATTATAATCAAGCTTTGCTTAGGCTAATGTTTTTGTGTTGGATGCAAGGTAAATGCGCCATGTATATGTTTATTTGTACATGTGGTTTGTCTAGCCAATGTCAGATACTCAAAAGTCATTGAAGGCAAAAACACTCATAATCATTATCAATGATATAAGTGTTTTAATCATGATTACTTATCTTAGGTTTAATTTTATTAAGTTAGTTCCTTTACTATTAATTGTCAAAATTTAGTCCCTCAACTATTAATTATGAGAATTTAGCACTTAAAAGTTTCAAAAGCAAGTTGATTCGGCTATAGAGATTGTGGTTAAAAGTTATGGAAAATATAAATATTTTAAAATAAAGTCGATTTCAATTATTAATTCTATTAAATTTTAAATAGTAGTTGAGATCCGATAATCACGTCAACTTGATTTTAAAAATTAAGAGATTGAATTGACAAAAATACTAGTAATAATTAAGGGATCAAAATATCAAATTGAATTTTGCCGTATAATTGGATGATTAGATTATTTATTCTGTTAAAATTTAAATAGTTGAGATCCAATGATCGCGTTGACTTGATTTTAAAAATTATGAGACTGAATTGACAGAAATACTAATAATTAAGGGATCAAAATATCAAATTGAATTTTGTCTAATAATTGGATGATTAGATTAATAAAATATTAGTCTTTTATCTTCTCGTTGCATACTATATAGTATATATATAGTGGATATTCCTTTTTTTTTTTTTTAATGGATGGATATTCCTATTGAATTACTTGGTTATACTGAAGTACTGTATAACAATAAGTGATCTTTGCATTAATGTGCAGTCAAGTCTTCATCAAGTAGAAGAACTTGGTCTATGGGGAGCGCATTAACAGGTAGCGTTTTAGATACATCTTTCATATGTTACATTTTCCTTTAAAAAAAAAAACAGTTAATTTCGCTGATTTAATTGTCAAAATAGTACTATTATCAATGCAAGTGAGTAAAGTGACTATATAATAATCTTGGTATATAAAGTGACCATATAATAACCTTGATATCAAGAGTAATTGACATTTTTTAGTATTTTCAATTGAAACATTTAAGATTAATTCCTCCTTACCATTCTCCTCAATTCTCATGGATATCACATACGTATGTCATCACATACCACATAGATAGACATTTTTTTTCTTTCTAAATTGCCGTAAATTTTGTAATATTTCAAACATTACATATGAAAATAATTATTAATTTGTTTTCTCTTTTTCTTTTATAGTTTTAATTTTACTATTGAGCTTTTGTCAATCTAAATTGAATATATTTATTTGTAGGATTTTCTATGGGTATGCTAGTATGGATGACAGGCAATCAAATTTGAAGAGATCCACCCAGTATTACCATCTATTTATCTGTATCTCATGTAATTTTATTGGTTTTTTTTTTTTTTTTGAAAAAGGGGTGGGAGGGGGGTGTCTAAACATGAGAGAGAGAGAGTTGCTGTATGTTGAGAGCCTGAGTTCATGATCTGAGATTTTTGACATTATTTTGAAGTTCATGTTTTTTTTTTTTTTGGGGTGAAAGAAATCCATGTATTTCGGAGAAAGAGTGCAAGTACAAAATCAAGATATTGGATTCTCCACACAAAAAAAAAAAAACTTTGTCAATGTAAATTTTATATAAAGGGAAATTCTATTCATTGCATATCAAGGTCAAATGTACAGGCTTGCGGTACCCAAAACAATGGTGCTGAAGAAAGTGACACCCTTGATAAAAATAAAATACTAAAATGCAAATTGCACGTTTTAAGTTTGTCTGAAATTTGTTTCAATCTTCTAACTTTAATTTTGTTCATATAAGTTCTCTAAGTTTTAAATTTATTAAATTCAAGTTTTTCGTCCAATTCCATTAAAAAATTTTCATTAAGTGTTCAATTAACTATGAAAAAATAATTGAAGAAAAAAGTCTTACATAAAAATCTATAAAAATATTTGTCTTAATTTTATAGATTTTTTCATGTGAGAATTTTTTTTTTTAAATAGCAATTTTTTAACAAAATTGTACAAAAGACCAGAATGAATGGTGAATTTCACAATAAATTTAATTAATAAGATTCATTACTTGAAATGATAAGGTGCCATATGTATTTTTGGAGTACTATTAAAATAAGTGAAAAGCTACTATTGGTTTAGGAAATTTTTGTAAAAAAAATTATGGAAAAAGAAAAAAGAAATTAACTGTTTCCATAAGTTTTTAAATTTTTATGAAAGTGGTATTTAAAGTTTTCTCAACTCCACCCTTACAATTACTTGAAATATGTCAAATCTTACCCTCTACACACCCAAACATTTAATTAAAGAAAATCTTATCCTCCTCCATCTTTTGATCCTTCATATGGATTAGCTGTTGTGGAGATAGTTGTAACAGCTTGCCACCTCTGACGATTTTGTTTTTGCTTTCAACCGTAGCAGCTACTACAACCAACAGGCATCTAACAAAAAGTCCAGCAAGCATTTGAAACACAAGGCAAAACTTAGATACAGTATCTTAAGTGCTGTTTCTTAGGTTCCCCTCTTAAGATTTAGCCATGTGGCTACTTAACTAAAAAATATACTTCCATCTCATGAGAAAATATTCACATGACAGAATCTTAAAAGAATAACCTAAAGAACAACACCTAACTAAGTAGTGTACTTAAGTTTTGCTCTAAAATATAATATGAAGTAATTTTAGAAAAATTTTAGAAATGAAGTATTTATTTGGGTTTTTTTGTTAATCAAAATCAACATGAAGTTAATTTATAACATACAAACATTCCTATTCTTTTACCTTTTTTTTCCTAATCCCCTAATTCCAACATATGATCAGCTTCTATGTAAATCAGCACATACGAACTCTCTTGAACTCATTTTCTTTCTTCGCCTCGGATTTATCTTATTTCTTGGCCACATAGTTTAAGGGTTCGTTTGGTTGGAGTGGTAGAAAAGTAGGAGGATAAAAATGGTAGGAGGATAGAAAAGTGAGAGGATAAAAAATATTTTAATTTCTCTTATTTTTGTTTTGTTGGGAATGAAAAAGTGGAGGGATTGAAAAAGTAAGTTTGTATAAATTTACTCATATACCCTTGTTAAAAAATGATAGCCAATTAAAACAAAAAAGTGAAACAATCCAAAAAAAAAATCACCCAATTTATTAAAAAATAAAAATCATGTTAAAAAAAAATCACGTCTACTTAAGCAAAAAAAAAAAAAACTATCACACCCACAGCTCAGGAAACCCCACCAAAAAAAAAAAAAAAAGGCAACGTGTCACTGCCCAGGAAAGCAAAGCAAAGCGAAGAAAAAAAAAAAAAAGAGGGACAAATTGCCCATATGCAATTGCATATGAGTATTTTTGTCCATTAAGCAACCTCATTTTTTTTCCTTCAACTTTCTTTTCATTTTGAGAAAAAAACTTTTTGGTAGGATTGGAGAGAAAACACCTGGACCCCGCCATTTATTTTTCTTCTTTTCCACCCAACCAAACACACTCCAAAAAAGTTTTTTTTTTCCATTTTTTCTCCAAAGTTTTTCATCCACCCTATTTCACCTCCAAACAAACACAACACACCCTAAGGATCTAATCAAATTGAGAAAAAAACACACACACACACACAAATCTCAAAACCATTAACCATACAGATCTACCACTTGCGTTATGTGTCAACCCAACATAACAAGTGAAGAAATAAAATGAGAGGACTCACCTAAGCAAGAAAGTAAGAGAGAGAAAGACTTGTTGTTTTGGCTGATGAGAACAAGAGAGAAAAGAGATGGTGAGAGATTTTAAATGCTGGTCTTAATAAATAGAGAAGTATTGTAGAATTGCAATGAATCCAAAAAATTTAGTATAAGATAAAATTCACCATTTTGTCACAATTATGCATGTATAGACTATGAGTAGTGCATTTACGTGAGAGAGAAAAACAACTTATCTAGAAACTATATATGACATTTTATTTAAATTAAGCTAAATTTAGAGGATTGGCATAAGATCATGTAAAATTTGTTGTCTATTTTAGACATACGAACTAAATATAAACGTGTAAATGGTGCGTGTGGGCGGCCAGTTTTGGGGGTCTATTTAGCACCGCAACTCACCTGTGGAGGGGTGGGAACCGGTCTATGCAAGGTGCGGTGCAACATACCGGTTCAGTGTAGTTAGTTTGGTTAAAAAATGCAGTCCAAATATTTATAAAAAAAAATAAAAAATAAAAAAACCCAAAACCACATGAAACAACTCATGAATCATTCAACCCAAATATTCATTTTAAAAAAACAAAGAAACAGGCATATTCATAATATTTCTCTAATACCCACTAAAAAATATCTTAAACCAAAATTCACAATCTTTCTAAAAAGCATAGAAACGAAAAACATAGTAGTCTAACATTAAGCATCAAATAAATTCACATACTTGTTAGCAAGGAGAATTGGAGAAGCATAGTAATCTATAGCCCTAACCACTAGGTATTGAGATTCAAAACCATCTTTAGAAAATTTGTAGAGAATTGTTGTGACAAAATGGTATAAGAAAATAGAGAGCTAGGAAATAGAGAAACTAGAGAGAGAATCAAGATTGAAGAAACTTTGTAATACTTCTATTAATTAACAAATTGAATGTACATGAGGTTTATATAACACAGCCAGTACAGGAATGAAAATGACTAACCCTTAACTAACTCCAAACTATACGGATCCAATACCTACAACCAATCACTACACTACATGTGTTAATAAATAGCTTCTAATTGATCTAAGCCTAAACTACATGTCGTATCTGCTACATCAGTCGTTTAGTAAGCTCATCCACAAGTCTTCTAATACTCTGCTCCAATGCTTTGCCTCTCTGTCTGAGCTAATGTCCTCAAACATTCTTCAACAAACTCATCTTGACTTGCTTGCATCTGACTTCTCCTTATGTTTCTTATCTGTACAATCAACTAAACTTTGACAAATGGAGAGAGGAGAAGAACGACGGCAGTGAGTAGCGGTGAGGGGCAGAGGACGAGGAGTGAGAGTGCGTGTCTGATATAGTATGAGAGAGCAAATATTTAACCTAGGATATAATGATGTTGTTCCATAGTTTTTTTTTTAATTTTAATCTGATGTTAAAAAGACGTCGTTTTGAACTTGATATTAAATTTAATGTTTAGGCCAAAATGTCATCATTTTATGGTATTTAAAGTTTTCTAAACATCATCCCTACAATTACTTGAAGTACGCTAAATTTTGGGTCACACACACCATTGTTTATAGCTCTCAGCAACTACGCGCTTGTTCTCTCTCATAAATGAAGGACTTGATTCTTCACTGCTTGTCTGACAATCTTTGCTTCTTTAGGATTGAGATCAAGTGCAATACCTTAGGGTATTACACCTGATGCAATTATTTTTAATGGTTGAGATTGATAGTTGTAGAAAATAATTTTCACTCTTAACCATTAATTAAAAAAAGTTAAATAAACTTTATGAGAAGTAAAAAGTAAAAGTTGAAAAAGTAAAAAGTAACAAACAAAAAAAAACTGTGAGACAAATGAGGTGAATTGCACCCACCAGATATGTATATATAAAATTTGAAATGGTTCTCCCTTGTACCACTTGCAAGGGATTGGACGTAATTACACCTTAAGATTATATACTTATATATCTAACAATTACTAACAATAGATAGGTTAAAATCTTATATGTCAAACAACTGCTGAATGTAATTGGCAGAATCACTTTTGGGTAAATGAAACATAATCAAGAACAACAGTCGATAGACAGTAAAAATTGGAGACAATGCTTTCCTGTAGAAATTTAGTTTAGCGTCCACTGATTAGCATGTTAGTCATTTAATAATTTTTGTAATTAGAATATGGAGCTTCTTGCTAGTACTACTGACATGATTTAAGTGGCAGACTCGAAAGGGGAAGGCCAAAGAAGTAGAGATTTATGATTTATGATGCATTTGAGCTAAGGCAAAATATGGATATGGTAGAGATTCTTGGATGGATCTCACTCTGTTGTTGGAAGATTAATAGTAAAATGAACACTTCTTGACTAACCACTACCTGTTATCAATTCTTGATTCATTTGTTTTAGTTACTCAACATTTATGTCAAGTGCTGAATCATTTGAGTTTTGCTTTCCTTTGTACCCCTACATTTAAGTCAATTATCATTTTTTTTTTAATTGTTTTAATATATGTTGAAAATATCTTATAATTGTTGTCAATCTATATGATGAAGCCAATATAAAAAGTAGCATAATTGTACTAAGTGAAGCATATTTTCTTTGTCTTTTATGTCATTGCAGGTTTGGTATGGACTATTGTGTTTAGCTTGTTTGCTATAGGGGCAAAGGACAATCGTGTTTAAGAGCATTTGTTTGTATCAGCTCGTGCAAAATTATTTGTCCATTTTAGCATAAAAACCTACTTTTTTTTTACATGCTTTTTTTTTTTTTTTGAAACCCATACTTGTTTTTCAATACAGCTCATATCAAATTATCGATTTTACACTATATTTCATTAAAATATTAATAAATAACAATTTTTGTAATATACAACTTAAATGTAGGAAGCATCTATGCCTTGATCTAAAGCATAATCCAAAGGAAGCAACTTAAGTTTATGTTGAATGAGTTCAAACTTCTAAGTACGTTGATAACAATATAACATAAAATTGAAACCAACATGTATACTATTATGTAGTTTGGTGATCCTCTTAGTTTTGTAGATGACACCACCCTATTCGGTATCTAAGATCTTTCCTTTTGGTCCTAAAGTTGAAATGGGCCATGAGATAGCATCTTCAATTTCCACTATATTTGGTCCTGGTTTGTTTGGCCAACAGTGGAATTTATACGGATTATGCCCAACGCAAAAATTAAAATGAGTTGGTATTAGGCCTTCACGAATTCAGGAGGGGTGTAGATGGACTGGATTTAAACTTTTGGGCCAACATTACCAACATGGTTTATAACAAGATCTGATTAAGAATTGAGAAAGGGATTGGTTATTGATCCGAATGGAGTTTGACCATAGTTGCACTAGTGAACTAATAAATAATTTAGTTAATATTTATATAATAATGTAAATAAATATAATGGTAAAATATAAAAACTAACACTAAAGTTTGGGCTAATGATAAGCAACATTAAGATTTTTCAAAAATATCTAATTTTTCCCCTAAGCCCAATCAACACTTAACTTTGTTTTATTTTGCCTAAAAACCAAATTTTCAAACACGAGGGAGTGCTTGGATAGCAAATGGTAGATGAATAATAGGTAGAGATGGAGAGAGAAGTAGAGGACTTGGGTAGCAAGTGTTCTTTGAACTTGGGGGGAGATTAGATTTTTTTTTTTTTAAATCTTGTTAGTGCTTGACATTAACCCAATCCTCAATGGTGATTTTTGTATTTTACCCTAAATATAATATTTTAAAATTTTGCATAAATAAATAAAAATGATAAAACTCATTCTTCATAGCAACTTCTAATATTGTATGTGAATATAGAATCTGTGCATAATTGAGACAGGAAAAGAAAAAGAAGAAGCACCTCCCATAGTCCCACTAATAATTAGGCGCATCTAGAAATATGAGCAAGCATGAAATATGGGCATCCATAGCCATGCCTTTAGTCTTTAGGTGCATCGAGGGGGCAGGGCGGATTAGAGGTATTTTGCTATCTGTATCGAGATGAACGAGAAGAGGAATGATAAGTGGGAGAGTGTTTAAAGAAAAAAATCAAGTGTTTTGGGGAATGAGAATTGAATATGTAAAAATATAAGGTTTGTATAAAAAAAATATTAAATTATATATAGTTGAAAAAATATATCTAATTACATACACACACATTCCTGGTTGGTTTGGACTCAACCAGGACAAGATGAGTCCAAATGAGCAAAACTTGTCCATGTCTCATGTTGTCACCTTTATGGGTTGGAAAAAACTAATGAGGAACAAAATGGGCGAGATGAATCTAACATAGTGGAGAATTTTCGTTGCTCTAATTGTTATGGTCAAGTATATCACATGGATAACAAAAAATAGGTAAGCGCTACCCAAAAAAGGTCTTATTCTTAAAAAAATATACCATATTTCGGGTGTATGTTTTCTCCCACTTACAATTAGTAGGACCCACCAGCTATGGGATCCACTTATTTATGAGTGGGAGGAAGCATACACTCAAAACATGTTATGCTTCCTCCCCATCCTCAAAGTGATCTCTTTCCCTCTTATAGTTTTTGAAGATATCCAAATTTACATAGATACACAATAAATGACTCGAATTCGTACCAACCTTAGGATGGAACATCCACATCTGGCTGCTTCCCTAGAGCTTTCTTCTATTCCACCTCAAAATTTCAAAGTGATTGTATTTAGTACTAATGATATGATGATGTCATTTTTTATTGGTTTGGTCTCATCAACTAAGGGACTATAAGTGGAAAATCATCTGTGAATTAAATTTTAGATTAAAAGAATATGGTATATCAATGAATTTTGTAGAAAAGAAAATGTTAAGTTAAGAATATTGTAATTTAATTGACATTTCGTAGTATTTTCAATAAAAAACTTTGAAGGCTAAAATCTATAGTTTTAAAAACTAGATCGAATTGGTCGATTTAACTAGGAATCATACCCTAAACTCGTCAGATAAAAACAACCAAAACCTGTAAAATGCAAAAATCAGTCAAATTTTTCTGATTCTTTTGACTGTTTTGGGTATTAAAAAGTAAAAAACCATGCTAAAATGTTGTAGTTATCAAAAAAATAAAAAATAAAAAATTGAAAAGAGTGAATGGCCTATAAATAACCTATTTTTTTGCTGATAAGTGACCTTAGTAATAGGACTAATTGTCCAAAAGAGAGCCGCTACTCTCCCTCTCTCTCTTAAAAAACTCCAAAACCCACAACTCACAATCCCTCATTTTTCCCACCATTTCCTTTCTTTCTCGAGAAAATTCCCATATGGGTACTCTTAAATATCCTCCAAATCAAATGGGTTTTCTTTAAAATTCATTGACATGGAGTGGTTGAGTCTGTGACAGACTCTTGTGCTGTTTGTTTTTGCTTTCAGACATGTCTGTAAAAACTAGTTCTTCGTTTTCTTGTTTTGTTGCAACTGTTCCCTCTCCTTTTCAATCCACGAAAATTTCCCAGGTATGCTTCTAACTCCAGTTTGGTTACTCTGTTCATATTTTTTTTTACAAGTAAATTGATGGGTCAAAGTTATGAGTGTGCTTGCATTAGGGTTTTTCAGTAGCTATGAGTTTTGTTTTTGGGTTGTGAATTTGATTCTCAGTGCTTATTTACACTGCCTTTGATTTTGCCAATGTTAGAAAATAAAATAAAATGGAGGGTCAGGTAGTTTCAATTAAGTAAGATTGGCAGTGTGGTCTAGTAGTGTCCATTGCGCAGAGATAGCATTGTTTGTAGAGCCCTGTTGTTTTTTTCAACGCAAAATACAAAAATGGGGCAAGATTAATCTTACTTGTTTTTCACTTTTAAGTTGTTCTCTTTGAATGGGCATTTTTTGGTGATACATCAATGTGTAGCTGAATATACGTATCATTAGAACATTGTCTGTTGCAATTAGAGTACTTAGCACTTTTCATGAGATTATAATTAGAGAAAAAAAGTAAATAAAAGTGAAGACAGTTTTCATAAGACAGTTGATTGCAAATGGATTTGTTTTATGGACCTTTGAATAATTGAATTTTGAGGCCAAAATCCTGGCAAATAAATGATTGAACTCACCATTTCCTAAAAGCTTACACTTTTGGAATAACTGGTTAGTTATTATGATTTGTAATTTGTGTAGGTTACTTTGTGTTCATTACGATTTCGTGAGCATGGAGTAATCTACTTTTTAGATAAAATACCATTAATTAAAAAAAAAAAAAAAAAAAGGGCATTGGACCAAGTGGCTCCTGGTTCAAACACTGTTTCCATTCTACCTCCCATTAAAAAAACTAAAAATCACGTGTAGGGCCCTGTGGCGTGTATTTAAGGGGAGTTGGGGCCCACACGCAAGGGAGAATGTTAGAATAATTAATTAAATGGTTAAATTCATCCTTTTCTAACTTAAAGTTTTATGATAAATGGTAATTTATCATCATCAATGCCAACAAAATTTGAAACTGATGATAGAGCCTGCGGCTTTTTTATCAGGTTACACACCAAAACTGGGAGAGTAAGTGTGCATAATCATTTACAATACCAGACCATTCTCTATTAACAATAACAGAAGTACAAATATTACTTTTAATGTATTTACATGGATTCTGAACTCTAGACATTATAACTTGTAAATGGGCCACTTTGCTGAACTTTGCTCCATATAGATGGCAGAGGGGAAATGTGGAGCCTGGCTTATTACTTAGTTCTATGTGCACTAATTCTACTCTATTCAAGCCAATGAGCTTAGCTCAACTGACACCTCCCCTTATAGGTATTAGGTGGAGGGTGAGGTGGGTTCAAGACCCATTAGGTGCATTTGTAACTTACCTATAATACTAATTTTACTATGTTCAAAAGAACCTTGCCTTTAAAGAACTTTGTTCAATGGCTTGGTTTTTGTATTGGCTGTGTCACCTCCTAGTAGGTTGCATTCCTTCTTTCTTTTCCTTTTCCCCATTCCCTATTGTAATATTTTTTGTCCATAATCTCATCCTTTTGGTAGAGGTCGCATCTGTTGCTAGTTATTAAAAATAAATAAATAGAGGTCCTAAACGATGTCACTGTATTTTCAACAACTGCTTTGCTTTGAAGAGATCTTTAAATAGCTATGCAAAGAAGCTGGTGGTAGTATTTAATTAGCTATATTTTTTGTGCTAAATAAATAAGAGTATATAGAAAGGAAAGAAAAGGCAAAATCTATGCGTAAATAATGTATGGCTAGGATGGCTACTGCATAAATGCTAATATTTTTTTTTACTGATGATTAGGAATACAAACTTACACCCAAGGAATGGCTTTTAGAGACTAGAGGATTCTGTTGCTGTCCTAGTATTTTAAGTTCTTTTAGGGCACTTTTATAGTTTTGTTGCCTTAAAAATGAATGAGATGCATGGTATTACACCTAATTGTGCTTCTGCATGTCAGTAGCTTAATGTCAAGTATGATGCCATACTAGAACTTGTGTTACATCACTCTCTGTGGATTTTAGCATTATTATTTGTAAGGTTATTTTTATTTGAAGAAACTCAGTTATTTGAATTGCTATTTTTTCCTAATCTTATTTATGATTACCAACCCCCCCCCCCCCCCCGGCACTCTCCCCTGGGTGCAAGTAATTTTATTTAAAAAGTACAAATTGGTCTTCCTTATAACTTTTTTGCTTTGATGTTCAGTTGAGCTTATCACGAGGATATTTTGAGAGACAACAACATGGTTGTCAGCAATTAAGTTATGTTAAAGGTAACTTCCATATTTGTTTGATAGTTTTTGAAGTTCTAAAATTTGCTTTAAGCTGCAAACTAGGTGGTGCATTGATTTCTCTTTGACCTAGCTGCAAACTATTCAAACTAGGAAGTCTAAATACAAATCACAATAACATGAAAGCTTTTGGACTCTGTTTTGAATATAGCTGCTAGGCCTTTCTTCATCTTTCTAGATATTGAATGACTTGGTTGAGTATTTTTTGCCAAAAATATAAGAAGTTTACTTTGATTTGTTCTGTGAAAAGTGCCACATTGATAATTCAGGCTCTAAATATGTATTGTAGTCAAGTCATGCCAGTGCATAGCAAGAAAGCTGAATTTAAATGGAGGGTTCCTGAAGAAGCGAAGCATTCTTTGTGCTATTTCTTCTGAAGAACAGACACAATACAGTGAGGTCAAACCAGATACTTCAGAGCAAGAAATTAGTCATCCTAATGCTGTAGAAGCCTCTCCCACAAGCAGTCCAAATATCCGTTTTGAGGGAACTAGTGGGAAGCCTGGTTTAATTTCATTTTATAACCGTCCTTATCAAAGGGAGAATGATATCGTCATATCAAACCCACAAAAGAGCCAGAGCAACCTACTATGGTTTGTTGGTCCAGCTGTCCTTGTAGCCTCTTTCATTTTCCCATCACTTTATTTGCGCAGAATATTATCCACTATATTTGAGGACTCTTTGTTGACAGGTGACCCCACATTCTTATGTTGATCTTGTGAATTGCCTTATTTATTTTCAGTGAGAATCTTGAATTTTTGAAACATGCTTTTAACAAAATATCAAAATAAAACAAAAGATTGGACATTGGATAATGAAAGAATAGACAAGGTGATTTCTCCTTCTTTATTTATTTATTTTTGTGGGGGGGGGGGGGGGGGGGGGGTTTATCTGTTTTTCTAGTCATTTTTGCTTTAGCCTCCCAAAGAGAGAGAGAGAGGCTAAGACGGCCTTCCAAGTTCCAATCACCTACCCTAGACCTTGCAGAACTGCGAGCATTGTGGATTGGATATAACCTTTTATATTCTTCCAGAATCTGTCTAGGTCTTGCGATGTATCACTGTATGTGCTGCCCTGTAATTTCAGGTGTGTCACTGTAATAGGAGGTGAAATTTTATTCTGCTTTTAGAAATTGGGGGGGGGGGGGGGGGGGACAAAGGACATGGCAATTACTGGTGAAGGACACTAGGCAATTATTTAGGATGCTTTGGGTTTTATTGAGGAGTGTTTTAGTTGCTGAGGACTAGGTGGATATGATGGTGCTAAAGTTTCTAGAAAATATATGCACTGTTCGAGAAAGTGAACTTAAAAGCTTATTCAACAGAGATTTATGAGTAATGGTATGGTGAAATTTCTTGAAAGAAAGGGCAATAATCAACAAGGACATGGATGGGAATAACATCAATGTGTTTGTGAGAGCCTAAAGGTTATACAGGATGTGGTTCAAAATGGAGTGGATTGGTAGAACAATCTGTAGTTGGCTAAACTGGTCAGAATCAAATGCTAGAGTTTTACAATTTCTGAAGTTCAAACTTGGCTTGTCCTTATGGACTGCATATTGATTTTTTGGCTTATCTGTTTTTCCAATTTATTTTTTAAATCCTTTTCTGTGAATTGGCTTAGGAGTTAAAATTGTTTCAGTCTCTAAGCTATTTTCTGTTCTCCATCTGCAGATTTCCTCATATTGTTCTTCACAGAAGCTCTCTTTTACTGTGGAGTTGCAGTATTTGTTCTTCTAATAGACCACTTAAGGAGGCCTATTGAGCCAGATTCTGCTACAGGCACTAACAGAACCCTGGTCACTCATTTAGGACAGCGTATATCTTCGGTAGCTGCCCTGGTGCTTAGTCTAATAATTCCTATGGTGACAATGGGTTTGGTTTGGCCTTGGACTGGTCCTGCCGCATCTGCAACTCTTGCTCCATACCTGGTTGGAATTGTTGTCCAATTTGCATTTGAGCAGTATGCAAGATATAAGAAATCCCCTTCATGGTCTGTTATTCCAATTATCTTTCAGGTAAGGGCAAGGCCGCTCATTTCTGACCAAACTTGTTTCGGTATTTCTTTCAGTATTAAAAATGGATAAAAGATATAATCTGATCCACTCTGATATGCATGCTTTTTTCTCATTGTTTAACTATTTGTGAGAGTTTTTATTTTTTAAGCTGCCTGATTAGTAGCTTTCAGGTTAATGGTTTAAAACATTTTTGTTTTGGGGTCTGAATCAGTCAAAAGACTTTAAGACTGTGTTCCTTCAAAAAACTTTAATAGTGATGTCAGGGAAAGACCTGCATGGAATCTTCAATTAAAGTAAAGAGGTCTTTAGCCAAAAAAGTAAAGAGGTCTTTATTCTTGACAGGTTTATAGATTGCACCAGCTGAATAGAGCAGCACAACTGGTGACAGCCTTGTCATTTACAGTTAGAGGAGCTGAAATGACTTCACACAACTTAGCAATAAACAGCTCTTTGAGTACGCTGCTGAATGTCCTCCAATTCCTTGGGGTGATCTGCATATGGTCTCTCTCAAGCTTCCTGATGAGGTTTTTCCCTTCTATGCCATGAGTGTGGAGTGAAGAATTTCAGAAAATAGGTAAAATTATCACCTCACCTAGTAGAGAACAACACTGCAGTTGGTCTTGTTTCAGGTGATGTAATAAATCTGGAGGGGGACTCTTAGCTTAGTTATGTTCTGCTGGGAACTCAAAATGAAAAGGATATTGAAGCAATTAAAAGGTGGTTGCACAAGATTGAGTAAAAAAATTCTAAATGCAGGAGAGAGTTGAGTTTGTGAGAATTGATATGCTCTATGTCTACATGTTCATCAAGCTCCACTGTTACTTGTATATAGAACATTTTAACTACAGATTGATCATATTCCTGACAAATGTGCATTTTTGAAAGTATCTAGTACAGTAAAAACATGAGCAAGCCTGTAGAGCATTAAGCTCTTTCCGTCATCAACATGTTGCAAATTTTGTCTACCAGAGTACTTTGTTTAAACTTTTTTACTCTTATAATTTTTTTGTTGGACTTATTTGTTGAAAGTGCAGGTTGCGATGTGCGTTAAATACCATTATTGTACTTTGCTATATATATATGTTGAGCTTACATGAGCAGGTGCTTCACATTTTTTGTTTTTTCTCATGCATCTGGTTCTGCACTTTACAATCAAGGTTCTGGGTTTAAACCCAGGATATCTCCTTTTCTGTAAACACTCCTGCCTTTGTGCTTTGCAAGTGGACAAAATGAAAGAAGAATTACCCAAATCTCTTTTGCATTCAAATTCTGGTGGACTCTAATAAGTCTAGAGAGACAACTTTTCCCATGAAGACTTTGTGTGCTAAGTTGTCAATGGTGGATAATAAAGTGGTGTCAATAGAAAACCCATGTAAAATAATAACTTGCCTGATTAGTCAAGTTCTAAAATACATAAAAATTCATTAACTTAAAGAAAGCTTTGAAAAAAAACTTATGTTGATAATATGAGATTCAAATAATTCAATAACCTACAAAAGAACGTTAATTATTCAATAATTGAAAATATACTTGCATTTTTTTGAGTGCAATATGAGGTTAGCCATACCACATCAACCACATTATAGGATGTAAAAAAAAATATTAAAAAAAAAAAAAATATATATATATATATATATATATATATATATATATATATATATATATATAGAAAAGAAGGAAAATAATTATGAAACTTTCAATTCACAATTATCAATAATACTTTGGAAAGGAACTCATAATCAACCAACGAGAAAGAAAAAAAAAAAAAAAAAAAACTTAGAAACTCATATGGTCTAGGCATATTTGATAACTCAAAAGGATATGCATCTCAACATTTGGCACGGTCATGTTCAATTTAGGCCAAATATATAAGTTCATTACTTCAGTTCAACACATAACAATGATAACATAAACAATAATTGTAATTGACAATTAACCGTGGTATACTTGGGCTTCCCAAGCATTGGTGGTATACTTATTCCTTACACCTATATCTACATTAGATTGGCTGAAATCACAAACATGAATTCTATGATGTGGCTTGATGCAAATGAGCTGCAAACAAATATTAATGATAAATACGTGGAAAAAAAAAAACTTTTGATACATTGAACCATGATCACAAAGGATTGGGAGTGGACTATGATTTCTCTAGCACAACAAAGCCATAGGAGTCACATAATAGGAAATCAAAACCACCAAAAAATGAAAAAAAAAAAATTTGAGAGAGAGAGAAATAACATTTTGTGTGTAAGAAAATTATGCACAAAATGTGAGAGAGAATTGGAAATTTATAATAAGAAGATGAGAATAAGAATAGCCAAAAATAAAGGAAGATAAAGGGATAGAGGAAGAAAGATATTAAGGTAGTTAGTTGTGGGATGATGAAATGGTAAAAGGGAGGAGAGAAAAAGAGTTAAAAGAGAGATAACGAGAGAGTTGGAAGTAAGTGAATGATATGACTGTTGATGTGTCTCAACATAAGCATAGTAACAATAAATATTATATTTCAGTTTTTAGATGCATACAAATAGATAAGAAGTTTGAGAGAAATTTGCTATTGTATGATTGTATCCACCTACCTGATACAGTACATGAGTCGGCCAACCAAAAAGTCGGTCAGGTTGATGTGAACATGATACCAGTGAAAAATGACAATGGACACCCAAGTGTAACAGAATGATGGAAATGACATTATGACACCAAAAAATGTCGGATGACAATGCAGTAACCTGCCATAAGAGAACATAAGTAGAAAGTTGCACGAAACGTGTTATAATAAAGTTGATCATTCAATTCCTACTGACAAGGCTTTTCTACTTCCACTAGAGTCTATAAGAAATTAGATTTTGATTAGCAATATTGAAAATCAGTGAAATTATGATATTATGCATCATAAATCAGAAGTAACTATATTTAAGGTGCTGTGAAGATTCTGAAGGCAAAGAGAAGAAAATATTGAGGGATGTTTCTATGATAATTGCTAACCATTTTAAAAGCTATTAGTACTAGGTAAGCGAAAAAAAAATATGGATATTTATTTCATTTCATTATCTATATTAAAAATTAGAATAATATATTGAAGAGTTTTAACTCTAAAGTACGCATTATGTTTTGGTTGTATATACCCAGCTCTCTCACAACATGTGGTGGATCTCACATATTGTGAGAGCATACGTGTATACAATGACTATACAGCCGAAATGAGAATATGCCCTCTTCTAAAGTTCAGACTTCCGGCTTTAATTTGAAGTTTTTTTTTTAATCCTAAAACTCTTTCCCAAATTGTCAAACGTGACAGATTTTGTGAAAGAAGTCAAGAACTTTAAGGCTTTAAGGAACCTTAAAATTCAAAGTCTTTAAGAGGTAGTGCTCAAAGCACTACCACACGGGTACAAAATCTTTAACATCTCTCTCTCTTTTCCACGCATGTATATGAAATTGTTTGGCCTTAAGAGATAATGATATGGGTGCAACTCTTTTGACCTTCTTGCCATAAATGTTCATTGCACTTTCCCTAAAATTTCATCTTGCAGATACCCTTCGTTGAATTTGAATGGCAATAGCAGAATCAAAAGGGGGCTGGGGATTTAGTGCACTCCTCTCACATTACGTTACTCCCATTGCATTAAGCTTTTTCTTTTTCTTTTTTCTTTTTTTTTTTTGAGAAGGAAGACAATGAACTTTTTCGATCCTATACTCACCATATTTAACATGCAGTCATACTATATATAATTATTAGTAACATTGAAAATAATAAATTGATTAATTTTTTAAAATTTTAGATGACTTTGATTGCATCTTTGTCATATCTTAAAAAAAATATGTCACCATATTTAACATGCAGTCATACTATATATAATTATTAGTAACATTGAAAATAATAAATTGATTAATTTTTTAAAATTTTAGATGACTTTGATTGCATCTTGTCATATCTTAAAAAAAACATGTACTTTTCATTCCAAAATATATTTTTCCAATTAATTGGTAAAATCAATTGTCCTCTAACAATATACTTGTGACCGAAACACACTTAAAAAAAAATCATTAATATCTTAATTTGATAATAAAAAGTAATTATCAAAAACTAGATCTTGTAGCTTCAAATCTCTTATCATATCAATAAATAAAAAAAGATACATTGTTCAATTCTTTAACAATTTTTGGTGTCTTAATTCAATGGTAAATAGTAATTCTCATAAACTAGAATACTAGATACTATAGATTCAAATTTTATCATATCAACAAAAAATAAAAAGAATTACATTTTTCAATTCTTCGAGAACCATTCCTGCATTTTCCATACAAGAGTACACTCCAAATTTAAGATTTGTAAATATGAATACTCTAATTAGAGGTGACGAAAAAAATTGAAGTGGTTGTGTAAAAATGGAGAAGCTTTATTAAATCCTTTTCTGATATTTGGTTGTAGTGATCTGGCTCCCAATAGGGACTGAAAATATTTGGCTACCAAGACTAAAAAACCTATAACTAAAGAGCACCTTGGTCAACATCTTATATAAATTAAAGAATGATGTAAACTCTATCATATGAAAAGGCAGATTAGCATGATTAGTCAACAACTGATGCAAACAATTAGAGTATGAAAGCATTGAAAAGGCTGATTAACATAATAAAGAAATAGTGGTTAGTGGTTGAGACTAAATAATACTAATACTATCTGACTTGACCATTCCCTTTTCAACAAAGTTTGATATAGTATATAATATCTTCACTTAGGCAATGGCATTGCCTGTTTTCTCTGCCTAAGGGGTCCTCAATTAATAATAAATAAATTATTGTTTTAACATACAGACAAAGGATTCACTGAATGTAAGTAAAACAATTACTGAAAATATAGTTTTCCTTCATTCAATATTGCCATGGATTCTATTTTATCAAATAGTGTGTATTTAATAGTATTTATTACCAGATAATATAACTTTTTGGGGACCTTTTCCTTTTAAATGAAAGATAAATAAAACAAGAATATAATTAGTTTCTTATTATCAATGTGTTCAATAATTTACCTTCTCCTTTGGCTGTATGTCTTTGTTAACCATCTTATAAATTCCTTTTAAATTCCAGAGTAGGTATGTTCAGACTTTCAATTAGGTAGAAAATGGAAAAGTTCCTGTGGAATGATCCATTTGACTTATGGAATATTGAGTTTGCATGGCTTTATGATTTTGTAAGAGGATTTATTAATATTTCTTCTTGGATATGACCAAAAAGAGAGGAATCTTTCTTGCTTCATGGCTTTCACTATCTGCAGTAGATGTGGGTAGAATATGAAGAGAATGTAATATATATGTTTATTTCACAAACCAAATTTTATGGCATGCGAGAAAAATAGGACGTGGACATATCCTGAGCATGAAGATTTGTACACATGAAGATGTTTCTGAACTACATATTGCGTGTGGAAAGTAAATAGTAAGCACTTGGGTAACAACTAACAAATGGTCCAGATAGAACATACTTTGTTTCCTTGTCTGAATGTTGATGGGACACACCTAGTTGTGCTCTCATTCATATTGGTTCCCTCTCTGCTTAAATCCTAAGAAACTAAGCAAAGGTGAAGATAGAAAACTAGAGGTGAAAGCTAAGAGGACAAAATTATGGGTCATAGAAAATTAAAATGAGGTGAAGCTCTTTGTCCTCTTTTGTTTGGTTGTTTTTTCAGCAGGTATCCATTCACTAAAATTAGGCTCTCTCACCGTCTTTCAGAGCTAAATTTAATTAGGCTTATAGGATGAACATGCTCTTGATGTGTGACACCAGACCTCACATGCTCTTGTATCTATCTGTATATGAACATGATTGATGCAGCTGGTATCAATTGTCATGTGAAATTGAGCACTGTGGTTGTTTTGTTTTTCTGTTTTTTTCTTGTATTTAATCTGGAATTAGGTATAGTTTAGGTTAAGAGTGAGGAGATTTTATGTTTGGAACAGTCAATTATCTCATTAGATTGAGATGGAATTTTGCAAAGCTGGAGACACGCAAAAGGAATAAAATAAATACATGAAGAAAAAAAAGGCATTAATCAGATTCATTGATTGTATTCTTTTATTTTTTGATTTGATGTTTTAATACTCACCATTGGATAGCCGAATAAACTTGGTCAAGGAATTGTTTAGCAAAGCTGAAAATATAGGGTGACCAATTATCAACTTAAGCATCCTAGTATTTCACTAACATGATGGGTTTATACCTATTTGGTTGACAATCCATGAGGTTATTTTGACCACTTCTCTTACATAGTAAAACAAAATCTTTTTTGGAATAATTCTAATCGATTCTAAAACAAAATTTTATGTGACACATAATAGGGAATCTTCCTTCTCTATTTTTCATTTAAAATTTTACAGACACAGAAAATCTTTTGTTCTATGGTGGAAATTCATTCTAAACTTCACAGCAAGTAGAGCCTAGAGAAAAAGAAATAAAAATAATAATAAAAAAGAGAGAGAGAGAGGCCAAATTATATGTTTCACTTCAGCACAAGTGGTCTCTCTTAACTTTTTGTTCCTTCAGTATGCCCATCAAAACCTTATCCATGCACTTGCTCATCTCACAAGCTACTAAAACATGCGAGAATAATGCATAATTGCTTTGAGCAGACAAATGAGAAAATAACTGCCACATACACCTTTTATTAGAACTGAAAGGTGGAGGGGAAAAAAAGGGACAGCTCTTGCCTTAAGTGAAAATTTTGAGGCTAAAGCTTAATAACTTTATGGTTATTAGTTTCCTTTACAAACTGATTAGGTAGGCCTACTTCGATAAAACTATTTAACCCCCTTAGCTTCCATCATCCCTAGCAGTTAAAACCTGTCTTATCTCTGATTCAAATTCTCTCCTTTTGAGTTTCTATTCCATCCATACCTACTTCTTCTATTGATTCTGTTAAACTTGAGCTTCTCTTTTTATTTTTGCCATTCCTTTCTAAATAGGATTAAGCTCCCTGAGTAACAACATTGAATCTTTTAGTAAGGTATCTGATTCTTGAATTGCAAATCAATCTTGGCCATAGGCTTTGATATGGACAGCATTCAAATGTCTCACTTGAGGTTGCTTCTTGTAGTATTTAGCAGTTTTCTTGCTGCTACTATTGGAGATAATTCAACAGATTCTTATTGGCTGCTGAGAGTTAAATCAGAATTCATTGATCCTGCAGGAGTTCTTGAGAACTGGTCTGTCAAAGTTCACATATGCAGCTGGAATGGACTGACATGTTCAGATGATCAGGCTCATATTCTGGGCTTGAATCTATCTGGTTCAGGACTATCAGGCTCACTCTCACATGAGTTTGGGCACCTCACTTCACTTGAAATACTTGATTTGTCCTCAAATTCCCTCACTGGCTCGATACCTCCAGAGCTCGGACAGCTTCAAAATCTACAGATGCTGCTTCTCTTTACAAATTACCTCTCTGGTAAGATTCCTGCAGAGATTGGTCTACTGAAGAAGTTGCAAGTTCTTCAAATAGGAAATAACTTGTTGGCAGGTGAAATTACACCAACTATTAGTAACTTGACTGAGTTGAGAGTATTGGCTCTTTCTTATAGCCAACTTAATGGAAGCATTCCAAGTGGGATTGGTAATTTGAAGCATCTGATATTTCTTGATTTGCAGAATAACAGTCTCAGTGGCCTTATACCAGAAGAGATTCATGGCTGTGAAGAACTCGAAAAGTTTGCAGCATCGAACAACCAGCTCCAAGGGGATATCCCCTCATCGATGGGATTGCTTAAATCACTGAAAATTCTTAACCTGGCTAACAACAGCCTTTCTGGATCAATTCCTGTTGCATTAAGCCGTCTCTCCAATCTGACGTACTTGAATTTGCTTGGGAATGAATTAAGTGGTGAAATTCCTTCAGAGCTTAACCAGTTGGTTCAGCTTGAGACGCTTGACTTATCAGAAAACAATCTCTCAGGAACCATAAGCCTTCTCAATAGCCAGTTAAAGAATCTTGAATCCCTTGTTCTTTCTAACAATGCTTTGACAGGTAGCATTCCAGGCAAATTCTGCCTAAGAAATTCAAATTTGCAACAACTTCTACTGGCTCGAAATAAGCTCTCGGGCAAATTCCCTTTGGAGCTACTCAACTGTTCCTCACTCCAACAATTAGACCTTTCTGATAACAGGTTTGAAGGAGAACTTCCATCACTCCTGGACAAACTACAGAACCTGAAAGATCTCGTACTCAATAATAACAGCTTCATCGGTACTCTACCTCGTGAAATAGGAAACATGAGTAACTTGGAATTTATTTCTCTGTTTGACAACTTAATCACAGGTGAAATTCCAATGGAGATTGGGAAGCTACAGATGTTGAGTGTCATTTACCTCTATGATAATCAGATGTCAGGACATATACCTATAGAGTTAACAAACTGCACAAACTTGACAGCAATCGATTTCTTTGGAAACCGTTTTACAGGGTCCATTCCAGAAACAATTGGGAGGCTTAAGAATCTATTTTTGCTTCACTTGAGGCAGAATTACCTGTCAGGTCCAATACCACCAAGCTTGGGTTACTGCAAAAGGCTTCAGTTATTGGCCTTAGCAGATAACAAACTCTCTGGATCATTGCCACCCACATTCAGGTTCCTTTCAGAATTGAGCCTCATTACTCTTTATAACAACTCCTTTGAAGGCCCTCTTCCCACTTCTCTCTTCCTTCTCAAAAGCCTCAAAATCATAAATTTCTCTCACAACAGGTTTAATGGAACTATCTTTCCACTCTCTGGTTCAAATGCTCTGACTGTATTAGACTTAACAAACAACAGCTTCTCAGGTTCCATTCCCTCTACACTAGCCATGTCAAGAAATCTAAGCCGTATCCGCCTTGCACAAAATCATCTCATTGGAAACATTTCTACCATATTTGGTCAGCTCACAGAGCTCAAGCTTCTTGATCTATCATTCAACGATCTCTCAGCAGGACTGCCACCTGAACTCTCAAGCTCAAGAAAACTTGAACACCTTTTACTTAACAATAACCAGTTCACAGGAACAATGCCTCCATGGTTAGGAAGCTTACAAGAACTTGGTGAGTTAGACCTTTCATCCAATCAGTTCTATGGAACAGTGCCTGCAGAGCTTGGAAACTGTTCAAGATTACTGAAACTTTCTCTCCATAGCAACAATCTCTCGGGAGAGATCCCACCGGAGATTGGAAATCTAACTTCTCTTAATGTCCTTGCACTGCAAAGAAACTACCTTTCGGGCTCCATTCCTTCAACAATCCAACAGTGTAAGAAGCTCTATGAACTGAGGTTCTCAGAAAACTTCTTGACAGGTTCGATACCATCTGAGCTAGGAAGCCTCACTGAGTTACAAGTGATCTTGGATTTGAGTAAAAATCACTTCATCGGGGAAATCCCATCTTCTCTTGGAAACCTTGTTAAGTTAGAGAGACTTAACCTCTCTTCTAATCAACTCCAAGGAGAAATACCATCATCACTTGGTGAACTGACCAGCCTCCACATGCTAAACCTGTCAAATAATCATCTCCAAGGCCAACTTCCTTCAACCTTTTCTGGTTTCCCACTCAGCTCTTTCTTGGGTAATGATAAGCTATGTGGTCCACCACTATTATCATGCTCAGAATCCATGGGGCAGCGAAAAAAAGAGCTATCCAATTCTGAAGTGGTGGGAATTATAGTGGTCATTGTCTTTATCTCTACAGTGATATGCTTGGTGATGCTTTACATCATGTTGAGAATCTGGTGCAAGTGGAGAGAAGTTTCAATTTCAAGTGCAGATAGTGGTGGAACTGAGAAAAAGAGAGAGGAAGGGAAATGGGTCTATGGAGATGAGAAGAGAAGGAAGGGCGAGTACTGGAAAGTTAACTCCTTGTCTCCAGTTTCTTCACAAGATAAGCGAAGTTCTGGAATAGCATGCATATTCCAACTCAAAATGGACTCAGAAGCACTGTAAAGTACTTTGTTCTAAAGTCATGTAGTTATTTTATTTCTTTGTTCTATTTTCTATGTTTTTGGTTGTGCAATATTTTCTCTTGTGATTTCTCATCACTCGTTGTTTCAAGAAGTGGATGTGTCATATATAAGGATGTATACTGCAATCTCAAACTGCGAAGCACTGTAGGGTTCTGGCTTTTTGAGTTCATAGATGTACCTGTTAAAGAAAACATGCACTTGGGTTGAATCTTCTTTTTTTTTCTTTTTTTTTTTTAGTGTTTTCTAAAGATCCATTTTTCCATGGCCTTTTTGTGAAATCACTTATAGGGTCTGTTTGGAAAGTGAGCTAAGATCTGCCTAGCTAGTATTAAAATAATGGCCGAAGCTTGATTTCCTTCCGTAAAAGGAATGGGCCAAGACATGCAAAGCAGCCGAAAGCGTTTTAATGATGTACTTGGCTCGGGATAGAGGCATGCACATAAAAATAAATAGCAGACTGAAGAAATTTTCATAACTATTGGCTTGGTTCATAATAAACATGACATTAAAGATAAGTCCATGTGAAATTGTAAATTGAGATAGAGTTCGTTTGAACAAGTTTTCAAGTTTTGGTCTTAATCGTTTGCCCAACTCAAACACCCAACTAAATAGTAAATGGGCTCATGACAACTACTTACACTACCATTTTAAAGAAAATATATTTGATACGGAGATTTGAATCTTCATTTTTTTATTAAAAACATTAAAAAGTATCAATCGACTTACAAAACTCTTCAGAATATACAATTACACATGCCATCTTAAAAATTTATGAAAATTTGTTTTTTTAACATTGCTCGATTAACATAAGCACTGTTTATTCAACTCCAATATAAAAGACGCATTTTTACGTATATAAGGCCAAATTTAAATCTAATGGCCAAAAATAGCTACAAAACTCTTAAAAATACACAATTACACATGCCATCTTAACGGGTTATGAAAATTTACCTTTTTTTTATTTATTTATTATTTTTTAACATTGCTCATTTTAAACAAGCACCGTTTATTCAGCTTTGGTCTGAAGGACACCTTTTTACGTGCATAAGGCCAAGTCTAAATCTAATGGCTAGAAACATCTGATTGGTCATATATCCTAGAACCAAAAGACAAATTTTTGCTTATTGTTGCACTAAAAAGCAAAAACCTTAACCGATCATATGGTTCTCAGAATCTTGGTAACTAGTATGAAATTAAGCATCATATATACTCAGAAGCTTGGATTCCTAGGAACATTGAGTTTCTTTGTCGCATTCGTACCAAATTCCTGATAACATATCATTCTTGCATATAATTGATTATAGCATATCATTCTTGAAAATAATTACATCATTGATCCTGGATTTTTCGGAGATACCCCATGTGCATTTTATGTACAAACACTCCGACATTCCCACTAGGTGGAATCTTGTATCATCACAATTCAAAATGGTAATCACATCCCATGAAAAATGAGAATGTGACATCTCCAAAGATGGGTTGTTTAATTAGCGGATCAAAAATTGGGATTGAAGTAGCTGAAGTGTTAATTTGGGTGAAGAGCTTGGAATAGTAATTATAGTATGGACTATGGACCTCAATTAGGCCCAAATTTGCTTTAGGGAGTTTAACTTAACCTACTACTCTAATTAAGATTACTTTTCTAATTGCTAGTGAGGCAGTCCAATTCAATACTTGAAAACAAATCCACACAAAGAGACAAAACCCCAACCTTGTGTAGCTGCTTAACAACAAATCAATCATCAATCAATATCAATATATAAATATATATATATATAAATATATATAAATATATATATATATATATATATATATATATATATATATATATATATATATATATATATAAAAACAGAGACCTTATGCGGAAATGCATAAGGTTCTGCCATGTGGCACTTTGTATGAGTACCTTTTCATTTAGCTTTTCACATCTTATCTTCTTATCAGTAAATAGTTTAAGTCATAAATGCAGAAAATTAAAAGGTTTGATTCTACTCCCTTTGTCAACTTCTTAAACTCTTCCGCATTTGATTTCATTAATTTAAAAAATGAAAGGTTTTTTTCATTCAATGTTAGTTTTTCTGTTCTTTTATATATTCTAGTTTCACAAAATATCAAAAGGCCAAAAGAAAGATAGAACTGGAGAGATAGAGAGACAAAGAGTGAGAAAATTAATGTAAAAAAGAATATGAAATTGGCTTTGGTTTCAAGTACATATGATCTAAGTTTCTTAATAACACTATCAAAGTTTGATACAATACTTTAACAACATATGATGTTTCTAAAAGGTATGTGTTTTTTGTCTTTATTTATACTTTAACAACATATGGTGTTTTTTGTCTAAAAGGTAAGTGATTATGGTACTCAATTAAACGCGAGATATTAAATAGTATAAGTTTATATTTCTCTGCTCAATTATTATTTTATTTTTAATCTCTTGGCATGTATATTTAGTTTTGTAAATTAGAAATTATAAACCTTAAATTTTAGATGTTTAGCCTTCAAAAGTTCACATGTTTTCTTTAAAAAAAAATCTAAAAAAAAGAAATAATAAAAAATTTTATATTGGAAATGTCAAATGTAAGAACTAAATATACATGTACACCTGATCAAACAAAAAAGAGCATATAGTGGCATTTTTAGAGTCTAATTAATTATAGTTACTTATGGATATATTGTGTTACAATTTTTTTTTCATTCATTATTTTAGTAACGTATAATTTATAATCGAAATTAATTTTTCAAGCATTATAATTTTTTTTTTGAGAGCTTTTCAAACATTATAATAAATATGAGTATTATAAAATAACTAATAGCAAATACGCGCATCGCGCAGGACATCTACTGGTTAGTACCAATTATAGACAATGACTAATTTTTGGAAATTCTAACTTGTTCACCCAATAAAATAAATTAGTGCTGGTTCTGAATTTAGAGAGAGAGAGGAGTGGTGATAGGGGGATAATACAGCCATGCGGTTGTGTATTTTGATTTCTTGCCAAGTGTGGAGATAATTTTCAGTAATGGGAAAGCACTCAATTATTAGTATTTTCTACTTTTTGTTGTCTTTCTTAATGACTTGCTTTTCAATCTGTTGTTTTGCTTCCTCAATCATACCGTTCTTTTTATAATGGAGTAGAGTGGATCTTTAGGTCAAACACTTGCCTTATGGATTCACTGATGTCCCTGAACTTTCCTTTGAATCACTCAAATAGTCCTTTGTAAATAGGAGTGTTATGCCTTACTTTCCTCCATTTTTCTTCCCTAACTGCTAGACTGAGACTCGAAGAACTCACGCTTTGTGCACCATACATTTACTCCACGAGAAGAAATAAAAGTGATTAATGTTTTTCTATTATTACTCTTTGGTTGAAGGAAAAATTGTAGGGTGGGTGGATTGAAGAAGATGAATGACAACAAGGGCTCTGTCCAAACAATAGTGGTAAATTATCAAATCTTTGGTGATGTAAAATCCATAATGAATAAACAAATTTCTTTCTAGGTCGATGACCAACTAGTGATGTTGGTCATAAGCTCAGAAGCTTAAACTATAATTATGAATTAAGAGGAGGTTTAAAAGAAAAATTGCAATGTAGCAATGATTGTTAGGAAAATCATTCCTCTTTGTGATTCAAAAGGGAACTCATTCATAGGCTGTTGTTGGTGTGAGTTGGTGAACATTTCTTTGCAAAGTAGGGACTTCTAACAATTCATCACTCCCTTTTTTTGAGAGAATTTTAACTTATGACATTCGCTTTTGATAATAACTCTTTATTATCGGACCAAGACACTAATCAATTTTTAGTATAAGCTGGGATTGAACCCCAGATTTCTTATACAAGCATCAAAGACTTTATCAATGGAGCTAACTGGAACCTACAATTCATCACTCCCTTAAGTCGATTGAATTGACTTGAGCCTAGCTAGGTTATTGTCCCGAAGACCACATGTGGATGTTCTCATTATCTTGTAGCATTAAATTCAAAATTGGCAATAATTATAAGGTAATACATGCGGATGTGAAGGGCCAAACCTTTCTTGGAGCATCTCCAGCAGCTTCTTTAAATTTTTGTACTGTTTGAAGAGTGAACAGTTATATTTTCCTTTTACCTTCCTACTTTTTCAAATACACTTTTAACAGACTCTCTGTTCTTTCTCTTTCTCATTTAAATATTATTTCTTTATTCTTTCTCAAGAGCAATTAACAGAACACAAACCTATCATGCCCCACAACCTCATTTTTCTAAACTCAAAAATATCTAATTTGAAAAATGAATTCAAATGATTGAAATTGGAATACCAATTTGATTTTAGCTTATGTGAGAGAAATTCGTGACCGTTTTTGTGAAAGATACAGATTTGCAATCGTTTGTAGAAAAAAGAGAATGAGAGGAGAGAAGAATTTTTTTTGATTAGTTGTTTGATTTTGTTGGTAGAGCTGATGTTCCCATCATTGCTGGAATTTAATTTGAGAAGAAATCAAGAAAAATCCGAGAAGAAATTGAGAAGTAGAGTCTCCTTTCATTTATTCTGTGATAAGAAACGGAGAAAGAGCATGAGATTAAAAAGAAGCCAAAGAAGAAAGAGAAAGAAGTGAAATAATATTAGGTACTTGAATTTTTTAATGAAAAAAAATTAGTTGCTAATTTATAGTAGCACATTGAGCTTAGAGAGCTACTGTTTATGACCAAAAAACATTTTGAGATTTAGAGGGAGATGCTCCAAAGACGCCTGAGAAGCTTCTCTTTCTCAAGTGGGAGTGGCCGACCAAACACCAAATAAATTCTTTTCCCACAAACATGTGACATATGACCTTATGGTGATTAAATCAATCACCTAGTATTTTTGTTCGATCATTGACAAGATTTAGCCCAAGGGATTATGACCCCTCCAAAAAATAAAAGAAATGAAAAACAACCTTATATTATTCTGATAATGTATCTTTATTAAATTTCTGTCAAAACTTTATGTTAAATTGTTTTTTATATATTACAAAGATTAAATTACCAAATTATGTAAAGATTTTTTTTTTTTTTTTGAGAAGGAATTGTGTAAGAATATTGATAATTGGAAAATAATAAACCTAAATCAGTTTTTTTTTTTTTTTGGGCTAGCAGTGTAAATGAAGAATACCCGTCTCTCTTTCTTCTCCCTCCTTTCTCCTACCATTTCTCCCTATTTATGCAATCCTAGCAGTCGATCATGTAAAGAACCATTGGGACTTTTTTTTATTTTTTTTTATTTTAATACTATTTTCGAAAGCTTAGAAAACCCTTTAAGTAATTTATTTATCAGGGTCAAGAAGAGAATCCTTGAATTCACTTTTTTAATTTTATAAGTGAAAAAAAGTTATTAAGCACTAACAATAGTGGTGCTAAATAGCTATATAACTATTTTTATGAGCACTACTAAAACTCAAAATGTACCCTGGAATAGTGGAGTCCAAAACCATAACTGTGCACAGTAACTAAAAGGTAAAAAAAATTATTTTACGTTCATATTACTTTTCTTATTTTTTATTCTTTCCTCTACCTTTCATTTTTACTTTTCCTCTATTTGTACCCTCTGCAGTAATTTCTATGCATTTCATTTTGCGTTCACACTACTTTTCTCTCTCTGTACCCTTTGCAGTAATTTCTATGCATTTCATTTTGCGTTCACACTACTTTTCCTCTCTCCATATCTCTATGTAGTGATTTCTATGACTTTGATGGTAGTTGTGGTTGTGGTTGTGTTTTGGTTATTGAAAGATATATTATTTTATCGTAGTATTTATATTATTTTATTGTGTTAAAAGCTAAAATAAAATCACTGTGGTTAGATGTGAGAAAGTAAAATAGATAAAGTGACTTGCGATTAGATGTAAGAAGGTAAAATAGATAAAGTGACTTTTTGTGATACTAAAAAGCTAAAAATTTGGCTCCACTGCTGTGGATGCTCTAACGGAAGAATAGTAACATGATCCTTCCAACCAATTAAAAAAAAATTAAGCGAAAACACTATTTTGCTCCCTACATTTTGGGGTAACAATCAATTTAGTTCCTATATTTTGATAGCAGTTAATTTGGGTTCTGTTATTTTCAACTTACAACTAATTTGATCCCTACCGTTAACTTGCTAACGAAAAATATCTACGTGGTAAACTGTTTGCATTGTTGACACACATGTAGGCTATAATAATAATTTAAATTCAAATAATTAAACATTAAAAAAGCCACCTAAGCATTTTAATAAAAATGAAAAGGCCATGTCAAATAATAAAAAACTGAAAAAATTAGTTGAAAAAAAAATCAAATAAAATGAATTAAAAAAAAGAATCAATTTATTTTCTTTTCTTTTTGTATTCATTCACTTTCTTAGCTACCAAACACTTTACCCAGCAAGCAACACAGTAATCTGAAAACCTTGAAGCTTTATCGGTGCTTCGGTCCGCTTATTATCAGAGCGAATAGTTTGAAAACTTTGAAGCTTTATCTGTACTTTGGTGATTGGGATAAGCTAAAGGAATGACCAGTGCTTGAGAATTGTTCATCTTTTGAAAACTCTTGAATTGTTCAAATCTGAGAGTTCAAACAACTGTTATTGTGATTGGAGGAGTGGGTTTGTTGTTGCATCGGTACTAGTGATTCACCATGACTTCTATTTGTTGAAGAAGAGAAAATCTGAGTAGTCAGTATCGCAACAATGAGATTTGTATAATATTAAACCTAAGTTGAGCTTTATAACACTAATATGATCATAACACGGATGCTTCTTGTTGGATCTGTGTATAGTTTTGATAACTGTGTGAATGTGTGATTTGTGTCTTGTTTCTTGCTTGCTGGGTTTTGTGTTTGGTAGTTGAGAAAGTGCAAGAATACAAAAGAAAAAAAAAATTGAAGTTTATTGAAAATCCATTTTCTTTGATTTTTTTTTTCATTCAAATAATTTTTTCAGAATATTTTATCCGAAGTGGCCTTTTTTTCTTTCATTAAAATGTTTAGGTGACTTTTTTAATGTTTAATTATTTAATTTTATATTATTATTATAGCCATTGTGTACCAACAATACAAATCATTTGCCACGTAAACATTTTCCGGAAGTTATCGGTAAGGACTTGGCTGCTTCCAGTCAGTAAAAAGAAGTTATTTCTTACCCTAATCTGAAAGAGTCCACATAATCACTGAATTTTACAATGGTTTCCTTGAACTGGTAAGAACGGTTAACAAGATGGTTCAAAAAGGTTTGAGATAAATTGTCCATTTTAGGATTTTCATTGTTGGGTCTAGAGGTTTATATAAGAAACATGGGCCCATTTTGCTTCTAAGCCACAATAAAAAATCCTCCTTTGCATTGGCCTTCTTCAAAATCAAAGAGGCCCCTCATGAAATCTGAGTCATAGTCCTCATGGTTGGTGAACATGTTCAAAGCCCAATTTCTGTATGTCTCACATAAGCTAATAAGATTCCATTACCGACAAACACTGTAGGGCCTCTACAAAAATGTAGATGACCAAGTAATTGAACAGACTTTTTCTTTTTTAGGTCATTTTCGGTTAGGCATGATAGTTTGTATTCTTTCAACTCATGATTGATTGACATTGTGGTAGAAAGCAACCCATTAAAAAGATTGGTGCGTTCTTCGCTATCATTCTACTAAGCCAACCAAATTCTTTTGCATTATAGTACTTTTGATATCTACTCAACTACCAACATTATTGCTAGGTAAAAACTACATTATCATCATATTCATTAAGAAGAGGATAAGATCTTTGTCAATTTTTGCGATGGTGAATAATGAATATGTACGCTGGCAAAATCTAAAGAGATTCATGAAACCAAAAAAAAATTGACATGAACCTCTAGTAGGAAACAGCAAAAAGAAAGCACACAAATATTTTTGGCACTTCATTTTTTTTTAGTCAATTTGTGCAAAACTATGGCCGCTATGCCCATATACATTTCACAAGCGGATGGAAGTAATTTGCACCTAAGTTATCAAAACATTAAAAACAAAAGCAAAAGCAAAAACAAAAACTTACCAAGGTGTTTTCAAGCTCTAAAAAGCACACAAAACGCTTTCAAATTTCATTGTGAACACCATACATGTACACACCAAATAGAGAAGAAGATTCAAAGAAAAAATAAATAATAATAGAGAAGAAGAAGAAAAAAGTGGTGGCTGAGGCTCTTGAGGTTTTGAAGTGAGGCTTATTGCTATGGATTTATAGAGGCTCAAACTCAAGGACTTTCTAGGGAAAACTGTAGTGTTAGGGTTTCGGGCAACGGGCAAGGTGGAGTCTACGAGGATGGAGTTTGGGCAGTGTTGGTTGAGCTGCCCGAAGATTAAATAAATGTGGAAAGTTGTCTAGGTTGGTTGAGCTTATCTTAAATATTTTATTTTTATTTTTATTTTTTGGTAGTTTTTTTATATTATGCATGTAACGCCTATTACTCGTGATGTGTGTTCATCTGCATGGAATACAACTTGGCAAGAGAAATTCTGATGATAATAATGGTGATCAAATCGCGGGTCAGGTCGGTTTTGAGTCACCCGAGACCCAACCCGATAAAACACACCATGATCGCATGGTTGATTGACCCGCCCGAAAGGTTTCTTTGTTTTTTTTTTTTTTTTTTTTTTGGCCGTTGGGTCATTTTTTATTTTTGGGTCTTTTGTTATTTTTGAGTTATTTTCTATAACATTAGCATTGATACCAAATTTGTTTCCAATTTGAAAAATTGACCAAATCACTCAAATCTCTTTCCAAATTGGAAATCTCTTCTTTTTTTTTTTTGAAAAATAAACGATAGTGGACTTTATTCACTTTGTACAATGAAAAGAGAAAAAATGAGCATTCTTCTAATCAAACAATGACCTTCCCATTCTCTTTTGCAGTATTAACTAAAGCTAATGCAGCACAATTACATCGTAAAGGTACACTATGAAAAGAAATAAAAGAAAAACTTTCTCTAATTAAACTAATATCTTTAATGATCTAGGCAGCTTCTAAACGGCATATTGTATTTGAATTCAAGAGGTTTACAAGGTCAGTAAAGTTGCATTCCACCATCACTTTATGGAAACTGGTATTTTGACAAAACAAAAGAGCCAATCTCATCACTGTAGCTGCTGTGCAGAGGGGGTTTAATTCTGCTGCAAACGATGACATGATGCTGCTAAAACTTCACCTTTATTGTTTCTTATAAGAAAACCAAAGCCCACAGATGTGTTCTTCTTCGTTTGGGAAATTGCTAGATTGAGTTTATGGATTGAATCAGAAATTGGGGGCTGCCACTTCATTGTCTGCACTTCAGCAATCCGATTCTGCCTATGTTGCACTTCCGCAAATTCTAACCGGTAAGTTTCAGCCCGAGCCCATAAATCTTTGAATGAGGGAGTTTTATTCTCAAATATCAACTTGTTTCTGCAGGTCCAAATCATCCAACATGCAATACAAAAGAGTGTCAAAATCCAAAGAATTCAAATTTTTTAAGGCAGCCTCCATTGCATCAATAAAACTGATTTGTTGGGGTAGCCGAAGACCTTTCCAAAAATGAGTTTGCATCCAAACAGATTGTGCAAAAGAGCATTCCAAAAACAGGTGGCTATTTGTCTCAGCTTCATCATTGCAGAGGGCACATGAGAAAGAGTTGGAGATCTTTCTATCAAAAAGCTTTGTCCTATTGGGAAGGCTATCATTGCAAGCTCTCCAAATAAGAGATTTAATTTTTGGAGGAATCATAGAAGACCAAATGCCTTTCCAAAAAGAATGAATCTTAGGCTCCGCTTGGGAGGAGGGAATGGAATGGAATGGAATGAAAAGAATAATTTTAGAATACTTTTCCCTTCGTTTGCTTAGGAGTTTGAATGGAGGAAATGGAAAATCCATTCTCTTGTTTGGGAGTTTAAGTGGGAGGGAATGAAATGAATAGGAGGGAACACTCATTTCTCTCTATTCCCTTAAAACCTCAAATTTTCATTCCCCCCGAAATTGGGAGGAATGTGAGGGAATGAAATTAAATTTAATGAATTTTTTACTAAAACTCTCAAAATACCGTTATCTATTCAACCCTTTATTTTAAAATAGGGGTTTAATAGTAATATTGTCATAAAATGATTCCATTCCATTTCTACCATGTTACTCCTAAACAAGATTACTTACATTCCATTCATTTTCATTCATTTTCATTCCTTTATTTTCAAACATCCAATCAAGGTTACTTAATTTCATTCCATTCTTTTCTATTCATTTCCCTTACTTAAATACATTCTATTCCATTCCATTCTTTTCCATTCCCTTATGATCATTCCATTTCATTCTATTCACTTTCCTTATGAACTCCCAAACGGAGCCTTAGTGGGATCTGACACTATTATCACTTGTCAAATTTTATTCAACTTCAAATTTAGGTTATGTTTTGTAACCGTTTTTGTTCTTCTATTTTTAAAAACTTGTTTTTGAAAATATATAAAGAAAAAAATAATTTTCTTGTATTTTTTAAATTAAAAACATGTTTAGTCAGTTGAAATTAAAAAAATAGTATTTTGAAGAAAAAAAAAAGAATACTAAAATATGTTATTATTAGGATTTATTAGGATTTAAACTTTAATGCTAACTAATTATATGAGACAGATTTACTAAATCAAATAAGTGTTTTTTTTTTTCTTTTGAAAACTATAAATTGAAAACAGTCTTTTGCATGTTTTCAGTTTTCATTCGCAAATTGAGTTTTGAAAACAGTTTTTGTTTTCTGTTCATTTTGAGTTGCCAAACAAGTTTTTTAGTTTCAAAAATAGAAAATTATTTTTGAAAACAGAAAATAAGGGGAAAAAACATAAAAAACAGTTACCAAACATACCCTTAGATTTTAAGAAAAAAATTCTTTTGGCATTAAATTCATTAATGATAATGACCCAACTCATTTAGGAAATGTAATCTGAATTTATTCCACCCTCTTGATTTATATCCTTACAAAGCAAAGTTTAAATTCAAAATAGAATTTAATTTTGGAATCAAAGTCTGGAAACTTCAATTTTGAAAGATATTTTACATCATACTAATCTCAAAGTCATAAAGATTATTAACTAAAAGATCTGACTATTCTCATCCCATAGAATTAGTCAAAGCCATGGCTATGAACTGACTCTTCCAGCTTTAACAAAAGAACAGCTTAGGATCAATTGAAAAGACTAATCTTCTCAAATCCCAATTCATATAACAAAATCATTTAAATTCTAGTTACAAAGAAAGAGAGGAACACATGCAATGAATTAATCCAAGGGCAGTATCAAGTTAAGTTTGAGAGAGAGAGAGAGAGTCCTAAACTCAATCGGGTTCTTGAAAAGAAAAAAATTGGGTCTATTAGTGAGTAGTGACCCGCAATCCAACCCAAAAACCGATCACAACCCGAATAGACTTAAACCTACCCAAAACATTCAAGGTCGGGTCGGCCAGTTATGTACTCACCTATTATCATATCACACAGAGAAAAAGAGTTTTAGTTTTTTCTTTTTCTTTTTATTTTGGGAAGAAAATGAATTATAAATAGCAAGAAAGCCTTAGGAGATAAGTTATATAGAAATACAAATTGTTGTAAAAAGTATGGTTTTAACCTTTTTGTCTTTTATTTTTTTTAAATAATTTTTACAACAAGTAGGAGAGAAAAGATTGATAAGAGAAATCAAGTAATTTCATTCTTATAAAAAAAAGTAATTATAATATTATATTGATTTTTAAAGCATTAAGGCTCTTACATTACCATTAAATTTTAGGGGTTGGATTCAAGTTACACTTGATGTAATTTTAAGTAATGTTACATCACTCAATATTTTTTAATTGAATGCGAATTTTGATAAATCCACCATTAGATTACATTATCTTCGTATGTTTTTTATGCAAAATTTCAAGGTGATAAAAAATTAATAGTTATGTTATCAATCAATTGTTTAAATTCAAGTTTTTGTAATTTAAAATAATGCTTAAAGATGAGTTTATGGATCGAATTGTAAATAGTATCCAATTGACATAAAAATTAACATGAATGTTAAGAACATATAGAACATATAATTTAATGGTAGGATTTTCAAAATATGAATTTTATAACAAGTTATTGGGTAATGTAACATTACTTAGAGTTACACCAGATGTAACTTGAACCAATCCAAATTTTAGTAGTAAAGTTTTAGTGATAAAGAGAGATAAGAACTTATAAGAGCATCCATACTGGTGGTGGTAAAAAGTTATATTGCTATTTTTAGTACCACCAACCACAAAAGTGGAGCTGTAATAGTGGAACTATACCCAAAAAATTTGGCTTACAATGCACAGATGGTTGTGCATTGTAGCTCAAAGGTAAAATAAAATAAAATAAAAAATAAATAAATTTATGTTGTATTCAAGGTAAAAAAAATTTCATGTTGTGTTCACTCCAGTGTTAGAATTTTTTATTATTTTTTTCTTTCTCCTCCTTTCTCATTTCTACCCGTTGCTCCTCTCTCCCTCAATCCTCACGCTCTTCATTTCTTCCTGTTGCAAGCTCCAATTCCTCTACTCATTGCCGACCTAAGCCCCTACCCAGCGCCAACCAAAGCCCCTACCCAGCGCCGACCAATCTCTCTTCGTTCTTCGCCACTCTCTCTCTGCTATCTCATTTTTCCTTTGCTCTGTCTCTCAATCTATCTCCATCTCAAACACCAAGACCCATGATTGCCGGTGTTGGGTTTTTGATTTTGCCATGATTGACAAAATGGCGTTGTCGCCGTGACTGAGTTTTGTTGAACGGGTTCTATTTTTATTTTGATGAATGGGTTTTGATTTTGTTGATAGTTGATGAATGGGGGTTTGTTGATGTTTGATGAATGATTTTTGCTGATGGTTTATGGGTTTTGTTGATTCGTGGGTCATGTCGTGGTGGGTCACCGGTTTGTGTTGTGGTGGGTCATCGGTTTGTGCCTTGTGGTTCATGGGTCATGCTATGGTGGATCTTGCATGAGTTTTTCTTTTGTGGCTGTTTGTTGATTTTCTTGGCTAAGTTGGCTTGGATTGCTGTGGGTTTTATTTTTGTGGTTGTGGGTTATTTCTTTGGGCAGTTGTGGCCTAATTTTGGTGGTTCTAGTTGTGGGCTGTGTGAAGTGGTGGTTGACCGGTGGTGGTGGTGGGTTGTGTGAAACGGTGGTTGACTGGTGGTGGCGGTTGTGATGGATGTTTATTGAAATAGATATATTATTTTATCGTAGTGGATATATTATTTTATTGTATTGTTTATATTATTTTATTGCGTTAAAAGTTAAAATAAAATCATTGATGTTAGAAGTTTTGTAAAATGAGAAGGTAAAATAGATAAAGTAGTTTTTTGTGGTGTCAAATGACTAAAATTATAGCTCTACCGATGTGAATGCTTTCACATTCTATTAAAAAGTTCTTAAAAAAAAAACTTATTAAAAAATGTTTAAGACCTTAAAACTCTTTAGCAAAAACTAAGTTTCTAAAAAAAAAGTGGGTTCTAGCTAATTTAACTGGTAAAGTCTCTTATGGTTGAATAACAGATCTGAGGTTCAATTTCAGCCTACACTAAAAACCAATTGGTGACTTGGTTTGATGATGAAGAACTATCATCAAGAACAAACACCATAAGTTGGAACTCTCTCTAAAAAAAAAAGTTTCTAGAAAAAAAAAGCTTATTAAAAAAATGTTTAAGACCTTAAAACTCTTTAGCAAAAACTAAGTTTCTAAAAAAAAGTGGGTTCCAGCTAGTTTAATTGGTAAAGTCTCTGATGGTTGAATAAGAGATTTGGGGTTCAATTTCCGCCTACACCAAAAACCGATTGGTGACTTGGTTTGATGATGAAGAGCTATCATCAAGAACGGACACCATAGGTTGGAAGTCTATCCAAAAAAAAAAAAGTTTCTAAAAAAAAAAACTTATTAAAAAAATGTTTAAGACCTTAAAACTCTTTAGCAGAAACTTTCACACATTTAGTATTTTTATTAAAGGGTTTTAAGGTCCCTTAATAACTGAAAACAATTTTAATATAATGATGAGATTTCTAACTTTAAAATATTCAATGTATTGATTCTCTTTTTCTGATACAAGATAGAATTTTACTTTAACCTAATTTAAGTGTATATGTGTATGAAACTCTTTCCTAGAGACTTGAACCCCGGCCCTTACCCCTCACACCTCACAAGCACTTATACTTGTAGAGTGACCACCGCACCAAGGGTGTATAGTAGTAATTTATTGATTCTCAAAAAAAAAAAAAAAGTATTGTACCGACATTTTAATAGAAATAATTTGAAATAAATGGTCGTCTTTCTTTTTCCACCATTTTCACATAGAGAGAGAGAAAGAGAGTTAATAATAATAATAATTTCATATAGGCCGTTAATGGAACGAATTAGGTTTTTTTTTAATTAATTTTTTTTAGAAAAGAAACGAATTAGGTTAAGTATAAAAATATGACACTTTTTTTAGAAGAGAAATACAACTCACTTTATTATGTCCTCTTTTATCAATTTAGTGATCTAACGGTGACAACAATTTCAAAATACTTCATCAACATAGCTTGTCAAATGCTCTGAACATTTAATTCTTTTGAATGAAATGTCTTAATTGCAAAATCTTTCAGCTAAAATTCTACTTCCCATAGCAATACCAAATAGAACCTTAACTGAAAAGCATTAATATTTCACAAACTAAAGTTTTTTTTTTTTTTAGAGTCATTTCACAAACTAAAGTTAATAAAGTGAATTGAAACCTTTTTCTTTTTTTTCTTTTTCTTTTTTGAACCAAAGTGAATTTTAAAAAATTTAGATGTGAGAAATGACAAAAAGAGAAGAAAAATACATTATGATAGAGTTGCTATTTTATTTTGTAGATACTTATTTTCATACTTGAATAAAAAAAATTCAAATAGTGCCCCATATTATTATTATTATTATTGTAAGGTCACAATTTGCACTCAAACCCAAAAATAAGATTGGGATAGGCTCAAAAGGTCCAATACAATGAATTTGTAGAGAGTGGACTTGAAATCTAGGTTCTAGTGACGTTAAATAACAAAAATGATGGGTTAAATCGCAACATCATACAAATGGGATGATTTTTATAACAAAAATTGTCCTCGGACTTAAGTCGAGGAGACTAGATCTTGTATTTCTCTTTCTTAAAGACAGGTTACAGATGTTGATCTTAATGTCTACAGTGTTTCCTTTCTCCTCCTTTCGATCTCCCCTCCTGAAAGTCTTCTCTTCCTTTTATATCATTTTTCTTCCTTTCTTCATCCTCCACATATGGATCAGATTACTGGTTTGGATACTTGCCTCATCAACTCATCCCTAAAGTCTTTGGAGGTAGCTGTAAGGCTAAAACCTGATGCTCAAGCATCACTTCCACATTAATGCGGCCAGAGATTTAGCTACAGAGCATTTAATGCGGTGGTAGCAGCTTTATCTTGGATATTTCATAGCCCTTCTTCCTATCTGGTACACCCACCATGCATATCCTTACTTATAGGATCTCCTAAAACATCGTGTTTGGACATCAGACAACTCTTTTCTATCTCGGCTTTAAATAGCCAAGGACGGACTTCTCCTCGGAAAACCTTCCGAGATGACCTTGATCAGCCTCCGCTTCTTTACCCATCAACGCTGCTTCTTGAATCGATATTCTCACATCCTCGAACCATTTAGTGTCCTCAAATTGGGCCTTTGGCTCAATATATAATCTTGGGCCCATCGACCCTACAATTATTATTATTATTATTATTATTATTATTATTATGCTAATATAAATTACATTTTTTAATGTTAAGTGAATTATCATTTTTGTCCTTAAATTTTAATTTTCATCACTCTAATCTTTAAACTTTAACGTTTCTATCAAATATATCCTTCCATCAAATTACTGTTTTCAAAACTGTATGTCTAATAAAACAACATTGTATAACATATGCGAAGATATAAATCCAAGAAATCTAGTTATCTACTATGCAAGATATAAATCCATTACTTCTTTCAAACTAAAAAATAGTCTTAAATGACCAATAAATTTGGAAATACTAAAAGAAACTCTATAGTGTTTTCAATTTTTCAAAAAAAAAAAAAAAACCCATTATGTGTGGTCTCTTTGACATTCATGGGATACATTCCTATAGCTTGCATTTTAGTCCAAAGAAAGTAATTAAAATTAGGAATGAAAAAAATTGTCCGACCAAAGGGTATCCGACCCTAATGGGGCAGGTTTTACTTAATAAATGAAGCAGGTATGAATTTTAAAACCCCCACTTATAGCAAGTTTGGGGCAGGTGTAAGTATTAGTCTTACTTGCCCCGAACCCAACCCGTACACATATATAATATAAAATAATTAAAAAACCTTAAGTATAGATATCTAACTTTCTCAATTTCTCTCTTTTCATTTTTCCCTAACTCTAATTACTCACTCTCAACTGCCTCCCTCTCTCTCACTCTCACTCTCAGCTGCCACTCCATCCTCTTTACCTCCCTCACCTTGCCGCTTCCTCCTCCACCTCGCCTCTCTCTCCTCCCTCACCTCATCGCTCCCTCCTCTAGCTCACCGTTGACGCTAGTCATGCTACATGTTCTCCTTTTATTAGCTTGTGTTCTGTTTTATTGCCACTCCTATTTAAAATGGGAGGGCTCTAAAATTGAACTATTAGCAGTATCAATCCAAAAGCCTTAGGTATTACAATGAGAAGTTATAGGGACAACTTTTACTACAATTATGAATTGGCCAATTGTAGGTGGTGGAGAAAGTGACTCTTCACTCACAGTCAAGCATTCAAGCATAGCATATCATCAAGTTATGGCAAATTGTGTAATCATAACAAAAGAGCTGTTTTACAATATTCCAAAATTGGTCGTCCATTAAGACCTTGTTTAGAACCGAGGGGTTAATACGGAATAACAACGTTACATTACATTTAGAGATAAATTTACATCACTACAACGTTAAAACATGTAACATTGCATTTAGAATGTTCATCACATTACTGTAATACTTTTTTTTTTCTTTTTGAGAAACACATGACGACATTACTCTATATGGTCATTTATTTGTGTACAACATTATAATAATCTAAGATTACCAAAAATCTCTGTATGAAGAAAAAAATTTACCAAAAATCTCATATTACCCTAATTTATAGTAATCTCTTTATCTTTTTTTTTGGTTGAGAAAAAGTGATCTCATTATCTTATTATATAATTGTAATCTTATATTTACCTACTTATGGAAATGAGATAATCTTTCCAATTGACAAAATTATTCATGTCAATATATTCTAATTACAAAATTGTCCTAACTTGAAATTTCAAATCCTAACCCAGTCCCTCTCTCTAATGAATCTAATCTAACTTTATCTCTGGGCCAAATCAATCCCAAATTTGATGCTCGACCAGGTCCTTGCCTCTCTCTCTCTCTCTCTCTCTCTCTCTCTCTCGTTTAGATTTCTCTATAATCTTGATATTTTATTTGTTTTAATGCTTTGTGATAAGCTTTTTACAAGTTCTAGACGTTCTTGGATTGATTAGAATGGAGAAAGTTAACATATGAAGATTGATAAGTATTGTCAAGATAATAGCAGCCATTCATCTGAACCGGGCGTTGAACTAAACATCCCCCTAAAGACAAAATTTCATTATCACAAACAAAAAGGCATCCATATTACAAGTAACAACAAAACGTTGAAATAGTATCGTTAAAGGACCTCTTAGATGGAATTGGGATTTTGTACTAGATGCAATTTAATCCAATGGTAGAAGAAAAAAGTTCATCTTTTTTCCATTGCCTTTAGATTAGATGCAAAATGTTTTCTCACTTTTTAGAAAGGAAGTATTTGATCCATTGGCGGAGGAAAATGAAAGTTAACTTTTAAAATTTATAAAAGACAATTAGCACACTTATCAATAACAAATATAAAGAGTTTGCATAGGATAAATGCAAACAGTTGTTTGAAGATAAGAGACCCTACATGTTATGTTATTTAAACAATAAAAACTATTGTTTAAATACATACATCTTGCGCTATCACGTTTTCAACTTTGAAAATATAACTTAAAGTCGTAATTTTAGTGTATTGCACATAATGTGTACAAATAAACACTGCCCTTCCAATTATAATGGATGTTTATCCTCAAATACTTATTAAATTCGATGCCACTATATGGGAACAACAATACATACTCGTACATTGTTTTTTCTATTCTTCATTTATTTATAGATATCTTATAACTTCTCCATTATTTAAAGGAAGTAACTAACTATTTACAGGTCTACTTAGTGCACAAAGGTTTCATTTTTACGGGTTGTGATGGGTGAATGGTAAGCAATCTTACCTCAGCCTTTTTTCTTTATATTTTTTTTTTTTTTTTGTTAGACTAAGAAAGAATAAAAATAAGGCACCTGTGCCCAGGCATGCTGTCATGGTCTCATCCACCTCACCCCCTCTATAACGAAGAAAGCTGTTTGGCTACACTGAACTATGAATACAACACTGTTTTACAAATTAAAGAATTGAAGAAAACTACAGGATCTACATTTATACATTCTTTTCATCCTTGACCTTGTCCATGGACTCTAATTCAGCCATCATTCGCTTGTGTTCATGTTCAACCTCCTCTATTTCAGTTTTGAGACGAGTCACCTGTATATACAAAAAGAACGGTTCTCATTAACTGGTCAAAATAAAGTCATAAAAAGTATAAACATCACTGCTTTCATGTAGGAGACGAGATAGCAATCTAAAACTTCAATGTTCAACGCGAACTATGCAGGGTTAAGCATCATAGCAATCACAAAAAGTTCGGAACTTTTGCAATTTTTTTTTTTTTTTAAATTTTTTTTTTAGAAGGGACAGGAGCACATTTGGACAGAAAATAGAGATGCTTTGTTTTGCATAAACTTTGAGATGAGCCTAGGGGTATTGGATAATAAAAAATTCCTTTCCTTTCTTAGCCAAAAGATTCTTATTATTTTCCAAATTTATTTTTCTAATAATCCCATCCAAAGGGATAGAAATTTGCCTTCACCTGCCTCAGGAAACAGAGTCAACTTGGGGTTATCTTGTGAGCAGCCTGCTCGCTCATAAGATAATTAGTCCTTTAATAGGGTGTCCACACAACATGGTACAAGTAGATTTCTATTCAACGAATTGCCAAATATTTTCAGTATAATTATAGGATACAAATATTGATATTTTTTAGCACCCAAGCAAAAAAATCATAAGCACGATCTAGAATACTAGTAACAACTATCGGTGGATTAGAAGTACCTTTAGATTAAGTTGCTCCTCCCTCGTCACATACTCCAAACATCTGAAAAGATAAAACAAACACACAAATGATGTTTTCAGTAGGCATGAGTTGATGGCTAATTTGATCATGGCTCCTCATAATTTATATATTTTGTTAACAGCTGGTCCCAAGCCAGGAAAAAGGAGGGTTGTGGTATGTTAATGACTAAAACTTAGTCTCTTTATTATGAAATTTTAATTTAGTCTAGATGTTTTAAAGAAAAATGGCTCTATCAGCCAAATTTGGTAACAACAGCCAAGAAACATGATACTGAAGAAGTAGATCTACCAATATATGAACAAAATTTCAATCTCTGCAAATTTGAATTCCCCATTATTCTAGCCAATTGAATTGTCCATTTAATCTAGAAAATGATCTTGATCTTAAATGTTATCACCTCCTTCCGTAAGAGAGGGGTGGAGGGTGAGATTGTGAGTTCAAAACCAACTGGCTGCATTTGTAAATTACCTAAAATTTAAAATAAAAAAATAAAAAAGGAATCTCAATGTGATATACTCTACGTAGTTAAGTGCAAGTGCAGATAACCATAGGGGTCTATAATTCTAACATACTCACTTTAGACGGAGCTTCTTGTTTTCTTGCAACAAATTTACAGCCTCTGGATCTTTCAGCTGACTGCCAGAAGTATCTAGTGGCACCACTTCCACTGCCTGCCTTTTTGCCTTCTCTACTTCTATTAAATCATCTTGTCCCTTCCTCTTCACACATAATCCTATGCCAAGACAGGGCATCATAAGTTGGATGACATTTACCATGGTTAGAAATAATGAGTTGTGATTTTAACTCAAAAGTACCTTGTTCAGATCTTCTTTGGGAGTTGGGTATTGATCGTTCAGCTCTTTCAATTGCAGCTTTCATACTACCAATAGCAGGGGGACTTTTATGTAATGTGACAGGATGTTGTTTACCACTGTGTGGCGTACTATGAGATGAAATCTGTGGAGTCTCTGATACTCGAGGCTTTTTTTTTACCTGATACCCAATTAACCCACAATGGTAATCCCTGCCAAAGTTTATTAATGTGCATCAGGTAGGTATTACAAAATTATGCTATGACACATTAACCTATGACTAACCTACAACTGGAGCATATGTAAGCTCATTCAAGTTTACAATTCCATAATTTATCATTTGTTTGCATTCACCAAAACTTATTGAGCCCAAAGTACTGATGAAAAGAGTTGAGAAAAGTAACTTATTTTAATACAATCTCCATTCTGTACTAGATGTTCACAATTCCATTTTGGGATGTCCAATATTGTATACTTTGAAAAGCCGATACTCCTTTTCCATTTACATTACAGAGAGAAAAATTATGATGGTGATGTTGAATTGGTAACTTTTTATTTTAAAGACAACACATGATGTCCTCATAAAAATCAGATTTCCTAGGGTAGACAAACAATATAGGAAGAAAGATAAAATAATGAAAACAATCTTATATATTGAATTTAAAAATATAATAGATATTCTAAAATGCTGTAGAGATGATTCCAAATAATACGTAAAACTAAAAATTCAGAAATCAACTTCCATTGATGCATAAAAATCTCCTAGATAAGTTTCAACCAACAAATTAGAAATGTCATATCCACAACAGTGCGAATAAGAGAAGGTAAAAAGGAAAGACTGAGAAAAGCAAAGGAAATATTCCTAACCACAACAAATACAACAATATTTCATGTTAAAAACAGCTTACCAGTATTCCCATGTCATTTCCTTCAATCGACCTTCAAGCTTCTGAAAAAGTGAAGTCCTTTCAAAATCTTGTTTGTTATGAGTTGGCTCAATGAAGTTCGCTTCCAGAACACCTAAATAATATATTAACCATTAGAAACCTAGCATCTGCAATTTTTAACAAAATTAACCTATAAATGGAAGAAAAAACTTTTAATATAAAGAAGGCTCTATCAGCTTCTTACCAACAACCCCTCTGCCCCGACTGTCTAGATAGCTCACAACTTGCCAAAATGGCTGCAGAGGAAAAGAAAATGGCAAAGGCTTTAATACATCATTGCTGTTAGAGAACAGTATAAGATTAGGAATTTTGTGGGGAGGGGGATGAACTGATAGAAAATTGAACAGTCTTCCAACCAGCGAATGAAACAGGCTACATGCTAACAACAGAAGTAATCAGTCGGTCCCTCCTTCCCTCATAAACAGGGGGTAGAGGGTGAAATCAAGGGTTCAATCCCAAATACCCTTGAATTGCATTTTTTTTTAATATCAAGAGTCATTGCACTTTTCTAAAGTCAAATGTACCCACTATATAAGAAATTCTCAGATTATAACAATTACACTATCACACCAATGCAATGTGAAAATTTTTAATGTAAAAGATACTAACCAGATTTTTTATTTTTTTAATAACCAAGAACTCACCAGTATTAGACGGTTTTTATGGTACACATTGAAGCCATGAAAATTGATTTGTGGAGCTTCTTTAAGAAACCCAATTGTAGTTAAAACTTCACCCTGCACAGTTAACCAAAAGAAAGGCAAAGTAAATAATCAAAACTCTATAATCAACACCAAATGAAATTGATAACCTATATAAAAGTGCATCACAGTAGGTCTGTGCCACAAAAACCTTTTTTTTTTTGTGGATAATGTAAGGAACCTTTCTAAAGAAAATCCCTTTGGACTTGCCCATAGACAGTAAAACCCAATATTTATAACAGAAATACAAATACATATGTATCAAGCCAGACACTTGACCATCACAAGAAAAAGTTTAAAAGAAAGTACACACAGAAAGATTTATATTAAAAAAATGATTAATAAAGGATGGAGAGAGGTCACATTCAATACCATATTGTTGTGTGTATTGTGCTTACCTTTTTTTTTTTTTTAAAGGTGATAAACAAACTATATGACACAATATAAAAACAGGATTTCCTTCGGGTACAAATAGACATTTTATGCAATGGATTTTAACAGCTAAGAACCCTTTTGAGTTCTACAGCCAGGCCAAGGGAAAACATTACCGATCCAGTTATGTTAGACTAATAAAAGCAGTTGATGAGGATACCATCAATATTGTCTGGCAATAGAAAAGAGATACAACTTTAAGATCTAAAATGCACATATTTTTAACAAAGACCAAGAGAGTAAACAGAAAAGAAAGGAGTTGACAAAAATTTAATACAACCTCCACACATCCACCACATTGAGGTCTGTACAAGATGAATTCTGGGAATTTGAGATCATTGGCAATACTATGAGGCTCAACAACTCGCCCGCGTAATATTATGTTGAAACTTTCTGGTAACCGCAAGTACAAGATGGACAAGTATACCTGTGGAGCATGAGGAAACTATACTAAGAAAAAATTGCTTTCTTATACATTTGATTCAAGTATTTATTCTTTATAATTGGCTTACACGGAGTGAATATTGGTATTGGTGAGCAATGTGCTGTTCATTTATTTCCTTCCAAGCTTTGAGTGTGCCAATTTTCTTGGTCTCCCCACTACTACGGATATCCTGAAACCACCAAGTCACAGAAAGCACATCATCAGAAATACTTTCAAAAGCGCAAGAGGGGAGAAAAAAAACAAAATACCGAAAAGAAATATCAACCTCAGGATCCAATAGAAAGTCGAGCTCCATATTCCCATCGTCATTGAACCACAAATTGTAGATAATAACTTTCGTTCCATGAGCCCCAATGTCATCAAACTGCCATCAAATTGTAAGTACACATGAATTGAAGTTTGAAACGGACTCTAAAAGCTATGACAATCGCAAGAAACATCTTTTTTTTTTTTTTAGATAAGTATCCATTTTATTACAGGGAGGAATCCCCTGGGGGTGGCCCCAAGATGTTGACGAGAGGTTTTGAACCCAGGATCTCATGGATATAGGAACCACTTAGCCAACCCCTTGGGGTTAAAACATCTATGCGACTGCTTTCTATTTCTATGGTCATGAGTGGGAAATTTTGGTAAATTCACAACAGGATAACATGAGACCCATTTTTCTCAAACATGATATAGGGGTATCCCCCACCCCCCACCATAATGGCAACAATCATCAAATTGATTCTCTTCACCAAATGGTCAATCACCTAGAGATCAACTGTGTGTGCGCGCACGTGTTTCCAAGGTCTGAAGTCGGGAAAAAACCACCATCACCACCACCAAGACGTAGTCCAAAAAATTTGAGGTCTAACTATAGATCCTCAATAAACTAGTCAAGGTCAGTCATATGTATTTTTTTTTAATATAAGTAATAAAATTGTATAAATCAAGAAAAAACTAGTCACCCAAGTATACAGGAAATATACTACGGTAAACAATCAGTTACAAAAGTTACATAAATATAAAAAATCAACAATAAAAAATAAAGAAAGATTCCTCATGGCTGACAACCAATCCAATAAGGTTCTAAAAAAGAATAACTTGAGATCAGGCATAAAAGTTTCGGTGTCTTTCTTTCCTGCTATTCCTTTCCATCCAAATGCACCACATCAAACAATGGGGGATAATCATCCAAATATGACTATTCCAGTGATGACCAAACCAACTTTGCCAACAAGCTAAAAGCTCAACAACAGATTTTGACATCACCCAATGAACTCCAAACAAACCCAAAATCATGGACCATAAGTTTGAAGCAATATAGCAATGTAGGAAAAGGTGATCAACATATTCACCATTACATTTGCACATAAAACACCAATCTGTAATCCTTAACTTCCTCAACCCTAAGTTGTCAATTGTCAAAATCTTACCCAGAGCAGCAGTCCATATAAAAAATGCTACTCTCAATGGGCCTTTGATCCCCAAATGATTTTCCAAGGGAAAGACTGATGATTGGTGCTTGGAGGGGCACCCAAAAGTTGGTAAAAAGTACTAACCTTGAAGCCATTTTTCTGATTTGGTTTCCAGCACATCTTATCCTCCCAGTCCCCCTAATTACCACACCATAAATGATATCCATAGAGGTCATCAAAGATTCCAATTCCCTATCTTGAATGGCTCGTACAAAGTGTAGATCCCAATGAAGAACCCCATTAATTGCATTAAATCCGCACACTAACCTCCCAATTATGACAAATCCTAAATAACTTGGGATAACAAACAACAAGAGAGCTCTCCCCACACCATCGGTCTTGCCAAAATTTCACCGGTGTTCCATCACCAACTTTTCATCATTCTACCCTACCCGAAGTCATACTCTCGATTTCTTCCATAATTGACATGTACTTTTTTACTACCTCTACTAATGTTATTTTGGGTCTTTCTCTACCTTTTTGGTTCTCTCAACTTCAATTTATTCACTCTTCCTCACTGATGAATTAATCGCTCTCTTTGCACACAACCAAACCATAACTCTCTCTCTCTCTCTCTCTCTCTCTCTCTCTCTCTCTCTCTCTTATCAATAGTTGTCTCTATCTTTATGGGGATTTCCTCATTCCAAATCCCAATATTTCATGGTCTTTTCTTATATTTCCACTTATCCATCTTAACATTCTCATTTCAGCTACCTTATTTTATGAACATCTTTTTTAAGAACCTAACATTTAGTATCATAGAGCAAAGTTGGTCCCATAGTAACTGTATACAATTATCCCTAAGTTAATAGATGTTCCACAATCACACAATAGTCCCTATGCGTGCTTCTCTACTTCATCTAGCCCCTTCATCCTTGTTTCTCCTTTTACTAAACTTACATCCCCACCTTTCAATTCTAAAGTATCTCTCAAAATTACTAACTTCAACATTAATTCTAGGTCTAGTTACATCTGCTAATACTATAACATCTGCAAAAAGCATACACCAAGGGACTTCTTCTCGAATCGATTTAGTGAGCTAATCCATCTGGTTCTCACATTAGCTACAGCTATGTCATTCATATCCTTAATCAATTTAATATATTTTAAATGAACTCCTTTCTTTCCTATAACTCACGACATAACCTCTCTAGATTCCGCAAAATAAGATTTCTCTAACTCAATAGAAGCCATACGGCATATGGAGATCTTTATGGTCTTTTCTATATTTTTGCATTATATGACCAAGTAAGAAAATAGGTATTTGAGTATGTTTCATGTTGATCCTCTAAAACCATATTGATCCTCTAATATTGTTGTTTTGTGCCTTAGCCTATGTTCAATCTCTCCCAAAAATTTCATAATGTGACTTGTAATCTATTGTCTAATTAACCAAATAAACACAGTAAAATATTTGCATATTAACACAACAAATATTTGAATTAGATACAATATAAACATACAGTGTCGAAAAGGCAAGTTGCAACGGAACAAATAAAATTTTGAACAAGCTTACCTCCTTCAGAAGGTCTGCTTCTGACGAATATGGAGACCACTGCAACAGCATCGAAAGATTAGACATAAAATGTTCTTTACCATGCAAGATTTCCAGTGTACCAGTTGATGTATTAAACTGATAATCTACCTGCAATCAACATGGTGGACTTCAAAAAAAGAGAAATCTCAACAAAGAGAAGGTGAAAGAACAAACAGCACCATAACAGTCCGTGAAACCAGAAACCACACAGTAATTGACACCTACCATGACTTTGTGATTTAATATTTATTCTCACAAAACAAGACTCTACCCAGGCTAATCATATGTGTTGAACAATTTTTATTTATTTATATATAAGCAGTATAATCTATACAAAAAAGAAGATTACTCCATGCACTATGATTAACACAAAGTATCTATCAAATTACAAAGCAATCTCATAGGAAGATGAAGGGGGTCTGGGAACTTCAAAATAGAAGTACAATGAGGTAAGCCCCAAGCATGAGAGCAGTCAAACAAAGAACAAAACAACAAGGATTTCAATGATAACCTCATTCATTTGTGATGATCTAAAAGTATAGCATATCATGTTAACTGTATAACTAATGAGATGTTCACACCACAATGCATGAATATAGATCCTATTAACACATTTAGTACTCATACACTAAACAAATGATATTTACGAGTTCACAATTCTTGATTTTTTAATGCAAATTAGCAAAAATACATGGAATGTCACTACTCACAATACATGGACCCGGAAGTAGAGCAGTGAAACTCACCATGGGTACTACTATTCTGTCATGGCCTGTTCGTGATAAAAATGTATATGAGAGGAGACCAATGCTTTGAGTCAATATCCTGATTATGGAATACACTAATATTAGGGAACAATAAGTTTGTACTGGCAATAACAAAAGTAACAAAATCAATATGAATAAATAGATTAAAAATTATTATTCTTTGATGTATAAAGTTTATTCTTAATATCTTTGTTCACATGTTAATGATATTTTTCTCACCATTATTAAAAATAACTGTCAAATGAGTAAAGCATCAAATTACAGGGAATAAAGAAACAAAATGCAGAAGTGCACATGTAGAAAATATGCAAGGGATCAAGATGTCATAGAATCCTTGAATACGTGAAAAGCAGATGGACCCCCAGGCCAAATAAATTTCCAACTTCTTGAAAGTCAAATTTCCTGGGTAATTGAGAATAAAGAAGTATACTGTTTTGATGTGCTCAAGAATCTCCTGACTCTTTTTTCACCATCACTAACAATTTTTTTTCTTAGAAAAAAAAAAAAGCAGGAAAAAAGGTAAGGATTTATCATCAATGGCCTTATGGCCCAATGGCAACTGCCCCCTTCCTGTGGGGTTTACTTCAAGGGGTTGAATCCCCTTATTTACACTTGCAAAGAAAAGAAAAAAAATAATTGTAAGGATTAATCTGATTCATATTAAACTTGGTAACATGAATAAACTCTGGTTTTTTCAGCATGCAGCTGGCAATCTGAACTTCACTTTTATGCATCCACCAAACCAAAAGTTACTTTAAATGATGAGGAGAAAAAAAATCCAGATATACAAAGCCACAGGTTCCTAATAATATTTTGACCAATTATATAAGAGCTTCGATTAATTGAGACTAGAATATAGGGCCCCTGTGATGCCTTTGTTACACAACACCATTTCACACCTTTATAGCATCCTAAAGACGTGCATACAGAAAATTTGGTGTGTAACCATCTCTGAAACTAATGCAAAGAGTGGTTTTAGAAAAAATGTTTCATTTATTCACATAATATTCTTATACTGCTACATATCATAAGGAATTAAAAAGAAGTAAAAACTCCCTAATTGTAAGAACACTCATTTTCATTATTGAAAGTATGCATATCCAATTATCCATGTGTGTGTGTGTGTGTACAAGCAAGCTAGTACAAGTCACTGGAGAGAAAAATAAACAATAAACACATAACTCAAATGATATGGCTGAAAAGAGTTTCACTATTGAATTCAAACCTGTTATTCAGGTGGCGGCTAAAGACAATAACATCCGCACCAAGTCTCATTGTACTGGTCTTGAAGCCGTTTCCATCTGGAAGGCTACAAGTAAACCAATAAATATCAAGGAAGACATTCAAAAGAAACTACAGAATTAATGCTACTATCCATACATTGTCCAATAGCCGATTTAGATTTCTTATCTGAAAACCCAAAACTCATACAACGCCTCATTGCTTCGGGATTCATTCCACCACCATCATCTAAAGGTAAACAGGTTTTGCAAACAAGAGAGTTAGTAAATGATATCACAGAATAAATTTATCGACGACGACACAGACTACAATAACAGCCATATTCTTAATGAAATTTCAGATACATACCTTGAATTAACAACGCTGGATTTCCATCCTTTGGATTTGTGATTTTATCTACAATGACAAAAGTGGCCCCATTTTGGATCTATCCAATTTAAGAAAAGAAGGGGAAAAAAGTGAAATGCATAACATGATATGATAGTTTGAAAAAAATCCGGTGAAAAACATAATCACGCCACCAGCAATGAACATCTAGAGCATATACAACCCATGCAACAGCAATAACAAAGACCATTGTATATGATAAAAATGAACCTGACTAGATAATCTTGTCCTCTAATGCAGCAATATCTTTTTTTACAATAAATATGATACAAAGGAGCATAAGAGGTTATTTTTTACTGCTCAACAAAACCCCAAGCAGAAGCTTATAACCTTAAAGGCTTCCAAATTCCGATACCTCTAAAGGGAGCCCATTTTAGGCGTTATGCATGGCATTGTTGTAGTGTAATAAGAATATTTTTTTCATCTTCTAAGTACTCTCTTCATCTTTCAGTTTCAATGATTGCTATATCACAGATTAAGATTCTTCTTTCCAATTCCCATTGCCAATTCAAGCTAAATAAGTCTGATGACATACAAATATATATACCTAACACAACCACAAAGAAATAACCAACTTGGCCTCTTTCATTTTCATTTTTTAAAGAAAGAAAAGAAGAGAAAAATCTTATAACTAAGAAAGTAATTGTTGAATCTGAAAGTCTTGAGAATATATTAATTTTCCTACTGAAATATATAAAATTCATCTCTATCCAATAGAAAATTATAGTACAATATTATCCTTCAAATCATATGCAACACCAGAAGGCTCACACTCCAGTACCAAAGGGAAACCAAAACAACAATACAAAGCGATTGAAGATTTAAGTTTACCTCATCAACTGCATTGTCAAGCAACTCCGCTACAGCTGCAAACAGGAAGCAACCAGAAAAAGGACGGTAAACACGTAGTGCCATAAAATGACCAGTCATAGATAAAAGCACAATCAAATAAGCAAAATTTGTTGGCCACACATACCACCAAAAGCCCACTTATGTGAAGTGGCATTTGAATGAAGGAACATCGGGTGTACATGAAGATAGCTTTTGCCATCTGTTATAATAAAAATATCAGAGAAAAATAAATGAAGCTTTGATAAACTCTAACGCAGATGTTTGCATGCACAGCACATGAGGGTTTAATATAATCATTCCCTGAGAAGCCCAGGCAAGGAAGTTTATAAGACCAATGCTTCAGAGTGATCCATTGGACAATTGATTAGGAGCCATAGTTGAGATGGCCATACAATTATAACATCAATTCAGTAAAACAAACATACATGTCAGCAAATATTGAAATGTTAACGGTTGAAAGAATAATACTTTGAATTGAGACTTTAGAACCAAGTCCATCATCATAGCTCCCAGCTTTCCAGAACTGCCTACAAAGTGGTGCTGGACATATAGGTGATGAGGAAGAAAGACTTGTATCATCTAAAGGAGACTGCCCTTGATCCAATATACTAGAGTTACTTTGACCAGTACTTAAAGCATTTGAACTTCTGTTTTCTTCAGATTCTTGTCTTCTGTATTGGGTCCTGGATGTTTGGTGCTTTACAAGTTGAGGCTTAATTTCTTTCTGTTGCACTCTACCCCCAACAATACCAGGCTCCAACTTAACAGCTTTCACATTCAGATCTTCGCTTTCATCATCACTAGACAAGTCCACAATGTCTATAGTACTCATCTTGACCACTGTAAAAGAAGTTTTAATGCACATTGCTGGTGACAATGAGTAACTAAAGAAAGCAAAGCCTCAACAGGCAACCAAGACATCAAGATCAATAAGCCAAGAGATAAACGACACGGTACAATCTAGAGAATGGTTTCTTGTTTGATAGGTAAAGAAAAACCATATAAAAAGAAATAAGAATTTGTACATGCCACTCCCCTGGTACACAGGCATGTACCAAGGAAAGCCAGATAATTAGGCAAAAATACACAAATCTAGGAAACAGAATAGAGAATGGTTTTCTCCACCAAAGCACCAAATTCTGTAATAATTTTTTTTTTTTGGTAAGTAATAAATATTTATTGATATAAAAAAAGAGACACCCAAGTACACAAGGAGTATACAGGGATGTACAGATCAAATACAAAAATTGCATAAATCAAGTAAATTCAAAATTGAAGAAAAGGGTTGTTTTCTCCACACTGAGAAAAAATAATAGCTTGAGGTCAGGCATAGAACGTTTACTGTCTTCAAAACACCTACTATTTCTTTCCTTCCAAATACACCACATTAAACAATGAGGAACAACAATCAAACATAATAGAGCATTTAACATTAAGTAAAAAAGTTATATAATAGAGGATTTAACATTAACATTAAGTAAAAGAGGATTTAACATTTAAAAGCCATCTCATACAATCAAATCCTCTATCAAAAGTAATAGAGGATTTAACATTAAGTCATAAAATATTACCATGATTCTCAATAATGAATATTCCAAATGAATTTCATACTCCAATATTGGGCCTAAAACATGGTTTGATGAGTTATTTAATGGCTACTTGGTAGAAGAAAGTATGTGGGGCTTAGGGGTTTTGATGGGTAAAAGAAAGAGCATAAGTTGGGGAAGGGAAAAAGAGAATTTATGGTATTCAAGGGCATTACCAACAATACCCATGTACAGTACCACAAGAACAAGAAGAAAAGAGAGAAGGAAAGGGAGAAAAACATTACACAAAGGCTAACTCGCCTCAATGCTCAGAACACTCAATATATTATTACTCAACTTTATCTCCCTTTGAGTACATTGAGCACAAATATATACACACATATAAGAAGTTTTTCTAATACTAGTAGTATTGAACTTCTAGTTTGACGTGAAAACTAAAACCTACTTAAAAACTAATTTGTACTCAAGAAAATAAAGCCAAAAAAAAATCTTGGTCAAAAAATTTTCGGGGTGGGCTAGGAATCCTCAATAGATTTGTCAAGATTGGCCATATTTTATCTCCTCCATTCTATTTTAACCAAAGTCATAGTCTTTGTCACTTCCTTAATTGACATGTCCTTTTAAATTCTCAAAGTAATGTTATTTTATTCTTCATCAGCCTTCTTCCGTTCCCTCAACTTAAATCCACTCGCTCCTTCTAACTAATGCATTAATTGCTCTCTTCCCAACGTGACTAAATCATCTCAAGTGATTTTTTCTCATCTTTTCATCACAAGGACAACCTGACGTAGGACAATCACACTATTTCAATGGAGCAATTAAACAACAATAGAACAAAAGATAAACCCTAGGAGTCAGCACCTAAGAGTTGCTTGGAGTCAGCACCAAGCAAACTGGAGTCGGCACCAGTGTAAAAGAAAACACACGTTTTTTTAATAATTATCAAAAGCTGTCTTACAATAATCAGAAAAAGTGTTTAAATAGTTAACAACAAAATGCATAAAGAAACCCTAACTATTAAATGCTCGGGCTTGCTTAATCTCAAGCCCAATAACTAACAGGCTCCATCCATAAGGCCACGAGTTGGGCCGTTTTCTTTTTGCTCTTCCTCCCATACATGCGTATAATTGGGGGTTTGTATCTTGTGTCCGCACCACAACCCCTATCTTAAGTAGATTTCCTCGTTTTAAATTTCAATTCTCTGTGTATTTCCACTAATCCTTCTTAAGGTTCTTACTTTAACTACACCCATTTTATGAATATGTTTCTTCTTAATAGCCCAACATTTAGTACAATAGTGCATAATTGGTCTTATAGTAGTCTTATAAAATTTTCCCTTCAACTTAATATGTATTCTATGATTACACTGTCTTTTTTTACAAGTAAGAAAAATCTATATAAATAAAACTACTTTATGCACAAAATAGTCAAAAAGTACAAAGAAAGAAAGAAAATGAGTAAAAAAAGAACACTTAATTACGAGAGTGAAGAGAACAGATAAACAAAGGGAAGGATTCACCAGATGTGAGTCCCCAAGCCTGCGACCAATCAAATAGAGAACCATTGAAAGAAGCAATCAACTAGTCATCCAAACTATCCACATCTTCAAATGTCTACTTATTTCGCTCCCTCCATATACACCACATCAAACACAACGAAACTAAATTCCAAACATCTGAAGTGTGCTTCCCCAACTAATTCCACCAACCAAAAAGAAGGTCAAGTACCGTTTTTGATAAGACCCACTAAATCCCAAAGGATCAGAAACAAAACACAACAACTGATGAGTATTTTCACAATGAAGCAATAAATGATCCACAATCTCCCCACAAAAACCGCACATAACACACCAGTCAACGAAAGCAAAATCCATAGTTCTCAAATTGTCACATGTGAGTATCTTATCCCAAAGCTACAGCCCAAACAAAAAAAGAAACTCGCCAAAGGACCTCTACTTTCCAAATACCTTTCCAAGAAAAAGACGGCAGAAAGTGAACATGATATCAAAATCCTCATTCTTCAACTTCCATTTCATGCAATCCCCATTTTTAGTTGAAGGGGTATTGGATTCAAAAATATGAAGGAAATCCACCACCAAATCCAATCCTAAGTAAAACATACATCCCAACTCCTCCTCTTCCCCAACCCTACCTCACCAACTTAGAAGTCCATCCCCCACTCTTCCCCAAACTACATCCCAACTCCTCCTCTCCCCCAACCCTAGCTCACCAACTTAGAAGTCTATCCCCCACTCTTCCCCAAACTTCGTAGCTACCACCCTCCTCCAAAGTTGTGACTCCTTAACCCCAAAACACCATAGCCATTTCCCTAATAAGGCTTTATTAAAGGTAGTGAGTTCCTTTATTCCCAAGCTACCGTTGGCCATAGGTGCACACAGTTCTCCACTTCATCCACCTTGCTTTCCTATGAATCACATTATTTTTTATCTCCCCATCTTTATGAATTATTGATTCAAGATATCAAACGCTCTTGCTTTTTCTTTTCTTTTTTTTTGTATATCTTGACCTTTAAGTCTAACCACCCCTTAATCTCTATATTTACTTTTACTAGAATTTTTTTTTTTTTTTTTGATAGGTAATCAGAAATCTTATATTAAAGATGGAAAAAAAAATCTAAAGTACAAAATGTTTGTGATGATGAAGAACAAGAGAAAAAAGAACACACAACACAATAACAAGGGAAGAGTCAGGAAACTAAGCTAAGGGAAGACAAAAACTCAGAAAGAGAAGAACACTCAGTAAAACCCTAACAACGAGACCACTCCAATAGACTGCGTTAGCATAAAATTTTTAACTCCTCCAACGTCTTCCCTTTATCTTCAAAAGATCGATGATTTCGATCCAACCACACAGTCCACATTAAGCACCCTAGAATCATATTCCAAATTTCCAAATTATGCTTCCCAAGCCACTGATGCCAACTAGATAACAAACCCGCCAACGATCCCGGCATAACCCAATTAATGCCAAAAGCCTAAAGCATGAAAGCCCATAGGGAACCATGAAAGCCCATAGGGAATGAGTAACTGGACAATGAAGAAGAAGGTGGTCTACCGACTCCCCATCACAGCAACACATACAACACCAATTAGCCAAAGGGCGACCCTTAAGCATTAGATTCTCCAAAGTGAAGATCCGACCATGTGCAGCGATCCACAAAAAGAACGCCACACGCTTAGGAATTTTTGGTTTCCAAACACCCTTCCAAGGGAACAAAGAATTCGAGGCACCCCGAATTGCATGGTAGAAAGACCGGGTGTCAATGCACTATTTTAGATCATTCAATGCACTGTTTTAGTCCTACTTAATTGGAAGTCTTAATATTCTAGAGTATCTCACCAATTAACTCCACTTCTAGTTTCATCCACTAAAACTATGTCATCTACAAAAAAAAAATACACCAAGGGACTTAATGCTAATCCTTAATGCAAACATGTAGTGATGAGAAACTCACATGTTAGGCCTCCACTTGTCCTCACACTAGTTATAGCTCCATAATACATATCTTTAATCAACTTAGTTTACTCTAAAGGAACTCATTTCTTTTCCAAACCCACCAAATAACCTCTCTAAGGACCCTATCATATGCTTTCTCTAGGTCAATTAGGACTCAAAGTCAATTAGGACTCAAAGAGGATAAAACCGAAAATACTTAGGATCTCCTAGGAAATTCTAAACTTAATTGAACTACCAAAATACCTTAAATTGGCCACAATTGTTGAAAGTATAGTTCTGTCCTTAAATACAAAATTCATCATAATTTATTGAATAAAAATCCCAAATATTGTTTACCCTATGACACATATAACAAGACCTTTGGAATCACATAATTTTCACTTCAATTGGACTTCACACTTGGGCCACATGACAAAGAGTCTTAAGTAGACGAATTTGCTTCCATGGCCGCATCATTAATTCTACTTGCTATGTTAGGTTTTCCTATGCTTTTTAGTGCCATTGACTTGAATCAATCCACACTTTCTCATTGATGCATTAATTGCTCTCCTCTATACACAACAACCATCTTAAATGACTCACCCTCATTTGTTCATCAATAGGGACCATTCCTATCCTTAAGAAAATTTCTTCATTTCAAATCTCAAGTTCCTTATATTTTCACTTATCCAGCTTAACATTCTCATTTTAACTACACTCGTTTTCTGAGCATGTTGCTTCCTAAATATCCAAGTAATTTTTTTGTCAAGCAACCCATGAACACAGGTAAGCAACCATGTTCGAGGTGTCCAACACAAACACATTGAGCTTTTTGCCATGTCTGTGCTTCCTAAGGACCAATCAGCCTTTGTCACTTCCCATGCTGCTTCTGATAGTTCACCCCCATTGACACACACGCAACCATGCTTGAGGAGTGTCCACAAATGTGCTAAGCTTTTTGCTGTGTCCATGCTTCCTAGGCAGTTTTATCAAATTTACCCTTTTAACTTGATAGATATTTTATGATCACACAATATGTGTTTCTCTACTTCATCCTCCTTGTTCTATCACATAATTCACATCTCCTTCAAAGTTCAAACTATCCATCACTATGAATCTAGGAAGCACGTGTGCGGATTCGGATTTGGATTCGGGTACAGTGCAACAACTCAGCAATTTTTGAAAAAGTAGGGGGCGAATGCGGCGGGATACGTTGATTGATAAATTATTAAATATATTTTTATTTATATTTTCTATATATTGTTAAACATATTTTTTCATATAATGGTAAACATATACCAATTTAAGAGCAATAGTAGATAATAAAGTGAATATTGAATACCTTTGCCCTTCCGCCGCCGTGTGATACTTCGCCGATGAAGTTGCTGGGAAGTAGTGTTTCTTTGACCAAGAGATGGAGAGATTGAGACCAAGGTTTAAGATTTTATGAAGAGCTGGGATAGTGATCTTGGGTCAGTGAGGCAAATGAGAGATGGAGGGAATTTGAAGGAGAGTCGTGGGTTAGAGAGAGAAAGGAGACGGAGAGAACGAGAGAGTCAAAGAGAGTTTGAGATGAGTTTAGGGTTTTTTCTTTAAACTAGGATGTCAAAACACACCGTTTTAACAAAAATTTATGCTTTTTTCTTCTTCTTTTATAAACACTTATTTTGGCCCATATCGGACCAATTCAGGGCTTGTTTCAGCTCGTTCCGGACCAAATCGGACCGTAAAAAAATTTTGGTCACGAATGGGCATGTAGGCACGTCCGTGCGTATCAGAATCGAGTGCACCGATTGGATCGGCACACCCATGCATTCCAACTATGAATTATTCGACCAAGATATTAAAAGCTCACTTTTTGGTATCTCTTAACCATCAAGTCTTACAACCCCTTTCCTATTAAACAAACAAAAAAATCCTACAAACCCTTCATTTCTGTTTCTACTTTTTACTAAACTTACATTCAACGTATTTTATTTTAATCCTATTGATCCAAGATGTCAAAAGCCCACATCTCACCAAAGTTCCTCGGCAAGCACCTAGATAACATAGACATTGATCCAAGATATTGAAAGCACTCGTCCCACCAAGGCCTATGCAAGCACCTAGATCTAGATCATGTACACTAATCACTACTTTGGTGAGATAGATTTTCATGGGTAGAAAGAAGACTACCTTCTTTTGTGTAATCCCATTGACCTAAAACAAAATATGGACCTAATAGACACTTTCGCTCTCCCACTCCCACCTCACTTATTTACTCAACATGGAAACTACTTCCAACTTAGGCTCATTTTGTTTCAATATAAAACATTTTTGAGATTTTTTTTTTTCTATATTTCTCAATGTTTGGTGCATCCAAAATTTGCTAGTGAACAAAAAGACATTTTCTTGGTCAATAAAAAATTACACCATATGATGGGAAATGGCTTATATGAACTCAATCTTTGACTCCTCCTTTATCCTCCTTCCCCTTCCTTTTCCCCATGCCTTCACCTTCCTCCTCCCCTTCGCCTACACCACCACAACCACCTCCCTCTTGTCCCCTCCTTTACAATGCTACTTCCACCTCCCACCTCTCCACCTCACTCTAGTGTTGCCACCACCACCCAAAAACTTCAACGTCTTATTTCATGAGAAAAGCTTGACCCAAGGATTTGGAATTTTCACACATAATAATACCAACTTCTCTTTTCTCAAAACCAATCCCAAAATTTTGAAATGCTCACACCGAGCTCGTTTTCGCACCAAAAATCACTACTTTCGCCACCACCACCACCTCCCCTCTCTCCTCCCCTTCGCACTAACCTTTCCCTCTACACAATCACTTTAGTCCCAAAATTTTGACGTAGGTTATCGATTGCCAAAAAAGGAATCAAGTCAGCCAAATGTATTCTTTTCTATCAACTTACCGCAACTCACTTTTTTTCGAGTCTTGAAACCAACAATGAATAAAATATATGAAACTAAGCACAAACATGGACAAAAAAATAAAATCCTTCCCCTTTTGAAAGAATTTACTTCTTAAAACAGTTCTCTCAAGAAACAAACAAAGCCACACTTTATGTCACTCTCCATTATTACCTTCAACCACACACTTATACACACTTATATTAAAGGATTCTCAAAGGTACTGCATAATGGCGTCACTTAAGTCAGCAGATAGAGAGCAAAATGGCTTTTAACTTGGGCTTCCAATGAGTATCACCCAATGCAGCTTCTAACCAAATTTGCTTAATTGAACACTAACTACACACAAACTAAGCAGCAACAGCAAAAACAGGTTTTCAAACACCCCTACAAAAAAAGCTCTACACTTATGACTTAACGTTACTACCAACACAGTTAAAGACACCAAAACTAAAAATTTAAACTTCAAACAAAAAACAAGACAAACTAACTGAACACAGGTAAGTCCAGAAAAACCAAAACAAAGAAATTCAAAAACTTGAACAAGACCCAGATTAGAAAAATATATATTGAGATCAAGATCACAAAGAAAAGTACAAATATAATAAAAATGCAGACCCTTTACCTTCATAACACAGCCAAGTCCAAAACTGAAAGCTACCCAAAAGATGTAGAAACCATAAAATCTTCTCAAAGTCAAAACCACTCAGAAGATATCCAAGATTTTCCTCCTTATTTCACTGGCTAAATTTCTGGGATTTGGGTGTCAAGGCAAAGATCCATGTGCACTTTGTCACAAACCCTAGGCCAAGAACTCAAGGTGGCAAAAGGGAAAATAGGACAAGATGTGTGGGTCTAATAAATAGTGAGTAGGTACTAAGTACTATAGTGTTAGAGTGTGTGTAAAGCTATGAAAATTCAAGGTCAAAAGTGTAATTATGAAAATAACTGACAGCTGTACATTGGTTTTGCACAGCTGTGCGTTCCAGTGTCTTTAAAACCTGACATTGCGTGAGTTCGAGGAGTTTCACTGTTGGTTTGGACCTTGAAATGGTTTTCACTTTTTAAGTGTAATTATTATTGAGTACAAATTTTCTGTCTCACTTTTTCTGCTCTACTCTATACTCCACCAATAAAAATTTATCACGTATTTACCGTATTAATTAAATACTATCATTAATTGACTTATTAATGCTACCGTTATTAATTAATAGTATTATTTAATTAATGCGGTGAATACGTGACAAGTTTTTATTGGTGGAGTATAGAGTGGAGCAGGAAAAATGAGACAGAAGATTTAGACTCATTATTATTAACTTTTTTTCCCTTTTTTTTTTTTTTCTAATTACTACTTTCCTGTTTTTACGTTAGTTAAAATTTAAGTTGGTTACTTATAATTTAAAATTTAATTCTTTATCTACTTACAGATTGATTAAAATTTAAGGAAATATTTGGTAACTATTTTTTTCCTTTATATTTTGTTTCTAAAAATAATTTTTTATTTTTGAGACTAAAAAACTTGTTTGGCAATCTAAAATTGACAGAAAACAAAAACAGTTTTTAAAATTCAATTTTTGAAGGAAACTAAAAACACGTAAAAGATTGTTTTCAGTTTCTAATTTTTAAAAGTCAATGAAAACGCTCATTAAATTAAATGAATCTGTCTCATTTAATGAGTTAACATTAGAGTTTAAATCCTAGTAACAACATATTCTAGTTTTTTTTTTTCTTCAGAGAACCATCTTTGTAATTTCAACTAACCAAACATATTTTTTATTTTAAAAATAAAAGAAAACTTTTTTTTTTCATTATATTACCAAAAACAAGTTTTTTGACAATAGAAAACAAAAACTGTTACCAAACATAACTTAAGCTATCTAAACTTGTGGTTTGAAATTACATGATGCAAGTGTTTTGCTAAATTATTTGTGATCTTATATTTTTATATTTTTTTGTGTTTTTAGAGGAGAGAGATATAAAAATAGAATAATATTATATATTTAGTCATGTTTCTAACATAGGTAGGTTACAAAACTCTAACATAACTAATCTCAAATAGGTAAAGTGTCAAATTTCAAAATTAAAGTGAGTAAATTGTAGTTTGCCCTTTTTTATAGTTTCATATCTACTTATAATGGACAAAAATTAGGTATAGTACCGTATGTGTTGTTCCTTAGGTTCTCCTCTTAAGATTTAGTCATGTGGCTACTTAATTAAATAAATGCACTTTCATCTCATGAAAAAAAAATTCCATATGGCAAAATCTTAAAAAGGGAACTTAAGTACTGTACGTAAGTTCCCCTATAATTCCTTTTTAAAAAAATCTGCTTATAAGTCCTTTTATAAATAGGGATTGAACCTTAGATCTAACCGAAAAGTGGAACTCACACTTTTTCAGTTTTCAGGATAATTATAGTACCATAAAAATAACAAAACTTTTGCCACAATTATGGCAGACTCAAGTTGTTTGACATTTTCACTTGGACTCATGATTTGTCATGTGAAAAGTTGTGGCAAAATTTTTATGATTTTTAAGGTAACTCAAATTTTAATGCCATGACAATGTCACAATTTACGCTACAAACCCACAACTATAACATATTGTAACAATTGTCTGACACTTTTTTTTTTTTTGGTTTCCCACAGTGTTTTTCAAAGTTTTCAACCAGAGACTAATCACTCTTCGCACTGGGTGAGCCTACGAAGGATTAAAATGTTGGCCTAGGAAATTCTTTTCAAAATGCAGGTAGCAGGACTTGAACTAGAGAGCATACCCAGTCGAGCTTAGTACAAGCACGTTAAGATTGAGAGCTCAACCAACTCAGCCAACCCCCTGGATTATTGTCTGACACTTTACAAGTAGACAATTGTGGCAAAAATTTTATTTAAGTTGTGACCTAGAATTTTTGAATTGCCATGTGCTTCTAGATCTGTACAATGTAGCAAGTTATTTCTATAAGTTCTACTTTTATTTTCTTAGATTTGATCTCCACCGTTGAATTTCTTTTATAAAAAAAAAATACATTAATTTTTAATACAAATTAGTCATGTTTGATAGGTATCCATCACTTCGTAATTCACGTAAAATTTGCACAAGAATTAGTTATTCTTTCGTGCAAACATGAGAAAAGTCGAAAATTTTTATCTGTGTGTCCATCTCATGAGATACTTCCTCAAGAAAAATATAAAAAAATAATAATAGTTTCTACTCTTTTTCTTAGAATCAATAGTTATTTAATTGGGCAATTTGTATAAAATAATAAAACTTGTTTAATTAGTTCGCTTAAGAAAAGACAAGCTTCAAGCCCTCACGCAGACTCATAGATGTTTTTTTATTTATTTATAATTTAATAACTTTCATTCACTATAATTTGGAGTTGCTGCATACTTTAATCACAAAAATATCTAATGATGTAATGAGATTTTATAAAATATAATTTAATCAAAATTCATTTAGTATTGGGTTGTTCTATCTAAAAAGATGATGACTTCCAACGAGTTCTAATTAGCTCAAATTAATTAAAGAAGATAAAATCTGATATTAAAATATAAAAACTTGTTCAGTTGTGGTCTAAAGTCTGTCACATTCCATGATCCAAATATTTCTAGCAATTGAGCAACCGTTTTTTTGTACCATCCCCACAAATAACACATTTCATGGTCTAAAGTTTAACAAACTTCATTTTGTCTCATCCAATATATGCCCCGATTAATGCCCTAAGACATGCTTTGTGAATGTCTTCATGCCTACGAGTTGTATGACTCTCTTGGGTGTTTACATACAATCCAGAATGGATCCATCTTAAACATGAATTTGGGTATACGCCACTAAATCAAAAGTTAGAGTAGAAAGAAAAGTCGCCACTTATTTGTAAGTTCATGAACCATTTTTTATCCCATTGCAAAAGTTCAACTTAACCAAACCTAGGTTTGAAATTCGAATATGAGCTTAGAAATGTGTTAAACACCCAAGCTTGCTCGATTGAATGGATCAACTTCTACTAGTGTTATTAGGCCATTTGTAAATAAGAAAAATATTATGATGGATCCTTATTTTGAACTATTCAATTATGGATAAACTTTAACTACAAAATTGGTTGTAGAGTAGGGCTACAAATTTACTCAATAAAATAAATATCATTACATATTTTGAAATCTAACTGTTGAATTGCATATTCTTTATACTCGTAATACACATGTCAAATTTTGTGTCAATCGGATATTATTCACTATATGATTTATAAGCTTATATTTTATGTATAATTTTAAATTACAAAAACTTGTAATTTAAATAATTTATTGATGACATAGATATTGAACTTTAAATTTCTAGAAATGTTACAAGCATGAAGGATATAGACAAAATTTAGTTGCAAATTGATTGTAGCCTAAGGCTACAACCTTACTCAATATATTTTTATTGAAGGTAAATTTTGACAAATTTATCATTGGATTACATCTTCTTCTTATATCTTCCATACTTACAAAATTTTTAGAAAATTAAAGATCAATTACTATGTCATCAATATATTGTTTAAATTGTAAGTTTTTGTAGTCTAAAATTACACATAAAATATAAGGTTATAGATCATATAGTAAATAATATCTGATTAACATAAAATTTGATGTGTGTATTAAGAATGCGTTTGGATCTGAATCATTTTTTCTGTGTTTTTGCGTTTTTTTTTTTTTCGTTTCAGCTACCGGGGGGGACAAAACTACAGTGCACGCACTATGCTCGTACTGTGCGCGCACTGTGCATGTACTTTTTTAACAATTTTTTTTATTAAGAATGGGTCTCGCAGCACTATTTACACATTTAAAAAATTATTTTGCTACAGTGTTTTCAGTTTTTGATTTTCAGTTTTCAACAATAAGTTCTATCCAAACGGACCCTAAAGACGTAAAGAACATGCAATTCAACAGTTAGATTTTCAAAATATGTAGTAGTGTTTATTTTAATAAGTAAAATTGTAGCCTTAGCTACAACCAACTAAACTTTGTCCGAATGATATAAAAAAAAGATGTAATTTAATAGTAGATTTGTCAAAATTCACTTCCAATAAAAAGTTATTAAATAAGATTGTAGCCTAAGACTATATAACTAATTTTGTTGCTAAACTTTATCCTTCAATTATTACATTAAATGAAATATACGCAAAGAATTATTATACACACACACACAAGATAGAAATTCTACTCTAGCCTAATCTAAATGTATATGTGTGTGAAACTCCCTCTTGTAGACTTGAACCTTGGTCCTTACCTCCACACTCCACAAGCATTTATACTTGTGGAGTGACCACCGCATCAAGAGTGCGTGATGGTAAAAATAGTTTCAAATATAGTATCTCGGCACGTAATCAAATTAGATTTGTTAAATGGAAGTGTGGGCAATTATGTCAAACAAAGTAAAATAAGGAAAGTCAACCAATTCATTAGATGAAATTTAGCATTTAGTGGCCAATCAAATTTTTTTTTTTTTTTTTTGAGAAGCAGTGGCCAATCAAATTAAATGTACACCGATAAGAAAATATTTTTTTATGAAATCATATCTAAACAATATTCAAATCTAATATAGAATAGTCAACTAAGAAAATCAAATCAACTATAGAAAATAATTAATCACTCTTGATTAACCTAATCCTAAGGATTTATGGGTCAAATGAAATTGTAGCATACATGGGAAATCATCAAATAGAGCAATTCTGGTAATCAAAACATTATTTTTTCCTATTCTAGGACTAGGATGCATTAACAAACTATAAGTACGTGTACGAATGTTCAAACCTTACATACGCATGCTTCAAGTGTGTGTACTCACACCTAAGCATGTGTATGCACTCTTTTCCTATAAATTATTTTTCACATTGGAAAATAATTAAAATTACTATAAATTTTACTTTATCTTACAAATTGAGGCTACAAAAAAAAAAAAAAAATTGTGTCGCTTTAATAACATTAAAAACAAACATTTGAATTACTTCTTGTAGTTGGTGACACATAAGTTTGTAAGACTTATGTAGTAAAGTTGTAATATTCGTAGTGTAAAAACTCCATTTTGTTTCAACCTATGCCCAAAAGTCCTTGGTCCCAATGACATAAAATCTAAATCATTACCTAAATAATCAATATCATGTGTGAGGCCCAATAACCCAACAATTCTCATTTTAAGCTCATTTTTCAATGGCTTACCAAAGAGGCCAACGTAATATTTTCCGTGGGTATGCATCCATATTGTGGCATTCGCCAATATGGGATAGTACAATAAAATCACTCAATTTTCATTATAGTGGGATATTTGAGTTTCTTGGTACTCCATTGCTAGGAAACTTATCTCTCACTCACATTTTCCAACTTTCAATCACACCATCTCACCCATCCCATTAGTTTTTAGGGCATCTCCAGCAGATTCTCCAAATTTTTATACTATTTGGAGAGTGAACAGTTACATTTACTAATTACCTACTTACTTTTTGAAATACATTTTCCAACAGATTCTTTAACATTTTTCTATCTCATTTAAATATTATTTCCTCATTCATTATTATTATTTCTTTAATCTTTCTTTATTCTTTTTTTAATATTTTTTTTATTCATTCTCACCAACTATATATTTTAAAATCTCCCAATGGGTAAAGATTTTTAAATTGTGGGTGGTCTTTTTTTTCAATGGATCTCGTGAAGCACTTGAGATAACAATATTTCTTTATTCATTCCCAACTACTATACTTTTCTAATTCCCAATAACTATATTTTTAAATCTCCCAATGATAACATTTTTAAATTTTTCAATAATCATACTTTCCAATGGTTTTTTTTAATGATCATATTTTCCATGCTTGCATTATTTTTCATTTATCAAATCTATATTAGTCTTGAAATTTATCAAATCTATGTAATTTGGAATGAATTTATTCACTAAAATTTTCATAACAAATCATTAATTGTTGTGTAATTCTTCTTATTTTTTAAATTATTATAATTATTTAATAACTTATAATTAATTAATCAATTATTCCTTTCTATTTTTTCTCAAAAAAAGAAACATATTTAATATTAAATACCACACATTTGAATCCCAAAAAAGAAAAAATACCACACGATTACATAAAAAAATAATAAAACTAAGGGATAAAGACCACACATTTACATACCCAATTTATTACTCAACCTCACGTTTACTTCACATTTATCACATATTCACATCAAAGAAAAGAGAAGAGGAAAGGAGAAAGACTGCTGCACAGATAGAAGGCCGATGGAGATCGAGGTCGCCGAAAGGACAAAGTCGGTGGAGATCGGTGTTCACCATGCAGCACTACCTCGTTCGCCGCCCCACCGCCGCTCGTCCTCCTTCCCACTACCAGACTGGGTCAGATCGGCATGTTCTTTTTCTTTTCTTTTTTAATATTTGCTTGTTCTGATTCAACTTTATTGTAAGAATTGGATTTTGTTTTGTGTTTTGATTATGTGAGACGTTTTTTGAGAGGAAAGCAAAGAGACTGAAACAAAGAGATGAGAGGAGAGAGAAAGAATTGTTTTTTATTCGGTTGTTTAAATTTTTTAAGAAGAAAAATTCATTTGGAATTGTTACAGTGTTCTCTAAATTAAGAAAACTATTGTAGCAACTTCAAAAAAAATTGGAAAAGTTTTGTTTTAAGAAAAGCTGTTGGAGTGAGTTTTTGGTGCAGTTGTTCTCCAAAATTGGTTTTAGAGAATCTATTAGAGATGCTCTTAAGGTCTACATCAAAATATCTAAATCCAATCCAAAAAGTTGTTTCAAATTGGTGATCTAAACACACACAATATTGCGGTAGTCGATTTTAACCAAGTGATCAATCATCTACTTCGCTGTAAAGTGCTAACCGTATGAGATATGAATCTTCTTCTCCTTCATTTTTAATAGTTTATATGTTGTGTTTATCAAAAATAGTTTATATGTCGCTTTTACATTCTTTCATATTTTGTCTTTAGCATGATATATGATGTTTGATGATTGCATGAAAACATGTTGCTTGATTGCATTTTATTGAAATATCCTGGAAATTAAATGAATATTTAAATCTACTTAAAAGTGTGTGCCTAGAACTGGCGTACACAGCTTCTTGAATGGCGTGGAACAATGCTCTTCACGTGTTACTTTTTGTCGATAATGAATGTCTTTATGTGAATTCGTTGAAGAACAGGTCCATGAGTAATATTTAAAAATTCACAGAGCACGTGGAATGACACTCATTCCTTCCATCTTTCATATTTATGGTAAAATTCACTTATTAAATTTATAGTATTAGAATTGTGTAGTTAAATGATTAAATTTATCATATTTTAATAACTTAAAATTTTAGGACAATCAATAATTTAACATGGTATTAGAGTAGGAAATTCAGAGTTCGATTCCTGTCTCCTCCCCTCTATCTCTCATTTAAATTCTCACGTGTTGAGCCTCAACTATTAAAAGATTGTTTCAACCCACACGTGAGAGGGAGTGTTAAAATTGTGTGGTTAAATGATTAAATTTTTCATATCCTAATAGTTTAAGATTTTTGAACAATCGGTAGTTTAACACATGGTAAAGTCCATTATGAAGAGGAGAGAATATCATTTATTTATTTATGCTCCGGGAGTACTAAGAATTTTCCCAGGCACACCCATTTTTTGGCATACGCATTTTTGGGCAGAACCCAATTTTTCACTTATTTATTATTTTTAAAATTACAATAAATGATGTACAATTTTCTTTTTGTAAATACTTGGTTTTATTTTTTGTCATTGCCTGTTTTAAATTAATTTTAATTAATAAAATTCAAAATGCAAAAAATATTCAAGATTTTATAATTAATTACATACACTATTAGGAATTAGATTCTCATTAAATTTATGATTAGACAAATGGTGTAATAAAACCAGAAAATGTAACTAAGGAAGTTAATTTAGTTTTAATGACAAAATATTTCCTAAAAGATTAAAATCATAAAGACTTGGAATTAAAATTTGAACTTACCACCGCTCCCCCTTGGTGCGGTGGTCACTCTACAAGTATAAATGCTTGTGGAGTGTGGGGGTAAGGGCCGGGGTTCAAGTCTCTAGGAGGGAGCTTCACATTTAGGTTAGGCTAGAGTAGAAATTCTATTTCATATCAAACAAAAATTTGAGCTTGAAATTCAAATTATATGCTTTAAACAAGAAAAGTCATTCCTAAAAATAAAAAAAAAACTAAAAACAAAAAAAGTCTTAAAGAAGAAAATCATTTCAAAATTAAAAATCAATTAAGTCTCGAGGATTTGCTTTTCCTCTCGGCTAAGGTTAGGGTTTTCCTCCTGCCATCTGTGAAATTTTGTCCCTACTTGTGTTTAGGGTTTTCAGTTCCCTTCAGCCATTGGTCTGATAGGACATAAGGTCTGTTTAGCTTTTAGTCCTCTGTCTTGTGTGCCTGCTAGTCTGTCTCTTTTCATCGCTGCCTTGGAAGATATGTGGGCTCGCTTGCCTCTTACAGAGGAAGAGGAAGGTGGTGCCAAGGTACTGAGACAAGAAGATAAAGTGTTCATCGGTTGGCTGGTAAGTTCTTTACCAAAAGAGTGTTGAACGTAGATGCCGTTGCATGAACGTTCAAACCTCTATGGAAGATCAGCGGTGAACTAAAGATAATGGATATTGGTGAGAATATCCTATTGTTCGAGTTTGACGATTGTTTGGATCTTGAGCGAGTTTTGGAATTCGAACCATGGTCTTATGATAAAATCCTAGTGGCTTTCCAGCGTGTACATGATGTTGAAACTGCTCTCCATGCGACCTATTCTCATGCTACATTCTGGGTTCAATTCCATAATGTTCCTATTAAGAGCCTCTCGCATGAAGCTGGGGAATTGATAGAGAAAGCAGTAGGTGTGGTAGTGTAGGTGGCAGACCTTGAGGATGATGGATCGAGGGGGAGTTTTTGAGAGTCCAAGTGACCATGGACATATCAAAGCCTCTTCCACGATGCACAAAATTGAGATCTGAAGGAAAACAACTGGGCTTGGTGGGTATCAAATATGAAAGGTTGCCCAATTTTTGTTATTGGTGCGGCCATGTAACTCATGGTGAGTGGGAGTGTGAAGTTTGGCTGAGAGCAGAACTAATACGGGAAAGCCGAAAAACTGTGGCAGTGATATCAGGGAGCTCTCGTACCCAAGCCCTATGGTGGAGAAAGAAAACAAGTGGCGGTCAAACGAGTAATAAGCTAGACAACAGTCAATCTAGTGAGATGAGGAGTGAAGGCAGCGATGATACCTCCTCGGCTATGGAGGCAAAAACCGCTTTGGATATGCCTGATGCCTCTAAGCCAACCTCTATCAGTTTGAAGACTGACTTGAAACGTGGAAGCAATGTGGTTGTAGTTGGACCCGAAAATGCCATAAGATTTAAGGAGAATATTTCATCACAATTGGAAGAAGTGGTGGTTAGCTTGACACTCAAGGATAATTCAAACTCAAGCAATAAAGGTGGTGTTTAGTCCATTACCCTAGAATTTCATGCCCTTAACCCGATGCAGGTTGGCTTTTATCCACTCATTGATTGCACCAATAAGGTAGACAACTCTTCTCTATCTGCCCCCACAAGAAAATGGACTAAATTGGTACATGACCCTGCCAAAACTAATCCAAGCTCTAATAATATGATTGATGCTAGACATATGGACATTAAGTTGGCTGACACTAAGGGAGGTAAAAAACAATGCACGAATTTTCGCAGTTATTTTGATAAAGAAAATGCTAAGGTGGTGGCTGGCATCCAACACCACCATTCCCAATGAGTTACCTTAGCTGGAATTGTCGTGGGCTTGGGAACCCACAGACAGAAGATGAACTCGTTGCTTTAGTTCGCAGTAAAGATCCCCGTTTGGTTTTTTAATGGAAACGAAGGTTGATAAAGTTATCTTAGATAGGATTGGTAGGAAGATCCAATTTGCTAATTTGTTTGTGGTCCCACGTCATATATTGATGGAAGTTTAGCATTGTTCTGGCCTAATGATATGAATGTGGATGTGCAATCTTTCTCTAATAACCATATTGATGCTATTATTGACCATGGAGTTGATGAAGCCTAGCAGTTCACAGGTTTTTATGGAGACCCTAACAAAACTAGCCGGGAAAACTCTTAGTTCTTGCTCATAAATTTAAGCAATTTGTTCAGTCTTCCTTGGTTATGTATTGGTGATTTTAATGAAATTTTGTTTGCAGATGAGAAACAGGGTTAGCTTACTAGACCAGAAAGATAGATGATAGGGTTTCGTGATGTGCTTGACTCTTGCAGGTTGAAGGATTTAGGATTTAGGATTTAATGGGTTTCCCTTTACATGGTGTAATAGATGACCTAGTGATCATAATGTGTGGATTAGATTGGATAGAGGGGTAGCATCGGTGGAGTGGATTCTTCGGTTCCCATCATCCCGTATTCATCACTTAGATGTTGTTCACTCAGACCACAAACCCCTTTTATTATGTTTGGATTATAAATTTAATAGGTTTTACCAAAAGGGCCGGCCATTCCGTTTCGAAGCTATGTGGCTAAAGGACAATTCCTGTGAAGAAGTAATTTGGGATGCTTGGGGAGGAGTGCAACACCTAGCTACAGCTAGGGATTTCAACTGAAAAATTGATTCTTGTCAAGAAAATCTCCAGATTTGGAATAGAAAAACATTTGGCCATGTTCGAAGCTCCCTAAAGAAGAAACTGGAAGATCTAAAAGAAGCTAAGGAAGGTGGGTTGTATAGAAGTGCTCCTCATCGAATCCAGTCTCTTAGGAATGAAATTTAGAAACTCCAGTCTAAGGAGAAGTGTATGTGGAAGCAATGATTTCGGAATGACTGGCTTAAAGAAGGAGGCAGAAATACCAAGTACTTTCACTGCAAGGCTAAACAGAGGAATCATCTGAATTTGATAGTGGGCTTGGAGGATGATAATGGTATTTGGGTGGAAGATGAGGCCGGAATGGGGAGAGTGATTGAGACATATTTCGGTACTATCTTCACCAGCTTAAACCCTTTAGACTTTGATCAGATTCTAAATGGCATGCACTAGAACGTGGGAGTTGATGTGAATGGTATAACAGGAGGAGAATTTCGTGCTAGTGAGGTTCAGCAAGCTCTGAGCCAAATGGCTCCGCTTACAGCGCTAGGCCCTGATGATATGTCTCCTATTTTCTACAAGTCATTAATACTACTTTTATCTCTCTCATCCCAAAAATTAAAAACCCTAAAAAGTTTTAGATTTTAGGCCTATTAATTTGTGTAATGTCATCTATATATTAATTGCTAAAGTGGTTGCTAATCAGTTGAAGAAGTTTTTGGCAGTTTCAGTCCTAGATTCTCAAAGTGCCTTTCTCTTAGGTTGTCTTATTATTGATAATATTCTTGTAGCCTTTGAGACCTTGCATTATTTGAAAAGGAAAACCCAAGGAAAGTCGGGGTACATGGCACTAAAGCTAGATATGAGCAAAGCATATGATCGTGTGAAATGGGCTTTTGTGGAAAAAATTATGTATCACTTAGGAATGGAGGGAAGAATGGTTAGAATTATTATGTCCTGGTTAAAATCTGTGTCCTACTCTGTGCTCCTTAATGGCCAACCAGTGGCCAATATCAAACCATCTAGGGGTCTTCAACAAGGTGATTGTTTATTCCCATACTTGTTCTTATTGTGTGCTATGGGTCTTCAAAGCTTAATTCATCAGGCTGAGATGGATGGGAATATTCGGGTGGTGGCCATTTGTAGAAATAGCCCTTGTGTATCTCATTTATTTGTTGCTGATGATAGTGTGTTATTCTGCCATGCTTCAATGGAAGAGTGTCAAAAGATGTTGGACATATTAGAGGTCTATGAGTGGGGGTTGGGGCAAAAAATTAACCGAGAGAAAACAAACATCTTCTTTAGTTCTAACACCTCCCAACCTATCTAGTCTTGTATTCAACAGTTATTGGGGGTTCCAACAATAAGGCAATATGAAAAGTACCTAGGGTTGCCAGCTTTGGTAGGTCAAGAAAAGAAAAGAAGCTTCATTTACCTTAAGGAAAGAGTGTAGAAGAAATTACAAGGTTGGAAGGAAAAATTGTTATCCCAAGCGAGTAGGGAGGTGTTCATAAAATCAGTCATTCAGGCTATTCCAACCTACAAAATGAGTTGCTTCAAACTCCCTAAAGGTTTGATTGTAGAAATTGAAGTTCTCATCCGCAAATTTTGGCGGGGTTATGATGGAGATTCTCAAAAGGTCCATTGGGTTAGTTAGGAGAGACTTTGTGAGGTGAAGGAGTTTAGGTGGAATGGGATTCAAAGAAATTGAGAAATTTAAAGAGACTCTTTTGGCAAAACAAGTTTGGTGGATGATTAATAATCCAGACTCTCTTTACTTCAAAGTGTTTAAAGCTTATTGTTTCCCAAATTGCTCCATCCTTGAAGCCACGAAGTTCGCCACGGGCTCCTATGCTTGGAAGAGTATCCTAAGTGTGAGAGATGTCATATGGAGATGCATGGTTTGGAGGATTAGGAATGACAAATTAGTCTGTATAAAAGAAGATAAATGGCTACCTATGAAGCCCAGTCATGCAATCATCTCCCCTCTTCCTTTGGTCCAACTCGAGGCAAGAGTTTAATCTCTAACCAATGCCAAGGTGGGTGGTTGGAATAGTAATGTAATTCAACAATTGTTTCTCCCATATGAAGCTCAGATGATACTGGGGATTCCTCTTAGTCCTAGAGAACCAGCGAATAGAGTGGTTTGGTCTCTTACTCCCAGTGGTTTGTTTTCCACATGTAGTGCCTATAAATTGTTGACAGCTTCTGCCTCAGCTGGTGATGAAGGGAGTTCATCTCTAGAGCCTTAAAAAAAATGTTGGAAGGGAGTCTGGTAGTTGCGATTACCTAACAAGATTAAGCACTTTATTTGGCAGGCTTGTAACAATGCTCTGCCCTCTAAAGTCAATCTGGTTTGGCCTCAAATCTTGCAATCGGACACGTGTGAATTATTTAATGATGAATCAAAGACAACCCTGCATGCTTTCTGGCAATCTAAAATAGTGGTAGCGATTTGGAGTTCTTGCAACTGGTTATGGACAACAACTACCCCCCTCCCCTGAATTTTTGTGACTTAGTTTATTGGTTTTTGCAGGTTAGTGAGGATTTTAGGAAGGAAATATTTGCTATGATCTAAGAAGCATGGGCGCATTTCAAGATTCGGGTGCGAGTGCGGGTGCAGGTGCGGGACTCGGTAATTTTTGAAAAAATGGAGTGCGGGTGCGGAAATTAAAAAATTATTAAAAATATTTTTATCTTATATAAAAAAAAATAGACAAAGTATATTTGTATCAATTTTAATAATAGTTTATTATATTTACATATCACATAATAGATTAATTAATTTAATGACTAATAACAAAGTAAGAAAAATCACACCTGGTCCCACGTGCATTTTGCAAATTTTTTTTGAATTTCGGCCTGAATCTGCTGGTTTGACGCCAGTACCGATGTGTTTCGGCAGTTTTGCCCGATACGGACCGAGTCGGTGCGAATCAGCCCGATTCTACGCAAATCAGCCCGAGTCGGTGCGAGTCGAGAAACGGAAAAAAAAAAAATTGGACGCGGTATCGACGCGAAGGCAGCGGCATCACTTGCGCGTCACTGCGTCGGACGTGGGTGCGGCGGCCGTTTTTTTGCGTCCATGCATCCCAGGCTGTGATACTATGGTGTTTATGGAACAAACGGAATGCAATTCATTTTTGCCATCATGCTCATCCGATCTCCAGCATATGCAGTTTGGCGGGGTCTATTCTTCAGGAGTCTTTGTCGGTGCAACAAGATCATAGTGAAACACATCCCTCTGTTGTGCTACACCAGTGGCGTCCACCTGACATGGGAGTCCACAAAATAAACTTCAATGCAGCAATATTCAAGGCGTCCAACTCTACTGGTCTAGGTGTTATTGTACGTGACTGGCGTGGAGAGGCAGTTGGAGCTCTCTCAATGACTATCCCGATGGCTTACTCAGTGGCGGATGTGGAGGCTTTGGCATGTCGCCAAGCTATGAATTTTGCAATTGAACTTGGTCTTCAACGAGTGGTTTTTGAAGGAGATTCAATTATTGTGATCAACGCGATTTCTCAAGGAAATGCAGTGCTAGCTTCCTATGGAGACATAATTGAGGACATTCGTTTTTTATCTTCATCTTTTATGTCTTTTCACTTTAGTCATGTTCACCACATTGTTAATTTGGTTGGAGGTCATGCCTGAGGATATTGTGTCGTTGGTAGATTTTGATGTACAATTTTCTTTTTGTAAATAATTGGTTTATATTTTTGTCATTGCTTGTTGTAAGTGCACAATTGCGCCTGGACCCAAAAACACACGTGGGCTTAGGCCCAATGAGCCTTAAACAATGAAATTCGTAGAGTGTGTGCTCGCAATCTAGTTTAGTGATATTCGAAACTTGATGAGCAGGCTAAAAGATTACAGTGCTTGCAAATAAAGACAAACGGGAAAAAATAAACTTCCTCGGACGTGAGCCAAGGACAAATTATATATTATTTGTCTTTTTCTTTTCTCAAAGGCCACAGTTCTTAATATTCGTCCCCCCCCTTTCTTTGCCATCTTTCCTCCTTAAATACTTCTTCTTCTTCCCTCTTTATCCATGTGTCACACAAATCACCCTATTAGCCATCTGTCACATCCACCACCCTCTGAAAGTCTTTAAATTATAGCAAGAAGGCTGACTTCTACTATGCAGGGGTCATTTCCCCATTGATGTGGCCAGGGATGTAGGTGTAGGGTCTTTAATATGGAGGTAGCAGCCTTTTTATAAGATATCTCCCTCACACCGTTGCGTCTGGAGGGCGCTTAAGTCCCCCTCTTAACCAACGGTTTTTCCGGAACTCTGCCTTGATCTTTCTGGCAAATCCCAGGGTCATCGTGGATCTGTCCGGGGAGATATTCGTCCTCGGATGAGTCCTCGAACTCTTCGACTCATGGGCCGAGCTACAGTTCCAAGAGGCTTTTAGTCTAAAACAAACTAGCGCCCATCAACAAAGCCCGAGGCCCAAATACTTACTTAGGTCTTTTTAGTCCCCACAATAGCCCCTCAAAACTTTATTTTTCCTCATCCGAGGAGAAAAATAGGGTTTTGATCCGACCAGAGCTCCCTCCACACGTTTCGTACATCACTATGCGTGTGGGGGTCGTTTCATTCCTAAAAAATGCCGTTTGGCGCTTCGACTTCCAAAACGCGCGCATTTATGACTGCAAGTTACACCCTGTTCCCCACGTTCAACGGTGAGATGAACATCCAACGGTCCTCATCACCTCCTGAAAATTTGGGCGGGAAAAATCCAACTTCGAGGCCGCCTCCCGCACGTCATGACGTTTGGAAATCTGTGCCCTCATTCATTTCTTCAGAATTCAATCACATCAAAGCGTCAATTATCATCTTTTCTCTTCAGAAACCCGTGGAAACTCGCATAACTGCAAACTTGTAAGTCCTTACTTTCTCTACCTTTTTCTCCTCGGATTCTGTCATCGGCTTCCTTCTTAACCATATTCCTTCTTGAAGCTTGCCTTTTCCTTTCTTTTAGATGGGTAGATTTAAGTGTTTAGTTGATACCACCGCTGGGATGGAAGGCTTTAGGGCCAAATACCATATTCCCAGCGAGGTGGGTTTGAAATATTGTCCGGCAGAAGCCGTAGGTGATTCTAGGAAAACGGGAGAGGTCATTATCCCTATGATTGCCTTTATAGAAGGTGGGTTGACCCTCCCTATGAGAAGCGTAACTAGGGAGTACCTTCACAATCATAAGTTGTGCCCAGACCAGTGCGCACCCAATGTATTTAGGGTCTTAGGAAGTGTCGACGCTCTAAATGAGCAGATGGGCTTGAACCTCACTTGGCATGATGTCGTCTTCATGTATGAGTGTCACAAACTTACAAAAGTAGGTTACTACATTAAATCACGGTCTAGTGTAGATAGGCTGATTTCCTGTTTGTCCAAGTCTAATAAAGGCATGAAGGACAACTATCTCATCACCTCAGGCAACTGGCATGATGGCCCTCATTGCCCAGTCGTATGGGGAGACTTAGGTGTGACTCTTTAGGAGTTAATTTCTCTACCCCGAACTTCAATCTCAAAATTTTCTATTTGTTTATTTCCTTTTACACGTCATCCATTTCAATTTCTCATATGCATTGCAGATCTAACCATACTTGACTTTGCTGGTATTCTTTCTTGCAGATAAACAACTCGTGCGCCCTTATTTGAGTCACTGCAACGTTGCTGATCTGAATCGCGTCCTGCGCTCAGAAGTATTTATGAGTGAAGACTTGCAATTTAGAGCGGCCCACTTAATACTAGGGTACGACCTAATATCCTCGGATTTCCAGGAGATAGAGAACGCGATTATCGCGGGGGATAGGAGGCGTAAGAGAATAAACGTGGCAAGGCCGCACTTTCTTGCCGACTATGACATTACCGACGACCCCAACACCATCCTATACACGCAATCCATCGCGGCGATCCCTCTCTCAACGCACTCTCAAGCAACTGCTATTCCGGAGGAGCAAGTATCCTCTTCGCACACGTTGGACGACGAGATAGAGCGGTTTCAGCTCGAGGACGTTGAAAGACCCCAAGGGAACCAGTTTGTCGTGCTATCTGACGAGGAGGAAGAGCTCGCCGAGGCCTCCAAAGTTGCAGGCTTGTTAGTTGCCCATCCCGAAGACGATTCCGAGGAGGAAGAGATGGACGTGCTCAGCGGCCTTCTAACTAAGAGAGGCGAGAGAGTCGCCCAATAAAGAGCAGGAAGGTCTCAAGTTCCTTTGACCTTGCCACCACCCCCTCCTCCAGCCGATCCTAAACCTCCAGCTGAGGAGCCAAAGAAAAAAAGGAAGGGGGAGGCCGAGGAGGCTGCTGGCGAAAAATAAAAGAAGCCAAGACAGCAACCACAACAAGCCCCGCAGCAGAAACTGGACAAGGGCAAGGGACGTTCCCGTTCAGTTGAGAGTGGGGAAATTAGGGATATGGCTGAGGTGCACTGAGCGCCGGCTACCTGGTCCCTTGACTTGAGATTGGACGGAGCACCAATCTCTTGCCAGTCCAGCATTAGGGCACTCCAGCAAGGCCACACCCACCATCTGGCCGAGGCGTTGGAACGTTCCCTTCTGCTGCCCAAGGATATGGATGCTTTGGAGAAGATGAGCCAGCCTCAACTATTCCTTTCTTTAAAAAGGGACTTAGCTCTAGTATGTTTCTCTTCGTGCACATACTTCGTTCTTTATAATATTTGGCTATTTGTGAATGTTTTACTACTCCTAACCTTCTGATATTTTGTCACAGGCCGTTCAAGAGGTCTTTGCTGCTGAAAAGTTCGTGAAGGATTCTCCGAAGAGGGTCGGAATGGAGCAAGAAATTCGTCTGGAGACTGAGAAGTCCTTAGGCCAGGCCTTAGCTGAAAACGAGAGACTCTCCTCTCAGTTGGCCAACTTGAAAAGAGAAAGAGACGGCACCGAGCCCAATCTGAGAATGATGAGGACTCAAGTGGAGGGGCAGCGCAAGCTTCTTCATCAAAAGGATGATGAGCTCTCCCAAGCCCAGAAGGAACGCTCGGACTTGGAGAAGGAGCTTGAGCGACTGAAGGAGGAAGCTAGCACCTTCAAGCATTCTCTGGAGGCTGCAAAGCAGGCAAGTTATAAGGAAGGGGTAGCTGCAACGGAAGACCAGCTGACAGAGGCTTTCGCGGCCGTGTGCCGAGAATACTGTTAGCAGGTCTAGGGGGAAGCCCTAAATGTAGCAGGAGTTCCTTCAACCTCCGAGCTGAGGAAGTCTGAGAACATTTGGCTTCCCCTGGACATACAGGAGATAGAAGAGGCTCCTGCTGCTGCTCCTGCCCCTGAAACAATTCCTCCTGCTCTTCCTTCTATGATTCCAGAGCTCATTTCGGATCCTACAGAACCTTCAGGTTCCAACAAAGAGAAGGAAGGGAGTGGTGGTGCCGAGAAAGGCCTGAGTCAAAGTGTAGAACCTATCATCCCTCCAACCACTACAACAAACAAAGGAAAACAATTTATGTCTTCCTTTGAGCTGGAATTAAAAGACACTGTGGCTACCAGCACTTCTCAGCAAGACCCTCCTCTGAAAGCTTGGGGCCATGCGTAGGGCTTATTTTTTCTTCCTATACTTAGAATTTTCCATGTAGTGATATAAATCAACATAATTAAAGAAAGACAGTTTTATTTGATTTTGATATGTATTGTGTTTATTTCATCTTTTCCTTTTTATGCTTACCATAAAAGTTCTTATTAGCACACATCAAAAGAAGGAATGAGATAAATAAGTCCACTTTCAGCAGTTTAAACAATTAAAATTTTAAACAGTAGTACACATATTTGCCTTGTGAAGCAAAACGTTCAAGAACCTAACAAAGACTGACCTGGTTTAGCTGGTAAGCAGTACCTCCTTTTGCAAACCCATGTAATACTTAGGACTTGTAATTCGAAATGCTAATTCTAGTAAAGTATGGGGTCCAAGGATCCTACCTTATCAAATTTCTGCCTGACACTTAAAGATATATAACTTAAGACTCCATTTTAACCACGATTTTATTCAACAAACAATCAGATATCAATCTTAACAAGGTATGGGGTCCAAGGACCATACTTAACCAAGTTTCTGATATTTCATAACAGTAACTTAAGGTGTTAATTTCCCTAAAGTAGAAGGTCAGAGGACCCGGCATAACTAAGGTTCTGCTTAACAAATAATAAGATATCAATTTTCACTAGGTATGTAGTCCAAGGACCATACATAACCAAGTTTCTGTTTGATATTTCAGAACAGTAACTTAAGATGTTAATTTCCCCAAAGTAGAAGGCCCGAGGACCCGGCATAACTAAGGTTCTGTTTAACAAATAATAAGATATCAATTTCCACTAGGTATGTAGTCCGAGGACCATACATAACCAAGTTTCTGTTTGATATTTCAGAACAGTAACTTAAGATGTTAATTTCCCCAAAGTAGAAGGCCCGAGGACCCGGCATAACTAAGGTTCTGTTTAACAAATAATAAGATATCAATTTCCACTAGGTATGTAGTCCGAGGACCATTGGAACCCCTTCCACTTATTCAACAGTTGGAAGAAAGGCCTGCATCGATCAGCTGATCGGGAGATGAACCGGCTGAGAGCGGCGATCATTCCGGTTAATTTCTAAACTTCCTTTGGATTCCGAGGTGGCTGTAAGGTTTGAATGGCTCTGACCTGTGCTGGATTCACCTCTATCCCTCTATAAGTGACCATATAACCTAAGAACTTCCCAGAACTCACACCAAAAGAGCACTTCGAGGCATTAAGACCCAACCTGTACTTTCTAAGTACTTGGAAAGTGTCGTCCAAATCTTTCAGGTGCGCAGATATCGCCTTGCTCTTCACTACCATGTCATCCACATATATTTCAATGGTCTTTCCAAGCTGGAATTCAAACATCCTGGTCATCATCCTTTGGTAAGTAGCCCAGCGTTCTTCAACCCGAACAGCATCACCTTATAGTGATAATTCCTTGTTGGAGTAATAAATGCAGTTTTCTCCTGATCTTCTACCGCTAGTGGAATTTGGTGATAACCTTGGAAGGCATCCAAAAAATTCATCCGAGGATGTCCGACTGTGGCGTCCACTAGCTGGTCGATGCGAGGCATCGGGAAAGAGTCCTTTGGGCAGGCTTTATTCAAATCTGTAAAGTCTACACATACTCGCCATTTTCCACTCTTCTTTTTGACCACGACCGTATGCGCCAACCACTCTGGATAAAAAACTTCCTTGATAGCCCCAGCCTTCTTGAGCTTGAGCACCTCCTCTTTAACGGCTTCGGAATGCTCCTTCGAGGAACGCCGAGGGGGTTGCCTCCTAGGAGGAATAGCAGTATTGACGTTCAAATGATAACAAATGAAGCTTGGGTCAACACCTAAAGCCTCATAGGGGTCCCAGGCAAAAACATCAATGTTGTTTTTTAGAAAGTCCACTAATTCCATCTTCTCCTGGTGTGGTAAACGTATCCCAACTTGGAAGAACCTTTTGGGATCATCCGATACCAAAAACTTCTCAAGGTCTTCGCATACGGCCTCCTTTGCTGTCACCGCGTCGGGCGCACCCAGAGTCATTAATTACTATAGGTCTTTCACAGCCGAGGTCGAGGACTGCGGTTCGGTCTGATGCAGTATTGCGGCCGATATGCATTGCCTGGCCATCAATTGGCTGCCGAGAATCTCTTCAATGCGCTCCCCCGAAGGGAACTTAACCTTAACATGCAAGGTGGAGGAAACGGCTCCCAAAGCGTGCAGCCAGGGCCGGGCAAGGATGGCTGTGTATGGGGAATATGCATCGACAACGATAAAATCCACCTTGACCGTCTCGGAGCCAGATTGCACGGGCAACCGAATCTGTCCCTTTGGTATAACGGCTTTCCCTTCAAAACTTATTAACGGCGAGTCGTAAGGGGTGAGGTCCTCTAATTTCAACTTTAGCCTCTTAAATAAGTCAGGATACATGATATCCGCGCCACTACCTTGATCAATCATTACCCTTTTCACATCATAATTCCCTATCCTCAGAATAACCACTAGGACGTCGTCATGGGGTTGGATGGTCCCAACCTTATCCTCCTCTGAAAATCCCAAGACGGGCACACTTAGCTTCAGTCTCTTCAGCTTGGAGCCCCTCTCCTCGGCTTGGGAGTCCGAAATGGCCATCACCCTAGTAGGACATGAGCCAGTCCTGCTCGGCGTAGCAAAGATAACGTTGATCGTTCCCAAAGGAGGCTGAGATGAGTTGTTCCTCTGATTATTCGAGCCAGACTGACTGCCCTGCCTGTTAGGTTGGTACAGGTGCTGCTTTAACTTTCCTTCGCTAACAAGCTGCTCCAAGTGATTCCAGAGGGTCCGACAGTTCTCGGTTGTATGACCCACATCTTGATGGTATTGACAAAAGAGATTTTGATTCCTCTTGGTAGGATCCCCCGCCATCTTACTGGGCCATCTGAAGTAGGGTTTCTTACGGACCTTCTCCAGTAGCTGGTGCACCGGCTCTCGGAATATAGTATTAACTGTCTGAGGTGCCACCGAGCTAGACTAACCGGAGTAATCTCTTCTCAGCTTGTTGTTGTGATACCTGTCCGACCTGAAATCCCTTCTCTCCTGCGGGATAACCTTTGCCTTACCTTTCCCCTGCTGTTGGTCTTCCTCGACCCTTTTATATTCGTCAATACGGTCCATGAGGCGATGTACACTCCGTACGGGTTTTTTGGTCAAGGACTTCCTCAAGTCATGATCGGTTGGAAGGCCCACCTTAAAAGTATTGATCGCCACCTCATCAAAATCGCCATCTATCTCATTAAACATCTCCCAATACCTGTCGAAATATGCTTTCAACGTCTCGCCCTCCTTCATAGCCATAGACAACAGTGAGTCCAACAGTCGAGGTACTCTGCTGCATGTAATAAACCTTGACGCAAATGCTCTGGTCAGTTCTCCGAACGAACTTATAGATCCTGATTTGAGACCGTTGAACCACCTCATAGCAACAGGTCCCAAGCTAGAAGGGAAGACTTTGCACATCAAGGTCTCATTGTGAGAATGCACAGCCATTCTCTAGTTAAAGTGGCTCACATGTTCCACCGGGTCAGTCCGGTCGTTATAAATGGTGAAGGTGGGCTAGGTGAACCTCCTGGGGAGCCTCCCATTCTCAATCCTACGCGAGAATGGCGATTTGGAGAGCTGGTGCAACGTCTGGCTCATGGCATCATTCCCTAAGCCCCTAGAGGGGAGCTTCTTGCTCCTATGACCCAATAGGCTATCCTCTTCGCAAGAGGATGTTCTGCTGGGGGGCGACCATGATCTCAAACTGTAACTACTTCCCCGGGATTTCCCGGAAGAGACACTGGATGAGGGTGAAGCACGCCTCCGCTTGACGCGACGCAGCTTCTTCTTAAGGTGATCAATCTCCTTCTGCATGGCTTTAGCACCATCTTCATGGGTGGTACTGGCGCCTCCAGTGTGAGTACGACTCGTCCTAGGATACTCGGTGTGAATGCTACCCTCTCGATCCCTCCGGCGTTCAAGGCGTTCAAAAAGATCCTCCGGTTGCGATCCCTGAGATTCTGCATGGTGTGAGCCTAAGCCTGCCATAGTGTTCCAGTTCTTTTCAGCACTAGATTCCCACAGACGACGCCAATTGTAAGTGCACAATTGTGCTTGGACCCAAAAACACACGTGGGCTCAGGCCCAATGAGCCTTAAACAATGAAATTTGTAGAGTGTGGGCTCGCAATCTAGTTTAATGATATTCGAAACTTGATGAACAAGCTAAAAGATTACAGTGCTCGCAAATAAAGACAAACGGGAAAAAAGAAACTTCCTCGGACATGAGCCGATGACAAATTATATATTATTTGTCTTTTTCTTTTCTCAAAGGCCACAGTTCTTAATATTCGTCCCCCCCTTTCTTTGCCCTTTTTTCTCCTTAAATACTTCTTCTTCTTCCCTCTTTATCCACGTGTCACACAAATCACCCTATTAGCCATTTGTCACATCCACCACCCTCTAGAAGTCTTTAAATTATAGCAAGAAGGCTGACTTCTACTATTTAGGGGTCATTTCCCCATTAATGTGGCCATGGATGTAGGTGCAAGGGATGTAGGTACAAGGTCTTTAATGTGGAGGTAGCAGCCTTTTTATAAGATATTTCCCTTACACCGTTGTGTCTGGAGGGCGCTTAAGTCCCTCTCTTAACCAACGGTTTTTCCGGAACTCTGCCTTGATCTTTCTGGCGAATCCCAGGGTCATCGTGGATCTGTCCGAGGAGATATTCGTCCTCGGACAAGTCCTCGGACTCTTCGACTCATGGGCCGAGCTACAGTTCCAAGAGGCTTTTAGTCTAAAACAAACTAGCGCCCATCAATAAAACTCGAGGCCCAAATACTTACTTAGGTCCTTTTAGTCTCCACACTTGTCTTAAATTAATTTCAATTAATAAAATTCAAAATGCAAAAAATATTCAAGATTTTGTAATTAATTACATACACTATTAGGAATTAGATTTTCATTAAATTTATGGTTAGACATATGGTGTAATAAAATCAGAAAAGCTAACTGAGGAGGTTAATTAAGTTTTAAAGACAAGATATTTCCTAAAAGATTAAAATCATATAGACTTGGAATTAAAATTTGAACTTGAAATTAAAATTATATGCTTTAAACAAGAAAAGTCTTAGAGAAGAAAATCATTCCAAAATTAAAAGTCAATTAAGTCTTGGGAGATGATTCAAAGAATAAAATGTTTCCACGGATCCTAATCAATCAAGAGTCAAGACTTAATGATGAGAATAAAGATGGAATGTTTCTAGGTCATAATCAATTAGGTTTAAAAATCTTTCTCAAATATAATTGATCTTAAATGATTAAGTCAAATTAAATCATTCTTATAAGGCAACTTAAGTAACCTTCAATAATTAATTCAAATCATATTTGAAATTAAATCAAAGAGTCAAATAAGGAAATATGTTTGGGGATAATTAAGGACTATGTCATTTCTCAAAAGACTTTAAGGTTTGAATTAACGAAGGTTGAATTGAAGGAACATTTCTTAAACGACTTTAGAGACGCTTGAGTATTTCCAGACTCGTGCCAATGTTTAGTTCAAATCGAATCAAGGAGGTTGAGTACCGCATATCTTGCCCACACGATAGCGAGAGCTGATGTGGCAACACAAAAAGGGAGTACAACTCACGATGCTCACACCTACCATCACTCTTTCCAGATTGATGTAGTCTACTTAATACCAAATTATTGATTTAATATTCCATACGTACATAATTATTTATGGCGCAAACAAGAACTAAGCCATAATCATCAAGATTCATGAATATCTAGCAATATTAGCAAAGGACAAGGGAACACTATAAGGGAATGTAATGATCATAAAGGAATGGAAATGAATGGAATGGAATGAAATGTATTTAAGTAAGGGAAAAAAATGGAAATGAATGGAATAGAATAGAATTAAGTAGCCTTGATTGGATGTTTTAAAATAAAGGAATGGAAAGAAATGAAAATGAATGGAATGTAAGTAATTTTGTTTGGGAGTAACATGGAGGGAATGTAATGAAATCATTATATGACAATATTACTATTAGACTTCTATTTTAAAATAAAGGGTTGAATATATATATATAGGGGTATTTTGGGAGTTTTAGTAAAAAAATCATTAAATCTAATTTCATTCTCTCTCATTCCTCCCAATTTTGGGGGGAATTAAAATTTGAGGTTTGAAGGGAATAGAGAAGAATGAGTGTTTCCTCCAACCCATTCAATTCCCTCCCACTTAAACTCCCAGACATGGGAGTGGATTTTTTCATTCCCTCCATTAAAACTCCCAAACAAGAGAAGGGAAGTATATTCTAAAATTATTATTTTCATTCATTTCCATTCTATTCCCTCCTTCCAAACGAGGCCTAAGAGGCAGGGGATGTTGTGGGCTACCACCTAGGGGCTAGGGCTGTAAACGAGTCAAGGGGATGTTATGGGATACCACGGTACCACCTATGATAAGTCGATAACACTATGGTGTGCATTGCATGGGAAATATTAAAGTTGAATACAAGTAGGGACTTCATCCATTCGAAGTTGTTGTTTGTTATTAGGACTCTTTTTAAATAATGGTCGTATGTTCTGGTATTGTAAAACAAAGCACATATTTTTAGAATGTGTTATTTTTTGCCCCATTTGTTTCGCTACAAAATGTTTTTTTGTTTACAAATTTTCAAGTGTTTGCTTTATTGTAAAATTTGGTCAAACTTGGAAATATTTTCTATTGACCATAAAACTTTTTGTAAAAACTTGGAAAATGTTTTACCAAATTATTTTTTGACAAAATATACAACCACTCTCTCCTTCACTTATTTTTACAATTTTGTAGTGGTTGACATTTCAATTCAATGGTGACTGGTATTTTGTAGTGGTTGGTGGTGGCTATTCTTTGAATCAGAATATTGAATGGTGTCGGGGAGGCTCTAATCACGGTTGAGAGGTGCCAATGGTGGTTGGGAGGCACCGGTTTTGGGCCCATCTAGTTGTTTGTGGTTAGATTTGGTGGTTTATACTTGAAAATTTTGGTTTAGATCACCCGAAATACCTGTAATTTTACAGTGAAGCAAATGGAGTAATTATCACTAGCTTTAGCATATCTCTATGTCTTATCTCATTGTTCCATTTAAATTTTAAGCATGTAAGGTCATTTATAAGACAGATAATTAAAGAGACATTCTTACAATCCTTTTATCAGAGATATCTAGCCTTGGCCTGTTAGCATGCTTCCGGTTATCCCTCGAAGCATGACCAAATAATCACTTTAATATTCACTTGCATCCCCATTATTCTATCTTTTGTCATGATAGGCTTCATGTGGGAGAAGAGGTGCAGCTCACAGCCATGGAGGTTGTATCAGAGATCTTTTACTATGATACCAAAATACTAATATTCTAGCTCCATTCTGAATTTTTGTAGCAGTTGCTTGTATATATTGGAAATACAACCAAAATATTGGAATAGATTTTTAACATAATTTCTACAAAAATCAGCAAATTATATAACCATTGAAAGGTAAGTCTCAAGCCTTGTCATCATGCTGGCATATTCATAGGCCGAAGAAAGAAAGTTATTTTACATTTTGCATATCTTTTTCCTTTCAATCAGCATACATCCAAGTAAAATTCGTAGAAAGAACAGACAAGTAATATGCACAAATTCTTCCTAGTATTAGTTGATTTATGGCCATATTTCATTTTCCATGGGTACGACCATACAGGAACTATGCATAATACATGAACAAGCTATTCCCAGCGGCACAAGCAATTAAGTTTGTGGTTGGATGCCATGCCAAATGTAGTAGCTTAGAGCTTAAGTTACAAGAGAATTCATTAGTACCTGAGCTTGAGTGTTCATGCCCTGCAAAATCAGGGAAAGAAAAGATAGGTTTGAACCCCAGATGGAAGCAGATTAAATGCACATGTTGAGTAATGCAAGGAAAAAAAAGGAAAGGCAAGGAAAAACAATTGCAAATCCCAACCAAGGCGATAAAGTCCACGTGTCAGATTGCTTAAAGATGACCTTCTAGTCCTTGGAGCAGCATCACGAAGTGGCTTCCTGTTTTTAAGTTAAAAAATGAAGTTGAAAATTGGGTCAATCTGTCCTAATTCCTAAATAGCAGTTAAATCACATTGTCATCCACCAAGTGACATATTGGTCATTTTTATGGATCATCCTCCGCTATTGTTGAAATAATCAGCTTATAAGAGGCAACACACACACTCACATGGTCACATAGAGCATAAATGGAAATTTTCCAGGAAATAAAAAATGAAATGAAAATTAAGTATAAAACAGTAAGCCTCCACCTGATATTGGAAAGTAGGAAGCAGAGGAAAACAACAAAAATCACTTAACAAAGAAAACCATTTCCTTGTATTTCCTTTCCACAACCTTTTGAGAGACATCAAATAAAGCAGAGAGTCCATGATCATCACGCATGTGTGAGTATTGGCTATCGTAGTTATATCCCATGGGCTTTAACAATAGCTATTCATCTATTAAATGGCTTATGGCTTAAGGAAAGAATTTGACAAAAAGAAAAAAAGCAAACCTGTTGGAATTTTTGCTAGCTTCTATTGTGATCCCTTCTGCACCTCCAACACCGTGGGAGAAAATACGTAAAAGATTGCTAAATCAAATACAGAAAAAATTGGTTACTTAAGCTACTTTATTTAGGGAGAACACATGCCAAACTATTTTTTTGATAAACAATACTATCTAAGACACACACACACACACACACGTATGATGATGTTTCCCATGCCACGATTTGCAACTACAGTTTGGGTATAAAGGAAAAACCTGTAAGATCCAGTTGCAAAATGAATTCCATCTCCACTGAGGCAGCAGTCAAATTTATCAAATATGGAGTCGTTATTATACAATTCGCATAACTGCACAATATACAGCTACTGTCAGCTATTGGGACTGCACTTTGTCAAACTCATAGTAAAAGAAACCTACAGAGCATAAACTAACACGAAGAGTAAGTTAACAGCATCATTGGAGGACACTTCCTTTGGCTCTAGAGATGACATCAACATTTATTCCTTCAGGAACTAAGTTCAAGGATTGTTATGAATTAATGTTGGTAATTTCATGTTTGAGGAGTTTTCTGAAGCTTTATACTCAAGTTGGGATGTTTTCAATCCAGTCATTTGGTCTTGTAAGTGCTGGACATAATTCAAAAGTCATGACTCATGAAAGGTCTAATTGTGGTGCAAGTTGAAAAAGAATATTTGGATTTAAAGAAAACTCAGTAAAAATTTTCAACAGGGAAGCTCCTATCATGACTTCCCTATTTGCTTTGCATTTACTTTCTGGAGGCCAGCTGTTGGTTATCTTGTATGCATCCCACACCAACATGTGTATGTATCCTTGTCACCTAATTTATATAGAGGATGACAGGCTATATGGTATGAAGAGATTACTGAGCTATTAAAAATAATTAATCAAAGGCCATGTTTACAGTGCAGGTGGCAGGGAATAGCATGGGGCAATCATTAGACACCTTAGCCACATTATCTTAAAAAAAAAAGGAGAAAAGAAGAAGATAAAATGAACTACATAGAAAGGAAAGACAAAAGGAGTCTGTGGAGCTGGCACCACACTCACCTTTCAATACTTAGGGTTCAAGGAAGCACCTTCTAAAACAAAGTCCGAGCCCTCTCCTAAAAATAATTTCTAATTTCAACAAATAAAAAATGTCATTCAAGACACTTCCAAGGCTGCTTTATGCCTCCTATGTAAAATACAAATAGGTGAGTAGGGGGTGCTCAAGCTGAGGTGTAGTCTTGCAGGAAATTTATCTTGCAACATTCAACAATCTTCATGATGGAAAATTCAATCATGATGATGAAAACTGTGCTTCTGACAGGTAAGATCAGGAGCAAATTGTTGGCCCAAGGTTCTATCATGGGAGTAACAAAGATCTTTCAGGAAAGAACTGAAGCACTTCCAATCTTTAAAGTGGAACATCACAAATAATGCTTAAGCCTCCTACAGTTATGTTCTGGTATTCTATGAAAGGAACAGCCAAGTTTTCAAGAATAAATACAATTCCTTTACAACAAGCTGCTTCTCATAGGTAAATTCATCCTGAAAGATTCACTCCACATGTATTCATGCATGTAAGATCTATTCAAAATCCTTTTATGTATCCTCAGTTATATATTAAAAAGGCAAACAACATTATTAGCCCAAAAAAAGAACATACAACATAATGGCTGTTTCCGCAGAAGAAGGGAGAAAAAGAAAAAGCTCAATTTTTCATGACCCACAAGTAAAAAGCCTTTTTAATGATAAAAAAATATAACTCGACCTGCTGGAGTCGAACCAGCGACCTTGAGAATGAATCCTCTGCTCTTTCCACTGAGCTAAGGTCGACATTTGAGTTACAATATGCCAAGACACAGCAAGTATAACAAGGCAATTGGTGGTTTCTAGGAAGAAAAGAAAATGAAAGTAGGTTCTCAGTTAATCCTCATGAAAGCTAAAATAAGTAGCACTTGTTCCCTTTGCTTTTGCTTATTGCATGTGAAGTGGAGTTGTGGAAAATCAGTTCATTATTACAACTGAGATTGAAGGTGCAAAGTCCAACAGAAAATGACAAAGATGGTTTCAATACACAACATTCTTTGTCAGCAAACATGGACATCCTAACATCCATATGAAAATTTGATGCATATTTTCTAATTGAGATCATTGTTAATTGTATTGGCTTACTTACCTTCGGGTGCAAGTGGTCATGAATCTTGAATGTTGCAACTGGCGATGAATCCATATGACTGTCCCACAGCTGCAACAAGAAATAAAGCTTCAATTAGTACAAGGTAGTGAACTACCAGGTTCTCTTTGAGGTGGTTATCTAGAGGACAAAAACCAGAAGATGCATTTGCCATCAAAATTATTAGTTGAAATACAGATCATCAAAGAAGTGTCATGAATCTAAGGACTGTGTCTTTTAATCACAATATATGAAAAATATTAACATAAACTAAAATGAATATAAATATAGCAGCAGGCAAGAAATTAGAAAACTAGGTGTTACAGAAACTAGGTGTAAAGGAATGGGGATAAAAAATACAGTCATGAGGAACACAAAGTGTTCTTTAGTCAGTATAAAATCTATAATGTGCATGCTCATGTCAAAATAACAAATCAAAATAAAATAAGAAGTCAGTAAATGATCTTTCTTACTTAAAAGAAAAGGTTTTGTGTCCCCAAACTAAAGTGGTTGTCCATAGACTTGTCACATCATACCTAAACAGAAGAAGATGAGGTCTAGTAACTAGATGTAAAAGAAATTTTTTTGCAATCATGCCTAAAAAAAAAGATTATGATGGAGACTTATGATCATATAATCTCCTAAATCCATTAATAGAATAAATGAAACACAGACGAGATTCTGGAAAAGGGAGATTTGGAATTGAAGGGGTCATGCTCAATTTAGTGATAGGAGTAAGACCTTTAGATTCATATAATCACGACTTAAGATATGCCTCCCATCATTTGAAAACTTTATATCAGAGATGGATGCGATGATCTCTGTAAAAAATGATTTAAACCCATGGGATCCTCCATCCTGTAATCTGCAAAATTAAACCCCATATGACAAGTATCAGAGCATCTTCCGATGCATTCTGGAATAGTAAAAAATGACTAGAGAAGTGTAAGATCAGAACTCATGATACATGAACCATGGAAATGAAACAGAAATGAGCAGAAACTCACAGGATTGCACTTTGATCACATAATGCTGAACGCCGCATGTCAACTAGATGAATAAAACCTCTTGAGCTGCTGTATGCAAGCAGATTACAGTGAAACGGATGGAATTCAGCCGATGTTATGACCTCTGAATTAAAATTTAACAGATTGATTAGTAGCAGGTAACAGATTGAGATACTATTGGGCCGCATACGTGAGGAACATAGTGAAATAAATCAAATCCCTATGGAACCTTTGATTCCCCTTTTTGGATAGGCAAATGGCATATGAGCACATTGAGGTTGTAGCCAGTGATTTACAGTTGACGTAAGAAAACAACACTATAAATGTAGATGGATTATCTTCATGGCCTACTCCATATTTGTACAAGCAAAGGGACTTCTGTTTTTGCAGTCACCAAGAAATCTATGACACACTAAAATTAAATTATTTGCTGCTTAATCAAGTCATATTTCTGTGGGTGAATTCTCACCCTATAACTCAATAAACCTATGAATGACTTGTTCTGTTTAGTCAAAATTATATACATGTTTGTTGAACAATGTTGGGTGCACTGCACGTTATGTGGTCCAGCCCAAATTTGATAAAAAGCTCATTAGTGAGCTTGTTGAACAAGTCTAGACAAGTTAGCCTTTTCACATTAAAGGCAGGAATGTTCGTATGGGAAAAGTTGGAAAACACTGAGAGAGAGAGAGAGAGAGAGAGAGAGAGAGAGAGAGAGAGAGAGTGAGCAGTCCAAACAAGGAGTGAGGGTGTGCAAGCTGTGAGAGAAAAAGAAAAAAATGCAATTTTTTCTTTGCTCAAGACACGAGGGAGAAAAATTGGGGGTTTTCTCTAGGAGGGGATTTTGAGTGCTACAACCACAAAGGGATGAAGTATTCAGAGTGGAGATCTTGCTGCTACATTGATTACACTGGATCAAAATCTTTTGCGGTAAGATTGTAATTATTCTTGGAAATATATTCTTGTACTTTCCCAATTTATTGAACTCGATTTTTGGGCAAAAACTTGAGCATTGTAATCTCTATTTACTAAAGTGGTTTTGTGGGATTTGCCCATGGTTTTTCCCTCTACTGAAGGATTTCCATGTAAATTTGGTATTCTTGTGTGGTTGTTTTGTCCTTAGATGCTTGCGTGGATTTGTTTATTTTCTCAATTGCTTGGGGTTATTTAAATTTAATTCACACAAAGACAGTAGTAAATCCCAACAAACAATGCCATCCCTTGTGTCCACGTGGCATCCAATAGAGAACAAGTTTAAAATGTTAATCATTCCCAAAGAAAATGCTACTGCATCCAAACCATCAAACTCGAATTTTGAACCAAATCCAAAGGTCACGACTGATCCAAACAAAGTAATGATTAAAACTGTATGAAACATGAATTTTCTCAACGTTCAAGTCTACACACAACCAAATACATCCCCATCTAAATCTGATCATCCTAAACCTTCTCTACTGATTCCTAACCCCTGACAATTACAACTTAGCGTTCAGTAGTAGAAACAAAATTTCAGTACGTTAAAAGAACAAATAAAGGTTTGTCAGTAACATGATTATGTAGTGCAACTTCTTTTGCTGCATCGTTCATAACCTACTACCCTTTCTTTCTAAACATTTCACTATTCATTTAAATACAATGCACAATGAGGAGAGTAAGAGACAAATAGAGGATGCAACGCTAGAGTATTGTAAAAAATAAATAAAGAAGGTGGCAGGAAGTAAACTAGAGATTACATTTTGGGGATCAACAGAATTACCCGTAAGATCCTCCATGTTTGATGGCTTCATGTCAATGATATTGAAACATTGATTACTAATCTCAATGTTCCACAAGTTTATTCTGAGGTCGTCTGCAGAGACAAATGTCTCACCATCACTGTACAGAGATTACAAAACCAGATCATCATCAGTCGCAGAATAACATGTATATTATTAAGTTTCTAATTCCATGTTACTAAGAGTTCCTGAAATCTGGAAAAGGTAAGTAGATCAGGAAAAAAGTAATGGCTGGATTATGTGTCTAACTAAAATTATAAAGCCTTTTCTCATATCCTCTGTATGAGCTACAAGGCAATCTCTAAACAAGAAATGTATTGCAGGTACAACAACACAAAGACAGCAGACACAAACTTTACCTATTAGTTGAGATGGAGTTGATGTTAAAATCATGAGCATGAGCATACACCCTTCGACATCTTGTACGAGCAGTGTCTTCAATATCAGCTATCTAATTACATAGCAGATTACTATAATAAATTTAAATACCAAAGAAAACTGATGCAGTCAATCTGTAATAGATTTACTAAAATCCACAGATATCTACCTTGGAGTGCACTTCTTGAGATGGAAACGTGTTAGAACCCATCTTTTCTGTCCATTCCAGAAGATAGCCATTACCAAAAGATGGATTGTCTTGCCCACTTATAAAACTCCTTTCAGCCAAAAGTGCATTCTCTGAACACACGGGAGGATTTGGGTTCATTTCTTTTACTTTCTTCACTCTATGTTCCTTGACCTGAACTCAAAACCACCAAAAGAACAAGTTAGCATTACCAAAGTTGCTTTGGCATGGTAATGGAAAATGCATCTTGAGAGGTTGAATGTTGTAGGATGCAATAGAAGAGTAAAAGACAAGAACAAAAAGAAATAATGTTAGAATATTTTATAAAACTAATTTACTGTTTTCAGCAGTAAAAGAAGGTTCAAGTAGAAACTTTAGAGATAGAGATACTTATTCTAGAAAAACGCATACCTTCCACAGCTTAATTGTCTTATCATTTGTTGAGAGGATAAATTGCGATCCATTCTGTGTATCACACCATCTTAATTTGTTGATCTTCTCTTCGATTTCCAAACTCTTCAAATAATCAAACTAAACAAGAGGTAAATACCATCAGGGTCTGCAACTCACATGGACAGCAAAAACCCACCTTTACACAGAAAATAGCCATGCAATCTACCATAGAGCATACCTCGGGCTCATGGCTCTGAAACTCAGTCTTATATTGGAATTCGGGATGGCTTGTGAAACTAAAATCCAACTGCTCCAACTCATTCCGAGAAAGGTGCCCATTCGAAGTCTAATAAGCCAACAATCAATGATAAAAAGATCACAAACCCAATTTTATCCAACAACAGATGCCAAACAACCAATACATCTGCCAGCCTAAACAAGAAGATAGCCCAAAATGAATAATTCATAGGGGAGAAAAAAAACAAAATCTTGCTAATTCTCAAAGCAAAACAACCATTTTTTTTCCACAATTGCTGACATGGTAAATTGTGATCGGAGTAATATCACTTTCACATGTTTCCACCACTGACATTACTTTTATTAGCACCAATAACAACATGCCACCTCAGCAATCGGGAAAAAAAAAAAAATCCCCCCAAACCCCAATTGTATGATTAATTCTTACATATTTCCCATCCTTTCTTTCAAAAATCACAACACGGCCGCCTCGATCTCCAACTGCAAGGTAATCACCACTCTTCTCGAATCCCATTGATGATATGATATCAACTAAAAAAAAAGCCACATCTTTTTTTTTTAATCAACAACCATAGAAAATACCCATAATAACCAATTTATATTAAAACAAAACAAAGCCTCTAACTTTACCACCAAAGAGTTCTAAAAGTTAGTTAAGATTACAGTTAGTTTTAGTTTCCGAGAAAATGGACAAAAATTAACACAACCACATCTTTCCTAAATTTTCTAATTAAACAAAAAGAGACTTCAAAAAGGTTAAAGCTAAAAAATTCTTTGCCTACTGTTTCTCAGTGAACAAACAGAGAGAGGGAGAGAGAAAGTAACCGTCTTGGAGGTCTTCTCCGGGAGCTCGTTCACCGAAAACCTGAGAGAATTTCCAGTCGAGTGGAGTAGAAGAGTGAGAGTGTTCTGTGCTCAAAGTCATGGCTGGCTGCTCTTACAAAAGAAACGACGACTTTTGGGTTTCGGGTATCACGAGCCCGCCATTATCGAGAGAGAGATAGAGTGATTCTGTTACACTAAGAATGTATTTGGGTATTTTCGTAATGTTATCAGTTGAAAGTAAAGATTCTGATTCCCTGACATTCTTACCTTCTATTCTCTCCACTCGAATTTTTTTTGTACACTTTTTTATTTTTATTTTTATAATTATTTTTATTAAAAAGAGCCTGGCATCGTACAAGTTTTTTTTTTTTTTTTTTTTGGAATAAAAAATGGCTATGACGGCAACGGGTAATATTGAGCTATTGCTTGAACCAGTTTTCTTTGGATGCAGAACGAGAATTTTTACTATCAAGTTATATTCTGTGTAATTTGTGTAAATTTTTTATGACATAAATTTAGTTTTTTTTTTTTTTTTAACATATCTTGAGAATGAAACTAGAGAGGGAGTGGTAGTTGTTACGTATGAAGAAAAATAAATAATTTTTAAAAATAAAAAAATTAATATTTTAATAAAATGAAGTGTAAGATAAATAATTTGACTTTAGATGTTTTAAAAAGTATGTATGTAATATAGAAAAAAAATATGCTCTTATGCTAAAATAAACAGAAATTTCTGTCCGATAAGAACGCTCACATTGTTGATCTATCTCTAAAGGCTTATTTATGTTCCTTGGGAAGTACTATTATGTTTTGTAGAAGACTCTTGTTATATGGCCAAAGAACAAGATTAAGTGGAATTCTCTTAGATAAATCACGAACCAAAAGGGGTTTGTTAATGAGTCGTCTTTACCTATCCGTTTGTGAATGTGACAAGGGAGGATGCTTTGAATTGTATTTTATAATGGTTTCTTTCTGATAAAGGCTTGTTTGGCCTTCAAAAAATAATATTAAAAAAACTCTAAAAATCGTCACTCATGTAAATTTGAATAAAAAAGTATATAATATCGTATATTTTTTTGCAGATATATTCAATATTGTACACATTTTATGTATCTACAATGTAAATTTAAATTGCAAGTGCAAATAATTTTCCAACCAACTATACCAACACGTGGAGCCAGGTTTTGTCTATACTCATAGTTTCTTATATCTCCTTTTCAAGTGAATCCAGCAACAACATGCGCGGCTTTTTCTTGTTTCAGATTGGAAGCTCTCATCGAAGTAATAAAAGATCAAGAGGCTTCAATAACGCCTAAAGAAATAATATTTGAAACAGTACAATCCGATTTATCTCTAGGACAAAGAAACAAAGCAAGATTATAAAATCCCATCCATTAACAATAACAAAATTATTTATAGTCATTGGTTAAATTGATGGAAACCTACCAACAAACAATAGAATTAAACAAATTTAAAAGTGTCATACAAAAAATATAAAAAGTTTGAGGGGCCAATCATATATCTTTTAAAATTTTAGGTAAATTTAGGTGTAACAATCTAACATTTAAGAAATTTAGGGGGCAATCATATAGCTTTCAAAATTTTAGGTAACTTTAGGAGTAAAAATCTAATATTTAAAAAATTTAAAGGGCCAACCATATATATTTTGAAAATTTTGGGGTAATTTTCTAATAGTTGAGATGTTTTTTTTTTTGGGGGGGGGGGGGGGGGTGTTCCCCACTCTTCTAAGTGGTTCGAAGTTTATATATAGTTATTTATATAAGAAAATATTTTATTTATAATAATAATAATAGCAACTACTAAGACTTGAAGTTGAAGGTAGCTTTTATTGGAAATGACCAATTAAACTTGAAGAAATTGCTTTGCAGCAGCAATGGCAATTCATAAGTTAATGGAGATTAGAAGAAGAAAATTTGTTTTAACTGAAAGAAAAGTTGGATGATTAAATGTTGCATTTGGTTCATGCAAATATGAATTGCCAAAATCCAAATCTATTTTCTGTTGAAATGGTAAAATTTTGAAGCAAAAGATAAAAAAGAGATGGTTCAAGTGAGCTCAACTCACCAGGCAATGTGGATCAGAAGCACATCAGCTCGTTATCCTCCCACTGTTGAGGGCGGGAGGTCTTCGCTGCTCTGTGAAACCAGCCTCACGCTATGCCCTCCACTCTAGGAACCACAAGACCCAGGCCTTCGCCCAAGTCACGCGGTCCAGCTCTCAACTTGGAACGGGCGAGCCAGGATTTTGCACTTCTCGATCCTGCCTAACGAGCCAAATCATTGGTCCATCTCCTTATATACCCTCGCTCGAGTTACAAGCCAGCGCTACCAAGCTCGGTGATCAAGAAGGCACGTGACAACTATTATAAAGTTATGTAGTAGATGTAATCTAAGCAATGTGGGACACTAAACAAAAAAATTTATTCGAGGGGCATGAGTGACAGCATATGTGACTGGCTACATGAACACTCATCATCCCTGTGGTAGGATTCACTTGGACTCTTGAAATTTTGGTTGTTTGTGACAGTTTTTACCGTGCTTGAATGGAAAAGATATATTATTTCTCATCAGATTTGTTACAGCATTACACTGAGCAGTTAAAATCCAAGCTACTTTGATACAGAGGAGAACATTTGAAGTTGTGATTGTTCAGATAGATTTGATAATTATGCAGACATGTGTTATGCTAATGACCCGGATGTTTGAGATGAATTCAGTGTGATTCAGGTGTATGCTCTGCACAAATGGAAGCTTGAAGATTCACACATGGCTTTGAATACCAATATCGACTCTATAATTGCTATTTCTCTGTGGAACAGTGGGAAGTTCAAACATGGTGACTTCAAAGTTTAGCTATAAGAGAAATCCAGGCTATCTTACGAGTAGTACAAACAGCTAGGATAACAAATAATAGGCTCTCAAAAGATTCATATTTCCTGCCAATTTTCAGATTTTAAAACCTACATTATGAATGTGCATTGAAAGCAGGGATGGACCTAGAATTTTAAGCTAGTGAAGACTGAAGAATAAAGAAAAAAAAACTCCAAATAGGCATCTATATAGTATTAAAAAGAATTATAAATATACAAAACCGTTATTTTTAAATACATTAAGATATAATCATTTACCAACAAAGACAAAAACAAAATAATGTTTTTTTTAATACTAAGCTGGCTAGGATTTTTTTTTTTTTTGAGTTGAAGTTAGAACATTCACAGTGGTGATGCTAAAAATTTTAGCTTTTAGTACCTCAAAAAGCTATTATCTATTTTATCACTTCACTTTATAATGCACTCAATATCAAATGGTGCAAAAGAAGAGGTAAAAAATTTCCACAGCCATCTTGAAAAATAGGAAGAAGGGTCGCTCTCTGAGGTCTTAGGATTTTTCTCTCTGGTCCTATTTCCCTGTGGAGCTTTTTTGTCCCTGTCCCCGTACAGGTTTCTTTGCCCCCTCTTGCCTCAAACGGTTAGTAGGGCCTCTTTCCTTCTCACCATTTGCTCCTAATCCTTTCCTTCTCACCATTTTCTCCTAATCCTTTTTTTCTATTCACATCCAATGGAGTCCATTGAAAGTTTATGGAAGAAGCTCTCACTATCTGATGTTGAAGAAATCGGAGTTTCGTGCCCCAAAAAGGATCTCCCACAAAGGTTCATACTTGCTGCTAAGTTTTTGATGAAACGAGTAGTCAATGTCGAATCGGTGGCCTGTACTTTTCGCCCGCTGTTGAGATCGAAAAAAGATGTTCACCTCAAAGACATGGGAGAAAATAAGCTGTTTTTTATTTTCGAAGATGAATGTGACCTGGCCAGAGTCATTGAACACGAACCATGGACTTACGACAAACACTTAGTGGTGTTTGAAAGGGTGGTTGAGAACGTACCTATCTCGGCTTTAGCATTTCGTTCCTCTGCTTTCTGGATTCAGATTCATGATTTACCAATCCAGTGCCTTAACTCGGTAACGCGAGATACCATTGGAAGGTCATTGGGTACTCTCCTACAAATGACTGACTTGGAAGAGGAAGGCGGCAAAGGCAATTATTTAAGGGTCCACGTTAAGGTTGACATCTCCCAACCCCTAAGCAGAGTCCGCAAAGTCTGGTCTGAAGGTAAAGTCAACGGAAGGGCAGCTTTGAAGTATGAGCGTCTACCAAATTTTTGTTATTGGTGTGGGATGGTTTCTCACGATGACTGCGACTGCGAAAGATGGCTTCGTAGTAAGGGATCTTTGAAAAAGGAAGATCAACCCTACGGTGAATGGATGAGGGCTGAATTTAATTTGTCTACTAGGAAGACATCCATTACTGTCCCAGGATTCAACCAAAAAGTTTCAAATCGGCACAGTCTCCTACTCATCCACAGGAACACCAGTCCGACATTATTCCGGCAAAGAAATCTCTTGCTATCCCCAAGCAACCAACGGCGGCTCCTCCTAGCACGGAACCGCTAGTTTCAAAAAAGGAAAGTATTAAGCCTCACCAATCCGTTACGGATTTTCAGGAAATTGCTGGAGTAAATGAAGGAAGTAATGGCTCCATTCCATCCCAGTCCGAGGTGATAATGCTTAACGCCATAATGGAGTCATTAAACAGTAGTAAAGCGAAAGAATTAAAGCGGGAAAAGTCAGATGTGCTTGAAAAACAAGTCGAACAGTATGTATCACTGGCCTAACCTTCTCTAGTTGGTACTGGGCCTCCTATGGACATAAAGCCCACTGTCAAGCCAGAGAATTCCCTTGGCCCAAAGTCACTCAAAACCACTTGGGTTAGGATGGCCTGTGACACAAAAAAGAGCCCTAGTGAAACTATTATGTTAGATGCTGAAGATAGAAGAGAGACAACACAACCCGAAGACCTCCGACCCTTGAAGCGGCAAGTATTGTGCAACGATGAAGCTCTTGATTCTATCTCAACGGTGGTGGCTGTTGATCAGCCCCGCCAATTGCCATGAATTGCATAAGTTGGAACTACCGTGGATTAGGGAGACCACGTGCAGTTCTCGAACTCACCGAGATGGTGAACAAATACTCCCCTTCAATAATTTTTCTTATGGAAACCAGATCAAAAGATAGCTTTCTCAAGAATCTTCTTTCTAAACTGCATATGGATAATGTGCACATTGTCCCACGACACAACACAGGGGGCGGCCTAGCTCTTTTTTGGAAGAAGGGGACTGATCTTCACATTCTCGATTCTTCTCCTTCGCACATAGACATAGTAGTCAACCCGGGAGTGGATGACGCTTGGCAGTTCACTAGTTTTTACGGAAATCCGGTAACAGCCAACTAGGAACACTCTTAGGCACTACTTAAGCACTTATGCCTCAAAATGGACCTTCCATGGCTCTATTTGGGAGACTTCAACGAAATCGTCAAGGTGGAAGAAAAATTAGGTGGGTCACTACGTAGGGAAAGACAAATGACAAACTTTAGAGCAGCACTTGACTTCTGCGGTTTGCGTGATTTGGGGTATGTGGGCTTTCCCTTTACATGGTGTAATAATCAATTTGATGGTGAGGTAACTTGGATCTGGTTGGACAGGGGAGTAGCTACAATGGCTTGGACTTAATTATTTCCTACAGTCAAAGTTCATCACATTTCAGGTTCTTTGTCAGATCATTGTCCCTTATAGGTTTGTTCAAATGATGAAAATGTCAGATTTTATAAAAAGGGGAGACCGTTCCAGTTTGAGGCAGTATGGATGAAAGATAAGAGTTGTGAAGGTGTGATAAAAAATGCTTGGAATGGGACATCCTTAGGCAATCCGATGGAAATTTTAGTGAGGAAAGTAGATTCATGCCGGTCTTCTCTTCAGACTTGGAGTAAACTATCCTTTGGAAACATTCGTTGATTATTGCAACAAAAGAAGAAATTATTAGCTCAGGCCAAAGCACTGTCCATGGCTGGAACGAATCATGATCATGTCAGAATTCTTCGAGGTGAGGTTTATGACTTGATGGTTAACGAAGACTGCTTATGGCACCAGAGATCAAGGGTGGACTGGCTTAAGGCAGGGGCCATGAATACTAGCTATTTTCATAGCCGTGCAAATCAGAGAAATAGGAAAAATTACATCTCCAAACTGGTGTTAGACAACAGTGCAACCATTGAGGAAGAACAAGGAATCGGCGAGGCCTTTGTGGGGTATTTCTGCAATTTGTTCCAATTTGCACCTACGGCCAGTTTCGATTCAATTCTACAAGGAATTGAGCAAAAAGTCACAGATCAAATGAATGCAGAATTGACGTGGCCTTTCTCTGCTCTTGAGGTGGAACAATCCCTGAAACAAATGAAGCCTTTGACAGCACCGGGACCTGACGGTATGCCCCCAATCTTTTTTAAATCATATTGGAATATAGTTGGGAAAGACGTAACTGAAGCAGCTTTATCTGTTTTGAATACTGGTGTCATGCCTCCCAATATAAATCATACATTTATTTCCCTCATCCCTAAAATAAAATCTCTAACAAACCCTAGAGAATTTCGCCCCATTAGTCTTTGCAATGTCATATATAAAATTATATAAAAAACAATTACAAACCGTCTAAAGAAAATCATTCCCAAACTTGTATCCGAAACCCAAAGTGCCTTCATGTCCGAACACCTTATATCCGATAACATTCTCATTGCCTTTGAAACCTTACATCACCTCAAAAATAAAACAAATGGCAAGTCTGGGTTAATGGCTTTGAAACTAGACATGAGTAAAGCCTATGACAGGGTTGAGTGGAATTTTCTAGAAAAAATCATGGAGCGTTTGGGTTTTGATAACAAATGGATCTCACTCATAAATTGTTGCATTTGAACTGTTTCTTTTTCCATTTTGGTGAATGGTGAACCACGCGGATTGATCCACCCTAGTAGAGGTCTCCGCCAATGAGACCCTTTATCACCTTATTTATTTCTATTATGTGCAGATGGTCTCCATGCTTTGATTCAACAAGCAAAAAATAGTGGGAAATTGCGTGGAGTGTCCTTATGCCAGGAAGGGCCGAAGGTCTCTCATTTGTTCTTCGCTGAGGACAGTTTGTTATTTTGCCAAGCAAATGATAAGGATTGCCAAATGGTGTTGGACATTCTTGCCATGTATGAACAAGCTTCTGGGCACCAGATAAATCGTGGCAAAACTCAGTTGTTCTTTAGCACAAACACAAAGCAACACATTCGCAACAGAATCTCAGATTTGCTTGGAGTTTCAACAGTTTCTCAATACGAAAAATATTTGGGTCTCCCATCCTTTGTGGGGCGAGCAAGGAAACAAAGTTTTAGCTACATTAGGGAGAGAATTTGGAGTAAAATCAAGGGGTGGAAAGAAAAACTATTGTCCCAAGCCAGTCGTGAAGTCCTCATCAAATCAGTCCTACAAGGAATGCCTTCGTTCACCATGGGGTGCTTCAAACTCCCCAAAAGCCTTTGTAAAGACATTGAATCCTTGATCCGCAAGTTTTGGTGGGGATACAAAGGGGAGGCTAGAAAAACTCACTGGGTAGCATGGAACAAGCTCTGCTTACCAAAATCTCAAGGGGGTTTGGGGTTTAGAGATATTGAAAATTTCAACCTTGCCTTATTGGGGAAACAGGTTTGGCGCCTCCTCCATAACACTAACTCCCTGCTATATAAAGTGTTCAAAGCCAAGTTCTTTCCCAATTGCTCTATTTTAGACAACCAAGTGAAGCACTCCGGATCCTATGTCTGGCAAAGTATCCTTAAGGCAAGGGAAGTGATCAAAAAGGGTTCAATTTGGCGTATTGGAGATGGAAGGCAGGTTCGTATCCGTGGTGATAAATGGCTACCTGATAAGTTTTCAAGCAGAGTTATATCGCCACAGAAAAATCTGCCCAACAATGCTTTGGTATGTGCAATCATTGATGAAGATGGCCACTGCTGGGATGAAGAACAGGTGCTATCTGAATTCCTTCCACATGAGGCTCGAGCCATCCTTGGGATCCCTCTAAGCTCAAGGCAGGTCCCTGACACACTCATCTGGTCAAGCACAAAATCTGGGAAGTATTCGACTAAGAGTGCCTATAAATTGCTCTCTGGAACTACTACCACAGGTCCATCAAATCCGTCAGCTCAAAGCAGTTTCAGGAAACACACTTGGGAATTGGAAGTTCCAAATAAAATAAAACATTTTATTTGGCGAGCATGCTGCGAATCCCTTCCCACAAAGAAAAATCTGTTTACCAGGAATATTACTCGAAATGCCAGCTGTGAACTTTGTCATAATGGTGTAGAGGATGTTGTTCACTCATTGTGGGGCTGCCAGGTGCTTATAGAAGTTTGGTGGGAAGAACCATGCCTCAGGAATCAGCTTGCTTTGCAGTTTGTGGATTTTCGAGATTTATGGATTGGGATTGCTAACAATAACGAACACTTCCTAGCGGAGCGGTTTGCTTATGTAGCGTGGAGTATATGGCACAATCGAAATGCTACCAGGTTGAAGACTACCTGCATACCATATAATAGGATTTATGGAGATATGCTTGATCGTTTCAAGGAATACCAATCTGCACAGGACCAAAAAACGACAAAAAATTCAGATGCAACAGTGCAGATGCCAAACTCAGTCCCTATACATTGGAAGCCACCTCGGAGTCCTTATTGTAAAATAAATTTCGACGGTGCTGTATTTCAGGACTTGCAGATGGCAGGTATTGGTGTGGTAATAAGGAATTCTTGTGGCCAACTCATTGGTGCACTCTCGGACAGAATAAACCTCCCTTCAGCAGTGGATGATGTAGAGGCTATAGCCTGCAGAAAAGCAATTTCCTTTGCTCTGGAACTCGGCGTTGGTGAAGTGGAAATTGAAGGTGATTCTGCAACAATCACTAACGCTATTAACTCAGACTCAAGTAGCTTAAGCCCCTTTGGTCACATTGTTGAGGATATTAGAGCTCTAGCTTTGAATTTTGTCTCATTCTCCTTTCACATGTAAAAAGACAGGGGAATGCAGTTGCTGATAAATTAGCAAAACTAGCCAAATATTCCCCTTGTCCACACTATTGGTCTGATGGCATCCCCGGTGATGTCCAAACTCTTGTAGCTGATGACAGAAGATTCTGTTGATTAATAATAAAAAGCACTGACTTGTTTCTCAAAAAAAAAAAAAAAAATCAAATGTTCCATTTTTTTATCACTTTATTTAAAATAATATAAACAACTTATTAAAATAATAAAGGAAGAGAGAGAATTTGAGTTTTTTAATTGAAGGAAGAGATATAATCTTAATAAAATATTGTATTTTATTTTTAACAACTTGCTACAATCAATTGGTATTTATACCAGTTTACTACAGTTGCAAAAAATTTAGCTTTAGTTTCTCAAATAAGACATGATTTTTTTGTTCTTTGATGGTAAAATGGTTTTTTTTTTTTTTTTGTTGTTGCTTGTAATCACCAACGTGAATGTTTTTATTTTTTTGTTAAATTTTTGGGTTGGATAGTTGCTATTTGTGTGAGGCTACCTAGGTTTATTGAGAAGAAGGGGTTTAAGGATTTGGAAGGGGGCCAGCTACAAAATGAAATATATAATAGCTAAAATTAAAAAATAATAATAAAAAAAATTGGACTAGGGGGGCTTAGTTCCCCTTGGGCCCATCCCCGATTGAACGGTTGTACAATTTAAATTTCAAACTCAAATAATATGTACTAACCTCTAAGCAGGCACAACGCACATGCTTAGTGACTCTTCTATTTTTTTGGGTAAAAGTTAATAATTTGCATCTATTATAATTTGAAAAATATCTTTATTTTTTATTTTTTATTTTTCAAACAAATAAAAAGGATTAGCCTCATCACACGTGCTCTACATGTGCAATGAGACTCTGTTTTTATTTTATTTTTTATTTTGAGTTTAATGTAATTTTTCAAATTAAATTTATTTATTGTTAGTGAGGTTATACAGGAAAGAATTTTTTTAAGAAACTAAAATTTAAGATTTGAAATGAAGTAAACTGCTGGTTTAATGTTTGTTACTTTTTAGGAAAAAATGTTTCAAACGTGCGTGAGATATATTTAAATAGAGAGTATGCTAATTTTTAGGAAAAAAGTTTCTCCGGTAGTTTTTTTTTTTTTAATTTCACTGAATTACAATTTTAACCCCATTTTTTATTTTTTAAGAATAAGAAGTATTTAATTAGATTAGGGGTATTTTTGACATCTTTTGAAACCATAAATAACTTTTTGAATTCTCTTAATAATAATAATAATAATAATGGACAAATTTTAGTTACAAAATTGGTTGTAGCCTAAGGCTACAACTTTGTTTAAAAAAATTGACATTATTACATATTTTGAAAATCTAATCTTTTTATTTTTATTTTTATACAAGATAAAAATTCTACTCTATCATAATCTAAGTGTATATATATATGTGAAACTCCCTCCTGAAGACTTGAACCCCGGCCATTGCCCCTCACAATCTACAAGTACTTATACTTGTGGAGTGAGAAAATCTAATCATTGGATTGCATGTTTTTTATGCTCTTAATACAAATGTCAAATTTTGTGCCAATGAAATATTATTTACTATTTAATTTATAAGCTTATATTTTATGCAAAATTTTAAATTACAAAAACTTGTAATTTAAACAACTTATTGATCTTAAATTTTCTAAAAATTTTGTAAGCATGGAGGATATAAGAAAAAAAATGTAATACAATGGCGGATTTGTCAAAATTTACATTCGTCAAAATTTATATTCAATAAAAAGATATTGAATAAGGTTGTATCCTTAAGTTACAACCAATTTTATAGCTAAACTTTGTCCTAATAATAATAATAATAATATGAAAATGATAATATTTGACAACAAACTTGGTTGTAGTTTAAGACTACAGTTTCAAAAAATATATTTTTACTAGATGTGAATTTTGACAAATTTACCATATTTTCTTCTTATATCCTCTTGCTTGTAAAATTTCCAAAAAATCAAACATCAATAGCCATGTCATTAATCAATTGTTTAAGTTTCAAGTTTTTTTGTAATATAAAATTATTCATAAAAATTAAGTTTATGGATAGAAAAGTAAATAACATTTGATTGACACGAAATTTAACGTTTATGTAAACAGAATGCAATCAAACTATTAGATTTTCAACATATGTAGTTATAACCGGAGCACCACTAACATATACCCAACCAATGCAAAGGAGGTGAGCCCACGATCAAGGGATTTATAGAGAGTGTGGTTTGGTGGAGGGGGGAAAAATGCCTATTTTCGGTATCCAGCTAGGGCCTCTTTTGGGAGATGCTTTGCTGGGATGACATCTTTGCCCAAAATGGGGGGTAGATGGTTGGGACCACTTGATGCATGTTAAAGAGGTAAGTAGAGAGAGACCCAAAGCCTTATTTGTGCAAGTAAGGGGGAAAGTCTCACAACAGAACCAAACAAATTAGGATTTGTTGTGGAATGGGTAGTGGAAGAGAGAGAAGGTACTGGACATGCCTAGATGTAATGGTGGCCGAGCAACCAATAGGTCAGTGTACAACTCTGAAGAGGTGTTCACAGCAGAAAAAAATGGTTGGTGAACCATAGTGGTAAAAGAGAGAAATCCTATCGGATTAGCTCAATATAAATAGGAACATTAGCCATAAATGGAAGGGGGATAGTGACTAAGGCAAGAAAACAAAGAGAATTGTAAGAGAAATAACAGAAAAAAGAGAAAGAGCGAAGTAAAAGAAGAGATAGTAAAACACGACAGATAATGCATGCATCAATAAGCTATCTTTTCCCTCCCTCTTATAGCAAACCCACTCTTTGAAATCCCAAAACAGTAATAAGTAGCCAACTAAGTCCATTCCTCAGAATACACAACTTTGATGGCTTAGCCCAATAGCAAGATTGTTCAAGTTTGGGTTCGGGTTCTCTTTGGTTCACTTCTTGCAGAAGGACCTATCATTCTTATATTCTATTGTGTTATTTTTACATTCTGTTGTATTATTTAGCATTCTACCATATTGATTATGTTAATGTTAATTGCTTTCCTTGTTAATTTTCCCCAATGTAACTTATCTTCCTGCCACAAGATATTTACTCTTGAATCTATAAACACATACTAATATTTGTGAATCAATATACATGTATTTGTTAATGGTTGTTGTCTTTATTTATGGGATGCTGGGTTTGTGCAAAGACTGACCCTTTAGCAAGGTTCTGCTAGAATAGTGGGATAGGCCCAACTCTCCGACCCACAGCCGAACAGGCCTTAGCCCAGTAGCACAAAGAGGCCCCCACATTTCTTAACCCATTTATTGTTGGATAGGAGTTAGGTTTGTACTCATGAACCCAATAAATATCCAAGCTCTTTCAAAAAATGTAAAAGAGATAACTGTGTACTTAACTTAGCCAAAATCATTCAATAAATGTGAATTGACTTGCACGATATACTTTCCTCCTCTGGACGGCATAATATAACTGAAGATAATTATCTACCTATTATATCATAATTAAATATTATATATGGGTCATTAACAATCGTAGAAATGTGAGTTCTAGTTTGCTAAACTGGTAAAATTTCTAATGATTGTATAAGAGATCTGGATTTCAATTCCCACCTACACCAAAAACTGATTGGTGTCTTGGTCTGATAATAAAAAACTATCATCAAAAGCGGATGACGTAGGTTGAAACTCTCGCGAATGTCAAATGTTGAAATTCTCTATAAAAAAAACCAATCGTAGAAATTATTTTAAATGAAATTACAATGTTTCCATGCATTGCATGGGACATCATCTAACATCTATAATAATAATAATAATAATAATAATAATAATAATAATAATAATAATAATAATAATAATAGGTGATACTGAGAGAAACTCAAATTAAAATTTCAAATTAGTGTTCCAATTTTACGTCATGTGTTCTAAATTATTTATTTTTAAAGAGTTTTATTTCTTAATTTTAGAATCAAATGTGGTACCAAATCATAAATATTCATCCAAGTGAGTTATTAAATACAAAAACCAAAGAGTCTAGAATAAATGAATCGTAAAAAAAAAGTGCTTCGCAATAATTAAAAAAAAAAAGGATAATTTACATTTTATACCTAATAATATCCTTACAAATTTTTTTAAAGAATTAACAAAATATAAAAATGACTTTCAATAGTATTTAAATTATATATATAGGAATTATATAATGCATCATATTGTATATCTTTAAATGTATTCATGCATATGCATGGGGTTACAAGCTAGTATATATAAAAAGAGAAACTTCATGTGAGAGAACATAAATTTCTTCCATGTGGCACTCTCCTTGAGGATTCTCTCACATTAAAAGATAAAGATCCTATTTTTACTAAATAGATACTAATTAAGTGATAATGACTCTTTGTTTCCTTTGGTTCATTGTTTCAAGACTAGACACTAATTAAAAGATAATAACTCATTGTTATCTTTAGTTCATTATTTCAAGACTTTTCCTTACTTTTCTCACAAGATTAAACGAACACTTTCCCTTGTATTTCTCTCTCATCCTAAACCTAAGTCTAGGTTTTATATTCTTTGTTCTTTTTGGCGGGCCTTGCTTTTTATTGGACTTTCCTTCTCATGAGCTTTTGGGTACGAATTTGCAAAATTAGGCATCAACACTCTCTATTAAGCTATTATTGTAATAATTTATAGCTCTAAGGCATGTACTTGGCAATTCGCTATGTAATTTATAAAATGTTGTATGTACATATGATGAAGATTTTAAAGATTTGTGGGGGCTACTTCTTTTATTATTAAACATTGCCATGGACAGTGGTATTTTTTTCTTTTATGTTGAGGTCTTTGATTTCTTAAAATTTGTAAAAGGTATTTGTGTCCTTTCCTTTCTTACAATTCATGACAAAGCACCACATAACAAAGGATACCCAGCTTTGGAATTGAAAAAGCGGGTAGGGACTAGGGTTTAGTTTGAATTTAGTTTTACTAACAAACTTTGTAGATTAGTTATAACTAACAATAATAGTATTGATGAACCCAATGGATTATACGATAATTTCTTACAAATTTTTTGAAAATGGACCGCAAATCGCACGGGATATCGGCTAGTTGTATTGAATTGCACAACCAATTGATGAATTGAAAAATTGAATTGTAAACTCAAGTGTAATTCTTTTCATTACAATGCAATGAATTGAATATCTTAGAGCGTTGTTTGTACTTGCCACTTGCATTACATTCACTTGTTGTTACTTTTCCTCTAAGTTATGACTTTACTAAACATTATTCATATAAAAGAGGCTAGGTCCCTATTGTTATGGACTTTTATTTATAAATTTAAGAACATTTGTAGTTGATATTAAAAGTTTCTTCATGTTATTGAAATAAATATTGCGTTGATACATGTGCAAATTTGTGACACAATGACAAGTCTTACGTTTGCTTCCAAAGCTGCATCATATGCGTTTCAAAACAATAAAGAGTAGATCTTCTTCATTGTATTTTGACTCCAACAGGTCGATAAACTCTTCTTGTTTCTTACAAAATCGATCAAATAGTTCAGCTCCAAAATGTTTGCTTATTATACTCTCCATACCAGCTCTTAGGTGCACTACAAAAAAAAGGTTCTATAGCCGCGTTTTTAAAATGTGGCTATAGCTCCAAAAAACGTGACTATAGGACAATTTGGTCTATAGCCGCGTTTTTTTAGGCCACGTTTTTAACCATGGCCTAAAATGCGTAACTATAGGCTTCATGGTCATCAACTCTTGCCCAAGGTAGTCTCCATTCTTTCAATGCTAAAACACTCATTTCTTTCCACGAGTTGCGTCATCTCCTTGGGTGAGGCAAAATACACAGGCAAGTTAAAGGTGTCCACTTGAGCTTCACTAATTAATCCCTGCAAAGATAGGAGACATTATTTTGGTCTGAAATACTAAAACTATTACCGATATTACTAGAAAAGGCCTACAACCTGATGTGTTAGTGGATGCAATTGGTCCTATTTCAATAAAATAATAAATGAATGTTTGAATTATTGTGATTTGTACACAAATTAATTAGTTTGCAAAGTGTATGTAATAAAATTTATAGTATCTCTAGCATCATTCTTTTCATTTTTATACATATGGAACATAAATTGTTCTTGGAACAATGCATAACTAGGAGAAGTGAGAACCTCCAACCTCTACAAAAGATATCCTCATGAAGTGGTTTTCTTTCTATGTTGTTTGCCTAGCAAATTGCTTGTACATTATATTTAAGTTTCACAAAATTTTGTATTTTTAAGGTCCAATTCTAAGTTCATATGCTGACATTTAGTATTAGTTCAATAAATTTACTTGCAGTGATCTATTTGACTTGAAAATTTCTAGTGCAAAAAGTAATAGTTGATCGCTAGCTTACCTCCTTTGCCATACCCATATGGCACTGTCCCAGGAAATCAAAGATTGCGCATGTTCGTGAACTGGAATGAGGAATCCCATTTGGAATACCTGGCATAATAAGCACCATTAGTCCACCCACCACAAGCTCTTTAGCCCTACATTCTAAAAAGGTTGTTACGTCCTTAGCAAATTGGGTTGAATAAGCTTGAGCTACTTCATCTGGGGCACTTGCATAGTGAACCCTCCCCTTGTTCCACGCAGCAGAGTTCTTATTTAGCAGTTCTTCCGGCACCTTAGAGAGATTTTGGAGTCCGTAAGATGAATGCGCAAAATCGAGAGAGAAATTAGGGAATAGCCGACCATGGAAAGTCCCTGGCACTCCAGTTGCAAAGTATGGCCTTTCTGGTGGGAGAGAGGCAAAGCGGGTATTAAAATCATTGGATGTGTGATCATTGAAGAACACTTGAAATTCAGGTATTTGAGAAGCAAAGCCTTGGGATTGGTACTTTTGTTGCACAACTTCTATTATATTTTGCATAGCAATAAAGGTATTTGGCCCAACTGAACATCCCAAATCTGCTATACGCAATGTGCTCTTTGAACTAGAAATTCTTTTTTCTGCATCAAGCTTCTCCGCAATTACATCATATATCATTGCCTTCGCAGCTTTTGCACCTGCCCTCTGCATACTAGGTATGTCAATCATAGTAGTTTTCGACTTTTTTAAATGTCACTTTTTATTATATATATAGTTTTTCTTTCCTTTTCTATTTTTAAACAATCCAACTTTCAAAAAACTGACAAATAAGATACCAAATGGACTCTAGATTTATCTAAATGGACACTAAGTATGCCATTATTAACATATATGTACATGTATATAACAAGAATCATTGGTAAGGTTAAATTGTGGTTATAAACTTATAATTGATTTTGTAAATGAATTTATTGGCTTTTTGGCGGTCTCTCTTTCTTTTTGACAATTATGACTAAAACACGTTAATAGAATACACAACATTTGAAGACATGATAAATTTTCAAAAATAAAATTTTTGTTGAAACTTTTTGCTCCTTGATAAACTTTTTTAAATTATTAGATAGATAAACAACACATTTTTTTAGCCAATAAAGGAAGTTTTTTTTTTTTTCTACATTGCAAAACAAATAAGTTAAATATATTCTATTGGTTAAAAGGGGGGCTTCTTCCATTTGTGGCCTGACAGAAAAATGTTGCAGCCCAGAGATTTATTATCATGCACATTATTTGGCTGGTAAAAATTCATTACCAAATGATATACACATTAGTATGCAACATGCCTAGCCAAATAAGACAAGAAGAGTGTAAGAAATAGGAGAAAAATTAAACTAAGAAGAAGTGGTTGGGACAAATGACCATGGTTGTCAAAATCGTGATATGGTTAGTAAGATCGCATGATTTTACAATCCCACCTCATCAAAACGTTTAGGATCGCACTAAGATCGTAAAAATGGTAGGATCATAAGTAGGATCATGTAGGATCATATAAGATCGTATGAGATCCTACCAAAAACATAAATTTTTGGTTTTTTTATGGGATAAATTTTTTGTTTTGATGAAGCTTTAAGGGTTTTTATTTTTTCATATTGTGATGGTATGCCTTTTTATTTTATTTTTATAAAATTATGTTAACCTAAGCAAATGTTTTCTAATTTCTAGTTCACTTGTAATTAAAATGAAGAAATGCTTATTCATTTCTTAATGAAGAATTTCATGTTGGTTTTGCTACCTTTTAAGTTATAATGTTATTAAATTTGTTTGATCAATATACTAATTTGTGTTCTAATATTACTAAAATATATATTTTATGTATAATTTTATCAATTATGCTTGTACAATTATATTTGTATATTGATTGATTGATTTTTTCGAGCATGCTCTTTAATTGTTGCTAAGTGGTATAACTTAAATAGTTGAGTGTGAAATTGTATCTCTTGATGTCTTTTGCAGTTCTAGTAATGTCTGCATAGATGATGAAATAGATGATAACGATTAGGAATTTAGGACGATGGTTACAAGAACCTTAGAATGAGAATAATTAAATGTTCACTTCACCTTAATATTCCTCTTGCTTTTGGATTTCATATTGTAGTTAGCTAGTTTTCATTTGCTAACTTATTTTGGATTTCAAACTTTGAACTTAGAACTTGGAAAATATTTTCCATATGTTTTGATAAATATTTAGGTATTTTGGTTGCTAATTAAACATTTATTGAACTTTTTAGATACATTGGGTCAAAACTTAAATATATTTGTTTCGTTAGTATAGACTTAGCGATATATGATGTGCAAATTACATCATATGATGCAAATCTTAGTTTTTTTATGGATGAATTTATAATTTACGTGATTATTCAACATACAAAGTCATTATCAATGTGTTTTTTGCTTTAAATTTGAAAATATGTAGGATCTTACGATTCATGATCTGATTCTATGATTTACAATTCCACTTACCTTCAACGATCCTATGTAAAATTTCGATTTTGACAACCCTGCAAATTACTACTCTCACTAATTAGTAAATTAATTTTATAGTATTTGTTATGATACATTTTCTCAAATTAAGGGATAATATTTAATAACGTTTTAATTTAGGTAAAATTTTATAATTTAAATTCTATTCAAACTAAAATTCTATTATAAATAATTCTAAATTTAAATCTCAAACAACAACCCATGTTTTCTGTAAGTGCACAATTGCACCTGACCCCAAGAACAGTTATGGGCTCAGGCCCAATGAGCCTTAAACAATATGAATTTGTAGAGTGTGGGCTTGAAACCCAGGTTAGAAGTGTGTGAGGATTAAATGGCAAACTAAAGATTGCAAGTACTTGGAAACAGCAAGGAATATTGTAAATTAGCTTCCTCGGACATAAGCCAAGAATTGTTCTTATATTATCTCTCTCTTTGTTTCTTTTCTTTTTAGGTTACAAAAAGTCCGTCCCCATTTTCTGTCTTAGATTGCTCTTTAAATACTACTCTTTTGAATACTTTGTACACGTGTTGCTTCACCTCCCCCTTAGCCTAGATATTTCTTTTCTCAGTGCCTTTGAATAGTAACCAGAAGTTTCTCTTCCACTGTTCAGGTGTCACTTCCCCATAAATGCGGCCAGGGTGGTAGATGCAGGGTCTTTAATGTGGAGGTGGCAGCCTTTATCTTTGACATTTCTCCAACACCGGTGCTTCTGGGGCATTCTAGGGTTTACCCCTTTTAACCATTGGCCTTAACCGTGTCATCCCCTAATCTTTACTACGAAATTCCGAGTTCTTCGGTGTCCATCCGAGGGTAAGTTCACCCTCGGCTGGATCCTCGGATCCTCGGCGTATGGGCCGACCCATAGTACTAACAAATTCTAAACTCAGGAGCAGGTCGGCCTTCCTTAACACGGTCCAAAAGGTCCACATTCTCATCAGGATCTTTTTGCCCCCCACATTTTCTTTCTTAAAAAAAACCCCACATTTTGACTTCTACTCCCACAAAAAGTCTATTATCAATATTTTAAGAAAAACTAATTAGTAAATTAATTTTATATTACTTTTTATGATATATTTTCACAAATTAAGAGATCATATTTAACAATTTTTAAATTCAGATAAAACTTTATCATTTAAAGTTCAACAAATTTAAATTTTATTCAAACTAAAAGCCTATTATAAAAAAAATTCTAAACTTAAATCCCAGACAATAACCCACATTTTCTTTCTCAAAAAAAAAAAAAAAAAGCCTTTTGACTTCTACTCCAACTAAAAGTCTATTATCAATATTTTAATATTAATTTATTAGTAAATTAATTTTATATTATTTATTATGATATGTTTCCTCAAATTAAGGGATAACATTTAACAATTGTCGAATTTAAATAAAACTAAAAGTCTATCATCAAAAAGTTTCTAAACTTAAATCACACAACTCACATTTTTTATTTTTTTTTTCCCTCAAGTTGCGTTTTTTTTTTTGAAGGCAAGTTGTGTATTATTAAATTAATATTTTATTAGGATATTAAGCTACAAGATTCTTGGTTAAGAGATTAAATTTAACAATAATTTAATTTAGATAAAACTTTATCATCTAAGTTTTAAAAATTTAAATTCTACTTGAACTAATAGTATATATATATATATATATATATATATATATATAAAGTCATTCATATAATTAAATCTCATACAATATGTCCCATGTTGTATTTTTTCATTTTTTTCCCCAATATGCAACTTACACTTATATTTTAATCTAATAAATCCATCTTACTTATTGGTCTTTACTTCTGAATTTGTGTGCAAGATATTATGTCAATGAAAGTTTACTGTAAAGAAGCAAAACAATGGACACCCATCTATACACACACACACATATGTATGTATACACACACACACACACACACACACACACACACACACACACATTACAAGGCAAAAGTTAGAGAAAGTTCAATTAGAATTTAAATTTAGAATCCAATTTTGTGCCATGTGTCTAAATTTATGTGGGAACTACTCCATAATTAATTATCCACTTAACTTTATGCCATATGTCTGTGAGCGACCGCGACCCCGGCCTGCCAATTTTTTCTCAAATTGGGCCTAACCCGCGTGAACGGGTGGGATCGTGATGCTCAAAATGAACGAATTCACTGTAAAATGTACTCCTCCCTAGATCGAGGGTTTTACATGGAGTCGCCACTTATTTAATTTAAATAGAAAAATAAGAAAACCTTCAATATAAAAAATACTTCTGTTGTATTAATATATGACAATTTACATCAATTTTGTAACGAAAATTTACAATGCTTTTTGTCTTAGATACAATCTAAGAAAAATAAATTACATTGCTTTCTTTCCTAGTTACATTCTAAAAAATGTAAAATTGCTTATACAATAGCATAGTCTAGAACCCTTGATCTTGGTTCGGAGGCTAATTTATGAGATGGGAAGGGATTAAGCACCCATCTCGCCCGGTAAAACCAGTCTCCTATGTTGGGAAATTTAGACCCCGGTTGATAGAATTAACAAGTTTTAAATCAAAGTTGTTAATTAGATTTATTATGCATAAACTTGTTAAAACAAACAAACATCAATATCATGTCAAAATCATATACAGCGAAAAAGTAAATAAGATAAGATATGATGACCCAGGAAAACCAATGAAACCAACCAGTTTCACAGTAAAAAACCTGGGGGAAAACCTTCCTGAAAGGCAATTCACTATAGTAAAGAGAAGTTTTAGATCTAGTACAAAACCTTTATTCCTAGACTCTACAATCCCCGTAGATGAACTTACAATAGATCCCTTCTACCGCTTCAGAACCTATGAACTTTTTAATATATGAACGCCACCCTTTGATGCACGGATCCCAGTACATGACTCACTCTTTTGCACAAATCCCAGTACGTGACTTACTTACTAATGATGCTAAAAAATCACCAATAAGCTACATGCACTCCCAAATCGAAACAACACCTACAAAATGAAAAGCGAAGACCTAACAGAGAGCATCGGTGTGGTGCCGGCCAAAAACCCTCCGAAGGTCAAGTTAGAACTTTTTACAACCCTAAAGTGCCAGAGTCGAGTCAATAATGCGTACCTTGATTTATGAGAGTTTTGGGGTATTTATATTAGTGTAGGGTTAACATCCATACCTTGGCCAAGAAGCCCTTTCCTTTTAGGATAACACCTCTTCGATTCTGCATACCTTATAGAGTTCTTTTCCTTATAGGAGTCTTTTGATTATGGTTAAATGTGTGACGCAAGAACTCTCCTTATTCACGTTTGCGTGGAGATCAAGTAAAGCCATATCAGACTTATCGTGTGATGCAAGTTGATTCCGGTTGGGAATCCTTAAAGCCTAATTAACACAAATGGAGGCCAGATGTTACAGCCGTCCACTATGTTCCTTGTAACATCGACCCGTCGACCATCCACATGTCAATACCGTACCTTCATGTTTCAAGAAGCGATCCGTCTCCTATTTTATCCTCTTTAGTTGCCCCCTCACTCCTTAAGTCCATCACTACAAACTAGACGGACCCATGGAGTGACAGTCTTCCTTTCTCATGGTAACCTATCATGACAGGCTGGCTAGGGTTATTTATGATAAGGGACACGTGGCTTTCATCTATTAGCTGTTCACCCTAAGCAAGGCGTCCCTTCGTATTCTGTGCCCTTTGCTCTATAAAAGCTTGCCTTCTCTTCCTTCATTCTCAACTTCTTATAGAAATTTTGCAATCAGAGCGCCACCGTCGTTTACTTTGCGCACTTGTACCGTCCTGCTAATCTATCCGTTGTCTCATACTGCTTGATTTCAATCCGGTATGTACTCCTTTCACTGAACCTTTTCTTTTTAAAATCCCCGCACTTTCTGTAGATCCGTTAGTGTTTTAGGTTTTACCGTCACATGTAGGTAATGTTTAGTGCGTCGAGTAATCATTCGCTTGTCCGCGACGGGGCGGGCTATGATGAAGGATTCTTGTCAGGTCAAAAAGACCCTGACGCTTCAAGTGAAGAAAGGAATCCGTCTGCTACTTCTCCTTCCTTAGATGACGAAGGTTTGGAGTCGGATAGTTCAAAGGAGGCTTCAAGTGATGGCTTAGATGGCGTTGATCCCCTCGTCCAATCTGTAATTGGTCCTGACGGCTTTATGGAGTTCGTAATGCTACCCCTGCGGACGGTCAATGACTTTAGGTCCTTGGTCAAAGAATCTCATTTCAAAACTATTAGGGCCAAGTACCAAATTCCTGACAACATCCGTCTCCTTTCTATTCTTCTTTGTACTATCTTGACACCCCCCTTGCCTTAAGTGGAAGAGGGGCATGAATATTGACCATATGTAACTTGGACACAAGAAAAGAAAATTCATGAGCATTTAAGGTCTTTGTCAACAAATCTGCAATTTGGGAATTGGTCTTAAGATGTAGCATTCTAATGAACCCTTCCAAAACCTTATCCCTCGCTAGGTGACAATCTATCTCAATGTGTTTTTTTTCTTTCATGGAATATTGGATTTGCAGCAATGTGAAAAGCTGCCTAACTGTCACAGAAAAGAAAAGCTGCTTGAGGATGCTTGACTTAAAGATCACTAAGTAAATACAAAAGCCAAATGACTTCACAAACAGCTACTGCCATGGCTCGATACTCTTGATTCTGCTGAGGATCTTGAGACTGTTTGCTGCTTTTTAGACTTCCAAGAGACTAGGGACTCACCAAGAAAGACACAAAACTTAATCACAGACCTTCTGGTGTCAGGGCAGGAAACCCAATCTGCATCTGTGAAGGCCTTCAGGTGTAGGTCTGACTTGCTTGAAAAGAACAAACCCTGACCTGGTGTTGCCTTGAGGTATTGCAATACTTTATTGGCTGCATGTAAATGTGGTTCTCTAGGATATGCCATGTATTGACTCAAACAGTTCACAGCAAAAGTGATATCAGGTCTGGTTATTGTTAAGTATAAAAGCCTTCCTATTAGCCTCCTATAAGAGCTAGGATCTTGCAAAGCCTTACCTTCATATTTACTGAGCTTGATATTTGGATTTATTGGAATCTTAGCCGGTTTGCACCCCATCATGCCAGCATCATTCAATAGATCTAGTATGTACTTCCTTTGACACAAGCTAATGCCACTTGCTGTCCTTGCTACTCAAGACCCAAAAAGAACTTTAAGTCACCCCAAGTCCTTCAATTTAAAGTACTGATCAAGCAGAACCTTTAACTCATCTACTTCCTGCTTGTTATCACTAGCAATTTAAATATCATCAACATACACCAAAAGAGCAATGAAGGAAGTAGAAGTCTTCTTAGTAAACAAAGAGTAATCAACTCTGGATTGAGTAAAGCCTAGGATGAGTAAAGCAATGGAGAACTTAGCAAACCACTGCCTACTTGCTTGTTTTAGACCATACAATGACTTAACAAGCTTATATACAAGCCCCCCCTTCTGTGGAAGCCTGGTGGAAGGTCCATATAAACATCTTCCTTCAAATCACCATGAAGGAAGGCATTGTTGACATTAAGTTCACATAGATACCAGCCTTGCACAACAACTACTGCAAGGAGGCATTTGACAGAAACCAACTTATCAACAGGAGAAAAAGTTTCTAGATAGTCAAGGCCTTCCTTTTGTGTGAAACCTTTAGCAATCAATCTGGTCTTATACCTTTCCACACTCCCATCAAACTTATATTTCACCTTATACACCCATTTACACCCAATAGTCTTCTTATGAGAAGATAAAGGAATGAGAACCCAAGTATGGTTAGCTTCAAGGGCAGCAATATCAACATACATAGCATCTCTCCACTTGGGATCCTTAACTGCCTAGTGATAAAACTTAGGCTCTTCGATTGATGAGATCATATTACAGAAATGCAAGTGCTTAGGTGATAACTTGTGAGAGGACAAATAGGAAGACAAAGGGTGGATAGTGCTAGAAAAGACCTGATTACACTTGTAATCATCTAAATAAGCAAGTTTATGACTGACTTTAGTAGATTTTCTAAGGGAAACAGGCTGAGTAGGAGGCAAGGAAGAAGAAGGATAGGTAAAACAACATGAGGATCAACTGACAATGAATTGGACTGATCAAACAACACAATAAGGGGGTCAACAGACATGGAAGGGGACTGACCAGGCAACACAGCACGTTGATCAACTGATAAGGAATGGGACTGACTAGAGACATCATTAGTTTGAGTATCAGGCAAGGGAATTGGTAAAGAACCAACTAAAATGGAAGAAGGACTAGATGAGGCACTCAGAGGTGTACTTGCACTAAGAGGTGTACCTGCACTCAGAGGTGGACATGCAGAAACAAACTCAGGACAAGAGGAAACATAAAAAAATTCAAGATTACAAGAAGCAGGTAAAGGGATTGACAATGAAGGGGAATTAGACAGCAAAGACTTATAAGATGGAGAAAAAGGAAAGATCGATTCATGAAAAATAACATCTCTAGAAATAGAGATCTTCCTAGTATGCAAATTAAGGACTTTGTAACCTTTCATATTGAAAGGGTATCTAAGGAAAACACAAGAAAGTGCTCTAGAGTCAGATTTCAACCTATGAATAGAAGGAGTAGATATAAAACATAAACAACCAAAGACTCCAAGATGATCAAAAGAGGGTTGTTTATGAAAAAGAGTTCAAAAGGAGACTTGTTATGTAACAAAGGGACAGGTAACCTATTAATGAGGTAGGTGGCAGTAAGGATGCAATCACCCTAATAAGCAGAAGGAATATTGGATTGGAGTTTAAGAGATCTAGCAGCATTCAAAAGATGTTGATGCTTCCTTTCAACCACAGAATTTTGCTGTGGTGTATATGCACAACTCTTTTGATGCACAATACCATGAGCACTATAAAAATCAGGTAAAGAGAACTCAAGGGTATTGTCTGATTTGATGGCTTTAATACCAGTGTTAAATTAGGTGCAAACCATGTTATAAAATGAAATTAAAAGATGTTTAACATCTAATTTAGCTTTCATGAGGTACACCCAAGTAGACCTAGTAGCATTATCAACAATTGTAAGGAAAAACTTAAAACCATCATGAGTGCAAATAGATTATGGACCCCAAACATCCACATAAATTAAGGAAAAAGGTTCATTACACAGATTATTGTGAGAAGGAAAAGGCAACCTTTTTTGCTTAGCCAAAGGGCAGATGGTACAAACATCAATACATTGAGTAGAAAAAGATGGCAATACATTTTGTAAAGCTAACATTCTACTCAAAGATGGATGGCCTAGTCTCAAATGCCATAAGATTGACATGTCTTTAGTAGAAACAGAAGAAGAAAAAGCTGACTTGAAGGACTTGTGAATGGAAAGATGGTCTGATAGAGAAGGTGTAGTCTTGGAAGTACTCTTCTGTAGCAAATACAAACCATTATGGACTTCACCCACTCCAATCATCTTCCAACATGAAAGGTCCTGAATGAAACAATATTGAGATAAAAACACAAGAAACAAAGGCAATCTTTGAGTAAGTTGACTAACAGATAAGAGATTGAATGAGAAAGAATGAACACAAAGAACATGATCAAGAATAATGGAATTAGAAAGTTTAACAATGCCAATATGAGTGACATGTGCTGATTCACCATTAGGCAATTCAACCACACAATGAGAAAAAGTGGTATAAGACTGAAAAAGAGAGACAAAAAAGTACATGGTCACTTGCTCCTGTATCCATGACCCAAGTATCAACACCAAAGGCAGTTCTATTCACAAGTTTAGCAGAAAATATGGAGTGCTTGAGATTACCTGCTAGGGTTGTGGATTGAGAACATGAAGCTTGATTGAAAGCAACATTATTTGCCATGGCAACAGTGTTGGTCTGAGCATCAGTCCCTCCAATCATAGCAAGCAATTTCTAACATTGCTCCACTGTAAAAGGAAAGGCTTGTTGAGTGGTAATAGCAATAGATTCTTAGGCAGCATCAAAAGATGAAACTTGATTGGCCCTTGGCTTGGTCTTGTAGCTAGGGGGATAGCCATGGAGTTTGTAACACTTCTCCATAGTGTGACCACGCAATCCATAGTGGCTACAAGTTGGCTTCTCCTTACCTTTCTTGAAGGTCTTGGAATCAAGATTCATGGTCTTTGCTGCAAGTGTTGTGGACTCCACAAAAGGACCATTGTTGCTGCCTTGCCCAACTGATCTTTGCTTCTGATCTTGAATTAGCAAAGAGTACACTTTCTCAACAGATGGAATGGGATCCATCAACAGAATTTGTCCTCGTATGTGAGAGAAAGAATCATTGAGACCCATCAAAAGTTGCATAACAGCTTCTCTGTGATGAATATTAGAGATCTTCTCATTCACATTGCACACACACTTCTCACAAGAACAGGTAGGAAGAGGTTCATAATTCTGTATTTCATCCCATAGTATTGAAAGATTGGAGAGGTATTCAGTCACAGACAACTCATCTTGAGAAAAACTTGCTAGATACTTTTGCAGTTGATAAACCCTAGGTCCATTACCCTAGGAAAACATTCTCTGAAGCTTCTTCCAGGCTTCCTTAACAATTTTACGATACACCATGCTTGTGGCAATCCTGGGAGAAACACAATTGATGATCCAAGAAACCACAATATCATTGTATCGTGCCCAGCTTTGAACCAAGAGAGGTATTTTCTCCATGGCTGAAGTCAGAGAAGTTGATCCATCAATCAACTAGAACTTATTCTTGATCCTAAGAGCTCTCTCCATAGATCGTGCCCATGTAGGATAGTTCTCACCTCCAATTAATGGTTGTGAGACTAATATCGCACCAAGACTTTCAGCATGACGAAGAAAGAATGGATGCGATTCGTCAATGGTGATGCTTGTAGAAGCTTGATTAGAGGAAGCCATTGATGAAGCTTTGAGATTCTAAAGAAGAAAACCCTAACTTTTGGGAAAAAGGAATTGAGAATTGAGAAACTTAAGCGGAAGCCAAAAATTGCTCTAATACCATATTAGAAAAATAGAGAAAGAAGAATCTGGAATTGGAGAGTTTTTGTATCTTGTATTAATTGAATAAGGATTACAATGCTATGTGTGTGTGTGTATATATATATATATACACGAGAAAAGATAAACAGGGGAAACTAACTCACTACCAGAATTTCCCTCCAAGCCTAACTAACAGAATTAACAACCACACACGTGCTATCCACATGCTAGTTACTAAGGTTGTATACAGTAATGCAAAACTACATGTCGTATAGGATAAAATAAAAACAAACACACGAACATTGCTTACTGTCGTTTAAGCGGATTTGTGAACTTTCTTCTTCCCTTAATCTTGTAGTCTATCCTGAACCTTTCTATTCTTCTTTGTACTATCTTGACAGCAATTGTTTGACATATATGATTTTAACCTATCTATTATTAATTATTGTTAGATATGTAAGTATATAATCTTAAGGTGTAATTACATCCAATCCCTTGCAAGTGGTACTGGGGAGAACCATTTCAATGCACCAGGATTTAAAAATTACTCATGAAAAGTTTCAAACAATCCCAAAATGGCATCTTCTTTTCTTTTCAATAGAATTTAATACTTCTTTCACTCTGGCTGAAATTTCAATTGAAATTGAAATTCTAATAGAAAATGTTTTTCAGTGATAGTAATACAAGAAATAAAACCAAATATGATTAGAAAGTCCTTAGTTCTGTCTTTGTGTCTTTTGGGTAATAGAATGTTGTGGTTTCTGCACATTTGTGGTGCCACTAGTAGATTTGATTCATTTGAACACTCTGAGACTCAACTAATGGTTTAGTAATTGGAATATAATCTACTAATAGCTTAAGGTTTTTCCCTTGAAAGTTGATACACGAATCTATAATAGCTTAAAATTTTTGGCAGAAAAAGTATGCAAAAATAACAGTCAGTTAAGTAGGAACTATTAAGCTGTAATTTCCCAATATATTGGGGTCAGGTTAGCGGTTTATCTTTCGACTTCTTGGCTACCCACTTCATTCCCGTTCAGTGTCCAGCAGCCTTCAGGGATGACTTTGTGGATTTGAGGGAGCATTGGGTTAGCTACCGGCGACAGGCCTTTCTGATAGCATTCCTCGGTCTGATGATGTTTCCTTCTCAACCAGGCCTCATCAGCTTCTCCATATCACATGGAGTAGTCTTCCTCGTAGCACTTCTTTCATTCCCGCTTTACTTAATGAGACCATTAGGTCTTTATCTGCATGTCGGGAAGAGGGTAGGGGTAGACTTTGCTGTTGTGTGCATCTATTACAACTTTGATTCTGTAGCCACTTGAGGTTTTTCTTTCGGTGGCAGTGGGTGAGGAGGAACCGGGTTAAGGCAACTGTATCCATTCTTCCTTTTTCTGGTGACACCATGTCAAAGTACACGCATCATGGCCATAAGGAAATCTTGTAGACCTTGTGCCTGAAAGTTAAGGGAAACCACCCCAAAAAAAAAAAAACATGAAGCGAATCCCTCAAAATAACCCTAATCAAACTTAACGTTACTAATTCCTGAAATCTAAACCCTGAACCAAAATTAATACAAATTTTTTTTAAAGCTTACCATTAGGGAGAGGACCTAGTGAGATTAAGAATGCCAGAGAGCTATGAGGAAATTCTTGAGATTGAGGATGAGATCAATTGAGATTTAAGCCGAGTCCACGTCCAAAGGGCTTTCAAAGAGCAATGGAAGCCCATAATTATAAAACATTCATGAAAGAAAAAGTGAAAGAATTCAAAGAAATTCATGTCTATAATTGGCTGATGAGAGTAGAGGTCCATGGATAATGCCTTGGTAAAGGAAAAGCTCATAGGCAATGGGAGGAGTGAGTAGGACTTGGGTTAGCCCAAATAGAGATCCAATAGTTGGGCACAAATTCGAAAGCTTAAACCTTTTGAATTAAGTGTAGTCTCTATATGATTCTCAAAAAAAAAAAAAAAAGTGAAGTCTCTATATGACATATTAACTACTCAATTAGAGTTTTTTTAATGTGTTCTCTTTCCAACAAAATACAAGTTAATTAATGGAGAAAAAGTGTTTTAGTTATTTTTAAGGGTCGAGTCAAGTCAGGTTAGTCAGTTTGGCTTTAGATGCATTGAAACCAACCAAAACCCTAATATAACCCGATATTAAGGGCCCGGTACCGACTCAAACATACATTAGAGGCACCCAACATATAGGACAACTTAGATACACACCTATAATTAACCCTATTAATTACAATATAGGACAATGTACAATGGCTTTCAATCGAAATAAGTGGCCGTAAAAAAAACAAAAGCAATTTGATATAATATAAAGATCACTATGGCGATTAACAGCGGAAATAAAGAAAAGTTTCAAGCAAAATAGGAGAGGTGCTGGCTAGATTACTTAACCTACGTTTGGTCTTTCATCCTTCAAACTTCAAAGTTAGATAAAGTAATGCCAACAGAATACCTCCTAGTATGCAATTAATGTACACAAAATGGCTACATATGATCAAGGAAGAGAACAAGATATTAAAATTTTTCATTACCATTTTATTTTGCCAAATCCACCCATTCCAAAGGATTCTTCTATTTTGTATCCCATTAGGCTCCTCACAATGCTCAGCACCTCATGACCCTCCAACTGGCCCATTAAGCTTGGCTGGAAGCTATAGCATAAAATAGACGTTAGTAGTTTGAAATAATAATATAAAAAAAAAGTACAAAAAAAAAAAACCAACTACAAAAACAACAAAGCATGGTTAATACATTAACTATTTTAGAAATGGGTTGGGTTCAAGTTACACCTAATGTAACTTTAAGTAATGTTACACCACTTAATATTTTTTAATTGGATGTGAATTTTGACAAATCCATCGTTAGATCACATTATATTCATATATTTTCTATGTTTGCAAAATTTTAAGGTGATCAAAGATTAATAGTTATGTCATCAATTAATTATTTAAATTCACATTTTTGTAGTTTAAAATAATGCATTAAAAATGAGTTTATAGATCGAATGGTAAATAACAACTAATTGAAATGAAAATTAGTATTAATGTTTTTTGATACAAAATTAGTATGAATGTTAAGAACACAGAAAACATGTAATTCAACGGTAGGATTTTCAAAATATAAATTCTATAAAAAATAATTAGGTAGTGTAATATTGCTTAGAGCTACACCAGGTGTAACTTGAACCTAACACACATGAAATTCCAAAAAGACATTTTTCGCACTTCGAATTAGATTAAACCAAATGGCGGACCACCCAAATTTATTTATCATCTTCTTTTAGAAGTTCGATTTAAAGCTAAATCAGAATTTATTTATTTATTTTATGTGGTTCCGCGAGAATGTTAAAACTACCAGCTTTAGTCAAATGATAGACTAACTTAGTGTGTAATTGGCCCCAAATTAAAAAGCAAGTTTCTTTTACTATTTAGCTTATTTTTGCTACTACTTAGCTTATTTTTGCTACTATTTATGGGTCTCACTGCATTTTTTGATACTATTTATAGGTCCCACTGTACTATTTTAGCTAACGTTTACCTTTATCTACAGTACTTTCAGTACAAAAAATTTCAATTTCAGCAAAATAAGCGGATTTCGAACAAACCCTTAAAGCTAATTTAAGTGCAACAAATATATAAACCTATAATTGATTTGGCCCACTTGAAGTCTAACACTCAAAAACAAAATAAGTACACCATAAAAAAACAAAAGAAGTAACAACCATTTGCCCACAATATTATAATTTCGGGGATAAATTTTCTTAGCAAGGGAACTTTTTCTTTGGGTTCTGTATGGGTTAGAGCATCACATTGGTGGAGCCATAATTTTAGCTATTTTATCTATTTTACCTTCTAACTTTTCAAATCACCAAACATCAGTAGTTTTATTTTAACTTTCAACATAATAAAATAATATAAACAATACAATAAAATAATATATCTACTACAACAAAATAATATATCTATTACAATAAACAACAATTACAACTATTGCCACCGCTGCGGCCGCCACCGCCACCGTCATATGATAGCAAATAATCATTTAATGTAATAATAATTTTTTTTTAACCCCAAATTATATATGTGTGTGTGTGTGTGTGTATATATATATATATTGATACAAATTTTTTTTTTACCAAAACAATTTCTCAATTGTCATGATAGCAAATAATCATCTAGTGTAACAATAATATTTTTTTAGCCCCAAAATTTTGTAATAATTTGTTGTGTTTTAAAACAATTGTAATTTTTATTTAGTAAATTTCATTACGTGATGGACACGTATCCCACCAGCTTCCTTTTATTTTATTTTATTTTTCCTTCATTTTTTCTCAGCCACCCACGTTTCTTTCCCATTCTCATCAAATATCTTTTCTTTTCCCCCACTCACCATCTTGTCTATTTTGCAACTCATCCTTTCCACCTAAAACTAAAAGATAGTTCTTCTTGTTCACCCAAAAGACAAGAAGAAAGAGATATATTACACACAAAATGAGAGAAGAAGAAGCCACAACAGAAGAGGAAGAAGCTTGCAGTAGAAGAAGAAGAAGCCCACTGCAGTAGTGGGTTTATGGGCTTAAGTTAGAATTGAAAATTGCATATTTGATTTAGAATTTCGTAGTTTGTTTGGTTGGTTAGAATTTGGAGGAAAGGAAAAGAAAGAAGAATCTGAGGAAGAGAAGAGAGAAATCTGAGAAAGAAGGTAGCTATGAAGCACGGGTGCGTTTCGGGATTCGGGTGCGGGTGCGGGAGCGGGTGCGGGACTCGGCAATATTTGAAAAAGTAGGGTGCGGGTGCGGCGATTAAAAAATTATTAAAAATATTTTTATTTATATTTTTAATATATTGCTAAACATACATTTTTTACATTATATAAATATATACCAAATTTAAGAACAATGGTAAATAATAACTAGAATACAGAGAATAGGAGAGAGCCTAGTTCAAGAGTGAAGGTAGAGAGTGGGAGAGAGGCTCAAGAAAAATGAAGAGGGAGAGGGTTGGGTCTTGGTTTTTTTCCAAACGGTGCGTTTGCACCTCTTCTTTTTTTTTTTTCTTCTTTTTTTTTTTTTTTTTCCAGCCATAAGCACCTGTTGTTGTTGTTGTTTTTTTTTTTTTTGAATTTCGGCCGGTATCGGCATATTTCGGCCGGACCGATTTCAACCGATACGGACCGATTCGGGGCGAATCGGCCCGATTTCGTGCGCGTCGGCCCGAATCGGCGCGAATCGCGCCGAAAAAATTGATTTTTTATTGCCGGACGCGGCACGGACGCGCAGGCAGCGGCGTCGCTTGCGCGTCGCCGCGTCCGGCCGCGTCCGACGCGGGTGCGGCGGCTCAAACGCCGCACCCGTGCTTCATAGGAAGGTAGACTGAGAGCTGCAACGGTAATAAAAGAGAAAAAGGAAAAGAAATTATTTAAATATTATTCATTAGTGTGAATGCATAAATAAAATGCAATTTTTTTTACTACAGTGCACAGCTAAAGATGACTGTGCACTGTAGCTGTGAAGCTAAAATATACATTTAGCTCCACCAATGTGCTCGTATTTTTGTAGTTGGTATTGCTAAAAATAACAATTTAGTTTTTTAGCACTATCAATATTAATGCTCTTAGGATGAGAGATTTATTTTGCAACCCAAACCCATATTCAAGCTGATGGAATGAAAGAAATGAATCTACAAACAGATGAAAAGGATGGGAAAAGCACAAACCCAACAAGGATAAGTTTGGGATAGCTTATATTGAGCAACTTCTTTTAATTTTTACTTATTTTTGTTACAATTTATAGGCCCTATTACACTTTTTAGTACTATTCATAAGTTTTACTGTATTATTTCAACTAACTTTTAGTCTTATCTATGGTATTTTAAGTAAAAATTTTTAATTTCAACTAAATAAGTTGTTCCAAACAGATCCTAAGAAGCCCACCACATATTCTCATAGACTCAGACAAAGTATGTGTTTGGATAGAGATTATCTCAAGTCTGGGTTTTCAATGTTGCGTTTTGTCCTTTTTTTTTTTTCTTTTTTTTTTCGTTTCTGCTGTTGGAGGACAAAGTACGCAGTGCACGCACTGTGCACAGTGCGCATATTGTTCATGTACTTTTTCAACAATTTTTTATTAAAAATAAGTTTCGCAGTAATATTTACATATTTAAAAATTATTTAGTTACAGTATTTTTAATTTTTAACAATAAATTCTATCCAAACTGAACCTGACATAACTTATGGTTGGATTTCAAGAACAAATGTGACATGTGGCTTGTGATGAAAAAGCAAACTCAAGGGAATCAAAGATTGTGTGGCCTGTGAAGAAAAAGCAAACACGAGGGAATCAAGGACTGTGGCTTGTGGGGATTGTAAGAGCATTCACGTTCAGTTTCTACAAAATATTTTATTTGAAAAGCTACTTTAATATTTATAACATGTCATTTTATTATGCAACCCCCTTCCAACTTTTATTTTATCATTCCACACGTCAAAATAATATAAAATTATACAATAAAATAATATAAAATTATCTCTCACTCCTTTCTAATTTCTTTCTCTGTCACTTTCTCAACCACACCTCCACTCCCCACAGCAACCACCGTGACTCCAAACCCACCATAATTCCAGCAAATACCAACCCACAAACCCAGCCACAACCCATTAAAAAAACTATAAAAATAAAAAACCAGTCACCACCACACAGTAACCACTATCACACCAAACCCACCACAAACTAGCAAATATCCAGCCACAAACCCAACCAAACAAACCCAGCACCACAAAGCCACCACCATGCCCACTACCCTCTACCCACCACCGCCACTACCACCACCACGGCACCACGAACCCACATCAGCCACCACCACCATCAATCACCCATCCCCACCACCACCACAAAGAGCAAATACAGAGAAACCCACCCCACCCATGACTAAATCCATCACCACCCATGAACCCACATCGGCCACCACCACCACCATCAATAACCCATCCTCACCACTACGAAAACCCTCCACCACCACGAACAACAAATACAGAGAAACCCACCCCACGCACAACCAAATCCAATTAGCATACCCATGAACACGCTGCCGCAAACCACCATACCCATGTCGATCTCGCAACCAAAACGACAACAACCCTTGACCACGCCAATCTCGCCATAAAAAATACCCAGAAAAACACCACCACTGCCATAAGAGAAGGACTGAAGGAGATCTAGTGGCTGCTCGTCTCAAAAGTCAAGCTCACGCCTTCGTCGGAGCTTGCTTCAGCCAACAACGGCATTGGAAGAATGAGGGAGACGAGAGCGAGTCAGAGAGTGAGAGAGGGGAAGACGAGAAAACAGAGATGAGGAAAGAGAGAGTTGAGAAAGAAAAGGAGACCATCTCAGCAGAGAAGACAAAGGAGAGAGAGAGAGAGAATAAAAGCACCATCATACATTTAGGATGCAGTACAATTGCAAAATTTTTTTGGCAATTGCAAGATCAGGTAACAGGGGTTTTGTGGCTCTAATGCTAAATATTTCTAACATATAACATTTGCAAGATTCAATGGGAATGCTCTAAATGCTTAAGTGCTAAATTTATAGCATCTAAACCTTAAAAGTGTGCATTATTCGGAACTTTAATTTAAAAAAAAATTACAATTATACTACAGTATTATCTTATAAATAAAATAGTATTGTAGCAAGATGGTATATTTTTAAATAATATTTTATTAGATTTTGTATTTTATTTGAATATTGAGTTATATTATTTTATTATATAGATATATTATTTTAATGTGTTATATGGTAAAATAAAAATTGATATATTAAGTATATTATTAAATGAGATATGGTATAATAGATAAGTAATATTTTTTATATATATAACCAAACTCACCTCTCCTTTTAAATACTGGAGCGGTGAAAAAGTAAAGATTGTCAGATAAGTAGTGAAGAAATCAAGTGCTTCATTTATGAGAGAGTACTTCAATTAATTGTAAGGTAGTGCTGAGAAAACTTTAAAAGCAGATACTAAAACGACGGTGTTTTGGACTAAACATAAAATTTAATAACAAGTTCAAAACGATGTTGTTTTAACATTAGATTTTAAAATTTTTAAAAAAACAAAAACAAAAACAAAAGAAAAACACAAAGGAACGACATCGTTATATCCTAAATATTTGCTCACTCCTCGTCCTCTGCCCCTTGTTGCTGCCGTTCACCCCTCTCCTCTCTCCATTTAGTCGCAACAATTCTCTGCAAATTTTCTAAAGATGGTTTTGAATCTCAATACCTAGTGGTTAGGCTATAGGTTACTATGCTTCTCCAATTCTCCTTGCAACCAAGTATGTGAATTTATTTGATGCTCAATGCCAGACTACCATCCTTTTTGTTTCTACGATTTTTAGAAAGATTGTGAATTTTGGTTTAATATATTTTTTGTGGGTATTAGAGAAATATTATGAAAATGATTGTTTCTTTTTTTTTTCTTTTTTTTTTTTAAATGAATATTTGGGTTGTTGGATGATACTATGTGGGTTGTTTCATGTGGTTTTGGGTTTTGTTTTTTGAATATTTGGACTGCTTTTTTTTAACCGAACTAACTGCACCGCACCTTGCGTAGACCGGTTCCCGCTCCTCCACCGGTGAGGTGCGGTGCGATTAGGGATGAGGTGCAGTGCTAAAACCCCAAAACTGGCTCCACCACACATTTATCTTATCCAAAAATAAGAATGGTTTATCTGTAAATAAAAAATACATGATATTTTAAAATTTAAGAAATTGTAGAGTTCAATGGATAGAGGGATTCTATTCCTGGTCCTAGTCCGTGAGGAGTTAGATTAAATCTTATTATTTATACCCCTCTCCTCGCTTGGATTAGCTTTCGCTTTTTTTCTTGTTCTTCTTCTGCACATCAGGTTCATCATCTACCCCTTCTCTCTCTCTCTTGTGCTATTTCTTTTTTTTTTTTGTTTCATTTAAAGTTGTCCCTCTTCCATTTGTTTACTTTTTCCTTGACGTTGTTGTATTTGTTGACATCATTTTTTTTTTTTAATCTCTATAATATCTTGCAGCTTTTGTTTTCAAATTCAAGGATACAGCAAAATCGTATTAATGGAGATGACACTGCTGCCTCTGCCTCTTCCTTCCGACGACAAGGTACAATTCTCTTTTTAGTTTTTGAGTTATTGTCTCAAGATAAACTCAAATTTTATATATATATATATATATATATATATATATATATATATATATATATATATATATATTTATATATTCTACCCAAAAAAACAAAACCATGAATTTTTTTTTTTTTTTTGTTGAGCCCAAAACGATAAAAAACCATGAAAATATAAATGTTAATTGTCTTATACTAAATAAGTTATACATATATATATATATATATATATATATATATATATATATATATATATGTGTGTGTGTGTGTGTGTGTGTGTGTGTGTGTGTAAAATTATGACTTTAATATGTATATATTCACACCCAGACACAAGATTTTTTTTTTTTTTTTGGTTTCAAGAAGAGAAACTTATAATCTTCTTAAACTCTAACATGTATACAGAAGTTGTATAATTGGCTATACAGTATACAAATATATGGAGAGAAAAAAAGAAGAAGAAGCAAATATAGTATCTTCCATCAAAGTCATGTTGAATAATAATTCCTCACGAGATAAACTTCATCAATTATTTATTTTTATGGCAAAATTATTCATAATTTCCTTCTTTATATATATATATATTGTTTTCAAAGCTTCATCCATGTTTGACAAACCAAAATCATAATGTTACAATTGAAGTCTCATATAAGCTTTTTTTTTTTTTTTTGGCTTGATAAAATCTTGAGAATAGAAAATTTAAACCAAATTGCATATATTATCAATGTTGAATGATTTGTAAGCATTAATAGGATTTGAAATTGAACTAAAAATTAGGGTGGCTCTACTATTTACTTACAAAATTTACTACCTAATTATTTCATTCTATTGCAATTGTATATCAGCTCTGAACTCTTTTCTTTTTTTTCTTTTTTTTTGAAAGGATTACTAGATTAGTTGATCAATGCTTTCTTTTTGGTGGAGGGCAACTCCAAATTTTTTCACATAACCTTAAAGATTTATACAATATACCTCTATTTAAAATAATAGTAAAAATGGAGGGGCCATGGCCTCCCAACCATGCATGTAGCTCTGCCCCTCAAGCATTAGCTTTACTGACCTTTTTGTTGTTGATTTATAATATGTTAAGTGCAATCGGAACGATGAGGATTCAAAGGATCAGATTAGTCAGTTGCCAGATGAACTGATCGTCTCTATTCTGTCTTTCATGACATTGAAAGAAGCTGTCAGAACCAGTGTTCTTTCACACAGATGGAAACAACTGTGGCCATTCTTCACCGGTAGTTTGGACTTTGATGATCCAGATACTTTTTGGGCCATTGCCGATCGAAAGAAAAAAATGAAAGGAGAAAGGAGAAAGTTTGTGAAAAGGGTGAACCATGTTCTAAAATTACATCAAGGCTTAAATATAGACCAATTCAGAGTTTGTTTTGAGTTTGATAACAATCATAAACATCACATTGATGGATGGATTGACTCTGCAATCTCAAAGGGAGTTAAGAGGCTTGAATTGGACTTTACACCAACAGAGGCATGTGAAAAACAAATGCTTTATACATTTCCACATGAACGGTTTATTAGCATCAAAAGTTCTGTGGTTGGAGTATCTTGCATTAAGTCCCTGACATCCCTCACTCTAATATACGTACATGTAACCGGCGAGCTTCTTGAGCATTTCCTTTCCAACTGTCCTTTGCTAGAAAGATTACATGTTGCCTATTCTGAAGATCTAGTGACTCTGAAGATTTGCAGTTCTTCACTGAGGTTGAAGCATTTAAACATAATACGTTGTTGGGAACTTAAAAGAATTGAGATTTTTGCTCCAAATCTTGAGTCTTTTGGCCTTGTTGCTCGAGCTATGGAGATGCATGTTAATTATGCACCCCGTCTTCTAGATGTACATGTATATGTCGGTGCATATGATTATCTGAATTATGCACTTTGCCCTCTGTCAAGCTACCTTTCTCAGCTACAGAGTTTGACGCTTGACTTTTACATCGCTCCTATTTCTCCTCATTCTGTAAGTGCCTTAAATTATTTTCATTCTCTTGCATTTATGTTAATATGGTGTGGTGAAATGTTCTCTCATCTTGTTTAATTTACTCTTTTCAGCAAAACATGGAATTCCCAAAATTTCAAACGTTGCCCAAACTTAAATACCTTAAATGGAGAGTTACTACAAGTGATGGAATGAGCCTCATCAGTTTTATATCAATGATAGAGGCGGCACCTTTTTTACAAAAATTTTCTTTAGAGGTGACTGTTCTTACTTCATAGCTTGTCACTTGAGTGCGTTGATAGCTTTTGTTATTTGTTTTAGGTGATGCTATCTGCACATTAATTGTTGGATCATGGTTTTCCATCTCTCTATCTATTTATAAGATATTCCTTGAACTGGACTCATCATTTTTCATGAGCATTTTTCATCTCAACTTTCCTACAGTCACCTATCCTTGTTTTGACATTCTCTCTAATGGTTCCAGATATGGCTTGATAAGATTTAATTTATAATTGAAGTAATTTGATAATAATTTTTTGTTGTTTGCTTGTGATTTTTGTTTTTATTAGCATACGCATGAGAATTGTTGTGGGTCTGCATGTTGAGAAAGAACATGCATGTTTTTTTTTTTTATATTGTTGTGGATCTGCATATATATATATATATATACACGTTTTTTTTTTATAATTATTTTAAAAAAAATGTTTCTACGAAATGTCATTATGGATTATATTTGAAAATTTTATGTTTTTTTAAATTTTTTTTTTTTTATCAATTAGGTGTGTGTCACCGTGTATTGCTTTATGTGTACTGTGTAGGCTCTAGAATGCCTTTGTTCTTATATGCACTCAAACAATTTTGACAACAATGGTCGGCAATCACACTAAACTCTTCCTACCCGTTATTGTAACCACTTTAAATATAAAAAAAGGGGGAATTAAATCATGCTGTTAAGCAGTGGTTATGATTGTAGGTAATTGATTTTTACTCTAGGTAAAGTGTTGGTCAGCAAGAGAATTATTACACATTTGGCTTTTTTTCAACTTGTTCTACCTTACAGTGTCACACTAGAAGGTAGTATTACATTTAGTAGTTAATTTTTTTATTTTTTTTTTACTATTGAGTGTGTGAAAGACTGGCCTATCCTAGAAGCATAGGCCACCTTCTAAATTAACTGAAGGCTCTTCTTCATTATAAATATAGAGACATGAGGATGGAATAGGTTTGCAAGATAAGGAATTGATTTAATTTGATGCATTGTTTATGTATTTTGAAATTTAATGCACCCTGACTATTTGTTGAGGAGGTATATTAATAAGACTTGTGAGAATTTTTTATGTATTGTGACTTCTAAAATCTGGGTTAAACCTCGTATTGCTTACAAGACTTTTGAGTCAATGTTGACTGTTTTTTTACTTGGCTTGACTTATATCTGTATTTTACTTGGTAAAAGTTGAGTTCTGAATTACATTTCTCTCTCACACACATGCGCACACTTGGGAGCTATACTATTATAATGATGGGTCGCACATTCAAAACCCTTGTAATATGTGAGATGTAACAAAATATATTGGCTGCAGAAAGGGTAGGGTGGGGTAGGTTAAAGTTTCAAATACTGGTTTCTTCATGAAAGTTCTTATCACTTCCAATGTGATATTTGGGGCATAGAAGTTGTAGCAAGTCAGCTCTTATAGTGCCCTAATCATATAGGGTTACTTGTTTAATGTTCTTTGCCCCTAACCTTGCTTTATAATAGAAAATTTATCTTGCACCTTCGCATTCATGATTCTTATTTTCTTTTTACCAATTGCAGCTGTTATGGGATAAGTCCCGGAGAGAAAGAGAATTAAGGAAGGTGATGAAATATCCTAATGAGCACCTCAAGGAGGTGGAAATAACGGGATTTGTTGGGCGTGCAATAGACATTGAGCTTACTGTTTATTTACTTGAAAGTGCCATCAAACTTGAGAAGCTTGTTATTAATCCTCGTTCTCCGGCTCTTGTGGGAACCCCTTGGGAGTTTGTGAGAGTAGAAGAGAATGAAGGTGCTATAGAATGTGCCAAGCAGCTCAAGAAAAATTTACCTATAGGAGCCGAATTATTTATTCTGTGATCATCATCAAACTGGTTTTATGTGAAGTTTTAAGGCTCATTAATACTTCCATTAAGATATTATGGATGTCTTAAATGCTAAAAAATAGCATTTTGCATTTTGCATTTTTAGCACCTTTGATAAAAATGCTGTTAGTAAATAATAATCCAATGCAAACCTTGCCACTTGAGAGAGAGAGTAGAGCGCACGTGAAATGCGTGTTTAAGCTGTCACCTTCTTCTTCTTCTTTTTTAATTTAATTTTTTTTATTAAGAAAACAGTGTCATTTTTAACATATCCCTCAAAAAGACAGGTAATCTCTTCTCACTGCCGACCTCTTCAAGACCATAACCACAATCTCTCGTTCTAATCTAAACTAAACTAAACGATGTATGTCCTATTTTTGTTTTTCACTGCATGCTCTAGCTCCACATCATTAATTTGTTGTATATATTCTTTTTTTTTCTTATTTATTTTTCGTTATAAAATAATTAAAGTTTAAAATAATAAAAAAATTAGAAAATTGTTATTCATATGTTCTTTTTTTTCTTAGACTCGTTAGAGACTTGTCAAAAAGCCACAATAGTTACCATAAAAAAATAAAGTCATAATAGTTTTACAACATTCTTAAATTAGTATGCTAACTTTCTTAAATTAGTATGTTAACTCATACATGAGTATGTTACAATAATATTTATAATGATTGATGAGTATGTCACACACAAATTATTTTTTTAATATATATATATATATATATATATATAACAAAACACATGGCATACTAAAAATAAAAATTGAAAAACAAAAAATGGCAAATTACAACTTACTCATTTGTGGTTTAATCGAAATTTAAGTTGCCTACCTGTGGTTTAAAATTTGACACTTTACTTACCTAAGGTTTAACCGAAATTTAAGTTGCTTACCTATGATTTGAAATCTCATGACACACGTGTTCTACTAGATTCTTTTCTATGTTATTTGATCTTGTATTTTTATGTTTTTTGTCTTTTGGAGGAAAGAAACATAAAAGTAAAGTAAAATCACATATTTAGCCATGTTTTTAACGGATGTGGGTTAAGGAAATCTAACTGAACTAACCTTAGGTGGGTAAAGTGTTAAATTTCAAATCACAAGTAGGCAATTTAAATTAGGTAAGTTGTAATTTGTACAAAAAAAAACCGCACCTTGAATGGTTTATTTATATCTTATCCAAAAATAAGAACAGTTTATCTATAAATAAAAAATACATGATATTTTAAAATTTATGAAATTGCAGAGTTCAATGGATGGAGGGATTCTATTCCTGGTCCTAGTCCGTGAGGAGTTAGATTAAATCTTATTATTTATAACCTTCTCCTCGCTTAGATTAACTTTCGTTTTTCTTCTTGTTCTTCTTCTGCACATCAGGTTCATCATCTACCCCTCTCTCTCTCGTGATATTTCTTTATTTTTTGTTTCATTTAAAGTTGTCTCTCTTCCATTTGTTTACTTTTTCCTTGACGTTGTTGTATTTGTTGACATCATTTTTTCTTTTTTTAATCTCTATAATATCTTGCAGCTTTTGTTTTCAAATTCAAGGATACAGCAAAATCGTATTAATGGAGATGACACTGCTGCCTCTCCAAACAATACAACAATTCACTCTAAGGAAGGTTTGGCCCCTCGCATCCGCATGTATTACCTCATAATTATTGCCAATTTTGCATTTAATGCTACAAGATAATGAGAACATCCACATGTGGTCTTAAGGACAATGCCCTAGGCTCAAGTCACCTCAATCGATTTAAGGGGATGATGAATTGTTAGAACTCCTGCTTTGCAAAGGAAATGTTCCCCAACTCACACCAACAAAAGCCTATGAATGATTCCCCTTTAGAATCACAAAGAGGAATGATTTTCCTAACGGTCATTGTCACATTGCAATTTTTCTTTTAAACCTCATCTTAATTCATATTATAGTTTAACCTTCTGAGCTTAAGACCAACGTCACTAGTTGGTCATCGACCTAGAAAGTAGTTTGTTTATTCTTTATGGGCACAGAGCGTGAGTTCTTCGAGTCTCAGTCTAGCAGCTCAATTCCAAACATCGAAACTTATGATCCAGGCCTTGAGTGCTTGACACAAAGAAAGAGAGAGAGGGGGGTTATGTTGGAAGGAAGGGGGGTGCAGATATGCAGAACACGTAGCTAACACTCATTGATACATTGTAAGCCTGGAACATGCATAAGTAGGTTAAGATCTATAGTATTGGTGTGTTGTCAAAGCCTAAAACCAGTTGCATTCCGTTTCTGGTATGATAAGGTGGTCAATGCTCCAATCCCCAGCACCTTGATATAGAAAGAAATGCAAATGGCAAGGGGTTCAACCAAGCAACTTCAGAAGGCTCCTTTGATGTGAAAAAAATATTGGTTAGGGAAGAAAATGGAGGAAAGTAAGGCATAACACCCCTATTTCCCGAGGACTATGTGAATGGTTCAAAGGAAAGTTCAGGGACATCAGTGTCTCCATGAGGCAAGTGTTTTGGTCTAAAGGATCCACTTTACCCCATTATAAAAGGGAGGGTATGATTGAGGAAGCAAAACAACAAATTGAAAAGCAAGTCAGTAAGAAACAGAAGAAAAAGTAGAAACTAAAAATAATTGAGATTTCTAGGTAATGAAAATGATCCCCTATCTTGCAAGAAATCAAAATACGCACCACCTCATGGCTGTATTATCCCCCTATCACCACCCCCATTTCTCTCTCTAAATTAAGAACTAGCACTAATTTATTTTACTGGGTGAGCAAGTTCGAATTTCCAAAAATTAGTCATTACTTAATCGGGACTAATTTGTTGTTGAGCATGGCTATGAGATCACTAGTGTTAGATTTGTTAAATGCTAAATTTTAGCACACAAGAACAAAAAGTAAGCTCCATTATAGTACTCACATTAGACATTGCAATAAATAAATAAATAAATGATTAGTTTTACACATTTTTGCTCAAAAAATAACCACATTAGTCAATCTATAACACTGTACATATACATTATTGCTACAATAACCATGTAAATATACATGGTTATTGTAGTTTTCGATTATATTATTTTAATATTTTTTTCTCACCCTTGTTAGAATCTTTCTCTCTTCCATTGACTCTCTCTTTAATGTCCAAAAAAGCAAGAGAGAAAAATGATTATTTAAAGGAAATGAGAATAATAGATAATTCAATGTGGATGTTTTTGCAAAGTTTTTGCGTACGTGGTGGGGTTGGTAGACTAGGTGGGGGAGGGCAAGGAGGCAGAGAGGACCAGAAAGCTAATACTAATATCCTATGGAATACAAATTCAAATAATTCTAGAGATTCTAAAAAAGGAAAGGTAGTATATTAACTAGAAAAATCAATCCTCTTCAACAGAGTTCCAAAAAAGCAATCCTAAAACTAATGAGTTCATGGAAACAAATTTACTGCAAAACCCAATTGTCAAAACATCAAGTATAGATATTATTATCAGCCAAAGAGCAAAAGTTCCCTCTAAACTACAAAAACAGCTCCAAACCTAACGACAGTAGAGCGTGACTGGTCCAAGAAAATGCAACTGGTGCGGACACGAGATATAGGCCCCCAATTATACACACGTATGGGAGGAAGAACAAAAAGAAGACGGCCCAACCTGTGGCCTTATGGATGGAGCCTATTAGTTATTGGGCTTGAGATTAAGCAAGCCCGAACATTTAATAATTAGGGTTTTGTGTTGTTAGGGTTTTGTGTTGTAGCTATTTAAACACTTTTTTGATTATTGTAACACAGCTTTTGAGAAATATAAAAAAAAAAACGTTTGTTTTCTTTTACACTGGTGCCGACTCCAGTTTGCTTGGTGCTGATTCCAAGCAGCCCTTAGGTGCTGACTCCTAGGATTTACTCTATCATTTTTCTTCTCTATTATACTATTGTGGTTGTCCTACGTCAGCTTTGGTATCAGAGCAGACTTCCGGTCCATTCAACACAACCGTAGACAACCACGCAAAGCCATCAAAAACAAAGGAGTAAGCCAACAATGACAGTACCTTTCAAGTTTTTGCCCCATGAGATTTTAAACAAGCCCAAGCCAGTCCCTGCAATCCGTGTATTCCCCCAAGCCCCACATGAGTTTCTCACCCCCAAACCAACAGAGAAGCCAGCGACGCCTCCCAAGCCGGTGACCACCATCCGTGCCCGCCTCTAATCTCAGAACCCACAGCCCACAAAAAAAAAAAAAAAAAAAAAAAGAGGAGAAAAGAAGAAGCAGAGACCCACGGACCTAGCCACCACAGCCACCAATCGCCGCGAAGCCCAACCGTCACCAGCCACCAACCGCCAGCCGCCGCGAAGCCCAACCGTCACCAGCCGCCAGCCGCCGCGAAACCCAGCGCTTCACCAACCGCCGCGAAGCCCAACCGTCACCGCTGCTGAGGACTTCAACCACCGCCGATGCCAAGGCCGAGACGAATAGCTTCCAGCTCCGCCGATGACTCCGGCGACTCCAGCTGCTGCCTCCGTCGACGCTCCAGCTGATGACTCCACCGTTTCTTTCTTTCTCTTTTAGTTTCTTTTGTTTCTAATAGCTTCTTTAGTTCAATGTTACGTTTTGGGAGTTGGGTTAGCAGATTTTGTTTTAAGCTGTAGTCTTTTACTGTATTTCACCCCCAAAAAAAAAAAAAAAAATTTATTGTATTTCAAAAAAAAAAAAAAAACACTGTTGCTGTGACAGCCCATTGCTTGTATTGGGCTTTAATTGTTTTCACAGGTTCCTCAGTCCAAGTCAATTCACTACTTGAAGAGCAGACCATGGCTGCCTAATGCAATACGTGGAGCCACTGACTAGGGTACAATTTTGACTCTATATTTTTGGTGGATTCAATTTTATCTCATTAAAAAATATTATCTTTATGTTTTTTTATGTGCATATCCCACCATACTCCATTATCCTATCCAATTTGTGCTCAGATTAATCGTTTTACTGTTTGTGTCCTCTTTTAGTACCCACTCTAAAATTCCAAAAAAAAAAAAAAAAAAGCCCAATTTCTTTGAAATATCTTATTCTTTTTGTGAAGCTTCTTGGAATTTGATGTTTATTTGGGCTATCTCGTAATACTGTGAACACTGTCACTATTTGTCTGCAATTCCTTCCTTTGATTCATCGATCTAGTCTCTACATGCACTTTTCTTGACCTTTAATTTTACATTGAGAATTGATTACTTGAATTTTTGGGAATCTCAACTGCATTCATAAATATTGTGTTGCATGCATCTACGTAGTGGTCGCGTCATGTCAAACCCTGAACATCAATCCACGTCCGAATCTAGGCCCTCTTTAGAGCAAACCATAGGAGACCTAGCTAAGAGTGTTCGTGATTTGCTGGATAGGGTAGAGCAAATTGAAACATCTCAAAGAGAGACCACTAACCATGAAGGAGATAACATGCATGGGCAAAATAACAATGGTCACTTTAATAGGGCTCCACACTTTGAACATGATCACTATAATCACTATGGTCCTAGGGATTATGATGATAGGATGTCTAAGGAAAGGATAGAAGCACCCACCTTTGATGGCTGCCTAGACCCATGGGTTTTCACTGATTGATTACGTCAAATGGAGAAATTCTTTGACTATTACCATTGGGCTGAGAATAGGAAAGTGAGGTATGCTAGAATGAAGTTAATTGGGAGAGCTGATCTTTTCTGGGAGGACCTTGAGGAAACCCTTAGGCGACGACGTGAGCCCCTCATTATTGATAGGATGGAGATGAAGGACGCCCTCTCGAGGAATTATCTTCCTCCAACTTATAGGAGCTCCCTCCTTGAGGAATGGGATCGCCTAAGGCAAGGCACTGCTCCTGTGACCGAATACATAGAGAAATTCAAGGAATTCCAGAGGCGAATTCGAATAGTTGAGGAAGAAGTTGTCACACTCAATAGGTTCAAGAAAGGTTTAAATGCTAACCTACTAGGCGAGATTATCACCCGAGGAGTCACCACCTTAAGAGAAGCCTATGACCTTGCTAGGAATTGTGAGTTAGCATCCAAATCTATCTTTTGGCGACGTTCTGAGCTTCGAAGCATTCCTCCCAACCCTCACCCTTTTGGTAGCAAACCTAAACTTGCCTTACCCCCTAAGGTCAACCCCAATAACATCCCGATACAAAAAGAGGACAAGGGAAAAGGTGTGATCAATGAGCCCTCAAGATTAGGCTCTCGCCTCCAATGCTTCAAATGCAATGGGATTGGACATGTCACAGCTAGATGTCCCTCTAGGACCCTTGTCATTCAAGAGGATGATGAAAAGGTAGAAAGTGTTGAAGAGCTAGTGTATGACCTAAATGCTGAAGAAGTCCAAGATGTTGAGGCCGAATGGGAAGATGATCCCAGCTACCTCACGTGCATTAGAGCCATATCCCCTCAGGTTGATGATTCCCAGGCTGTTTTTGGTGTCCCTAGAGTGAATGTGGTAAGGTGTGCTTTCACAGAACAAAGGGAAACTGATGATTGGCGAAGAAGTGCCATCTTCCAGACTTACACTAAGTGTGGAGACAAAACGTGCAAGGTTATTATAGATAATGGGAGTTACATTAATGCGGTGTCCTCTAACGTTGTTTCCCGCCTAGGCTTGAAATTGATCCCACACCCTAACCCATATAAAGTTTCTTGGGTGGATACTTCCTCCATAGCCATAAAAGAAAGATGTGTTGTCCCACTTCAATTCCTCACCTACAAGGCAGAAATATGGTGTGACGTAATTCCCATGGATGTAGGGCATATTATCTTAGGTAGACCTTGGCTTTATGATTTGGATGTCACCCTTCATGGGCGATCCAATTCTTGCTCATTTATGTTTGGAGGCAAGAAGATTGTGCTTAATCCTTTGAAACCCAAGCCAATCGACATGAGCAAGAAGCCAGAAGTACCGAAGGCGAAAGGTCTGAACATCATAAGCCCAAAGGCATTTGAGAGGGTAGCAGTTCAGGAATCCATTGTGTTTGTCTTGGTTGCTAGGGAACTTCATGGAGAGACCTGTGAGGAGCAACCTGAAGAAGTGAGGTCCGTGCTCCAGGAATTTAAGGATGTTTTCCCTGAGGAACTCCCCGACCAATTACCGCCCATGCGTGATATCCAACACGCCATAGATTTTGTGCCCGGAGCGACCCTACCTAACTTGCCCCATTATAGGATGAGCCCTGCAAAACATGCCGAGTTGCAAAGACAATTAGAAGAACTACTTAGGAAGGGTTTTGTTCGTGAGAGCATGAGCCCTTGTGTAGTCCTTGCACTCTTAACTCCAAAAAAAGATGGGACTTGGAGGATGTGTGTTGATAGTCGTGCCATCAACAAGATCACTGTGAAGTATCGTTTTCCTATCCCTCGGTTGGATGACATGTTGGATATGATGGCTGGAGCAACGATCTTCTCCAAGATAGACTTGAAAAGTGGCTATCATCAAATTAGGGTTCGTCCTGGTGATGAGTGGAAAACTGCCTTCAAGACGAAAGATGGTTTATATGAGTGGATGGTTATGCCTTTTGGATTGTCCAATGCTCCTAGTACCTTTATGAGAGTGATGACTCAAGTGCTCAAGCCTTTTATGGGAAAATTCCTGGTTGTGTACTTTGATGATATCCTCATTTATAGTAAGTCTAGGGAGCAACACTTAGACCACCTAACTCAAGTTTGCACAACCCTTAGGAAGGAGAGTTTATATGGTAACCTCAAGAAGTGCTCTTTCTTTACAGATAAAGTAGTCTTCCTAGGTTTGATTGTGTCATCTGAAGGAGTTTCTGCCGACCCCCAGAAAGTTCAAGCAATTATGGATTGGCCCGAGCCTAAGACTATACATGAGGTTCAAAGCTTTCATGGGCTCGCTTCCTTTTATCGCCGATTCATCAAAGGATTTAGTACCATTATGTCTCCCATCACTGACTGCTTGAAACATGGGGAGTTTACTTGGACAAAGGCTGCTACTAAGGCCTTCAAGGAGGTGAAACAGAAGATGACTGAGGCACCTGTCATGCGTCTCCCTGATTTCACCAAGCCTTTTGAAGTGGAATGTGATGTCTCAGGTATTGGCATAGGGGGAGTACTTAGTCAAGAGCGTCACCCAATTGCCTATTTCAGTGAGAAGTTGAATGATGCTAAGCAGAAGTACTCCACGTATGACAAAGAATTTTATGCCATTGTACGAGCTCTTTGGCATTGGCATCATTACTTGTTGTCTCGAGAGTTTATTATCTACTCTGATCATGAAGCTTTGCGTTATCTCAATTCCCAAAAGAAGCTAAATTTTAGGCACGGTAGTTGGGTTGAATTTCTGCAACGCTACTACTTTGTGGTGAAACATAGAGCGGGAGTTGAGAATAAGGCTGCTGATGCACTGAGTCGAAGAGTGTCTTTGCTACCAGTCATGAGTGTTAAGGTCACTGGGTTTGAACGACTTAAGGATGACTATCAATCATGCCAAGATTTTGGGGAGCTCTACACTAGCCTAAGTAATGCTTCACATCCCGTCTTGGATGATTATACCCTTCAAGATGGTTACTTGTTCAAAGCCAACAAGTTGTGTATCCCTCGGTCGTCAGTGAGAGATTTTCTAGTTTGGGAGATACATGCAGGAGGCCTTGCAGGTCATTTTGGCCGAGATAAGACAATTGAGGAAGTGGAACGTCAATTCTATTGGCCTGGTCTTAAGAGGGGCGTTGCTAAGATAGTTGGTCAGTGTCGTACATGTCAACTAGCCAAACATCGCAAGCAAAACACTGGTCTGTACACGCCTTTACCTGTGCCAGATCGCCCGTGGCAGGACGTGAGTATGGACTTTGTGCTAGGTTTGTCCCGCACCTTTAGGAAGCATGATTCTATCCTAGTAGTTGTTGATCACTTCTCTAAGATGGCTCATTTCCTACCATGTTCTAAGACTTCTGACGCTTCTAAAATTGCAAAGCTTTACTTTGATGAGATTGTCAAGCTTTATGGTCTCCCCAAAACCATAGTGTCAGATAGGGATGTTCGCTTCATCAGTTATTTTTGGAAGACCTTGTGGCATTTAGTAGGCACCAAATTGAAATTTTCCACGGCATTTCATCCTTAAACTGATGGTCAAACTGAGGTGGTTAATCGTAGCCTAGGGAACCTCCTTCGGTGTCTAGTGGGTGAAGCCAATCGGAATTGGGATTCAATTCTTCCTATAGCCCAACTTGCATATAATAGCTCTGTCAATAGGTCTATAGGCATTAGTCCTTTTGAGGTTGTGCATGGATATACACCTAGGAAGCCCTTAGATCTTTTGCCCATGTCCCCACATGTTAGGATTTCTGAATCTGCTGAGGCATTCGCACGACATGTTCATGATTTGCATACTGAGATTCACAAAAAAATTCAGGTAAGTAATTCTCAATATAAAATTCATGCTGATACTCATCGGTGTCATGCAGAGTTTCAGGTAGGAGATTATGTCATGATTCAGATCCGACCTGAACGGTTTCCTTCTGGGACCGTTAAGAAATTGCAGGCTCGTAGTGCCGATCCGTTCAAGTTATTGAAACGAATGGGCCCAAATGCATATGTCATTGACCTCCCTCATGATTATGGTATTAGCTCCTCCTTTAATATTGAGGATCTAGTTGCTTATAAAAGCCCTACAGCTATTCCTGATACTCCTTTTGATGAGCCTTTACTTAATCCTTTTAATGCCCCTATGCCTACCCCTTTACCCTTAAATTTGCCCTATGCACATAAAGAATCTATTGATGCTATTTTAGATGAGCAAATTGTTTCTACCAGGGATGGAGGAGTTCACCGTTTCCTAGTTCGGTGGCGCGGGCGACCAGATTCCGATTGCACATGGATTACTAGAGATGAGCTACAGCGACTGGATCCTGACTTACTGGAGTACTATCAGAGCTCTTCAGCTTTCCACTCGACGGGGTCGAGTTCCTCTCACCCGGGGGGAGTTGGTGCGGACACGAGATATAGGCCCCCAATTATACACACGTATGGGAGGAAGAACAAAAAGAAGACGGCCCAACCTATGGCCTTATGGATGGAGCTTATTAGTTATTGGGCTTGAGATTAAGCAAGCCCGAACATTTAATAATTAGGGTTTTGTGTTGTTAGGGTTTTGTGTTGTAGCTATTTAAACACTTTTTTGATTATTGTAACACAGCTTTTGAGAAATATAAAAAAAAACGTTTGTTTTCTTTTACACTGGTGCCGACTCCAGTTTGCTTGGTGCTGATTCCAAGCAGCCCTTAGGTGCTGACTCCTAGAGTTTACTCTATCATTTTTCTTCTCTATTATACTATTGTGGTTGTCCTACGTCAGCAACACTGCAAAAAATATATATATATATATATATATATATATATATATATATATATATATATATATATATATATATCGATTACGATTTAAATTTTCACTGAACTGCTGCATTATTTTTTACAATTCAACCCATATTTTCAGTGTTTTCTTAGGCTTAGTTTACAGTATTTCTTTCATCTTTCTCTGCTGCAATTTAAAATTGCTATGCTTTTTCTTTTTTTGAGCAATCAGAAATAATGGTTGCAATTATATGGATTGTCCTCTATGCAGTTTCACTAAGAATAGTTAGGTATACAAAAGTGCTTACCACAGCCAAGAAAGAGAACCAAAAATCCATAAACTGATACCAAAGCAATAATAAAAGTGTTAAACTTGAAACTAAAATCTTATGAATAGTGGAGCTAAGGAAGATGTTTTGCACAGATCATGCACCTGTAGAGCAGTAAAAGAAAGGGCGCATTAGTTACACATCACACGCATGATACAATGCACTTGAAATTCCACTAGACATGAATTGGATCTTATATTCTGTTGTAGGACTTTAAAAGTAGGAAGTAAGGGTGCAACATTTGATGCAACAAGAAAAATAATTCGTAATCTCTGCTCTAATGGTTAAGAGATGTCATTTTTTGGTTTCACATGTTGTGCAAACTAAAAACCAGCTCATCTTTGAACAATGGAAGGACATTCTTAAGAACGTAAAAAAAAAAAGAGGATGACTTTGAGATGAGAAAAGTTGCATAGATCACTATTATCCATAGAAACATCATGCCAAGTTAAATTTAATTAAAGGGAGTAGATATATCATAGAGTCTAAAGAGAATAATTGCACAGATCACTATTACCCATAGAAATCCTTGGCATATTAAAACAAATTAAAAGGACAAGAAATATCATAAAAAGAAAAAAACCCCTTCCAACAAAAAGATGAATCAATTTTACATTTCTCTGAAGAATGTGAGAAGGGCTACAGTGTTTCTAATTGTAACATCTTTAGTGGATGGACAATCCCCATCTCTTCTTCTGCCTAAAGAAAGAAAGAATTTACATAGATATACAAATTGTCACTACTGTTTCATCTTAGAGGCACCATATCACCTTCAGCCTCCTTTAAAACTGCAAAAAATCTCCTCCTTATCAAACTCCCTCTCTAAAGACAGCCTCTTAGTTTCATCTAAGCAAGCAAACTCCAGGCCATCAATAGTAGGCCTCCAAGATTCAAGCTCTTAATGTAAATTCCTATAAAATTCCACCACTTGATATTGAACCTTCCTATCAGCCTAATAAAGCACTCCCTCAACCTCAACTCCCCTAATGTGATTGGTTTGCCTATGTGAGTTAGCCAACCTATGAAAAATCAGAATATTATTATCCCCCTCTTTTATGAATAAGGCCTTGGATTTTTGCCTCCAAGAAATTTTCTCCAAAGAATTTAAATGATCGATATCAGCTTTGATCACAGTTCTTCTAGATCCATTTTCTAGAGACAAAACTTGCAACTCTTCTCTCATATCAAGATCCAACAACTCAGTCTAAAGACATTTTTTCCTAAAAGTCGTGTCCCCAAACACATGCTTGTTCCAATGCTTCAAGTCACCTTTCAAAGCCTTCAATTTACAAGCTAAAATATAACTAGGAGGCCCCACAAAGTGATAACCACTCCACAACTACTGAACTTAATCCACAAAACCCTCCATTTTCAGCCACATATTTTCAAATTTAAAAGCACTCTTCCCCCTCAACATACCTCCTACCTCCACTAAGATAGGAAAATGATATGATACCACCCGAGAAAGAGTCTTACCAGTCACATCCAAAAAATGATCCTCCTAGTCAGCTGAAATCAAATCCCTATCAATTTTGGACATGGAAGGATTTTCAGAATCACAAAACCAAGTGTAATCGCCCCCCTTCAAAGGCAAATCAACCAGATTATTTTTCTCAATAAAGTCAGAGAAATGAACATGGCTAAGCTAAAAGAGTTACAACCAAGTCTCCCTACTAGATATCTGATGATGTTGAAATCACCAATCAAACACCATGCCAAGCTCCACCGCAATCTCACAGAATCAAGTTCCACCCACATTGCATTCCTAGCCTAGCACTGTCATCAAACAGACCTTACACCCCCAAATAAACCTGTCTAACAAAGCCCATTCAAACTTTTCTACCACTCCCTTCAACAAAATGGAAACAGAAAATCTACCTACAAAACAATCAACTTTCTCAAACACCCTCCAGTCCCCATGCCAACAAAATACCCCCAGCAGTGTGAATTGCATCCAAAACTGCCCAATCAACCAAAGGGCTGCCCCAAAAACTTTTCACAATGGTAGAGTTAATACTATCCAATTTGGCAGAGTTATTTAAACCCCTCACATTCCAAGATAGGATTTTCAAATTCATTAATACTGATCTGAGTCCAACCTAATGGGTTTCATACTACCTCTTGAATTCCTACCAAACTTCCAGTCATAATTAATAGAAGAAACTAAACTCCTTGATTCTCGCATACCTTTCCTACTATTGTTCCCTGTCCGGCTAGAAGCCAACCACTTACTCATTTAATTGGTCAGGTATGTATCATCCATGGAGTGCTATCAAAATCTCAAAACAAAGATAAGCCAATTCCCAAAATTATATAACCAAGGAGGCATTATGATATCAAATGGGATGCAATAGCATTAGAGAGTACAGACTAGTCTCTAGGAAGATTGATAGCATAAAACAAAATCCAAACAGAAATGACAAAAGAAAAGTGAAAATAATGCTTCATTGACATAATATAAGGATTCTAAATAATTTTCTTACTAGTATCTCCAAGCACAAATGATTCAGAGCAAACCCTCCAAATGATGAATGTAATGATAGCCAAATATAAGTGGTCCTCCCAGAAAATGCAATACTGCAAAATATATATATATACCAGTTAGACAGTTACACAAGTGATTAAGCCTCCATGTAAAGATGAATCTATAGAAAGGCACATATTAAAGACTTAATATCAATAGTACGAAATTGGCATCAGAAGGTTCTTAGCTTATCTATACAAATATTCTCAAAATTCCATACAAACCTCATAAGTAATTAGAAAAAAGAATGATCCCTAACCTCATCTTCATAGTCCACTTAATTGAACAAATATTGTATCATGTACAACCCTGATATTGTATCATTTGGTATTAGAGCACAAATCTGGTCCTCTTTTTCCCTACCACTTTGATCATTTGAGTCCTAGATTTCTTTGTGTTTCTTTTTTTTTCTCCCTCCATTCAAGATCCTAGAATTTAGATCTAGGTTCCTTGTGCCAATCAAATCTGTGGCTGTTGCAAATATCACAGATTTGATCACTTGTGCTGTTGCTTCTATTTACAATTTTTTCAAAGATTGTGAAGCTTCGAAGGAGAGGAAGTAGAGGTGGAATAAGGGGGAATCAAATGGACGTTGGGGAAGGAGTCGAAGCCAACCCTCCGGTGGGGAGGACTGTTGGACAGAATCAAAATATAGAGAGAGAAGACACAATTGCTGAATTAAGGAGACAAGTTGCGGCACTTATAGAGGTGGTGCAGCGTATGCAACCTCCTCATGAGAATACCAATGAGTCCGATGACTCTCATTCTCATTTTGAGAACCCTTTTGGAGTTCCTCCAAGGGGTAGACCTTATGTGGAAAGAAGCGAGCCAAGGCTTGACTACAACTTCAAGGTTGAAATTCCAGAATTTCAAGGGAGTCTCAAACAGGAAGACTTTGTGGATTGGCTTAACACCGTTGAAAGGGTGTTTGATTATTATGAAATTATGGATGAAAAGAAAGTGAAGCTAGTTGCTATTTGCCTTAAAGGGAGAGCTTCCGCTTGGTGGCAACAATTGCAAATTTCTCGCCAAAGAAGTGGTAAAGTCAAGATCAAGAGTTGGGAGAAGATGAAGAAAAAGCTCCGTGAGCAATTTCTTCCTTTCAACTACACCCAATCACTCTACAAAGACCTACACAACCTTAAGCAAGAAGGAAGTGTAGAGGAGTATACGGAGGTGTTTCACCAACTTGTGGTAGGGATAGATTTGAATGAAAGTGAAGAACAAATGGTTGCAAGGTACTTGAGTGGATTGACCCATCCATCCAAGATGTCCTTAGCCTTCAAACATTGTGGAATGTGTTGGAAGCCTACAACCGGGCTTTACTGGTGGAGAAGCAACAAACTAGGCCCGCTTTAAGGTCTGGACAGTGGGGCTCCAGGTCTGGGCAGGGGATTTCTAACCAATATAAGGTTGGGAATTCAAGTACAAATGGGAGAGGAGAAACTTCTGGGGTTAGGCAGCAACCAGCAGGTCATAAATCTGCTAATACAGCCCCAAAACAGTCCCAAACAGTCACTGCTGGCGGGGGTAGACAGCAACAGGTAGGAACTTTCAAATGTTTCAAGTGTAGAGAGCCGGGGCATCGCTCTTCGGATTGTAGGAAGAAGGCTCTTATGTTGGAGGAAGTAAAAGAGCTTGAACATGAAGATGGAGAACCCATTTTTGATCAACCTTCAAATGAGGTTGGTGGTGATCTTGAAGAAGTAGAGGGCTTGACACTTATGATGAGAAAGACTCTTCTTGCTCCTAAATTCAATTCTAAAGAAGATCGGTTGAGAACCAATATTTTTTATACAACTTGCAGCATTGGAGGAAGAGTTTGTAGTATGATCATTGATGGGGGAAGTTGTGAAAATGTGGTCTCTCAGGAGGTGGTTGATAAGTTGAGGCTTGCCACTCAAGATCACCCATATCCTTACAAACTTTCTTGGTTCAAGAAGGGTAGTGAGGTGAAAGTAATAAAGCGTTGCTTGGTGCCATTTTCTATCCGGAAGAAATATTTTGATCAAGTTTGGTGTGATGTAGTACCAATGGATGCGTGCCATATCCTTCTTGGAAGACCTTGGCAATATGATCACCAAACGACACATGATGGGAAGAAGAACACCTGTACCTTAAGCAAAGACAATCAGCAATTTACTTTATTGCCAATGAAGGAAAAGGTGACTTCTAAATCCTCTACAACCTCTTTACTCGCTTCTAAAAGCTTCATTGAAGAAAGTCAAGATAGTGGCTACATTTTGGCATTAATTCTAGTCAACACAATGGCTGGAACTAATGTTCCTAGTGCTGTCACTGAGTTATTACAGCAATATGGTGATGTTTTTCCCCATGAGTTACCTCCTAACTTGCCTCCTATGCGAGTCATTCAACATGCCATTGATTTGGTACCGGGTGCACCCCTTCCAAACAAGGCAGCATGTATGGCTCCAAAGGAGAAGGAAGAGTTGCAAAAAGAAGTTCAAGAGCTTCTTGACAGAGGCTACATTCGGGCTAGTATTAGCCCTTGTGCGGTACCCGCTCTCTTGACTCCTAAGAAGGATAGCTCTTGGAGGATGTGTGTGGATAGTAGAGCTATCAACAAGATCACAACCAAGTATCGTTTTCCAAATCCTAAATTGGATGACATGCTAGATTGCCCGGCGGGTGTAGAGGTGTTTTCCAAGATTGATTTGCGAAGTGGGTATCATCAAATTAGAATTTGCCTAGGAGATGAATGGAAAACGGCCTTCAAGACACATCATGGATTATTTGAATGGCTTGTTATGCCATTTGGTTTGACAAATGCACCTAGCACTTTCATGAGGGTGATAACACAAATGTTGCAACCATTATTGGGTGTTCGTGTTGTGGTGTTATTTTATGATATTTTGGCATATAGCCGCTGTTTGGAGGATCACTTGGTGCATCTACAACTTGTGCTTGACATTTTGAGGAGAGAAAAGTTTTATGGTAACATGAAAAGTGTAGCTTTAGGATGGATCAAGTGGTGTTCTTGGGGTATGTTGTGTCTTCCAAAGGAGTGCTCGTGGATGAAAACAAGGTAAAGGCAATTGTTGATTGGCCTACAGCTTCTAGTGTGCACGAGGTGAGGAGTTTCCATGGTCTTGCTACCTTTTATAGAAGGTTTATTAGCAATTTTAGCACCATTGCAGCACCTCTCACCAATTGTCTCAAACAAAATTCCTTTGTTTGGACTGATGAAGCCTAAGAAAGCTTCCAACTTTTGAAGAGGAAGTTACCCAAAGCTCCTATCCTTGCCTTGCCCAATTTTGACAGGATATTTGAGCTTAATTGTGATGCATCAGGAGTGGGAATTGGGGGTGTCCTTAGCCAAGAAGGGCAGCCCATAGCATTCTTTAGTGAGAAGTTGAATGAAGCATATTCTACCTATGACAAGGAATTCTATGCTATTGTTCAAGCCATCAAGCATTGGAGTTACTATTTGGCCTACAAGGAGCTTATTCTACATACCGATCATGAGGCTTTGAAATATCTCAATAGCCAATCTAATATGAACAAGAGGCATGCTATGTGGGTAAGCTTTTTGCAGCAACTCACTTTCTCATTGAAACATCAGTTGGGAATTCTCAACAAAGTGGATGATGGGTTGAGTAGGAGGACTAATTTCTTGGTGGAAATGCAAGCTAAGGTCGTTGGTTTTGAAGTTTTCAAGGAGAATTACCAAGATGACCCACATTTTGGTGATCTATACCAACAATTGCAGCAAGGACAGCAACCTGCCAAGTCTGACTTTTGGTTGAAGGATGGATTTCTTTTCAAAGGGCTGAAATTATGTGTGCCTAAATGTTCTCTAAGGGAGTTGATGATTATTGAGCAACATAATTTGGGGCATTTTGGCAAATCAAAGATCCTAGAATTCCTTAAACAAGACTACTTGGTAATTAATTTTTCTTGTATTGTCGCGCGGATACAATAGTGTTTTACAGCCATACAATATGCTCAAAAAAGATTTCTTAACACTAGAATCTTGCCTTGTAGCTTGTGAAGAAGCCTGGCTACCTCGGATTAGTCACAAAATTTAAGGCCTGGCTACCTCGAATTAGTCACAAAATTCTTTGGTTTTTATTCTCCTCGAACAGACCCACGATGACCCTGGGATTCGCCAAAAAGATCAAGGCAGAGTTCTGGAAAAACCGTTGGTTAAGAGGGGGATTTAAGCACCCTCCGGACGCAACGGTGTGAGAGAAATATCTCAGAAAAAGGTTGCTACCTCCACATTAAAGATCCTGCACCTACCTCCCTGGCCGCATTAATGGGGGAGTGACCCCTGAATAGTAGAAGTCAGTCTTCTTGCTATCATTTAAAGATTTCCAGAGGATGGTGGATGGGACAGGTGTCTAATAGGGTGATTTGCATTACATGTGGATAAAGAGGGAAGAAGAAGAAGTATTTAAAGAGGGAAGAGAGTAAAGAAAAGGGGCGCGAGAAAAATATTAAAGACTGTAACCTTTGAAAGAAGAAGGAGAAATAATATATAAGTTGTTCTCGGCTTACGTCCGAGGAGGTCCATTTTGCCCTGTTTGTCTATTGTTTGCAAATACTGTAACATTCAAGCCTGTTTAAGGCTCGTTGGGCCTGAGCCCACGTGTGTTTTTTGGGTCCAAGTGCAATTGTGTCCTTACAATTGGCACCGTCTGTGGGAATCTAGTGTTGAAGGAACTGGAACACCATGGCAGGCTTAGGCTCACACCATGCAGAATTTCAGGGATCGCAACCTGAGGATCTTTTCGAGTGTCTTGAGCGCCGGAGGGATCGAGAGGGTAGCGTTCACACCGAGTATCCTAGAGCGAGTCATACTCACGGTGGAGGAGATAGTACCACCCATGAAGATGGTGCCAAAGCCATGCAGAAGGAGATCAATCATCTTAAGAGGAAGTTACGCCGCGTCAAACGGAGGCATTCGCCATCCTCATCTAGTCTTTCTCCAGGGAGATCCCGGGGAAATAGTTACAGTTCAAGGTCATGGTCTCCCCCCAGCAAAACATCCTCTTGTGAAGAGAATGGCTCACCAGGTTATAGGCACAAGAAGCTCCCCTCCATGGGCTTGGGGAACGATGCTTTGAGCCGAGCGTTGCACCAACTCTCCAAATCACCATTCTCACGTAGGATTGAGAATGGAAGACTCCCCAGAAGGTTCACCCAGCCCACCTTTACCATTTATAACGGCTGGACTGACCCAGTGGAACATGTGAGCCACTTTAACCAGAGAATGGCAGTGCATTCTCACAATGAGACCTTGATGTGCAAAGTCTTCCCTTCTAGCTTGGGACATGTTGCTATGAGGTGGTTCAACAGTCTGAAATCTAGGTCTGTAGGTTTGTTCGGGGAACTGACTAGAGCATTCGCGTCACGGTTTATTACATACAGCAGAGTTCCTCGACCGTTGGACTCGCTGTTATCTATGGCTATGAAGGAGGGTGAGACGTTGAAAGCATACTCCGACAGGTATTGGGAGATGTTTAACGAGATAGACGGTGATTTTGATGAGGTGGTGATCAATACTTTTAAAGTAGGTCTTCCAACCGATCATGACTTGAGGAAGTCCTTGACCAAGAAACCCGTACGAAGTGTACGTCGCCTCATGGACCGTATTGATGAATACAAAAGGGTCGAGGAAAACCAACAGCAGGGGAAGGGTAAGGCGAAGGTTATCCCGCAGGAGAGAAGGGATTTCAGGTCGGACAGATATCACAACAACCAGCTGAGAAGAGATTACTCCGGACAGTCTGGCTCGGCGGCACCTCAGACCGTTAATACTGTATTTCGAGAACCGATGCACCAGCTACTGGAGAAGGTCCGTAAGGAACCCTACTTCAGATGGCCCAGTAAGATGGCGGGGGATCCTGCCAGGAGGAATTAGAATCTCTTTTATCAGTACCATCAAGACGTGGGTTATACTACCGAGAACTGTCGGACCATCTGGAACCACTTAGAGTAGCTCGTCAGTGAAGGAAAATTAAAGCAGCACCTGTACCAACCTAGCGGACAGGGCAGTCAGTCTGGCTCGAATAATCAGAGGAATAATTTATCTCGGCCTCCTTTGGGAACGATCAACGTTATCTTCGCTGCGCCTGGCAGGACTAGCTCGTGTCCCACCAGGGTGATGGCAGTTTCACACTCCCAAGTCGAGGAGTGGGGCTCCAAGCTGAAGAGATTGAAGTTGAATGTGCCTGTCTTGGGATTTTCAGAGGAAGATAAGGCTGGAACCATCCAACCCTATGACGACGCCCTAGTGGTCACTCTGAGGATAGGGAATTATGATGTAAAAAGGGTGATGATTGATCAAGGCAGTGGCGCGGATATCATGTATCCTGACTTATTCAAGGGGTTGAAGTTGAAGTTGGAGGACCTCACCCCTTACGACTCACCGTTAATAAGTTTTGAAGGGAAAGCCGTTATACCAAAGGGACAGATTCGGTTGCCCGTGCAATCTGGCTCCGAGATGGTTGAGGTGGATTTTATCGTGGTCGATGCATATTCCCCATACACAGCCATCCTTGCCCGGCCCTGGCTGCACGCTCTAGGGGCTGTTTCCTCTACCTTGCATGTTAAGGTTAAGTTCCCTTCAGGGGAGTGCATTGAAGAGATTCTCGGCAGCCAATTGATGGCCAGGCAATGCATATCGGCCGCAGTGCTGCATCAGACCGAAGCGCAGTCCTCGACCTCGGTTGTGAAAGACTTATAGCAATTAACGACTTTGGATGCGCCCGACGTGGTGACAGCAGAGGAGGCCATATGCGAAGACATTGAGAAGTTTTTGATATCGGATGATCCCGAAAGGTTCCTCCAGGTTGGGGTATATTTACCACATTAGGAGAAAATGGAATTGGTGGAGTTTCTAAAGAACAACATCGATGTTTTTGCCTGAGACCCCTATGAAGCTCCGGGTGTTGATCCAAGTTTCATTTGTCATCATTTGAACGTCAATCTTGCTATTCCTCCTAGAAGGCAGCCCCCTCAGCGTTCCTCCAATGAGCATTCTGAAGCCGTTAAAGAGGAGGTGCTCAAGCTCAAGAAGGCTGGGGCTATCAAGGAAGTTTTTTATCCGAAGTGGTTGGCGCATAAGGTTGTGGTCAAAAAGAAAAATGGAAAATGGCGAGTATGTGTAGACTTCACAGATTTAAACAAAGCCTGCCCAAAGGACTCGTTCCCGATGCCCCACATCGACCAGCTAGTGGACGCCACCGTCGGACATCCTCAGATGAGTTTTTTAGATGCCTTCCAGGATTATCACCAAATTCCATTAGCAACAGAACATCAGGAGAAAACTGCTTTTATTACTCCAACAGGGAATTATCACCATAAAGTGATGTCGTTCGGGTTGAAGAATGCTGGGGCTACTTATCAAAGGATGATGACTAGAATGTTTGAATTGCAGCTGGGAAAGACCATTGAGATATATGTAGATGACATGGTAGTGAAGAGTAAGACGATATCTGCGCACGTGAAAGATTTGGACGACACTTTTCAGGTACTTAGAAAGTACAGGTTGCGTCTTAATGCCTCGAAGTGTTCTTTTGGGGTGAGTTTTGGTAAGTTCTTGAGTTATATGGTTACTCATAGAAGGATAGAGGTGAATCCGGCACAGGTTAGAGACATTCAAACTTCACAGCCACCTCGGAATCCAAAGGAAGTTCAGAAATTAACCGGAATGATCGCTGCTCTCAACAAGTTCATCTCGTGGTCAGCTGACCGATGCAGGCCTTTCTTTCAACTGTTGAATAAATGGAAGGGGTTCCAATGGTTCGAGGAGTGCATTGTAGCCTTCCAACAACTTAAGGAATATCTTTCCCGGCCACCCATTATGTCTCGGCCTGAAGTAGATGAGGTCCTATTTGCGTATCTGGCAGTGGCCGTTCATGCGGTCAGCCTAGTCCTCATAAGGGACGACGGTGGGGTGCAAAGACCGGTCTACTATGTCAGCAAGACGCTGAATGATGCCGAGGTGCGTTACTTACTTTTGGAGAAAGCACTTTTAGCTGTAGTTCATGCCACACGGAGGCTTCCTCATTATTTCCAGTCCCACACCGTTGTAGTTTTGACCCAACTGCCTCTTAAGTCAGTATTGCATAGTGCCGACTACTCAGGAAGGGTGGCTAAATGGGGAACTATTTTGGGGGCCTTTGACATCAAATACATGCCACGTACCTCGGTGAAGGGCCAGGTTCTTGCAGATTTGGTGGTAGAGTTCGCTGAACCATTGTTGGAAGAAACTTTGAAGGAATCACACATGGATGAGAAATCAGTTGGCATGATTACAAACGAAAGACCTTTGACTTGGAACGTATCCATTGATGGGGCAGCTAACCAGAGAGGGTCTGGCATCGGACTCGTCCTGGTATCCCCCGAAGGGATTGTCTTCGAAAAATCCCTAAGGTTGGCGTTCTCGACTACTAATAATGAGGCCGAGTACGAAGCAGTTTTGGTCGGCATGAACATGGTACATAGGATGGGCAGAAAGGAAGTTCACATGCTCTCGGATTCTCAGTTAGTGGTCGGCCAGGTGACCGGGACCATGGAGGCTAGGGACCCAAGAATGCAAGAATACTTGACCGAGGTCAAACGTTTACAATCTAAATTCGATTCCTTTATCTTGTCTTACGTTTCTAGAAGTGGAAATACGCATGCAGACTCTTTGGCCACCTTAGCGACGTCCTCGGCTCAGGGTTTACCTAGGATTATCCTTGTCGAAGATTTGCTAGCGCCAGCTCTTACCACTGTTGGTGCAGCCCGGATCCATTTGATAAGGCCTAGACCTAGTTGGATCGATCCTATGATATCTTTTTTGAAAAACGACATTCTTCCCGACGACAAGTCTGAAGCAGACAAGATCCGTCGAAAGGCACCGCGTTTCTGGTTGTCCGAGGATCAGAAATTGTATAAACGGTCCTTCTCCGGACCATATTTGTTATGCGTGCACCCCGAATCAACGGAGGCGCTTTTGGAAGAACTGCATGAGGGAATTTGTGGTAGCCATACTAGGGGAAGGTCCCTAGCTCATAGGGCACTCACTCAAGGATATTGGTGGCCGAATATGCAGAGGGAAACTCAGGACTATGCAAGAAAGTGTGACCAATGCCAGAGGTTCGCTCCTAACATCCATCAACCTAGGGGAGTCCTTAACCCTCTCTCCAGTCCTTGGCCTTTCGCTCAATGGGGATTGGACATAGTAGGACCGTTTCCGAGGGTTGTAGGAAACAAAAGGTGGCTGCTTGTGGGGACCGATGACTTCACCAAATGGGTAGAGGCTGAGCCCTTGGTAAATATTAGGGACATCGATTCCAAGAAGTTCATCTGGAAAAACATCATCACTAGATTTGGAGTACCACATACACTCATTTCGGGCAATGGCGTTCAATTTGATAGTAGAGCTTTTAGGAAATATTGTGGTGACATGGGCATCATAAATAAATACTCCACTCCAGCTTATCCTCAGGGAAACGGGCAAGCCAAGGCCGTTAACAAGGTTATAGTTAGTGGACTCAAGAAAAGGCTGGACGATGCGAAGGGTAGATGGGTAGAAGAACTACCACACATTCTATGGACGTATCGAACTACGCCGCGCAGATCCACAGGAGAAACGCCATTATCTATGATTTATGGGGCCGAAGCAGTGATACCTTTAGAGTTGGGCTTCCCCACATTAAGGACGAGTACTTTTAGCCCAGAAAATAACAACGGCCTCCTGGAGAAGAGCCTAGATTTAGTTGAGGAACAGCGAGAGACAACTATGGTACAAATGGCTTATTATCAGCAGAAGCTTAAACAAGGATATGATGCCCATGTGAAGCTCAGGCCACTCATGCCTAGGGATCTGGTCCTGAGAAAGGTTGTAGGTACTGCTAGAAACCCAACCTCGGGTAAATTAGGACCAAACTGGGAAGGACCACATCAGATTATTTCTGTAGCAGGCATAGGATCATATCGACTAGCTGATATAGATGAAAAAATTGTACAACGTCCGTGGAATGTAAACAACCTTTGAAGGTATTATTATTAATAAAGGGCGCTTTTGTCGTTTGTGGTTTAAATTATAAATGTATATGGGCTTATCAATCACAACTCTCAAAATATCAAACAGAAACTTGGTAATGCATGATCCTCGGACCACATACCTTGTGGAATTTGTTATGTTCTAAAATATCAAACAGAAACTTGGTAATGCATGGTCCTCGGACCACATACCTTGTGGAAATTGATGTGTTCTAAAATATCAAACAGAAACTTGGTAATGCATGGTCCTCGGACCACATACCTTGTGAAAATTGATGTGTTCTAAAATATCAAACAGAAACTTGGTAATGCATGGTCCTCGGACCGCATACCTTGTGGAAATTGATATATGATACTAAGTGTCAAATAGAAACTTGGTTTTGTATGGTCCTCGGACCACATACCTTGTTAAGATTAATATCTGATTGCTTGTCGAATAGAACCATGGTTAAATTTAGTCTTAAGTTATAAATCTTTAAGTGTCAGGCGGAAATTTGGTAAGGTACGGTCATCGGACCCCACACTTAACTAAAATTAGCGTTTCAGGTTACAAATTCTAAGTATCACATGGGTTTGCAAAATGAGGTACTGCTTACTAGCTAAATCAGATTAGTCTTTGTTAGGTTCTTAGACGCTTAACTTCATAAGGCAAATATGTGTATTGCTGTTCAAAGTTTTAATTGTTCAACTGCTGAAAATGGACTTATTTATCTCATTCTTTCTTTCGCTATGTGCTAATGAGCACTTTTATGGTAAGCATAAAGATGAAAAGATGAAATAAACACAACTTAGATCAGAATCAAATGAAATCGTCTTTCATTAATTATGTCGATATACATCATTACATGAAAAATTTTAAGTACATAGAAAAAGAAGCCCTAGGCACTACCCTAAGCTTTCGGAGGAGGGTCTTGCTGAGAAGTGCTGGTAGTCTCAGTGTCTTTTAATTCCAGCTCAAAGGAAGACAGAACTTGTTTTCCTTTGTCTGTTGTAGTGGTTGGAGGGATGATAGGCTCCACACTTTGGCTTAGGCCCTTCTCGGCACCCCCACTCCCTTCCTTCTCTTGATTGGAACCTGAAGGTTCTGTAGGATCTGGAATGAGCTATGGGATCACAAAAGGAAGAGCAGGAGGAGCAGCCTCAGGGGCAGGAGCAGCAACAGGAGCCTCTTCTATCTCCTGTATGTCTAAGGGGAGTCAAATGTTCTCGGGCTTCCTCAGCTCGGAGGCTGAAGGAACTCCTGCTACATTTAGAGCTTCCCCCCAGACCTGCTGACAGTACTCTTGGCACACGGCCGCGAAGGCCTCTGTGAGCTGGTCTTCTGTTGCAGCTACCCCTTCCTTATAACTTGCCTGCTTCGCGGCCTCCAGAGAATGCTTGAAAGTACCAGCTTCCTCCTTCATTCGTGCAAGCTCCTTCTCCAAGTCCAAGTGTTCCTTTCGGGCTTGGGAGAGCTCATCATCCTTTTGATAAAGAAGCTTGCGCTGCCCCTCCACTTGAGTCCTCATTGTTCTCAGATTGGCCTCGGCGCCGACTCTTTCTCTTTTTAAGTTGGCCAACTGAGAGGAGAGTCTTTCGTTTTCTGCTAGGGCCTGGCCTAAGGACTTCTCAGTCTCCAGACGAATCTCCTGCTCCATTCCGGCCCTCTTCCGAGAATCCTCCACGAATTTCTCGGCAGCAAAGACCTCTTGAATGGCCTGTGACAAAGTATCAGAGAGTTAGATGCAGGAAATACTTACTAATGATCAGATATTATGAAAATGAAATATTCATAAGTGAAACTTACCAGGGCCAATTCCCTTTTTAAAGAAAGGAACAGCTGAGGCTAGCTCTTTTTTTTCCAAGACCTCTTAAACGGCCTTGTTGGAACGCCCTAATGCTGGACTGGCAAGAGATTGGTGTTCCGTCCAATCTCAAATCAGGAGACCAGGTAGCCAGTGCTTGGCGCACTTCGGCCATGTCCCTAATTTCCCCACTTTCAACTGAACGAGCACGTCCCTTGCCCTTGTCCAGTTTCTGCTGCTGAGTTTGTTGTGGCTGCTGCCTTGGCTTCTTCTGCTTTTCGCCACCAGCCTCCTCGGCCTCCCCCTTCCTTTTCTTTTTGGGCTCCCCAACTGGAGGTTTAGGGTCCGCTGGAGGAGGAGGAGGTGGCAAGGATGGAGGAACTTGGGACCCTCCTGCTCTTTTTTGGGCGACTTTCTCGCCTCTCTTCGTTAAAAGGCCTTGAAGCACATCCATTTCTTCCTCTTTGGAATCGTCGTCAGGCCGAGCAACTATTAAACCTGCAACTCCGGAGACCTCGGCAGGCTCTTCTTCCTCATCAGAGAGCACGACAAACTGGTTTCCTCGGGGTCTTTTGACGTCCTCAAGCTGAAACTGGTCTATCTCGTCGTCCAACGTGTGCGAAGAGGACACTTGCTCCTCCGGAACGGCAGTTGCTTGAGAGTGCGCCAAGAGAGGGATCGCCGCGATAGGTCGCGTGTATAGGATGGTGTTGAGGTCGTCGAGGATGTCGTGGTCGGCAAGAAAGTGCGGCCTTGCTACGTTTATTCTCTTACGCCTCCTATCCCCCGCGATAATCGCGTTCTCTATCTCCTGGAAATCCGAGGATATTGGGCCGTACCCTAGTATTAGGTGAGCCGCTCTAAGTTGCAGGTCTTCACTCACAAACACTTCTGAACACAGTATGCGGTTCAGATCAGGAACGTTGCAGTGGCTCAGACGGGGGCGCACGAGTTGTTTATCTGCAAGAAAGAATACCAAAGAAGCCAAGTATGGTCAGATCTGCAATGCATATGAGAAATCGAAATGGACAATGTGTAAAAAGGAAATAAATATTAGAAGATTTTTAGATTAAAGGTCAGGGTAGAGAAATTAACTCCTAAAGAGCCACACCTAGGTCTTCCCATAAGACTGGGCAGTGAGGGCCGTCGTGCCAGTTGCCTGAGGCGATGAGGTTGTCGTCCTTCATGCCTTTATTAGACTTAGGCAGACAGGAAATTAACCTAACTACACTAGACCGGGATTTAATGTAATAGCCTACGTTCCTAAGTTTGTGGCATTCATACATGAAGACAACATCATGCCAAGTGAGGTTCAGGCCCATTTGCTCATTTAGAGCGTCGACACTTCCTAAGACCCTAAAAACATTGGGTGCGCATTGGTCTGGGCACAACCTGTGGTTGCGAAGGTATTTCCTAGTTACGCTTCTCATAGGGAGGGTCATCCCACCTTCTATGAAGGCAATCATAGGGATAATGACCTCTCCTGTCTTCCTAGAACCACCTACGGCTTCTACCGGGTAGTATTTCAAACCCATGTCACTGGGAATATGGTATTTAGCCCTAAAGCCTTCCATCCCAGCAGCGGTATCAACTAAACACTTAAATCTACCTATCTAAGAGAAAGGAAAGGGCAAGCTTTAAAAAGGAATATGGTTAAGAAGGAAGCCGAGGACAGAATCCGAGGAGAACAAAAGTAGAGAAAGTAAGGACTTACGAGTTTGTAGTTATGCGAGTTTCCACGGGTTTCTGGAGAGAAAAGATGATGATTGACGCTCTGATGTGATTGAATTCTGAAGAAATGAATGAGGGCGCAGATTTTCAAACGTCATGACGTACAAGAGGCGGCCTCGAAATTGGATTCTTCTCGCCCAAATTTTCAGGAGGTGATGAGGACCGTTGGATGTTCATCTCACCGTTGAACGTGGGGAACAGGGTGTAACTTGCGGTCATAAATGCGTGTGTTCTGGAAATCGAAGCACCAAACGGCATTTTCTAGGAATGAAACAACCCCCACACGCATGGTGATGTACGAAACGTGTGAAGGGAGCTCTGGTCGGATCAAAACCCTATTTTTCTCCTCGGATGAGGAAAAATAAAGTTTTTAGGGGCTATTGTGGGGACTAAAAGGACCTAAGTAAGTATTTGGGTCTTGGGCTTTATTGATGAGCACTAGTTTGTTTTAGACTAAAAGCCCCCTAGAACTGTAGGTCGGCCCATGAGTCGAGAGTCTGAAGATTCGTCCGAGGACGAATCTCTCCTCGGACAGACCCACGATGACCCTAGGATTCGTCAAAAAGATCAAGGCAGAGTTCTGGAAAAACCGTTGGTTAAGAGGGGGATTTAAGCACCCTCCGGACGCAACGGTGTGAGAGAAATATCTCAGAAAAAGGTTGCTACCTCCATATTAAAGACCCTGCACCTACCTCCCTGGCCGCATTAATGGGGGAGTGACCCCTGAATAGTAGAAGTCAGTCTTCTTGCTATCATTTAAAGATTTCCAGAGGATGGTGGATGGGACAGGTGTCTAATAGGGTGATTTGCATTACACGTCGATAAAGAGGGAAGAAGAAGAAGTATTTAAAGAGGGAAGAGAGTAAAGAAAAGGGGCGCGAGAAAAATATTAAAGACTGTAACCTTTGAAAGAAGAAGGAGAAATAATATATAAGTTGTTCTCGGCTTACGTCCGAGGAGGTCCATTTTGCCCTGTTTGTCTATTGTTTGCAAACACTGTAACATTCAAGCCTGTTTATTAAGATTCGAGCACCACTAAACTAGATTGCGAACCCACACTCTACAAATTTAACTGTTTAAGGCTCGTTGGGCCTGAGCCCACGTGTGTTTTTTGGGTCTAGGTGCAATTCTGTCCTTACAGTAGTATTAATCTAAATATCACTTTTTCATTATTCATTTATTTATTGTCATATAGGCTTAATGGTCACGATTTCTTGATTAGGCAACAAACTTTTACAATTTTTTTCCCATGTGTACATTTTGACCCGATTCTTGTTGAATGAGAAAATAAATTTTACTATTTTTGTTTACATCAACACTAGTGCTTAGTTTGGAAATATACTTTCCAATAATAAATAAGATCCTTGGTAAAATTAGGACCGAAATAAAAACTTTTTTAAACAAAAATTTGACTTTTACTATGGAAAATTTTATTGTTAGAGTTATTTCTTTTTTGTAAAGTCCAATAATTTTATCATCATTCTAACCTTCATTTGGATGGAAAGTATTTTTACTATTAGTATCATTTAGAAAATTATTTTACAATAAACCAAATTATGCTAAAAATTATATTTGGAAATATTGCAAGAAAAGATCATTACTATTTAAATAAAAGCAATATAAAAAAATTTGGCATTAAAAGTTACGGAAAAGTTTTTTTTTTTTTAAATTTAAGATCGATCGGGTCAAGTTGGACCCAAGACCGACCCAAACTCAAGGCAGAACTAAATATTGGACCCGGACCCGGACCCGACCCAAGCATTCATCCAACTCGCCCAAGATCCTTAGGGTAGGGACGGGTCGGGTTGCCAGGTCTATGCTCAACCCTATTTATCAGGCCAGGTCGTGAATTGGGTTTGGTCGATTTGGTTTGGTTTCTTTTTCTTAAAATTTTTTATTCTTTCTTTTTGGTCTATTTCGAGTGTTTTTGGAATGAGCTTATAAGCTCATCTTTTAACCTTTAGCTTTTATATACAATTTTTTAAAACCTCACTTTTTACCTCATTTTCTCATATTTTCAAAAAAATTTAAGGTATAAGCATACTTTAGCACTGTTTCAGCTAAATAAGTTGTTTCCAAACAAACCCTTAGTCTACTTCATCAATTCGATCCAGTTCAGTCTACTTCAGTCCAACTTCGGTCAATTTTGGTCCAATTTGGTCAACTTCAATTTAATTAGGTCCATTCGGTCTACTTCGGTAAATTTAGACATCCCCAACTATAGAATTAGATGCTCTAAAAAACATTTTTATGGTGACATGGTACATAATATTTAACAATGCTTTTATTTGGTTCTCTTTTAAAACAGCGCTTTGTTATTTCCTATTGGCTTTTCTTTCATATATGGCTGTTAGAGCCAATTTTGTGATGCCATCTTAGATGCTCTAAAAAACATTTTTATGGTGACATGGTACATAATATTTAACAATGCTTTTATTTGGTTCTCTTTTAAAACAGCGCTTTGTTATTTCCTATTGGCTTTTCTTTCATATATGGCTGTTAGAGCCAATTTTGTGATGCCATCTCTAATCACCTATCGCTAATCACCTATGTTTTGTATTCTATGTTTTGTTAATAGTCATATTTGTAAGATGGATGTTTTAAAATCTGAATGTTTGGGGAGTACAGTTATTTTGTAATTTTTTGTAATAAAATTATTGGTTTTTAATGTTAATTACTGAGTTTTTGCAGATTGAACTGCATTTTCTCTAATCGCCTTTGTTGTTTTTCTTCTTGATATTTAATTTTACTATTATTTCTCTATTGATATATGTCTCAATTGGTAACCAAAGTACCATGTTGTTATTCGAAGATGCCTCTATTTGTACTTGGCAAGTAAACTGAAATCTTTATTCATTAAGGAAGTGGCTTTTTCCTTTTTTACTTGGCAAGTAAACTGAAATCTTGACTGTTTCTGCAGAAGTTTTCACTGTGGCATGCCACTTAGTACTTACCACACATACATAGGATATGTACTCTCACTTTTGCTGATTGGTATAGCTTTGAGTGTTATCTCAAAGCATAGCTAATATATGATCTGTCAGTGTAGGTCTGTTAGCTAATGTATGAGCATAGCTAATGTTTTATAAGTTTATCTTGAAATGTGAAGTTGTATTTCCATTGTACAATTTTATTATAAGTTCCCTTTGACACTTGATTTGCTGTCATCTTTAACAGCATAATCTAATAACTTTCTTTTTGGGGACCTGAATTTGAAGCAAAGAAATAGAAAGAGAATGTGTAATACAACTGTTAGAGAGGAAAAGAAGGAAGAATAGCAACTACAGAATTCAATTTAATTTTCAGTTACTGTTTCCATCCTACCTGTACTGCTGTTTTTGAAGAGTGATTGAAAATGCAGAACTTTGAAATCTGAAAGTGTAATGTTTTTTATACATTTAAACTTTTATTTTAATGGTAGATAAATGCAGAAAATGCATTTTGCTGTCTTCCCTTGCTGCCACAAGGAGAATAGACCCCAAATAGTGTGTCAAGTAACAATATAAACTACATATATGAGAAAATAAACTTGAAGTAGATGCTAAGTAACCAATACTCACAAGCTCACCTATTAAATTTTGTTATCCCCGCTACTATTGTTGACTTATCTATTATTCACTATGGAAATGACATTTTATTCATGAGCAAAGTCACCCATTTTCATTAACTTTATTTTTCTTTCTCAAAATTTGTTGGCAGTGGGCGATGTTCTAAATCTTGAATTTGAGGATTCCACATTGTTAATGTTGTAGGATACTATAAAGCACGAATAAGGCGTTCGTATTGAATTTGAATTTATTCTTTTCTTTTATTTAGTTCCTAGCAATGAGCTGCTCATATTAAGTTTCTAATGCTGGACTATGAGAAAAGTACACAATTATCAGTCAACTGTGAAAATAAACAGGGGAAACAAACTTGAATATTGGTTGAAGCACAACTCTAATATGAATCATGTACAAGTGCTTTTTTCCTTTTTCCTTTTTTAAATGATACATAAGCATAGATTTTTATTGTTGAATAAGACATAAGCATACAAGTGTTGAATTTAAGTATTGGAAACAGAGAATTACACGTAATGTGTTATGTTGGAAAAGGGGAAATAATGTCTTTTGGAAAAAGAGAGTTAAATACCTGAACTTCTTTGCAGGTAATACATTTGAATCCTCTCACTCCCCAATTGGATAACAACCATCATATAAACCTAGACGCACATCATACCCAAAATTTGTGAATTACACTAGGAAATGTGAGTTTTCAAATTTGACCAATGCATATATATATATATATATATATATATATATATTGCAGCTTTTGTTTTCAAATTCAAGGATACAGCAAAATCGTATTAGTGGAGATGACACTGCCGCCTCTGCCTCTCCCTTCCGACGACAAGGTACAATTCTCTTTTTAGTTTTTGAGTTATTGTCTCAAGATAAACTCAAATTTTATATATATATATATATATATATATATATATATATATATATATATATATATATATTCTACCCAAAAAAACAAAACCATGAAAATATAAATGTTAATTGTTTTATACTAAATAAGTTATATATATATATATATATATGTGTGTGTGTGTGTGTGTAAAATTATGACTTTAATATGCATATATACACACCCAGACACAAGATGGTTTTTTTTTTTTTTTGGTTTCAATAAGAGAAACTTATAATCTTCTTAAACTCTAATATGTATACAGAAGTTGCATAATTGGCTATACAGTATACAAATATATGGAGAGAAAAAAAAAAGGAAAAAAAAAAGAAAATATAGTATCTTCCATCAAAGTCATGTTTAATAATAATACCTTGCGAAATAAACTTCATCAATTATTTATTTTTATAGCAAAATTATTCATAATTTCCTTCTTTATATATATATATATATATATATATATATATATATATATATATATATATATATATATTGTTTTCAAAGCTTCATCCATGTTTGACAAACCAAAATCATAATGTTACAATTGAAGTCTCATATAAGCTTTTTTTTTTTGGCTTGATAAAATCTTGAGAATAGAAAATTTAAACCAAATTGCATATATTATCAATGTTGAATGATTTGTAAGCATTAATAGGATTTGAAATTGAACTAAAAATTAGGGTGGCTCTACTATTTACTTACAAAATTTACTACCTAATTATTTCATTCTATTGCAATTGTATATCAGCTCTAAACTCTTTTTTTTTTTTTTTTAAAGGATTACTAGATTAGTTGATCAATGCTTTCTTTTTGGTGGAGGGCAACTCCAAATTTTTTCACATAACCTTAAAGATTTATAAAATATACCTATGTTTAAAATAAAATAAAAAAATGGAGTGGCCATGGTCCACCAACCATGCATGTAGCTCTGCCCCTCAAGCATTAGCTTTACTGACCTTTTTGTTGTTGATTTATAATATGTTAAGTGCAATCGGAACGATGAGGATTCAAAGGATCAGATTAGTCAGTTGCCAGATGAACTGATCGTCTCTATTCTGTCTTTCATGACATTGAAAGAAGCTGCCAGAACCAGTGTTCTTTCACACAGATGGAAACAACTGTGGCCATTCTTCACCGGTAGTTTGGACTTTGATGATCCAGATACTTTTTGGGCCATTGCCGATCGAAAGAAAAAATGAAAGGAGAAAGGAGAAAGTTTGTGAAAAGGGTGAACCATGTTCTAAAATTACATCAAGGCTCAAATATAGACCAATTCAGAGTTTGTTTTGAGTTTGATAACCATCATAAACATCACATTGATGGATGGATTGACTCTGCAACCTCAAAGGGAGTTAAGAGGCTTGAATTGGACTTTACACCAACAGAGGCATGTGAAAAACAAATGCTTTATACATTTCCACATGAACGGTTTATTAGCATCAAAAGTTCTGTGGTTGGAGTATCTTGCATCAAGTCCCTGACATCCCTCACTCTGATATACGTACATGTAACCGGCGAGCTTCTTGAGCATTTCCTTTCCAACTGTCCTTTGCTAGAAAGATTACATGTTGCCTATTCTGAAGATCTAGTGACTCTGAAGATTTGCAGTTCTTCACTGAGGTTGAAGCATTTAAACATAATACGTTGTTGGGAACTTAAAAGAATTGAGATTTTTGCTCCATATCTTGAGTCTTTTGGCCTTGCTGCTCGAGCTATGGAGATGCATGTTAATTATGCACCCCGTCTTCTAGATGTACATGTATATGTCGGTGCATATGATTATCTGAATTATGCACTTTGCCCTCTGTCAAGCTACCTTTCTCAGCTACAGAGTTTGGCGCTTGACTTTCACATCGCTCCTATTTCTCCTCATTCTGTAAGTGCCTTAAATTATTTTCATTCTCTTGCATTTATGTTAATATGGTTTGGTGAAATGTTCTCTCATCTTGTTTACTCTTTTCAGCAAAACATGGAATTCCCAAAATTTCAAACGTTGCCCAAACTTAAATACCTTAAATGGAGAGTTACTACAAGTGATGGAATGAGCCTCATCAGTTTTATATCAATGATAGAGGCGGCACCTTTTTTACAAAAATTTTCTTTAGAGGTGACTGTTCTTACTTCATAGCTTGTCACTTGAGTGCGTTGATAGCTTTCGTTATTTGTTTTAGGTGATGCTATCTGCACATTAATTGTTGGATCATGGTTTTCCATCTCTCTATCTATTTATAGGATATTCCTTGAACTGGACTCATCATTTTTCATGAGCATTTTTCATCTCAACTTTCCTACAGTCACCTATCCTTGTTTTGACATTCTCTCTAATGGTTCCAGATATGGCTTCATAAGATTTAATTTATAATTGAAGTAATTTGATGATAATTTTTTGTTGTTTGCTTGTGATTTATGTTTTTATTAGCATACGCATGAGAATTGTTGTGGGTCTGCATGTTGAGAAAGAACATGCATTTTTTTTTTTTATTTTTTTATTGTTGTGGGTCTGCATATATATACATGTTTTTTTTATATAATTATTTTAAAAAAATGTTTCTACTAAATGTCATTATGGATTATATTTGAAAATTTTATGTTTTTTTTTTTTTTTAAATTTTTATCAATTAGGTGTGTGTCACTGTGTATTGCTTTGTGTGTACTGTGTAGGCTCTAGAATGCCTTTGTTCTTATATGCACTCAAACAATTTTGATAACAATGGTCGGCAATCACACTAAACTCTTCCTACCCGTTATTGAAACCACTTTAAATATAAAAAAAGGGGGAATTAAATCATGCTGTTAAGCAGTGGTTATGATTGTAGGTAATTGATTTTTACTCTAGGTAAAGTGTTGTACAGCAAGAGAATTATTACACATTTGGATTTTTTTCAACTTGTTCTACCTTACAGTGTCACACTAGAAGGCAGTATTACATTTATTAGTTACTTTTTTAATTTTTTTTACTATTGAGAGTGTGAAAGACTGGCCTATCCTAGAAGCATAGGCCACCTTCTAAACTAACTGAAGGCTCTTCTTCATTATAAATATAGAGACATGAGGATGGAATAGGTTTGCAAGATAAGGAATTGATTTAATTTGATGCATTGTTTATGTATTTTGAAATTTAATGCACCCTGACTATTTGTTGAGGAGGTATATTAATAAGACTTGTGAGAATTTTTGATGTATTGTGACTTCTAAAATCTGGGTTAAACCTCATATTGCTTACAAGACTTTTGAGTCAATGTTGACTGTTTTTTTACTTGGCTTGACTTATATCTGTATTTTACTTGGTAAAAGTTGAGTTTTGAATTACATTTCTCTCTCACACACATGCGCACACTTGGGAGCTATACTATTATAATGATGGGTCGCACATTCAAAACCCTTGTAATATGTGAGATGTAACAAAATATATTGGCTGCAGAAAGGGTAGGGTGGGGTAGGTTAAAGTTTCAAATACTGGTTTCTTCATGAAAGTTCTTATCACTTCCAATGTGATATTTGGGGCATAGAAGTTGTAGCAAGTCAGCTCTTATAGTGCCCTAATCATATAGGGTTACTTGTTTAATGTTCTTTGCCCCTAACCTTGCTTTATAATAGAAAATTTATCTTGCACCTTCGCATTCATGATTCTTATTTTCTTTTTACCAATTGCAGCTGTTATGGGATAAGTCCCCGAGAGAGAGAATTAAGGAAGGTGATGAAATATCCTAATGAGCACCTCAAGGAGGTGGAAATAACGGGATTTGTTGGGCGTGCAATAGACATTGAGCTTACTGTTTATTTACTCGAAAGTGCCATCAAACTTGAGAAGCTTGTTATTAATCCTCGTTCTCCGGCTCTTGTGGGAACCCCTTGGGAGTTTGTGAGAGTAGAAGAGAATGAAGGTGCTATAGAATGTGCCAAGCAGCTCAAGAAAAATTTACCTATAGGAGCCGAATTATTTATTCTGTGATCATCATCAAACTGGTTTTATGTAAAGGTTTAAGGCTCATTAATACTTCCATTAAGATATTATGGATGTCTTAAATGCTAAAAAATAGCATTTTGCATTTTGCATTTTTAGCACCTTTGATAAAAATGCTGTTAGTAAATAATAATCCAATGCAAACCTTGCCACTTGAGAGAGAGAGTAGAGCGCACGTGAAATGCGTGTTTAAGCTGTCACCTTCTTCTTCTTCTTTTTTAATTTAATTTTTTTTATTAAGAAAACAGTGTCATTTTCAACATATCCCTCAAAAAGACAGGTAATCTCTTCTCACTGCCGACCTCTTCAAGACCATAACCACAATCTCTCGTTCTAATCTAAACTAAACTAAACTAAACTAAACGATGTATGTCCTATTTTTGTTTTTCACTGCATGCTCTAGCTCCACATCATTAGTTTGTTTTATATATTCTTTTTTTTCTTATTTATTTTTCGTTATAAAATAATTAAAGTTTAAAATAATAAAAAAATTAGAAAATTGTTATACATATGTTCTTCTTTTTTTTCTTAGACTCGTTAGAGACTTGTCAAAAAGCCACAATAGTTACCATAAAAAAATAAAGTCATAATAGTTTTACAACCCTCTTAAATTAGTATGCTAACATTCTTAAATTAGTATGTTAAGTCATACATGAATATGTTACAATAATATTTATAATGATTGATGAGTATGTCACACACAAATTATTTTTTTAATATATATATAACAAAACACATGGCATACTAAAAATAAAAATTGAAAAACAAAAAATGGCAAATTACAACTTACTCATCTGTGGTTTAGTCGAAATTTAAGTTGTCTACCTATGGTTTAAAATTTACTCACCTAAGGTTTAACCGAAATTTAAGTTGCTTACCTATGATTTGAAATCTCATGACACACGTGTTCTACTAGATTCTTTTCTATGTTATTTGATCTTGTATTTTTATGTTTTTTGTCTTTTGGAGAAAAGAAACATAAAAGTAAAGTAAAATCACATATTTAGCCATGTTTTTAACGGATGTGGGTTAAGGAAATCTAACTGAACTAATCTTAGATGGATAAAGTGTTAAATTTCAAATCACAAGTAGGCAATTTAAATTAGGTAAGTTGTAATTTGCACACAAAAAAAAAAAAAAAAAAAAACCGCACCTTGAATGGTTTATTTATATCTTATTTAAAAATAAGAACAGTTTATCTATAAATAAAAAATACATGATATTTTAAAATTTATGAAGTTGCAGAGTTCAATGGATGGAGGGATTCTATTCCTGGTCCTAGTCCGTGAGGAGTTAGATTAAATCTTATTATTTATAACCTTCTCCTCGCTTAGATTAACTTTCGTTTTTCTTCTTGTTCTTCTTCTGCACATCAGGTTCATCATCTACCCCTCTCTCTCTTGTGATATTTCTTTATTTTTTGTTTCATTTAAAGTTGTCTCTCTTCCATTTGTTTACTTTTTCCTTGACGTTGTTGTATTTGTTGACATCATTTTTCTTTTTTTAATCTCTATAATATCTTGCAGCTTTTGTTTTCAAATTCAAGGATACAGCAAAATCGTATAAATGGAGATGACACTGCTGCCTCTCCAAACAATACAACAATTCACTCTAAGGAAGGTTTGGCCCCTCGCATCCGCATGTATTACCTCATAATTATTGCCAATTTTGCATTTAATGCTACAAGATAATGAGAACATCCACATGTGGTCTTAGGGACAATGCCCTAGGCTCAAGTCACCTCAATTGATTTAAGGGAATGATGAATTGTTAGAACTCCTGCTTTGCAAAGGAAATGTTCACCAACTCACACCAACAAAAGCCTATGAATGATTCCCCTTTAGAATCACAAAGAGGAATGATTTTCCTAACGATCATTGTGACATTGCAATTTTTCTTTTAAATCTCATCTTAATTCATATTATAGTTTAACCTTCTGAGCTTATGACCAACGCTGGCCACTAGTTGGTCATCGACCTTGCTAGAAAGTAGTTTGTTTATTCTTTATGGGCACAAAGCGTGAGTTCTTCGAGTCTCAGTCTAGCAGCTGAATTCCAAACATCAAAACTTATGATCCAAGCCTTGAGTGCTTGACACAAAGAAAGAGAGAGAGGGGGGTTATGTTGGAAGGAAGGGGGGGGGGGGGGGGGAGAGATATGAAGAACACGTAGCTATCACCCATTGATACATTGTAAGCTTGGAACATGTATAAGTAGGTTAAGATCTATAGTATTGGTGTGCTGTCAAAGCCTAAAACCAGTTGCATTCGGTTTCTGGTTTGATAAGGTGGTCAATGCTCCAATCCCCAGCACCTTGATATAGAAAGAAGAGATGCAAATGGCAAGGGGCTCAAACCACTTCAACCAAGCAACTTCGGAAGGCTCCTTTGATGTGAAAAAAAAATTGGTTAGGGAAGAAAAATGGAGGAAAGTAAGGCATAACACCCCTATTTCCCAAGGACCCCTATTTCCCAAGGACTATTTGAATGATTCAAAGGAAAGTTCAGGGACATCAGTGTCTCCATGAGGCAAGTGTTTTGGTCTAAAGGATCCACTTTACTCCATTATAAAAGGGAGGGTATGATTGAGGAAGCAAAACAACAAATTGAAAAGCAAGTCAGTAAGAAACAGAAGAAAAAGTAGAAACTAAAAATAATTGAGAGCTTTCTAGGTAATGAAAACGATCCCCTTATCTTGCAAGAAATCAAAATACACACCACCTCATGGCTGTATTATCCCCCTATCACCACCCCCATTTCTCTCTCTAAATTAAGAACTAGCACTAATTTATTTTACTGGGTGAGCAAGTTCGAATTTCCAAAAATTAGTCATTGTTTAATCGGGACTAATATGTTGTTGAGCATGGCTATGAGATCACTAGTGTTAAATGCTAAATTTTAGCGCACACAAGAACAAAAAGTAAGCTCCATTATAGCAATCGCATTAGACATTGCAAAATAAAAAAAATGATTAGTTTTACACATTTTTGCTCAAAAAATATCCACATTAGTCAATCTATAACACCGAACATATACATTATTGCTACAATAACCATGTAAATATACATGGCTATTGTAGTTTTCGATTATATTATTTTAATATTTTTTTCTCTCACCCTTGTTAGAATCTCTCTCTCTTCCATTGACTCTCTTTACCGTCCAAAAAAGCAAGAGAGAAAAATGATTATTTAAAGGAAATGAGAATAATAGATAATTCAATTTTACATTTCTCTGAAGAATGTGAGAAGGGCTACAGTGTTTCTAATTGTAACATCTTTAGTGGATGGACAATCCCCATCTCTTCTTCCGCCTAAAGAAAGAAAGAATTTACATAGATATACAAAATTGTCACTATTGTTTCATCTTAGAGGCACCATATCACCTTCAGCCTCCTTTAAAACTGCAAAAAATCTCCTCCTTATCAAACTCCCTCTCTAAAGACAGCCTCTTAGTTTCATCTAAGCAAGCAAACTCCAGGCCATCAATAGTAGGCCTCCAAGATTCAAGCTCTTAATATAAATTCTTATAAAATTCCACCACCTGATATTGAACCTCCCTATCAGCCTAATAAAGCACTCCCTCAACCTCAACTCCCCTAATGTGATTGGTTTGCCTATGTGAGTTAGCCAGCCAATGAAAAAACAGAGTATTATTGTCCCCCTCTTTTATGAATAAGGCCTTGGATTTTTTAATCCAAGAAATTTTCACCAAAGAAGCTAAATGCTCGATATCAGCTTTGATCACAGTTCTTCTAGATCCATTTTCTAGAGACAAAACTTGCAACTCTTCTCTCATATCAAGATCCAACAACTCAGTCTAAAGACATTTTTTCCTAAAAGCCGTGTCCCCAAACACATGCTTGTTCCAATGCTTCAAGTCACCTTTCAAAGCCTTCAATTTACAAGCTAAAATATAACTAGGAGGTCCCACAAACTGATAACCACTCCACAACTGCTGAACTTGATCCACAAAACCCTCCATTTTCAGCCACATATTTTCAAATTTAAAAGCACTCTTCCCCCTCAACATACCTCCTACCTCCACTAAAATAGGACAATGATCTGACACCACCCGAGAAAGAGTCCTACGAGTCACATCCAAAAAATGATCCTCCCAGTCAGCTGAAATCAAACCCCTATCAATTTTGGACATGGAAGGATTATCGGAATCACAAAACCAAGTGTAATCGCCCCCCTCCAAAGGCAGATCAACCAGATTATTTTTCTCAATAAAGTCATAGAAATGAACATGGCTGAGCTAAAAGAGTTACAACCAAGTCTCCCTACTGGATATCTGATAATGTTGAAATCACCAATCAAACACCATGCCAAGCTCCACCGCAATCTCACAGAATCAAGTTCCACCCACATTGCATTCCTAGCCTAGCACTGTCATCAAACAGACCTTACACCCCCAAATAAACCTGTCTAACAAAGCCCATTCAAACTTGTCTACCACTCCCTTCAACAAAATGGAAACAGAAAATCTACCTACAAAACAATCAACTTTCTCAAACACCCTCCAGTCCCCATGCCAACAAAATACCCCCAGCAGTGTGAATTGCATCCAAAACTGCCCAATCAACCAAAGGGCTGCCCCAAAAACTTTTCACAATGGTAGAGTTAATACTATCCAATTTGGTAGAGTTATTTAAACCCCTCACATTCCAAGATAGGATTTTCAAATTCATAAATACTGATCTGAGTCCAACCTAATGGGTTTCATACTACCTCTTGAATTCCTACCAGACTTCCAGTCATAATTAATAGAAGAAACTAAACTCCTTGATTCTTGCATACCTTTCTTACTATTGTTCCCTGTCCGACTAGAAGCCAACCACTTACTCACTTAATTGGTCAGGTATGTATCATCCATAGAGTGCTCTCCAAATCTCAAAACAAAGATAAGCCACTTTCCAAAATTATATAACAAGGAGGCATTATGATATCAAATGGGATGCAATAGCATTAGAAAGTATAGACTAGTCTCTAGGAAGATTGATAGCATAAAACACAATCCAAACAGAAATGACAAAAGAAAAGTGAAAATAATGCTTCATTGACATAATATAAGGATAATAACATACATCAACTTATTAAAAAAAAGAAGAATCTAAAGAATTTTCTTACAAGCATCTCCTAAGCACAAATAATCTAGAGCAAACCCCCCAAATGATGAATGTAATGATAGCCAAATATAACTGGTCCTCCCAGAAAATGCAATACTGCAAAAAAAAAAAAAATATATATATATATATATATATATATATATATATATATATCAGTTAGACAGTTACACAAGTGATTAAGCCTCCATGTAAAGATGAATCTATAGAATTTTCTTACATGACGCTGGAAGAATGTAGCTGGTCCAAATATAATGATGGTAGAATGTAACTGGCCTCCCTGAAAATGCAATCCTGCAAAAGAAAATATACATGTACATATATATATCAGTTACACAGGTGATTGAGTGTCCATGTGTGAAATTGAATAAAAGATTTAGCTTACCATCATGATGGAGATAATGGTAATAGGAACCAGCAACAATGGATGACCAAAAAAGGTGGCAAAAGGTGATGCATCACTGTCACAAAACTGAGAAATCAGTAAGAGCTAATAACCAACTTTGAAACTAAGAGAAAGGCGCATATTAAAGACTTAATATCAATAGTACGAAATTGGCATCAGAAGGTTCTTAGCTTATCTATACAAATATTCTCAAAATTCCATACAAACCTCATAAGTAATTAGAAAAAAGAATGATCCCTAACCTCATCTTCATAGTCCACTTAATTGAACAAATATTGTATCATGTACAACCCTGATATTGTATCATTTGGTATTAGAGCACAAATCTGGTCCTCTTTTTCCCTACCACTTTGATCATTTGAGTCCTAGATTTCTTTGTGTTTCTTTTTTTTTCTCCCTCCATTCAAGATCCTAGAATTTAGATCTAGGTTCCTTGTGCCAATCAAATCTGTGGCTGTTGCAAATATCACAGATTTGATCACTTGTGCTGTTGCTTCTATTTACAATTTTTTCAAAGATTGTGAAGCTTCGAAGGAGAGGAAGTAGAGGTGGAATAAGGGGGAATCAAATGGACTTGCACTCGGCATGTTTCGCTCTATTAAGCCCCTTTTTATAGTCCCAACTGCGTCACTATTCCTGAGCGCGTCTCACAAGACTAAGGTAATTGATGAGAAACTTCATGTAGATAAGGTTCAAAGTCAGGGCCGGCTCAATAGTATAAATCATTAAAAAGCACCATGTGAAAAAAGATAATTAAATTTTAATCAATAGTATTAATTAAACTAAAATATTAACTAATAAATAAAATAATATTTTCTTATCAAATAAAAAACAAATAAAATAGAGAAAAAAATGTTATGTCTACAATATTTTTCACAATATTTTTACAAAAAATCAGTTGTAGTCGAAGCCAACCCTCCGGTGGGGAGGACTGTTGGACAGAATCAAAATATAGAGAGAGAAGACACAATTGCTGAATTAAGGAGACAAGTTGCGGCACTTATAGAGGTGGTGCAGCGTATGCAACCTCCTCATGAGAATACCGATGAGTCCGATGACTCTCATTCTCATTTTGAGAACCCTTTTGGAGTTCCTCCAAGGGGTAGACCTTATGTGGAAAGAAGCGAGCCAAGGCTTGACTACAACTTCAAGGTTGAAATTCCAGAATTTCAAGGGAGTCTCAAACAGGAAGACTTTGTGGATTGGCTTAACACCGTTGAAAGGGTGTTTGATTATTATGAAATTATGGATGAAAAGAAAGTAAAGCTAGTTGCTATTTGCCATAAAAGGAGAGCTTCCGCTTGGTGGCAACAATTGCAAATTTCTCGCCAAAGAAGTGGTAAAGTCAAGATCAAGAGTTGGGAGAAGATGAAGAAAAAGCTCCGTGAGCAATTTCTTCCTTTCAACTACACCCAATCACTCTACAAAGACCTACACAACCTTAAGCAAGAAGGAAGTGTAGAGGAATATACGGAGGCGTTTCACCAACTTGTGGTAAGGGTAGATTTGAATGAAAGTGAAGAACAAATGGTTGCAAGGTACTTGAGTGGATTGACCCATCCATCCAAGATGTCCTTAGCCTTCAAACATTGTGGAATGTGTTGGAAGCCTACAACCGGGCTTTACTAGTGGAGAAGCAACAAACTAGGCCCGCTTTAAGGTCTGGACAGTGGGGCTCCAGGTCTGGGCAGGGGATTTCTAACCAATATAAGGTTGGGAATTCAAGTACAAATGGGAGAGGAGAAACTTCTGGGGTTAGGCAGCAACCAGCAGGTCATAAATCTGCTAATACAGCCCCAAAACAGTCCCAAACAGTCACTGCTGGCGGGGGTAGACAGCAACAGGTGGGAACTTTCAAATGTTTCAAGTGTAGAGAGCCAGGGCATCGCTCTTCGGATTGTAGGAAGAAGGCTCTTATGTTGGAGGAAGTAAAAGAGCTTGAACATGAAGATGGAGAACCCATTTTTGATCAACCTTCAAATGAGGTTGGTGGTGATCTTGAAGAAGAAGAGGGCTTGACACTTATGATGAGAAAGACTCTTCTTGCTCCTAAATTCAATTCTGAAGAAGATTGGTTGAGAACCAATATTTTTTATACAACTTGCAGCATTGGAGGAAGAGTTTGTAGTATGATCATTGATGGGGGAAGTTGTGAAAATGTGGTCTCTCAGGAGGTGGTTGATAAGTTGAGGCTTGCCACTCAAGATCACCCACATCCCTACAAACTTTCTTGGTTCAAGAAGGGTAGTGAGGTGAAAGTAATGAAGCGTTGCTTGGTGCCATTTTCTATCCGGAAGAAATATTTTGATTAAGTTTGGTGTGATGTAGTACCAATGGATGCGTGCCATATCCTTCTTGGAAGACCTTGGCAATATGATCACCAAACGACGCATGATGGGAAGAAGAACACCTGTACCTTAAGCAAAGACAATCAGCAATTTACTTTATCGCCAATGAAGGAAAATGTGACTTCTAAATCCTCTACAACCTCTTTACTCGCTTCTAAAAGCATCATTGAAGAAAGTCAAGATAGTGGCTACATTTTGGCATTAATTCCAGTCAACACAACGGCTGGAACTGATGTTCCTAGTGCTGTCACTGAGTTATTACAGCAATATGGTGATGTTTTTCCCCATGAGTTACCTCCTGACTTGCCTCCTATGCGAGTCATTCAACATGCCATTGATTTGGTACTGGGTGCACCCCTTCCAAACAAGGCAGCATGTATGGCTCCAAAGGAGAAGGAAGAGTTGCAAAAACAAGTTCAAGAGCTTCTTGACAGAGGTTACATTCGGGCTAGTATTAGCCCTTGTGCGGTACCCACTCTCTTGACTCCTAAGAAGGATAGCTCTTGGAGGATGTGTGTGGATAGTAGAGCTATCAACAAGATCACAACCAAGTATCGTTTTCCAAATCCTAAATTGGATGACATGCTAGATTGCCCAGCGGGTGTAGAGGTGTTTTCCAAGATTGATTTGCGAAGTGGGTATCATCAAATTAGAATTTTCCCAGGAGATGAATGGAAAACAGCCTTCAAGACACATCATGGATTATTTGAATGGCTTGTTATGCCATTTGGTTTGACAAATGCACCTAGCACTTTCATGAGGGTGATAACACAAATGTTGCAACCACTATTAGGTGTTTGTGTTGTGGTGTATTTTTATGATATTTTGGCGTATAGCCGCTGTTTGGAGGATCACTTGGTGCATTTACAGCTTGTGCTTGACATTTTGAGGAGAGAAAAGTTTTATGGTAACATGAAAAGTGTAGCTTTGGGATGGATCAAGTGGTGTTCTTGGGGTATGTTGTGTCTTCCAAAGGAGTGTTCATGGATGAAAACAAGGTAAAGGCAATTGTTGATTTGCCTACAGCTTCTAGTGTGCATGAGGTGAGGAGTTTCCATGTTCTTGCTACCTTTTATAGAAGGTTTATTAGCAATTTTAGCACCATTGCAGCACCTCTCACCAATTGTCTCAAACAAAATTCCTTTGTTTGGACCAATGAAGCCCAAGAAAGCTTCCAACTTTTGAAGAGGAAGTTAACCAAAGCTCCTATCCTTGCCTTGCCCAATTTTGACAGGATATTTGAGCTTAATTGTAATGCATCAGGAGTGGGAATTGGGGGTGTCCTTAGCCAAGAAGGGCAGCCCATAGCATTCTTTAGTGAGAAGTTGAATGAAGCATATTCTACCTATGACAAGGAATTCTATGCTATTGTTCAAGCCATCAAGCATTGGAGTTACTATTTGGCCTACAAGGAGTTTATTCTACACACCGATCATGAGGCTTTGAAATATCTCAATAGCCAATCTAATGTGAACAAGAGGCATGCTATGTGGGTAAGCTTTTTGCAGCAACTCACTTTCTCATTGAAACATCAGTTGGGAATTCTCAACAAAGTGGCTGATGGGTTGAGTAGGAGGACTAATTTCTTGGTGGAAATGCAAGCTAAGGTCGCTGGTTTTGAAGTTTTCAAGGAGAACTACCAAGATGACCCACATTTTGGTGATCAATACCAACAATTGCAGCAAGGACAGCAACCTGCCAAGTCTGACTTTTGGTTGAAGGATGGATTTCTTTTCAAAGGGCTGAAATTATGTGTGCCTAAATGTTCTCTAAGGGAGTTGATGATTGTTGAGCAACATAATTTGGGGCATTTTGGCAAATCAAAGATCCTAGAATTCCTTAAACAAGACTACTTGGTAATTAGTTTTTCTTGTATTGTCACGCGGATACAATAGTGTTTTACAGCCATACAGTATGCTCAGAACTGATTTCTTAACACTAGAATCTTGCCTTGTAGCTTGTGAAGAGGCCTGCCTACCTCGGATTAGTCACAAAATTTGAGGCGTGGCTACCTCGAATTAGTCACAAACTTCTCTGGTTTTTATTTTCTCGGTTATCATTGGAGGTTCCATTTTCTTTTTCGCCGAGTCCAAAACGTTTGAATTTTCAGTTGAGGAGGGAGGTACTTACTACATGTTACATATATATGAAAGGAATAAGGATTCTCTCCGATCGGTTTTCATGTGTAAAGAGAGTGCTCAACGTTTGCTAATTTATGTGGAGGATCTCATGTCAAATACACCTCTTGAAAAATTTGCAAGAACCTTCAGGGATGGTGATAAGATTTTTATTTTGCAACTGGGATTCAATGCACATGGAAGCTTTTTATGATCTCTGAACTTGTTCATGGTCGTCGGAAGGGCTTCATCATTGTGTCGGAAGGAAAGCAGGGTAGTGGGTGGAGAGGTTTTGGATTTCATCTACGTAAGGCTATTGCTCCTGACACACTTGTCGTCAAACCACCATCACAATCTGTCTTGAACATGACAGTGCAAAAGTTCAGACAACAAAAATCCTATTTGTCGGCAGCGGTGGACAGTGATCGGAAAAACAATGGTGGAAGAGGAAAAGGAAAGCAATCAATGCCCATCATTCAAAATTCAAACAAATCAAGCTTGAGCAATCAAAACCATGATTCGCGCGATGGGGCTGCTGGGAAGGACAGAGCGGCACCTGGGGCTGAAATCATGCTTGAAATTAAGGACGATGCTCTTAATGGCGCTAAATCTCCTTTGTCGCTAGAAGTATCTTTAAGATTGGAGTGTGGGCTGAATGGTAAGTGGGAAATTAAGTGCTCCAACATTAAGGAAGTGGGTTGTGTAAGTCCTTCTGGTGTTGGGCCCACGCAAGCTGTCTCTAGGCCCAATGCACTCGCTGAATCCATTCCAATTAACCCACCTCATGTCCACAAATTTAAGCCCAAGCCCACTTTGGTCTGGCGGCCCAAAAGAAAAGAAGTGACCACCAGATCTTTCCCGATACGAGAGACCAAACCTCCAGGGAAGTCTTCGTTGTGTCCATCGGTCTCGGCGTGCTCAGCTTTAGATACTCTGAGCACCGATGTAATGGTTGAGCCGATAAGGCCGCTGATGTCGTCGATGGTCTCCGATGTCACCGCTGCTCAGATTCTCAACTCCGATAAGATCGATAACGCCAGGTATGAGTTCTCGGAGCTAATTGACTCAAATCAAGTCTCCGATGTAATCGAGCCTGAGCTTCTTGGCTCTAATGAGCCGAGAAGGCCAGGAATGGGTCGGCATGTACCATAGATAGCGACGAGATCTTAGAGCGTGACCTTCGACTGATTCTCCAGGAGCATTCCGGCAATATAATCAAGAAATGGGGGAATTCGGAGCAATGGGTACTGGAATTACGTGATGGGAGGAGGGTTGCGGTTCCGATTCAGATCTCTTTGCCTCAATGTGAAGCTACAGGGGTATTGGAAAAGCAAAAACAGCTGGCCTTAGTTCCATTGGAGTCTTCTGACGTTACTAATGTGTCATCGGCTATTATTGAAGAGGATGAAGTATTGGTGGAGGACTGGGTTTCGGATACCTACTCAGAGGAAGCTGATCAGCCCCTAGATGTTGAACCACTTGCATTTTCTCTACCTTTGGCCGTGGCTGAGCAGTCAGTTGTGGATGCGGAAAGGTTTGTGGGTGTGGATACTTCAGAGAGCCAAGAACCTTATTCCGAGTGGTTTCAAAAGAAATTCAATAATTTCAATAGCTTCCTTGGTACGTCACTTAAGGGATTAGAAGATCAAGCAACAGAATTTTTATTGGCTGTTGAAGCTGAATTAAATCAGAGGGCTGAGGTGAACAAGAAAACATGTGGTTTAAAAGGTTCGGGGGTGAAAGGTTTAAGAAAGTTGAAGGGGTTGTTTAGTTCTATTAATTATGGCTCTACATCTGCTAGGCGAAGTGGTATTAATAGGAATCGGGCTCTCTCTGTTGCTCAATGAAGTTGAAGTTACTTTCCTGGAATGTCAGAGGGTTGAATGAAGTTGACAAAAGGCTTCAGATTTGTAACTTGTTGCAATCCTGGAAGGCTGATGTTGTGTGTTTGCAAGAGACCAAACTAGAGTGGATTACTAGAGGTATTGTTTGAAGTATATGGAGTTGTCCATATGTAGATTGGTTGTACTTGGGTTCAGATGGTGCTTCTGGAGGTATTTTGTTGATGTGGGATAGACGGGTTGTGGAAAAGGTGGAGGAAGCGGTGGGGCATTTTTCGGTTTCATGCAAGTTTAAAAATGAAGGCGACCAATTTGAGTGGGCTTTCACAGGCGTCTATGGGCCAAATTTGAACAAAAGGCGTAGGTTGATGTGGGAGGAACTAACCGGGCTGATCAGTTGGTGGGATTTGCCATGGTGTCTCGGAGGTGACTTTAATATAATCCGTTTCTCATTAGAGCGTTTGGGGGCTGCTACCTACTCTCGGGCTATGTGTGGATTTTCTGACTTTGTTTCTTTGCATGGGTTGATGGATATACCTATGGAAGGGGGCCTTTACACCTGGTCCAATACATCCTTAGCTTCTCGTCTAGATCGGTTCCTTTTCTCCCCACTTTTGGTAGATCACTTCACACAGTTCACCCAAAAAAGGATGTCTAGAGTACTTTCTGACCATTTTCCTATTTTGCTGAAGGGTGGGAGTCAGCGAAGAGGTAGAATTCCTTTCCGTTTTGTAAATATGTGGTTGAGGGTGGATAATTTTGTCAAGAAAGTGAAGAAGTGGTGGGCATCCTATTTGTTCCAAGGAACCCAAGTTTTATTCTAGCTAAGAAGTTGGCTACCTTGAAGTTGGATTTAAAAAAGTGGAATGAGACTGAGTTTGGCAATGTCACAAATAAGAAATAGCACCTTTGGAGCAAGATGAATGTTTTGGATGCTACAAAGGAGACAAATAGCTTAACAGCTGAGGAGAAGTTAGAACAAACTAATCTTCGTACAAATATTGAAAAGTTAACTCTTTTGGAAGAGATTAGTTGGAGACAAAAGTCTAGGGTGTTGCACTTGAAGGAAGGGGACGCCAATACCAGATTCTTTCATAGAATGGCTGATTCTAACGGGAAAAATAATGGTATTGAAAGCCTAATGGTTAATGGTACATTGTCTTCGGATCATGGTACAATTGCAGACTGCATTACTCATTTCTTCATGAATTTGTACTCTGAGCAACAGGTTGATCGACCGTTTCCGGATTCGTTGGTTTTTCCAATGATATCTGGGGATAATGCGGATTGGTTAGAGAGACCTTTTGAAGAGGCAGAAATTTTTGATGTCGTTCAGAGTTTTCATGGTGATAAATCTCCTGGTCCAGATGGCTTCCCTATGGCTTTTTTCCAAGCTTGCTGGGGGATTGTTAAACCTAATCTTATGGCTGTATTTCATCATTTTTTTGCTAGTGGTCAGTTTGAGAAAAGCTTAAACGTAACTTTCATTACTCTCATTCCTAAAAAACATGCAGCAAGTGAGATTAGGGATTTTCGGCCCATTACTCTGGTTGGGGGTGTTTATAAAATTATTGCTAAAGTCTTGGCCAATCGGCTCCACACAGTGATGGGGGATATAATTTCAGCATCACAGAATGCTTTTGTGAAGGACAGGCAGATCCTTGACTCTGTTCATATTGCTAATGAATGTCTTGACAGTAGATTGAAGTCTCGGGTACCGGGGCTGGTTTGTAAGCTGGATGTTGAGAAGGCTTTTGACCATGTAAACTGGAGTTTTCTTTTGCAGATGTTAGAAAGAAGTGGGTTCTCTGCCAAATGGAGACAATGGATCTTCTTTTGTCTTTCTACAGTCCATTCCTTGGCGGTGTCTCATCTCCTTTTTGCGGATGACACTTTAATTTTTTGTGAGGCTGATTTAGAACAGATTTTGATTCTTCGCATGATTCTTATATGGTTTGAGGCGGTGTCGGGTCTTAAGATAAACTTGGGCAAGTCAGAATTGGTTCCGGTCGGGGTAGTCCATGATATTGACCTATTGCTGGTTGTTCTTGGTTGTAAGCAGGGTTCTCTTCCAATGAAATATATGGGTCTTTCTTTGGGTGCTAAATTCAAGGATAAGACTATATGGAATCCAATTCTGGAGAAAATGGAGAGGAGGTTGGCGGGTTGGAAACGCTTATATTTATCCAAGGGAGGTAGAGTCACCCTAATCAAAAGCACCCTATCTAATTTACCCACTTATTTTCTATCTTTATTTCCTATACCTGCTAGTGTGGCTAACCAAATTGAGAGGCTTCAGTGGAATTTCTTATGAGGTAGTTTTGGAGATGACCCTAAAATTCATTTGGTTAAATGGGCTACTGTTTGTGCTCCTATTTCTTCGGGTGGTTTAGGGATAAAGAAGATAAGACTTTTCAATGAAACTTTACTTGGGAAGTGGCTATGGAGATTTGGGATTGAGAAAGATGCCCTTTGGAGACAAGTGATAGAGATGAAATATGAATGGGTGTGGGGGGGCTAGTGTACCAGATCTGTGAATGGCCCTTATGGTGTTGGTTTATGGAGAAATATCAGTCAAGGATGGCCCTCTTTCTCACGCCATATTCTGTATGATATTGGTGATGGGTCTAGAATGAAGTTTTGGCAAGACCGGTGGTGTGGAGAGACATCTCTTGCTGTTAGATATCCTGACTTGTTTAGATTTTGCAAGAATAAAGATGCCAGTGTAGCTGAGCTGATGAAGTCTTCCAATGGTGTCCTCTTTTGGGATATGAGATTCTTTAGGGGTGTGCATGCTCAGGAACTAGAGGCTATGTCAGACTTCATGGAAACCATATATGGTTCTCTTATAAGGGGGCTTGGTGAGGATAAAATGTGTTGATACCTAGCAAAGATAAGGGATTCATGGTTAGTGATTATTATAGAATTCTAGTTGGCAACACTATCTATGGTTTTCCTTGGAAAAGTATTTGGAAGCAAAAGATTCCCTCTAGAGTAGCTTTTTTTGTTTGGACTGCTGCCTTAGGGAAATGCTTGACAATTGATAATTTACAAAAAAGGAAGGTGTGGATATTGGATTAGTGCTACATGTGCAAAAGAAATGGTGAATCGGTTAACCATCTATTCCTTCATTGTCCAATTGCTATGGATCTTTGGTCTATGGTTTTAGGTCTATTTGGAGTAACTTGGGTTATGCCGCACACTATTTTGGGACTGTTAGGGTGTTGGCAAGGCAGTTTTGGTCGTCATCGAAATGGTCATATTTGGTCCATCATTCCACATTGCTTAATGTGGTGTCTTTGGAGGGAGAGAAATAGTAAATGTTTTGAAGATATTGAGAGATCTATTCCGCACCTCAAGCTATTCTTTTTGAGAACTTTGCAGGATTGGTTGTTTGCTTTGCAAAAACAATCATTCCCTTCTTTTATTGATTTCTTAGACTCTTGCAATTTTTGTATTTGATTTCTTGACCCCTTGTACACTCCCTGTGTACTAGGGTGTTCCTTTTTTATATCAATAAAGCTTATTACTTATCCAAAAAAATAAAAAAAGACTACTTTTGGCCAGGAATGACTAAAGATGTTGAGCGGCATGTTCAAAGGTGCCAAGTTTGTCAAAAGGGAAAGGAAACAACCACTACGGCAGGTCTGTATTTACCCCTTCCAGTGCCTAATAAACCATGGTAATATATTAGTATGGATTTTGTTCTTCGCCCTCCACCTACACAACAAAAGAGTGATTCAACCATGGTGGTAGTGGATCGTTTCTCCAAGATGGCTCACTTCATCCAATGCAAGAAGACTTCGGATGCTTCCAATGTGGCCGCTTTATTTTTCAAAGAAGTCTACGAGCTTCATGGTGTACCCCTATAATCCCCATTATTTTAAACATTGTAGGTTCATATTTTCATGAATATCTAAATATTTGAATAAACTTTTTCTCTTCTCTCTATAATCTACATGAATAATGGCACAAATCAACTAGTTCTATATATCAATCGTCAAAATCATCGCATTAACAATTTCATTTTGTTTTCAGTGAAAATGGAAGGCATATACCGTTCTTCCACACATGGGCTAGAGAACAATAAATAAAATCATCACAAACAATTGCTTATCAAAAAAAATCATCACAAACAATTGCATCATTTGCCACTGGTTCAACAATAGAGCACATGAAATCCTAAAGATGTTAGTTAAAATAGCACACTCAGGAGCTCAACTCTATTGCATTTTAAGGAACTTACACAGCAAAATGTAGTAAGATAATATTAGCCAAAACCAAATAGAAGTCCCTAATCTGCCAATGAGCACCTCCTCCCCTCGCGAGTGTAAGTTAGAGGATGAGATTCTAAGTTAAAGACCCGACAAGTGCATGTGTAATTTCAAATTAAAAAGTAAATCAAAGTCCCTCATCTCAAATTTAAACAGAATGAAATGGAATGATCTCACCATTATATAGCAATATCTTTCTCCTTGCACTGGCTACTCCACATGAACCAATTTCCTTAGGTTCAAGTGATGTCTCTAATCCCATTCTTACCTCAAATCATAATTAGTATGATAATTTAAATACTCCTACTGCCCTTCATAAGGGAGTTAGTTCTTGCACACAATATCCCATATCAAATTACATTTCTTATCAAAATCTTTTACCTATATATCATTCCTTTGTGTCTCAATTATCTTCTATTTCTATTCATGACAACGTACATTATGCAGGACAAAACCAAAAAGAATGGACCAACAAATTGAAGAATTTGCAACCTCAATCCATGCTTAAAAATCCAAACTAAAAGAAAGCTAAGAAATCCAAACTATTCTAAGTCTGAACTTCAAACAGTCCGTTCACTTACTTTTCTGACCAATGAATATTCATAATTGGGAGAAACCCAACATCAGAATCAGTACAGATTAAGAACATCATACAGAAAGAAATAATGAAAAGTCCCTTCATGTACAATCCAAAGCCAAAGAAAATCAAACAAAAGCGAGAACAAGAAACAAAAAACAAAAAAAACAAACGCCAGGCATTAATTAGCAATGCAAATGAGCTATAAGGAATTTGAATTCTAGTTCTATTAGAGAAGATTATGCCATGGTTCTTGAGTCTTGACCTCCACTCCACACGTATCCAGAACAATCTCATTCAAAATTACAAGAAATTAAACCACAAGAAAATAAAATTTCTAAAAAGAAAACCCAAACCTTTAGCGTAAATCCTTTGCTTTTGGCCGCTTCTTTCGCAGCACGCTCCTCGTCAGGGGATAATCCGCGAGAAACAGTAACACTACCATGGAAGCCATAAAAATCACGTAATATTGCCAAAGAATTGGCCTCTTCTGGATTCGAAAAAACTACAACAGTATGAGCGCGAACTCGGGCCGCGATTTCGTTGGCTTCGCCGCGCAATCGTTCAATATTTTCAATCGCGTCATCGATGGCGGCGCGTGCAGTCATAAACAGCCTCAAATCTTCTAGGCTAGAAGATTTGATGGCGGATTTGTTCTTGTTCCGGCGGGGCATGGCGCGGTGCTGTGCTGTGCTGTGGTTTGGGGTTTCGACTTCAATATGGCGCGGCGCAGTGCTGTGGTTTTGGGGTTTCGACTTCGATTAGATAATAATTATTAATAGAATAATAATAATTAATTAAAACGAGGCTAGACTATTTATAAGCACCGAGATCGGGTCGGTTTCACTGCCAACAGTAACCCGACCCAACTCGAAAAGTACGGGTCTATGTCGGGTCGGGTGATCGGTATTGGGGTTGGGTCTTCTTTTTTTTTTTTTTTTCCCTTCAAATTGTGTGATCGTGAAAGGGCAAAAAAAAAAAAAAATTTGAAATAGCCGCCACTTTAATGAGCTATTAATTAATAGGGAAAAAATTACTTACTCAATTTCTCAAATCTTGTCCTGGTTTTATTTTTATTTTTAAACTTCCATATTGGAAGGATGTCCATTTTTTTATGATAATAATTTTTTTTTCTTTATTAAATTAATGTATGTCTGTCTAAGCAATATTCTTTTTGAAATTATTTTACTAATTTAGTGATTGACATTAATGCAAAAAACTAAATTCAATAATTTATTTGTTGTCGTATAAGCTTAATGGTTGTGATTTCTTGATTAGGCAACAAACTTTTACAACATCTTAACCCGCTCCTCATTGAATGAGAATGTAAAATTTACCATTTTTGTTTGCATTAGCACTAAGGCTTAGTTTGGTAATGTACTTTCCATTAATATATAAGATCATTGTTATAATTAGGACTGAAATAAAAACTTTTTAAAACAACAATTTGACTTTCACTATAGAAAATATTATTCTTAGAGTTATTTTTTTTGTAAAGTCCAATTATTTGATCGTCATTTTTTATCATTGTTCTTGGATTGACAATGGAGGATCAACACCAAACCATTTTCCAAATCCTTAGAGATTTTCATAAGTACCTTAGCTGGCAAAATCCTCCTTCACACGTAGTTACCAGCAAGAGAAGTAGCAATGATGCTAATCTAATGAAATAACTCAAGATATTTTGCTGATTGTGATTTATGTTGGTGGGAGATAACTAAATGCTTTAGATTGGTCTTTGTCTTTTCGAGGTCTTATTTATAGGGCAATTTCTTCATGGTAGCTAGCTAGTGACATTTCTATGCTTTTGATTTAGGAACATAGCATTAATTTAAGGGTAACGTTTTACATTCATTTAGGAAAATATATATATATATATATATATATATATATTAATTATTACTAGCATTTATTTAGGAATAACGTTTCATATTCATTTAAGCAAGTATGGGATGCCACTTTTATTGATCGAGAAATTATATGTCTACAACATTTTCACAATATTTTTATAACAATCCTAAGTGGTAGGTTGTTACTGGTTGTTATTATTGGGACAAAAAAGTAATCTTAGTGTTAGGTTCAAATTTGAAAACAACTAACCACCTATAATTTGTTATTAAAATATTGTAAAAATGTTGTGGACGTAGCACCTCTCTTATTAATTTCCCTATTATGGAGTTTACTTTCAACATGTATCAAATTTGGATTGATTAGGGGGAAAAATCAGATATGAACAAAAAGGTAAAAAATGCAAATTTCTTGGGATGTGTTTTGTTTCCTTCCATTGATTTTGTTTGAAACATATTTTGATGATAGAATTTTTTTTTTTTTTTTCAATTAGTAATTATACAATAATTTATGAATAATGCTAGAGATATAAATTATTTTAAAAAAATTTACAAACTTCTGATGTAGTAAGTGATTATAGGTAATTGAAAAACTAATATTAACGGTGAACTTTTTTTTTTTTTTTTTTGAGAAACAAACACACACACACACATATATATAGGGGAAGGGAGATGAATTAACGGTGAACTTAAATAAAAACCAATAAGAGGTTAACCACATCAATATTTTGTAAAAATGTTGTAAAATAGTTTGTAATTGTAGTATTAATCTAAATATCACTTTTTCATTATTCATTTATTTATTGTCATATAGGCTTAATGGTCGTGATTTCTTGATTAGGCAACAAACTTTTACAATTTTTTTCCCATGTGTACATCTTGACCCAATTCTTGTTGAATGAGAAAATAAATTTTACTATTTTTGTTTACATCAACACTAGTGCTTAGTTTGGAAATATACATTCCAATTATAAATAAGATCCTTGGTAAAATTAGGACCGAAATAAAAACTTTTTTAAACAAAAATTTGACTTTTACTATGGAAAATTTTATTGTTAGAGTTATTTCTTTTTTGTAAAGTCCAATAATTTTATCATCATTCTAACCTTCATTTGGATGCAAAGTATTTTTACTATTAGTATCATTTAGAAAATTATTCTACAATAAACCAAATTATGCTAAAAATTATATTTGGAAATATTGAAATTGCAAGACCATTACTATTTAAATAAAAGCAATATAAAAAAAATTGGCATTAAAAGTTATGGAAAAGTTTTTTTTTTTTTAAATTTAAGATTGATTGGGTCAAGTTGGACCCAAGATCGACCCAAACTCAAGGCAGACCTAAATATTGGACCTGGACCCGACCCAAGCATTCCTCCAACCCGCCCAAGACCCTTGGTAGGGACGAGTTGGGTTGCCAGGACTATGCTCAGCCCTATTTATAAGGCCGGGTCATGAATTGGGTTTGGTCGGTTTGGTTTGGTTTCTTTTTCTTCAATTTTTTTATTCTTTCTTTCCGGTCTATTCAAAGTCTTTTTGGCATGAGCTTATAAGCTCATCTTTTACTTTTAGCTTTTTTTTAGCTTTATATACAGTTTTTTAAAACCTCACTTTTTCCCTCATTTTCTCATATTTTCAAAATTTTGTAAGGTACAAGCATACTTTAGCACTGTTTCAGCTAAATAAGTTATTCCCAAACGAACCCTTAGTCTACTTCATCAATTCGGTCCAGTTCAGTCCACTTCGGTTAATTTTGGTCCAATTTGTTCAACTTCAGTTCAATTAGGTCCATTCGGTCTCTTCTGTACATCTAGTCCAATTCAGTCAATTTCAGTCCATTTGTTCTACTTCCATCCAATTTGGCACATTTTGTCAATTCAATCCACTTAGGTCTATTAATAGCCTTAAAGTTTAGAAAGACTTTCACTTAAATTTAACCGAACTGAAGTGGACTGGAATGCAACAAAAGTGTAGCAACAATAAATTTTTTGTTTAAGATTTTAGATATTACTAGTTTGAGATCTATATATATATTTTTAATAAATTTGGATTTAGAATAGGTACTCTCAATCCAAACATATCTTTTCCTTATATGTTAGTGCATAAAAATGGACAAGAGTGGACACAAATAGACGAAGTGGAGCAAATGGACAAATTATGACCAAATGGGAACAAGGTGGACCAAATAGGATTGAGATGGACCAAATAAGAACGAATGGACAGATTAGGACTAAAGTGGACATATGGACCGAATAAGACCAATGTCGATTGAATTTGACCGAAGTGGATAGAATGGACCAAATATGATCAATTTTGACGAAATAGAACCAAAGTGGACTAAATAGAACCAAAGTGAACCAAATAGAACCAAAGTGATCAATGTGAGGTCGAAACAATGCAAAACCAATCACTGAAGACGGCGATGAGCTCAGATGTTTATGAGACCTCAGCTGGTCAAACTGAGAAGGTGGGTTGCCTCGCGAAGTCATCGGTGGTGATCCAGTCCCCTGTCTCTGGTGGGTTTCGTGCCAAGGACTCACCGACGACATTGGATGGGTTTCCTCGATGAATTATGATGGTAGATAGTCTTCTTTGAGTATAATACTGAGATTGTAGTAGGGAGTTACAGTTTTTATGAAGTTGAAAATGGTGTCATGGAATGTTCGAGGATTGAATGATTCGTGGAAACGTTTGGTAATTAAAAATTTATTACGAGAGTGGAATTATGATGTAGTTTGCATTCAAGAAACTAAATTTGCTAGCATGGATTGACAGTTGGTTTGCAGCTTATGGAGTTGTCCTTATGTAGACTGGGTGGCTTTGGATGCAGATCAGACAACTGGTGGGGTTTTGATGATATGGGATAGGAAGGCTTTAGAAAAGTTTAAGGTGATGGTGGGTCATTTTTCCGTATCGGTTAGGTGGCAGGGTGTGGGGGGATGGTTTTATTTGGGCATGCTCTGGGGTTTATGGCCTGAATGATAATAACTTGAAGGGGTAGATATGGGATGAGCTGATTGGAATTCAGCAACTTTGGGAAGTTCCATGGTGTTACATAGGGGACTTTAATATCGTTCGCTTCCCAAGCGAACGGTTGGGGGGATCACGCCTTACTTCGGCTATGGAGAATTTTTCTGAGTTCATTGAGGATCTTAATTTGATAGATTTGTCATTGGAAGGAGGGAGTTATACTTGGTTTAGTCGCTCGGATCAGCATTCGATGTCTAGGATAGACAGAGCTCTAGTTTCTCATGATTGGGAGGACCACTATCCAGATGTGATTTAGTGGGTTTTATCTCGTTCTATTTCAAACCACTTCCCCATATTAGTGGAGGCAGGAGGGATATTGAGGGGGAAGAGTCCTTTTAGGTTCGAGAATATATGGTTAAAGATGGATGGGTTCACAGATAGGGTTCATTCTTGGTGGAATCGATATTCCTTCTCAGGTACTGCTAGTTTTGTGCTTGCCAAGAAGCTGAAGGCACTGAAAGAAGATATTATTCAGTGGAACCGTAGTGAGTTTGGAAATGTAGGTTGGCAGAAAAAAGAATTTTTTGAGACATTGAAATTATTGGATGCTAAGGAAGGGAAGTATGACCTTTCTGAAGTGGAGATAAGTGAGAGGGTTGTGGTGAGATCTCAAATACAGAACCTTCTCTCTTTAGAAGAAGTTTCGTGGAGACAGAAATCGAGGATGCTTTGCATTATGGAAGGAGACAACAATACCAAAGTCTTCCACAGGGTGGCTAATTCTCGGAGAAGGTATAATCATATAAGTATGTTGAAGGTGGATGAGGATATTTATGAGGACGAATCTGAGATGGTAGACCAAGTTGTAAAGTTTTATAAAAACTTGTACAAGGAAACAGAGGAGTGGAGGCCTTTTGGGGAAGGTTTGGAGTTTCATCAGATAGAGGGGCTTGAGAGGGACTGGCTTAAACGGAGGTTTGAAAAGGAGGAGATTCTTTGAGGTGTCAAAGAGTTCGAAGGAGATAAAGCTCCAGGTCCTGATGGTTTCTCTATGGCATTCTATCACCATTGTTGGAGAGTTGTGGAAAGAGATGTCTTAGCTGTGTTTGAAGAGTTTTATCAATACAATAAGTTTGAAAAATCTCTTAATGCAACTTTCATAGCCTTAATCCCCAAGAAGAATGGTGCCTCTAATAATCCAGATTTCAGACCTATTAGCTTGGTGGGGAGTGTATACAAGATCTTGGCTAAGGTTTGGCAAACCGCCTGAAAGAGGTTTTGGATTAGCTGATATCTAAGTCTTAGAATAGTTTTGTGGGTGGTAGACAGATACTTGATTAAGTTCTTATTGCTTATGAGTGTGTCGATAGTAGGGTGAAGAGTAAGATTCTGGGGGTTATTTGTAAGCTGGACATTGAGAAAGCCTATGATCATGTGAATTGGGAGGCTCTTCTAGATTTGTTGAAGAGAATGGGATTTGGAGTGAGGTGGTGTAGGTGGATCCGTACATGTATATCTACAGTCCAATTCTCTGTCTTGTTTAATGGGTCTCTAGCTGATTTTTTTTGCGATGAGGCTTTTTTTTTTTTTGGGTTTAGTGATCCTATTTTATAGCCAAAAAAAAAAAATCTTTGTCTTTATTTTTTATATATAATTTTTATTTTGAAAATCTAATTTATAAGTAGATAAAACAATTTGAAAATTAATAGGAAAGTGACCCTATTTTTTAGGCAATATTTTAGTGGGAGTTAGAGTTGTATTTTTACCAGATTGTTGTTTAGAAATATAGAGGTGTAGGGAAATTTTGGACCAAAAAATTGAGGATTCCAAACAAAGAGAACCCCTTAAATAGTAGTATGTGTGTGTGTATTATTATTATTATTATTATTATTATTATTATCTAACAGCTGAAACGTAGCATTTATTGTTGTTACGCTCTAGTTGAGTCACATCAGAGCCATGTCATTATTTTTTTTGTTTCCAATTTTTATTATATATCTTTTTAAATATTTTCTCATTTAAGGTAACTTAAAAACTTCATGATTTAAAAATTAATATATCTTTTAACCATTATTTTTATTATAAATTTTTCAAAACTCTCCCTCTCTTTTACCTCTACATCTCCCCATTAATTTCTACCTTAATATCATTCTTTCTCTACCCTTTATCTTCTTTTATTTTAATTGTTCTTATTTTCAACGTCTTACAATAAATTTGACATTTTTTTTCCATTCCATGCATGGTTTTCTCACACAAAAAATGTTACTTCTCTCTTTCTCTCAAATTTTTTTTTTCATTTTTTGTTTGATTTTTTCTTTTTATTGTATCCATACTTTAGGTTGATGAAATTTTGTGTTAATTAGAATTCTAATTTAGGTTGATGTGATTTAGTTTTGTATTTTAAGTTGTTATCTTTTATATTCTCTTTGATTGTTAAATGTTATCTTACTGCATTATACATATAGCATATAATAATATAATGCTCCTATTATTTTACATAACATGACTTCGATTATTTGATGTTTATTACTATATGATAGGGATGAAGATACTCAAACCGTCCATGGTCATCACACCAGCAGCCGTCCAGAAGATAGCGTCAAGACGAGTCTAATGGGCATGGTCGTCCTTGGACGAAAACAAACCTCCATCATTTGTCCAAGGGAGGCGCACACCCCCGTCCTGAAGGAATTGGTCCACATGAAGACCCTTGGACGAGACCTTTACACTTGGGAATTACTAAGTACACTTTACCACACCGTGACGTACGCGTAACTTCCGGTGACCATTTTATGAGAAGATATAACTCCCAAACGGTTGTAGGAGTTATCCATGAACCCCCGACCTCCTCAAATCTAGGAGAGGTTACAATTCTAATAACTGCTCCTAGAACACTATATAAACACCCGTTCAGACCAATGAAAGGTACGTTTTTACGATTCCCAAAAAGTTGGAATTCCAAAAATACAGGGAGAAAACTAACTTTGCCATCGGAGGGTTCTTGGCCGGCGATCCCGGTCACCTTTGATCGCTTTTCTTTGTCTTTCAGGCCATCAAGAAAGCAAGTGGTCCTTTCAAGTCCGAAGCATCCAGCCTACTGATTTTCTTTGCATCATCAGTTGGCGTCGTCTGTGGGAAAAAACAAAAAAACAAACGAGCACTGTTCACTGTTCTTTTCATTCGACTGTGTTTTTGTTGTCAAGGATTAGCCTTTCCCAGACAAAAGGCTGAATGGTTCAAACAAGATCAAGGGCTACTAGCCCAGGCAACCAGGAGAGTAGGGATGCATCTAGCAACCCCCTTCGCGATCGCAGGTTAGCGCCTGTCATGCAACCGCCTTCTATTCAACATATACAATCTATGGTTGCCGCTATGGCAGAACTGACACGTCAGAATCAAGAGTTGAATACGGAGGTCAACCTCAGGAGGCAGTGCCAAGATGGGCATGCGGATGGACGGGCACCGAGTTAGGAAGGTGGAGGAGAAAATGTCGAGTCTAAAAATCAAACAAGGGGTACCGCTTCAAGAAGATTGTCACACTTGGAAAAAGAGATGGACCAAATGAGAAAAATGGATGAGATGAGGGAAAACATGAGGCGGGCGAACCTAGTGGATGATATGGTTCACCGAACGGACTCCCCTTTCACGGCTTCCATCGACAGTCATCCCTACCTCCAAAACTTAAAATGCCTTCTTTGGATTCGTATGATGGAAATTGCGACCCATACGATCACATTGCTACTTTCAAGACGACCATGCACCTTCAAGGGGTCCCGGACGAAATTGTGTGTAGAGCTTTCCCCACCACACTTAAGGGACCAGCGCGGGTGTGGTTCCATAAAATACCCCCAAACTCGGTGGGATCATTTGAAGTGTTGAGTAAGTTGTTTGTCAATAATTTCATTGGAGGACAACGCCACAAGCGTTCCTCTTCTAGTCTGCTGACTATAGAGCAAGGGGAAAATGAGAGTTTGTAATCCTTTATCACCCGGTTTAATAGGGAGGCCTTGACGGTGGACGAGATGGATGACAAGTTATTACTGGCCGCTTTCCACAATGGGGTCAATTCTGACTTGTTCATTCATAAGCTCTACGAGCAGGAACCACAAACTATGGCCGAGCTCGTCCATTCGGCCCAAAATTTTATGAATGTTGAGGACGCTATCATAGCCAAGAAAAAAAAAAGAGCAGAACGCTCGGAAGCGGGTCACCATCGTTATTCAAATCAGGGACCTCGTCCAAAGAAAGCTCGGGTAGACGAGAGGAAAGATAAGGATGGTAAGAAGGCGAGTTCCTTCTCGAGGAATCAGCAATACACGCCCCTGACTATGCCACTAGAGCAGGTTCTTATGCAGATCAAGGATGATCCGTCCTTGAAGTGGCTAGATAAAATGAAAGGAGACCCTAACAAGCGTAATAGGAGCAAGTACTGCCGCTTTCACAGAGACCACGGGCATGATACGGACGAGTGCTTTGACTTGAAGCAGCAGATAGAGAATCTCATTAGACAAGGAAAGCTAAGGAACTTCCTTGGACGAGACCAAAGAGATGAGAAAATGAAAGCCAAGGTGGAAGAATCATCACGTCCCCCACTAGGAGAAATGAGGGTAATTATAGGAGAAAACTCGACAGCGCAGTCATCCAAGTCAAGGAAGACATACTTGAAGGTGGTGCAGAATATCCAGCTGTCCGGATGACCTCCTAGGACGAGGGAAGTAAACGAGCAGGCCGTTACGTTCACGGACGAGGAAGCAGGACGACTTCACCACCCACACGATGACGCGATAGTCATCACCCTACTCATTTCTGACTACATGACCAGGAGGGTGTTGATAGACAATGGCAGTTCTGCAGACATTCTCTACTACCCCGCATTTTAGCAAATGAGGCTAGGACGAGATCAGCTTTGACCAGTGAATTCGCCGTTGGTAGGATTCGGAGGAATGAAGGTGCAACCGGTGGGCACCATCACATTACCGGTGGTTGTTGGAACATATCCACAGCAGATAACCAAGGAGGTAAATTTCCTTGTTGTTGATTGTGCATCGTTATATAATGCAATTATTGGGAGACCAATTCTGAATAGCTAGAAGGCGGTAACCTCTACCTACCACTTGTCCATCAAATTTCCAACTGAGCACGGAGTAGGCCAAGTACAAGGAGATCAGTTGGCCGCCAGAGAATGCTACTTAGCTATGCTAGCGATGGACGAGTATATACAGGCAATGAGTATAGATGGGAGAAGGATCGCGGCGGAGCCCACTGAAGTATTAGAAGACGTCCCTTTGGATGAGAACCAACCTGAGAAGTTTACTAGAATTGGGGCGAGCATGGAAGAGGGGGCAAAGCACGCTTTGGTCCGGTTTCTGAAGAAAAGCCTCGATGTCTTTGCATGGAGTCATGAGGACATGCTTGGCATTGATCCGAGTGTCATTACCCATAGCCTGAACGTGTGTCCCTATTCAAAACCAGTGCGTCAGAAGAAAAGGATTTTCGCTCATGAGCGAGACAATGCCATTAAGGAAGAAGTACAGAAGTTGGTCGCCACGGAGTTCATCCGAGAAGTTTTTTTATCCAGATTGGTTAGCAAACGTGGTCATGGTCAAGAAAGCTAACGGCAAGTGGCGAATGTGCGTAGATTTCACTGATTTAAACAAGGCTTGCCCCAAGGATAGTTACCCATTGCCACGCATTGACTAGCTGGTGGACTCGATGGCAGGACACAGAGTGCTTAGCTTCATGGACGCTTTCTCAGGTTACAACCAGATACAGATGGATGAAGCGGATCAAGAGAAGACCTCATTCATTACAAGCCAAGGGTTGTATTACTACAAGGTAATGCCCTTCGGTTTGAAGAACGCAGGGGTGACTTACCAAAGGCTGGTTAACCATATGTTCCGTCCTCAAATCGGGCGAAATGTGGAGGTTTATGTAGACGACATGCTGGTAAAAAGCCAGGACGAGGATAATCATCTGGACGACCTTCAAGAGACTTTTGATACATTGCGGCGGTACAACATGAAATTAAATCCAAGCAAGTGTGCTTCGGAGTTTCGTCGGGGAAATTTTTCGGGTTCATGGTGTCGCACAGAGGAATTGAAGCAAATCCGGAAAAAATCCAGGCGATACTGAATATGGAACCACCAAAAAATATCAAGGAAGTCCAGTCTCTTACCGGACGGGTCGCCGCCCTTAACAGGTTTGTCTCGAAAGCTACTGATAAGTGTTTGCCTTTCTTTAAAGTCCTTAGGAAGGCATTTGAGTGGACGGACGAGTGTCAAAGGGCCTTCCAAGACTTGAAGACATATCTCATGACAACGCCGCTGCTGAGTCCGTCTGTACGTGGAGAAGAGCTGTATTTATACTTGGCAGTGTCCCCACACGCAGTAAGCTCAGCTTTGGTCAGAAAAGAGGGGAGAATCCAGAATCCGGTCTATTACACAAGCCGTGCAATGAGAGGAGCAGAAGGACGATACCCGATGATGGAGAAACTAGCCTTTGCATTGATCACGGCTTCTAGGAAGCTGAGGCATTATTTCCAGGCTCACATCATCAACGTCCTAACAGACCATCCCATGAAGAAGGCAATGAACAAGTTGGAAGCTGCTGGACGGCTAGAACAGTGGGCTATTGAGCTTAGCGAGTTTGATATCAGATACCTCCCAAGGAGTGCGATAAAGGCGCAGACATTAGTAGATTTCATCGCAGAGTTCACCCCCAGCCAGGGCGACCTGGACAAGGACGAAGGAATTGAAAGGTGGGTGATTAATGTAGACGGATCGTCCACACTGTATGCAGGAGGGATTGGAGTTATACTGAAGTCCCCCGAGGGTGACAAGCTGAAGTACGCGGCCTGTCCACAGTATCAAACCACCAACAACGAGGCTGAGTATGAAGCACTACTTAAAGGATTGGAATTGGCTAAGTCCTTAGGGGCAGAGTCGATAACAATCAGAGGAGATTCTCAGCTAGTCATCAACCAAGTAAATGGAATGTGTGATACTAAGGAGGACCGGATGAAGAAATACCTCAGCAGAGTGAAACGACTCGCACGAAAGTTTTCAGCGATAAGTTTTGTTCAACTCCCCAGGGAGGAGAATATGGAGGCAGATGCCTTAGCAAAAGGAGCTTCGGCAGGAGTTACGGACGAGTACGACAACGTCCAATATATGCCAAGCATAGACATTCCTGACATACAGCAGATAGGAGGAGGAGAAAATTGGATGAGTCCAATAGTAATTTATCTTAAAGATAGAAGGCTTCCAGAGGACAAAGATGAAGCTAAGAAATTGAGGGTCAGGGCAGCCAAGTACGTCCTCATAAATGAAGTGCTGTACAAGCGAGGTTTTTCTCAACCTTATTTAAGGTGCTTGGCTCTTGACGAGTCAAATTATGTTTTGAGGGAAGTCCATGAAGAAGCATGTGGAAATCATTCAGGGGCGAGATCACTAGTCCATAAGATCGTCCGTGCCGGCTACTATTGGCCTACAATGCAGACAAATGCTAAAGCCTATGTCAAGGTATATGACCAGTGTCAGCGCTATAACAATGTACCTAGACGACCGTTAGAGTACCAGACCCCAATGATGGCCTCGTGGCCCTTTGCATAGTGGGGACTGGATATCCTAGGTCCCTTCCCCATGGGAACCAGACAAATGAAGTTTTTGGTGGTAGGAATCGATTACTTTACCAAGTGGGTAGAAGCCGAGCCTCTTGCTGCAATCACTCAGCAAAACGTGAAAAATTTTGTATGGAAGAATATTCTATGTAGGTTTGGAGTACCTAGGGTATTAGTATCGGACAACGGACGTCAATTCGACAACGCACCCTTCAGGGACTTTTGCAATCATTTTGGGAACAAGAGTCACTATTCCTCGCCCTCCCATCCACAGGCAAATGGACAAGCAGAAGTAGCAAATCGATCCCTGCTAAAAATCATCAAGACTCAGCTTGAGGGGGCAAAAGGGATATGGCCAGACGAGCTACCAGGTGTTCTTTGGGCCTATAGGACGACTGTACGAACTCCGACAGGAGAAACCCCCTTTAAACTAGCCTATGGAAGTGAAGTTGTCATACCAGCAGAAGTTCATATGGCTAGTCACCAAGTGATGGAGTATCAGGAGAAGAGAATGGGGAACAACTTCGTCTTGACCTCGATCTTGTTGACGAGGTAAGAATGGATGCGGAGCAAAGGACAGCAAGTTACAAAAATCTTATGGCCAAACAGCATGATACCATGGTGAAACCCAGACGGTTCAGTGTGGGGGACCTTATCCTCAAAAGAGTCTCCTTGGCAACTAGGAACCCAGCTCATGGAAAATTGGGACCCAATTGGGAAGGACCCTACAAGGTAATCAACTGCAAGAGGCAGGGGTCTTACTACCTGGAAGCTCTGGACGGGCGGAAGTTAGAGCATCCCTGGAACGTGGAGCATCTGAGGAGGTACTATCAGTGATAAGCAAGGACGAGGGAAGTCAGTGACAAAGTTACAGCTATGATTTGCATGTTCGCTTATATTTATTGTTGTGTTCTTACTACTACAATGGTGTGTATTAAGAATAAAAAGTGCATTAATTCTTAAACTTTTGCACCATTTTACAGGCCAGCTTATGAAAGACAAGGCTATGTATTTCCTAAAGTATTTTAATAAGGCACTAGCTTATAAGCGTGTGCCACACCTGTGGACAATGTTCATATAATAATATGGTTTGGATTTCTAATGTATTCAATGCATAAATCTAATTTCTATAGTAATACCCACAAGGGGGGCAAAAGCCTAAGACGAATTAAAATCTCTGGACGCAGTAATGCTCGTCCAAGCTTTCCTTTAAATAAGCATAAAGCAAATCTAGACGCAGTAATACTTGTCCAAGCTTTTCTTTAAATAAGGATAAATAAATAAATAAATAAATAAAAAGGCCAAGGCATACTCGTCCAAGCATTCCTTGAAATAAGGATAAAGCAAAGAGAAAAAAGCTAAGGCATGCTCGTCCAAGATTTCCTTTAAATGAGTATAAAGCAAAAAGAAAAGGCTAAGGCCCACTCGTCTAAGAAAGAAAGTAGGCATTAAGGCATAACATTCCAAAGACGAGCAGCTAGTCAACACAAGTAAAACCTAAACGTTATGAACTCCTTGTGAGAAGACGAGTAATAATTGCCTAAAGGACAAGCAAAAGTAATGCAGTCATCATTATCATCCTAAGTGGGTCGTCCATAAAGAAATCGCATAGACGATCATTCAACACTTAAAACATTGTTTAAAAGACAATTGCATAAATGGTAACAACAATGTATAAGCTCGTCCATACAATAGGTAACAGATAAAGAAAATATTCTTTAGTCTAAAGAGAGTAGACGACCACCGTCCAAAAACCCTTATAAAATAAGCCTTAAAAGGCAATTGTTAATAAACTCGTCCAAAACACTCTAGATGAGGTAATTGTACTTGAATACATTTTAAATAATAAAAAAAATAAAAATAAAAAAACCAAACAACAATAGCACTAGTTTAAAAAAAAAATCTTCAAGAAAGGGGGGCATTAATGTTGGGGTCATCCTGAACTGGTTTGGTGGAAGCGTCGTCCTCGATGTTGACATCGTCTGAGCCTGTGTGAAGGAGAGAACTTGTAGTAGCACCAAGGTTGAGTTTAATGGTGCTAAAGTCAACTCCAGGAAAGTTGTCTATAGCGCCCATCCCAAAATCTTCAAACCTTGCTGCATAGTTCGTGTCTAGCAGGTCAGTGAACTCCTTGGACGCTTTGAACTCTTCCACTGTCTCGTCTTTAGCTTTCTTGAGAAGAAGACTCAGCTCGTCATTCTTCTTTTGAAGAAGGTCGAGACGGTCGTCCTTCCTAGCAACATCGGATTTCAGCTCCCCCACCAAAGCCTTCAACTCCTCAGCCTCGTCCTTGACCTTGTTTGCCACCTCGGCCCAAGTCCTGCAGTCGTTCTTGATCTCTTCTATTCTTTTCTCTAGAAGGATCCTCGTCCTGTCCATCTCTGTGGCCTGCCTGGACGCAGCTATGAACTTTGACATTGCCTACATGGAAGATAAGAGGGTTCAAGAGATAAAAATAACATTGGATAACATGGTCAAACCAAGACGAGGCAAAAATGGTCACCTTAAAAAGATCGTGAATGCCGGAGTGCTCAAACTTCTTCAAAGACATGTCGTAGCACGCAGCCACGTCCTCGCCTTTCACAGTTTCTTGGAATCGTTCCCAAGCCAAATCCTCGTTCTCCAACAAATTTGTAGAAATCCTTTGAGGAGGCTGGGATGAATCAGGGGCAGGGGACTTGGACGGAGTGTCGCTCACAGGCGTAGACGAGTCGATATCAATGACTGGGACGGACGGCTGGGAGGAAGGAGGATCAGGCCTAGCAGTTTCGGGCCTGGACGACCCATGCTTGGCCTTCTTTCCCGACGATTGGGCAAGCTAGCCAAGTCCAAGTGCTTGGACAAGCTTTTCCTCTTGTCTCCAGCAGCAGGACGAGGCTGGGGTTGAACTTCAGGTCTAGCCGCCACGTCGACCACCTCCTTTCTCTTATTTCCCTTCATGGTTGCCATTCCTGAAAAAACACGTGAACACATATATATACAAATAAATAAATAATAATAATAAAATAAAAATGAAAAATACATATATATTAAAGAAAAGCACTCACGTCTACGGACGGTTTGTTCGTGCGCTAGGGCTTCGACGGACGGATCAGGGCCAAGTCCCCACCTGTGTAGGTGTTGAAGGGTCACCAACGAGTGAAAATCTCTCTCGGAGTGTAGATGAGCCCAGTGGACGTGATCACGGTGGAACTTGCTCAAAGAAGGACGTCCAACAGCTGAAAAAGGAAGTGGGAAATTAAGGTTAGACCACTGTATGAAATATGACAAAACAAATAATAAAAAACGAAGGAAAAAATATAACATACCTTCTGGACGAAGGTTCCCTAATTCTCCAGTATAAGGGGCAAATGCATCTCTACCAATCTCGATAGGATGCCCCGCCCAGAAACCAGAGACAAAGAAAAACTCTGTCTTCTAGTTTTTGTCAGACGAAGGTAAAGACTTAATCAATCTACAGTCATTGCCCCTAGCTGTAAACTGATAAAGCCTAGAGATTGACTTATCTCGGAGGGTTTATAGCAGTACAGGAACTTGTCCACGGTGATAGGACGGTTCCCATCAAATACCTCCCTCTATAAGACTTGCATAGAGACAATTAGTCTCCACGCGTTAGGGTTAAGTTGACACACTCTCAAACCCAGCCTAGTGAGTAATTCCCTAACAAAGGCATTTAAAGGAAATCTAAGCCCCCCTAACAGGTAAGCTTCGTAGACACCTATCCTAAAACGGGGTTGACAACACCATTCCCCTCGGACGGCTAACCTAGGGTTCAGATCGTCTGGGATTTGGAACCAGCTCCTAAGAGCGTCTAACCTCCTCTCATCCGTCTTGGAAGGGATTTCAATGGCACAACTATATACTGTTTCTTCTTCGTCCAAAGGGGAGGACGGCGGGGTGCTTGTCGAGGTATCAGCCCCCAAGGCTATCCTCGTCCTAATATTCTCCTGAAAGGTCTCGACGAGAATTCTAGGAACACCAGAGGTGTATTCCTCTGTTGTGTGACCACTACTACTACTGTCACCACTAGAGGTACTATAACTAGAAGAATCGTGATACTCATCTATGGCCTTGACTACACTGTCGCTAGACAAACAGGAAGCCATTGAAGACGCCCTAACACTTAGAAAGGAAAGTTTGAGAGTTAGAGTAAAGGGAGTACCTGGCTCTAAACGAGAGATACTAAGGACGCAGGGAATACTCCTAGACGAGGCGACGGACAAGAATGTCAAAACAGAAAATCTGAAAAAGTGAGAGGGGCATAAGAGGGAAACCACTATTTATAGGTGGAAAAGTCTCGGTAATCGCAATGACGAAACCAATGAGAAAGTAACACGTGGCATCTGCCTCGAGAAAGTAAGTCGACATAACCAACCCCCTATGAAATGGTGACACGTGGCACGCTTCTTAAAAAAATAATAAATAAATAAAAAATAAAAAAACTCGTCCTAAAGTTGGGTAATATGCTGCATGTCCCCTGGACGAGGGGGCAACTGATAGGGATGAAGATACTCAGACCGTCCATGGTCATCACACCAGCAGCCGTCCAGAAGGTAGCGTCAAGACGAGTCTAACGGGCATGGTCGTCCTTGGACGAAAACAAACCTCCATCATTCGTCCAAGGGAGGTGCAGACCCCCGTCCTGAAGGAATTGGTCCACATGAAGACCCTTGGACGAGACCTTTACACTTGAGAATTACTAAGTACATTTTACCACACCGTGACTTACGCGTAACTTCTGGTGACCATTTTATGAGAAGATATAACTCCCAAACGGTTGTAGGAGTTATCCATGAACCCCCGACCTCCTCAAGTCTAGGAGAGGTTACAATTCCAATAACTGCTCCTAGAACAATATATAAACACCCGTTCAGACCAATGAAAGGTACGTTTTTATGATTCCCAAAAAGTTGGAATTCCAAAAATACAGGGAGAAAACTAACTTTGCCATCGGAGGGTTCTTGACCGGCAATCCCGGTCACCTTTGATCGCTTTTCTTTGTCTTTCAGGCCATCAAGAAAGCAAGTGGTCCTTTGAAGTCCGAAGCATCCAGCCTACTGATTTTCTTTGCATCATCACTATATATTTTATTTTTCCTCTTTTTTCTTCTCATCTTATTTTATTCAACATTTAAATTCTGTCACATCTTCCAGATTATTAAATTATGCAGCACAAATCAAGAAAATGGCTAGACACGCACCTGCCTTCCTTCACAAAAATCAAAATATTTGTGTGATAGCACTCTTTGAATGTGTCTAGGCCTATAGATTGAGCAATTTGTAGACTTAAAAGGCTATTGAGAATGGACTTTTGATTCAAGACTAAAAAAATATGGACTACTACATATCATTTAGATTAAAACCTTTATCATAGATATATTAATTTTTTTGCCACAAATTTAAATCACGCGAACTTAATAGTTTTATATTATATAATGCATCATATTGTATATCTTTAAGTGTATCCATGCATATGTATGGGGTTACAAGCTAGTATATATAAAAGGAGAAACTTCATGTGGGAGAACATAAAGTTCTTCCATGTGGCACTCTCCTTAAGGATTCTCTCACATTAAAAGATAATGATATTATTTTTACTAAATAGATACTAATTTAATGATAATAACTCTTTGTTTCCTTTGGTTCATTGTTTCAAGACGATATACCAATTAAAAGATAATAACTCATTGTTATCTTTAGTTCATTGTTTCCAGACTTTTCCTTACTTTTCTCACAATATTAAACGAACAATTTCCCTTGTATTTCTCTCTTAGCCCAATCGTAAGTCTAGGTTTTTTATTCTTTGGTCTTTTTGGTGGGCCTTTGGGCCTTGCTTTTTATTGGACTTTCCTCCTCATGAGCTTTTGGGTACAAATTTGCAAAAATGGGCATCGACACTCTCTATTAACCTATTATTGTAATAATTTATAGCTCTAAGGCATGTACTTGGCAATTTGCCATGTAATTTATAAAATGTTGTATGTATATATGATGAAGATTTTAAAGATTTATGGGGGCTACTTCTTTTATTATTAAACATTGCCATGGACAGTGGTATTTTTTTTTCTTTTATGTTGAGGTCTATGATTTCTTAAAATTTGTAAAAGTATTTGCCTCATTTCCTTTCTTACAATTCATGACAATGCACCACATAACAAAGAATACCCAGCTTTGGAATTGAAAAAGCGGGTAGGGACTAGGGTTTAGTTTGAATTTAGTTTTACTAACAAACTTTGTAGATTAGTTATAACTAACAATAATAGTATTGATGAACCCAATGGATTATAGGATAATTTCTTTCAAATTTTTTGAAAATGGACCGCAAATCACACGGGATATCGGCCAGTTGTATTGAATTGCACAACTAATTGATGAATTGAAAAATAGAATTGTAAACTTGAGTGTAATTCTTTTCATTACAATGGAATGATTCGAATATCTTAGAGCGTTGTTTGTACTTGCCACTTGCATTACATTCAATTGTTGTTACTTTTCCTCTAAGTTATGACTTTACTAAACATTATTCATATAAAAGAGGCTAGGTCCCTATTGTTATGGACTTTTATTTATAAATTGAAGTACATTTGTAGCTGATATCAAAGTTTCTTTATGTTATTGAAATAAATTTTGCGTTGATACATATGCAAATTTGTGACACAATGAGAGGTCTTACGTTTGCTTCCAAAGCTGCATCATATGCGTTTCAAAACAATAAGGAGTAGATCTTCTTCATTGTATTTTGACTCCAACAAGTCGATAAACTCTTCTTGGTTCTTACAAAATCGATCAAACAATTCATCAGTAATCTCAGCTCCAAAATGTTTGCTTATTATACCCTCCATGCTAGTTCTTAGGTGCATCGCGCATGCCTGGACATAGAGGCCATCAACTCTTGCCCAAGGTAGTGTTATCTCCATTCTTTCAGTATGTGTTTGGGTACTGATGTTGCGTCCAGCGTTTCACTTTTTTTTTTTTTTCTTTTTTGACTAGCGCCTCTTGCACTGTTCATGGGACATGAACAGTGCATTAAAGCAAAGTTACAGTACATTCAGCAGTGAACAGTAACTCAGAAATTATTTTTTTATTGCTTTCAGCAATAAGTTTTTAGTTTTCAGCAAAATAAGTGGTATCCAAACATATACTCAATGCTAAAATACTCATTTCTTTCCACGAGTTGCGTCATCTCCTTGGGTGAGGCAAAATACACAGCCTGTAACTCACCCTGCAATTCCTCTAAAGGGGAGGATGACACAAGTAACTAACGAGCGACCACCACCTTACAGCTAGAGAGCCAGGATTAAAGACAGACTACTATAAAGGAAGGGAAAAACCCCACTAAGAAGGGGGGGGGGGGGAGAGAGAGAAAAAAAAAAGGGAGTTAACTAAACTAAGACTTGAGTTGTAGCTTGCTCAGAAATACCTTCCTTAGCCAGCAGAGGGAGCATTAATATAAGGCTTCTTCTTTTTTTCTTCTTTGCTTAATCCAATTGGGTTTTTCTTTCCAATTTATCTTTGTGCTAGGCCAGCTTGCCCCAAGTCAGACCCTACGCCTAGGAATCCATGAGTTGGCCTGTCATTCCCATCAAGAAAATCAAACTTCAATAACTATGTCATTAATCAATTGTTTAAATTTCAAGTTTTTTTTTGTAATCTAAAATTATTCATAAAAGATAAGTTTATGGATTGAAAAGTAAATAACATCCGATTAGCACGAAATTTAACGTGTGTAAACAAAATGTAATCTAATGATTAAATTTTCAAAATATGTAGTCATGTTAAATTTTTGGTAGTTGTAGCCTTAGGCTACAACCAAGTTTTAGCTAAACTTTTTCTATATGAAAAACTTTCCTTGTGTTTAGTTTCTTTGCCAATAGTTTTTTTTTTTTTTTTTTTTTTGAGAAACACTTTTTTTGGCAATAGTTAACATAAAAATTAACCATTAAATATTAAATATTTTTTAATTAAGGCCGGCTCAACTATAGATGCAACTGATGCAATCGCCTAAGGCCCCCAAATAAAAGAAGGCCCTCACTTGTAAAAAAAAAATTATATATATATATACACAATATTTATCTATATATTTTAATTATGAAAAAAATATTTTTTTAATCTTTTTATTGATCAATAAAATGTATTAAAAAGATCCAGTTGTATCCTAAAATGCAGAATATTAAAAAAGCTCCATTATATCACTATTCCAAATTTTATTTTTAGTCAGTACACAATCATTGCACACACAGTTGACAACAATGACAAGACAGCACATTGGCACACAAAAGCCATAGCCACACCAAAGCTCACTACTGGCTGGCCACACACACTAACCCATGACCCACACTCAGAGAGGGTTTGGATACAGCTTTTTTTTGTTGCGTCCACGTTTTGCTTTTTTTTTTTTTTTCTCTGCTGCGGGGGGACAAGCGCGCAGTGCGCGCACTGTGCGCGTATTGTGCGTGTACTGTGCGCGCACTGTTCACGTACTTTTTTAGTAATTTTTTATTAAAAATGGGTCCCGTAACACTATTCACACTTTTAAAAATTATTTTGCTACAGTGTTTTCTGTTTTCAGTTTTCAGCAATAAGTTCTATCCAAACGAACCCTCAGAATGCGTTTGGATTCAGCGTTTTGGCGTCTGCGTTTCTCCTTCAGCATTTTGCCTCTTTTTTTTTTTTTTTTTCCCCAGCCACACTTGTTGACTTCCTGCGTTTCACTTTTTTTTTTTCCTGCAGCAGCATGCTTTTCAGGGGACAACGGCTACTGTTTATGAACAGTAGCCGTATATTCTTGACTTCTCAGCTATTTTCTGCCTTGAACAGTGCATTCGTGCACTGCTCACGGACCCACAAATTTCATTTTCAGTTATTTTTTTATAAAAAATGGGTCCCACAATACTATTCACACATTTAAAAATTATTTTGCTACAGTGTTTTCAGTTTTCAGTTTTCAGCAATAAGTTCTATCCAAACAGACCCTCAATCTCAATGTATACTCAGCATAACATCCACTGCACTGTACACGTATCTTTTAGAATTTTATGTTTTACTTTATCAATTATTATAAGTTATCACACCAATTAATAATTTGATGTATATCATATCAACCTATTTGTATTATACTGAATGCTAATAGATGAAAAATACTCCAATTAATGTACTTAACTATTTAAAAATGCTTCCCCCTCAAAAAAAAAAAAAAATTTAAAATGCTAGATTTTTTTCCAAATGCATATATTGGTTATAGAATATTACTTAAAATACCTATTATGGTTGAATCTATAGAAAGAAGTTTTTCAAAACTTTTTTTTTTTTATATAAGATAGAATTCCTACTCTAGCCTAATCTAAGTGTATATGTGTGTGAAGCTTCCTCCTGGAGAGTTGAACCCCAGCCCTTGCCCCCTACACCCCACAAGCACTTATACTTGTGAAGTGACCAACGCACCAAGGGTATGAGGTGGTAAGTTTTTCAAAACTAAAATCTTCTTTAAGGTTTACTATGTTACAAGAAAGATTAAGTGGATTATCCATATTATCAATTAAAAAATAAATGTTAGAGGAACTTAAATATAAAAACTTAATTAGTAATTTTGCATCTCAAAAAGTAAGAAAAATAGATTTTAAATAAAAAATAAAAAAGGCTCCGTTTAAAATTTTTGCCTTAGGTTCCCAAAGTTGTTAAGCCGGCCCTGTTTTGAATTCATTAAAATTAATCTTAACTATTTACATTTCCTAATATCTATACTATTATTTAAAGGATTTCCCTTGTTTGGACCAGATATTTTGTTGGTTCAAAAATGCCCCCAAAACTCCTAAGTTTAAGTACAGACAAAACTAAAAGATAGTCGGGTAAAAATACATATCTAACTTGCACTAAAACATTGCCCACAAAATATGAACACTCTCTATTCGAGTATTTGAAATGCTCCAACTACTTGAACTTACGTTTTCAAAAAAAAAATCACTTTTTTTTTTTACCTTTAATAAGCCTTAACCGTTTCACATCAACAAAAAATTATTAACCTTTAAAAAAAATATAAGAGCCTTTAAGCACGCACGTGAGTGTGTGCTTAGAGGCTAGTATATATAACCAACATTGTAATATTTATTCTAAAAGCTTACTTATAGGATATATACATTTATTTTGTTATATTAATAATTTCTCTAAGGCTTATATGAGAAATGTATAAATTATTTGAAGTATGTTATTCTTCCTCAAATTTAGTTACTTTTGTAGCAATTGAAACAATATCCAATAAAAGAAAAAATAATTTTAATGACGCACAATAAAAAATGTAAAAAAGATTCATAATAATTGAATGATATTGTATTTTTAATTTATCAAAATGATATTTGCATTCTTGAGTAGGCAAAAAGCATGTCTATATATATCATGCAATTATTAAATTTGTAAACAAATATCGTATGATCAAATCATTATAACACTCTTATTGTCTTTCTATTTTGTCTATAAAATAAAATACTAAAGATTACAATATTTTACCAAAAAACTTATTGAAATATTGGAGAAAACTAATAATAAATATATCGCACATCATGTATTTTAGTCTTAAAGAGCTAAAAATGTTAGAATCACCAATAATTACTTCTTCTGGGGTAGAAAAGGCCACTACCGTATGAAACCAGATCCTGGCATCGATTTCATTAGTTGCCACATGTGCGAGGTGAAGAGACTCAAGCTAGATGATTTTACGGAGCGGATTTAGTACTAGCGTCGTTCTTCCCCTATTATAGAGTGGCATGGTTCTCAGCTTCTTCGGATTCCGGTGGGTTGGGGTTGGAATTAAAATTCAGGTTGAGGTTGGGGTTGTTGTTGGAATTTGGGTTAGGATAATAATTAAGTAATGACTTAAAACAAAAGATTACTTATAGGATAAATACATTTATTTTGTTATATTAATAATTTCTCTAAGGCTTATATGAGAAATATATAAATTATTTGAAGTATGTAATTCTTCCTCAAATTTAGTTACTTTTGTAGCAATTGAAACAATATCCAATAAAAGAAAAAAATAATTTTAATGACGCACAATAAAAAATGTAAAAATGATTCATAATAATTGAATGATATTTGTATTTTTAATTTATCAAAATGATATTTGCATTCGTGAGTAGGCATAAAGCATGTCTATATATATATATCTATTTGTCTTTCTATTTTGTCTAAACTCATAGTTTCTAAAAAGTCATTGGTTAAGTTGAGCCAAACCATTGGTCCATCTCCGTATAGACCCTCTCAAGTTACAAGCCAGCGCTACCCAGCTCGGTGATCTAGAGGGCACGTGACAACTATTATAAAGTTATGTAGTAGATGTAAGCTAAGCAGCCTGGGACAATTAAAAAAAAAAAAAAAAATTATTCAAGGGGCATAAGTGACAGCATATGACTACCTACATGAACACTCATCATCCCTCCGGTAGGATTCACCTGGATTCTTGAACTTTTGGTTGTTTGTGATAGTTTTTACTGTGCTTGAATGGAAAAGATACATTATTTCTCATCAGATTTGTTACAGCATTACACTGAGTAGTTAAAATCCAAGCTACTTTGATACAGAGGAGAACATTTGAAGTTGTGATTGCTCAGATAGATTTGATAATTATGCGAGACGTGTTATGCTAATGATCCGGATGTTTGAGATGAATTCAATGTGATTCAGGAGTATGCAATCATTTACCAACAAAGAAAAAAACAAAAATAAAATAATGTTTTTTTAAAAAAAATTAGGTTAGCTAGGATTTTTTTTTTTTTTTGTTGAAATTAGAGCATTCACAGTGGTGATACTAAAAATTTTAGCTTTTAGTACCTCAATAAGCTATAATCTATTTTATCACTTTACTTTACAATACATTTAATATCAAATGTTCTATTTTTTTTATCACTTCATTTAAAATAATATAAACAACTCATTAAAAAAATAAAAGAAGAGAGAGAATTTGAGTTTTTTAATTGAAAGAAGAGATATAATCTTAATAAAATGTTGTATATTATTTTTAACAACTTGCTATAATCAATTGGTATTTATACTCGTTTACTACAGTTGTAAAAAATTTAGCTTTAGTTTCTCTAATAATACATTATTTTTTTGTTCTTTGATGGTAAAATGGTTTTTTTTTTTTGCTGGTAATCATCATTGTGAATGTTTTTATTTTTTGTTAAATTTTTGGGTTGGATATTTGCTATTTGGGTGAGGCTACCGAGGTTTATTGTGAAGAAGGGGTCCAAGGATTTGGAAGGGGGGCCAGCTACAAAATGAAATATATAATAACTATAATAAATTTTTAAAAAATAAATAAATAATTGGACCTAGGGGGAGCCCGGTTCCCCTTGGGCCCCCATTTGGGTCCATCCCCAATTGAACTGTTGTACAATTTAAATTTCAAACTCAAATAATATGTACTAGCCTCTAAGCAGGCACAACGCATATGCTCAGATGCTCTCTATTTTTTTGGGTAAAAGTTAATAATTTGCATGTATTATAATTTGAAAAATCTCATCTTTTTTTTTCAAACAAATAAAAAGGACTAGCCTTATCACACGTGCTCTACATGTGCAATGAGGATCTTTTTATTATTATTTTGATTTTAATGTAATTTTTTAATTTAAATTTATCTATTGTTAGTGAGGTTATATAGGAAAGAATTTTTAAGAAACTAAAATTTAAGATTTGAAATGAAGTAAATTGTTGGTTTAATATTTGCTACTTTTTGGGGAAAAAATGTATCAAATATGCGTGAGATATATTTAAATAGAAAGTATGCTAATTTTTAGGAAAAAAGTTTCTCCTGTAGTTTTTTTTTTTTAATTATACTGAATTACAATTTTAACCCCATTTTTTATTTTTTGAGAATAAAGAGTATTTAATTAGATTAAGGGTATTTTTGACATTTTTTGAAACCATAAATAACTTTCTGAATCCTTTTAATAATAATAATAATAATAATAATAATAATAAGGACAAAGTATAGTTAAAAAATTGGTTGTAGCCTAAGGTTACAACTTCATTTAAAAAAATTGACATTATTACATATTTTGAAAATCTAACCTTTTTTTTTTATACAAGATAAAAATTCTACTCTAGCATAATCTAAGTGTATATATGTGTGAAGCTCCCTCCTAGAGACTTGAACTCCGATCATTGCCCTTCACACTCCACAAGCACTTATACTTGTAGAGTGAGAAAATATAACTATTGGATTGCATGTTTTTTATTCTCTTAATATACATGTCAAATTTTGTGTCAATCGGATATTATTTACTATTTAATCTATAAGCTTATATTTTATGCATAATTTTAAACTAAAAAAACTTGTAATTTTAACAACTTATTGATTTTAAATTTTCTAAAAATTTTGTAAGCGTGGAGGATATAAGAAGAAAATGTAATACAATGGCGGATTTGTCAAAATTTATATTCAATAAAAAGATATTGAATAAGGTCGTATCCTTAGGTTACAACCAATTTTGTAGTTAAACTTTATTCTAATAATAATAATGTTGGTGCAAACACAATGGTAATGGAAATAACACAAAAAGAAACTGAATAATACTTCTGAATTTTTATTAATTTAAAGAAATGGATTACACAACACTATTTGGACTGAGGCGCGGCACTCGCTCTCTTTAAGGAGATTCAAGCCCTTGGTTAACTAAACTTTGTAACCGGCTGTGGCGGCTCTAGGAATTTTGTTTAGGGGGTTCATTAAAAAATTTTAATAAAAAAGAACTTGAATATATCGAGTTACCAACAAAAAATAAAATAAAATAATAATCCATAAAGTTTTATAATTTCCTTCTACAAGTATTCAAATCTTGAATTATGAGTATCTATCGCCTATGTGGGTAGGTATGAGCCTACAATCATTTTATTTTGTTAAGTTTATCTAACATTTTTATTTTTATACAATTTTTATTATCTATTTGTTATTGTTTTTATAAAAATATTTTAAACTAAATGACTAAACTAAACTCATTGGTTTTGTATTAATTATTGATGCACACAACCACACACATTCATACATAAAATTATACACTAGAGTCTACTTAACTAGTCAAATGCTTGGACAATCACTAACTTTACTATTTTTTTTCTTAAATTTTACTAACTTTATAACAAAAAGTTATTATAACATGATAACAATACACACACATGTAACAAATTATCTCTATTTCCTAATTATTAAATTATAAAAATTTATATTATATTTATATTGTACACACAAACATCCACACACATCATAATTTACACAAATAATATTATAACAAAAAGTAATGCACACAATCAATATTAGACACACTCACACACATAATATATATTTATAAAAAATAGTGACTTACAATTCACAAACACTTACTCTTTATTCTTAGAGCTGGAAATACTTGTAATAAAGGTGTGTAAAATTTAAGTCAGGGTGTGCAAAAATACTTTTAAGAAAAAATTTATAGTATTAAACTAACAAAAAATATATATTTTATATATAATTTTTTTTTTTGAAGTCAGGGGGTTCATTTGAACCCCCTGAGAATAATGTAGAGTCGCCTCTGATAACCGGTGCAGACCGTCGCTGACTTGTCTCCCCCAGGATACAACAACCCAACAAGTGTCGTATGGCTAGAACAACCTCTGCACAAAGTGTTCAAGCCCAAAACTCCACCAAAAAGAACACCCTTCCTTGCCAAGAATCTCTCTCTATATATATATTTTTTTAGTGTATATTGCAGTAACTTAGATTGTGTCTAAATGGGTCTATTTATAGGCTCAATGGACCTTACGAAATTACTACCCAAATTAATATGATTAATTAGGTCCATTATTCTGATATAGTGGGTGTTACAAGATTAATTGTTGGATATTATTCTGATGGACTAGAGTTACACAATTAATGGTAAGATAAGGAGTTTTCTGAATAATGAAAATGCCCAAACGGATAGTCCATTAAATGGGTTAATGGCTCATTATTTTCCATAACAAAAATGGAATATTAATTCGGGTCATTTACTCACTAACGGATATGGTAATTACTCTGAATGGGCTGTCAAGTAGGAGGATCCAATGGGCTGATTCATTTCCAAATTTGACACCTCCACCCTTCACCTCCTCCTTGTGCACGTATCTGGCCCAATATTTGAGACAATTCATGTTAGCCCATTAATCACGACAATTAAAAAGAACAAAATAGTCTCTCTCCTTTTCAATGTGGGATTAAACATTTTCACTAACTCCTCATCTTCCACATTCACTCCCACATCTTTACATTTATGTTATATCATTTATTCATTTTAATTATTTAATATTAAAATGCTCCAACAATCCCCCACTCATTTTAATATTAAATTTTTAGTTAAAGAGAGATTACCAGGCAAAGATGGGTCACTATGCATCATGAAAGTGTGCTCTGCATTGAACCTTCACTTAGTAAAATAGTGATCTCAACTCCAAAGTCGTAGTAGTCTCCGACTTGAACTAGGACTGCTTTAGGGAAATTAAGCGTCACTGCTTACACATAGCAACCCAAGTGTTGACATGAGCTTTTATAACTAGCACTTTACGGCCATGTGATGATCTTGATTTCATGAGTGTATTTGAGATTAAGTCCAAATCTCATAGAGAGTGGCCTCACCCCCACACTCACATAGGTGAAATTTTGTCAAGGGTGCTCCTGTAATTCTATCACCCCACTCATACGAGCTACAAATTTCATTAAGAGTTTTTTACTCAACCTCTCCACATTACAGGATAAATGCACTTACATCATAGGGATGAACAATTAAAAAATTATTTACAGAATAAATAATTAAAAAAAATAAATTGTGCATTTCTTACGACCATCGTATGATTCGTTTTTCCCATTGAACCCAATTATCAGGATCTCTGGTCTTTGGGTTGGGTATCCTCATACATGGCTCATGATTCTATGGACTTTAGTCTCATCCCTCTCGATGTATTCCAAACTCTATCTTTTGCCAAGGCCTTGGTAAATGGATCTGCAAGATTATCATTAGATTTAATATAATCTACAGTTATGATGCCACTACTCAAATAAGATCGCACGGTACTGTGCTTTCTTCTTATAGGTCTGGATTTTCCGCTGTAGTAACGGTTTTTAACTCTACCAATTGCGGCAGTGCTATCACAATGAATTAATATGGGTGGAATTGGCTTTTCCCAAAGTGGAATTTCATATAACAAATCTCTAAGCCAATTTGCCTCTTCACTAGCTGAAGCTAATGCTATTAATTCAGCTTCCATTGTTGAATTAGCAATTATTGTTTGCTTTTTAGATTTCCAACAAATGGCACCACTACCTAAGGTAAAAATATAACCAGTGTAGAGAGAGAATCACCTGACAAAGTATTCCAATCAGCATCACTAAAACCTTCAATCACAGCAGGGTATTTTTTATAAAACAAGCCATAACTTTTAGTACCAATTAAATATCTCATGACTCGCTCAATAGCTAGCCAATGATCTTTACTGGGCTTGCTAGTAAACCTGCTTAGCACTCCTCCTGTATATGCAATGTCAGGTCTAGTACAATCAGTAGCATAACGCAAACTACCAATGATGCTAGCATAATCCTTTTGATTAAAAATCTCATCATCATTATTTACAGGAAATAAATGAACACTAGAATCAAAAGGAGTAGCTACACTTTTGTGATCATGAAAATTATATTTTCTCAATATTTTATCAACATAATGTGATTGATCAAGATATATTCCATCACATATTTTTGTAATTTTCATGCCCAAAATAAAATTAGCCTCACCAAGATCTTTCATATCAAAATGGCTTTTAAGCATATTTTTTGTCTCATTTATAACATACATATTTGAGCCAAAAATCAACATATCATCCACATAGAGGCTAATAATAACATGTAAATTATTCCATGATTTAGAATAAATACATTTATCATATTCATTTGATTTATAACCATTCTCAATCATGCAGGAATCAAACTTTTCATGCCACTGTTTAGGTGCTTGTTTTAAGCCATATAAGGAGTTAGTTAGCTTACATACCTTGCTTTCTTGTCCAGGCTCTACGAAGCCTTCGGGTTAATCCATATAAATCTCTTCCTCTAAGTCCCCCATTTTGAAAAGCAGTTTTTACATTCATTTGATAAATTTTCAAATCAAAAATTGCAGTAATAGAAATTAACAATCTAATAGATGTAATTCTCGTTACCGGAGAAAAAGTATCAAAGAAATCAAGATCAGCTTTTTGTTTAAAGTCTTTTGCAACAAGTCTAGCTTTAAACTTATCTATTGATCCATCTAATTTCAACTTTTTTCTAAGGACCCATTTACAACCTATGGTCTCATAACCCGGTGGAAGATCTACTAATTTCCATGTTTTACTAGAAATTAGAGATTCCATCTCATCATTTACAGTCTCTTTCCAAAATATAGCATCAGGTGATGTTAAGGCCTCTTTTAAATTTTGGGGATTTTCCTCAATGTTAAAAACATAATAATCAGGATCAAAATCCTTTTCAACTCTAGCTATTTTACTCCTTCTAGGTTCCATTTCAAAATTTTCTTAATTTTGTAAATGTGAAGTAGAAGAACTAGGTTGTGACAAAATATTTTCTTTACCCCCACTATTTTTCAATTTAAAAGGAAATTTTTCTTCATGAAAAATTGCATCACCAGATTCAAAAATTATTTTGTTTTCAAGATCAAAAAATCTATAGGCTGCACTATTAAATGCATAACCAAGAAAAGCACAGGTAGTAGCTCTTATACCTAATTTAGGCATTTTAGGGTCAGTAAGCCTTACATAAGCAAGACAACCCCATACTCTCAAATATCCCAAATTTGGCTTATGTCCTTTCCAAATCTCAAAAGGTATGGTGTGTGACTTTTTATGTGGCACCCTATTCAAAACATGACATGCAGTGAAAATAGCTTCACTCCAAAAATGTAAAGGTGCACCAAATTCAATTAACATGGCATTTGTTAATTCAATTAAAGTTCTATTTTTTCTTTCAGCCACACCATTAGAAGCAAGTGAATATGGTGTAGTAGTTTCATGGATAATTCCCAAAGACTGAATAAATGAGTTGAATGCACTTGATTCATACTCACGGCCTCTATTACTTCTTATTCTTTTTATTTTTCTACCGAATTGATTTTTAATTTCTTTTAAAAAATCTTGAAATTTTTCAAAAGCATCACTTTTATTTTTCAACAAATAAATAATTGTATATTTTGAGAAATCATCAATAAAAGTGATAATATATCTATTTCCTCCACGAGTTAAAATTCCCTCAAATTCACATAAATCGAAGTGAATTAACTCAAGCAATTCGGTATTTCTTACAACACTTTTATGAGGTCTTTTTGTAATCTTAGCTTGACTACAAGTTTCACATTTTTCAAAATCTTTTGACAGTCTTGATATTAATCCTAAACTACTCATGATTCCCATATATCTACTATTTATATGACACAAACGAGCATGCCAAAAATTAATAGAATAAAGCATATAAACTAAACTGGTAGATGTTTTATTATTCTCAACATTCAATTTAAACATTCCATCACAAGCATAACCCTTACCCACAAATAATCCATTTTTAGTGATTACATAATTATCAGATTCCATAGTTTGCTGGAAGCCAGCCTTGTTAAGCAAAAAACTTGACATCAAATTCTTCCTCATGAACGGAGTGTAAAGTACATCTTTCAATGTTAGCACACGTCCAGAAGTGAATTTCAATTCAACCTCACCACTTCCAAGAACCTTGGTTTTGCTAGAGTCATCACGCATAACAGTTTTTTCTTCTTCAAAAGGAGTGTACAATTTGAACCAATTTTTGTCATAGCAGACGTGCCTATTAGCACCAGAATCTGCCCACCACCATTCAACATATTGCACCATATTGATGTCTGTAATCATAGCCACTAAAGGCTCTTTGATTACGTTAGCCTGCGGGACAGATTCACGTTTTCGAAATTTGCAAAATCGAGCAATATGCCTACTCTTGCCACTGACAAAACAGGATCTATTAAATTGATCTTGTGAAGGGGGTCCTTGGTTCTTATTGTAATTTTTATTCGGGTTTCCCCTTCCTTGAGGTGATCTATTATTATTTTTAAAGGCTTTCTTTTTTGGCTTCAATTAACCATTTCTAGGAAAATGATTTTTGGGCATATTATTATTGGATGAAATAAGGTTTACCTTTGTGGTGGAATTACCATTGCTCTCTTGTGTCATGAGTGCATCTTGTCCTCTAGCCTCCTCCTCCACATGGATGTGTGTGATTAAGGTCTCCAAGGATGTCTCCTTTTGTTTGTGCCGCAAAGTCTTTTGGAACTCCCTCCAAGATTATGGTAGTTTGTCAATTATGCCAGCTACCACCAAATTGTCTCTGATCTTCATGCCTTCGGATCTCCACTCTGCTACAATCATTTGGAAGTCTTGTGCTTGATCCACCACCGATTTTCCATCCACCATTTGGTAACGGAAAAATCTACTAGTAGCATACTTCTTTGCACCTGCCTCCTCGGTATCATACTTGCTTTGTAAAGCTTTCCAAATTTTTTTAGCAAACTTGTAAGTTGTATCATAATAATCATAGAAATGATCAGTAAGACAATTCAATAGATAAGAGTGACAATTATATTCATCTTTTGTATACTTATCTATTTTTTCTTCATGAAGAATATATTCTTTGTCACTCATCTCATCGGTAGGAATCTTTGACGGATTCTTCTCAGTGAGGATGTAGGCAACTTTGAGAAGGCTCAAGTAGAAGAGGGCTTTTCCTTTCCACCTCTTGAAGTGGGCTCCCTTAAAGCGAAAGGGCTTGTTGAGATCTCCAACAGGCTCATTTGGTTTCTCTTGTGTAGGCTCCATGTGTTGAATCTCCTTAAAATTGTTGGTGCAAACACAATGATAATGGAAATAACATGAAGAGAAACTGAATAATACTTCTGAATTTTTATTAATTTAAAGAAATGGATTACACAACACTGTTTGGACTGAGGCGCGACACTCGCTCTCTTTAAGGAGATTCAAGCTCTTGGTTGGCTAAACTTTGTAACCGGTGCAGACCGTCGCTGACTTGTCTCCCCTAGGATACAACAGCCCAATAAGTGTCGTATGGCTAGAACAATCTCTGCACAAAGTGTTCAAGCCCAAAGCTCCACCAAAAAGAACACCTTTCCTTGCCAAGAATCTCTCTCTATATATATATTTTTTAGTGCATATTGCAGTAACTTGGATTGTGTTTGAATGGGTCTATTTATAGGCTCAATGGACCTCACGAAATTACTACCCAAATTAATATGATTAATTAGGTCCATTATTTTGATATAGTGGGTGTTACAAGATTAATTGTTGGATATTATTCTGATGGGCTAGAGTTACACAATTAATGGTGAGATAAGGAGTTTTCTGAATAATGAAAAGGCCCAAAGTCCATTAAGTGGGTTAATTGCTCATTATTTTTCATAACAAAAATGGAATATTAATTCGAGTCATTAACTCACCAACGGATATGATAATTACTCTGAATGGGCTGTCAAGTAGGAGGATCCAAGGGGCTGATTCATTTCCAAAGTTGACACCTCCACCCTTCACCTCCTCCTTGCGCACGTATATGGCCCAATATTTGAGACAATTCATATTAGCCCATTAATCACGACAATTAAAAAGAACAAAATAGTCTCTCTCCTTTTCAATGTGGGATTAAATATTTTCACTGACTCCTCATCTTCCACATTCACTCCCACATCTTTACATTTATGTTATATCATTTATTCATTTTAATTATTTAATATTAAAATGCTCCAACAAATAATAATATGAAAATGATAAAATTTGACAACAAACTTGGCTGTAGTTTATAGCTTCAAAAAATATCTTTTTATTGGATGTAAATTTTGACAAATTTACCATATTTGCTTCTTATATACTTCATGCTTGTAAAATTTCTTATTATTAACATATATGCACATGTATATAACAAGAATCATTGGTATGGTTAAATTGTGGTTATAAACTTATAATTGATTTTGTAAATGAATCCATTGGCTTTTTTGGCAGTCTTTCTTTCTTTCTTTCTCTTTGACAACTATAACTAAATCACGTTAATAGAATGCACAACATTTGAAGAGATGATAAATTTTAAAAAATAAAATTTTTTATTAAAAATTTTTGCTCCTTGCATAAACTTTTTTATATTATAAGATAGATAAACAACGCATTCTAGGAAGTCTTTTTATTTTCTAAGTGAGATGACACACACACACACACACACATATATATATATATATTGAAAATTTTACCGTTGAATTGCATGTTTTATATGTTCTTAACATGCATGCCAATTTTCATGTCAACCGGATGTTATTTACTATTCAATCCATAAACTCATCTTTTATGCATTGTTTTAATTTACAAAAACTTGAATTTAAACACGTGTGGTGTGCTGTTGTAAGCAACCAAAAATAAAACCTATACTCCTAAAAATATATGTAATAGTGCGAGTAAGGATCATTCCCACAGAAAGTATCTGGCCTAGTTGTATGCAATGTGAACAAGGAGGGGGGGGGGGGGGGTTTGAGTATGATGAAAACAATTTTAAGAAAACAACTAAGGAACAATTCAAATTAAAGTATTGAATTCAATCAAAAGAACAAACCTTGGTCTAAGTCAACATCCACCACCGAAATTTTACAACTGATCATTGATGCAAGTATATATCAATTCACACTTTGAATAGTCACCGTTGGATCTCTCCTTAGTCGCAGTTAATTAGAAAACAAACAATCTAATAAACCCTAACTACTAAACAATCCAAGACAAGCGCTAAAGGTTTATTCTGGTAGCAACCTTAAGAATTAGAGATATCGATGAAACTAAACAACACAAGCACAAGCAGTTGTATTTAATTTAATCGAGCGTTCTTCTTAAGATCTAATAATTTCTGACGCAGAAATCATTAAATCTTGGTTGCTTCACAAATTAGAGAGATCAAACAATTACGGATTTGATATCTAACCTAGCCGTAGATTGCAACGGATTTGATTTCTCTCAATTTGGTTAGATCCTTAAGCAATGCGGCCAAGAAATAAGATAAATCCTAGGCGAAGCAAGAAAATGAATTCAAGAGAGTTCATATGTGCTGATTTACACAGAAGCTGATCATACGTTAGAATTAGGGGATTAGGAAAAAAAAAAGTTAAAAGAATAGGAATGTTTGTATGTTATACTTAACTTCATGTTGAATTTGATTAAAACATGAATTTGATTTTTTTTAAAAAAAGAAAGAAAAAATAAAACCCAAATAAATACTTCATTTCTAAAAAATTTCTAAAATTATTTCATATTATGTTTTAAATGCTTGCTGGACTTTTGTTAGATACTTATTGGCTAAAGTAGCTACTACAGTCGAAAGCAAAAACAAAATCGTCAAAGATTGCAAGCTATTGATTGGGATGAGAAATGGGCAGCAATGCACGAGATGCATATGTCCGTATCCTACAAAATGGACTAATGGAAGCTGCATAGTATCCATATGAAGGTTCAAAAGGCCGATGCAAATTATGGAAGAGGGTAAGATTTTTTTTGAGAAACAAACACACACATGTATATATATATAGGGGAAGGGAGATGAATTAACAGTAAACTTAAATAAAAACCAATAAGAGGTTGACCACATCAATATTTTATAAAAATGTTATAAAATAGTTTGTAACTGTAGTATTACTCTAAATATCACTTTTTCATTATTCATTTATTTATTTTCATATAGGTCCATTTATTTATTGTCAATTAGGTCCATTCGGTCTACTTCGGTAAATTTAGGCCAATTCAATCCACTTAGGTCTATTCGGTCTATTCAGTCTAGTTTGGTCTATTCTGTCTATTTGGTCCATTTCAGATCACTTCGGTCCAATTTGGTGTACCTATTTAAGAATTGAAAAAATACAAGTTTGGGTTAAGAGTAATATTAATTGTAATTATATGATATGTTTTGGTTATCATAATAATCTCCTTAAGAGAATGAGAATTTGAATAATAACTTTGAAACTTAAAAATTTTAATTGCACCAAAAGATATTGGGAAAGTTTAATGCATAATAAAAATAGTTAGAAGAATATAACCATTTCATAAAAGAATAATGTCAATCAAAAATTTTAAAGTTATATATTTGTAAAAGTAGAGCGATGGAAATTATTTTTTGAAATTGTTTAATTTTTAGGGAGAACATATTATCTACAATAAAATTTAGAGAATAAATTATACATATTCAGTATAAGTTTATTATGAGTTTAGATTATCATAATAATCTCTTTTAAGAGAATGAAGAATTTGAATAAATTACACACACACACACACACACACACACACACACACACACACACATATATATATATTATTTATTTTGCTTGAAAGTATAATCAACCTCATGCAATTCATTTAAAAGTATTCAAAAAAAACAGAAAAGCCTTTAAGCATGTGCGTGAGCGTGTGCTTAGTGGCTAGTGTGTGTGTCTATGTATATTACTTGAAGGTATAATCAATCTCATGCAATTCATTTTAAAGTAATGACTTTAAAAGAAATGGGTAACTACCCTAAGAATTAGATTTGTATATTCATAGCCTTAAAGTTTAGAAAGACTTTCACTTAAATTTAACCGAATCGAAGTGGATTGGAATGCAACAAAAGTGTAGCAACAATAAATTATATGTTTAAGATTTTAGATATTACGAGTTTGAGAGAGAGAGAGAGAGATATATATATATATATATATATATATATATATATATATTTATATAATTTGGATTTAGAATAGTGTGCGTTCCAAAATAAGGCTATTGGGCCTGAGCGGAGTTTGGACTCACAATCTATTTGTATAATGGGCTTATGGATTTCCTACCACGGGTGGCGCTATGCTCGGTTGCCCCGTTTCCTGAGTCTCCCCTCTTTTCTCACTAACACTCCTCTTTCTTCCTTGGAGAGGATTAGTATTACTTTCTCTAGTCTTTTCATTCTGGAGTTGCCAACCCCTTCAACTGAATCTTCCCTGCCTATTTATAGCCAAACTTAGTGGAACAGTCATGATTATTCCCCTGGTGGGTGGAAGGAGGGGTCCAATACTATTACCCATAAGTGGGGGTTTAGTTGGGAGTGGGAGGAAATGAGGGTGGCATTGGAACTGGCTCCACCACTGGATTTGATGCTCGGTAAAGGTGTTCCCTAGGCAACAGAAGGGAGGTCCAATGCCGTTTCACCTAAGTGGATGTTTGGTGACGGGAAGGAGAAAATGATAGTGGCGTTGGGACCAGCCCCGCCTGTAAATTCTGTGCTCAGCAGGGGCACGCCACAAGCCACTTTAATCACTCCGAGCTCAAACCCCTCGGACGGTACGTGCATTACCATGTGTGATCAGTACGGGACTTTTATAAGAGTTAGTCTTCATGGGCCTTAGGGCGATTGGGCTTGACGGGGGGTGAGGCCCGTACAAATAGGTACTCTCAAGTCTCAACCCAAACATATTTTTTCCTTATATGTTAGTGCATAAAAATGGACCGAAGTGGACACAAATAGACGAAATGGAGCAAATGGACAATATATGACCGAATGGGAACAAGGTGGACCGAAATGGACCAAATAAGAACGAATGGACAGATTAGGACTAAAGTGGACATATGGACCGAATAAGACTAATGTCACCTGAATTTGACCAAAGTGGATAGAATGGACCAAATATGATCAATTTTGACCAAATAGAACCAAAGTGGACTAAATGGACTGAATATGATCATTGTGGACCAAATAGGACTAAAGTGAATAGAATATGAATGTATCCAATAGGACCAACGTAGACCAAATAGAACCAAAGTAGACTGAAGAGGACAAAATGGATAGAATGGGACCGAATAGGACTTTTGAATATTTATCATTTTTATTGCATTTTTACGGCTCATATTTCTAATTTATAATTTCTATTTTGTTTGTGTTTTTCATCTCAAAACTAAAGAGTTTAGCCCAAATACAATAAAACTTTATACTTTTCAACCCAAAAATTAAGAAAAAAGAAATTGTGTGCTAAACTTGAAAAGGCAACTTATAAAAAGAATCAATTTAAGGCTCAATTCCTCCTAAATGGATTAAAGGGGACCAAAATTGACTGAGTAGACCAAATTGGACTGCATGGGACCGAAGTGGACTAAAGTCGACCTAATTGGGACCTAATTTGACTGAATAGCAATTGTTTAATTTTTAGGGAGAACAAATTTTGTTCAACAAATTTTTGCATTTTAACCTTTAGCTTATTGCATTCTTTTTTTCTTATATAATAATGGTAAGATTACTTTTTATATAATAAGTTCATAATAATAAAATTGTAGCTTTGAATTAACTCAACTGCTAAAGTTGTCTCTTGTTGTATTTAAACTCCAAACAACCATAAAATTGTTTTATTATAAATTAAGACCGTTAGCTAATAATAAAAAAAAATCTCAAGTCCCATATTTAGTATTTCATTTTATGCTCTATAATCACAGTTACCTGAGTTTTTTCTATTTTAAACTTTAGTAATTTTATAAATAAAAATAATAATAATATGTAGCAAGAAATAATTGGTGGAGCATAATGTAAAATATATATTAAAAAAAGGGCAAAATACTTTTACTTCTTAATTATGGTAATTTTAGAAAAAACCCGATTTGAAAGGAATATGATTAACCGTGAACAACATATATCTTCATTTGTTGTTATGACCACAAGAGACAGAGACAGCCTTAGTCTTAACAAAAAACCGTTTTTCAAACAGTTTTTGACTCCAACGGTATTCAACTGACCATTGGATCAGCAATCATCCTCGGCATGAAAACATAAACAACCAATTTTCATGGATGAAAAAGCTAACCCATTCCTTTTTCTACTATTTTGTCAGTTAAGATAGTAAAAGAGAATCACAGAACTTAACAATTATTAGCCCAAAACAATGAACTCTAGTTTTGACATAGTTGTTGCATACGAAAATGTGATATTAGAAGACAGTCAACACATAAAAAATGAAGGCACAAACTGAACTTTTGCTAAATAAAGATATTGTAAATACACTGAGGTGGAAACATTGTTAGAAAAAAAAAAGTTTCAAGAAAAATTACACATATTTATCCTATATTCTTGAGTTATTTGTTCTTCTTTTTATAACGAGAGCAAAGATTAAAATCCCCATCTCCCATTATTTTAACTATAAAATAGAGTATGAAAAATTGATTTGCAATGTTGACACCACCCTCAGTTCATATTAAAAGGCAACCATCTAGCCAAAACTATTGGAGCGTAGTGTACACCATAAACTACGAAAATTCTACAATCAACTTCATGATTTGAGTTTAATTATCAATACAACAACAACAACCAAACTTTATCATAAATTTAGTCCTTAATTTTGATAATTAAAGCACTAATTTGGATGGCAAATAGACATTATAAATTAGTCTTGAATTGATATTTTTTTATTGCAAAATTTTGTGATTTAGGATGTATATTACAAATTCTCTATAATGTGGGGAGAATAATTGCCTGTAACTCTAAAAGAAAAGATGAAAAAAAAAAACATATATGATCTTTCTTTCCTTCAATGGAAAAAGAAAATGCCAAAACACCCTCTACATGACTAAACCCTCTCATCATACTTCATCCCAAAAAGAAACCTCTCATTATTTGTACACATCCCTGATTATATGTGCAATAAACTTCCCTTATGTCAAAATGGCTTGGAAATCTACCTCCGTCTTCATCATAAATACAAACTTCAAGGAGAGACTCACCAGACATAAAGTTGCATTGGAACCTTTCTTTTGGCCAAGATAGCCAATCTCTTTTGACTACATTTCTTGAACTTACGTCTGACATTAACCCTTTAATCTTTAAAGAATTCAAGGTCAATATATTTACCTTATCTTAGATGGTTCACCTTTTGATGGACTGGATTCAGCACTGTCCACAGTTGTGGACTCCACAGCAGTATGAAAAGAAGACACTTCAGTTCTCAGTTGCTCATTAAAGGAATGATTACTGGAATAATAGGACAATTCAGTTGTTGTTTGAAAGTTTGAGTTTGAAGTTTTTGCAGCTGAATATTGGTTAGTTTCATCGGAACTTAGGATACTAGCATTTAAGAATGGAGCTTGTGTTGGTGAGGGAATGATATATTCTTCATCGTTTAACATCCGAACCACTTCAGACATGTATGGTCTTAGTGTAAGAGAAGTTTGTGTGCAAAGAAGCCCAATTTGAAGCACATTCGATGCCTCTCTTACAGAATATCCGCCATCAAAGGAAGGATCAACACATTCAAGAATTTTGTTTGCCTTGTAATTTTTCCAAACCTGATGGCAGCACAATGAAAACCATGTCATGTGCTAAGATTTATACATATGGGAAAAAATTCTAAAGAAAATAAAAAGGGTTGCATAGATAGGTTTTAAGAATTCAAATGATGTGAATTTTTTTCATTTACACAAATATTAGAAAAGAACATATAAATGTGCCCTATTTAGAATGTTGCTATAGAATATAGATTAGCAATGCAAAAGGAATATGAATCTTACAGATTGCAAAACCGAACTTGATCCTTGCGTGAAAATACTGTTCTTCCTACCACATACAACCTCAAGAACCAGCACTCCAAAAGCATAAACATCTGCCTTCTCGGTTAGCTGTCCTCGAACAAGATATTCAGGAGCCATATATCCCCTGCAACAAATGGTCATTGTTAACTCTTTAAGAAAAGGAAAGAATCATTCACAATTTCAGTGACACTTGAAAACTATATGGTGGCAAATCATTTGTCAAGTTGGAACAAATTCTATACTGTAACTTGTATGTAAACAATGATGTCCACCAAATATTAGATGAGACTAATGGAGATAGTTTGTGCTTACAGTGTTCCTGCTATTCCTGTACTAATATGAGACTGATCTAAACCAACAGATTTAGCAAGTCCAAAATCAGCAATCTTTGGAGTAAGATTCTCATCAAGGAGAATGTTGCTGCTTTTTATGTCTCTGTGGATTATTTTCTCTCCACAACCTCCATGAAGATATGCGAGGCCTTCTGCTGTTCCAATTATGATATCAAGCCGCTGCTGCCAATTTAGAATGAGGAAAGTGTCCTTAACTGCATAAATTAGAGTTTGATTAATAATTAGAAAAATACAATTGGAGTGGATAGACATCCAACACTATTCTACATGCTCTCCAGCTAACTTGTATCTTAAGTTAAATGAAACATAACCAAATTGAGACAAAGTTTGTTAAGATGCCAAAATCTGAGTCATGGTCATCTACCATTTCAAATTCCAAAGGATGTGTGGCTTTGTTGGCAGGTTACATATTGAAGTTTTCAAGATGGTGTCATGCTAATGAAGTTATAACTTATAAGTAAAGTTAAGATGCATTACTCACCAAAAAGGATTTGATCAAGGCTTCTGTTAGGTACATATTCATAAACTAGAAGGCTTTCGGGGCCCTCAATGCTGCAACCCAAAAGCTTAACAACGTTCTTATGCTGAATACCACTGATCAAGTTCACCTCATTGAAGAACTCATCCACCCATTGCCGCGTATTGAACATCAATCTTTTAACTGCTACAATTCTCCCATCAGGGAGAGTCCCCTTAAACACAGAACCAGCTCCACCTTGGCCTAATTTCCTTGAGGAGTCAAAACCATTTGTGGCCTTCTCAAGTATTTCATACTTGAAATTCAATCTAGACTCTATCACGTGAACTGAAACCCCATTGAGATTGTTTTGTGCTGCAGAGAAGTAAAAGAAGGTCAAACTAAAACATGGAAAAAATGAACATTGAGAGGCTATTAAGATTTAAGACATGCCAGTTTGGTACAACTTATTTTTCAGCTTTTCGAAAATAGGGTGTTTGAAAAAGTGATACCTAAAAAAAAGTGAAGCTTAAGAAAGTGCGGCTTGATAAATGTATGATTTTTGACAGAAATGTACCTTTTTTCTTCTGGGATATTCTCTTATAGCCTAAAAGAGCACCAAAAAGAGCAAACATAGATAAGGCAATAGCTGATAAGATGCTTGCTATGATGATCCCGATTTTAGATGACCCTGAAAATACATGAAATGAAGAAAATAAATTAATAAGGTTACTAGCAACCCCAACCCGTAGCAGAGATGAAACGCCATAACATAAATTAAGAAAGGAATGTATTAAACTAGAGAACAATCACATAATTACGATTGCAGGACCTCAAGCAAACAAAACAGGAAAGAAGGGGCGTAATATAGGTTCATCAGAATTAGAAAATAAAAGTTCCATTGAGCACATAATGCGAATTTATAGAACAAAGTAAACTCAAAAAGACAAAGAATATAATTCGCTATAAGCCATTGAAGATCTCTATTTTCTCAGGGTCCAAAATCAAATATATACCATCATACCCAACACTCAAATTCAAATACTTAAGGAAATAATGCCGAACTATATAACAAGTACTTAAACTAACACCCCCCCCCCCCCCCCCAAATAAAAAAGCACAAAATAAACAATTGAACAGCCTCAAAAAACACATTTGCTTTGTGAGAATAACTTGTTCTTACCGGCTTCATCCTCTTCCCCAGTGCTATCAGTAAAGAATTTCTCTGTAGAATACCTCAAATAACAACCAGTATTCATAACCCTACCACCTGTGGCCGGAGCACATTTTCTCAATTTATTCCGTGCGTCTAACAAGCATTCTTTGCAACTTTTAGTATCCACTGTCATCCAACACTGCGCCATTGCATAAACAGGCTCCAGACCTCCTCTTTCCCCTGACAATGCAAAACCTTTGTTCAACGCTGCCGAGTCAGTCACATTTTCAATAACTTTAAATACTTTTTCTTGAAACTCATTTCCAATGTACACATCTTTGCTAACATTTGTGGGCAGGCTACACTTCACGTAGTCATGTTTTTCATTGAGGGACTCTTTGAAGAAGTTATAGGTATCGTAACGAAAGAAACAACCATCAAGATAAATGCGAGCCGAGTTTGAAGGAAGGCATTTAGGAAGCCTTGTCCTGGTCTCAGAGTAGCAGGATAAGCAATCCTTGTGTGAGAGGAAACCATAGCATTGAGCATATGTGAAGATCTCAGGCTCTGTCGAAAGCACAGAATTGGCTCCCCAGTGCTCATCATTAATTTTTCTAGAAACTTCTTCCATTGAAGATATGAAATTAGGAATGAAGTTTGGGCTGGATTCCAGCTTTATGGAACCACAAAATTCGCCGACTAAAGAGGCTTGAGGGTCAGAGAGGGAGACATCGAAGAAGAAGAGGAAGATGAAGAAAATGAGGAACACCATTTGGTGCTCTGTTTGATGCTCTGTTTCCTCTGTTTCATATGTTTTAGAATCGGTAAGAAACAGAGCAAATGGATGATTATCTCCTTCTTTTGCCCTCTCTCTTTTCATGTGAGAATTGGAAGAGGGAGAGAAGTTGAACCCTATAAGGGAATGGTGTGGTTTTGTGTAAATTCTTTTCTGTTTCTTCTTCTTACTTTTTTGACAAGCATGACTTTTGTTTCAATGTTTTGGGGTTCCACAAAGAGAGAGAGAAGAATGTATGAACTGGATTTTGTTTCTGTTTTTGCTTTATTTAGGCTACCGTTACATGTTCATTTTGGACACTCATGAAATCTTGAGTGAGATTAGATAAAGGTGCAGAATGTACGCCTGACAGCCTTGGATTATATACAAAAATTAGAGCCACCAAAATGGTTAAGATTGTAAATAGCCCAGCTATTTATGAATAATTTAGATTCACTTCAAATTTGGTTTGATTATGTTTTGTAATTTAGTAAATAATTGATTGAAGATATGCTTATCAATCTTTGATCACTTTAAAATTTTGCAAGCATAGAAAATATAAGAAAATAAAGTAATCTAACGTTGGATTTGTTAAAATTCACATCCATTTAAAAAATATTGATTGGTATAACACCACCCAATAACTTATTATTGAATTTATATTTTTAAAATCTCACCATTAAATTACATGATCTATATGTGTTTAACATGCATACCAATTTTCATGGCAATTGGATTTCATTTACCATGCAATCAATAAACTCATCTTTTACGAATTATTTTAAACTACAAAAACTTGAATTTAAACAATTAATTGATAACATGACTATTAAACTTTAATTACCTTGAAATTTTACAACCATGGAGAGTAAATGAATATAATGTAATCCAATAGTAGATTTGTCAAAATTCACAGCCTATATATATATATATATATATATATATATATATATATATATATATATGTGTGTGTGTGTGTGTGTGTACATGTGTAAAATACACTTATAGAGAGTCAAGATTAAATTGACTAACTTTGTAAATAAGTTTAAAATATCAAATTATTATTTTTTATTGTTGATAATATAAACAGTTAATTTCATAGTAAAAATCATTTCTATTCATACAAAATAAGTGAATGTAATTTTTACGATTGACTCAAATAATATAATTCAACTACAATTTTATTATTAATCATTAGCATAGATTTGTGAATGGATAATAAATTACTCATTGTATTTATTCTGAATAAAGAATGAGTTAATCAAGTAACTTGTAAATAAAATCATGTCTATTCAAAAAAAAAAGAAACAAACAAACCAAATCAAACCAAACCAAGGCTGAACATATAATCTTCCTTTGTGATGAGTTCAAGCTTTGCTACTATTCAAAAACTAGAAGAATCAATCCTTAAAATTTTAATACCCAATTTAGTATGGCTCTAAAAATAAGACTTGTTTAACAAGTTAAAGATCCATAAAACTTTCCATGTAGACATTTTTTTTCATTTAATTGATTTCTGGTTAGGACTTAGGAGTCCTCCTTAAATGCAAAAGTCTTGTATCTGTCATGCGCATGAGATACTCTCTCTCCTTAAACATATCAGTACTAGTAGCAGTAACTATGCAGAGAAGGCAAAACCTCCTAATAGTTGTAGTAAGTTGGTGGATCAGGAAGATTGTAACTGCAATAAGGAATTTAACTTCAACTTAGATTGTGAACGATCAAATCAATGTACCAAAATAATGACTTGCTTAAAAATGAATTTATGTGTTCGACCAAGACCAACCAATGAGATTGGAAAAGGAGGTTCTAATGACTAAGTAAATAAAACTTTGGAAAAAAAATGCACGGTAATAGCATGTCTCTTATACAAACTTTTGTGTGTGGGATGATGAGGTATTTATAGGACAAAATAGATGGTAGGCCTATCAAAAAAGCATCCTTTCAAGTCGGTTGAGGGACGCATGACAAGGGTGCAGCCCCCAAAATTGCAAATAGATAGAACAAATTCAATTAATCACAGGTCATTGAATGACGGTTGGTGAGGTACAATAAATGTTGATATGAGCAACGATGGTACCAATAAACCTTAGGACTTTCCCATCCATTCGCGGATAGAGAAATACCAATAAAAATGGGAGATTTAGAGTTTGTCAAGTTGTTTAGGATGGGTTAAGGAGAATAATCAATAATGTTTTTAGTAAAACCTTGGGGATGGAATGCCTCAAAATTGTTGTTGCATAAGTCATAACAAGGAATGTCAAACATGTTATTTTGTGTGCAAAATTCTAGCAAAATGAGATTATATATATATATATATATATATAGAATCCAATGAATAAATTTAAGAGAGAAAAACACAAAATATATAGTTATAAATTTACGTATCTTATCAAGACAAGAAACTTATAGTTTAACTAGTATTTGGTGTTTCAATTGAGAATTAGGGGTGTGCATAGGTCAAGTTGGGTGGGGTTGAGGAGTTTTTCAATCCAAACCATCATGGTCAGGTTGAAAACGCTCAATCCAACCCAACCCATCACAAGAGTTCAACCCAACCCATGTCAATCGAGTTGGACCCATGGGTTAGACATTAAAAATAAAATTAAAAAAAAGAAAAAGAAAAAAGAGCATTAGAAATTTAGAATAACAAATTTATAAGATTACCGACACAAATAACAATAAATTTACTAATCAAACCTGAGCATAGCACCAAACAGACACAAACTATTTGATTTATAAATATGTTAGTAGTTCATCAAACTAAAAGAGTAAATAATAAAACTATATAAAATATATATTAAATATAGATGGGTCGAGTTGGGGTGAATATGCAAATCTGTTGACCCGCACCCAACTCAACCCACTATAAAAAAAAAAATGGCAACACAACCCAACCCGTTAACCCCTAAAAACCGACCCAATCTGGTGGGTTCAATTGGATTTGGTTAGTTTTGACAAATTAGTGGATTAGCTGCACACCCCTAATTGAGATATTCAAAATTTGAATATTTTATTTCATAATTTCAGGGGATTTTATGAATTTGGAATCCATTATAATATTTAACATGCTACCTACCAATTATATTATAAAAATAGTTTTACATGATGTATCATTAATGTGAATTATATTAGCGTGAATACAAGAGTTAGCATGTCTCTTGAGTAGATCAATAAAAATAAAAGCCTTACAATAAATGCGCATGCTTGACATAATCGAATGGAAGCTACCCAAGCCGCCTCATAATAGGTCATACCATAAGAGGAGCAAAGAGAATGTCGCTCGCTATATGAATTACCAACTATGATGAGAAACAGCACCGGTGTTACACCACTCAAGCATTTTGAGTTAATATGTGAAACTTTAAAACTCATATTTCTTTCTTCCTTTTTCTTTTTTGATAATTCAATAATTATAGTAAAAAATAAAGGATGTGAAGTCTAGAAATGGATTTTAGGAGAGAGAGAGAGGTATATCAATCTAAGCAAACCAGCATAAATTTCTAGTCTACTTGCTTACTTCTCATTTTTTTTTTTCCGCTTTCTTTTGTGTTGGAGAAAGTTTTTCTTTTTTGGCACAATGACCTAATAATCCTATTATATATATAAAAAGTTATAAATGAAGTCCACATGAACTTAGCTTTATCAAAATTGAAATTGAAGCTAACTTGAAAGCTTCTCTAGGTGTGTTTTTAAAGCCAAAATTAGATTTTCCTTGCTGTAAGTATTGATAGTTGCTTTTGTAAATTTGTTTATATGTATGTATTTTTTTTTCATAAACTGTAAGTTGATTTAGACATGTTTAGGAAAAGAAAAAAAGAGGGGGGGGGGGGGGTGTGTGGGTCGGTGGACCAAAAATCATTCTCCCAAATGGAGAGCAAAAGTAGGGAAGAAAAGGTTTACTGCGTGAAATTTACTATTTTACCCCTTTTATCCACAATATTTTCTAAGCGTAAATGCACTTTTAGTCCCTATATTTTGGCCCTATTTCTATTTTGGTCCCTACATTTTCATTTTACCACTTTTAGTCCCTAATCCAATTAACGCGTGTTATTTTAGTCCCTACCGTCACCCAACTAACAGAAATTGCTGACGTGGCTAACGGAGGGATTAAAATATTAATTAAAATCCACCGTGGCTCCTGTCACCCATGCCACATGGATTTCTCGCCCCATTTATGTCACACGTGACCCCCACGTGACCCTCACTACAACAACATCAGTACCAAAAACCCAAAATTCCCTAAATTAGTACCAGAAACCCTAAACCACCATAGCAGACCAACAAACCACCATCGCAGAGGTACAAACCATCATCCATCATCGCAGACAAACCAACCTAGAAATATATATACCTAAACCCATTTTTCTTGGAATAGCAGAGAAGAGAAAAGTAGTGAGATCTCTATCTCTGTGAAACCAAACACACAGGTATTAGCTTTCTCTGTGTGTATGTCTTTATATATAGCTAGCTTTATATTATGCGTAGGGGCCACAATGTCCAATTTGTATATTCGTTGTTGGGTTTTGACTTTATTATGTTTGTTTCGTGACTTTTGACTGTTTGTTGGTCCTTGTCCGAGCATGTGTTTCTTTGTGGCTTCCAATGTGGTCCCTGTTTTCCTCTGTTGAAGATAATGGCTGATTCTATGTGTGATGTATACTGAATTAGTGGGCCAAAATGCTGAGTCATTATTAAAGTGATTTTATGATATATAATGTTAACATGTGTTTGTTTGTGGATTACTATACATGTGTCTATATTTTATGACATTGTTGTTTACTATGTTTCTGTTTGTGCTTTCCAAACAATGTTGGAGATAATGTGCATTACCATATTATATAATTCGAAACAGCTGAGGTGGATTGTGGAATGATGAGTGCTGATTTGGCAAATAATTAATGTGTGATATTTTGTTAACGAATGAGTGCTCTTTTGGAATGTAATCAATAGTATTTAAATGGTTTATATGTGTTTTGCATGCAGCATGAGTGAGCTATTTAGCTTGTCTGTGCATCATGGTGGGTATTTCACTGATAACCCTAGAAAATATGTGGGAGGTGTAGTGGATGTAGTAGATAATTGTGACCCTGATAGGTGGTCGAAGACAGAGATTGAAGGTATATGCAGGGAATTTGGATACACCTCTGTGAGTAGGCTTTGGTATAAAATGCCTGGTAATGATCTAGAGAAAGCTAATTTCCATTTGATAGTTGATGATGATGATGCCATGTTTATGACAGATTTAGTGATAGGTCATGAAGAAATTCATGTGTTTGTAGAGCACCCTGTGGATAATCCTATACTAGTAGATGAAGGTGAGCATATTGGGGCAGATGTGCAGCCATTAGCAGTGGAGCAAAACCTTTTACCTTATGGCAGTAATGATGATGGCAGTAATGATGATGACAGTCATGATGAAGGTAGTGAAGATGCTGACAATAGTAATTCTGGCAGTGAAGATGATGATGATGTTGTTGAGGTTGATGCTGCAGAAGTGTATTCTAGGAGAGCAAGTAAGGAACCTATGACTCAGGGCCAAAATGAGAACAAGGATGTAGCTGATAGCAGTGACAGTGGAGGAGGTGATGATGAAGGAAGTGGCCTAGAGGATGAAGATGTAGTGAATCCTGATGAGAGGGAGTTTGTGGAGGATAGTAGTGATAGTTGGGATGGTTCTGATGAGGATAATACTGAACCAGTACAAATGGGGGCTGGTGTAATGAACTCTGATTATGAGAGTGAGGAGTTGCACAGCCTTGAGGAATCATCATCTGATGATGATATTGGGGATGATAGTGATGATGGCTCTGAGAATGAACTGAAAACACCTATGGAAAAGGGAAGGGGACAAAAGAGGACCTTCCCAGTGTTTAAGCCAGTTGCTAAGGCTGAACATATCAGATTTGAGAAAGATATGTTGTTCACAACAGCTAAGCAATTCAAAGAAGCTATAACTGATTATGCAGTTCATGGTGGTTGGGGGATCAAATTTGCAAAAAATGATTTGCAGAGGGTAAGAGCAATTTGCCAGGAAAGTTGCAAGTTTGTGGCATATCTAACAAAGGTGCCAAGAGAGAAAAGCTACCAACTAAGAACACTGAATCTGGAACACACATGCACTAGGAGTTATAAGAATCCAAGGTGCACTTCTTCATACATTGGGAAGAAGTTGATGAAGAAGGTGAGAAGACAACCTAACATGAAACTAAAAGACATCCAAGATGTTGTACATGAGAAGTTCACAGTAAACATAACTGCAGGAAAAGCCAGCAGGGCTAGGGAGAAGGCAAGAGAGTATGTTGATGGGGCTCACACACAGCAGTACAATCAGCTTTGGGAGTATTGTGAGGAGTTGAGGAGGGCTAGCCCTGGCAGTACCATACTTATGAAGGTACATACCTTCAATGAAGGTGATTTGGCTGCTGAAATGGACTTGGTCTGTGGGGTTCCTTATTTTGAGAGGCTGTACATATGCCTAGAGGGTTGCAAGAGAGGGTTTATGGCTGGATGCAGGCCAATAATTGGTTTGGATGCCTGCCACTTGAAGACTAAGTCGTGCGCAATGACTCACAGCAGTTGCAAGAGACCCTAATGAAGAGTACTTCCCACTTGCATATGCTGTAGTGGAGGCTGAAACTAAAGACTCCTGGACTTGGTTCATAAATTTGCTACTTGCAGACATTGGTCAGAACAGAAGGTGGACATTTATATCGGACCGGCGAAGGTATGTATCTTTATTACCATATCTATATGCATTACCATATTGGATGTATAGAGTTACTAACACCTTAATTGTTGTTGTTGTACCGGCGGGGGTTGGTGCGGACCTTCATTGATAATTGGCCACAATATGAGCATAGAATCTGCAGACACCTCTACAATAATCTCGGGAAGAACCATCCTGGTATTCTCATCGAGACTTCTTTTGGAAAGCAGCCAAAGCTACTTATAAAGCTGAGTTTGATAGGCTGATGGATGAACTGAAGGGAATTGATGAGGATGCACACAATTGGTTGCTAGATCATTCAACCACCATATGGGCCAGACACATGTTCAGTGAGGATGGGTTGAGTGATACAGTACTGAACAACATGTGTGAGAGTTTTAACAGTAGGATTTTGAAGTTTAGATCCAAGCCTATAATTACTATGGTATGAATCTAAGCCTTTGAGTAACAGTTAGTCAGATACATTGTTTGATACATTGTTTGATTAACAGTTTGTGTGTGCTTGCAGCTGGAGTCTATCAGGTTATATCTTATGACCAGATTTCAAGAGAATAGACAAAAGATCATGAGAGTGGAATCAGAGATATGCCCTAAAGTGCTTAAGAGGTTGCATAGAGAAAAGACTGCAAGCAGCAAGTGGCTTGCTTGTTGGGCAGGTGATACACAGTTTGAGGTTAAAAATGGACTGCAAAGCTTCACTGTGGACTTGGCCAAAGGACATTGTAGTTGCAGGAAATGGGATACAACAGGCATACCATGTGCCCATGCAGTTTCTAGCATCTTCTTCAACAGGCAAGATGCTGAGCAGTATGTGCACAGTTGTTTTCATGTCTCCACATATAAGGCCTGTTATGAGCCAGTAATTGCACCTATCAATGGGCAGAATATGTGGAGGCCCAGTGGTGTCCAACCTGTTCAGCCTCCTATCAAAAGAAGGCCACCTGGCAGGCCCAAGAAGAAGAGAGCAAGGGAGCCTGGTGAACCAGCAGGTAGGAGAGCTGGTATCTCCAAACAGTGTAGGGCCTGTGGTAAAATAGGACACAATAAGAGAAGTTGCAAGGGTGAGATTCGAGGAAACTCTTCCCTACCAGGCACCACAAACAGAACCAGTGCAGCCAATAAGGTAACATTCTACCATATCTATCAAGTAAATGTGTGAGAGTTTTTACATATTTAATGTGGATTTCTTGTTTACAGACCAGCAGGAACAGAAACTCTTCCAAGAAAAATCAGCCAACAGGACAAGCTCAAGCTCAACCAATGTCAGCCACCCCATTTACACCACCTCAGCCATTTGTATCATCCCAATCCAGCATGCACAACTTCACTCCTGGTGCAGTGACTCAGCCATGGACAAGCTCTCCCAGTCCATTTCCATCATTCCAGTCCAGCATGCACAGCTTCACTCCTTGTGCATTTCCTCAGTCCAGGCCAAGTGCACCATACCAAACCAGCATGCACTTCTCATCCAGCCCAAGTGCAGCATACCAGTACACCATGCACAGCACTGCCACACCTTTTCCACCACCCCAATCCAGTCCAAGTGCACCATTCCAGACCAGCATGCACTTTTCATCCACCCCAAGTGCACCATTCCAGACCAGCATGCACTTCTCATCCACCCCAAGTGCAGCATACCAGTACACCATGCACAACTCTGCCACACCTTTTCCACCACCCCAATCTAGTCCAAGTGCACACCAGACCCCCACAGGATCATCCAATCCAGTTCAGGCCAACTCCAATCCAATTGCACCACCCAACTTAGGCAGCAGACCAACTCCAGGACTGAGGAGGAAAAGGATGGTCACATCAGAGACCCTAAATGCTTCCAAGAATGCATCTAGATACATGGGGGCTATCAAGAATGCTGGGAGTCAGTCATCAAGGCATGCTCCAAAGAAAAAATGAATAGGATGTTGTGTTTTATATCTTTTGATGAATGGCTTATGTTTTGTATTATTATAGCCAAGCCTTTATTTTGTATAATTGCTATTAGTTAAACAATGCCCTGCTGTTTGGGTTAAGATTGGCAGTTGAACAATGCACTTTTGTTTTGTAAACATACTTTTGCTTTTTTTAATGATAACTATGAAAATGTTTGGGTTAAGTTTGGCAGTATGTTAAGTTTGGCAGTATGTTGGAATATGTTATCTGTTCATACCAGTTTTATTTGTTGCATGCACTTGGCAGTATATTAAGTACTGCTTTATTGGAATATGTTATCTGTCAACAGACTATGTTACACACCAATACCAATCCTGCTATTTCCAATCCACACATCCATACATTGAATGAGAAAGGTATTCATTTATTTCTCAACAGAAAGAGTACAAAATAAGTAGCAGGTGTGTCATTGCTAATAACTAATCCTACCAAAACAGAACACACTGCCAACCCTCTACACATAAACACTGCAGCCCTACATGCACTACCAACCACAACAACCCTACCTAAGCAACCATAGAACTACAAATATCACCATTAACAATGCCACAACTACAACTAAAAACTTCTCTCTCTTCTTGCAGTGTGCAAGCTCAGCCTCAAGTTGGATGATCCTTTGCCTTTGCTGTGGGATAAGCACCTTACCACGTTCACATATCTCATCATCACGCCATTGGAAGAATCTACACTTTCGCCCCACCTGAAACACAGATAATGCTCAGAAAAATGAAAATCCATAAAACCATTGTAGTAACAAATTGAAACAACATACTGAAATTAACTAAAACCCACTCAAACAATTTACTGAAATTGACATACCCAGTAGTTTGGACAACCATAGAACCTTCTGCCAGGGTTCTCTGCTGTCCACGCCACAACTAGGACAGGTTTTTGATTACAGTAGCACATCATTTGTGCTCTCCTCCTCACGCTAGAACTTGTCGAAGAGCATGCTTCCATTGGGCTTCGAAGATTGTTTGTTTTGATCGCGGTTTGGGGAGATGAGGCTTACCTGTGTGGGTGGAGGTCCAAGCTCGATTTTTGATTTGGGAGTTTAGGGTTTCTGGTACTGATTTGGGGAATTTTGGGTTTTTGGTACTGATGTTGTTGTAGTGAGGGTCACGTGGGGGTCACGTGTGACATAAATGGGGCGGGAAATCCATGTGGCATGGGTGACAGGAGCCACGGTGGATTTTAATTAATATTTTAATCCCTCCGTTAGCCACGTCAGCAATTTCTGTTAGTTGGGTGACGGTAGGGACTAAAATAACACGCGTTAATTGGATTAGGGACTAAAAGTGGTAAAATGAAAATGTAGGGACCAAAATAGAAATAGGGCCAAAATATAGGGACTAAAAGTGCATTTACGCTTATTTTCTATCCTTATTTGATGTGATAAGAGCATGGCAATAAATATATTCAAATCAAAATTTTATTTTATTTTTCACTTTTCCATCTCCTCTATATATCACACGCAAGGAAAACTAAAACATTTTATATCATTTCATGCTTATTGCCTCCCAAAATTACATTAAGGTGGAGTGTCATCGTTATTAATACACTTGGCTTGAGTCAGATAAACTAGCTTATCCCTATAACCAAAGCCTTAGCCTAATAAACCAAGGCTCCATTTTTATTTCTGTGTCTTGTATAATGTTCTCTTTTAAGTGCAACGACCAAGCAGGGTGTTGGTCTATCTCTACTGTATTATGATTGTTATAGTGGCTAGTGCACACAACCTTACTTGGCAGGGAGAAAGAGGGCAATTAATTTTTGAACCCTTAGCACAGTACATACAAGAAACCATTATATCTTCTACTTGAGAATATCCCATGAACGACACAAACAGCAAAGCCAAACAATGGAGCTCAGGTCAGGCAGCTCAATGTTACACATTTTCTGGACGTGAGAGAGAGAGAGTAGGCTAGGGTTTTTCCTATGTGGGTGGCTGGCTAGAGGAGCTAGGCCACTCTTTTTCTGAACAACCTTTTCTATCTAGAATGAGATGCTAGCTTCAATAGCCTCTTGCAGTAAGCCTACAGATAGGTTTTTCTAATGGGCTGCCCACATGGATGTATATTGGGTCCAATGCTAACATCCTAGGCAGGCTATCCAAAGCATATCTTTCATTTTCTTCCACACGCTTGTTCAACACATACAAGGGTAAATGCTTTATGTGACCATGTTTAATTTGCAAGGCGCAGACACTACAACCAAACTCCATTGAAACCAACATAGTGTAACCCCGAACAAAACAACAAAGACCCATATATGATCGTATCATATTTAGTTTCCTTTGATCCCACATGAGCTTAACCAACTTAGAGCCAAGCTCAATAACCCACCTTGACAGTAATGTCCTCATAGTCATGTCCAAACTCCCTAGATTGACATGAATGCCAAAGAATAATCACAAAACCATGATGCGTTACTAATATCGTCTTCCCTTCACCTTAGCGCCATTCACCAAACTATGTCCTTCCGGGTGTAATCACTCATGGGCTCATGGCCATAGACAACAACCTAAATCAATAACTATTGTTCGTCTAGCTAGTATTCCAGTGTCATAACAACTACGTGGTATGATCAAATGCTATAATGGGCTTTTGAGCGAAAACTCTTTCATCCTCCTAAAAAATTGTTCAAAACAGTATGGACCATTTACGAGGACTAAAATAAGAAAAGTGGACGAATATATAGCTCCTACTTTGTAACCCCACCCAAAAAGGACTCAACGGGGTAAAGCAATCTTTTAGTTTAGATGATAATCCTAGGCAACGACAATGAGTTATGAAAAAGTAACCATTATGCCCGACTCTTTTGCGCCACAACAACATTCAATCACATAATTCTCCATAGAATCAACTCCCATTATTTTCTACAATTATTAAAAAAATAGTGCATGAAAAGTAGTTGATTATGATGGGGTTTACGTTTCTCAAAAATTATAACTATTTATTACTTATAATAGCAAAATTGAGCAACCAACGTAATTAACGGAGCTAGGGGTATGCCCCATGCACCATTAGGCAAGAGAGGGCTTCATCCATGCATGCACTCCTCATTCTCTTTCTCATCGTCTGGGGTTTCCAATTGAAACCCTAGCCGAGATCTCCTACTTCCAATCTTCATATCTCGCTGCTTCCACTTCCATTTTGCTTGTTTTTTGTGCAAACATGCATCATATTAAACATACTATATATATGATCTAGAATAACTCAAAACATAATGATTTGACAGATATTCAGAGTGCAAAATCCATACTTCAAATATGTAAACTAAGCATAAAAAGTTCCATCTCTTTTTACACTCATCCAAATTAGCCACACATTGATTGCTCCTACGGAACCCTATGGTAGAGGAGAGTCAATTAACATGGTGTCACTGAAAACCAATGGAGGAAAAAGATATTTGCATGGTACTTCTTTTTTCTTTTTTTTTTGCCGAATAGATATTTGCATGGTATTGCATCAAACTAAATTGGATTTTAAATATTTCCTAGCTATTTATCCAACACGCAAGGACGAACCATGCACATCCTTTTGCTTATCAATATGAGCGCATGCTATCATTCGTAGACCAAATGGTCCAAATCCCAAGGAGAGCACTTAATCCTGAACCTTAGAACAAGGAGAGCACTTAATCCTGAACCTTAAGGCCCAACACCGACACTGCCTAACGCACAACACTGGCTAAATAACTCAACCACCCCTGCCCAGTCTACAACCTTTCCTAGCCAAACAAGATCTTATTATTAACGTGTCTCATCATTTGATCCAAAGTACACAAGATTGTGCTTCTCATGGTAATGTAAAGTCAAAATTTAATGTGGAGTGTAGTGGTCACTACGTACGTTGGACATTAGATACAAGCCATTTGGGATGGCGTGACATGCAAGTCCCATTTGAATAGTAAGAAACAATCAAGATCTCTTTTGTCTAGCTAACTAGTTAGTGTAACACAAGCCTAGCAACCAAAACTAAGATTAGTGACAAAAATATACAAGAGAACTAAGTGGTTAAGCAATTCATAATGCATTAGACAAGCGTCGTGTCCGAGTTCCTCATACAAAATGATAGGATCCCACCTTAGTCATTCATGAAAATTGGTCCATAGAGACTATCCATAACAGCAAATTGCATGTTCTCTGATGGTTTCCAGTGACGCTTCCTTTGATTTATAAACCAGTTATTTATTTGTTTCTGATCTAGCCCCGTTAAATCAGCAAGGGAAACCTTGTCTGCTTCCTGAATGATAAAAACAGCGTAGTTAAAATATTGTCAAGGACGTTGGAATCATTCTGCTACTATAACCCCAAGCACCTCCTTATTTTTTTTGGCTCAAACTAACCCTAGCACTTGAAGTGCATTTGAAGTTCTAAGCATAAAACACTTTGCAACTGTTTCATCAGGATAAAGAAAATATGACTATTGCTTCCAAGAAATGCTTACCGTTGGGTATGGCCATTTGTAATGAACATTCCACCACTCGAGCAATGTCTGCCTTGCTTCTTTGGGTAGCTTGCCTTTCTTCTTCTTTTTCGAAAATTCATGCTTCAGGCTACTGATATAACCGCTATATTTCCGCAAGAGTTTGTCCTTCAGTTCACGATCCTCATTTGACCGCTGGCACTCCAGCCCCTCAGTCTCTCCACCACTGACATCTTCATCAGATGATCCATCTCCTTCATCTGGTAAGATACAAAAACCCACAAGTGAAATTTTGTTTGCAACTTGTCCATGCTCTACAGAAATGTGCTTTAACATCAAAACAAAATCATGGAGAAACCATCAAAAAAGAATCACACAAGTACAAATCAATTGGAATGTTAAATAAACATATGTCAACATTTAGCGTTACCGCTATAGCTCAACACACTCATGACTCAACTTTTTCTACAATAACAGTAATATTAACACTCACGGAGACAAAATCACGTTTATCAAATGAAGGAGGAATCCATTCATCAAAATTCTAAAGAACATTACCATTAAATTTTGAAGTTGAAAGAGGTGAATCTCTAAATCTAAATATACCTTAAAAATTCTCTTTTGGACAGTGTATACCTAGATGAATGGATTTTGCCAAAAACTCACAACCATACTACTACAGACAAAGGAAATTGAATACAGAAAATGTTACCGTCAAATATAGAGTAACAAACATTATGACTTAAAATTGGTTAATCAAACCAAAGAAAACATTGTTGAATAGATAAGTTATTCATATCATAAGGGCTTTTAAGACATTAGTCATCCTTGAATTTAATTATAGTTTAACAAATAAGAACATAAACAAATAAGAGGATGCCAGTATTTCCTATTTAGGTCATCATGAACATAGAACTTTGGCATGTGAATAAAATACAAACTAAACCAAAGCGTGATTCACGAGTATGTGTTTATTTCATCTAAAAACAACAAACCATCTAGAAAACAATCTAGACCTAAATATCCAATGGGCATAGCAAAAGATAATACACATATGTTAACAAAATCCACATAATAGTGAAAAACATGCACTCATTAGGTTAGTCCCATGTACTTGTGGTGCAAACAAACTCATCAAGAAAGAAAAAATAATTTGAGACCTAATTATAATACAAGTACAACAACCCTAGAGTTAGTCTAGGGCTAACTCCTTTATATAACCAACTTAGGGTTAATTGTAACGTACTGTTCATATAACAAAGATGTAACCACTTAAGGGGTTTTTGTTGTACACAGACTGTCAGGCAAACTATAAACTACATCAACCCCTACGTTTACCCTTATTCTCTTGCTTCCAATTTGTCTTGAAATAATGCAAAACAAAGTTTCAACTTTCAACCACAACTTTTTCCAAAAAAGAAAGCTTTCAACCACGACAGAAATTAACAAAATAATGTTTCTAGTTCTCAAAAATCAGAAGAGGGTGGGGGGAGGGGGGGGGGGGGGGGAGGCCTGATGGAGAGAGAAGTGGGTCACTATCACCACAGCAAAAGGTCACACAAGCTAATAATGGAGTCAACCTTACCGCCATTGTAATGGAGGCATGACTCCATGTTTTCATGGATGTGATGTAACACTAAGGCCAATGCTACAAGCAGATGGGACCAGACGGGACCCAATTAGTACTTTTTATTTTTTGTGTACACAGATAATGAGAGAAAAGAAGCGCACGAGAGAGAGAGAGAGATGACTGAACAGTGAGCAGAGACAAAGAAAGATTCGTAGGTTCGTTGTGTCGTATCGCAGTCGGTGTGTGAACTGAGAAATGGTGCCTTTGCCAAGGTACGGCCATCTTATCCAAAATTATTTAAGAAAAATATATAGTATATATATATATATAATAAAAAAAATTCCATATTATAGGCTTGCTTTTCAATTTCTGATGGGACTTACCCTTCAAGAAAAGAAATCTTATGTAGGCTTTTGCTTTCTACTTTTGTCCATTAACATTGGAAAAAGGAAAAGGGTTTTGGCCTATTTTAGTGAATAAATAAATGGGTTTGAACCTTTTACTTACCAGCTGAAGTTATCCCCAGAAAAAGAAGATCGAAAACCCAGATACCACAAAAAAGACACACAAAGACAAAGACACATTTATCAAGGTTTTTTTTCTTTTTCTTTTTTGATACGACAGGGTTTTTTTTTTCTATACATATAAAAATGCTAAAACTGCTACAGATTTTAGTACATATATGTGAATGGTGAATTTCAAAGTCTTAATAAATGTCAGAATTTATTCAGCAAAAATATAATAATAAATGTCAGAATTTTTTTTTTGTTAGTAAACACCAGTTTTTTTTTTTTTTTGAGAAAAGTAAACACATCAGTTTGTAAAATTTATCTCCTGGTTTATGTATTGCCTTTATGATATACACGAATCATCTATTTTTTTAAAAAAATTATAAGAAATTAAAAAAACTGTCAAATAAAGTAGATCACTTTTTCATTTTACTATAAAAAAATTTTAAAATGGTCCCTAAAAGTATATGTTAATAAAACCCTGGTCTAATTTCTTTCTAACTAAATCAGCTCAGAAAATGAAGAGACAGAGATTCATATATAAGTTATAAATAACCGAAACTGCACTACGAAAGTGTGTGACTTAACTTTAAGGCTTATTTACTGATACTGAGTAGGACTAGTCACTGGCCAACAATGTCAAAATTCCTAGGGAATAGTAGTAATACAGCTATAGAGTGTGACTAAGATTTTGAAAGCGCAGGTTGGAGCAGTGTGATTTCATTATATCAAAAGCTGACTCCACCGGGAACCACGGGGGAGTCCATGTTTGGTCTCGGACAACTTTTTTGCACAACACATGTTGGCCACTTTACCCTTCCATTATCCACCATATACCCAATAAGTACACAATCTCAGAAAAATAAAAGAATTATAAAGCTCAGCAAATTCAATGTGGTTTTGGTTCTAAAAGCCTCAGTTTTTCTACTTTATAGTGTACTTTCAATGAATAAACAACTAAACAAAAAAACTAATCCAAACACACTTGATTAGGACCTGATGAGGCAGCAAATACTTTATATTTTTTTTTTATTAAGCTTATATATTTTCTTCATTTGTTTATGTACAGTTTTTTAAAGCTTCATTTTCCCATGAACTACTCAACTTATTACTAAAATAAGATAAGTCAATAAAAATATTAAAATAAGCAATAAGCTATAGAAGAGTAAAGGGAAATGCAAGAAGAGTAATAACAAAAAATATAAAACTTCTTGTCAAAAGAACATTTCTAGCTAGGCAACAAATCATCAGTGTTTTTTACTAGATTGCTCTGATTAGCAGGGACAAAATCTACAAGTGCAAACAGTACTGTCAAAGAACACTTGCACCAAAACAATTTATCTAGTAATTTAGTTGTGCATGCAGCAGGAGGAATGAATAAAAACAGAAAGTAAAGGTTCATTTCCTTATGTATTTTAAATCGTAGTCTAAGATTTCATTCATGTTTCACTGCTCGTTTGAATGTTTGTGTTCTACTTCAACTGAGGACATCATTTATGTAAACAACAACACGGTTATTAGTTAGACTTTCAACATATGAAGCCCCTAAGTTCTTCCATTTCTGCACCAAACTAAAATTTTGAGATTCCAAACATATATAGCTGGCCAAATACAATATGCTAGTATGTGTGTGCTTGTATGTTTTCTGTTGGCATTTGATAGACGAGATATACTGAACAGAAAACATGAATTATCAATATCTGGAGTTTCTATAACAAATTGTCCACAACTGTCAAAAAACTTGAAAGCAATTTTATATGCCACAAACTAAAGCAACGATATACCTTCCCAAAGACTAGTTTATAGTAAGATAACACATGAAACTTTCCGATGTACAACCTCGTGCGTGCAGTCTACTGCTTTATTCTCAGAGTTAAAATATGAACAAACTACAGATTGTCAAGCTCAAATTTAAATAGTTCAGTGAGTAACTTTTAGGACCACAAATATTAAAGCACATTCTAAGGCCTGTAAGCTCTTTTAAAGGTTTGAATCTTCTAAGCAAAATTAGAGAGAGAGAGAGAGAGAGAGAGAGAGAGAGAGAGAGAGAGAATTTGCAACTTGCTTTGTTTTATAATAAATTCACTTAGTGCAAAGCCAGTAGTCATTAACCACATAGAAATATGAATAACCCTAATTAGCGTCATTATTATTTATTTTCCAAAAGAACAAACCAAAATTATTTCGTTAGATGACACACAAGTAACATTAACCCTAATTAGCATTATCTTCTGCATGCAAATCCATCTTCATCTATATCAAATTAACAGAGCAGTTTTTAGGCAATACACAAGTGGTAAGAAGACTCATTAAATTGCGTTTAGTACCAAGCAATACAACAGGAGGAACTTAACCTTGATTCTACTTTGGGATTATGACGTATCGAGTGCTAAGCTAAAAATTTCTCTTTAGCAAGCCAACTCAAACCATGATTTTTTTTCTCACTTTTTGCATGCTACTTGCTTTGCAATAGATAATAGTGCAAATAACAGCCTAAGAATGCAAAATGAAGTATTTTATAACCCAATAGGCATATAACAAAAAATGACCACCAAACTTGACAGATATATGCCAAACTTAACAAACATTTGGCATCTTTCACATATCTCTAATCAATTTTATATATTTACTACAGTACTAGGTAAGTTATAAAATAAATAAATAAAAAAGTACAAAAACTAATATCTATACTTTAAAAAGTAGCCTCAACTCTCTAGGACTAAAAGCACTAAGTCTCAACTTTCAAGTTTTCAACAATCTGCCTTTCAAAATAGAAAAGCAAACTATCTGCAAGAAATGCACCCTTATTTTGATGTGAAGTGTTGTTTAAATAATTTTTATAACTATGAGTCCTTGATTATATATTGTTGCAACAACAAAAATAGTTTTTTTCCTCCCCCCTACATAAAGACCCAAAAGCAATGTACTTCCTATTATAAGGAGTGGGTGGTTATTGCAATTATATGAATAAGTGTTCAATTTAAGTGATTGGTATATATAATTTAATAATCAAAGGTTTATGATTTCATTTAAACAAAACATGAGTAAATCTAGGCCTTTCTCCCACGCATTAATATAAACTAAAGGATCAAAATTTTAGGCTGGCCCTAGGCCCTCCACTGGCCTCTCATTGGCATTGCCATTGAACACTTCAGTTAGTACAAAATCATTTTTTCACAATACAAGAAAATAATTACTAGTTAGTTGCATTTAGTCATATACAAGAGTAAACAAACATGTAGAGAAAAAGAATAAATAAATAAATTAGAGGGATAGCGAGTATAGATAAGTGGCAGAAAAATACAGATTATTAGATAGAAGAACACAATTAACAACTACAGTTAATATAAGTCTAAGAACTTCAAAAAAAATAATTCCTGCAAGTTTGGAGAAATCTGACTATGATATCTAACATAAAGGTCTGAAATTATCTATGGCTTAATAACTCAAGAACTAAACAAACTGCCCAAAGTAGATTGCTTTCAGATAAATAATTGACATTCTGCATGAAATATAGGCGTGGATCTACAAACAAATCATGTGGTATAAAAATCTAGTTATAACCAAACAATCAGAGCATCACAAGTCTACTAAGTCAACACCTATTACCATGTGAAATACTTTTAAATAGTTTAGGAATTGGATGTACCCTGTGAAATGATGACACATATTGACTAAGATATTATGGTACCTTGCATGAGAGAATAATTACCGCAAGCTCAAATAAATTAGAAGAGTTATAAATAAGCGGATGACAATACTACTAATACAGGAAGCACAGGTCTTCAATATAGACAACAAATCAATATAATACAGCCAATGATTTCTAACCCAAATGTAAATCATTCATGGGAGATTGAATCGTGTGGCATATGTCACAAAGGATTTTTTATATATATATGGGTGAATTACACCACAATCACTTGAGGTGTATCAAAATGACATTTCCCCCAAACATTTATATAAATGACACTCTTTTCCCTAGAGGTTTTTCTAAATGTAACATTAAAGTCCATGCTTGCTCAAATTGTGATTTCCCTAACAAAATACTTATTTTTAAATAGATTCTTACCCAAACTATGGACAAAATGACACTCCCTTGAGGGTTGTGGATGAATGACCATTGAATACATACAAACCTCAAGGAAGAGTGACATTTAGTAAAACCTTAAGAGAGGTTGGTATACTTTACCCAAAATTATATTATTTCAAGAGGGGCATCGGCAATCACAAGTCATTCCACTCATAGACACTAGAGGCATGAATGAAAGAAACCTTGTTTATCCTCTAAGAACCGGTATGGTCACCATGACTCAGATTGGAACAACAACATCAATGTGGAAATGCAACAGATGGTTAAAAGGCCTCAAGAAAATGTGCACTTCCTAAATAACAAATACCATGTAATTGATGTGACATGTCAATCACATTTCTGCGTATAAGTACACATTGGGGTTGTGTAACAAACAATTATACAAAGCCGCTAAAATGCAATCTAAAGCAGTCTGCCTAATCCAAAACATCTGCAATTAATTCCTTCAAAATTTGAACTTTAAAAATTTGTACGCATGTCTGAACCAGCTTATTAATTAGTAACCGTCCACAAAGATGGCTCTTGCTCCCAAACAAAATCCATAACCTCCATGCCACCCAACTAGTAATAAAATATTGGATGAAAAAGAAGCTTTCCCTCATCCTGATGCTAAAAATAGCTTGAGTTGAGTTGGGACCATACTATGTGTGTAATCTCATAGCCTTGACCGAATAAAAAAAATTACTAAAGTGATCATTTTGGTGACAAAGTCCATCTGTCCCAAGTACAAAAGCCTATGGTTTCAACCATTATACAATTATACACAGCCATAAAAGTAGGATATCAACAGTGATCAAGCAAATAAAAAAAATAAAAAGTAAAAATAAAACATGGTAGGTCTTAAAGGAAGATGATATCAGTACTCCAACACAAGCAAATGTAATATTTTGGAAACCTAACTTGCTGTACTTCACTCTGCCACAATATCTTGTTCCAAATGCAATATTCTATTAGGAATCTATTTGTGCTAATGATGCACATGATTAAGAAGAAAGGGGTTTCCTTTCAGTTCAAGTTTTATTTTATACAATTGGAACTACCTGCTACCATTCAAAAATGAATTCTTTTAGTGGTCATGCAAAATATTTTTCACTATCTCTACCCTTTTGGATAGCAGAATAGGCGCAGTCCTTAGTTCTTCGTCAATGTTTAGTTATTTATTCTGACCCATGGTATCCATTCAACTCATGCCTCATTGAAACTTAAACTCTGGTTCCAAAACCAGACATCATTATCATTAAGACCATTGTCTGTGTCTAGCTAGAAACATGAATAATAACAAATCAATTAAAAGAGAAGCAACACATTTGCACCCACATTCAAAAAGGAGCAGCATCATTGCCATCACCAGAAGCATGTCTCCTAGATTTAGAGTTAGTAAAGCTACTTTCTCAACCTTGTCCTAAAACTCTTATAAGAATTGACAGAAATCTTTACAAGAGCCAGTTCAAGAATAAAGCTACAAATTTCTAATGTTCTTTTGTGAACTGAGAATGTGAAAGGTTAGATGCCATGAGGCCCACAACACACGACGTAACAAGTCTCCAGTATTGTCAATATTCCATTTTCATTAATTAAGATATAGAAATCTAACACCCACCTAAGCGTATTTCATTTCCAGCTTTGCTAAAATACAGCTAACCAACCATGCCTAGTATACTGATGAGACATTACAAATATCTATGACAACCAAGAGGATGCCCCCAATAAAATTTAGCAATAATATATATGGCATACTGAGATTTTCAAAGGGTTCTATAAATTAATATCTTGTTGTAAATAAGCTTAAAATATGTGCAAGATACAAAGATTTATGGCCTCCACAAACTTGTGTCACATAAATTGTTATCCCCAATGCAATAAACTTCAGGCTGCATGCTAATTAGGAGGTGGTTGCAGTCTATTGTTACAATATTAAATAATTGATCAAATTCCCCAATTCCAAACAACTTACACTTCTGTTACAATTGGTAATTTAACATGAACGGAGAAGGTCCTAATTTCGAACTCTATCTCCACTCTACCTCCCATTTAAAAAGTAAACAATTAAATTCATAATTTTTTAATAGCTTAAATCTTTGGGACTATAGTTAATTTATCACCCATGACATAAAATTTTAACTGAGAATTTAATTTTCTAAACAAAGTCCTATCAACAATACAACGACTACAATGTTCCCAAAAGCTCTCCTAGTCCTTGCTCATTCCAACCAAGTGACACCTCTCCCCCTTTTAATGTGAAGTAAGGTCTCTAACCAACTTTCATGGTTCGGAAATTTAAAAAACAATCTAAAAGTTACTGAACTCAGAAAAAGTAAAAAGTCTAGCTGCCTAGCTAGTCATCCTATGTAGGAGATTTTTGTTGGAGTCATTTACTTAACAAAGAAAAAAGGGGCAATTCTACACTTAAAATTAATATGAGAGAGAGAGAGAGAGGCAACAGAAATCTTTAAAAGATAAGGTACAAAACCTAATACTGATAACTATTATTAGCAGTTTTTAGTCCAAGAGAAACAACCAAAATAAGGAGGCAAGAAAGAAGCAACAAAGAACTGGAAAAAAAAAAAAAAAAAAAGAGATAAGAAAGAAAAAAACAGTATACAAAAGAAGAAAAGTTTCTATAGTACTATTACAAAGCCCTACACTGCACAAGCTATTTTCAAGATAATTATTGGTTATTAATTGGTAGAAGAAGTGGAAACATCTAAAATGGAGAAAATAAAAGAGAAAAAGTTTTCAATCATCCCAATTCCTAACCCTTAATATATAAAACATTCCCCCATGTTCAATTCTTACATACAGAAGTAAATACAGGTACCTTTATGAGAAAAAGGGTCTCAATCTCATCCATTTCTAGGGTTTTGGTTGTTGGTTTGTGCTATAGGTGTGTACCACTGCTATACATACAAAAATCTGAAACCTTTTTTTGCTCAGCACCTACGTGTTCAGAACCAATTGGGGAATTTGGCCCATGAAAGCTACCTAACTAGTGTGTGTATTTGTACTGTTCGCCATGTGAGTTTGCCCTATGCTAATGTGCACTAGGTTTTGTGTGCTAAAGTGCGCCTTATCTACCTCCTTTCTTGACCTGCATTTCCCTAATGTGTACATAAAATTTAATAAATCTCTCTGGGTATTTTATAACATAGAAAAAGATAAGTTAAAAATAAAATACCCACATAGCACAAAATTCGACAAAGTAGATAAAAAATTATTTTCATATATAAAACAAGCAGAGAGAGAAAGGGAGAGACCAGAAACACAGGTTCTGGAAGCACCATTATTGCAGAGAGTGTTGAGTTGGGTTTCAATGTTGTTCAAGAACGAAGTGGCTTCATCGAAAGGCCTTTTGAGATCCGATTTGTACTTGGACAATATATCACAGTAAGTTTCCTTCAGAAAGAAAAGAGACTAAAATCAAATTTAACCAACAACAGAAAAAAGAAAAAAAGAAAACCCATCTCACACACACAGATATCAAAGCTAAAATGGGAAAGCTTTATCTAGTTTTCTTTAGGGTTAGGCTCTATAAATTGCAAAAGATAACTGTATATGTGTGTGTGAGAGAGAGAGAGAGAGAGAGAGAGAGAACCATGAATTGGTCAAGCTCTGGATCAGAACCAAAGCGAGTAGAAACAGCAACTGTTCTCTTACAAAGGTCACTTTCTCTATGAATTTCATCCAAAACGTCAGCTATCTCCGGTGGTGCTCCGACCTGTAGAAAAAGAAAGCCCCCCAATACAATCAAATTTCAAAGAATATTGCACAGTACTATATCTCTCTCCGTACAGTTTCTTATTTGTACACAGTTCTCATATTTAGACTATATAAAGTTTAGCGAAGCCATTAAAAGCGATTCTTCTACTTCTCTTTCCTTTTTTTTTTTTTACATAATACGGCGGGAAATTCCGTAAGAACAAGCACAGACGTTTCAGCATAAATATGTACCCACTGTGCATATACATGTTACTACTTTTTAAGGCTTTTTTCTCAGATCTGAATAACGGGAATCCAAAGAGTCTGAGTTAAACTCTCCGTTTGGTTGATGAGAAAAGCCAAAGGTCAAGAAAAATCATTGGCCACACACAAAAAGCTTCATTACTACTACTACTACTACTACTACTACTACAGACTACAGTAGTACCACTACTAATACTATTATAGCGAAACTCTTTCTCTTCCATCAAGGGGTTCTAATAAAAACAACTTTTTTCGTACTTTCCTTTTCTTTTTTTTTCTCAGCAACCAAACGGAGAGTCTTTCTTTAAAGAAAAGCATTGAATTTTGATGACCTTTTGGCAATCGATGTAAGCTTGGAGGAGCTTAGGGTAGAGGGGATGGGAAGAGATTTTGGCTCTGATTGCACCAGAAGCCTCTTCATCCGAGCTAGTTCTTCCTCCTCCTCCTCCTCCTCTTTGAATCTCAGCCACCATTGAAGCAGCATCAGATACAGCAGAAGATGATGAACCGGACAACAAACGGTCAGGCCCAAAAACTTGCACCCGGTCAGCTAAACCGGCAACCGGAGTCTGAAAGGACTGGTAATTGTTAGTATAATTGTTGTTAACTAAATAATTATCCATTGAACCGTGCACCGAGTAGTCGGTGGTGTTGGAATGGAGGCCGTATAGTTCATCCATAATAGAGAGAGAGAGAGAGAGAGAGAGAGAGAGTCTGAGAAAGAGAAAGAGAGGGAGAGAGCAAAAATATCAGTAAGTAGTAAAGGAGTCGCAGAGAGAAGAGACTGAGTGAGTGTGAGAGAGTTGGGGAAGTGCAAAAATTTTAGCGTACAAACAAGGAGAGGTTGAAGCAGCTCGCCTCAGACCTCAGTTGCTTGCTTCTTTTTTTACAGTTCTCTGTCTATGTGGACCGATTGGGTCCCCCTCCACGCTCTTTTTGGGGGCGTGGGCTAGAGTCAAAGTGGGTTTTTATAGATTGTCAACAAAAAAAAATATTTTTTCCTAATAAAAAAAATTTCTTGAAGGGAGAGAGGAAGTGAGAAGGAAAGTCATAGTTCACCGAACAGAATGTATACGTACGTTTGGAAAGAGATTTTTAGTTATGTTTGTATTTTTTTAAAATATATATAAATAAAAAAATGTGTAAAAATATATGTAATATTATTCTTTAAACAACAGTAACAAATAGGCCCGTAAGCTGTGATAGTGTAATCTAAACAATTGGGGACCCGTTTTGGTAGGTGTATTTAAGTATTATTGTTTAGTTTTTAGTATTTTGAAAATACTTGTTTGAGTGTTATAAAAATACATGTTAGAAATGTTATTATTGTTTAAATATTGAAAACTCTTTGTTAAACACCCTAACCAAACAACCCTTAAAATGCATTTTTACTGCATGTTATTCTACCTAAAATTATGCCATTGGGTATTGGCTAGGGACATTAGTTTGAAGATCTTATGGTTGATGGGGACTTTAGTGAGCTCATCAAGGATGTTAATGCTTGTACCCTTATTTTGTCTACCATTGGTGTGTTGGGTGTTCTTTTTCACCACACAGGTAGTCATTGTAACAAGGACTCTCACTTGTTGTCAAGCATGTTAGGTAGATTGCCCATATACAAAGCATAGGTTGGTAAATCGTGAACAAATTTGAGCTTAAAAGACTATTTGATGTCCAAAACTTATGGCTAGAATAGTTCAAAAAGAGTTTCTAACTTCTCGACACTTAGCTTAACACATGTCAATTGAGCATGAATTAGCTTAACACATGTCAATTGAGCATGAATTGTTGATTTATAATTCAATAAAAGATTGATTGAAGGTCACTTAATCATCCAACCTCTAGTATTTTGTGCCCTACTTGCTAGAGTATATAAAAACTTGTAAGGGATAACCAAATAGAGTTTTTGGAGAGTTACTAAATATGCGCCTAGGGTTTCTATAGCCGAGTTCTCTCACACTATCAACCCCAAAAAAAAAAAAAAACTATCAAGACTAATGATTAAGGTGAAGTCGTTGCACATAAATCATAGAGATTACTATTGTGAGAATCTTCAAGAACATTTTTGAAGTTAGGATGTAGTATTAGTGTGTTTAAAGTTCACAATAGAATAGTCAAAGGTAGGGGTGTGCATGGGTCGGGTTGAGTCGAATTGAGGGAATTTTTTGACCCAACCCACCATGGTGGGTCAAAAAAAATTCGACCTAACCCAACCCATTACATGCATATGTCCAACCTAACCCACATAGGTCGAGTTGGGTTGGGTTGAACTCATGGGTTGGACTTTTTTTTATTATTAAATTGAACCCATATTTTTATATTAATTATATAATATATTTAAATATATATTAAATAAAGTAATAGGATTTTATATTATATATATTTGTAGGAATTAATGAAGTGCTCTACAGCTGGGTTTTAACTTAAAAAAATATTTATTAAATATATAATAAATTTTAAATATATATATTAAAATATGAGTAGGTTGGGTTGGGTTGGGTTTGGTGGGTTTGTAATTTTATAACCCAAACTCAACCCAATCCGCTACCAAAAAAAAAATCATAACCCAATCCAACCCATCAAGCCCTAAAAACCAACCCAACCCGGCGGGTTGGGTTGGATCAGGTCGGGTTTGGTGGGTTTTCTGCACACCCCTAGTCAAAGGATTTGAGCTAGAGGTCGCGTTTGTAAGTAGTACTTGGTGTAGCTGTAGAATTAAGGCTAATTATGATGTAAAACTTCAAATATATATAGTGAATCTATTTCCTTAAAGCACTAACATCCAGGAATTTTGCATCATTAAACACCATTTCATATATTTTACCAACCCATTTTACAACTCCCAGTTTTTATTTTTACATACAACCCAATAAAATAATATAACTACTTAATAAAATAAAAAGTAATCCACTCTCTCTTTCCTTTGGTCTCTTTTTCTTCACCCACCACTATATACACCACACCCCAACCACAAATTTAGCCAACCGCCATACTCACCCTCCACCATAACCAAAACCAACCTCCACTGCCACCATAATCACAATCACAATCAATCCAAAAATCAATCTCATAGCCAAAAAAAAAATTTTAAGCTACCACAACACAATAGCCACCACCACCACTGCCAAGTCCATACCCAATAACCCAAATAAAAAAAATAAAAAAAAACAAAACAAAACAAAAACCATAGCCTACAACCACCAACCACAAAAAACGCAACAACCACCACCACTAAACTCACCATTGCAATACCACCAAATAGACCCGACTCCGCCACCTGATGACCCACCAAAACCCAAACTCATACAACCCACATCCAACAGCCCTACGCCCACCAAAGAGTCACCACGATCCCACGACCACCTGACTCAACACAACCCCACGCCCACCATGACTCCCACAACCCCACGACTACCACGCCCACCATAGCCACCAGCAACCCTTGATTTGAAGCTCGCCCGCCTGCCCACTCAAACTGATTTGAAGTCACCCCAAACAACCAACCAAAATCTTGAGTGAGAGAGACAGTCATTGTGAGAGGAAGAAGGAGAAAAGAAAAGAAAAAGAGGAAGAAAGTTTGAGACCTTGTTTGGGAGGAGGGAATGGAATGGAAATGAATGAAAAGAATAATTTTAAAATATTCTTCCATTCCCTTATTTGAGAGTTTTAATGGAGGGAATGAAAAGTTCATTCCATTGTTTGAAATTTGAGATAATTACACTTTACCCACCTGTGGTTTGTCTCTAATTCGATTTGCCTACCTGTAATTTTATTTTTGACACTTTACCCACCTGAGGTTACTTCCGTTTATGCTCTGTAACCCACTTCTGTTAAAATTAAGGGTAAATATGTATTTTTGCTCAAATTTTATGTCTCTCTCCTCCCAAAACAAAAAATAGCAAAAAAATTCAAAAGAAAGAATATCAAAAAGTGGTATTTGTCTTGAACATGAAGAACATACCAAAAAAAAAAAAAAAACCCAGATCAACCTACAAGATCACTGACTTAATGAAACATCTTTGAAACTTGAGTGCATTAATTTTGTAACTTTTTCCAGTGAAAGCTTCAGCAATATTAATTAGATGTGGTGCATTTTTTCCATGCATTTTGTAATATTAACTTTGAACCCAAATCAGCAATATTAACTTTTTCCAAGCATCTTGTAACTTTTTCCGGTGAAAGCTTTCTCATCAATATTAGATGTGGTGCATTTTTTTTTTGGGTAGGATATTCTCATCACAAATGTAAACAAAATCTTCAACAATTTTTTCTTCTCTACAAAAAGAGGGGTGGGGAGGATGAGGTTCGAAGACTACAAGTCTTTTCACTATAAAAAATATGACAAGCGCAATTGTATCTCTTGTATGAGTCAAGTGGTAAATGCCAATTCCTGAAATATGATCTTTTTGTTTTGTTTTTCTCTTAATAAACCAACAAATGATAATCTTTATCATTAACAAGAGCAAATTTCCCAATGACAATATAAATTTGTCATTGGGAAATTTTGGGTTTTGTAGAGTTAAGCTGTAAGATTAGAACCAAATTTTCATGGAGGGACAAGGAATTGATTCAGCTTCAGTGGCGCCTCTTGCCAACTGGAGAAATGATTTTTTGAAGATGTTTCATTAAGTCAGTGATCTTGTAGGTTGATCTGGGGTTTGTTTTTTTTTTTGGGTATGTTCTTCATGTTCAAGACAAATACCACTTTTTGATATTCTTTCTCTTGAATTTTTGTGCTATTTTTTGTTTTTTGAGGAGAGAAACATAAAACTTGAGCAAAAATACCTATTTACCCTTAATTTTAACAGATGTGGGTTACGGAGCATAAACAGAAGTAACCTCAGGTGGGTAAAGTGTCAAAAATGAAACCACGGGTAGGCAAATCAAATTAGAGACAAACCACAGGTGGGTAAAGTGTAATTATCCCTTGAAAGTTTAAGTGAAAGGGAATGAAATGGGTAGGAGGGAACACACATTCTTTTATATTCTCTTAAAATCTCAAATTTTCATTCTCCCGAAATTGGGAGGAATGAGAGAGATTGAAATTAGATTTAATGATTTTTTTTACTAAAACTTCCAAAATACCCTTATATATTCAACCATTTATTTTAAAATAGGAGTCTAATAGTAATATTGTCATAAAATGATTCCATTTCATTCTCTTCATGTTACTTCCAAATAAGATTATTTACATTCTATTCATTTTAATTCCTTTTCATTCACTTATTTTAAAACATCCAATCAAAGTTACTTAATTCTATTCCATTTATTTCCCTTATTTAAATAAATTCAATTTCATTCTATTCATTTTCATTCCCTTATAATCGTTCCATTCATTTATGAACTCCCAAACGAAGCTTGAAAGTCATGAGAGGAAGAGAGAGAGTGTGAGTGATGAGGGGCAATTATGAAGAGAGAGAAGTAGTAGATATTTAGGATTAATTTTTTTTTTAATTTTTTTTTACATCCTATGAACAATCGGTTCTATTTATGAGAACCAGTTGTTCATAAGATGTTAAAAAATTACATCCTCACTCCTAGATGTGGGCCTTTTTTCTATTATTAGTTGCCAAAATAGCAACTGGAGAGTGTTTACACCCTCCAATGCTAATGCTTATAAGGGTTGGTGGTACCCCCCTTTTCCAAGAGTTTTGCTTGTTTAGAGTTTTTTCTTTGTACCAACATCATTGTGTTACTCACTTTATGCTATAACTCCCCAAGAGTTTTGCTTGTTTAGAGTTTTTTCTTTGTAACCACATCATTGTGTTACTTACTTTATGCTATATATTTATATTTGCAATATTGGTCTGTATTGAAATTAACTATAAATTGTTCATGCAAGCATAATTGGTTAATTTAATTAAACTAACTAAAAATAAGTTCTCCTAAAAATAAAAAAAATAAAAACTAAAAACAAGTTAATTTGACACAACAAAGGCCTAAACCTTCAACAAAAAGCCCTGTAATTCAATAGCATAATTCAATCCCTTTTATTAGGAGAATGTTTTCATATCCAACAATTGTTTTAAGTTTTTCACTATCAAGTCATATTCAGCAAAAACAAAAAACTATCAAGTCATGATTTTATTCTAAAAAAAAGTTCTCTCACTTGTCTATTTCTCGAGAGGCTCTATTTGTGTGATTAGATAAGTGTCCTAATTTTCTCCTAACTATTTTTTTCTTTTCTTTTTTGAAGTGGTTGGAAAGTACTACTATTTACTATGTAGCCCATGCTGGTCGGGATGTACTACTTGGACTAACTATTAGTCTATTATAAATGTTGAAACATGCTGTTTTTTTTTTTTATAGAAAAATATTGTTCATAACTTAACAATAGTGCTATCCCTCTTTTTCTTTTTTTTAATAAAAATTTTATTATGTTGTTTCGTTTTTTTCTTTTCTTTTTCCAAAAAGAAGAGGGAAAGAAAGATAAGATATTTCTCATGTTCAAGGCCTTGACGTCTGGTACTAAACTTCCTTTTTCCTTTTTCCTTTTTCTTATCATTTCGCCGGACACAAGGATATGGTTGAGATGTTAACCACATTTTTGTGCAAAACCTACATGGATGGAGAGAAAAGACTAGAGAGAGAGAGAGAGAGAGACGAAGCAAAGCAAGACCAAGTTGAGTCCTATCTCTTTTGTGTATAATTACTGTCCAAACTTTTTAAAGGAATTCAAAGCTGTTCATGCACATGAAAAACGATAAGAATTCACCACAAATTAAAGCGTGTGATCCCCACTCGCACTCAGAGGAAGATTGAGTGTATGTGTCTGTCGCTGTTTGTTTGTTTCGAGAATACTGAGAAAGCAGCAATGAATGAATAAAAATTTTAAGAAAGAAAGAAAGTCGCCCACTACATACGCTATGTGACTAGAGAGAAGTGAGTGACTCGTGAGTCGTGAATGAAGTGAAAATACTGATACGGGTATCATCACTTCCTTCATGGTGACGATACTGCTTGGATTCTGGTAGGTATGGACTGCCATGCAGTCATTCTCTCCAACCCTAGCTAGCTAGGGCCCCCTTTCACCATTATATACTCACTCTAAAAACCCCATTTTCTTTCTCATTACACATTGGCTCCCATTTTCCTTCATCATTATTATAGCTCCATATTAAATGGAAAAGATACCCCCTTTTTTTTTAAGTGACAAGTACCTGTGATTGAGATTGGTACGATTTTTATTAGCATATTTGGACGAGTGGTTCTACACCTAAACTATTCCACTTTTTATATTTTTTGCAACAATTCCGACCTTGCATAATGTCAGTGATTGACTAAAGCTTACACATATTAACATATTTTTTTTCTTTATCATTCATATTCAATTATATTATAATTTGTAGTAAAGAGGTTGTGTAATTGTTTTATGGTACTAGATTTTTTTTTTTTTGACTGAAAACCAAAGAATATATATTATAATATAAAAATATAGTAAGTATTTATATTTATCTGGTTTATTTAGCTTAGTTTTTACTTTTTATGTATCTTTTTTTTTAATACATGTATATTTTAGAATATTTTTAGTAAAAAGCTAATGCCAAACACATACTAAAAATAAATAAATAAAAATGAATAAAAGGAATTAGCTTGATATGAAGAGGTTGAAGCGCAAATGGTTTCTAATAAAGATCATTGTTTTCTAATGGCCTTCTCTCTGTGGACTGGTATTGAGTACTAATGCAATAAGCCGAGTGATTGTGCATTTTACTATCAGGTCTTGTTGAGTACTCTGCATAGGCCATCATCTTTGTCGCATCATTCATTCATTCCTTGGTTGGACTTGCTCACTGCTAGCTGCCGTGACTATGCACTAGCTATCTCAAATCACGGTACCCAATCCTATGGTCCCGGTAACCTTGAAGTCAAGCTAGAGCCATCAATAATACTCAACCAGGTCTGTTGTGCCGATTCGCATCGACTCACTGGAAATGCTCTATCCCCCGTAGTTAAGTTAATTTGATTCCACAAAAATGCTATATGAACTAGAATACTTTTAAAACAATCCTACTGAACAAAATAGTTTTTAAATAGTTATTTAGTAAAAATAGTCAAGCCTTGTTTCTAAAAAAATTATGGTTACCTTTTGCACATATATTTTCCGTCGAAATATTTTCCTTTTTTTCTTAACTCGTATATGAAAATGTTATGTTCTATTTGTTTTGACATAAAATGTTTTATAAAAATATTTTTAGTATTTTATCATGTTGTTTCATTGTAAAATCTGGTCAAATTTGAAAGTGTTTTCCATTGACAATAAAATCTTTTGTAAAATGTTATAAAACCTTTTACCTTTAAAAACTTGGTTATATTTTTTTTCAAAAAACACACAATGACTCTCTCCCCTCCCCTCCCCTTCCATATGGTGGTAGGGCTATTAGGGTTGTTGGTATGGCAATTGATGTTGGTAGTTTGATAGCAACTAGATTGCCAATTTTGGTGATTGTTTCTAGAAATTTTTTACATACCATACCAAATATTTAAAAATATTTTACTAAAAATGTTTTCAAATGTATATTTTATAGTGAAACAAGATGCGCCTAAAAAATAAAGTGTATATGTCATGTACAAAAGAATGAATTTTATTTTTCATACACCGACAGTTAAAGTGTTTTATCCACTTATCTTTGCCTCTTTTACAATTCTTAGTCTTTATAGAATGACTTACTACCTTCTTCAGTCAAAAAAAGAAAAGAAAAGAAAAAAAGAATGACTTAAAAAGTTTGCAAATTACTTTTTACATAACAAAAGTATAATAGTATACATATTTAATCATTCATTGAGTTTAAAGATTATAAAATAACCCACTTTGATGATTATTATTTTTTTTTTTTTGCTTTCACTTATTTAAATAGTTTTCAATTGAATATCTTTACGTCAAAACTTGTATTTTGAAAAAGAAACACTAATTATAATATGTTCAACTTTATTTGACTCTTATACTATATTTATAATACATTACACACTAAATTACAAGACTCTTGATAAATTAATCTAAGTTGTGATCTTTTACAAGACTCTTGATAAATTAATTTGAATTGTGATCTTATATATAAAAAAGATTGATCGACCCAGTAAGTGGTGCAATATTATTGCAGCATTAATTGTTTATTGCTAAGAAGTAAAGCATAACTTTGGACTGAATGCAGTCAATCGATATCATATATGATACAAAGATATTATACCATGACGAACTTTCGTCAAAGAGAAAACTATATAATAAACTTAAAATGACGGTAAAGAAAAAGGTTAAACTAATTAGACGGCCGAATGAGAGTTGAGAAACGTGACTAAACTCTAAATTAATACCCTCTTCCTAAGACTAAAATTAGATTCCCCACAAATTAACAAAGTGGCTAGAGGAAATGGGCCATGAATTGTGATCATATTATTATAATAAAATCTTAAGTATGCCAAATCTTTTTCATTAGCAATTGCAAAGAACATCACTACATTTTGTCTCTTGATTCGCACCAAATGTTTTTTTCAAAAAGTTAATGGGTATTCAATTCAATTCAATCCTAGGGGCTCTTCTTAGCAACTTTAATCATCTTAATTATATGCCACAAGCAACAAATTAATGGCAATTAATGTTCTTTGAAATCAAGTATCTGGAATTTCTTTTTCAATAGCCTATATCCTCTAATATTGCCCACCCATGAGTGACCTTACGTTTTCCACACAAACTGAGATAACCAAGGACCAATGCTTGACCCACTATGGGCTGTACCATTGTACTAAAGTTTATGGAAGTACCTAAATTAGGTACAAATCAAGAGTCAAATAGAAATTAGAATTCTTCTTACTTTTAGAAAAAGAAAAATATTCTCAGCATGTATATAAAGTAGAGAAATATAAAGGGATGTCCTAAGTATAAACATAACAATTTTTATGAATATTTTATTGAAATGATATTTTGTTAATAATAGATAATAAAGTGATATCATTGATTTTTTTAAAACAAAGTTGGATTATAAACTTAATCGTAGCCTAAAATTATAACTCCATTTGTTTTATTGAATATGAAATTTAACAAATTTACCATTGAATTACATTTCCTTCTTATATTCTTCAAGTTTGCAGATTTTTCAAAAGATCAAATATCAATAGACATGTTATCAGTCAAATATTTAAATTTCAAGTTTTTATAGTATAAAATTATGTATAAAAAAAGTTTATGAATTGAATAGTAAATAATATCCGATTAACACAAAATTTGATATGTGTGTTAATAATATAAAGAATATATAATCTAATAGTTAGATTTTCAAAATATGTAATCATGTTAATTTTTTGAGTGGGACACTTGTAGCCTTAAACTATAACTAAATTTATAGCCAAACTTAGTCTCTTTTTTTGACAAATAATTGATATCATTAATAAATTCAAATGAGAATCAACAAAAATATTTTGACTTAATTGCTGTAAAAATGATTGTGTATCATCTTTTTTTTCCCCACTTTTTCTTATTGGGAGATATGCGTACCAAACTTAGCAACTAGAATTTGTCCTTCCAGCCCTTTTCTAAGGTTAATTAAAAACAATGCCATTGGCCACTGCGCTGACTATGGTTATATTTGTATTATACACAAAGTCATTAAAAGATTAAATTTGAATGGTCAAAATTCTCGAAAATACTCTAAAATAATTTTGAAAGAGTCAACTTCCAGATAGATGAGTTTTTGCAACTTATTTTTTGTTGCTAAGATGTGTTATTGTTACTTTTAGAAACATAATAGAAACCACCACAAGATTCACAACATCTGAAAAAAATTATTGGACTATTAGTTAACTAAGTTGCTAAATTCATCCATATATTATAAGTTTTTTTATTTATTTAAAAGTTATTATATATAATTTGATAGTTGGGAAGAGTAAATTTAAATCTTAAAGGTCTCTGTTGAAAACATTAGGGGTTTTTTATTTTGCTAAATATTAAGAGGTGCTAATTGAATAACAAATATTAACTACAAATATTAAATACCAAATTTTAGAAATAATAATTAAGCATGAAACATATATACAATACGAAGATTTAGAACAAATTAGAAAACCAATAAAAAAAAAAACATATCTAATAGAATAAACACTTTGGGGATCCGATCACATTAGATATTCAATATATAGGAAAAGTTATAATTAGTTAGAACTTACAAAACCTTTGTAACCTAAACTTTTTTTATATAAATTTTTTACAAATCCGGCTTGCCTTTCTATCGCACTAGTCTCAAAATCTTTGGAATCATTCTATATGGATTTTCTCCACAAACAAGCCTCCTCCGCATGAAGAATAATCTTTGGCACTGAACACGTTGGAAAGAATTTCTGTGGTTTCAAACTAATCTTGCATATGCTTTCTAAGGGATCATAAAATGAGTGGGTAAAACCTAATCATTTTTTAGTTTAGCTTATGGGAAAAGAAGAACTAAGATTTTAATTGTATTTGTATTTCTATAGTATGAATCATGGTTTTTTCTCACTTCTAAAAGTCATGCATTAAGTGGTAAACTACTCATGAAGCTTGGATTTTAAATCCTGACGATTTCACTTGACCGAATTTTTAGTAAACTAATCATGAAGCTTTTGTTCAGATTATTATTTTGTTGAAGTGAATTTGAATTTCATTTGAGCAAATATTTCCTGATCTTGAATATTTTTCAATAGCTTTGTATAGAGTTTTTCAATATCTTTGGAAAGAAAGAACTAAGATTTTATTTGTATTTCTATAGTATGAATCATGAAAGTTTTTCTCACTTCAAAAAGTCATGCATTAAGTGGTATATATGTGCCCAAAGTTAGGTAAACTACTCATGAAGCTTGGATTTTAAATCCTGACGATTTCACTCAACTGAACTTTTAGCAAACTAATCATGAAGCTTTTGTTTGGATTATTATTTTCGTTGAAGTGAATTTGAATTTCATTTGAGCAAATATTTCTTGATCTTGAAAATTTTTCAATAGCTTTGTATAGAGTTTTTATTTTTATTTTTTTTATACAAAAAGGAAATTTTATTATGATATATTCTAAGTGTATAGCTCGTTTTGTGCTAGGTGTCATATCTAAAATTTTAAAATTTTTGTGACAAAAATAAATGGTGCATTAAAACCTAACGCAGAAGCCAAGAAGACCGCAATAATATCAATTGAACCTCTTAAAGTCAAAACTAAGGGAAAATTTGATTCTAAATTAGACTTCAATTGGAGTCTAATTTGATGCCAAGTGTCCAATTTAATTTTTTAATTTTGATGAAGCTATTTACTACATTACAAGAATTGAGGAGTGCAATTAAAAAGGCATTAAATAATGTAAATAGTGTGCAATTGTAATTGTTCTTAATTTTTTTCCATGCATATGCATGAGTCACAAACTAATTTTATTACTTTTTTGACTCTTAGTTTGTGGTTGGAATTAGCTAATCTAACAAACTCCTTTTCATGCAGTCACAAAACACCACATTACAGACTCAAGAAATACATAGAAGAACATCCACAAGAGTGGAGCCAAATTTTTAACTTTTTAGCATCACAAAAAGTCATTTATCTATTTTATCTCCTCACATGTAGCAATTGTTTTATTTTACTTTTTACATAATAAAATAATATAAATACTACAATAAAATAATATTTCATTCAACTACCAAAACACAACCACATCCCCCATCAACGTCATAGAAATCACTGCATAGACACAGAGAGAAAAAGTAATGTGAACATAAAATGAAATGCATAGAAATCACTGAATAGAGACATGAAGAGAGGAAAAGTAGTGTAAACACAAAATAAAATGCAGAAGAAAGAATAAAAAATAAGAAAAATAGTGTGAATGCAAAATATTTTTTTATTTTTTACCTTTCAGTTACTGTGCACAGCTAAAAATAGGTGTGCACTATAGCTATGGGGCCAAAAAAGTATTGTTTTAGCTCTACTATTAAAGTACATTTTGAGTTTTAGTGATACTACAAATAGCTATATAGCTATTTATCACTAGTGCTGCTGGTGCTCTATGCCTGAGAAACCACAGACAGAAGCTATTCTAACTTGTAAGTTCCCAGTTGGGGCCTAGTCTAGTCTAGGCTTTAATTGAGAAAGTTTAATAAACCATTCCAGAACAAACTATGAAACTAGTCCAATTAAATCATATGGGTTGGGCTAAGCTTATTTACATTAACAATCATTTCAGGCCCAATAAATCAAATATGCCTAATAACAACAATCAATTATAGAACAAATTTATGGGCCCAATAATGTAATACATATGAGTATAAATACCACGTTAGTGCAGTTCTCAGCAAATGAAAGATTATTAAAACATTTGGACTTTGGAAATACTTTAAAAAATCTTATACCCTTCCAAAAAATTCTTAATGATTCCAAACTGTCTAATCCTTTTGATATGAGTATAATTCTAATTTAAAAGGATGATAAAAAAAAAAAATTGACCTGCTATAAAAGACTATCAAAATAAAACATACTTAATATTATCCAATTACAAAAGAGATATGAGTACATATTTTCGTGAGCAAAATATTGTTAATGGCTTAATGGTAAAACAAATTATTTAGTTTATTTTATTACTTTTATAAAAAAAAAATTGGTACAAACAGTAAAATTTGGTTGAAAAGATTCCACGTGCCAAATACATGTTCTATTAAAAACAAAAAAACAAAAAACGAGTTATTCTAAAAAAAAAAAAAAGTAGGTTGTCATTTATCCAGGGAAAAGTTAGTGGATGGCCAAAGGGCAATGGTTAAAAAATATTTTTTAAAAATTTTTATGGAAATTTTTTTTGACACATTTTATATTTCTTATAAAAGTGGTATAAAATTTTCTAGAATAATCCATTTACAAATGTTTTATTATTACCGGTTTACAGTACCATCTATTCTATGCCAAACTTGTGTGGAACAGGCCCAGACTTGTAATTGGGCTAAAAGTTTTTTCAAAAAGGTCAGAACAAATAACAGTGATTGGATTAGGCTATCAAAAAGGGCCCATAGTAGAGGTAAGAAAAAAAGCCCATAAGATGCTATTTCAGGAAAAAAAAAAAAAAAAACACAGACCTTTCATTTTGACACAACCTGGGACTAACTTCCAATTTCCAACTACCATAACGGTAACATCTGCAACTTTCGGTTCCTTCTTAGTTTGAGTTTCCTTAGCATAAGCTCTCTGAAAACTTTGATATATATTGTATTCGTTTAAATTTATGTTACTTCCTCCTAAAATTAAAGCAACGCGGTTGTTGATTATATGATTTTTTGCCCATAAGGCGTTCGACAAAATGCCCATATATGCTAAATTTACTTTTTTTTTTTGGGTTATAAACTTATAATTGTTAAGTTACATTACAAGGAAATTTGGGTTTCTTTTATTATTGTTATTATTATTTTTGTGTCAATGATTTAGGCATGGATGTGGCACATTGCTATCTAGATGGCAATGCTGATGCTGTGGAGTTTTGTCCGCACGATTCTTACCAACATGTTCTGGCGGCTTCAACGTACACGTTACAAGAAGGGGATTGTCCCAGTCGATCTGGGAGCATATCACTGTTCAATGTCGATGCTAACATGGGTTGCCTTGATTTGTTTCATCGTGTGGACACAGTGGGCATATTTGATATAAAGTGGAGTCCAGTTGGGGGTAGTAATGTGGGTTCTTTGCTTGCTCAAGCGGATGCTGATGGTTTTCTGAGAACTTACAGTCTTGAGGATAGTTCAGATGGAGCAGAGGGTATGGTCTCTATTTCTGTAGCATATAAATAATTTAGCAGTCAGTTTGTTACTTTGTTTGTCAGAAAGTGTGGAGAAAAGGAGTACATAATTTCAAAGAAGTATGGAGAAAAGAGAAAGGAGAATGTTAAAAAATAGTAAATAAATGTGTAAAGATGTATTAGAATAGAAGCTATTAAGATTATCTCTTTCTTTTCGCTTGTATTTTCCAAGAACAAAGTGGACGTTATTAAATGCTGTAGCTTTTGTTTCAACTGAAAATATTGTATTGGCAATGCTGCAGCTTTTGGCTATTATATCTGTTTCCGTTATATATGGTTTTGTTTTTAACTGCTGATGCAGGGAGTTTCTTGAAAGAGATAAATGGAGTAAAAATCAGTTCGTCCATGTGCATTTGCCTTGACTGGAACCCCTCAGCCACATCAATCACAGTGGGTCTTTCTGATGGTTCTGTCTCAATTGTTTCTGTGTTGGAGTCACAAATTGAAATACAACAACAATGGAAAGGGCATGATTTTGAGCTTTGGGCAACTTCTTTTGATATTCACCAACCCCAACTGGTATACAGTGGTTCGGATGACTGCAAATTCAGTTGTTGGGATCTACGGGATAGTCCTTCTAAGTTAGCATTTCAGAATATCAAGGCTCATAAGATGGGTGTTTGTTGCATAGTGAAGAGCCCTAGTGATCCTAATACTGTACTTACTGGTTGTTATGACGAGCACTTGAGGGTATGGGATGTAAGATCAATCTCAAAACCTGTAAATGAAACTTCAATTTGTTTAGGGGGAGGTGTCTGGAGAATCAAGCCCCATCCTATTTTACTGGATATTGTCTTGGCGGCTTGCATGCACAACGGGTTTGCAGTTGTTAAGATTGAAGGGGATAACACTGAAGTGATTGAAACATATAGTAAGCATGACTCACTCGCATATGGAGCAGATTGGCAGAAATGTGAATCAAACCAGGAAGGCAAAAATAAGAGTTCTGTGGTGGCTACTTGCTCGTTTTATGATCGGCTTCTTCGAATATGGATGCCACAAAGTGATATCACAACATGATTTAGTGCATCTAAGGGCATCTCTCTAATTGCAGTCAGAAGGATCCAAGTTCGATGTTTTCACCCTTGAGAAATCTTTTTTGATACTTTATTAGGTATGTGTGAACATGATACATAACCTCTCACTCTATGGTAACATGATTCAAGAAGATTTTTGGGTTCCAGCTATGTTTATTTTATAAAATATAACTTTTATCTATAAAGGTCCTTTTACTCCCATCCCTATAAGAAAGGATCCTTTTCAATTTTCTATTGGAGGACATAAGATCTACATTTGTTTTCTCCCCAACAATGGACCTTAGGGAGGAGAGAGAGAGAGAGAGAGAGAGAGAGAGAGAGATGGAACATAATTTTAATGTAGACATGAATTTTTTAATGTGTTCTTATTTGATAACTGAAATCCTTTATCACCTCTAAGGTTATTGTGAGTTGGCTTGCCCATTAATTTTGGTGAACAGAGGGTGATCTTCAAAATGAATTCAAGAAAACTTATATCTCATTGCAGAGGGAGCTAGAAAAGAATGTAGACAAATGTGCTTAAATTTTATACTTGCAGTTGTGTCTACTTGGTGTTAGGGAACACACATATGCTATCAGCTCAAGAAAATGTATGCCAATGAGCTTAGGGAACACACGCATGCCTCTCCCTCCAAAACCCCACACATAAAACCAAAGGCCATTTACTGCCTGGTCTTGGCCCTTGCGTGGCCTTCGCCTCACATGGCCTAGGAAGCATCAGATTTTGACCCAGTTGGTCTTAGGTTTGACCTTAGCTTGAGCCTAGTGGAACCTCTTAAATAGGTTGTTCGTAGCTTACTTGTAAAATGGGTATCTTCTGACATGAAACTGAGGTCATTAAGTACTCAAACCTGCTGAATATTCAATGAGCTTGTGGACCATCTTTCAGTCTGCTTGCTCAAGTCTGGCAATTTACACTTGAGCTTCAGACCCATTTAAAAAGAAGGGTTGTGTTAACTTCCGGTGACCGTTAACAACATATTTTAGGTAAATTTTTGGATAACTTTTGACAGTTTTTCAATTTTTGGCAATTTCATTTTACTTTGTTTGACAATTTGTTTGACAACTTTTTTTTTTTTTTAAATAAAACACAAAAAAAAGAAACTTTAACAAGCGCCGGGCGGTGCTTGTTAACATTTCACTAAAAGGAAAAAGAAAAGATCTTTGGTTTTGTTCAAACCAATGAGCAATACTTTACAATCTTTTCCACAACTGTTGACGTGGCAATGTATGATTGCAGCAATCACCTTTTCACACTGACACACCTTATATTAAAACCACTTACACAAGCCACCTTAACAATTGTGGATTTTTTTTTTTTTGATACTATATACTTATGTATATATACATATATATATTTTTAATATCATACCTACAGTGTCGAAACCAAAGTGGTCGATACTGTATCGGTACATATACCGGTATTAAAATGCCAACGTTTCGTACCGGTTTAAATACCGGCCGATTTAAGTTTTGTAATTTTTGAATTTTTGTAAAGATAGAATGGTAACTTACTTATATTAATTTACTAATATTATTTGATTTCTTAATATGTAATGAATAATTAAGCTTTCTATTTTTTATATTGTGTGTTTTTTTTTCTTCTAATTGATATTAAAGTCTAAAATCATGAATAATTTGTTCTAAATTGATGTAATGTTTTATGGTAAACTTTTATTTATATATATATTTATAAATATAAAATATAATGATAAACTCGAAATGGTACATCAGTATTGACCAGTACCGAAATATATCGTTTTACTCGTCAAACCAGTATAGCTTCGGGTACGAAATTTATTACCTTTGTCCAAGCAATTAGACTCAATAGTGTTATTCTGCAATTACTGAGGCTAGCTAAAGTACATTTGCTGTAAGTTTGTAATTGTTATTTGTACGCTTTATGCTTTTTATATTCTGTCTTGTCTTCTTGTCTATGGGTTCTTTTATTCGTTTTACTGTTTCCAGAAAGTGAATTGTAACAAATGTGAGAATGTGAGTGAGCAGGGAAAGGATAGTGTATTTGTGGTTGAGCTTCAAAGACCCTTTTATCTTACAAGTTACAACTACAACCGCATTTGTCACCATATGAAGGAGATAGATCTTCATTTTCAATCGTTTTGTGTCTTTGCTCTTTTTTCCTGCTTATGTGGGGGCCTCAATTGCTAGAGACACTAACACTGTCTATGTTCTTTTGAATTCTTTCTGGCTTTACAGTTACTGCTGAAATTGATGGTCCCCCAATTTGAACCCAGCACATCATTCCATGTTGGCGGGATGCATTATAATTTACATAGGAAAGAAGAATGGGAACGAATTTGCTGAATCAGTTTCTTATCTTTTGGAACCAAAACAACAGAATAATCAGAATTAACTTGTTATTTTGTTCTCATATATATATATATATATTTGGTTGAGATTGGAAAGGACATTGTTTTACTCTATTTACATTGAATGAGACAATGCCTCGTGCGTTTCTAAGTACAAGAGCCTCCTTATAGGCCAACTCCTAGATGAGAAAGTCTTCCGATAGCACTCTTAAGATTTTCGAAGTATAATGAGCTCGAGACGCCTAACTAGATATTTGGAACAAAGTGAGAGCCTTGATTTGATCATTGGACGAATTACAATATAAAAGATTAGCGTCTATTTCACCAGAGAAAATTGCTTGCAAAAGCAAATTACTTTTTAAAATCAAATGTTACGAAAATAAAAAATATCATATTGAATTAGTCCACTTGCCAAAATTTCAAACACAATTGCCAAATTAACAATGTCCACAAATTAGAGACCGGAAGATATGGCTAATGATCAATAATCAATGGTTAGGGAAACACATTTTAATGTGTGGACAAGGAGGGGTACCTTATCTGAGGGCACATTTTTTATTAGCTGGACAACCAGAATCATTGGATCTAATGTGCAGACACAGACCTCTACACAATTGAAAAAACATTTACAGAATATATATGAAGGGAAAACATGTTTCTACTGTCAGTGGAACCTGTCCATGCAAGTGGAACTGTTTCTTTACCAATGAGATTATGGGTCGTTTAATCGGTGAGGGTCCAAATTTGGGACTTTATTATTAATTTTCTGGGCCAGGAAGTGCAAAATAAAAAAGGGAAATGTTAATATTTCCTTTTATGGGTCTTAAAAAAAGTGAAAAAATTTACCAAAAAATTACTAAAAAAATAAAAAACTATCAAAAGCTGCCATAAAGTTAGCAAAAAAAATTGTTATTAACGAGCACCTTCCGGTGCCCATTAATACAACCCAATAAAGAAAACAATTAGAAGAACAAAAACAAAGAAGTTTCATATTTGCTCTTTATGTTTACAACTTTCACAATTCTTACTCAATGGTCTCATTTAATTCGTTTAACTGGAGAATGATACGATGCTAAAAACACAAGGGTGGAAGAAGTAATGGAACTATGGACCATTAACTCGTCTTTGCCTTCATAATTCTTTGCATTAAAAACAGAATGGAAGATGCCAAAATTTTCTTTTACTCCCAAATACCAGTAATCTAATGCAGTTATCTCAAACCCATGACACATCAAACATTCTGAGTGCTTTTAAATGTTTAACACAAGCAATATAAAATTATTACTTTTTTCTGGGGCTCAGTAAATTTGCAATCCTGCCCACCATTTAACAGGCCAAATTCTGTGGAAATTATATAAACTTGACCAAATTTTACAATCCCTAGAAATGTAATTAAACCTAGTGATTTGTTTTCTATTTTAGTTTTATTTTTAAACATGCTATGTGAGTTAATCCACTAAATGACATAAAGGTTGGTTTTAAACTGTGTGTTGGTGGGAATATTAATTAAGCCTGACACTGCTTTGAGCCCCCTCTAGTAATTGTTTATAGCCAAAAAAAAAACCAGTAATGCTTCTTTCCTGTCTCTACATGTCTTTCTTAATTTTATAGTACTAACAAATCCTTGTCTTTACTGTTTTTTTTAGCTTGAGTCTCTCTCTCACTCACTTATATAGCACTGAAAGCTTTTAACTTGCACTGTTGGTCTCACGTTCACTATCCTTAACTGAACCTTCATCGACCACTAAACAATCCAAACCAATCTTCTTAAGTCACTCTCGTACTTGTGCTATTCACTCTATAATCTCTTTTCTCTTCCACTAATCTCATTTTCAACAGTGTTTCCATTCAATGTACTTCTCTCACTGTTCAATGCTGTTTTCACAAACCCCACAAATGTGCTTCTTTTGGTTATAAATTTTTGGCATTTACATGCATCAGACTTTCAATTGGGGTTTACTCTGAAATGGGCTTGCTCAAGCTTCCATTGTTAGTTTTACTCTGCTGGGTGTTTTCTCTTTTGAGTACACTCTGTGTTGACTCAGAGCTCACTGTGAAGTTCTTGAAGGCTCCCCATGCATTCTCTCATCTCAGCTCAGCCACATTCGTATTTGAAGTTCTTGAGGGTGGGAATAGCTCTTGCACCAATTGTAATATCACTTGCAAGGTACGTTAAGCTCTAGTAATACTTTGTTTTACCTAGCTTTTGTTTTGGGTACTCTGCTCTCTCTCTCTGCTCTCTGCTCTCTCTCATGAGTTTGTAAGTTTTATGGTTCTTAATTTAACGTCAGGGAGGTGGTTGATTTCAGAGAGTAATTAGCACGTCTTTCCACTCTGTCAGAGGATATAATGAGCTTGAATTTTCTTTTAGAGTTTAGGCTAATCAAGAAAACTATTTGGAATTCAGTTTATTTATATATATTTTTTGTAATTTTCTATAGGTGATATGGTTATTATAATGAATAGTTACATGTCATATACTTGCTATTTGGTCATATTCTTCCTGCTGCCAAGCTAAATGAATAGGATTGTTTTTGCTTTGTGTGTGTGTGTTTTGCTTTCCAACTCAATGGTAAGTGGGAAGTGAAGAAGCTGCATAATGGTTTGATTTATTGGGATAACTTTGGATTTTCTCTTGATGTCTATTTGGCTTGTTCCACAAAATAAAAGGTTAATAGACTTCTTGGTGCAGCTGGACGATGGCTTTGCTTCGGACTGTGAAGGCAGGATGGTTTTGTATGCAGGCTTGCAGGATGGAAATCATACATTTGAGGTTTGCACCAACGGGTCTGGAGGAGTTGGCTGTGCTAACTATAACTGGACTGTTGGTTAAGAACCTTCCTTTTATCCTCTTTATTTTATTTTTATTTTTGTAGTTGTTCTTATATTTTCTTCAACTACCACTCAACTTAAAACAAGACCTTGCTTGAAGGTCCTCAACAGTAATGTCTGTGAGGAAATGTTTTGCCGCCCTATGTGCTGACTAATTGAATGTGACAAAATCAATTCCCATGAACTTATATTATATTTTTTGGTACCCAATTTCTAATTTATACATTTTTCTGAAACTGGTTCTACAGAACCCATGTACTCAATTTTCAATTTTATATGAAATGCACAAATCTTTCCTTACTATTCTTATTCTTGAAGACTTAAACAGACCCTGTTTACACTGACGGTTAGTTTGACACTTTATCAAGCTTGCTGAAACCAAACCGAGCTATGATGTTAACATTGCAGATTAGATTTTCTGGCAATCATACTGACTTATATCTTTCCTGTACATTTAGCTGATTCATATTATACCTTAATTTTGCAGATACAGTCCCGCCTACAGCATATATCACAGCCTCAACACCTTTCACAAGTGCTCTAAATGTTTCTATAATTATATCTTTCAGTGAACCCTGTACTGGTGGAGGAGGTTTTGTATGTTCGTCTGTGAATGCCTGCAACGTGAGTAGGTGGCTAACAAACATATGAAAAAGCCTCTAAATTGATTTTATGTTCTCTCTTTGGTTCTTGAATTATTATAGTGTTTCAGCATTGCGGTTTTTGGTTGATTTGTTCTCAACCTTTCTATTATTGAAGTATGGCTTTAGTTGATTAGAGAAAGATAAATTGGAGTTCCCTCTAGTGTAATGGAGTCCACACAGCACAAGCGATAATGGTGGATTATCTCCCTGGCCAAGGATTTATTATCAGATCTTTTCCATACGGATATTTTGTAATAACATTGCTTGAAATGTGTCGTGCACACTTGTCAATACATGATATAATCTTCTTTATCTTGTATATTATTGAATCACTGTAAAATTTCTAGAAATTCCTCTCATGGAACAGTCCACCTTGTTAATTGAGTAGATGCATAAAAATTGAGTTCCATAATCTAGGTTCTCTAATAAGCAATTTTGTCTAGACTGAATAATAAACCAAATTCTAACAAGTTCATCATTTGTGGAAAACACTTTACAGCTTTTGGTCTATGGTGCCGGCCAAGTTATACCATCCTCACTCAACATTCTACAGCCAAACCTCCAATATTCCATCCTTGTGGGTTTATCATCTGCTTCTCAGTATGGGCGAGTGGTTTTGGTAATGGATAAGAATTTTTGTACTGACAGTGCTGGGAACAAATTTACAAGAAACGCGAATTCTACTTTCTTGGTGCATTTTGGTGAGTCTAATTTCTATTTCCATAGGATCAATAGACAACATGTGTCGTTATTTTCAAGAAGTTATAAGTGATATGCCCTTTCATTGCTATTCTTGTTTTTTTCTAATTGATGCCTTGCGCTTTACTTACTGGAAATTTGTATCATATTAAAATGAATAATCTAGACCATTGATACAACCTAGCTTATCTAATTTAGTTGTTGTTGTCAATATGTTCTTTACTTGCTGCGTTCATTAATTCCACAGATAGACGAAGTGTGTTTGTCTATTTGAAGATTCATGTTCCTGAAAGGCTACTTCAACTTAATGGTGAAACTAGACTGGTGCAAGCAACTAATAACTACAACAAACTAAAGGTGTATTTGTACTTTTCAGTGCCTGTTCTCAACTCATCTGCAGAAATTCTAAATTCTTTCCAAATGAGTCAGGGCACACTTCTTCCTGTCAGTGGAAATAATCTTGGGAATCGCAGATTTGGCTTTATGGTCAGATGATTCTCACAATCTTTTTTTTTTTTTTTTGTTATTTTTTCATCCATGAGACTAGAAGTTGGTTCATAAGTTAGGAGCCTGTTTAGTTGTCCTGCGAATTTGGAATGGCTCATTTATATTTTGTATAATATGTAATGCACATCATCTTGAATGGGGGTCACTTAGAAACATTGGAGCCATTGATTGAAATGGGCAAGTTAATCATTTTTAAAAATTCGTAAAATGCCCTAATTTCAAACCTTTTATTTTGATGGTTGCATATTTTGAACTCCCACCTAATATAAAATACAAAATGAAGCCATCAAATTCCACAGGCTGATCGAACAGGCCCTTAATGTTCTTGAATTTCATGTTTTGATATTTATTTATATCTCTAGGATATATTTTTCTCATTCCTATTCTTGCTTACTCATTTTCACTCTCTCCTTTTAGGTTGCAAATATATCTAGCATGGCTATAGTCACACTAAGCATTAATTCAAACTCTATAATAAGTAGACAAGGGACTCCAATTTCCCAAGTTGCACCAGTTACTTTCCTATATGGTACGTTGTACACTAGTTTACAAGCGTTACAAAGAGAAAATAAATCATCTGTTTGTAGAAATCAAAATTCAGTTTTAATATTCTTTTACTCAACTTGTTGAATATAGAAAATTTTGAGATTGAAATGTTTTTCCACGATTCTATGCAATCAGGAAAGCTTTACACTTGGATTTCTATTTTTAAGATGTTTCCTCCTGATAGATATAAATGTGACCTTCAGATTCTTTAAGGCCTACTGTAAGGTTGAGTACACCATCCCATCTGAGGACAAGAGAAGATAGCATCCCAATGTTGATAAAATTCATGAAGCCTGTATTTGGCTTCAACTCTTCTAATATATCAATCACAGGAGGGCATTTACAGAGGCAAGTCATTTATGGTTACCTTTGTGTTTGTATCTATGTATATTAACCTGTACATGATACATCACATAAATAATGCACTCGCACACAAATGAGAAACCATAATGGTGACCTCTATACAATATTTGGGTTCTTGATGGAAATAATAGGTCAATTAGTATGGCATATATACTCTCAACATTTTGTCATTTTTGTTCCCCTCCAATGATAATCATTAATATTCTCAGTTTTCGTGACATAAGTAAAAGCACATATGCTGTGGAGATAAAAGCAGACCAGGATATTGTAGCTGTCTATGTTCCTGAGAATGTAACTGGGGATGTTGCTGGAAACAAAAATCTGCCTTCCAATGTTCTTCAAGTAAGGCACTGTAAGGATTCTTACTCTTTTCTCTTGTCGTCAGCTCAATTGTCGTCCAACATCTAAGCCCTAGGTTAGCCCTTTGATTTTCTTATTTATTTACTGATGTAAGGTTAAAAAACATATACAGATTCTGTGCCCAAAATATCTTCTGTGATTTCTGAGCTTGCAACCGCTTCATTTGTGGTGACATCTATTGCTTCCGGGTTGCTAATGGTGTCAATTGCAAGCCTTCACTACATTGGGGAGTTTTCAAGACCATTTTCTTCTTTTTCTGATCCTGCAAGGAATCTTTTTGTATGATTTCTAATTCATTTGAACTGTTATCTCATTAATTGATTATTTAGTTATACTATGGTAATCTTCTACACAGGGGGCTTTTACACTGAGTTAGAAACACAACAATAAATAAATTGACATTAATGCTGAGGTTGGATGTTATAAAAAGGGTAGAGATAAATCTTACAAAATCTTTGGGGTTGAAACAAATTTCTTTAAATGACATTATTGACAAACAATCATGACCCCAAAAAAAGTTCTGATAGCACGTTGATGTGCACCTTTAACTTTCTTGGGACACCTTGAATAAGAACACTAAGCACATTATTGGTGATCTCTTCATTCTAAAGTTTGTTTATGGTCTTATTCTTTGCAAAGCATTTCATTTATGGTAAAACAAGATCTTTCTGATGTACTTATCATATATGCTTATGTTTTCTTGGTGTCTGATCCGCTATTTTGTAAAGTTTGAACCAGAAGCTAATCAAAATGTACCAAGCAGGTTATCTCACTATGATTATATTATATGTAGCCTCTTGAAAATCAAGTAAAGTAATTAGAAATACTGTGGAGCAAATTAACCCTTTTCTTCCTGTAGAAAAATAATACACTCCAAGAAAAACTTTCCTTGATTTTTATACAACAAATTTAATATATAACTGAACTCTCTAAATATTTTGGTTGGTTTGACCATGTTGTCTGACTTCCATAGGCCCAACTGAAGCCTGTGGAGCCTGTTGGTACTTCTTACAAAGATGGAAAACTAGGATTGACCTTTTCAGAGTGGGATTTTGTGGGCAGGGGTGTTATTCTGTTATTGGCGTAAAAAGAGAGAGGAGGAGGAGAAGGAGGAGGAAGGGGGAGGGGGAGGGGGGGGGGTGGGGCGGTGGCAATAGACCCTCAAGAACTGCATCATTCTTGTAGAACTTGTCAAAACCATATTCTTGTAGAAATATATGGTTTTTGGCATGTAGATGATTGTAACCTACTGCCATTTTAAGTATCTGATATATAGCTTATCAAACCTTATGAACTGCATCATTCTTGTAGAACTAACTTGCATTTTTCCTTTACTCTTTCATACAGAGAATTGCATGCCATATTCAGGTTTTTGCATTTTCTAGATGGTTGGCAGTGACACTGCCAGTGGAGTATCATGAATTTGCAAGGGGTTTGCAGTGGAGCATTCCCTACTTCAGTCTTCCATGGGAAACTCGGAACACCCAGTCAGTCTTGATGGGCTCAAGTCCATCTTCCAACTCACATCCCTACATATCTAAAATTCATGATCGAGAAAATTTTCTGGGTGTGCAGCTGAAACAAGAGAATTTGAGTAGGGCTGCTTCTGTAAATGGGTTACCACTGACTCCAATGGAATATAGATCATACTTTCAGGTCTGAAACCTCTACCTTTCTTGACTTCTTCAATCATTTAATGAATAAATCTTGTGATAGAATGCATTGTACACTTGCAGAACCAAAATATTAGACCAGAAGCTGAATATATTTTGGATCCGCATATTTTAAATGGGTAAGTTATGAGGACTCTTATTTTCTATTTATTACATGCACTTGCATATGGATTTTAGAGACACAAAACAAGTGGAGAAATTATTCCATATGGAGTTTTTTTTTTGGGCAAAATATATACAATATAAAGCAGAAAAACTATGAAAGAAACAAATGATTATTTCGACAAAAAAAAAAAAAAAATATATATATATATATATATATAATCTTTTTTTTAAAAATGTTGAATGGAAGATAAAGAATTCTGGGAATGTACGATTTGGTATACTTGTTATTTAGATGTAGAATTTTCTGTAGGTTGCTATGAAAAATTAAAGCTGTTGATGCTTTGAATTGTTGCAAATTATATATTAAACCAAAAGGACATTCTTGATACTTCATACCCCTATTATTCATTTCCATTTAAATTGGTGAATTCATCATTTGGATTTGAGGTGCCATAGACACTCATTTATTTGTTAGTGTAATATCTTACTAGATTTTGTCTCATGTAGGTGGAGGGATTTTAGTAGAAGCATGTTCTGCTTAGCCATAATTGGTGGCAGTTTCATACTGCTGCATGCTTTACTCCTTGTCATCCTAAAATTCAGGAAGAAAAATACTGAAAAGCAGAGGGGTTATGGAGTACTCACATTCCCAAGATTTGAAATATTCCTTATAATTCTTGCGCTACCTTGTATTTGCGAGGCCTCTGCTTCTCTAATTAGAGGTAACTTAACAGTTTGTTTCCTTCCCCACAAATGAATCTTTACCTATGCGTTTATGGTGCAAAATCTGAGTTTTGAAAGGTAATAATGCTGCTTGTATTGTTTTTTCATTGCAAACCCAATATAATTATCTTTCAACTTTCTACTCATATTGAATTCTTTAATCAAAGAATTGTCTAATTCTCATTATGAAATGCATAGAATGAGCTAGTTATTTATTTATTTATATATATTTATCAGGTCATCTTTTCTACTGTACTTTCCAAATATGTGATGTAATTGTGACCATTTGCCTTTCTTGTTCATACAAGTCTCATGGAATTAATCAATATCATATTGGTTGGCACCAGAACTGGTCTACTGTCCTGTCTCCTCACATATTTTAGAATTGTCATTCAGTTGATGTTTCACACTGGTTGGAAATTAACTCAAATCACTTCTGTGTGACAACCATCATAGCATAGTTATCTGACTGCATCATATCAGAGTTATGGCAATGTGTATCGAGAACTAAGATTCACATTTTTTGCACATTTACATGCTATTTTTCATTGGTTTTAAATTTTAACGCTAAGAACTTCAAGTACAGATCTTCATGGTTTAATCTTATCTTACTTTGTGGATTAAGGAGGATTGGCATCAGAGATTGTAGTTGGCATTCTGCTTCTGGGTGCTGTGTCATTTCTACTGCTGGTTTTGCTCTTGTTCCTCTCTATAGGTATTACATTTGCAAAACTACTTCAATACAAGGAAGTTCATCAAGTAGGTCGGAGATTTCACTGGTATCAAGAAATAGTCCGAGTAACTCTGGGTCCTGGTAAGAGAGGCCAGTGGACGTGGAGAAATCAACAGCACTCTAGTTACCTAACCATGTTAGGGCCTCTATTTGAAGATTTAAGAGGCCCCCCGAAATACATGCTCTCACAGATTTCCGGGGGCAGTTCCCTTACACATGGTGATCGGATCATTGCCTCTGATGACGAAACTGAAGATGCAGAAGCACCTTTTATCCAAAAGCTGTTTGGAATACTCAGAATATACTACACATTGCTTGAGTCCGTGAGACGCGTTTCACTAGGGACTTTGGCTGGTGCCTATAAGGAGAAGTGGTCTTCTAAGACTCCCACAATAATCTTGTTATGCATAACCTCTTTTCAGCTCTTCTTCCTTGTTCTCAAGAAGCCATTTATTAAGAAAAAAGTTCAGTTGGTTGAGATCATCTCAGTTACCAGTGAAGTAGGTTTATTTGCTATTTGTTTTGTTCTCTTGGAGAAGGAATTATCAGCCAGGGTTGAGACTATAGTTGGAGTGTTCATGCTTATACTTTTCCTAGTGGGATATTTACCACAGTTGATGAATGAATGGCGTGCTTTGTATAGACAGACAAAGCAGCTGGACTCCGCTGAGATGTCTTTCTTAACTGGTTTGAAGATAGCTTCAATTGGATTAATCTTGCTTTTCATCCCACACAAGTTTTTGGAAAGCAGGTTCCCAGTTAATGGTCACCATGGGGATGGAGAGACTAATGTCACTAGTTCTTCAGCTGAAAGGAACAGGAACTCTGGGAGTAGGAATTCAGGCACAACTGTGCCAGAAAAATCATGGTTGAAACAGCTAAGAGAACTGGCAAAGGCTAGCTTTAGTAAGGATGAAAGTGGGGCTCCAAGTGATCCCTCAACCAGTCGTGCAAGATGGAGTGGGTTTTGGGGCACTAAAGGTAGTGGGAGCCCTACTTTAAATGCATCTTCTGATTTCAAGTCAAATCCAAGTGGGTTGTACAAAGATTTAGAAGCAATTTTTGCATCCAAGTGAAAGTTAATGATTCAAAGAACATTTCATTTAGAACTCTGGTTTCATGGCAGTTTCTTTATCTATCTTCCAACAGCAGATGCAATGCTGACTCCACTATTTTTCGAGAAATAATGAGAAATGGGTGATAGCTTAGAATTGTGGAGATGGGGTTGTAACCCTTTCTATTTTTAAGTTGTGACCCATTTTGTGGGGCACATAAGAGTAAAATTTTGTCTTCTTTTGAATAGCCGTGAAAGTTAGAACTATAAAAATTTAATTTAAGCAAAAGTTGGAACTTCTTTCTATCTAGTTGTATTGGTGCATATGTGCCAGCATGGAGCTGCAATTAATATGTAGTATCTAGGGAAATCAAGTTTGCTTCAAACCAGATCTAAAAGCTTTATTTTTGACCTGAGAAGCAAGTAAACTGAGAGTAAAAACAAATTTAATAATTGGCCAGTGGTAGCTTGATTATCATTCTTGTTGCCACCGAGTGACAAAAGTTGATTCTGTAAATTTATGTTCCCTTCAGTCTTTTGCACTCACTAGATTCCCTAAATGCAGTCACTAGCTTCACTTTGTTTGCACTGTATTTAGTCTAATATTTTCTAACATGTCATCACACTAAGTCACTAACCATACTCAGCAAGGGACGTGGAGCTCGACCCCTTCGAATATGGATGCCACAAAGTGATATCCCAACATGATTCAGTGCACATCTAAGAGCATCTGTCTAATTGCATTCAGAAGGATCCAAATCCGACATTTTCACTCTTCCAAAATCTATTTTGATACTTCATTAGGTATGTGTGAACATGATACCTAACCTCTCTTCCTCCTTGGTAAATTGAGGCAGAGAATGCATTAACCTGTTATTATCAAACTCATTTGAAACATTGACAATATACATGAGGAAATTTATCAGCTCACAAATGTGCTTAAGTTTTATACTTGCACTTTTGTCCACTTGCTTTTGGGGAACCCACACCACATATGTCCCTCCCTCGCAAACCTCACACATAGAACCAAAGGTACTGGGCTCAGTTACCGTGTGGTCTTGGTCCTTGCGTGGGCTTTGCCTCACATAACCTGGAAGCATCAGATTTTGGTCCATTTGGTCTCAGGTTTAACCTTAATTTGAGCCTAGTGGAACCTCTTCTGACATAAAATGGAGGTCGTTAAGAACTCAAACCTGCTGAACAAGTGAACATTCATTCAATTTCAATGAGCTTGTGGATCATCTTTCAATTGCTTGCTCAAGTTTGGAAATTATACTTGAACTTCTTCAGGCCCATATAAAAAGGAAAAAGAAAAAAAGAAAAGAAGAAAAAAAAGACACAGAAGATCTTTGTTTTTGTTTAAACCAGAAATGCTTTACAATCTTGACCTTAGCTTTTAGTACATTTGTTTTAAGTTTGCAACTGCTACTAGTACATTTGTCATAAATGCACTAATATAAGAGCATAAATCAATTTATGCTCTTACATTCTCTCTTATCTTCTTGTTTATGTATTTTATTCTTTTCAGTGTTTACAGAAAGTGAATTATAAGTACATAGCTGATAGCACATGTGTGAGAGAGTGAGTGAGCAGGGAAAGCAGTGTATTTAAGGTTGAGCTTCAATGACCTTTTCATCTTACAAGTTACCACCACTACCATTACATTTGTCACCATATGAAGGAGATAAGATTATCATTTTCAATAATTTTCTGTCCTTGCTCTTTAATCCAGCTCATGTAGGGGCTCTATGCCTCTATCACCAGAGGCACCAACACACTGTATGTTTTTTTGTTTTTTCAAATTCTTCCTAGCTGTACATAAGTACATTTATTATTGAAATTGATGGTCCCCCAACAATTCGAACCCAGCACATTATTCATTCTTGGCACATAATCGCGAGGCCAAACGGACTCCTATAATTTGCATAGGAAAGAAGAACGGGAATGAATTTGCTGAAGCAGTTTCTTATCCTTGGGAACTAAAACAGCAGAATAATCAATATTGTAACTAAAACCTTTGGACCTTTCTGAAATATGTCCGAGTTCTTCCATAACCCTTGGACCTCTTTGAAACGTGTCCAAAGTTATTTTTAGACCTTTAAGCCTTTGCATGACCTACGTTTGGGCTTGATCCTGCATTACTTTTAGCTTTTCAAAAGATCATAATGAGAAGGTGATAAGAACATTTGTCCTTTCCTCTCTGTTTTAATTAGAGCATTTTTATATAGAATAAGTATAACATTATTTACCATTGTTGAGTTGCTAATTTTTTATTGATTGTCATTTGAGTCTACCTACACCAATTTATTTTTAGGAGCAAATAAGATCATCAAAGTGGTACTGATTATTGTCTTCTATAAAAAAATAAAATAAAAGTAATAACTCTGCCAAAGGAGAAATTATTAAGTCCGTGCCCTGTGAGAGGGAGGACTCCCAGTACAGACCTAATAATATCTCCTGCCAAAGGCCCACCTCCTGTCACAGTCTTAATCGACCCATCAACCTCAGTACTCTCCCAGACGCATGCATCTTCCTTAGATTAGCATTTGGATAAAGACAATCTTTAGCTACAAAATTGATTATAATCTTAAGCTACAAACTCATTTAATAAAATAAATATTATTGTATATTTTAAAAATTTAACCATTGAATTATATGTTCTTTACCTTCTTAATACATATGTCAAATTTTATGTCAATCGGATATTATTTACGATATAATTTATAAACTTATATTTTATGCATAATTTTAAATTACAAAAACTTGCCATTTAAAAATGTATTGATGACATAGCTATTGATCTTTAATTTTCTTGAAATTTTGAAAACATGTAGGATATAAGAAGAAGATGTAATCCAATGGTGAATTTGTCAAAATTCACCTCCAATAAAAAGATATTGAGTGAGTTTGTAGCCTAAAGCTATAACCGATTTTGTAGCTAAACTTTATCATTTGGATAATCACTACCACAAATACTCATACTCTGTTATACACAACTTTTTTTTAACTGAAATTATGTTTTTAACTCTCAGTTGAAAAAATGTGTATATCCATGTGTGTAATGAGTAATTTATATTTATATATATTTAAAAGTTGAAGTGTAGTATTTATTGTTACTATACTTCAGTTAAGTTATATCAGTGCCATGTTATCATTTATTTTCTTATTTTACTTTTTATTTTTAGATTTACCGGTTGACATTTATTGAGCATCTTCTTACATTCAAGTATTACTCTATCTCCAATTCTATCATGTGTCTTTTCATTAACCCAAACTCTTCAAATGCCACTATTATATGAAATTCTAATAGTTATCAGTGGATTACAACCTTCCCACCTCCTCTATTTGCTGTAACTTCTTGCAATTATTAGGTATGATGTGACAAATAACGCCATGCGGAAAACAATTATGAATACATGTCAATCTTTTTAGCATCTGTCAACAATATGCACTATAAGTTCCACCATTATAATTAATATCCACTATAAACTTAAACACTCCATCAAATTTTTTTTTTCCTTTTCTTTTTTTCCCTTAGATTTTTTTTTAAGTAACCCAAAAGTCATGTTTTACCATAACTAAATCACCCCTAACATAATATCCGTTTCCTAAGAAAAAACAAAACCACTCTTTCCTTTTTCTTTTTTTCTTTTTTGGTTTTTCCCCGTCCATCACTCCTAAAACACAAAATCTAATTATATATTATGAAATTTAGATTTAAAACAATTTATGTTGTTTTTTCCCTTCCATAAACCCATAAACCTAAAAATCTATGCTCTCGTTCCTCTATTTTCATTTTCCTATTACCATAAGATATATACTCTCTTTCCTCTTCTTTCAATTTCCTATTACCATAATTATTCGTAATGTTCCAATTAAGCATATCTCTAGACCTCTCTCTCTCTCCTTCTTTATCAGCATATGAACCAATATTACCTTTTATTTTTTGTTTCCATTTGAATGTTAAGCTGCCAATATTTTTCTTTGCTGTTTTCATTCAGCATTTATTTATACTTCCTATTGCGTTGCCATGATAGACTCCATTTACTTTTTTAAGTTTACTCTTTTTTTAACCGTTACATTTTATGGGTTTATACAACTTTTCATATGTTGATATACGATTGTTACTAAAAAAATTAATAAATCTTCTACATCCTTTCCTCTTCTTTCAATACAACAGCCAAAACTTCAACTCTATATATTTCTTATATTTGGATTGTCTCTTTCAATCTCTCTAATACATTTTTCTCCCCCCCAAAAAAAAAAAAAAAAAATTCTCTCTAATACATAAAGTTTAGGGGATGCAGCAGGGAAATTAACTCCACCACGGCAACAGTACCTCTCTCTCTCTCTCTCTCTCTCTCTCTCTCCTTATTCTTCATGTATTTTCATGTTCTCATTTCACATATTTCCTTCTTTGTATTTAGAATTTGTGATTGAATGGTTATTTTGTGACAAAATATTTATTTTTCCTTTAGTTCAAAACTTATATTTGGTTGGTTTTCTTCTTTGCATGAGTGGTAAGACATGTAGTACTGTTTCAGGTCTTTGTTCCTATGATGCTGCATTGATCAAAACATGTGAAATTTGGATGGGAAGCAACGGTCTATAGATACCTCTACTTCTGATGCACATAAAACACGCGCGCAAACATACTTTTATTTTGAGTTATGTACTTATATATCAGTTTGACCACGCATTAATTTTTTATTTATAATGATTTGCATGTTGAGTATTCTTCTTATTTTGCGCATGTGTTATGTACTTTTTTTCCATATTTATTATCCGCAACCTAATGCTTTAGTCTATCTGTTTGAATATTAAATTGAGAAAGTATATACAATTTCAAGTGTAGCACAAACATAGTATTTTGTTCGGTTTTGCAAAAAATAGTTCATTTATTAGTTTTTTTGGGTTTTGGTATCTATTAAATAACAATTTCGTTTGTTTGTTTTCTTTATAGGTTATATCGTTGTTTAACAAATGTGTTTTTTTTGGACTAGAGGTGAATCAACAATAGTTCAGATATATATAGGGAACTTTATCTTCAAGACTTTCTTAAGTTTTTCTGTCTCTCCTCTTTTGGATAATGATTCAAAGGATTATAATGAGTCCACAATTTTCCATGTTTTCTTTACACATATATAATGACATTTTTTTTTTTTTTTTTTTTTGCAGTAGTTAGAATTATAAATAATTCTAAAGTTTTAGATCCTTGTAAACTAGATTGTTTAACCTAATTAATTAACCAAGTGAATACTTAGGTTTATTATTCAGATCTAGGTTAAAACAAAATAAACATATCATGTAAAGCAGCGGAAAATAAAGAAACCAATGATATGATGACCTAGGAAAACCAGACCGGTAAAAAATCTGGAGAGGATTTAACCTAGCTATTCTCAAGGTAAAAAACAAATCCACTATAAAAGAATTGAAGTTTGTACAATAGAACTTAGACCACTAACATTCTATTGCTACCTTGGGTAGAAAACTTACTACCACGACCCCATGATATCTCCAAGTCCATGGACTACTTATTTCCTTGATCTGCAGCAACCACAAGTTTTCCTACTTGTGAATCTTGATTTTCTTGAATATTCATTATGTAGCAATTGAAACGATCACCAAGTTCTTGACATAAATCTTGATCTTGATAACCCTAAGTGTGTATGAAGGTAAACACCTCTAGATCTTATAAGAGATTCAACACACAACATAAACAAAAAGACTCTAGAGAGCTTTTGGGTACAAAACCCTAGAATTACAAAAGAGGCACACTCTTCTCTTTTTGAAAATCCTTTTTAAAAACGTGCTTAGGGTTTCCTTTATATATTAGAAGAAGTAGATCTAAAACCCTAATCCTTAATGGGCATGAACTGTTGTTTGGGTTGACTTAAAATTCTACAGATGCGTGTTTCGATTGGTCGAGTCTGTCTTTCGATTGATTGAACTAGGCAAATTTCAGATTCTTCTTTTTGCAGCTTGTATATTCTTGAATCTCAACTTGTATCACCTTGAGCATTGTCTAATAATACCTATAGACTCTATGATCTGTATTTAGACAAGTTTGTGTTCACGATTTACCAATTGTTCTAAACTTTTAGAATCTAACAATACCAACCAGCTGTTTAATGCATTCTCAGCAAATTTTATGAAAAGAAACAAACAAAAGAGAGAATAATTAACATTATAATATCCTAAGCAAAATTTTCATGAATAGGATATTTCTAATAGAAAGACAATTTTTTTGTTTTTGCCTTATTAAATTGCAAAATAAATATATAAATTACTCGAACCAAAGCATCATACATATTTTTACATTTAAAAGCTGAAGCGTAGGTTGCTACGCTCCAATTAAGCCACATTAGCATCAGGTCATCATTTATTTTATTATTTTTAAATTTTTTTGATTTATTGGTTGACATTTATTGATCATCTCCTTAGATTCAGGTGTTACTCTATCTCCAACTCTATCGTGTATCTCTCCATTAACCCAAACTCTTCAAATATTGTCACTATATGGAATTCTGATAGTCACCGATAGATTACAACATCCCTAGCTCCTCTATCTATCTATCTATAATCTATATATAATATAAAACGGAAGACTTTGACTTTTTGTTGACCTTTTAAAATTTTGACACATCATTTTTGCAAGCCTCACATATTTACACCTCATTATAATTTATTTTATTTTATAATTGGACTACAATATTAGAGAGACTCACTTTAGGATTCAAAAAAGAATTAAAAAAAAGACTCACATTAGGATTGAAAAACAAAATAGAGAGACACGCAAAAAAAAAAACACTGCTGTTAGGATGAAGAAAAAAGAGAGAGACTTGCATTAGGACTCCTCTCTTCCCACCTCAAAACTCTAGCAACTACCAACTCAAAACCCTAAACTTAACTTGTAAGGCAACATTCTTTCTTTTTTATTTTATACGGCAATTTCTACTTTCATATGTATATGAGATTTTCTTTCTTAATATTCTTTTTTTGTTATGTTTAGAATTTATTTTCTTAATTTACAGTATTTGTTTGCTTTCTTAACTAAAGCTATGGTTTTTGGTTGATTAAAATTATCATTCAATCTTACATGTAATTGTTGGTTTGGATTCAATATAAAAGATAATGGAATAAAGTGTTATAATTTTGATATTGTTCCATGTCTTGAATTGTCTATAATATTATTACCACAACTAACATTACTACTCAAATTTGAAACTTGGTGTGTCCTCCTCATGCCATGGTCTTGGTTTATATCTTTGCAATTTATGTTTTGAAAGGTTGTTGGTGAGAAAATTAAGATTTGGTTGTAAAACATATGTATGTGTTCAAACAGTTGTAGTTCTAGGTGTGTGTGTGTGTAAAACTTTTGGTAGTTTTGCTTTTTTAATTAAAGAGTTGTGAATTACTTTGTAGCTTTAGTAACTATGCACTTGCAGTGAGTATTGATTGCAGAAGCACATTTGTTTGGTATTAACAGTTTATAAAAATTTGTCTTAGCTACCCAATAACGTTCTATGTTATACAACACTTTTAAACTATGGAAAAACATAGAAATTAAATATTTCTTCCCATTATATTTTATTTTATTACGACTGTTCATTTTTTTTAAATGTTATCTTTCAAAATGTCTATAATATGCATATTATCAACTCAATTTCCTATTTTTAAATTTCATTAGATCTTATTATCAATAGCTTTCCTGTGCATCGCACGGATTAATGACTAGTACTTAGGTATTTTCAGAGCACAGAAAATGATGTCCCCTCTTCTCACATTCATGATAGAGTCTATTTATTAAAAAAGAGAAATGTTAATAAATGCCCTAAAAACATTGGTTTAGAAACCATTTTAGAAACATTCTTATTAGAAATTGATAAAGCAATTAATTTTTATGACAACTTTTTATGGGTATTTTCGGAGCACAAAGAATAATGTTTTCTCCTCTCATATTCATGGTGGAGTCTATTTATTAAAAAATAGAAATGTTAACAACTGCCATAAGAGCATTAATTTAGGAACCTTTTTAGAAACATTTTTATTGGAAATTGATAAAGCAATTAATTTTTATGACAACAATTTATATTTCCCATGAAAATAGTGTTAAAACTTTTTCTAATTTGGTTTATTAACAATTGTCCTTTGAACAGCCATTAACATGACTCTTTATTAAATTTATAGTGGGTTTTATCATGAATGTAGGAGTGAGCGTTAATTATCCATTCTCCAAGAGTACTTAGGAATTTTTCACGTGTAACACAATATATAATAAATGGAAATACTAACGAATGCCCTTAGGACATTATTTAATAATCCATTTAAAGAAAGTTTTTATGGAAAAAGAAAGAAAAACAATTAATTTTTTAACAGCTTTTTTCATTTTCCATAAAAGTGATGTCAAAACTTTTCTAAAATAGATTGTTAATCAATGCCCTAAGGGCATTCGTTAGCATGACCCTATAATAAATACTACCTTTTTATCTTTTGAGTGATATTTATTACACACATTCTAATTCACATAGTTTTGCATGCACACCCCCAAATAATAGAACTCATAACTTGAAGTTACGATTTCAAAATCGTTAATTCAAATCACAAGTTCTGCTGTTTTAAGAGATGTGCAAATCTGTGTAGATTAACTTGTGTGCCTCAACCTTTATCTCTTTTTTTGTTTTTTGTTTTTGTTTTTTCTTACTGTGTGCATCCTTGCCTTATTATAAGTATGATGATCACCGAGCCATCTTACATTGCCACACAAAACCAGCACACACATTCACTCACCCAAGCCAGTCTCTCTAAAAGCAACAAGTTATGGGTTACAGAGCTTTAGAACTTGTAATATCATCAGCCAAAGATTTGACGAACGTAAATATGATAACAACAATGAAGCCTTATGCAGAAGTTTCCATTTGCGACAGCCAGGACAAGGCCCTTACCCCCGTGCAAAAATCACCACACCCAGAACGTGGTTCAAACCCCACATGGAACTTCCAAGTTACGCTCTACATCGATGTCGCCAAAGCCAAGGAGAACAGCCTTGCTCTCGTTGTTAAGCTCAAGTCGTTCCGGAACACTCACTGTGCTCCGAACAAAGAAATAGGTGTAGTTCGTGTGCCCATCGTGGAACTGCTAGATGGTTTTGGTGATGCTGAAGCTAACGCAGTATCTGAAAAGCATGTGACTAAAGAAGCTTTGAGCCCAGATGGGAAGACCCAAGGAACACTAAAATTCTCTTATAAGATCGGGAGGACTGAAGAATGCCCACCTGCTGGTAATGCTTCACCGGAGCCAAGCGGCCCGGTAGGTTCGTTTTTCCAGGTGTTGGGGGAAGAGATAACAGCGGCACTGATCTCAGTGGGTGTGTCATTTGGGGTTTCCCAAGCTGCTGACTCTGCTCTGAATCCTGCTGATGATGAAGGTGAAAATGCATCTTAAGCTGGGTTTGGTCAATTGGTCAAGGAACTGTAAGGATCTAATTAAAGGGTTATATGATTTGCTTAATAATGTAAGCCTTTAGCTTAAAAAAAAGAAAAAGAAAGAAGAAGAAGAAGAAGAAGCAGCTAGTAATGTAATCGAGTAGTAATTTAGTCTTTTGCTGTTTCATTTAGTCTTTCTTAGAATGTCGAGTTGCAGGCTACTACTAGTGGAGTAGTGTTTATTATATATGAAGTCGTGATAATTTCCAATTGAAGTCACGATTTCAGTTGCATGTGTGCAATATATTTAACTCTTACTATGTTATGTAATGTGTTGTTAGCTTTTGTGTATATATATATAATAGAGTGTAATATATAAAAAGTAACACTTAAAAAAAATACTTTAAATATTTTCAATTTTTTTAAAAATATCTCTGCAAGTATTTTTTTTTTTTATATCTTTATATCTCTATAAATATATTATTATATTATTTTTTGTGTATTTAATAAATACTTTTTAAAGGTGAACCATATCCTTTTTCCTTTTGTTGTAGTGTGTTATATTTGCCTAATATGCAACTAAACTTTATAAGTTTCAAATTTATTATTCAAATTTCTCATCTTTCAAAGAATAAGGAGATTATTATAAAATTAAGATAGATTTTTGTAATAATTAAAATGAAATTATCATGGTGCTCTCCTTGAAAAAATAATTGAAGATTATATTAATTATGTTTTCAAAGAGAGCGCCACATGCCATAATAATTAAGATAGATTTATTGCAAAATTACAATGTTATCTTAACAAAAGTTAAAATGAAATCAAAGGAATAAAAGTTAGACCTCAAAATAATTTATTATTCAAAATTTCAAACAATTGGTTTGCATATTCAAATTCATAGCAATGTAGATTGTGTTTTGATATAAATTCATATTCATATTTCCAAAAAAAAATCTAAGTATTAACCCAAACCAAAATTCAACCAAAGCTATAAGAGGGAGATAGAGGACTTTGTGATGGAAAATGGAAACACAATACCAAAACACATATTTAAAAAAAATGCCCATTAACCTTAATTAGAGTTATAAGAAAGAACAAAAATTCACAAAAGAAAGTAGAGAGAGAGAGAGAGAGAGAGAGAGAGAGAGTAGTCACAGTTTTTGTGTGGGAAAAATATGGATTGATTGGAGGAAATGATATCAAATTTATACAAAATAAAATGAGAATAAAAAGAGTCAAATTATAAGAAGAAAAAAATGATGAAGGAAGTGTAACAGTGAAGTAGAGAATAGTAGGAGAGGTAAAGAGGCAAGGGGAGGTAAAGAGGCAAAGAGGGAAATGAAAATATTAGTAGGAGAGGTAAAGAGGCAAGGGGAGGTAAAGAGGCAAAGAGGGAAATGAAAATATTGGAGAAAGTGTAACTGTAGGTATGGACTAATAGGGAGAAGAAGTGGTTTTTGTTGTTGTTTTTTTTTTAAAAGTAGTGAGAAGAGAAGTTTAAAAGAGAAAAGAAGAGGTAAAAAATAAGTAAATGATGTGGCTCAATGATTGAGTAAGTAAATTTATTGCATAGATGAATATATATATATATATATATATATATATATATAGAGAGAGAGAGAGAGAGAGAGAGAGAGAGAGAGAGAGAGAGAGAGAGAGAGAGAGAGTCAGTGTTGAAATGAGCTTTCAATACTTTCAATATAAACAATAGACAATTAGAGTTTATGATGGTGTGTTGTGCATCATGTTGGTAAAAAATAATTAATTTTGTAATACACAATCATAACCTAGCAAGACATGCACATCATGTTATTAGTTTCTCAGCGTGGATGGAAGATGTCCAATCATACACATTTGTTGCTTATCAGGTAGATTTGCCTATTTCTTAATAAAGTTTGTAGTCTTTTTTCTAAAAAAAAAGGAAAAAAAAAATAATGACGTGACTGTTAATATGATTTAACAGGAGCATAATAATAATAAATGTTATGTTTTAACTTTTAGATATATATAAACATATAAGATTGTATTAAAGAAAATTTAGGGCAAATGTTAGGGAAGCTGGTACTATTAGTCTTACTAGAGTCAACCCAAAAGAGTTTTCCTTTTTTTTGGTAAACCAATACAAATGATTTTTGGCTTTACAATTATTGTTCTTTCGCTTTTTGAAAATTCTAGCAGTACAATGTGGGTCTTTTGAATTATTAGTGCTAAATGCCAGATGTTTTTTTTTTTTTTTTTTTTTTTGTTGAGAATGTGGTAAATGCCAAATGTTGATACGTGAACAACGGTTGGGGGACGGACAAAACAATTAATGGCTACCAAATATAAGATCATTAAGGTAGCGTTTAGATACTTTACGTTGCGTTTTTTGCATTTTCATTAAGGTAGTGCACCAAGGCATATGAACAGTAATTATTGAGTGAATAGTGATTTTTTAATTATTTTCAGTTTTTAGCTTTCAGCAAAATAAGCGGTGTCTATGACGATAACATGGATAAAAGTCACTTTCAACTATTTTTCTGTCAATTTTACTTTCTTTTCCTGGCCAAATTCTTCACCACATTGGAGAATTGATTTAAGTTTAAAAATTATCAATGACCATCACATGGCTTATTGACAAGGTGGCTGGAGAATGAAAAATGTTCCTGTGGAACAATTTCCAACTAGCTAGGATGAAAAGCAGCCTATGTTCTTTGCAGATTTCAACTCTCTGCTACATGGTTTTGAAAACTTGAGAAATTAATTGGAAATGTAAATAACAGCAAACAAAAGAAACAATATGAATCAACATGTGATATAGAGCTGGAAGGTTTTCTTTTTTTTACCCTTCAAGCAATATGTGTAAACATTCTTTTTTTGGGAACAATTTATCTAGTTTTTTTTTTTTTTTTTTTAAAGTAACGTAAATAAAAACTAAAGGCTAAAAGCTAAATGCTAAATAAAATAAGTTGATTGATTGTTTTTACTGAATTTACTTAGCAAAAAAAAAGAAAGTAAAGTGGGACTTGCAATAAGCAAAAATGTAAGAAAAAACATTGAGTGATTTTTGGACAAAAAATAGTACCTGGCCCTAGCTTTTTTGACCAAAAAAATACCCGATTGTGTAAAGAATAAGGTAAAAATAGTATTCTTTGGTGCAAGACCCACGTGAGACCTGCAAAACAATAGAAAATTTAAGCAAAAAGCCAGCTGATCATCAAAACCAAAATGCACACTAACGCTAATAGTTTAGTTGACTCGTAGTGAGTCAAATCGGTTGAGCCAGGTTAGTCCTTGAATTCACATATAGTAACTTTCCTTTTTTTTTGATAAACCACATATAGTAACTTTCCTATTTATAGATATTTATACAATCTTGATAAAAATAGACTATTCTCAGAATCCAAAATCTTTTGACTCTTTTACTTTGTAGCACTAGTTTGGCTACACGTACGAGCTACGTGCTTGCTATTACAAATATTATCAATTATGATTAGACTTAGAATTGATTTATAACACAAACAAAAAAAAAATCATTTGATTTTTGAAGTGCTTAGAAATTATACCATTAAAAGAGGCATTAATTTGACTACATAAGAAAGAAGCACAAAGAATATTAGAAGAACCAAGAAAAAAATTGACCTCAATAATAGGCACATAGGAGATTAACAAAAGAGGGAATTTTGCCAATATTGGAAAAAAAAAGTGATACAAAATATAGTACCAATGTATCAAATTATCAATTTCTCATGCTTTACATGCATAATTGATTCTTTAAATATTTCAAAAAATAGTGCCTTCCAATTTACAAAAGTTCAAATAACATTTTCATTGGTTTTCTTTGGGTGGATCATGAACGGAGACAATGTTGAACTTCTTTCATGATTCTCCAACTGCTCTCTCTGTTTTTCTCACATACAACATACAGATGGAATGAGTTGGGGTTGGTAAAAATGAGCTAGACAAGTTGATAAAGAGTGGCCTGTTGGACTCTATCCTTGAGCATGTCGCAACTTGCATAGGAAAAAGATATCTTCTCTATCTGCTACATGTTCATTTTGTGGCCTAGCATGCATCTTGTAGGCGCAACTTCATCTTCACAGTACTTTGACTAGGGCTTAAGTACTTCTACCCAATTACAAATAATCCCCAAAATTACATGAAAATTGGACAAAAATTACAAACAAATTTGGCATGGGATATATCAAGGCTACAAAAAACAATGACATAATCAATGTGTTATTTTGTTCTCATTTTATGTTGAGATTGTTGGAAAGGACATTTGGTTTACCCTCTTTACATGAATGAGACAATGCCTTATGTTTCTATGTATACAAGACAATGCCTTATAGGCCAACTTCTAGATGAAAAAGTCTTCCGAGAACGCTCTTAAGATTTTCAAAGTATAACGAGCGCAAGACACCCAAGGATCTGTTTGAAACAAAGGGAAATGTGAGGAGAGGAGAGTAGAAGAAAATGTGACCAAAATGTAGCTAAGTAAAGTTCAAATGATTTTCTTTTATCCTTTGTTTGATATATATATCTTTAAGAAGTAAATTTGTTCTCTTTGGAATTATTTTGACTTGTTGCCAAGTGAAAGTTGTGTTCTAGGTTTATATACTTAAATTTCCAATTAATGGTTTTAGAGTCGAACATAATTCAAGTTGGACGCCGTGCTAAGAAGCAAAAGAGATCTAGCACCATTACAGATTTATCAATATACTAGCTGAACATATGATAGAGTTTTAAACTCCATTTATTAATGAGAAATACTTTTTTTTTTTTTTTGATACAAGATAGAATTGTATTCTAGCCTAATCTAAATGTAAATGTGTGTGTGAAACTCCCTCCTGGAGACTTGAATCCCGGCTCTTACCCCCCACACTCCACAAACACTTATACTTGTGGAGTAACCATCGTACCAAGGGTGTGCGGTGGTGAGAAATACTATGTATACAACATTTTTATAACAAATCTTAATTGATGAGTTGTTATTGGTTGTTATGAATGAACAAAAAGGTAATTTAAATTGAGAATTTAAATTATAATCACTAATAACTTACAGCATATATCATTGTAATATGTACACAATCATTAAATGAACAATTTTTGTGTGTGTGTGTGTGTGTGTTACTAGAGCTATTATTTGTCCGATACTACACAAAAGAAAAGTTCTTTATCCCAAATCCCAACTGTGGGCTCTAATAGCTTTTATTTTTTTAGTCAAAGACTAAAACTTTTTAAAGAAATGTTAACGGATACTTTAAGGGTATTGATTTAGAGTATATTTTTAGAAACATTTTATAGGAAAAAAAATTACTCTCTCTGTCTCAGTTTGTTTGTTCTCTATTTCATTTTGGGATGTCTCAAAATATTGTCTTGTTTCTAAAAATAAAAGTCATTAATTTACTAATGTTCCTATTATAACCCTATTTTATTTTCAAAACTATTTTTTGATAAATTTGTTTAAGGGTAGTTTTGGAAACTTATACATTTTTAAAAGGCATACAAGACAATAAATGATGTTCTCTTAAAAAGTTTGACTTTTCAAACAGGATAAACAAATTGGGACGAAAGTAGTAATATTTTGACAGCTTCTTAGATTTTTTTATAAAAGTAGTGTCAAAATTTTATTAAAATAGATTATTAACAATTACCCTAAGCATAGTTATAAAAACTGTATCGGAGATTGACCTGGCTGAAGAATTGGTTCACTGGTTCATTAGTTTAACCATTAGTTCATTGGTTAAATTGTAGGCTTATTAATTAATCAAATAATATATTTTATAATTATAAAAAGGAACTAAAATAAAAAACTCCATATAGGTAAATTAATAAATTAGAATAATAAAAAAATTCTATCAAATGACATAAAGTTAGAGAATAAAAAAAACACATCATTCACATAAATACACATGGTATTGTTTTGGTTTTATCCGTGGGTGTAAAAAAAAAATTAACCCACACAATCTGTTAGTTTGATAATGGGTCATTGCATATTTGTTTTACACTAAGTATTCGTTTGGATACCGGATTTCATGCGGTGTTTCAGTGGCTTTATGTCACACCAATGGATCTCGTACACTATTCACAGGACTCACAAACCTTTTTTTTCAGCAATTTTTTCATTAAAAATGAGTTCTACGGCACTATTCACACATTTAACAATTATTTTGCTATAATATTTTATTATTCAATTTTCAGCAAAATAAGTAGTATCCAAACGCACCCTAAATCATTCTAGGTAATACTTTGGTTCAAGGTTTAACCGATAGTTTGGTACGGTTTTTATAACTTTACCCTAAAAACACCCAGGACCCAACTTTAATTTCTCACATGATTTTTCTAATCTTGAAGACAGCTGGCTAGATCGCCACGTTTATCATACTAGATTGTTTGAATGATGTCAACATTTTATCTAATTCTTGTTGTCTTTCTTTAAAATTCTAGTATCATATAAATTTTCATAACTTCTTGCTACAACTGTAACGTGAAAGAGTGTAATTAAAAAAGAAAAAAAATAGTAAGTACATATATAAAAACATGGTTAACGTGATCGAACTTTTATTTATCAATTAACTTGACCCTAAAAACACCCAGGACCCAACTTTAATTTCTCACTTGATTTTTCTAATCTTGAAGACAGCTAGCTAGATCGCCACGTTTATCATACTAGATTGTTTGAATGATGTCAATATTTTATCAAATTCTTGTTGTCTTTCTTTAAAATTCTAGTATCATATAAATTTTTACAACTTTTTATCACAACTGAAATGTTAAAGAGTGTAATTGAGAAAGAAAAAAAATAGTAAGTACATGTATAAAAACATGGTTAACGTGATCTAACTTTTATTTATCAATTAACTTGACCCTAAAAACACCCGGGACCCAACTTTAATTTCTCACTTGATTTTTCTAATCTTGAAGACAGCTAGCTAGATCGCCACGTTTATCATACTAGATTGTTTGAATGATGTCAACATTTTATCAAATTCTTGTTGTCTTTCTTTAAAATTTTAGTATCATATAAATTTTTACAACTTTTTGTCACAACTGTAACGTGAAAGAGTACAATTGAGAAAGAAAAAAAATAGTAAGTACATGTATAAAAACATGGTTAACGTGATCCAACTTTTATTTATCAATAACTTGACCCTAAAAACACCCAGGACCCAACTTTAATTTCTCACTTGATTTTTCTAATCTTTTAATGATGTCAACATTTTATCAAATTCTTGTTGTCTTTCTTCAAAATTTTAGTATCATATAAATTTTTACAATTTTTTGTCACAATTGTAAGTCTGTAACATGAAAGAGTATAATTGAGAAAGAAAAAAAATAGTAAGTACATGTATAAAAACATGTATAAAAACATGGTTAACGTGATCCAACTTTTATTTATCAATAACTTGACCCTAAAAACACCCAAGACCCAACTTTAATTTCTCACTTGATTTTTCTAATCTTGAAGACAGCTGGCTAGATCACCACGTTTATCATACTAGATTGTTTGAATGATGTCAACATTTTATCAAATTCTTGTTGTCTTTCTTTAAAATTTTAGCATCATATAAATTTTTATAACTTTTTACCACAATTATAACAATTATAACGTGAAAGAGTGTAATTGAAAAAGAAAAAAAAAGAAAAGTTAGTACATGTATAAAAACATGGTTAACGTGACCAACTTTTATTTCTCAATTGATTTTTCTAATCTTAAATTTGTTTGGGCTCTAAGGTGGCGTTTGGATAGCGCGTTTGCGCGTCCACGTTCACGTCTGAGTTTTTTTTTTTTTTTCAGCGAATCTGTCACTGTTCATTGGCCATGAACAGTGATTTTAGGCCAATGAACAGTAATTTTTGGCATGAACAGTATTTTTTACACGTTTAAAAATTATTTTGTTACAATATTTTCAATTTTTAACAATAAATTGTATCCAAACACACTCTAAAGATATTTGAAGACAGCTTGCTAGACTGCTACCTTTATCGTACTACTGTTCTAGACTTTTCAAAGAGCCCGACTGCCTTTTGTTGTTATTGCTGATATGGACCGCCTAAATGATGTCAACATCTTATCTAGGATCTTGTTGTCTTTTAAAAAAAAAAAATTTTTCTAACATCACACAAATTTTCACAATTTCTTACTATAATTGGAACACAAAAGAGTGCAATTAGTGAAGGAAAAAAATAATTGTAGTTGCATACGTAAAGATATCGTTAACATGATCCAACTTTTATTTCACAATTGATTTTACAAATCTCAAATTCGTTTGGGCCCTAAAGATATTTGAAGACAGCTGGCTAGACTGCTACATTTATTGTACTAGACTTTTCAAAGAGCCCGACTCCATTCAGGTGTTATTGCTGATATGGACCGTCTAAGGGTGAGTTTGGTTGGGCTTTTTAAAAAAGTGCATAATAAAAAAGTTGAGTTTTGAAAAAGTGCATAATGAAAAAGTGATTTTTCAAAAACCTGAGTGTTTGGTAAAAGCTGTTAAAAAGTGCTTTTTGAAAAAGTTGAGTATTTGGCTAAAACTATAAAAGTTGCAGTTTGAGGGACAAATTACCAAAAAGGACAATGTATATATAAGGGAGTTTATTTCATACTTATAATTCAACTACTTCATATACTTACTAAATAATAATAATAATAATAAATTTATATTATTGGTATTATTTTAATAATGTTTGGGCAATTATTCTTTTTTAGTGGCATAATTATTTGTTATTACCATTAATGACTTCTTATTAATATTAATTAAATCTAAACAATTTTCATCATCATGAAGCACAAAATGAAAATGTAAAAAGATGATAAAATATACACCAATAATCCAAGTTTAAATTGTGCTATATAAAAATGTAAAAAGATATAAAATACATACCAATAATCCAAATATAAATTGTACTACATGATATTATACAAAAAAAAAATAAATACAACTACTAATTATTACCCCCCCAAATAGAATTTGCAATGGAATCACGAAGAACCACCATTGCAGGATCTGTTAAAGTTCCTGAGTTTTGCTCATAACTGCTACATGCTTCACAATTACGTTCTCTTCTAGAAATTGAATCTTCATTGGCATTTATGAACTCCTTATCATCCCTATCATTTAGTCTAACAAAATTATAAAGAGCCATAGTAGCAGATACAATAAGTATTTGGATATGGAATGGAAAAGATGGCATGTTTCTAATAATTCTCCATTTATTCTTCCACACACCAAAAGTGCGCTCAATCACACATCGAAGAGATGAGTGAGCATGATTAAATTTTTCATGTCTAGTTCTAGGGCCTCCACCTCTCCTTCGAAAGTCCTGAAGATGGTATGATATCCCTTTGTATGGTGCCAAATAGCCTTGCATCATTGGGTATCCAGAATCAACTACATAATATTTCCCTAAACAAAGAAATTCAATTGTATTAAACACACACACAATATGTCATTATAATGAACAATTGATTAACCAATTACAAACCTAGTGGTGGGTGCGGAAAGTTGTTACTTTGTGTACGAATAGTATCAAGAAAAATGTGGGTGTCGTGTGCTGCACCTTCCCATCCAGGCAAAACAAATGTGAATAACATATCAAAGTCACATGCAGCCATCACATTTTGGGTTGGATATCCCTTTCTTCCAAAGTATGGAATGGACTTCTCAGTAGGTACAATCGCTATCACATGTGTGCCATCAATCGCACCGATGCAATCCTAATAAAAACATTAATAGTTTTCAGTTCCACATGCATTGTATTATCTTATAGACAATAACACTTATTCAAATATACAATAGTACACATACTTTGAAATGTGGCCAATAAATTGGATGGTCTTGTATTTTGGTTGGAACTTCACTAAAAGTTGGATCCGAAGGCTTTACATATGCTTCTGCAAAGCGAGCACCTAACAGAGTGATCATCTTCTCAAAATGTCTACTTATGGTTTCACCCGAATACTGAAATAATTCTTGAACCATTCGGTTACATGTTCCATGACCAAGTATCAGTAAACAGATTGCCACTAACTCTTCTAACCTTATATTCCTTGAATGTTGAAGTCCAAAGTCACGTTGTAAAACTTGACACAAATTATGAAACACCTCCTTTCTCATTGTAAACATATTGTAACACAAAGTCTCATTACCTTCCATACAGCGTCTCAGCCAATCCTACCCCGTTTGTTCAGAATCATGACAAGGAGTCTTACTAATGTACTTATTGAAATATGTCACAACCTTGGCTTCACACTTGTCACAAGCTGGTAAAACTCCTCGTTAGAATTGTCATTACTATCATCACTGTCAGAATCACTATCACTGTCATCATCACTGTCACTACTTTCATCATCATCATCATCATCATCATCATCACCATCATTGTTATCACCATCATTATTATTGTCAACATTGTTATAATCACTACCATCATGATCATCACAATAATTTATGTTATCCCCATCCATTAATAGTTCCATAAAATGGCCACTCTCATGAGTACCATTATAATCATCCATATTGGTTTCAGCTACACAACAAAATAACAAATATTCAATCAAGACAATTCACAACATACCAAGACAATTCACAACATCAAGTACATAACACTGTAATGAAAATTTCAAATATGTTTGCATTACACACATATTAGTCCAAAGCTAATACTAAATATCACATAACTTAGTTTAAAGTTAATACAACATAGCAAATACAACATAGTTCATACAACATAGCTAACTTAGTTTAAAGCTAATACAACATAGTTAATACCACATCAAAGTTAGTCACTTCTTCTGCCTATAAATTATTGCTTGTAGCCACTTCAGCTGTGACTCTAGGTCCTTAAAAGTTAGGAACATCTCCCTACGTGACTTTTTTAGAAAGAGAATGGAAGCTTCAACCACAAACGCAAAATCCACTCCAGGAAGTGCTTTCACAATCGCCATTACATTATCAATTGAACTTGGTGACTCTCGAGAAGTACCTTCAGACCTATTCTGACATACAGTTATTAACTCACTAATACGATTGTCCAACATTGCAGCTCCTCCTATCTTCTTCTTTTTCTTCTGTGAGGGTATTGATTCACTAGCTCGCTTTTGTCCTGAACTACGTGATTGACTAGTATTTCCTTGCTGCAAACTACCAATGTCTAAACTCATGTCACATTGGTTATCCTTAAATTTGGAGCTACCATCTGAATCACCAACACCCTCTTTTGGCATTGTTGGAGGTAATGTACCTGAAGAAGGGGTCCATGCAGCTACCCCAGTTGCTGCAACATCCCTAAACATTATCTCAAGTTGTTCTAGATTCTGTGGACCTTTCTTTCGGAATTTTTTAGCTTTGGGTAATTCCTACAAAATGTAATTGTAATTTCACTCATATAAGAATAATATATATATATATATATATATATATATATATATATATATATATATATATATATATATAAACTATCTCCAACTAACTACAATAAAATACTCAACTCACCTTCAACTTCAGGTCCCACCAACAATCAGGAGCGGCAATCGTTCCCTTCGCTGCATCCCAACCTAAACCTGTGTCAAGATTCCTTAATTTTTCCCACACTCTCCAATCACCTTTTAATACATCCCACCTACTTTTTAATTGGTCCTTATCATAGTTTTGACCAGTCTCCTCACAAAATTTGGTCACCAAATTGAACCAACCTTCGGGTCTAAAGGCAGCACCTTTTGTTCTATTCCCGGCTTGAATGTGTCAATTTCCTCAAGTAACTAGTTCATATTTTTTATTATGCAGTGCATTCCTAGAGTATATATGAAGTATATTATGCATGACCCATCGCCAAGCGGTGATGAGCAATGATGCCTGGGCACGCCCCAGAAGAAGGCGGCCGATGCCTGATGCTTTGGGCATGCTCCAGCCACGAGCCGATGCGGCATCAGCTGTCGTCGCCTGGGCATGACCCATCGACGGCAAGCTGATGCAGCGCTGCGGCATGCTGCCAGGGCAGCAGCTTGCTGGGCATGCCCAGCAGCAGCTGATGAAAAGTTGATGTATGGTGTCTATAAACTTCAACTACATGCTCAACGGTAGTCCAGTGGTTAAACACAAAAAAGGTCCAGCAATATACGAATTAGACTAGTTCTGATCATGTCTTCCTTCTTTTTTTTGGGTTTAATACACAGTCATGTCATGTAATTTCATATTCCAATAGTAAATCCATACTAGAGACAAACTCAATAATAAAAAATACATCATATCCATCTATAGGAAAATATTAATGCATAAATATTGGTCTTAGCTAAAGATAGTAACTTCATTTCCCTCAAGCTATTTGGTCTTTTTTTTCTTCTATTTGTTAAGGTGTGCAAACTATTGGACAAAATGCATTGTGTTTAGCATTTAACAGACACATGCAAAGTTTCATAAACATTAAAAAAAGAAAAATCAATAAATCATAATATGGTTTCAAACAAAGTTAGATCAAATACACCCAATCAACAAACAAATTTCAAAACCCAATCAACTAAAGAACCAAATGGGTCATCATTAAATCTCCAAACCCTCAAAAACTCAAAAAGGTACAAATAAAGTTAGATCAAATACACCATGTTTCAGATCTTACAAAAAAAAAAAAAAAATTCAGATCACTGTTGGTACCTGGTGGATTTTGGTAGCAGATCAGTCTTGGTTGGTGCCTTTTTGATCAAATGCGTACCTTCAAGATTCCTGTCTCAGATCAGAAAAAAAAAATTTAAAACAAAAAAATTACACTTCAGAGAAAACGAAGAAAGCAGAAGAGGAAGAAGAAGAAGAGGACGAAGAAGAAGAGGAAGAAGAAAGCAGAAGAGGAAGAAAAAGAAGAAGTCACAGATGACTTACCACAGGGAGATCGGTAGCAGCACGGAGAATCAAGAGCAGAGAAGAGATGAGAGGAATTATTACACAGCAATTTCAGCGAAGCAGGAAATGAGATGAGAGGGTGATTCGGTAATTTTAGGTCTCAGCTCAATGGATAGCTGAAAACGTTGATGCGCGTTTTCGTTATGGACCTTCAGACCACCATTTCTGATTTCAGCCTTTTTGCCTTTGCCTTAAAACGCAACTTTTATCTAAAATTTGCGTTTAGGCTTCACCAAACGCCCAGCCACTGCCAGCTTTATGTAAAAGCTACGTTTTGGGTCCTAAAAGCCCAACCAAACGGACACTAAATGATGTCAACATTTTATCTACCTTTTTTTTTTTTTTGTCTTTTTCTTAAAATTATAGTATTACCAAATTTTTACAATTTTTATTGCAGCTCTGAGGCGAAAGAGTGTAATTAATGAAGAAAAAATAGTAAATTTATATATAAATAATAGTAAATTATTTATAATTTATTATAACATAATTAAGTCAAAAAAATTGTAAAATAATTTATAATTTTAAAACTATTTAGCAACGTAGTTTTAATATATTTTTACACACTTTTTTATCGACACATATATCAAAAACACTTACACAACATAACTTAAATTACTCTCACAAACAACTTCTTTTATTAAAAATAGTTTTAGAATTACACATTTACGCAACAACTTCTTTAGCATACTTTTTGCCCCCAACAACCTAATAATTCTGCAGTTTAAATGATGTCAGCAGGCTGACGTTGTAGTCCGGCCTTAATAATTTTGCATAGAGAAATGAAAACGACGGTTGTACTGTGATTGGGAGCTGTCCATGGCATGCACGTGGAAACGTTTCTTTTATCAATGAGAGGTAAGTCCAAATTCGGGGCTTCATCATTAATTTTCTGGGCCAGAAACGTGCACAATTAAACGGGGATGCACTCACAGAGAAAAAAAAAAAAAAAAAAATCAAAGAAAGTTTCATAAGTGCCCTTTATTTATATCACTGTATAATTCTCACTTTATGAATAGTACCATTTAATTCCTGTAACTAGAGAATATATATGATGCTAAAAAGTAAAAGAGTAAAATAATATTTTGGTCGGTAGTTACTTCAGTAATTATTTTTTTAAAATAATTATTAAAAAATTTAAATTATACAAAATTTATTAAAAAAATTTAGATATTGACAAAAAAAAAGATACATAAATATATAAATTCTTACAATTTTTTGTACCATTTATTTATTTATTTTGAAATCATTATATGATCGTTATCAATATTGTAAGTTATATTTTTTTCAAAATTTTAGTTTAATAAAAATTTTCTTGGGGTTTTTTTTTTTTTTTTTTGTAAGGGTCTAATATATTGTTAAGGGAACCAAAATTTGACTACAAATTTCATTGTAGCCTATGGCTACACCTTTCACTAGAGTGATTAAACAAATTAACATGGTTACATATTTTGAAAATCTAACCATAGAATTACATGTTATTTACATTCTTAAAATACATGATAAATTTTATGCCAATAGAATGTTATTTACTATTTGATTCATAAACTTATTTTTCTATGCATAATTTTAAGTTACAAAAATTTGAAATATAAACATTTGATTGATGACATAACTATTATCTTTGATTTTTTTGAAATTTTGCAAGTATGAAAGATATAAGAAAAAAATATAATATAAAAGTGTATTTGTCAAAATTCACATTTAATAAAAAAAATATCGAATAAAGTTGTAACTTTAGTCTAAAACCAAGTTTTTTTTTTTTGCCAAATTTTGTTCAAAGTTTATTTATGTCGGGCCTAAAAAAATTTAGGTTGGTCACAAATTTTTTTAGGGTAAAAAAATCACAAAACTTTTAAATATATATATATATATATATATATTTTCAGGTCAGGGTGGTCCTATGACCACCCTGCCTTCAATGTGGAACCTCCCTTGATTTTGATTCCTAAATTTTATCAAAAATTTTTTTTTTCACCTCTAAATTCTAAAAATTCTTTTTTCATCCTTAAACTATTAAAAAATTCATCTTTTGTCCTTAAACTATTGAACATTTTTTATTTATGTTCTTAAAATTTACAAAAAGTTTGCTTTTCATCTCTAAACTATTGAAAAAAGTTATTTTTTTAATCCCTATTTTTGTCTCTAAACTATTGGAAAAACTTTTTAGAAAGCTTAGGGGTGAAAAAAGAACTTTGTAAAATTTAGGGATGAAATACAAATTTTTATTAAAATTTAAGGACCAATTAAAATAATATTTCAACCAAAGGAAAAAGACAAAAATTTTTTTTTTTTTGATGAATAAAAAGACAAGTTTGGAAAAAGTAATGAAACCATGGATCATGAATATGTTTTGCGCTATCATAATTCTTTGCATTAAAGACAGAGTGAAGATGTCATTTTATTTATTTATTTACTTTTCTTATTTCTTCCATGATACCAGTAATCTAATGAAATTATTACAAACCCATGACACATTTAGCCAGCAGCATTTAGTTTTTGCTAAAAGTTAATAATTGTCTATAGCCAGAAGCACCACTAATGCTTCTTCCCTGTCTTACAGGTCTGCCTTCACTCTTCATTTTATACTAAAAAATTATATGACCATACGTTGAACCAAGACTTTTGTCTACACACGGCAAAGTGGCAAACCAGGAGGAGAAAAAGTCAAACTGATAGGCAGTGAGGATAATTATTGCAGAAGTTGTGATTTTTTTTTTTAAATGAAAGAAGTTATCTAAAGTCACTCTCTTAAGTCATAGTCCGTGAAAGCCTTGAACTTGCAGTGTTAAGTCATATTAAGAGAGGGTTTGGATCCAGCTTTTTTTTGCTGCGTTCACGTTTTGATTTTTTTTTTTTTTTTTTTTTTTTCTGCTGCGGGGATAAGTGTGCAGTGCGCGCACTATGTGCATACTGTACGTATACTGTACGCACACTATTCACGTACTTTTTTAGCAATTTTTTATTAAAAATAGGTCCTGCAGCACTATTCATACATTTAAAAATTATTTTGCTACAGTGTTTTCAATTTTCAGTAATAAGTTCTATCCAAATGGACCCTAAGTCACTCTCTTAAGTCTTACCTCATCAATCACTAAAACAGTCCAAACTCATCTTCTCACTCTCTCTCTCTGTGAAAGCCTTGAACTTGTATAATCTATTTTCTATCCATCTAATCTCATTTACAACTCTGTTTCCAAACAGTGTCCTTCTCTCACCGTTCAAAATTATTATCACATGCCCCACAAATGTGTTTCTTTTGGTTATAAATTGTTGGGCCTTTACAGTTTACATGTCTCAGACTTCAATTAAGGTTTACTCTGAAATGGGCTTGCTTAAGTTTCCATTGGTGGTTTTACTTTGCTCGGTTTTTTCTCTTTTGGGTTTCATAGTACTCTGTGATGACTCCGAGCTCACTGTGAAGTTCTTGAAGACTCCCCATGCATTCTCAAAACTTAAGTCAACCATATTCGTCTTTGAAGTTCTTGTGGGTGGGGGTGGCACTTGCACCAATTGTAATATCACTTGCAAGGTACGTTAAGCTCTATAGTAATACTTTGAGCTAGTTTTACTTAGCTTTTCGTTTTGGGTGCTCTGATCTCTCTCTCTCTCTCTCTCTCTCTCTCATGAGTTTATATGTTTCATGGTTCTTAAGTTAATGTAAGGAAGTTGGTTGATGATTTCAGAGAGTAATTAGCACTTCTTTCCAATTCGTAAGGATGTAATGAACTTAAATTTTCGCTTAGAGTTTAGACTAATCAAGAAAACTATTTGGAATTTAGTTTATTCATATGTACATATTTTTGTATTTTTCTGTAGTTGATAAGATTATTATAATGAACGATTACTCATATAGTTGCTATTTAGTCATATTCTTCATGGTGCCAAACTAAATTATTGGAATTTTTTTTTTTGGGTGCTTTGTGTGTGTTCCAACTCATCGGTAAGTGGGAAGTGAAAAAGCTCATCATGGTTTGATTTATTTGGAAAACTTTGGATTTTCTCTTGATGTCCATTTGGCTTGTTCCACAAAATAATAGGTTAATAAACTTGTTGTTGCAGCTGGATGATGGAATTGCTTCGAATTGTGAAAGTAGGATGGTTTCGTATGCAGGGTTGCAGGATGGAAATCATACATTTGAGGTTTGCACCAACGGATCTCAAGGAGTTGGCTGCGGTAGCTATAACTGGACTGTTGGTTAAGAACCTTCCTTTTCTTCCTTTTCTTATTGTTATTATATTTTCTTCAATTACCACTCAACTTAAAATAAGACCTTCTTGCTTGAAACTCTTCAACAGTTTTGTTAAGACCTTCTTTTTCTTATTGTGTTCTTTAGTACCCAATTTCTAATGTATACATTTTTCTGAAAATGGGCTCTACGAAATTAATCTACTCAATTTTCAATTTTGTATGAAATGCATAAGATTTACCTTACTATTCATATTCTTGAAGACTCAAACAAACCATTCATTGAGGTTTGTTTGACACTTTATCAAGTCTGCTAAGAATGAAGCCACTTGAAGTTAGGGAGGATGGATTTGCTATTGGTGCGGCAGCTCCAGCGTCTAGCTTTGTTGCTTAACTGCTAAGGTTTAAAAAAAAATTAATTTTTTTATGCGTGCGTTTGCTATTAGGTAAAGACAAAATTATTTTGTTTAAATTTTTTTAGAGTGCTGAATTGTTTGTTTTGGGTAAAATTGGTTGGTTGCGCTTAATTGTTTTTAAGTTATTATTGGTATTTTTTGTTGTTAGGTTAATTTTTTTGGGCTTGTATATTTTGTTTTAGATTTTAGGTTTATAAATTTTTTTTATGCCCTTTAAAATGAGAAAAATGCTAGAGATACAAATGAGTCTAGATGCAAACCAATAAGAATTTACCACTTCAGTTCTTTGTAAAAATTTTATAGAAAAGTTTGTGGTTATAGTATTACTCTTAAAAGAATAAATGATATTATTAAGGGAGTGAAAAGTATAATTTTTTAGAACAAAATTGCTAAAATTTATACCTATATATATTAGACATGACAAACAGGTGGGTCGGGTTGTGTTTGGGTTGGGTTGGGTCAAACAGGTTGGGGGTCAAAACGGGTCATTTTTAGCAGGTTAAAAATGGGTTTGAGTCAATCAGGTTGCAAGTCGGGTTGGGTCAGGTTGGGTCAGGTTGGGTCAGGTTGGGTTGACTTGTATTTTTCACATGATTTTTTTAAAAATTTTTTTACAAAGAAAATATGTATTTGCCGTTTGGAAAGTCATGCAATAAATTACTTGATATAAAATGCATTACTTTGGATTCACCGCTTATATAAAAAATGAACTCAATTAAACTTATTAATACTTATTCAATAATTTTAAAATTATACAAATCCCAACATTTCAAACTAAAACAAAATAACACGAAGATAAGTAAAAAAAATACACAAATTTTATTTCTACCCAATATCAGCATCTCAAAATATTAAAAAAAAAAAAATTTAGAAATGACTTATTGGATAACTCATTTGATAAAGAATAAAAACATATAAAAAATTTACAATCTTGAAAATTAATTTTATAATCTATTATCAATTATGGTTGACATTTTATTTCAATTTAAGGATATACATTAAAGTTTGATTGTTTACTTATTTATAAATGGTCTCATTTATGAATATCATATCATTGTTAAGCAACACACACCGTAAGAAATATCATGATTTATTTTAAAAACCTGTTTATTTAAGACATAAATTGTTAAAAAATAGATCTAAGTATTCATAATTAATGCAGACTTGATACTTTGGCTTCATTATTTTCACATTTATGAATGTTTTTCACGCATGTCTACAATTTTAAATCTATGTTTTTAACCTTACTATAACTAGAGTATCTTGGCATATACTTTGCTATTTGATATTTAAAAATATTTATTTATTACAAAATGCTCAACCATTCATCTTTCAATTCATTTGCATGCATTTATGTAAATGTTTCAATTGTTTCCTTAAAACTCACAACAAACAATTAAACCAATATTGTTTTAATTTTATTATTTTTTTTACCAATTTTTTTATTTTATTTTTAAAATGGTTCGGGTCACAGGTCAAAGTCATGGGTCAACCCGTTTTTACTTTGGGTCAAAAAAATCGAGTTCGAGTTGGGTTGGATCAGAAAATTCTGACCATTTTACCATGTCTAATATATATATGAGCAAGACTTAGATACAGTATTTAGGTGCTGTCCCTTAGGTTCCTCATTTAAGATTTTGCCATGTGGCGCTTTTCTCATGAATAAAAGTGTATTTTTTAAATTAAGTAGGCACGTGACAGAATTTAAAGAGGAGAACATAAGGAACAACACCTAAGATATTGTATATAAATTTTATATATATATATATATATATACATATACACGCGCATACATACATACACTAATATTAAAAGGGGGGGGGGGGGGGGGGGCATTGCCCCATGGTCAAAGTCTCCCCTCCATCACTGAGCCTGCTGAAACCAAACCGAGTCTATGATGTAACAATCCAATTTAGCTTTTCTTGCAATCATGCTGACTTATATTTTGTCTGTACACTTAGCTGATTCATATTATACCTTAACTTTGCAGATACAGTCCCGCCTACGGCATATATCACAACCTCAACACCTTTCACAAATGCTCTGAATGTTTCTATAAATATATCTTTCAGTGAACCCTGTACTGGACCTACTGGTGGAGGAAGTTTTGCATGCTCGTCTGTGAGTGACTGCAATGTGAGTAGGTGGCTAACAAACACGTTAAATTGATTTTATGTTCTCTATTCGATTCTTGCATTATTATAGTGTTTCAGAATTGTGGTTTTTGGGTTGATTTGTTCTCAACCTTTCTATTTATTGAAGAATGGCTTTGGTTAATTTGAGAAAGATAAAATGGAGTTCCCTCTAGTGTAATGGAGTCCATACACAAAAGGCAATAATGGTGGATTATCTCCCTGGTCAAGTATTTATTGCCAGATATTTTATAATAATCCTGCTTGAAACACTTATTAATATATGATATAATCTTCTTTTTAAAATTTTATAATCACTGACAAATGTCTTGAAATTCCTCATATGGAACTGTCCACCATGTTAATTGTGTAGATGTGTAAATTGAATTCCGTAATCTAGCTTCTCTGACTAGTTATGCAGTCTAGACTGAATAATAAACCGAATTCTAACATTTTCATCACTTTTGGAAAACTCTTTACAGCTTTTGGTCTATGGTGCTGGCCAAGTTATACCATCCTCGCTCAACATTCTACGGCCAAACCTTCAATATTCTGTCCTTGTGGGTTTATCATCCACTGCTCAGTATGGGCGAGTGATTTTGGCAATGGATAATAATTTTTGTACTGACAGTGCTGGGAACAGATTTACAAGAAACCCGAATTCTACTTTCCATGTGCATTTTGGTGAGTCTAGTTTTTATTTCCATAGGATTATTTTTTTCCCAATGGGCAATATGTATTATTATTTTCAGGAGTTGTAGTTATATGCGACATGTCCTTGATGCCTTGAGCTTTACTTATTGGCAATCTGTTTCATATTAAAATGAATAATCTGGACTGTTTATGTAACTAACCTTGTCCAATTTGATTGATTGATTGTTGTTGCTGTAGTCAATGTGCTCTTTACAAGCTCTGTTTATTAATTCTACAGACAGACGAAGTATGTTTGTGAATTTCACTACTCATGTTCCTGAAAGGCTACTTCAACTTAATGGTGAAACTAGACTGGTGCGAGCAACTAATAGCTGTATTAAACTAAGGGTGTGTTTAACCTTTCCAGAGCCAGTTCTCAACTCATCTGCAGAAATTTTAAATTCTCTCAAAGTGCAAATTTTATATGCTCTCCAATTGAGTCGGGGCACACTTCTTCCTCTGGCTGTCAGTAAACAACATCCAGGGCATCGCAGATTTGAATATAAGGTCAGATGGTTCTCACAATCTTATACTATATTTTTGGCCATGAGAACAGAAGTTGGTTCATAGGTTAGGAGGCTATTTAGTTGTCCTATGTGTGTGTGAGAACATTTATCGCTTTTATATCTATAGGACCTATTTTTCTCATACTGTTCTTGCTTAATCTTTTTTACTCTCTCCTTTCAGGCTGCTACATGCATATCTGACATGGCTATAGTCACAGTAAACATTAATTCAACTATAATATGCATTTCAGGGACTCCAGTTTCCCCAGTTGAACCAATTACTTTCCTATATGGTATGATTGACAATAGTTTACAAGCATTACAAGAGAAAATAAATCATCTGTTTGTGGAATCAAAATTATGTTTAAATATTTTGTTACTCAACTCTTTGAATATTTCTATGGTTATATGCAATTAGGTATATCAAAAAAAGGAAAGACTATATGCAATTAGGAAAGCTTTTTATTTAAATGTCTATTTGAAGGGTGTTTCCTCCTAATAGATATAAATGTGACCTTCAGATTCTCTGAGGCCTGCTGTAATGTTGAGCAGACCACGTTCAGAATCTCTAAGGCCTGCTGTAATGTTGAGTACACAATCCCATATTAGGACAAGAGAACACAACATCCCTTTGTTGATAAAATTCGTGAAGCCTGTATTTGGCGTCAACTCTTCTATATTATCAATCACAGGAGGGAATATACAGAGGCAAGTAATTTCTGGTTACCTTTGTGTTTGTATCTATGTATATTAATCAGTACATGAACACATGCATCACATACCTAATGCACCCACACAAATGAGAAACCATGATGATGACCTTTTTATGCACCATTTGGGTTGTTGATGGAAATAATATTTCAATTGGTAATATTTGCTTTTAACATATTTTCATTTTTGTTCCTTTCCAATGGATCATTACCATTTTCAGCTTTAAAGAAATAAGTTCAAGAATATATGCTGTGGAGATAAAAGCAGAAAATGATAGTGTTTACTGTGTATCCGTCTATGTTCCTGAAAACGTGATTGGGGATGTTGCTGGAAACAAAAATCTACGTTCCAATGATCTACAACTATGTCCCTGTAAGGATTCTTTCTCCTGTCTCTTGTTGTCAGCTCAATTGCAGCCCAACATCTATGCCCTAGATGACACTTTTTAGCCCTTTGAATTCCTTATTTATTTACTGATGTATGGTTAAAAAAAATATACAGATCATGTGCCCAAAATATCTTCTGTGGTTTCTGTGCTTGCAACTGCTTCATTTGTGGTGACAGCTGTTGCTGCCGGGCTGCTTACGGTTTCAATTGCAAGCCTTTCCTCCATTGGGGCATTTTCAACACCATCTTCATCTTTCTCTAATCCTGCAAGGAATCTTTTTGTATGATATCTAACTCATTTGAACAGTTATCTCATTAATTGATTACTTAGTTATACCATGATAATCTTCTACTCAGGGGCTTTTACACTCTTAGAAACACAACAGTAAATAAATTGACATTAATGCTGAAATTGGATGTTATAAAAGGGGTAGAGAATAATCTTACAACTGTTTAGGGTTGAAATTTTTTTTCTTTGAAGGACATTCTTGACAAACAATCATGACCCCCCAAAAAATATCTGATAGCATGTCGATGTGCAACTTTATCTTTCTTGGGACACCTTGAATAAGAACACTAAGCACATCGTTGGTGATCTCTTCATTCTAAAGAATGTTTATGGTCTTACTCTTTTCAAAGCATTTCATTTATGGTAAAACAAGATCTTTCTGATGTACAAATCATCTTTCCTTATTTTTTTCTTTTTTGTTTATGGCTGATCCAATATTTTCCAAGGTTTGAACCAAAAGTTAATCAAACTGTACCAGCTGGTTATTGCACTATAATTATAAATAGCCTCTTGACAATCAAGTAAAATAACTAGACAGACTGTGGAACAAACTAACCCTTTTCCTCCTCCTGTAGAAATAATACACTCCCAGAATAATTTTCATTGATTTTTATACATAAAATTTAATATATAATTGAACTCTAAAAATATTTTGTTTGGTTTTGAGTCTTTTGACCATGTTGTCTGATTTTTTGAACCAAAAGCCCAACTGAAGCCTGTAGAGCGTATTGGTACTTCTGCCAAAGATGGAAACTAGGATTGACCTCTTCAGAGTGGTATTTTGTGAGCTGGGGTGTTATTCAAGAACTGCATCATTCTTGTTGAACTTTATCAAACCTTATTTATGATTTATGGCCGGTAGATTAGTGTAACATACTGTCATTTAAAGTATCTGATAAAAATAACTTATCAAACCTTATGAACTGCATCATTCTTGTAGAACTAATGACATTTTTCCTCTTCTATTTCATACAGAGAAGTGCATGCCATATTCAGGTTTTTGCATTATCTAGATGGTTGGCAGTGAAACTGCCAGTGAATTATTATGAATTTGCAAGGGGTTTGCAATGGAGCATTCCCTACTTCAGTCTTCCATGGGAATCTGGGCACATCCAGCCAGTCGTGGTGGGCTCAAGTCCTCTGACCAACTCAGATTCCTACAGGTCTAAAATTCATGATTCAGGAATTTTCCTGGGTGTGCAGCCAAAACTAGGGAATTTGAGTAGGGCTGCTTCCATATACAAAGCACAGTTGCGGCCAAATCCCAAAGAATATATATCATTATTTCAGGTCTGAAACCTCTACTTTTTTCTGTGACTTGCTTTGACTTTTTTAATCATGAATAAATTGTGACAGAATTCGTTGTACACCTGCAGAACAATAGTAAACCAGATGCTGAATATATTTTGGATGGGTAAGTTATGAGGCCTCTTATTTCTATCTATTACATGTAGTTGCATATAGGTTTTAGAGATAAAAAAATGGGGAGAATATTCAATTCAGATTTTATATTTCTCAAAAAATATTCAATATAAAGTGGAAAAACTATGAAAGCAATAATGAAATATTTCGTCTTCTTCTTCCTTTTTAAAATGAACCGTTGAATGCAATTTAAAGAATTATGGGAATGAACTATTTGGTGTGCTAGTTATTGATCAAACCAAAAGGACAAACTTGATACTTAATTCCCTATTATTCATTTCTGTCTAATTCATGAATTCATCATTTGGATTTTGAAGTGCCACAAACAGACTCATTTATTTTTCAGTGTAATATCTTACTAGATTTTGTCTCGTGTAGGTGGGAGGATTTTAGGAGAACCATGTTCTGGTTAGCCATAATTGGTGGCAGTTTAATACTGCTGCATGCTCTACTCCTTGCCATCCTAAAATTCAGGAAGCAAAAGCAGAGCGGTTATGGACTACTCACATTCCCAAGATTTGAAATATTCCTTGTAAATCTTGCACTACCTAGTATTTGTGAGGCCTCTTCTGCTCTAATTAGAGGTAACTTGACAGTTTACTTCCCTACAAATGTATTTTTATCTATGCATTTATCATGCAAAATTTAAGTTTTGAAAGATAATTATGTTGCTCTTAAATTTTTTTTTTTATACTAATTGCGAACCCCATATTAGTATCTTTCAATTCTCTACTTATATTGAATTTTTTAATCAGAGAATTGTCTAATTCTCATTCTGATATACCATAGAATGAGATAGTTTTTTTTTTTCCAAGTAATCTTTTCTACTCTACATTCCAAATATGTGATGGAATTGTGACTATGTTCCTGTCTTGTTCATATAAGTCTTATTTATAAAAACTTTAAGTACACAACTATGTGGCTTCATCTTTTCTCCCTTTTGTGAATTAAGGAGGAACATCATCAGGGATTGTAGTTGGCAGTCTGTTTCTGGGTGCTGTGTCTTTTCTACTGCTAGCCTTGCTCTGGTTCCTCTCTACACGCAATACATTTGCAAAGCAACTTCAATACGAAAAAGATCATCAAGCAGGTTGGAGATTTTACAATCTTGGAAATAGAGGCCAGTGGACATGGAAAAGTGAACGGATCTCTAATGGCCTAATCATTTTAGGGCCTCTATTCGAAGATATAAGAGGCCCCATCCTCTCACAGATTTCTGGGGAAAGGGTTGATACAAATGGTGATGAGATCATTGCCTCTAATGAGGAAACTGAAGAGCTTTGTCCAAAAACTGAAGAGGTTTCTGGGAACAATGTTGTGATAACATCAGGGACGAGGCTTGACTTAGCTCCACCAAGTTCAGCACGAAGTACGTCCCATTCAACTCAACCGAGCTGTATTCCCTCAACGAGATCACCTATTGCAGCAACTGTAGTGGATTCCTTGACGTCTAGTACAAGTGTTTATACACATGGTGATGATGGGATTATTGCCTTTGATGGAGAAACTGAAGAGCTTTGTCCAAAAGCCGAAGAGGTTTCTGGGGGCAGTGTTGTGAGAACATCAGGGACGAGAACTGACTCAGCTCCACCAAGTTCAGCGCGAAGTACGTCCCGTTCAACTCAACCGAGTCCTATTCCCTCAACAAGATCATGCACCGCAGCAACTCTGGCAGGCTCCTTGACGTCCAGCTCAAGTGTTCATCCACATGTTGATGATGGGATCATTGCCTCTGATTACAAAACTGAAGAGGTTTATCAAAAGGCTGAAGATCTAGAGGTTTTGGAGGGCAGTGTTCAAACACATTCAGAGGCACCTTTTAACCAAAAACTGTTTGGGAAACTCAGATTTTACTACACATTGCTGGAGTCCTTGAGACGCGTTGTGCTAGGGACCATGACTGGTGTCTATAAGGACCACTGGCCTTCTCAAATTCCCACTATAATATTGCTATGCATCACTTCTTTTCAGCTCTTATTCCTTGTTCTCAATAAGCCATTTATTAATAAAGGAGTTCAGTTGGTTGAGATTGTTTCAGTTTCTAGTGAAGTATTTGTATTTGCTATTTGTTTAGTTCTCTTGGAGACTCCGTCTGCAGCCCATGATGAGACTATAGTTGGAGTGTTCATGCTTATAATTTTCCTATTGGGATTTTTACCACAGATAATGCATCAATGGTATGCTCTCCAAAGACAGATAAAGCAGCTAGACTCTAATAAAAGGAAGCGTTTCCTAACTGGTTTGAAGATAGTTTCAATAGGATTAGCTCTACTTTTCATCTCACGGGATATTTTGGATAGCGTGTTCCCAGGAATTTTTGGGGATGGTGACCAAGGGCTGGAAGAGGATAATGTCAATATTGATGACCAAAGGAAGGAAGAGACTAATGACACTGGTGACCAAGCGAAGGAAGAGACTAATGACAAAGATGACAAAGATGACGAAGGGGAGGAAGAGACTAACAGAAGGAACTCAGGGAGTAGTAACAGAAGGAACCCTAGGAGAAGGAACAGGAACAGGAACTCTGGGAGTAGGAACTCGGGAACAACTGTGCCAGAAAAATCATGGTTAAGCCAATTGGTAAATCCTGTTATGAACTGTATCGGATTGCCTGAGATGCTTTAAAGATGGCAGCCGGCAATGTGACCCATTAGAATTGTGATTTGATTTATTAGATTATCTTAGTTGCTTAGTTGTTATTTGATAAGCATATGAGGATTCTATGAAAGCCTATTGAACAATAATATTAGATTATCAGAATGTTTGTGAAAAAAATCAAAGCTTATATATGCTTGTTAGAAGGTCATGGTAACCCTCTACGCATAACCATAAAATATCTTTGACATTTACTTTACATATTTCTCTCTTTTGTCACCATAACCCCACGTGGGAAAAAAGGGTGCAGTTCGCGGCCGAGGAGGTCATAACAAAGGAGATAAAAATATGACCTCTCCACCTTAGGTTCAATGACGTTGATTGCTCTATTTTGCCTTCTCTAAGCTTGAGCTCTAGAATGGCAATGTTTGAGCTTGTTCTCAATGGTTTTAAAGAAAATTTGTATATTTAATGTGGAATCTTAAATATGGTTAGATTTCTTACATGCCCAGTGCCATATCTCTTACATTATGATTATTCCCTTTTCATTTTCTCCTTAGGCTTTGTACATATATCCAATTGTTTTATATCCAGAGCTCATCCTTTACAATTTGTTTGAAATTTTGGAAATAGATGAGAGTTGAGGGTATGAGAACAAAAGGAAGGAGAGTGGGGTGAAATGGTAATCTCCTCCCCTTCTTTGGATGTTTTTAAATTTAATTAGGATAAGAGGAATAGATTATCCCTTCATCAAATTTGGTTATTTTAGTAAATAAAATGGTAATGGGAGAAAATGATAAGATATCATATAAATTGAAAAAATTATAATTTTTTGTTCAATTTAAAGAAATATATAAATTGACGCCATAAGGACAAATTTGACAAATTATTTATTTTTATCTCCGAGTCTCGTCTATCTCCAAACTTTCAAATTCATTGTAAAGGATGAGCTATGGACACTATTGGATATACATGCAAAGCTTAAGGAGAAAAAAAAAAAAAGAATAATTCTAATGTAAGACATGTGGCACTAGGTATGTAAGAAATGTAAATGTGATGCCCCATATTTGTGTTGTATGGGTGCGTTTGATGAGTTCCACATTAGGCATATAATGGGTTGATCTGAGATTTTATTAAGAGTAAAATGTAAAACTGACCCTTTAAGTTTTTTCAAATTTTATTTTAGTCCTCTAACTTTGTTTTTATTCGTTTTAGTCCTCTAACTTTCAAGTTTATTCAATTAAGGCTTTTTCATCAACTTTTATTATATGTTGTGGTTAATTTTTCAATTTTATAATTTTTTTTTCAAAATTTTAAAAAAAAAAAAAAAATCAATTGATGATTGAAAAATAATTTCCAGATTTTTTTTTTCAAAAAATTTTAACAAAAATTAATGGAAAGACCTTAATTGAATAAATATGAAATTTAGAGGACTGAAATGAATGAAAGCAAAATTAGAGACTGAAATGAAATCTGAAAAAAGTTAGAGGGTCAGTTTTGCATTTTAGCATTTTATTAACAATTACAAAAAATCTCAATTGTGACTAATTCTTTTAAGATGTAATGCAAATATGACTAATGCATACTCATGTTTGGCATCTCTACTCAAAATGCATTTAATAGCTTATTATTAGGAAGCGAAATGCAGTTTGCAAAAAATTGAGATGTTTGGCACTTTTTTCGTGTTTCATGACATGCATTTTCAATTTAATACATTTTGCACTTTTCGTTTCCTAGAGTAAAAAAATGAAAATCCCTAAAACCAATGATTCCCTTTGTTGGCACTGTATCTAGTCTAGTACCCACTTTGAACGGTAGAAGCAACTCTAAAAGGAGCAAATAAAAAATATATTAGAATCATTAGATCATCAAAGTGGCATTGATTATTGTCTTCCCTGTAAAAAAATATAAAAACATAAAATTAATAACTCTGTCAAAGGAAAAATTATTAAGTACGTACCCCTGTGAGAGGGTGGACCTCTCACAGTCTCAACTGCGTAATTTACCTCAGTATTCTCCCAAGATGCATGCAACTTTTCGGTTAAGTCTTTGGATCAAAATTTCTATTCATATACTCTGTTTGGCCGGCACACGTTTTTAAAATTGAAATCGTGTTTTTAACTCACGATTTTAGTTTAAAAAATGGCTTTGTAACGGTGTGTGTAACATAGTGTATAACAAACATTACCTTTTATTTTTTGAGTGATATTTATTATACACATTCTAATTCACACAGTTTTGCACACAAACTTCAAATATCAGAACTTATAACTAATTGAAGTTATACCTTTAAACTTTAAAATTGTGATTTCAAGTTATAAGTTCTGTCATTTTGAGGTGTGTGTGCAAATTTGCGTGAATTAATGTTTGTTTGGTAGTGAAGTACTGTAGTTCAAGTATTGATGTTCAAAATGATGTAAAAATTATAATTTAAAAAATGATGTGAAAATATGTGTTTAAAATACTTAAAATGCAAAAAATGTGTTTGATACTATTTTTCTAATAACATATTTTCAAATGTGAAAAAAAAATATAATTATATGTTTAGTATGTGTGTGTGTGTATATATATAAAAAGGGTAAGGTATATAACTTTTTCTAACGACACAATACTTTTAATTTGAGAGAGATACTCCCACTGTCCCACCCATTCCCACAACCACACAGACAAAACCGAGCCTCTCTCTTCTTCCTCCTCTTCTTATCTCCTTCTTCCCCTCTTCCCACGGTCCCACACCCATTCTCACAGCCATAGACACAACCAAGAGAAAAGAGGAGAAAATATTTGGTTGCGCCTTCAGTATATACAAAAATTTTTACTATCAATTGTTGAGATAAATATAAAATTTGACCAAAAGTAAGGGGTATCAAAGAATTAGGTGAAGCCAATTATGACATCCTAAAAAGAAAAGAAATTACAAATCATGGTATTTACGAAACATGTAACAAATTATGAAAATTTGAGATTTCAATAAAAGAGAAAATAGGAAGAATGGGTTAGATATTTTGGTGGATTTATTATTATTATCTGATTATGTATTGTTTTGAAATAAGTAGATAGTGTGGGAGGGTGAGGGGAAAGTGGATGTGGGGTTGAATCCAGAGTCTTATTATAATGCCATTTTTAGCAAATTTAATTGGCTACAAAGGGTAGCATTGTTGTTTGTATCATTTTTTTTTTTTTAACATTTCGATAGTTGGAAGAGAGTGAATTTTGATATTAGATGTTTTTATTGAAAATATCAATAAATGCTAGTTGAGTTACAAGAATCTTGGCATTTTTAATTTGAAAACAAAAACGTTATACAACATTTACAAAAATTATATATTAAGGAATCAAAGGAACTAGATTAGTATTATTATTTCCGCAATACTAACTTTTACTCATTGTGTGCATTGAACATGTCATTTCAAGACCATTTTCACCTACTATATGTGAGATTCATATCATACTAGTACTATGTAAACAGTGTACTTCTAATTTAAGCATGCAAAGTCTTGTCCCATGACTTATCCATATATATTTTTGGTATATTAAGGTCAGGGTCATGTTTAATTATGCATGACCTTTGATTAGTGATTATATGGGTTAAATCATGATTACCTAAAATAGCTAGAGTAACGGGTGAATATAGGAAACCAAAAAAAAAAAAAAAAAACCCTCAAAAACCTACCGTTTTAGCTTACCCATTTCCCTCCTAAGATAGAAATTTAGTTACAGTGAATTTGATGCTGGTCAAAAGAAAAAATAGTTAGTTAAAGGAGAAAAAAAAAAAAAAAAGAAGCTTTTATCCTAAAATAGAGAATTTTTTTTTTAAAGAAAGTTACTACCAATAGTCTTAGCAAGTCAATACAGTATAAGATTCCTTTCTTTTTGGTAAACCAGTACAAAAGATTGTTGGCTTTACATTTATTGTTCTTTTGCTCTTTGAAAATAGCCTTACAATGTGGGTCTTTTCTCTTTTGAATTATTAGTGGGAAATGCCAAATGGAGATGTGGGGAGTACGGGAGGACGAGACAAAACAAATGGGTACCAAATTGGATAGTGGAGGAAAAATCATTGATATAAGTGACCTTGCAGCCTCCCAGGTCATCCGCACATTGCCAAATTATTTAAAAATTATTAAGACCACATGGTCCCTTTTTTGATAAACATATTGATAAGATGGCAGGAGCATGAAAAATGTGGAACCAATTAGATTGCCTAGGATGAAAATGTGGAACCAATTTGCAGATTATAAATTTGCTACATGGTTATGAAAACTTGAGAAATTAATTGGAAATGTAAATAACAACAAACAAAACAAACAATGAGCTGATATGTGAAATAGAGTTGGAAGATTTTTTTTTTCCTTTCCCATTTGACCCCTCAAATAATATGCATAAACATTTTATCTTTAGAAGTAACTTATTTAGTTTTTCTGTTAAAAGTACTATAAAAAAGTTAAAAACTAAATAAAATAAGTTGATTATTTTTTTTTATTTTTTTGCTAAAAGTACTTAGTAAAAATAATTGTGAGAAAAAACATAAAGTGGGACCCAAAAAAAAGTTTTTTTTTTGGGTCTAAAAATAGTAACTAGCCCTAGCTTTTTGAAAAAAAAAAGTTATCTAGTCATATGTAAGATAAAGTACAAATAAGCTTCAAATAATAAAAAATTTAAGGAAAAATCACTTGATTATCGGAACCCAAACAATAACTCAAATGGTTTAATTGACTCATAAAGTGTCAAACCGGTTGAGTCAAAAAAGTTGTTGAATTCACGTAGAGTAATTTTCTAATTAATTTATGAATATTTGTACAATCTTCGGAATGCAAATTTTTTTACTCTTTCATTGCTAATATATGGTTTAGAAAAAAGTTTTATCGAGAATGATACAGCACTTTATCTAACTTCCAGCTGTCTTTCTATTGCTTTGGACTGATCTAACGATGTCTATAATTTGAATGATGTCAGCATGATGATGTCAGCTTGCTGACATTACAGTCCAACAAGCACGTGAAAATGTTTCTTTTATCAGCATGGGTCCAAACTCCAAACTCCAAACTCGGGGCTTAATTGCTTTCAAGAAAAAAACACTCAGGGGTTTACCATTAATTTTCTGGGCCAGAAACGTGCAGAATAAAACAGGGAAAACTTTTTATTTTTTATTTTTATAGATGAACTGAAAAGATAACAGGGAAAACTAAAAAAGAAAAGAAAAGAAAGTTTCATATACCTAGGCTATATCCCATTTTAATTCTTACTTAATGGTATTCTTTAATACGTTTAGCTAGAGAATAATACGATACTAAAAAGTCAAAGCGTCTCAGCTTTTAAGATATTTGTTAATTCATCCATTTATAAAAGTTTTTATATGAATTTTACGAAAAATATAAAAAATAGTTAAAAAAATTAATTCTATTGTTTTCCTATAAAAAGTTTCTATAAATATTTTTTAAACGAATATCTTTAGTGCATTTGTTAACTTTTTTCAAAGGAAAAATGTTTGGTTAATAGGTACTCTTACCCTTTGTTTGGGTGGAAAAAATGAAATAATTTGAAAATGAATAAAAAGAATAATTTTAGAATATTCTTTCATTCTCTTATTTGAGTGTTTTAATGAAAGAAATGGAAATATGAGAATTTAAATGGAAGAGAATAAAATAAGTAAAAAGGAACACTCATTGGGAGGAATTGGAGAGAATGTAATTAAATTTAATGAATTTTTTTATCTTATTAAAACTCCCCTAAATATCCTTATATATTCAGCCCTCATTTTAAAATAGGGGTCTAATAGTAATATTGTTATAAAATGATTCCATTTATTTTCCTCTATGTTACTCCCAAATAAGGTTACTTATTCATTTTCATTGTGTTAGGTTCTAAGACCTTAGTGGCAAACCATGATCAAAACATAAAGTCGAGGTTTAGGCTTGCTCAAAATATGTTTTATTATAAAGTTAGAATCGAGTGACTGCAGAATTTATTGGACTAAATCTGCAAGGCTCGATCGATCGAAAATTAGACTTGATCGATCGAACCACGTGCATATTGTTTTTTCTGCAGAATTTCCAATTCAACCCAAGCCCGTTTGACGTGTAGGGTTTTATATTTTACTTCACATATAAAAAGAAAAACCTTAGCTACGTTTTAGAGGCTTTTGATGTGCTGTGTGGTGAATCTTTTGTGAGATCTAGAGGTGTTTACCTTCATACACACTTAGGGTTATCAAGATCAAGATTGATGTTAAGAGCTTGGTGATCGCTTCAGTTGTTGTACAAAGAACTTAATGAAGATCTGAAATCTTTGAGTGGAGTCTCAAAGTCATAAGTAGGAGAATTTGTGGATGCAGTGGATCAAATGAAAGAAGTAATCCATGGACTCGGAGCTGTCATGTGGTCGTGGTAGTCAGTTTTCTACTTGATGTAGCAATAGAATGTTAGTGGTCTAAGTTCTATTGTACAAATTTCAATACTTTCATAGTGGATCTGTTTTACCTTGAGAATAGCTAGGTTAAATCCTCTTCAGGTTTTTTACCGATTTGATTTTCCTGGGTCATCAGATCTTTGTGTTCTTTATATTTCTGCATTATATTTATTTTACACATTGATTTAACCTAGATTTAATTAACAAACTTGTTAATCAACTTGGCTTAATATTAGGTTAAACATATTGTGTTAAAGGGTCTAAAACTTTACACATTCATTTATTTTAAAACATTCTAACAAGGTTATTTAATTACATTCTATTCTTTTCTTTTACTTAATTAAATATATTCCATTTCAATCTATTCCTTTATAATTATTCAATTTCATTCAATTTCATTTCCTTATGAACTCCTAAACGAAGCCTTAGGGTATTTGTTAATGGAAAATTTTAGGAAAATTTTGATATCACTTTTATGAGAAATATAAAAAATCCTAAAAAAAAACAATTTTTTTTTCTTTTCTCATAAAAAGTTTTTAAGAGTGTTTCCTAAATTAATGTTCTAAGGGTATTAGTTAGCTTTTCCCAAAGTGAAAATACAAGCTTGGAAGAAGTAATGAAACTATGGACCATTAATATGTCATTCACTATTATAATTCTTTGCATTGAAAGCAGAATGAAGATGTCATTTCATTTATTGGAATAATTAGAGGAAATCCACCTGTGGTTTGACCCAAATTTACATTACCTGCCTGTCGTTTGAAAAATGTTACTTAACTTATCTGAGGTTCACTTTGTTAAGGCTCCGTAACCCATTTTTGTTAAAAATAGGGGTAAATATATATTTTCGCTCACCTTTTATGTTTCTCTTCTCCTAAAACATAGAAAAACTAAAAAAAAAAAAGGAGAAAAGAAAATCTAAAAGTTAGGTTTTGTAAAATTTAGTAACAAACATAATATTATTCTTGTAAAAATTAAAAATATTTGAGTATTGAGTAATATTGTTGGGTTAGAGTGCTTTCGTTATTAACCACTCTTGTTTAGCTAATCCGCCTATTTTACTTGAAACATTAGACATTAGTTCCTTCTCTTACTTTTCAATTTTCATAGCTCTTTCTCTCTCTCTATCTCTTTTAATATATTACCTTGTAATTTCTTGATTTCTTTTTGTTCTTGAACCTCGAAGAAACTAGCTCGACATTATTATGGAAGGCAACAATGAAACTAGAGGCTGCTATTTTGAAGGGGCTAGGAATATAGATATCATATAAGAGCCTCAGAGTTATTAGTTTTTGTTAAATTGTGGGCATATAAAAGAATGACTATAATGTAAAAACATCCCCTGGGTTTGGGTCATTTGCAAAAACACCCCTTATGGTTTCAATTATTTTTCATAATTTCATGAGGTTTCTATATCCGCCAAATTGAACCTTATAACTAACTTTTGTTAACTCATATGGACAAAAAAATAATAATTAAGCAACCATTATGTGACCACATTAAGAAGATTCACAAACTAATTTGTGCTACTAGTGATGTGATAGTCACATGATTTTTTTCATCCATAAAAGCTAATAAAAGTTTGTCCCAAGGGTCAATTTGGTAGATATAGAAGCCTTAGGTAGTTATTAGGAAGAATTGAATTCTCATGGGGTGTTTTTGCAACAGATACAAACCCAAGGGTGTTTTTGTATTTTGCCCTACAAGAATTTGTGAGTTTGTAAAAAGAAAAAAAAGAAAAAAAATGATACATAAAAGAAAAATATTTTTAAAATCCAATGTTGGTTTTTTTGCCATCATCTAAGTGCTAATGTGGCCACTAAAACTTGGACATGTTTAGTCTTTTTATATTACACATGCCAACAGTGCAAACACATTTTCTGTAGTTAGTTGACTGTAGGGAGTTTAGGGACTAACTTGACAACAAGTTAAAAATAATAGAGATGCAATTGATTTCCTAAAAAAAACTGTTTTCTATAAGTGAATTGACAGTAAAGACTAACTTGACAATAAGTTAAAAATAACAAGAATCAAATTAACTGCCGGAAAAAGTGAGCACCAAATTGAAAGTAACCCCAAAATATAGAGACCAAAATAGTAATTTTGCCAAAATTAAAATGTTATCAAAAAATAACTAATCCAAATTCCAAATGCACTATTCATATTTGCATATGCCTTATGCTTTTGGAAAATTTTGGAAATTATTGAAAAAGGTTTTGTTTACTTTTTGTCTCAACTTTTTTGCCAATAATTTTTCAAATAAAGAAAACTTTTTTGCCAATAATCTAGCCTATAGCTTCTTAAAAATAAATTATTTTTTCTAACATATTTAACATACAAAATACCAAAAATGATATATTTTGATAAATACTATATAAACAAGATTGCGAAAATAAAACGATTCTCAATCCCCCACACCCACCTTGTCATGCTACTTCTTTTAGCAATATAAAATATTAAAATTAACCAAGCAGGCACACCTTTTTTTTGGAGCTCAGTAATAAATTTGCAATCTTGCCCACCATTCAACAGGACATACCCAGTGGAAATTATATATAAGCTAGATCAAATTTTACAATCCCAAGAAATTTGATTGAACTTCTAATGATTTGTTTTATATTTAAATATTCTAAGCATGTTATGTAGTAGAGTTAATCCACTAATCAGTCTAATCTCATCTTCAAGTTTCAACACTTTGTTTGTTGGAATATTGAAAGTTGGTTTTAAACTGTGTTGGTGGTAATATGAATTAAGCTGGATACCGCTTTAGTCTATCCTTATTACACACGTGTAATAAGTTTTAGTCTGTACTCTGTGCTAATTGTCCACAGCCAAAAACACCACTAAATGTTTCTTTATGGTCTTTTACGTGTCTGTCTTAATTCGCTCTTCATTTTTATTAAAGTGATGAGTCGACTGACAAATTCTTTGTCCTTTTTCTGTCTCTTTCTTCGAAAGCCTTTAACACTACTATTTCAGCATTCACATAAGCTACGGTCAAAAGAATTTACTTTTTTTTTTTTTTTTTTTCTTTTATTTTATATATTCACTTTTTATATCTCAGGTCAAATTATCTACTGTATTTTACACTATATATTATTAAAAAAAATTAATTTTCTTGATTTTTTAATTATATATAACAATGCCATCTACTCTGTTCTTTCATTCTCGTAATATATAAGAAAAAGAATAAAAAATTAAATGCAAAATTAATAGCATTAGTGTAAATGTATAAATTTACTTTAGTAACCATGTATTTTTATACAACTTTAAATATGAGTGAATTTTAAGCTTAATTGGATAAAATGTGATCATTTTTTTATGAGAAGTGCTACGCCTACATCATTTTCATGACAAATTATAAGTGATTAGTTGTTATTGATTCTAATTTGAATATAGACTGAAATTACTTTTCTACCCTACCACTAACAACCTGTAGCATTCTACTACATAAAATTTGTTGTAAAAATATTATAAAAATATTATGGATAACATTTCTCTTTTTCTATTATACGGATCCGGTGCTCTTAGAGCAATTGCATCAGTTGGTGTATAAGTGTGTATAATAAAAAAAATGCTTAAATTTACACATTTTTGATCAAAAACACCCCACATCAGTCCTTTCATAACTGTCTATATTTTACATTTCGTTCAAAATCGCTACAGTACCGTGTAAATATACACGGTTACTGTAGCGGTGTAAAATATTATTTTATATTTTTTTCTCTCACCTCCCTTCTTTCTCCATCTGTTCTCTCTCTCTCCCTCTTCCTCTGAACGGACCTGCTTTGCCTCAACCCAAAATAATAAAAAAAACAACAAAAAAACAGAAACGGAGGACGGAGCTTTGCCTCAACAAAAAAACTAAAATCAACAAAAAATTCAACCCAGAATAAACAAAAACAGAAACCAAATTCAAAGAAACCCAGAAAACCCGCTTTGCCTCAACCCAGAAACAGAGGACGAAGCTCGGATCGGATAGGAGCGGAGCTGGATCGGATCGAGAAACAGAGGACGGAGATGGATCGGAGCTGGATCGGGTCGAGAAATAGAGGACGGAGCTGGATCGGGTCGCGAAACAGAGGACGGAGCTGGATCGGAGCTGGATCGGGTCGAGGAACAGAGGATCGGAGCTCGGTCAGATTGAGAAATGGAGGACGGCGCTCGTGGATCGGAGAGTTGATCGAGATGGACGGTTGATCTGAAATGGGTAGAGAGAGAGAGAGAGAGAGAGAGAGAGAGAGAAAGATGAATCAGAAATGAACAGAAGGAGCAGTAGTGCGCGGGTATAAGATTAGGCCGTTGAGATAAATAATAAAAAATGTGAAAAAATTGATTATTTAATTAATAGATAGAGTAGAATAAATGAATTGATGTGGGTGATTTGTAAAAATGAATGTGTAAAATTTTAGAAGGAGGTTTTTTGTGTAAAATAGACGGAATTTTTAACCAAACTGATGTGGTTGCTCTTAGTCTCATGTGTACTATCCTTAAGTCATCTTCTTATGTCACTTTCTTACTTCATCAACAACTAAACAGTCCAAACTTGCACTCATCTTCTTAAGTCATTCTCTTACCTCTACTATTCATTGTATAATCTATTTTCTATCCAACTAATCTCATTTACAACACTGTTTCCATACAATGTCCCCACAAATGTGTTTTTTTTTTTTTGGTTATAAATTGTTGGTCTTTACATGTCTCAGACTTCAATTAAGGTTTACTCTGAAATGGGCTTGCTCAAGCTTCCATTGCTGGTTTTACTATTCTCTTTTTTTTCTCTTTTAAGTTTCATAGCACTCTGTGATCACTCAGAGCTCACTGTAAAGTTCTTGAAGACTCCCCTTGCATTCTCAAATCTCAACTCAACCATATTCGTCTTTGAAGTTCTTGCGGGTGGGAGTGGCGCTTGCACCAACTGTAACATCACTTGCAAGGTACGTTAAGCTCTAGTAATGCTTTGGGCAAGTTTTACTTGCCTTTTGTTTCGGGTGCTCTGTTCTCTCTCTTTCTCTCTCATGAGTTTATATATTTTGTTGGGAACCACAATTTGATTCCTTACAACCACTCTAAAAATAAGCCTGCGTGGCGTGATGTTAAATGCTATAAAAGATTTGAGTGTGTCTTCCTCATCACCAATTGGTTTTGAGATAAAATGACACGGCTAATGGTCCGACAAATGGTATCAGAGCCAAGGTTATGAGTTTGAGTCACGGAAGTGTCATTGTACAGGAGGGATTGTTGGGGGACCACAATTTGACTCACTATAACCACTCTAAAAACAAGCCTGCGTGGTGTGATGTTAAATGTCATAAAAGATTTGAGTGTGTCTTCTTCATCATCGATTAGTTTTGAGGTGGAATGTCACAGCACACGGCCCAGACATATTTCATGGTTCTTAAGTTAATGTAAGGGAGTTGGTTGATTTAAAGAAGTAATTAGCACGTCTTTCCATTCTGTAAGGACGTAATGAGCTTGAATTTTCTTTTAGAGTTTAGACTAATCAAGAAAACCATTTGGAATTCAGTTTATTCATATGTACATATTTTTGTATTTTTCTTTAGTTGATAAGATTATTATAATGAATGATTACTCATATTCTTCCTGGTGCCAAGCTAAATTATTGGAATTTTTTTTTTGCTTTGTGTATGTGTTTTGCTTTCCGCTTCAATGGTAAGTGGGAAGTGAAGAAGCTGCATCGTGGTTTGATTTATTGGGAAAACTTTGGTTTTTCTCTTGATGTTCATTTGGCTTGTTCCACAAAATAATAGGTTAATAAACTTGTTGGTGCAGTTGGATGATGGCTTTGGCCGCATTAATGCTTCTCAATGCGAAGATGGGACGGTTTTGTGTGAAGGCTTGCAGGATGGAAATCATAAATTTGAGATTTGCCCCAACGGGACTCAAGGAGTTGGCTGCAGTAGCTATTACTGGACTGTTGGTTAAGAAGCTTCCTTTTATTCTGTTTCTAATTGCTATTATATTTTATTCAATTACCACTCAACTTCAAATAAGACCTTCTTGCTTGAAAGTCTTCAACAGCTATGTATATGAGGAAATGTTTTGCCACAGCTATGTATATGAGGAAATGTTTTGCCTCCCATGAGCTTATATTGTGTTCTTTAGTACCCAATTTCTAATGTGTTCATTTTTCTGAAAATGGGCTCTACAAAACCCATCTACTCAATTTTCAAATTTCTATGAAATGCATAAATTTTACCTTACTATTCTTATTCTTGAAGACTTAAACACGCCCCACATTGAAGGTTAGTTTGACACTTTACCAAGCTTGCTGAAACCAAACCGAGTCTATGATGTTAACAATCCAATTTAGATTTTTTGGCAATCATGCTGACTTATATTTTGTCTATACCCATAGCTGATTCATATTATATACCTTAATTTTGCAGATACTGTCCCGCCAACGGCAAATATCTCAGCCTCTACACCTTTCACAAATGCTCTGAATGTTTCTATAAATATATCTTTCAGTGAACCCTGTACTGGTGGAGGAGGCTTTGCATGTTCGTCTGTGAATGCCTGCAATGTGAGTAGGAGGCTAACAAACACGTAAAAAGCCTCTAAATTGATTTTATGCTCTCTCTTTGGTTCTTGCATTATTATAGTGTTTCAGAATTGTGGTTTTTTGGTTAATTTGTTCTCAACCTTTCTAAAATTGAAGAATGGCTTTAGTTGAATAACTGAAAAATGTCTTGAAATTCCTCATACGGAATTGTCCACCATGTTAATTAAGTAGATGTGTAAATTGAATTCCATAATCTAGGTTCTCTGACTAGTTATGCTGTCTAGACTGAATAATAAACCGAATTCTAACATTTTCATCTCTTTTGGAAAACTCTTTACAGCTTTTGGTCTATGGTGCTGGCCAAGTTATACCAACCTCGCTCAAAGCTCTACAGCCAAACCTCCAATATTCTGTCCTTGTGGGTTTATCATCCACTGCTCAGTCTGGGCGAGTGATTTTGGTAATGGATAAGAAATTTTGTACTGACAGTGCAGGGAACAAATTTGAAAGAAACAAGAATTCTAGTTTCACTCTGCATTTCGGTGAGTCTAGTTTTTATTGCCATAGGATTTTTTTTTTCCCAATAGGAAATATGTATCATTATTTTCAGGAAGAGTTGTAAGTGAAATGTCCTTTCATTGCTATTCTTGTTTTTATCTACCTAATGCCTTGAGCTTTACTTACTGGCAATTTGTATCATATTTAAATTGAATAATCTGGACTGTTTATGTTACTGTCCTTGTCTGTTTTGATTGATTGGTTGATTGTTGTTGTTGTCAATGTGTTATTTACATGCTCCGTTCATTAATTCTACAGATAGACGAAGTGTCATCTTAACTACTCACGTTCCTAAAAGGCAACTTCAATTTAATGGTGAAACTATACTGGTGCGAGCAACCAATAACTATGAGAAACTAAGGGTCTGTTTAACCTTTCCAGAGCCTGTTCTCAACACATCTGAAGAAATTAAAAATTCTCTCAAAGTGGAAATTTTACTTTCTCTCCCAATGAGTCAGGGCTCACTTCTTCCTCTGGTTGACACTAAAAAACATGAAGGGCCTAGAAGATTTGAATATAAGGTCAGATGGTTCTCACAATCTAATTTTATTTTTTCAGCCATGAGAGTAGAAGTTGGTTCATAGGTTAGGATTTAGTTGTCCTATGAATTTGGAATGGCTCATTTATATTTTGTTCTATGTAATGCACAACATCATCTTCAATTGGGTCACTTAGAAATATTGGAGCCATTAATTGTATTGGGAAAATAAATCATCCTCAAAAAATTTTCATGGTTGCACATCTTGAACTTCCCCCTAATATAAAATGCGAAAGTGTATTGATTATCACACCATCATTATTGTACATCATCCGTACACACTACTAATTTCACGTTTTAGATGTGGACATCCTTAACAATAGATATGGCTATTGCATGTGAAATTATGGATGTAGTGTGTACAGTGTGTACATTAATGTGCATGTGAGAACATTTATTGCTATTTATATCTCTAGGATCTATATTTCTCATGTACTTTTTATTTTTTACTCATTTTCACTCTCTCCTTTCAGGTTGTTGCATATATATTTGACACAATTGTAGTCAATGTAAGCATTGATACAACCTCTATACTAAGCAAACAGGGGACTCCATTTTCCCCAGTTGAACCACTTGCTTTCATATATGGTACGATTGGCAATAGTTTACAAGCATTACAAAGAGAAAATAAATAATCTGTTTGTGGAATCAAAATTCTGTTTCAATATTCTATTACTCAAATCTTTGAATATAGAAACTCTTAAGATAGAATTTTTTTTCTACAATTATATATATGCAATTAGGCATATAAAAAAAAGATTATATGCAATTAGGAAAGCTCTACATTTAAATGTCTATTTGTTGGGTGTTTCCTCCTGATAGATATAAATGTGACCTTCAGATTCTCGAAGGCCAGCTGTAAACTTGATTACACAACCTATCGAATTTTCGAGGCCTGCTGTAATGTTGCATACACCATCCCATACTTGGACAAGAGAACGCATCATCCCTATGTTGATAATATTTGTAAAGCCTGTATTTGGCTTCAATTCTTCTAATATATTAATCACAGGAGGGCAATTACAGAGGCAAGTCATTTCTGGTTATCTTTGTGTTTGTATCTATGCATGTTAACCCTTTCATGAACAAGACATCACATAAATAATTCACCCACACACAAATAAGAAACCATGATGATGACCTTTCTACACACCATTTGGGTTCTTGATGGAAATAATATTTCAATTAGTATGTCATATTTACTCTTTAACAAATTTTCATTTTTGTTCCTTTCCAATGATAATCGTTAACATTTTCAGCTTTGAAGAAATGCGTAATGGCATATATACTATAGAGATAAAAGCAGACCAAGATATTGTATCTGTCAATGTTCCCGGAAACATAATTGGGGATGTTGCTGGAAACAAAAATCGGCCATCCGAAGTTCTACAAGTAATGCACTGTAAGGATTCTTACTCTTTTCGCTTGTTGTCAGCTCAATTGTAGTCCAACATCTAAGCTCTAGATGAAGTGACACTTCTTAGCCCTTTGATTTTCTTATTTATTTACTGATGTAAGGTTTAAAAAATATACAGATTCTGTGCCGAAACTATCAACTGCGTTCTGTGGATCTATAATTGGTTCATTTGTAGTGATAGTTATTGCTGCCGGGTTGCTTAAGGTTTCGATAGCAAGCTTCCATTCCAATGGGGATTTTTCAAGTCCTTCTATATCTCAGCCTGAGAGTAATCTTTTTGTATGATATCTATTTCATTTGAACTGTTATCTCATTAATTGATTATTTAGTTGTAGCATGATAATAATCTATACGGATGCTTTTACACCGTGTTAGAAACACAACAATATATATACTGACATTTTTTTTATAATCATAAATTGACATTAATTCTGTGGCTAGATGTTATAAAAAGGGTAGAGAAAAATCTTACAAATCTTTGAAGTTGAAGCATGTAAAGTTGTGATTTTCAATTTATGTTTGTTGGCTTTAATTTTATATCAAATTTGATTATAATTTATTCAATCATTTACCCTTATTTTTTTGGGATTGAATGTAATGGGTTGTGTGTGCAAATTGATAAAGAACTATGAAGCAAGGGATTTCGCGATTGGTGCAACTTTTGAAAGGTCACATGAAGAGCACATGTTGAAAGTTCAAACGACTCAAGTGTCAGAGGCATTCCGCGAGTGGGTCATGACTTGGCCAACTTGCGACTTGACTCACGAGATGCACGGCCAGCTGTTTATGTTTGTTTCCCTCATTTATTTACCCACACTTACGAAATTGTAAGAAGAGTTTCAGAGGAAAAGCCCTAAAATCCATTTGAGAGTTAGAGATTGTAACCTAACAATCATCTACACATTTCTCTTAGTTTTTTTTCACTCTCTTCTCTCTCTAATTCTATATCTCTTAAGAGGTTCTTAGCTTAAACACAAACCACATCTATTCAGAGTGTTGTGAGTTGATTTGGAGCAATTAGGAAGCATTGGGTTCATGCCAATCTTTGATGGAAGCAATTGGTGACAATTGCGGGATTTGGAAAGCTAGTGAAGACAAGGTTTGGCAAAACCTATTGGTAGCTAGGACTTGGAGGGTCAAAGTACAAAGGGTAGTCTAGGTTTGTGGGGTCTATTTGTTATCCTTGTACTCCAATTGATTTACTAATGGATTGATTCGGCTTGTAGTGCGACGGAGGTTTTTGCACTGGGTTTTTCGGTTTTCCTCTTCGATAGTATATCACGGTGTTATCTTGTGTTTGCTTCTTTCTTTCCTTACTACTTGTGCTTTTTACTTAATTGTTAATTATGTATGTCCGTGCACTAGTTAGTAGTCCCAATTGATTGCGCATTTATTACTCTTATTCCTCATTATTTAAAGTAGATTAAAAGCAATCTAGCAATAATTTAAAAATTAGGGTCTAAACTACCTTCAGTATTTATATTTGTGAGCTTTCAAAACAAAATTTTTAAATGATGAAAAACAATCATGACCTCTAAAAAAGTTCTGATAGTATGTCGATGTGCACCTTTAACTTTCTTGGGACACCTTATGTCTCTGCAAAGCATTTCATTTATGGTAAAACAAGATCTTTCTTAGGTACAATTTGATTTGCTTATTTTTTTTCTTTGTGGATGATCCAGTATTTTCCAAGGTTTGAACCAGAAGTCAATCAAACTGTACCTAGCAGGTCATTTATATGTAGCCTCTTGACAATCAGTCAAATAATTAGAAATACTGTGAAACAAATTAACCCTCTTTCTCTGGATCCGATAGAAATTAATACACCTAGAATAATTTTCCTTGATTTTTATACATATAATTTAATATATAACTGAACCCTCTAAATATTTTGGATGGTTTTGAGCCTTTTGAGTTTTGACCATGTTGTCTGACTTCTTGAACCAATGGCCTAACTGTGAAGCCTGTGGAGCAAATTGGCACTTCTTCCAAAGATGGAAAACTAGGATTGACCTCTTCAGAGGGGGATTTTGTGGGCTGGAGTTTTATTACATTTTTGGCATGAAGAGTAGAACTTATCAAACCTTATATATGGTTCTTGGCAGATAGATTAGACTAACCTACTGTCACTTAAAGTATCTGATAAATAACTTATCAAACCTTATGAACTGCATCATTCTAGCAGAACTAACTAGCATTTTTCCTTTTCTCTTTCATACAGGGAATTGCATGCCATCTTCAGGTTATTGCATTATCTGGATGGTTGGCAGTGAGACTGCCAGTGGAGTATTATGAATTGACAAGGGGTTTGCGATGGAGCATTCCCTACTTAAGTCTTCCATGGGAAAGGGAAACTGGGCGCACCCGTCTCCCTGCCAACACAAACATGTCTAAAATTCATTTTTCGGGAATCATTCGGAAAAAGCAACCGGTAGACCAGGAAACAAACTGGTTAAGTACGTTCCCGGCTTTGCTGGCTTCAGCATGGAAATCATTAGTTGAGGTCTGAAACCTCTACTTTTTCCGTGACTTGTTTTTGACTTCTTCAATCTTATAATGAGTAAAGTTTTTGATAGAATGCATTGTACACCTGCAGGCACCACTATCTGATTCTACTCCTGTTTCAAAATTAAATTTTAATCTTGATCGACGTACACCAGATCTTAATTGTACTCTTGATCCACGTAATTCGACAACACAGCTTAATTGTATTTCTGATTATGGGTAAGTTACGAGGACTCTTACTTCTAATTATTACATGAACTTGCATATGAATTTTAGAGACAAAACAAATGGAGAAAATATTCAATACAGATTTATTTTATTTTATTTTTGGGCTTGAAAATATTCAATATAAAGCAAAAAAACTATGAAAGCCACAATTTTTTATAATAAAAAAAAACTGTTGAATTTATTTTAAATATTTGCTAGTTAATTAAATGTATAATTTTCTATAGGTTCTATGAAAAAATTGAAGCTATTCATGCTTTGAATTTTTGCAAATTATTGATCAAACCAAAAGGATAAACTTGATACTTAGTTTCCTATTATTCATTTCCGTTTAATTTGGTGAATTCATCATTTGGATTTTGAAGTGCCACAGACAGACTCGTTTATTTATCAGTGTAATATCTTACTAGATTTTGTCTTATGTAGGTGGAATAATTTTGGTAAAAACATGATCTGGTTAGCCATAATTGTTGGCAGTTTCATAAGCGTGCATGCTTTACTCCTTCTCATCCTAAAGTGGAAGAACAAAAATTCTGAAAAGCAGAGGGATTATGGAGTACTCACATTCCCAAGATTTGAAATGGTCATTGTAAATCTTTCGCTACCTTGTATTTGTCAGGCCTCTGCTGCTATAATTAGAGGTAACTTGACAGTTTGTTTCCTTCCCCACAAATGAATCCATATCTATGCATTTATTATGCAAAATCTGCTTTTCAAAAGATAATTATGCTGCTTTCCCTTTCTCTCTCTCTCTCTCTCTCTCTCTCTTTTTTTTTTTTTAATTGCAAACCCCATATTAGTATCTTTCAGCTCTCTACTTATATTGAATTCTTTAATCAACAAAATTTCTAATTCTCTCTTTCTTTTTTTTTTTTAACGAAAAAGGTAGATAATTCTCATTTTGATATGCAATAGAAAATGAGCTTTTTTTTTTTTTAACGAAATCTTTTCTTCTCTACTTTCCAAATATGTAATGGAATTGTGACTATGTTCCTGTCTTGTTCATATGTCTTATGGACTAAATAATTATCGTATAGCTTGCACCAGAACTGGTCTACACTATCTGATCTCCTCACATATTTAAGAACTGCAATGAAGCTGATGTTTCACACTGTTTGGACGTTAACTCAATTCACTTCTCTATGCATGTCAACCATTATAGCATAGTTATCTAATTGCATCATATCAGACTTACGCGTGTCTAGAACCAAGATTCACAATTTTTTGCACATTTACATGCTCTTCGACTGGCGGCTCCCCTTGTATGTCAGGGTGGTCCCAGGATCATCCTCACTTGCCATTTTTTTTAATAAAAATTTATATAAATAATTAGTTTAAACTAATTTGTTCTATGGCCACCCTAACTTAAAAATAAAAATGTATATATATACTTTAAAAAAAATTATATACTAAATAAACCTATTTTGACCATCCTAATAAAATGTTAAACACTTAACTCGAGAGTCACAAAAATTTGAGATCAACAAAAATAATAGTAATGCTATATCCATAATATTTTCACAATAAATATTATGTGGTAAGTTATTACTAATTCTAAGTTGGGCTCAACATTGACATGTTTTACCTACCAATAACATCTTGTTGCATAAGATTTGTTATGAAATTGTTATGATCACTTTATTATTCTCATTTCAATATTTTCAATTTTCAATTCCCACTTTATTTCTTATTAGTCTATTTTTTTTTTCTTTCACTTTGTCAATACAAAAAAGTTGTAATATTTTATGTATTTGTGTGTGTGGTTTTTTTTTTTTTTTTTTGATATTTAAATTTTTTTTTTATTAAATTTTGTATAATTTAAATTTCTTACTGACCACCTAAACAAAATTTCTTAAGAATCTTTGTCATTGGTTTTAATGCTAAGAACTTCAAGCACAGAACTATGTGGCTTAATCATTTCTCACTTCTATGAATTAAGGAAGAACGGCATCGGGGATTGCTGTTGGCGTTCTGCTTCTAGGTGTTGTATCTTTTCTACTGCTGGCCTTGCTCTTGTTCCTCTATAAAGGTATTACACGTGCACAGCTACTTGAATACGAGGAAGTTCATCAAGAGGGTCAGGGTTTTCACTGCTATCAAAAAATAGTCCGAGTATTTTTGGTTTCTGTTGAGAAAGTGAACTGGACACCGAAAAAAACAAATGTAACCAAATTAGGGTCTCTATATGAAGATTATAGAGGCCCTCCAAAGTCCAAGCTCTCACAGATTTCTGGGGGCAGTTCCCATACCCAAGATGCAGAAGCACATTTTATCCAAAAGCTGTTTGGAAAACTCAGAATATACTACACATTGCTTGAGTCTGTTATCCAAAAGCTATGTGGAGAACTAAGGATATACTACCCATTGCTTGAGTCCGTGAGACGTGTTTTGCTAGCGATTATGGCTGGTCTCTATGAGGAGGACGAATCGTTTTCTGAGATTCCTACCACATTCTCCTTATGCATCAATTGTTTTCATCTCTTTTTCCTTGTTCTCGAGAAGCCATTTATTAAGAACAACATTCAGTTGCTTGAGATCATGGCAGTTTCCAGTGAAGCATGTATATCGGCTATTATGTTTGTTCTCGGAGAGAAGAAATTTTCAGGCAAGAATGAGATGGAATTGTCAGCCAAGGATGAGGAGAAATTTGGAATTCTCATGCTTATACTTGTCCTAGTGGGAATTTTACCCCAGATAATGAATGAATTGTATGCTTTGTATAAACATATAAAGCAGCTGGACTTTGAGAAGCATTCCTTATTAACCGGTTTGAAAACAGCTTCATCTGGATTAACTTCACTTTTCAGCTCAAAGGAGTTTTCAATTAGAAGGCCCCCAGCTTTAAAGGAAACAGCTACCTCTACCTCTACCTCTTATCAATTCCAAACTCCAAATCAAGATTGAACCAAAATTCACCAGTCCTTCGGCTTAAAGTAACAGAAGCTCAAGTAGGAACAGGAACGAGAATTCTTGGAGTAGGAACTCGAGAACAACTGTTCCAGAAAAATCATGGTTGAACCAACACCACTCTTTGATTTATTAGGTGCTATCTTTAGTTGCTTAATTGTTACATGTTAGGATAGACTTTATCCTTTTATCCTTAGCATTGTCTTAGCTTACCATTTGTTCTAGTTCGCCTCAACTTTATCTCATTGCTGAGTTACGTTTTCAAGCATGTAAGGCATCTGTAAAAGCCTATGAACAATTATAATATATTATTATTAGAATGTATATGAGAAAAATCAAGGTTATGAAATTTCTTATCTTCTGATTTCAAGTCAAAACCAAACGGCTTGTACAAAGATTTAGAAGCCACTTATGCATTCAAGCGAAAGTTAATGATTCATAGAACACGTTATTTAGATTACCGGTTTCATTACAGTTAATTTATCCATCTTCCAACAGCTGATGCAGTGCTAGCTCCACTACTTTTTGAGAAGTAATGAGACATGGGTGATTGCTTAGGACTCTGGAGATGGGGTTGTAATCCTTTTATTTCTAAGTTGTGACCCATTTGTTGGGCTCATAGTAGCACAATTTTGGCTCTTTTGAATAGCCATGAAAGTTAGAATTATAAAAAATAATTTGAAGTAAAATTGGAACTTGTTTGTGTTTAGTTGTATGTGCATACGTGCAAGCATCAAATGTCTTTAGTTGTGAGAACTGCAAATTAACATGTATTATCTAGGGAAATCAACTTTGCTTCAAATCAGATCTAAAAGCTTTTTTTTTTTTTTTTGGATTGACCAATTTTAGCTTGATTATCATTCTTGTTTTTTCCGGTTAGATCTAGTTGGAAGTTTTCTTTTCTTTCTTTTTTTTTGGAAGAATTTGAAGGGGAGGGGAGAAGAGGGTTTCTACTTATAATAATAATAATAATAATAATAATAAATTGTCAAATTTGTTTCTATGAATTATGATGTCAGATTATATATTTATTTAAATTAAACAAAAACTTATAATTTGTCAATTTATATTATGTCTTATCATTATCCTATTACCATTTTATTTTCTAAAAAAACTAAACTTAATGAAGGTATACCCCTTATCCTACTTAAATTTTAAAATGATGTAGAACAGACATTTCACGCCCCAAACCCAAAAGGGTCCAAAGCATGAAAAACCGAGCCTTCAAGAGAGATTGTAGGAGATATATATTTTTTTCTTTCCATTTGATAAAGTAAATAAATATAATGATCTCTCCACAATATCAGTCAGAGCTCTATGACACATTTACTAACAATAAAAACTACAAATCAAGTGTCTCCAAATATACATAAAAATCCAAAGCTCCAAATAGATAAACACAAAGTCACGATCCTCTCTAAGACATGTAACCTCAATAGAAAATCTATGCCTACCACGCCCAAGGCTAACAAACCTCAAGAGCCCAGCCTCTAGTAGAATTAGCTATGGCCTCGATAAATTTAGTAAGTTGAGTCACCAACAATTTATAGCACAAATCTATCACTTAGCATAGTACTCCAATCATCACTGATAAACTAAGCTCCATGCCCAACGTATAGCTAATTTATCTATAAAATTGTTAGAGAGTGAGATGATCTAAAGCCCAGTAAGTAGCATAATTAATAAGGATGGGGGAAATGTAAGTTTCATGATAATTAGCATTTTTACAAAACACAAAACATGTTACACTTCGGAATTTCCACTTAATTTCTGCAAAATTAATCTTCATGGATAGAATGACAAGAATGATTGAAACAACATAGCACAAAGCTTCTTCAAAATATCTCGACATGAAACTACATAATGTATATACTGTGAGCAATAATAAAACACCATTTGAAAACTAGGAAATCCAACCCAGGGCCACATGACAACGCCTTCACAAAGACAGAATTCAACGCCATCACAAAGATGAAACTAATCTGCCATCACAAAGACATAACTCAATTGCTGACACACAATCGGAACTCAATAACCATCACAAAGACAGGTGCTAAGATGCCAATGTCACACAAACTATAGTATCTAGGTAAGTACACGGTACAATGGTAAAACCTAAAGAGCTCACAGATTACATGAAATTAAAACACAATTCATTTCCAAGTAGTTTCACAAAACCTTTTAATATCAAAAGATATTCACAAGCTTCTCAAAGCCTTCAAAATCATTTCTTGTCAAGAAGATTTTGTATCAACTTTCCCAATCGTCAAAGCATCTTTAAATTTTGCAAATAGTGCAATAAATCCATAAAATCCATTCTCAAGAACTTAATCAAAGATGTTAGTCTTTTCCATGCTAACAAATCATGCATTTCTCTATATGCAATAAGAAATATGATTCACTTTTAGATGCTTCATGCATTTTCCATAAATGATTAACAATAATAGTACACATAGTACGTTTTAGGAAAACCATGAATAATGTTCCAAAATGGGTTTAACCATGAAATACTTTAGTGCAATAATGATTCTTTTTTTAAATTCCCATTAAGAAACCACTTACCTCAACAGTCCAATCCAAATTTACCTCAACCGGGCACCACATTCAACCAATCAAGTTACTAGGTCCATCACCAAGTACCTTGGAACCTAGAAACACAAGTATCAAGCCTATTAATAACAAGGGCTACTGCAAATTACACTATCATATTTGAATCCATAAATAGGAAAGGATCCCCTCAAAAATCAAACTTAAGGCCCTAAAGCCTAACTTGACCATCCTAAGACAAGTACTCCTACTCAAACGGGAACCAAGCAAGCATGCAAGAAACTCATAAGTCTATAACACAACCAAAACCTTTTATTTCCCTACCACAACCACAAGTCAAGCAAATGCAACCTCATAACTCATTGAGGTCATTCGTCAAACACTTGACATGCCTACATCATTTAAACAATTCCATAGTTACATTTTCATCTACTATCCACATAGCTACAATCATTTTTGCATGTCACAAAACCACTCAAAGATGAAAAGAAACCCACTTTTAAAATCAACTAAATTTTTAAATTTAAGTTTATAAAAAAAAAAAAAAATTCAGAATCACAAGAACAACAAAAACCATATGGTCGTTCAAGAAAACCCAACCCTCAAATTTAGTTTTCAAAACCTCCTTATCATTCATCAAAATAAATGGCTAAGCATCAAACTAATTTTATGAAAATATCACACAAAACCCAAACCCATAGATGCCATGAATTAAAACTCACAACGCATAACTTGACATTTTCGGCCATCCATCCAAGATCACCGTCCATGTTAAATTAAACAAAACTCCAAGATCACCTTCCATGTTAAATTAACTAAAAATTACTTGGATCCACAATTAATAACAAACATGCATATTTAAACTAAACTATCAAAAGAACATGAAGATTACCATTGTTTTTTTGATGGCCAAGTATACAGGGGAAATCTAGAGCATGTGAGATTGCAAGGACGAAACCACCTAGAGAGAAAGGTGGAGATGGCTATGGAGTGTGTCGGCTACTAAAGGAGGAAGAGAGAGAGAATTAAGAGCTGGAGAAAGAAGAATAAAATGAGAGAGGTGGAGGGGTTTGCCGTATGGTGATAAGATTGGGGGGTGGGGTGGGGTGTTGTGGAACAATGCGGACTAGTTGTCCACTTGAAATATCTTAACGGGTAAAATTTACAAAAATATTCTTGCTTAAAATTTATTGCCATTTTTTTTGGGGGGGCTTTGTTTTTGGGGTGTTACAAGACCACGCATTCCTTCTAAGAGCAGCAACAGCGCCAGAAATCACGGTGCAAAATCAAGGAGGTGTTGATGGAACTCATCGGGATGACAATGTCAGAATTGCGTGAAATTTGGAGGGCTGAAGGGAAATAGTCTTCTAATTAAGACTTGAGACTGTGCCTTGAACGTCACCCTAATTTTGGCGAATTCCTTTGTTACGGCATTAGAAACAATGATTTTGCCCTTTTTAGTAATATTTGTTTAGTTTAAAAGTCAGAATAAGGTTTCATTTATTTTGGCACGTCTCTTAGAGATAGTAGTTTTAATTTCTGTGATTATCTCAATTTAGCAATTTTTGGTAAAATTTACTATTTTGCCACCTAATTACATGATTAGCGCAAATTAGGATTTCCTAGGTGTTTTCCTAACTGCCCTAGGTTTTCATTTACAACTTAAACACATTGTAGCCTCCAAGGCAATTCAGTTTTCATATTAATAAAAATTCAAACTTTGTCTATTGTTTCTCTCTGGTGAATTCTAGAATCCTATCACCTCATAGATTCAAGGAAACCCTCCTGCATTTGAGGTTTTCATTCAAAAGTTAACGTTTTTAGTTCCTTTTCCATTCAGAAATAAACGTGTTTGTTTTCTTGTAGCTATAACGATACCATAAAACATATAAAGAAGGGAAAGGGATTACCATTTCGCTCTACTCTAATTCCTTTTGTTCTCATTCCCCCTCATACCCTCAAGTCTCATCTATCTCCAAACTTTCAAGCACACCATAAAGGATGAGCTATGGGTATAAAACTATGGAATATACATGCAAAGCTTAAGGAGAAAAAGAAGAAGAAGGGAATAATCTTAATGTAAGACATATGACAATAGAAATCTAACCATATTTAGGATTCCACATTAAATATACAAATTCTCTTCCCATTTAAGGTCTAATGACTCATGTTTAGCATCTCTCAAAATGCATTTCATAGCTTATTAGGAAGTGAAATGCAATTTTGCATTATTCATTTCCTTGTGTCAAAATAGATGTAAAGTTGTGATTTACAACTATGTTTTTGTTGGCTTTAATTTCATGTCAAATTTGATTGTATTTTGTTCAATCATTTCCCTACATTTTTTTTGTGGGATTTAATGTAAGGGTTCAGTATGAGAGTTTGGTGAAGTTTTGTGAAGAAAGTGAATTCGTGACTGGCTTGCGAGTGGAGAACTCGCGAAAGGTCATGTAAGAAGTACATGCTGGAATCTGAACAGTCTCATGCCAGGTTAGATTTCGCGAGTCACTTCGCTACTCAAGCCAAGTTGCGAGTGACCCGTGAAACTCACTGCCTGAACTTTTTAAAGTTTGTTTTTCTCATTCCTTTACCAACACTTTATAAGCCTACATTACCCACAAAATTGTGAGGAGTTTTTCCAAGGAGCTTTTGAGAGAGAAAACTCTAGCAATACACTTGCGTGTTAGAGATTGTAAACCCACAATCATCTACACATTTTCTCTTAGTTTCCTTTACTCCTACCTTTCCAATTATAAATCCTTGAGAGGTTTTCAACCCAAACACTTACCTTACCCAATCTGAGTGCTAAGTGAAATTTTGGTGCATGTGGGAAGCATTGGAAGAAGCCATCGGTTGGCGGATGCAATTGGTAGCTAATTGCAGAATCCAGATAATTAGTGAAGACATGGCTCAGTGAAGCTTGTTGGTAGTTGGAACTTGGAGGGTTCAAGTACATTGGGTAGATTAGGCTTGGAGGGTCTTTTTGATATTTGTATACTCCAACTTTATTCACTAGTGGATCGATTTTGGCTTAGAGGGCCACGAAGAGGTTTTTTGCCGAGTACTTCGGTTTCCTCTTCGATAACATTTCTCGGTGTTATCTTGTGTTTACATCTCTCTTCCCTTACTCTTTAAGCTTTATATTTGTTAATGCTTGCTTGTGATTGTGGCTTAGAGAGTAGTTTCGATTATTGCATATCATTTACTCTTGTTCCGCACTTAGATAAGTTAGAGTAAAAGCAATTAAGCCGTGTTTTTGAAATTCGAAGTCTAAACAAGCCATAATGTTTTACACTATTTGAGCTTTCAATGGAAATACCTAAAACCAATGATTCTCATTTTTCATTCACATGTTATTCTTATCCTTTATTAACATATGAATTCTCTCTGTCTCTCTTTCGTTTCTTCTCATGGTCTCTATCTCTTTGAGTTCCTATGCAACTTTTTATTTGTCATTAGGCAATGAATTTGGAAGATGTGGCGTTGTCAACAAAGCTCAAACCAATGTAATTCGAGAGCTCAAGCTTAGAGAAGGCAAAGAAGAGTGATAAACACGCTTGAACCAAAGGCAGAGAGTTCATGGCAGAGCAAGTTCGTCTGATGCATAAGAAGGCGCAAAAGGCTAGGATGACAATTAGGACTTGGGTTGTGATTAGAATGGGTTGGAGGGTTGTGATTGGGGCTTGAAATTGCAATTGGAACTCAAATCATTGCTTTCCTATTGTCATGAGAATTTGTTGTTGTTTAAGAGCATTTGCAGCAGTGTAGCTAAATAGCTAAATAACTATTTTAGCTACACTAAAACACAAAAAAGATGGCTGCAGTAGTGGAGTTATAGCCAAAAAATTTAGCTTCTTAGCTATAGTGCACATCTAAAGATAGATGTGCACTGTAGCTCAAAGGTTAAAAAAAATATATATATATATATATATTTTATTTTGTGTTCACATTGATGGTTAGAATTTTTTTTTTCTCCTCCTTCCCTATTTCTACCTGTTGCTCCTCTCTCCCTTCAGTCGGTCCTCACCCTCTTCATTTCTTCCTATTGCAAGCTTCAATTCCTCCACTCACCGCCGACCCAAGCCCCTGCCCAAGCTTCATCGTCGACCCAAGGTCCATCGCTGATCCAAGCTAATTCAGTGAGAGAAAGACAAGACCGGCAAAGAAGGTATACATGCTATACTATGAATCATTTTTTTTTTTTTTTTGTTTATTGTTGTTGTCTGTGATTTTCGATAAATATTAGTATTTGATTTGGTTTTGATTGGGGCTCTATTGTAGCTCTGCTATTTAAGGTAGAGGTTGAATCTTGTGCTCTCGTTTGTTTCGATGTGTTTGAGGCTAAAAAGCTTAAATCTTTATGTGGGTTTTAGCTATTTTTTGTCAAAGCTTAAATCTTTGTTAAACCCTCGTTTGATTTCTGGGTTTTTGGTTACGAATCTGAGATGGGTTTTTCTATTTATTTTGATTTGGTGTGTGCAGGGCTTGTTTTGGAGTGGTTTGGTTGGGTTTCGTGGGTCAGTGGTGGTGTGGCTGTGTTGGTGGTGATTTGAGTGGTTTTTGACTGATTTGGATTTTTGGCAGTGGTTGTGGGTGGTTGTTCTTGGTTGGCAGTGGCTATAGATGGTGCCATTGTTCGGTTTGTGGTGTTTTTTTTGGTAGTGGGATGTATTATTTTATTGTAGTAGATATATTATTTTATTGTGATATTTATATTATTTTATTATGTTGAAAGCTAAAATAGATCCATTGCTCCTGAATGTTTTGTAAAATGAGTAGGTAAAATAGATAAAGTAGCTTTTTGTGTTGCTAAATAGCTAATAAAATAGCTCCACTGCTGTGGATGCTCTAAGAATGAGAGTTTTTTTGTGCCATCATTGCAATAGAATGGTCAAATAAGTTGTTGGGGGGACCACAATTTGACTCCCTACAACTACACTAAAGACAGACCCGTGTGGCATGATGTCGAATGCCATAAAGATTTGAGTGTATCTTCCTCATCACCAATTGGTTTTGAGGTGGAATGACACAGCTCACAGTTCGACAAATGGTATTAGAGCCAAGATCATAGGTTCAAGTCACGGGAGTGTCATTGTGAGGGAGGGATTGTTAGAGGGACCACAATTTGACTCCTTACAACCACTCTAAAAACATGCCCGCATGGCGTGATGTCGAATGCTATAAAAGATTTGAGTGTGTGTTCCTCATCACCAATTGGTTTTGAGGTGAAATGGCACAACTCACAGTCCGACAAAAGTCATTTTAGAAAGTGAATTCTTCTTCTTCTTCTTCTTTTAAATTTATTCGTGCATAGATTTTCAAATTGTAGAAACGGTGGATAATTGTAGAGAATTACAAGAAACTAGTCGAGTTTTTGTATAGAAATTGGGGAAATGTTTTATTTTTTTAAGGGAAAATTATAACTTATTCTCTTGTGATTTGACTGAAATTTAAGTTGCCTACCTGTGGTTTGAAATGTGACACTTATCCACCTGAGGTTATCTCAGTTAGAGTTTTGTAACCGGCTTTGGTTAAAAACATGATTAAATATGTAATTTTGCTCCATTTTTATGTCTCTCTCCTGCAAAAACACAAAAAACATAAAAATAAAAGATCAAATAAGATAAAAAACAATTCAACAAAACACTTGCATTATGGGATTTCAAATCACAGGTAGGCAACTTAAATTTTAGTCAAACCTCAGGTGGATAAAGTGTCAAATTTCAAACCACAGGTGGGTAAGTTGTAATTTGTTATTTTTTCAAAATTCCTTTTTGAGATACTTTCATTAACATAAGAGAAAATTGTTACTAGAATATGTTTATATATATATATATATATATATATATATATATATATAGAATTATTTGATTAAAAAATAAGAATTTTTGCCCATTTTGAATAGCCATGATAGTTAGAATTCACACTCCCTTCAGTGTTTTGCATTCATTAGTTTTAAAGACTTTAGTAGTTTCCCAGTTTCCCTTAGTGCAGTCACTACTACCCTTTATTGGCACTGTAGACTATATTTGCTAACATGTCAGCACACCAACCATTAGTCAGCAAGGGACCATGGAGCTTGATCCCTTAATGCAGCTTAAGTTAGTTGAAAGCTTCATGACCCATATTTCATCCCTTTACCACATACTAACATTTAAGCGTCCAGGTTTATTGTTATTACAAAACAAACTCATTTGAAACACAATCTTAGTTGCTTTTTCGTGTCTAAAATTGTGTAAAATAACGTGTGTCAGGGGCGGCGCTACTTGTTGGTAAGGGTGGTCACATGACCACCCTGAATTGGAAAAAAAAAAAAAATTTATACCCTAAAAGAAAATAAATTTTAAATTTACATGGGTTGTGGATCATCCTGAAAAAGTTCTTGACCACCCTAAAAAAAATTTGAGTCCACTCCAAGTAAAATTTGATCCCTCCAAAATCTTGGCCGGTTGAAAGTTGAACAAAAAATTGCCCAAATAAATACAAATCAGCCCAAATGATAAATACAAAAGAGAGTGGTCTCTTCATTGTTAGGTGAAATAAGATAAATTGGTGAAGTATAACGTTTACCTTTATTTATTTATTTAACTAATGCTATATTTTTATGATAATTTTACAATAAATTTTATATGGCAAGCTATTTTTTCTAATTAGTTATAGTGTTATTTTTAATTTGTTATGAAAATGTTGTGGACAGATTATTTTTTTCCCTTTAAATTGGACACTTTAATTTTATGTTGGTTAGAATATTCATATCAGCTCATGTAAAATTTTATGTATTTTTAAGTATATAAATCTAATTTTTCTTTTTACATAACCAATTTTATGAAACATTCTCATCACTCGTACCCTAATCGAAAAAGTAAAAACTAAGAAATGAATAAAATAATTCTTTTACACATAAACAGTACTTGAGTAAATTTACACTGATATGGTACTTGCGGAAGCAAATGCAAAATTCTAGATGATTTGACTTTTGAGGATGATTTTTTGGGTATGTTGACCAAAATTTTGCATTTAACCCATTTTACATGGGTTGATGCAACTCATGCAAGTGCTCTTAGGATCATGCATTGATAAATACCAAATATATTGAGCGAAGTTGTAGCTTAGGCTACAACTAAGTTTGTAGTTAAACTTTGTCCTTATTCAAATGCACACTTGTGATGTCAATAAAATACAATATTTTTTTATTTAATCTTGTTTAATTTAAGTTTTTTGATGATCACCCTGAGAAAAATTCCTGAAATTGCAACTAACGTGTGTAACAAGTTCAATCCTTTGTTCTCAGTTTTAAACTTAGCTTGAGCCTAATGAAACCTCTTAAATGGGTTGTTCATAGCTTGCTTGTCATTTGCATGGGTATCTTCTGACATGAAACATTGTTCATAGCTCACGTAGTCTACTTGCTCAAGTCTTGCAATTATACTTAATCTTCAGACCCGTACAAAAAGAAGAAGAAAAAGAAGAAGAAAAAGAAGATCTTTGTCTTAGTTCAACCCAACGAGAAGCTTTAGAATCTTTTCCACAACTATTGATGTCGCAATGTGTGAATGCAGCAACCATTCTTTCATATGGACCCAAGACAAAACATAAGGAATGTAAGGGTCCGTTTGGTAGAGGAGTTTGATTAATGTTGTTTGTATTTTTTTGAAATACGTGTAGGTGAAAAAGTGTATAAAATGCGTGTAATGTTGTTTAAAAATTGAAAACATGTGTTTAAAATGCTCTACCAAATGGGGCCTAAATATGCGTGTGATTGCGGCAACAATTCTTTCATATGGCCCACGACAAAAACCAAATGATTGTAAGGGAGCGTCCGGTAACGTTGTTCTAATAATGTTGTTTATATTTTTTGAAAATATGTGTGGGTGAAAAAATGTGTGGAAATACGTAAAATATTGTTTAAAAATTGAAAAGTGTTGCTTAAAATGTCATACCAAACGACCCTTAATTTTGCTTAACAACACCTTTCTTTTTAACACTTTTTTTTTTTTTTCTAATGTACCTAAGGAACATGTCATTCCCTCTTTTTTTTTTTTCTTTTTTTTTTTAATTCAATAATTGGGGGAGAAAGAATTTAAATATTAAATGTTTCTATTAAACATTTTATAAATGTTAGTTAAGTTACAAGGATCTTTGAATCAAATAGGCTAGGTTAATATTATTAATTCCACAATACTTTTTCTCATTGTGCGCATTGAACACGTCATTCCAAGACCATTTTCACCTACTACTATCTGTGAGATTCATATCATACGTGTGAACAAGTGTACTTCTAATTTAAACATGGAAGTCTTCATTTAAAAAAAAAATTAAGTGAAACTGGTGTATTTATGGAATAAAGGAAAGTAATACATTTTAAGCCAATGCAAAACAGGCTCAATCATGCAAATAAATTCTTCTAAACCAAACTACATAATCCAATAAGCCAAAGGCATAAGCATGGAAGTCTTGTCCCATCACCATGACCTTATCTGTTGATTATTGATTTTATGGATACCAGTCAATACAAAATATTCTTTTCTCTTTTGGAAAATGAGATAATCAATACAAAAATTTCGTTTTATTTACAGTTATTGTTCTTTTGCTTTTCAAAAATTTTAGCTTTACAATGGGGGTCTTTTGAATTATTAGTGGAATGCCAAATAGTGATGGAGAGATGAGACCATGGCTACCAAATATATATATTGTAGGGTCATTGGGCTCAGGAATATTTTTGGAGTGGCCCAAGAGTATTTCTTTGGGCTAAAAGCCCAATCTGAGGACACTAAATGGTTTGAGGATGTATGAATGTCAACTCATAAAGCAATGCTAAATAGTAAAGAAGTAATGCCTGAACAAGTATATCCTAGAAGATGGTCCGAAGAAGATTATGTCATCGGCTATGTAAAGCCGAGGTAGGAGAAGGGCTGGTTAACATCCGCAGGCAATGTTCTAGAGAATCCTATAAGTAAGGGTAAATATGGTAGATGTGGAAGATAAGAAGAAGGGCGGTGTAATATCTAATATAAAGCTGTTACCACCGCCCTGCATTGAATGTTCTGCAATTGCTTCTCTGGTCGCATTAATGGAGAAGTGATACCTGAGCATCAGAGTTGAGCATGATACCTGCCTCCAAATACTTCAAGGGAGGTGGATGAGACAAGTATCTAAGAAAGCAATCTAACCCTTACATGGAGCATGAGGAAGAGAGGAAAGAGGGGATATAAAAGGAAGAAGGGACCTTCAGGAAGAGAGGGAAAGAAACAGAGGAAAAACACTGTATACTTCACTGTCCATAACTGTATCCTATCTTGAATAGATAAAAAGAGAAATCATCATCGGCTGGTGTTCGAGGAGAAGATTCTTCCTTGTAAACAGTTCCTTGTGTGTATCATTGTGACCAAAGCTCATCATGTTTGTTATCTAACATCACTAGAATCTAGATTTCAAGCCCACTCTCTATAAATTTTATTGTAAAAGGCCTTTCAGGCCCATCCCCTTCCGTCCGTGGGTTCGGGCTCAAATTGTGTCCTTACATATACATAATGAAACTAAAATAAAAAAATTTCTTACTGAAAGAAAAAAAAAAAGATTCTTTATTTCTTTTACTGCTGTCTTGCTCCTTGCTTAGCCCTTCCTCTATAAATATTATGAATCTAAAACAAAATTTTTTTATTTCTGTTGGAGATTTATAATTCTTCCATTTTATTGGATGGAGTTTCAATGAATTCATTTATTTGAATCACCATTTTATAAAATATTTTAGATATTATTCAAATTCTATATCTAATTAATTATATATAGAAGAATTAAATTCTAACCCATACATAAAATAAAAATTTTCAAATATATATCTTTATTGTTTTTCTTTAGAATTATAATCTAAATATCTACAAAAAAAACCCACCATACAACGGATTAGTAATCCGATGCATGGAAAAAAAAAATGAAATTAAAGTTGGGATAAGTGAATGAGAAATGATATGTCTACAACATAGCATATATATATATATATATATATATATATATATATATATATATATATATATATATATGTATATGCATATATTTATTTACTTATTTATTGATAATCTTGGCTAGTTGACTACCAAATATAAGATAACTAGAAAAGTCGCTTTTAACTTTTTCTTTTTCTATCATTTTTACTCAAAATTATTGAGTTGATTTTTTTTTTTTTAAAGAAGAATTGGGTTGATTTTAGTTCTGCTTTCATGAAAGTGCACCTATAGTGACCTCGTCATATAAAAATTATCAATGATGATCACATGGTCCCTCTCTTGATAAACTTATTGAAAAGGTGGCTGGAGCATGAAAAATGTTCCTGTGAAACCAATTAGAATGCCGACTAGGATGAAAAGGAGCCTTTGTTCTTTGCAGATTTGTGTGAATTGTGGGTTTTGAAAATTTGAGAAATTAATTGGAAATGTAAATAACAACAAATAATGGATTGATCAGTCTAATAGAGCTGGAATTTTTTTTTTCCTGTTTTTTGGTTGAGCTAGAAAAGTTCTTGAAATCACATAATTGTACAATCTTAATAAGAATTGACTATTCATAATATCCTGAATGCGGCACTAGTTTGGATTGTACATATAAGGTATGTGCTTGTCATTACAAAGATTAGCTATAAAGATTAGAATTAGAATTGATTTATAACACAAAACAAAAAATATAATCATTTGATTTTTGAAGTGCTTAGAAATTGTATCATTAAAAAAGACATTAATTTGACCATATGATGTAGGGCAAAATCTACAATTTAATTTTTGTTATTTATTAATTTGATTTGATTTTTTTTTTTTTTTTTTTTTTTTATGTTTTCGGATTTTTAGGTTTAGGGGTTTTATTTCATTAATTTTAGGTAAATTTTATATTTTTTTAGTCAAATTAGAGTTTGGTAAGTATCAATCAATATATGTTTTAGAATATATTTTTTTGTCAGTTAAGTTTTACGAAGCCTTTAAATTGGCCTCCAAGTCTGTAAACGTTTTTTTAATTAGGATTCGATTATATAAAAATATAGACTTTTGTCTCTTCATTTTGACTTGAGCCAATTGAAAGTTATCATGACACATAACTTCTTTTGTTTGTTATTTTTATTTTGGGCAAAACTTAGGTACAGTACCTTAGGTTTCCTACTTAAAATTTTGACATCTGTCCAATTTAACAACCAAAGCAAATGGCGTTAAAACTAAAATTCTTTTTTTTTTTCCTTCTTCCTTCTTTTTCTTGTACTGCAACTGCAAGTGAACCTACGGCTTCAAATCAACCACCCATGACCCTTCTCTTCCAAACCCAAACCCAAAACCCAAAAAAAGAAAAAAAAGAAAAGAATCTCTCTCTCTCTCTCTCTCTCTCTCTCTCTCTCTCTCTCTTGGTGTGTGTGTGTGTGTGTATGTATGTGTATTTGTTTCCTTTCTTCTTTTCTGATCTCTCTCTCTCTCTCTCTGTGTGTATGTGGACAAAATAATGAAAGTGGTTGTGACAATGGCTTTGTTGATGTTAAGAGTGTGGAAGTTTTGGGTATAGCTGAAAAGGGTCCATTTTACTTGGCAGGGCGACCCAAATGGCCTCTTTGTGAATTTTTATCACATCTAGTCAACCGGTTTTTGTTGTAGCTATGGCGGTGTCCCTTTTAGCTTGCCTGATTGGAGAGCCCAATCTGAGCCTCACCCTTTTCCCCGCTTTCAGATCTCTCTCTCTCTCTCCCCCCCCTGTGTGTGTGTGTGTTTTTTGGTTTGAAACCCAGTAGATCTGGCTTTAATTTTTGGACGTTTCTTGTTTGGTTACTGAGAAAATGAGGGAGAAGCTCCCGATGAATGTTTTGACTAAGAAAAGTACAATAGTTTCACTTTGCGTTCAAGAAAATGATAAACATTTCGACTGAAGTGGAGATTATATTATGTTTTGCTTTGCTTCTGCATTTTCTAATTTTCTTTACTATTTTATCTTAGTGTTTTTGCATGTGAGTTTTGGATTGGAATTCAGAATTCCTTTTATTATCTTCATTTTAGCTTCATCAATCAAAGGCAACTGAAGATTTTAAGCCGTGGGTTCTCTTGTAGTTGCAGTACAGGAAAAAGAAGGAAGAAGGAAAAAAAAAAAAAAAGTTTTAACGCCGTTTGTTTGGATTGTTAAATTTGATAGATGTCAAAATTTTAAATAGGGAACCTAAGGTACTGTACCTATGGTACTGTACTTAAGTTTTGCCCTTTTATTTTTGAGAAGTACATTTGTTTGCTTTGGAATCATTTTGACTTGTTGGCAAGTAAAAGTTATGTACTAACATTTTATGCTTAAATTTTCAAACAATATTTTTAGTGTTGAAAATAATTTAAGTTATGTTAAGACATATGTGAATCATGTTAGGAACATATGTCAATGTAGAATTGGCTAATCCTTTGACAAAGCGCACTTTACTTGTAATTGAGTAGATCTAGAATGTGTTTAATGCTTCAAGGAACAAGAGTTCAAGTCCAAGTATTAAAACCATACAAATCTGTCCAAGAATCAAGTGAAGAAGTAATGGATTTTAAAACTTGACAGCTAGCTTGACAGATAGCATCTGTTGAGGTTTAAAAGGTAGCTTTTGCCCAATGCTCGACAGCTGCTCAATAGATACCCTATCTATCGAGATTTAAGAAAATCAGTTTTTCAGATCTGATTTCACTCTAATCCGTATATATATGTTTAGGCTTTCTTTTCTCACAACCCTAAATATATACAAAGATTATTTTAAGGGCCGTCATAGTTGATGCAAGTGAGTGCAACTTGATGCAAAAGTTTTTCACAAGCATATTATGACCGGAGACATTTTGTCCTAGTTCATCTTTCTCTTCAAGAAGCTGCTGATCTTTCTCTTCAAGAAGCTGCTGTGTTTGTACGCTGTAGGGTTTTATAACCAAGGAGTTTCGTGATCTTCATCATGTTGATGAACTGAAGAACTTTGCAGCCAACATCCTTCTTAAGTTGGTGGTTAGTCACGTACTTGGATCCGTGCATCAATTGGTTAGTCACGTATTGGGAGCCATGTATTAAAAGGAGAGATTGTCACTACAGAACAAGTCTAATTGGGTATTGGGATAAGGGTTCAACTTTAGGTTGGTATAAGGTACTGGGATTCCTTTACTTTTAATCGCTTGTTGTGATAATTGTGGATTATCGGGAGTGGTGACCTTAAATTCATCCGGTGGGGTTTTTGCCTTGGAGGTTTTTCCCATTCATAAACAAATCACCGTGTCAACTTTATTTTCCGTTGCATATTAACTTAGTTGGTGATTTGTTTGTGTTACCACGTGTATTGCATGCAAATTGAATTAATTAATTAACTTGGCTAATTAATTGGTTAATTCATCACAAGGGGTCAATACATTTTTGTCCTATCAAGTTTGATTTTGCATAACAAGCCTAGAAGACCCAACACCATTACAAATTTATCAATATGCTAGTTGAACATATGGTGGAGTCTCAAACTCCATTTATCAATATACAATCATTTACATAAAGTTCTGATATAAATAGTAGTACTTCTTCAAGATTTAGTTTATGTTAAAAACCAAAACTGAAGGAAGATTGATACCAATCATAATGAGCAAGATTGTTTTTGTACTAGAGCTTTTTATTTGAGAAATTAGTAAGAATCACGCTAGAGCAGTAGTAGTTGTTTTCTCGGCACTATACAAAAGAAAAGTTCTTTGTTCCAACTAAAAGGGCCCAGCCCTAGCCGCTTTTGTTTTGTTTAAGAGAACCCTAAAACTTTTATTCCTCACTTGATTTTCCTAATTAAAATTTATGTGAGTTCCAAAGGATTTTTTTTTTTGGCTGAATGAAAAATGGGGCTCATATGGACTCATTGACCTCGCGTCCTGTGATGACAATAAGTAATATCACAAATACCACCCAAGTAACAATGGGATGTGCTATTACTCAAACCCCATAACTTATGCAAGCACATGTGATAAGGCAAAGATGGCTTCTTACCACTCAACCATACACCCCTTGGCTGGTGGCCCCAAAGATATTCAAAAACAGCTTGTTAGGCTGCTAACGTCAACTGAATGATGTCAGCATTTTATCTGCTTTGTTGTGTTTTGTTTGTGAGCTTGGGATGGACCATCTAATAATTTCCCTATAAAGAAGGGTATACATGGTTCTTCATTGTACAAACTAACAAATCCATCACTAATGCTTCTTTCCTGTCTTAAATGTCTGTCTTCAACCTTCATTTTATAGTATTAACAAATCCTTGTCCTTGTACTCTCTCTCTCTCTTGCTCTCTGAAAGCCTGTAACTTGCCCTGTTAGTCTCGTGTGCACTAACTTTAATTGAACCTTTGTCAACCACTAAACAGTCCAAACTCATCTTCTTAAGTCACTCTCTTACTTCTACTATTCATTGTGTAATCTCTTTTCTTTTCCACTAACCTCATCTCCAACATTGTTTCCATTCAATGTCAAGCTCTCACTGTTCAAAATTGTTTTCACAAACCCCACAAATGCGTTTCTTTTGGTTATAAGTTATTGTCCTTTACATGTCTTGGACTTCAATTAAGGTTTTCTCTGTAATGGGCTTGCTCAAGCTTCCATTGGGAGTTTTACTTTGCTGGGTTTTTTGTCTTTTGAGTTTCATAGCACTCTGAGAAGACTCAGTGGTAACTGTGAAGTTCTTGAAAGGCTCCTCATGCATTCTCTCGTCTCAACTCAGCCACATTCGTCTTTGAAGTTCTTGTAGGTGGGAATGGTGCTTGCACCAATAGTAATATCACTTGCAAGGTACATTAAGCTCTAGTATTACTTTGAGTTAGTTTTACTTAGCTTTTGTTTTGCTTGCTCTGCTCTGCTCTCTCTCTCTTTGTCATGAGTTTATATGTCTCATGGTTCTTAAGTTAATTAATGTAAGCGAGTTGGTTGATTTCAGAGAGTAAGTACTACTGTACTAATTAGCACTTCTTTCCACTCTGTAAGGATGTAATGAGCTTAAATTTTCGCTTAGAGTTTTTAGACTAATCAAGAAAGCTATTTGGAATTCAGTTTATTCATATGTACTTATTTTTGTATTTTTCTGTAGTTGATAAGATTGTTATAATGAATGATCACTCATATACTTGCTATTTAGTCATATTCTTCCTGGTGCCAAGCTAAATTATTGGAATTTTTTTTGTTAGGTTCTAAGGATTTAAGATCTAAATGTATTAAAACTTCAATGTGTAATGTTGGCAAACCATGATCAAAACTTAAAATCTAGATTTAGACTGCTTAAAGTATGTTTAATGTAAAATTAGAATCAAGTAATTGCAGAAAATTACTATTCACTTTCTGCAAGGCTCGATCAATCGAAAATTAGACTCGATCGATCGAAACTCGTGCAGATTGTTTTTCTGCAGAATTTTCCAACTTAGCCCAAGCTCATATGACGTGTAGGGTTTTATGTTTTGCCTTAAGTATAAAAGGAAAAACCCTAGCCACATTTTTATGTTGTTGTTTATGTTGTGTGTGTGAATCTCTTGTGAGATCTAGAATTGTTTTCCTTCATACACACTTAGGGTTATCAAGATCAAGATTGATGTCGAGAGCTTAGTGATCGTTTCAGTTGCAGCATAAAGAGCTTAAAGAAAAACAAGTGGTATACTTGTGGATGCTGTCGATCTGAGAAAGAAGTAGTCCGTGGATTCGAAGCTGTCATGTGGTCGTGGTAGTAAGTTTTCTACTCGAGGTAGCAATAGGATGTTAGTGATCTAAGTCTCTATTGTAAAACTTCAATTCTTTCATAGTAGATCTGTTTTACCTTGAGGATAACTAGGTTAAATCCTCCTCAGGTTTTTTACTGATTTGGTTTTCCTGGGTTATCATATCGTGTGTTATTTATTTTTTCGCACTGCTTTGCATGATATGATTTACTTGTGTTAACCTAGATTTGAATAATTTACCTAAGTTAATTACTTGACTAAATAACTAGGTTAAACAACTTGTGTTTTAAAGGGTCTATACATGTACATTTTTGTTGTTGTTGCTTCATGTGTGTGTGTTTTGCTTTCCAACTCAATGGTAAGAGGGAGGTGAAGAAGCTGCATCATGGTTTGATTTATTGGAAAAACTTTGGATTTTATCTTGATGTCCATTTGGCTTGTTCCACAAAATAATAGGTTAATAAAGTAATAAACTTCTTGTTGTAGCTGGATGATGGCATAATTTGAAGGTAGGACGGTTTTGTATGCAGGCTTGCAGGATGGAAATCATATATTTGAGGTTTGCACCAACAGGTCGCAAGAAGTTGGCTGCGGTAGCTATAACTGGACTGTTGGTTATGAATCTTCCATATATTCTTTTTCTTATTGTTTTTATATTTTCTTCAATTACCACTTTAACTTAAAATAAGACCTTGCTTGAAAGTCTTCAATAGTTATGTCCATGAGGAAATTTCTAGGAAATGTTTCCCCTCTCATGAGCTTATATTGTGTTCTTTAGTACCCAATTTCTAATGTATACATTTTCTGAAGATGGGCTCTACAAAATCCATCTACTAAATTTTCAATTTTGTATAAAACGCATAAAATTTACCTTACTATTCTTATTCTTGAAGACTCAAACACACCCTACATTGAGGTTAGTTTGACACTTTATCAAGCCTGCTGAAACCAAATCGAGTCTATGATGTAAATCCAATTTAGCTTTTTTGGCAATCATGCTGACTTATATTTTGTCTGTACACTTACCTAATTCATATTATACCTTAACTTTGCAGATACAGTCCCACCTACAGCATATATCACAACCTCAACACTTATCACAAATGCTCTGAATGTTTCTATAAATATATCTTCCAGTGAACCCTGTACTGGACCTACTAATGGAGGAAGTCTTGTATGCTCGTCTGTGAATGACTGCAATGTGAGTAGGTGGCTAACAAACACGTTAAATTGATTTTATGTTCTCTATTCAATTCTTGCATTATTATAGTGTTTCAGAACTGAGGTTTTTGGGTTGATTTGTTCTCAACCTTTCTATTTATTGAAAAATCGCTTTGGTTGATTTGAGAAAGATAAAATGGAGTTCCCTCTAGTGTAATGGAGTCCATACACAAAAGGAAATCATGGTGGATTATCTCCCTGGTGAAGGATTTATGTTAGATATTTTATAATAACCCTGCTTGAAACACTTATCAATATGGATATAATCATCTTTTTAAAATTTTATAATCACTGACAAATGTCTTGAAATTCGTCATATGGAACTGTACACCAGGTTAATTGAGTAGATGTGTAAATTGAATCCCATAATCTAGGTTCTCTAACTAGTTATGCTGTCTAGATTGAGTAATAAACTGAAATCTAACATTTTCATCATTTTTGGAAAACTCTTTACATCTTTTGGTCTACGGTTCTAGCCAAGTTATACCATCCTTGCTCAACATTCTACAGTCAAACCTTCAATATTCTGTCAGTATGGGCGAGTGACTTTGGTAATGGATAAGAAATTTTGTACTGACAGTGCTGGGAACAAAATTACAAAAAATCAGAATTCTACTTTTAATGTGCATTTTGGTGATTCTAGTCTTTATATCCATAGGAATATATATATATTTTTCCCAATAGGAAATATTTATCATTATTTTCAGGAGTTATAACTTATAAGTGACATGTCCTTTCATAGCTATTCTTGATTTTTTCTAATTGATGCCTTGAGCTTTACTTATTGGGAGTCTGTATCATATTAAAATGAATAATCTAGACTGTTTATGTAACTGACCTTGTCCAATTTGATTGATTGATTGTTGTTGCTGTTGTCAATGTGTTCTTTACATGCTCTGTTCATTAATTCTACAGATAGACGAAGTATGTTTGTCAACTTTACTACTCACGTCCCTGAAAGGCTACTTCAACTTAATGGTGAAACTAGACTGGTGCGAGCAACTAATAGCTGTATTAAACTAAGGATGTGTTTAACCTTTCCAGAGCCTGTTCTCAACTCATCTGCAGAAATTTTAAATTCTATCAAAGTGCAAATTTTATATACTCTCCAATTGAGTCTGGGCACACTTCTTCCTCTGGCTGTCAGTAAACAACATCCAGGGCATCGCAGATTTGAATATAAGATCAGATGGTTCTCACAATCTTATATTATTTTTTCAGCCATGAGAATAGAAGTTGGTTAGGAGGCTGTTTAGTTGTCCTGTGAATTTGGAATGACTCATTTATATTTTGTATAATATGTAATACACATCATCATCTTGAATGGGGTCACTAAGAAACATTGGAGCCATTAATTGTATTGAGAAAGTTAATCATTTTCAAAAATTTTACATGGTTGCACCTCTTGAACTTCCCCCTAATATAAAATGCAAAAGTGTATTGAATCTATCGAGTATCACACAATCATTGTTGTACATCATCTGTACACACTACCAGCTTCACGTTTAAATGAGGGCATTCTTAGAAAATATGGATATTGCATGAGAAATTGTGAATTTAGTGTGTACGGAGGGTACATTATGTGTGTGTGTGTGAGAACATTTATCGCTTTTATATCTATAGGACCTATTTTTCTTATACCTTCTTACTCTTTTTCACTCTCTCCTTTTAGGCTGCTACATGCATATCTGGTATAGCTATAGTCACAGTAAACATTAACTCAACCAAAATATGCATTTCAAGGACTCCAGTTTCCCAAGTTGAACCAATTGGTTTCCTATATGGTATGATTGACAATAGTTTACAAGCATTACAAAGAGAAAATAAATCATCTGTTTGTGGAATCAAAATTATGTTTAAATATTTTGTTAACTCTTTGAATATTTCTATGGTTATAAGCAATTAGGAAAGATTATATGCAATTAGGTGTATCAAAAAAAGGAAAAATTATATGCAATTAGGAAAGCTTTATATTTAAATTTCTATTTGTAGGGTGTTTCCTCCTGATACATATAAATGTGACCTTTAGATTCTCTGAGACTTGCTATAACGTTGAGTACACCACATTCAGAATCTTTGAGGCCAGCTGTAATGTTGAGTACACCGTCCCATATTAGGACAAGAGAACACAACATCCCTATGTTGATAAAATTCGTGAACCCTGTATTTGGTGTCAACTCTTCTATAATATCAATCATTGGAGGGCATATATAGAGGCAAGTAATTTTGGTTACCTTTGTATTTGTATCTATGTATATTAATTAGTACATGAACGCATGCATCACATACATAATGCACCCACACACATAAGAAATCATGATGATGACCTTTTTACGCACCATTTGGGTTCTTGATGGAAATAATATTTCAATTGGAATGGCATATTTACTTTTAACATATTTTCATTTTTGTTCCTTTCCAATGATAATCATTACCATTTTCAGCTTTAAAGAAATAAGTTCAAGATTATATGCTGTAGGGATAAAAACAGAGTGATAGTATATAATGTGTATTTGTCTTTGTTCCTGAAAACGTGATTGGGGATGTTGCTAGAAACAAAAATCTATGTTCCAATGATCTACAACTATGTCCCTGTAGGGATTCTATTAGGTTCTAAAGATTTAGGATCAAAATTTGAAGCCTAGATTTAGGCTGCTCAAAGTATGTTTAATGTAAAGTTGGAATCGAGTAATTGCAGAAAATTACTGTTCACTTTCTGCAAGGCTCGATCGATCGAAACTCGTGCAGATTGTTTTTCTACAGAATTTTCCAACTCAGCCCAAGCTCGTTTGACGTGTAGGGTTTTATGTTTTGCCTTAAGTATAAAAGGAAAAACCCTGGCCACGTTTTTATGTTGTTGTTTATGCTATGTGTGTGAATCTCGTGTGAGATCTAGAGGTGTTTCATTTCATACATACTTAGGGTTATCAAGATTGAGATTGATGTCGAGAGCTTGGTGATCGTTTCAGTTGCTGCATAAAGAGCTTAAATAAATACAAGTGGTATACTTGTGGATGTTGTGGATTTGAGAAAGAAGTAGTCTGTGGACTCAGAGCTATCACGTGGTTGTGGTAGTAAGCTTTCTACTCAAGGTAGCAATAGGATGTTAGTGGTCTAAGTCGCTATTATAAAACTTCAATTCTTTCATAGTAGATCCTATTTTACCTTGAGGATAGCTAGGTTAAATCTTCCTTAGGTTTTTTACTGGTTTGGTTTTCCTGGGTTATCATATCGTGTGTTCTTTATTTTTTCCGCATTGGTTTACATGATATGATTGTTATTATTTTAACTTAGATCTGAATAATTTACCTAAGTTAATCACTTAGCTAAATAACTAGGGTAAAAAACTTGTGTTTTAAGGGGTCTAAAAACGTACAGATCCTTACCCTTGTCTCTTGTTGTCAGCTCAATTGTAGTCCGACATCTATGCCCTAGATGAAACTTTTTAGCCCTTTGACTTCCTTATTTATTTACTAATGTATGGTTAAATAAAATATACAGATCATGTGCCCAAAATATCTTCTATGGTTTCTGTGCTTGCAACTGCTTCATTTGTGGCGACATCTATTGCTGCCTGGCTGCTTACAGTTTCAATTGCAAGCCTTTCCTCCATTGGGACATTTTCAACACCATTTTCTTCTTTTTCTAATCCTGCAAGGAATCTTTTGGTATGATATCTAACTCATTTGAACAATTCTCATTAATTGATTTTTTAGTTATACCATGATAATCTTCTACACTCTTAGAAACACAACAGTAAATAAATTGACATTAATGCTGAGGTTGGATTTTATAAAAGGGGTAGAGAATAATCTTACAACTGTTTGGGGTTGAAAAAAATTTCTTTAAATGAAATTCTTGACAAACAATCACTACCCCAAAAAAGGTTCTATTAGCATGTCAATGTGCACCTTTAACTTTCTTGGGACACCTTGAATAAGAACACTAAGCACATCGTAGGTGATCTCTTCATTCTAAAGTATGTTTATGGTCTTTCCTCAAAAAAAAAAAAAAAAGTATGTTTATGGTCTTACTTTTTTCAAAGCATTTCATTTATGGTAAAACAAGATCTTTTTGATGTACAAATCATATTTTCTTTTTTTTTTCTTTGTGGCTGATCTAGTATTTTCCAAGGTTTGAACCAAAAGTTAATCAAACTGTACTAGCAGGTTATTGCACTATGATTATATATAGCCTCTTGACAATCAAGTAAAATAACTAGACATACTGTGGAACAAATTAACCCTTTTCCTCCTCTTGTAGAAATAATACACTCCCAGAATAATTTTCCTTGATTTTTATACATAAAATTTAATATATAATTGAACTCCCTAAATATTTTGGTTGGTTTTGAGTCTTTTTTCCGACTTTTTGAACCAAAAGCCCAGCTGAAGCTTGTGGAGCCTATTAGTAATTCTGCCAAAGATGGAAACAAGGATTGACCTCTTCAAAGTGGGATTTTGTGAGCTGGGATGTTATTTAAGAAATGCACCATTCTTCTTGAACTTATCAAACCTAATTTACGGTTTATGGCGGGTAGATTAGCGTAACATACTGTCATTTAAAATATCTGATAAAAATAACTTATCAAACCTTATGAACTGCATCATTCTTGTAGAACTAATGATCATTTTTCCTTTTCTATTTCATACAGAGAAGTGCAAGCCATATTCAGGTTTTTGCATTATCTAGATGGTTGGCAGTGAGACTACTAGTGTATTATTATGAATTTGCAAGGGGTTTGCAATGGAGCATTCCCTACTTCAGTCTTCCATGGGAAACTGGGCACATCCAGCCAGTCGTGGTAGGCTTAAGTCCTTCTACCAACTCAGATTCCTACAGGTCTAAAATTCATGATTCAGGAATTTTCTTGGGTGTGCAGCCAAAACAAGAGAATTTGAGTAGGGTTGCTTTAGTATACAAGGCACGGTTGCGGCCTGTAAAGTTGAATTTATTCAACTATGTGTTGATTTTATTTCGTGCCAAATTTGCTTGTAATTTAGCATTTAGAAACCTTGTATTTAGGTGGGAGTAATGTAAAGGTTGTGTGTGGGAGAGTGTGAAGATTTGATTAAGAGTGTGCAACAAGATGGTAACTGGTGACTGAAACTGGCAACTGACTCGCGAGTGGTGACTTGCCAAAATGAAGCACACGTGTGAAGCATGCAGGAATATGAAGAGTCAAGACAGCTGGATCACTATAGGACTAAAAGTTTAGTTTGACCTAGTCTGGTAATTGGTGACTGGAACTCACAACCTATCCCAGTCGCGAAGTGATTCACCAGTGCACCTTGTTTTGCTGAAAAATGACTTTTCACATTCCATCTCATACCCTACTATAAATACCCTTTTACCCACGAAATGTGGAGTAGAGGAAGAGAGAACTTTGAGAGAGAAACCCTAGAGAAAAACAAGATTGATTCATCCACAATCTTATACACTTGATTTTCCAAATTCCTCTACTCTCACCCTCTCCATTGTCATACCCATGAGAGGATCATAAACCAAATCCTTACCTTACCAAATTTAGAGTAGTGAGAAGGTTCTTGGTGTTTGGGAAGCAATTCAAGAGAGAACCAATTCATATTGGTTGATGCAATAGGCTAATTGCGGGATTTGGAAAGCTAGAGAAGACATGGTTCGACGTAACCTTGTTGAAGCAAGAAGCTTGGAGGGCTTAGGTTCACTTGGTAGATTAGGCTTGGAGGGTCTATTGGTGATAGGCCAAAAATGTATTGACCCTTTGTGATGAATTATCCAATTAATTAGCCAAGTGAATTAATTAGGTTCAATTACATGCAATAAGTGTGGTAGCACAAACAAATCACCAAATAACTAAAAATGTAGCAGAAATTAAATGACATGGTGATTTTTTTACGAATGGGGAGAATCTACACGGCAAAAACCCACTGGGTGATTTTAAGGTCACCACTTTCGAGAATCCACCATTATCAAAACAAGCGGTTACAAGTAAAGGAGTCCCAGTACCTTATAACAACCTACAGTTTAACCCTTACCCCAATACCCAATTGGACTTGTTCTGTAGTGACAATCTTTTCTTGTATTGCACAGCTCCCAGTACGTGACTAACCAAAAGATGTGCGGATCCCAGTACGCGACTTGATCACCAACTTGAGAAGGATGTTGGCTACAAAGTTCTTCAGTTCATCACATGATGAAGATCATGAAGTTGCTTGGCCACAAAACCCTATGGTGTACGAACACAGTAGCTTCTTCAAGATGAACTAGGGCAACTAGGTTTCTGGTCACACTTGTGGAATTATGCTCTTGTGCAGTTGAGCTCTTTTCTATGCAACCTGTGACGACCCTTAAAATAATCCTTATATATGTTTAGGGTTGTGAGAAAAGAAAACCCAAACACATACTCATGGATTAGGTGAAAAATAGCTCTGAAAAACTGAGTTTCATAAACCTCGACAGATACCCTAGTTGTCGAGCCTCGGGCTGAACAGCTCTTTTAGACCTCGATTGATACTAGCTGTCGAGCTAGTTGTCGAGCTTTAGTGAACAACACTTCTTCACTTGATTCTTGGATAGACTTGCATGGATTTAACACTTGAACTTAAAACCTTATTTATTGAAGTATCAAACACATCCTAGATCTACCCAATTACAAGTAAAGTGCATTTTGTTAAAGGATTAGCCAACACATAAAATGTTGACATATGTTCCTAACATCAAATCACATATGTCCTAACAATTGCTATTCATGTATCCCAACTAATTTTCTAGTGGATCATTTACCGCTTGGAGGGCGGCGGAGAGATTTTTCGCTGAGTTATTCGGTTTCCTCTTCAATAACACGTGCCCGTGTTATCTTGTGTTTGCATCTTTCTTTCCCTTACTCCTAGATTTTAATTTCTACTGGTTGTGATTAATTAACGACTTAGGGTAGTTTGTTAAATTGGGTATTGATTATATTTCATATTTCGTACATATATTGTTTGAATATAAGCTTGAATTGAAAAATTTGTATTTGAGGGTCTAAACATTCACAAGTATTTTATACACTAAGTGAGTTTTCCCGGACGAATCCCAAAGAATATATATCATACTTTCAGGTCTGAAACCACTACTTTTTCTGTGACTTGCTTTCCACTTCTTTAACCATATAATGAATAAATTTTGTGATAGAATGCATTGTACACCTGTAGAACAATAGTAAACTAGATGCTGAATATAGTCTGGATGGGTAAGTTATGAGGCCTCTTATTTCTATCTATTACATGTAGTTGCATATAGATTTTAGAGACATTAAAAAGGGGAGAGAATATTCAATACAAATTTTTTTTTTCTTGAAAAATATTCAATATAAAACAGAATAATCATGAAAGTAATAATGAAATATTTCAATGAATAATTGAATGCAATTTAAAGAATTCTAGGAATGGACTATTTGGTATGCTAGTTATTTAGATGTAGATTTTTTTGTAGGTTCTATGAAAAATTAAAACTATTCATGCTTTGAATTATTTCAAATTACTGATTAAACCAAAAGGACAAACTTGATACTTAATTCCCTATTATCCTTTTTTTTAAATCGCAAATTCATCATTTGGATTTTGAAGTGCCACAAATAGACTCATTTATTTATTAGTGTAATATCTTACTAGATTTTGTCTCGTGTAGGTGGGAGAATTTTAGTAGAATCATGTTTTGGTTAGCCATAATTGGTGGCAGTTTAATATTGCCACATGCTTTACTTCTTGCCATCCTAAAATTCAGGAAGCAAAAGCAGAGAGGTTTCGGACTACTCACATTCCCAAGATTTGAAATATTCCTTGTAAATCTTGCACTACCTAGTATTTGTGAGGCCTCTACAGCTCTAATTAGAGGTAACTTGACAGTTTGTTTACTTCCCTACAAATGAATACTTATCAATGCATTTATCATGAAAAATTTAAGTTTTGAAAGATAATTATGTTGCTTTCTTTCTTTTTTTTCTTAATTCTAATTTAGTATCATTCAACTCTCTACGTATATTGAATTCTTTAATCAGAGAATTGTCTAATTCTCATTCTGATATCAAAGAATGAGCTAGTTATTTATTTTTATTTATTTATTTTATTTTTTTCAAGTAATCTTTTCTACTCTACATTCCAAATATGTAATGGAATTGGAACTATGTTCCCGTCTTGTTCATATGTCTTATGGACATAATCATTATCACATTGATTGGCAACTGAATTGGTCTACCGTCCCATCTCCCCACATATTTAAGAATTTCAACGCAATTGATGTTTCAAACTGTTTGGACATTAACTCAAATCACTTCTCTCTGCATGACAACCATCGTAGCATCATATCAGATTTATGCAAATATGTATCTAGGTCCAAGATTCATATATTTTGCACATTTAATGCTAAGAAAATGAAGTACATAACAATGTGGCTTAATATTTTCTCACTTTTGTGAATTAAGGAGGAACGCTGTCAGAGTTTGTAGTTGGCACTCTGCTTTTGGGTACTGTGTCTTTTCTACTACTAGCCTTGCTCTAGTTCTTCTTTATAGGTATTACATTTGCAAAGCTACTTCAATACAATGAAGATCTTCAAGTAAGTCAGATATTTAACAATCCTGGAAATAGAGGCCGGTGGACATGGAAAATCGAATAGAACTCTGATTGCCTAACCATTTTAGGGCCTCTATTTGAAGATATGAGGCCCCATGCTCTCACAAAAAATTTATGGAGAAAGTGTTGATACACATGGTGATGGGATCAATAATGTCAATATTGATGACCAAGGGAAGGAAGAGACTAATGACACTGGTGATCAAGCAAGGAAGAGACTAATGACAAAGATGATGAAGGGGAGGAAGAGACTAATAGAAGGAACTCTGGGAGTAGTAACAGAAGGTACCGTAGGAGAAGGAATAGGAACAGGAACTCTGGGAGTAGGAACTCGGAAACAACTGTGCCAAAAAAATCATGGCTAAACCAACTGGTAAATCCTTTTATGAACTGTATGGGATTGCTTGAGATAATTTAAAGATGGAAGCCAGCAATGTGACCCATTAGAATTGTAATTTGATTTATTAGATTATCTTAGTTGCTTAGTTGTTATTTGATAAGCATATAAGGATTCTATAAAAGCCTATTGAACAATAATTTTAGATTATCAAAATGTTTGTGAGAAAAATCAAAGCTTATACCTGCTTGTTAGAAGGTCATGGTAACCCCTCTACGCATAACCATAAAATTTCTTTGACATTTACTTTCAATATTTCTGACGTAGGACAACCACAATAGTATAATAGAGAAGAAAAAAAATGATAGGATAAACCCTAGGAGTCAGCACCTAAGGGCTGCTTGGAATCAGCACCAAGCAAACTGGAGTCGGCACCAGTGTAAAGGAAAACAAACGTTTTTTAATTTCTCCAAAAGCTGTGTTACAATAATCAAAAAAGTGTTTAAATAGCTACAACACAAAACCCTAACAACACAAAACCCTAATTATTAAATGTTCGGGCTTGCTTAATCTTAAGCCCAATAACTAATAGGCTCCATCCATAAGGCCACAGGTTGGGCCGTCTTCTTTTTGTTCTTCCTCCCATATGTGTGTATAATTGGGGGCCTATATCTCGTGTCCGCACCAACTCCCCCCGGGTGAGAGGAACTCGACCCCGTCGAGTGGAAAGCTGAAGAGCTCTGATAGTACTCCAGTAAGTCAGGATCCAGTCGCTGTAGCTCATCTCTAGTAATCCATGTGCAATCGGAATCCGGTCGTCCGCGCCACCGAACTAGGAAACGGTGAACTCCTCCATCCCTGGTAGAAACAATTTGCTCATCTAAAATAGCATCAATAGATTCTTTATGTGCATAGGGCAAATTTAAGGGTAAAGGGGTAGGCATAGGGGCATCAATAGGATTAAGTAAAGGCTCATCAAAAGGAGTATCAGGAATAGCTGTAGGGCTTTTATAAGCAACTAGATCCTCAATATTAAAGGAGGAGCTAATACCATAATCATGAGGGAGGTCAATGACATATGCATTTGGGCCCATTCGTTTCAATACCTTGAACGGGCCTGCACTACGAGCCTGCAATTTCTTAACGGTCCCAGAGGGAAACCGTTCAGGTCGGATCCGAATCATGACATAATCTCCTACCTGAAACTCTGCATGACGCCGATGAGTATCAGCATGAATTTTATATTGAGAATTACTTACCTGAATTTTTTTGTGAATCTCAATATGCAAATCATGAACATGTCGTGCGAATGCCTCAGCAGATTCAGAAATCCTAACATGTGGGGACATGGGCAAAAGATCTAAGGGCTTCCTAGGTGTATATCCATGCACAACCTCAAAAGGACTAACGCCTATAGACCTATTGACAGAGCTATTATATGCAAGTTGGGCTATAGGAAGAATTGAATCCCAATTCCGATTGGCTTCACCCACTAGACACCGAAGGAGGTTCCCTAGGCTACGATTAACCACCTTAGTTTGAACATCAGTTTGAGGATGAAATGCCGTGGAAAATTTCAATTTGGTGCCTACTAAATGCCACAAGGTCTTCCAAAAATAACTCATGAAGCGAACATCCCTATCTGACACTATGGTTTTGGGGAGACCATAAAGCTTGACAATCTCATCAAAGTAAAGCTTTGCAATTTTAGAAGCGTCAGAAGTCTTAGAACATGGTAGGAAATGAGCCATCTTAGAGAAGCGATCAACAACTACTAGGATAGAATCGTGCTTCCTAAAGGTGCGGGGCAAACCTAGCACAAAGTCCATACTCACGTCCTGCCACGGGCGATCTGGCACAGGTAAAGGCGTGTACAGACCAGTGTTTTGCTTGCGATGTTTGGCTAGTTGACATGTACGACACTGACCAACTATCTTAGCAACGCCCCTCTTAAGACCAGGCCAATAGAATTGACGTTCCACTTCCTCAATTGTCTTATCTCGGCCAAAATGGCCTGCAAGGCCCCCTGCATGTATCTCCCAAACTAGAAAATCTCTCACTGACGACCGAGGGATACACAACTTGTTGGCTTTGAACAAGTAACCATCTTGAAGGGTATAATCATCCAAGACGGGATGTGAAGCATTACTTAGGCTAGTGTAGAGCTCCCCAAAATCTTGGCATGATTGATAGTCATCCTTAAGTCGTTCAAACCCAGTGACCTTAACACTCATGACTGATAGCAAAGACACTCTTCGACTCAGTGCATCAGCAGCCTTATTCTCAACTCCCGCTCTATGTTTCACCACAAAGTAGTAGCGTTGCAGAAATTCAACCCAACTACCGTGCCTAAAATTTAGCTTCTTCTGGGAATTGAGATAACGCAAAGCTTCATGATCAGAGTAGATAATAAACTCTCGAGACAACAAGTAATGACGCCAATGCCAAAGAGCTCGTACAATGGCATAAAATTCTTTGTCATACGTGGAGTACTTCTGCTTAGCATCATTCAACTTCTCACTGAAATAGGCAATTGGGTGACGCTCTTGACTAAGTACTCCCCCTATGCCAATACCTGAGGCATCACATTCCACTTCAAAAGGCTTGGTGAAATCAGGGAGACACATGACAGGTGCCTCAGTCATCTTCTGTTTCACCTCCTTGAAGGCCTTAGTAGCAGCCTTTGTCCAAGTAAACTCCCCATGTTTCAAGCAGTCAGTGATGGGAGACATAATGGTACTAAATCCTTTGATGAATCGGCGATAAAAAGAAGCGAGCCCATGAAAGCTTCGAACCTCATGTATAGTTTTGGGCTCGGGCCAATCCATAATTCCTTGAACTTTCTGGGGGTCGGCAGAAACTCCTTCAGATGACACTATGAAACCTAGGAAGACAACTTTATCTGTAAAGAAAGAGCACTTCTTGAGGTTACCATATAAACTCTCCTTCCTAAGGGTTGTGCAAACTTGAGTTAGGTGGTCTAAGTGTTGCTCCCTAGACTTACTATAAATGAGGATATCATCAAAGTACACAACCAGGAATTTTCCCATAAAAGGCTTGAGCACTTGAGTCATCACTCTCATAAAGGTACTAGAAGCATTGGACAATCCAAAAGGCATAACCATCCACTCATATAAACCATCTTTTGTCTTGAAGGCAGTTTTCCACTCATCACCAGGACGAACCCTAATTTGATGATAGCCACTTTTCAAGTCTATCTTGGAGAAGATCGTTGCTCCAGCCATCATATCCAACATGTCATCCAACCGAGGGATAGGAAAACGATACTTCACAGTGATCTTGTTGATGGCACGACTATCAACACACATCCTCCAAGTCCCATCTTTCTTTGGAGTTAAGAGTGCAGGGAATGCACAAGGGCTCATGCTCTCACGAACAAAACCCTTCCTAAGTAGTTCTTCTACTTGTCTTTGCAACTCGGCATGTTCTGCAGGGCTCATCCTATAATGGGGCAAGTTAGGCAGGGTCGCTCCGGGCACAAAATCTATGGCATGCTGGATATCATGCATGGGTGGTAATTGATTAGGGAGTTCCTCAGGGAAAACATCCTTAAATTCCCGAAGCACGGACCTCACTTCTCCAGGTTGCTCCTCACAGGTCTCTCCATGAAGTTCCCTAGCAACCAAGACAAACACAATGGATTCCTGAACTGCTACCCTCTCAAATGCCTTTGGGCTTATGATGTTCAGACCTTTCGCCTTCGGTACTTCTGGCTTCTTGCTCATGTCGATTGGCTTGGGTTTTAAAGGATTAAGCACAATCTTCTTGCCTCCAAACATAAATGAGCAAGAATTGGATCGCCCATGAAGGGTGACATCCAAATCATAAAGCCAAGGTCTACCTAAAATAATGTGCCCTACATCCATGGGAATTACGTCACACCATATTTCTGCCTTGTAGGTGAGGAATTGAAGTGGGACAACACATCTTTCTTTTATGGCTATGGAGGAAGTATCCACCCAAGAAACTTTATATGGGTTAGGGTGTGGGATCAATTTCAAGCCTAGGTGGGAAACAACGTTAGAGGACACCGCATTAATGCAACTCCCATTATCTATAATAACCTTGCACGTTTTATCTCCACACTTAGTGTAAGTCTGGAAGATGGCACTTCTTCGCCAATCATCAGTTTCCCTTTGTTCTGCCAAAGCACACCTCACCACATTCACTAGAGGGACACCAAAAACAGCCTTGGAATCATCAACCTGAGGAGGGATGGCTCTAATGCACGTGAGGTAACTGGGATCATCTTCCTATTCGGCCTCAACATCTTGGCCTTCTTCAGCATTTGGGTCATACACTAACTCTTCAACATCTTCTACCTTTTCATCATCCTCTTGAATGACAAGGGTTCTAGAGGGACATCTAGCTGCAACATGTCCAATCCCATTGCATTTGAAGCATTGGAGGCGAGAGCCTAATCTTGAGGGCTCATTGATCGCACCTTTTCCCTTGTCCTCTTTTTTGCATCGGGGTGCTATTGGGGTTGACCTTAGGGGGTAAGGTAAGTTTAGGTTTGCTACCAAAAAGTTGAGGGTTGGGAGGAATGCTTCAAAGCTCAGAACGTCGCCAAAAGATAGATTTGGATGCTAACTCACAATTCCTAGCAAGGTCATAGGCTTCTCTTAAGGTGGTGACTCCTCGGGTGATAATCTCGCCTAGTAGGTTAGCATTTAAATCTTTCTTGAACCTATTGAGTGTGACAACCTCTTCCTTAACGATTTGAATTCGCCTCTGGAATTCCTTGAATTTCTCTATGTATTCGGTCACAGGAGCAGTGCCTTGTCTTAGGCGATCCCATTCCTCAAGGAGGGAGCTCCTATAAGTTGGAGGAAGATAATTCCTCGAGAGGGCGTCCTTCATCTCCATCCAATCAATAATGGGGGGCTCACGTCGTCGCCTAAGGGTTTCCTCAAGGTCCTCCCAGAAAAGATCAGCTCTCCCAATTAACTTCATCCTAGCATACCTCACCTTCCTATTCTCAGCCCAATGGTAATAGTCAAAGAATTTCTCCATTTGACGTAACCAATCAGTAAAAACCCATGGCTCTAGGCAACCATCAAAGGTGGGTGCTTCTATCCTTTCCTTAGACATCCTATCATCATAATCCCTAGGACCATAGTGATTATAGTGATCATGTTCAAAGTGTGGAGCTCTATTAAAGTGACCATTATTATTTTGCCCATGCATGTTATCTCCTTCATGGTTAGTGGTCTCTCTTTGAGATGTTTCAATTCGCTCTACCCTATCCAGCAAATCACGGACACTCTTAGCTAGGTCTCCTATGGTTTGCTCTAAAGAGGGCCTAGATTCGAAAGTGGATTGATGTTCAGGGTTTGACATGACGCGACCACTACGTAGATGCATGCAACACAATAATTATGAATGCAGTTGAGATTCCCAAAAATTCAAGTAATCAATTCTCAATGTAAAATTAAAGGTCAAACAAGAGTGCATGTAGAGACTAGATCGATGAATCAAATGAAGGAATTGCAGACAAATAGTGACAGTGTTCACAATATTAAAAGATAGCCCAAATAAACGTCAAATTCCAAGAAGCTCCACAATTAATAATAAGAATCAGGGATTTCACAGAAATTGGTTTTTTTTTTTTTTTTTGGAACTTTAGAGTGGGTACTAAAAGAGGGCACAAACAGTAAAACGACTAATCTGAGCACAAATTGGATAGGATAATGGAGTATAGTGGGATATGCACATAAAAAACATAAAGATAATATTTTTTAATGAGATAAAATTGAATCCACCAAAAATATAGAGTCAGAATTGTACCCTAGTCAGTGGCTCCACGTATTGCATTAGGCAGCCATGGTCTGCTCTTCAAGTAGTGAATTGACTTGGACTGAGGAACCTGTGAAAACAATTAAAGCCCAATACAAGCAATAGGCTGTCACAGCAACAGTGTCCTTTTTTTTTTTTTTTTTTTGAAATACAATAAAATAATATTTTTTTTATGGGTGAAATACAGTAAAATACTATAGCTTAAAACAAAATCTGCTAACCCAACTCCCAAAACATAACATTGACTAACAAAACTAAAAGAGGAAGAAAAAAAAAGACAGTGGAGTCATCGGCTGGAGCCATCGACGGAGGCAGCGGCTGGAGTCGCCGGAGCTGGAGGCTGTTCGTCTCGGCCTGGGCATCGACGGTGGTCGAAGTCCTCAGCAGCGGTGACGGTTGGGCTTCGCGGCGGTTGGTGAAGTGCTGGGTTTCGCGGTGGCTGGCGGCTGGTGACGGTTGGGCTTCACGGCGGTTGGTGGCTGTGGTGGCTGTTGGGCTTCGCGGCGGCTGATGGTGGTTGGGCTTCGCGGTGATAGGTGTAGTGCTGGGTCCGTGGGTCTCTACTTCTCCTTCCTTTTTTTTTTTTTTTTTTTTTTTTTTTTTTTTGTTTTTTTTTTTGTGGGTGTTGGTGGCTGGGTCTTTCGTGGGTTCCTCTTTTTTTTTTTTTTTTTGTGGGCTGTGGGTTCTGAGATTAGAGGCGGGCACGGATGGTGGTCACCGGCTGGGAGGCGCCGCTGGCTTCTCTGTTGGTTTGGGGGTGAGAAACTCATGTGGGGCTTGGGGGAATACACGGATTGCAGGGACTGGCTTGGGCTTGTTTAGAATCTCATGGGGCAAAAACTTGAAAGGTACTGTCATTGTTGGCTTACTCCTTTGTTTTTGTTGGCTTTGCGTGGTTGTCTACGGTTGTGTTGAATGGACCGGAAGTCTGCTCTGATACCAAAACTGACGTAGGACAACCACAATAGTATAATAGAGAAGAAAAAATGATAGGATAAACCCTAGGAGTCAGCACCTAAGGGCTGCTTGGAATCAGCACCAAGCAAACTGGAGTCGGCACCAGTGTAAAGGAAAACAAACGTTTTTTAATTTCTCCAAAAGCTGTGTTACAATAATCAAAAAAGTGTTTAAATAGCTACAACACAAAACCCTAACAACACAAAACCCTAATTATTAAATGTTCGGGCTTGCTTAATCTTAAGCCCAATAACTAATAGGCTCCATCCATAAGGCCACAGGTTGGGCCGTCTTCTTTTTGTTCTTCCTCCCATATGTGTGTATAATTGGGGGCCTATATCTCGTGTCCGCACCAATTTCTCTCTTTTGTCACCATAACCCCACGTGGGAAAAAAGGGTGCAGCTTGGGGCTGAGGAGGTCATAACAAAGGAGATAAAATATGACCTCTCCGCCTTTGGTTCAAGGACGTTGATGTCTCTATTTTGCCTTCTCTAAGCTTGAGTCCAACAACTATGCCCTAGATGACACCTTTGAGCTCTTTAATTTTCTTATTTATTTATTGATGTAAGGTGAAAAAAAAAATATACAGATTCTGTGCCCATAATATCTATTGTAATTTCTATGCTTGCAAATGCTTCATTTGTGGCGACATCTATTGCTGCCGGACTACTTACGGCTTCAACTGCAAGCCTTTCCTCTATTGGGACATTTTCTCCACCATTTTCTTCTGTTTCTGATCTTGCGAGTAATCTTTTTGTATGATATCTAACTCATTTGAACTATTATTTCATTAATTGATTATTTAGTTGTACCGTGATTATATGTAGCCTTTTGACTATCAAGAAAAATAATTAGAAATACTGTGGAACAAATTGACCCTTTTTCCTCCCCCTGTAAACATAATTTTCCTTGATATATATATATATATATATATATATATATATATATATATATATATATATATATATATAAAAGTAGAGCCCTCTCATGAAAAAGCATGAAGTTTTGCCTAGTAACGCATTCTATGCAAAGAGATTAAAATATTCAAATGCCATGTTAGAGACAAGAACAAATTAAATATTGACTTTTTGTTTCATTTAGTTCAATGTTTCAAGACTTTTCTAATTAACAAATAAATATTCTTTGGATCTGATAGGCCAAGAATGTATTGACCCCTTGTGATGAATTAACAAATTAATTAGCCAAGTTAATTAATTAGTTCAATTAGCATGCAATACGCGTGGTAGCACAAACAAATCACCAATTAATTAAATGCAGCGGAAATTAAATTGACACGGTGATTTGTTTACGAATGGGGAAAACCTACACGGCAAAAACCCCATCAGAAGCAAAAAATGCACACAAAGGCCGAAGAACACTTGGGTTGAAGGTTTGGAGTATGAGAGAGAGGTTTTAGGAGGTGAAGAGAAGAAAACTATCGAGAGAGATCGAGGAGAAATGAAGAAAAATCACGCAGATCCTTTATATAGAAACTTCATAAATCTCGACAGATTGAGAGGTGTCGAGAGGTATCGAGGATTAAAACGCGTGAAAAAGCCGTTGAAGAGCTGTCTAGAATCTATCTAGAGGTGTCCATAGCTAAAGGATTTCGATGGATTGAGGTAGCTATCGAGAAGCTATCGAACATCCAGAAAGTTTCTCGATGGATCGAAGTAGCTATCGAGAAGCTGTCAAGAGTGCGATAAAAAGCAGCTGAAGGGGCTCAATAGATAGCCTAGCTGTCGAGAGGTGTCCAGCAGTTGTCGAGATTGCTTAAAAAACAGTTTTTCAAAAAGAGAAAAACACATACATGAATGCAATCAGGCATGCTATACAACCAAAGATCCAAACAACATTTTAAGCTCTCAAAATCATCTTTCAATAAGAAAAATGTCAAGCACACGGACCCAAACACACACACACACATACACACACAACAAGTCTAACCAATTTTATATTTTAAAAACAAGTTAAGACAGGTTAGTGAGTATACATTCACACAAGTATTCCTTGTGAAGGCCAAATCACATTGTACCTGCACATGTATCAAAGGTAGCAAAGAATATTGCGTGTTGTGTCTGAAAAAAATTGCAAGATTGCATTAGTGTCTATATGTTATGACGATTTGAGATATGAGAAAATCACTTTAACTCACACACAATCATAATTGTTTGAGAGGGACTATCACATTCGAGGTACATCCTATAACTCCCACATCTCCTAGAATACACGCTTGCAATCATGTATAAAACATTTTGGTTCTTTTTGCTTTTTATTTTTCTTTGCATCTTTTTCTTTTAAGCAAACCATGCATGGGCATATAAGAGATAGAAAAGAAATACCCAATTATGTTAAGCATTTGACATTTTACTTTTGCTATGCCGAAGTATACAAATGTCATTTCATTATTGGCGGGCAACAGTGGTGAGATGGTTATTTATGCCTTTCTCTTAGGATTTTCTAGTCCTTCCTGTCAAAAAGAGTGATACGAGTGTTAAGTACAAGAGATTACTTAATCTTACTCATCACAAACACGAGTCATAAAGCTCATTTGCTTAGTTGTGCATAGAGATGCTCATCTAAGCTACAAATGATACAAAGTTTAGAAAACTTTGTTTCAATGGCTATCTAAGGTACACAAGTACCAATGTACATGAACACACTCTTTTTGTGTTTTTTCTGATTTTTCAATTTTTATTTTATTTTATATGAAAGACAAAATAAAGCAAAACTGAAATGTAAAAAAACAAAACATGTTAAACAAAGCAATGCATAAAACTAGATGCAAATGCATGAGGAAGGAGGAGGAGGAGAAGGGGAGATCAATCCATGGAGATAACACCAATGTTTTGGCAAAGGAATTCAAACCATTTGCTATCAAGAGGTTTGGTGAACAAGTCAACCTTCTGATCATCAATGTGAATGAACTTAAGAGTGAGCGTACCATTTTCGACAAGCTCTCGAATGAAGTGATGTCGAATCTCTATGTGTTTGGTTTGAGAATGTTGAACCAAGTTCTTAAAGATGCTAATGGCACTTGTATTTTCACAGGAGATAGTAAGATGCTCTCGACAAATACCGTAATCATGGAGGAGTTTTTGCACCCATAGAAGTTAGGTGCAACAGGTACCAGCAGCGATGTACTCAGCCTCTGCAGTGGATAATGAGATGAAATTCTACTTTTTGCTCATCCAGGAGACAAGATTATTACCCACATTGAAAAAACCCCCCGAAGTATTCTTTTTATCATCAGCATTCCCTGCCCAGTCCGCATCAGAGTACCCAGCTAAGACATCATTTGTGTCCTTGCTATACCACACACCAAAATCGGCAGTGGTTTTGACATACTTTATGATTCTTTTCAAAGAAATCATATGAGACTCTTTGGGATTAGCCTGATATTTAGCACACACTCCTACACTGTAACTAATGTCAGATCTACTAGCAGTAAGGCAAAGAAGGCTACCTATCATGCTTCTATAAAGAGATAAATCTACACTTTTACCTAACAAGTCAACAGTGAGTTTAAAATTTGGGCTCATAGGGGTTCTAACAGAACTAGCAAATTCCAATCATGCATATTTAGATTTCTTGCATATTTAGATTGAGATAGGAATATACCTGAATCTTGTTGACGAATCTGGAAGCTGAGAAAATGAGTTAGCTCTCCAATCATGCTTATCTTGAACTCTCCCTACATGAGTTTTGAGAAACTATGAGCAAGTTCATCCTTAGTCGACCCAAAGATGATATCATCAACATAGACTTGAGAAACTATCAACTCGCCATCTTCCTTTTTGATGAAGAGAGTTTGATAAGCTTTTCCTCTAGTGAACCCATGTGATACCAAGTATTGTGTGAGCCGATCATACCAATTTCTAAGGGCTTGCTTTAAACCATAAAGTGCCTTTTTGAGGCATCACACATGATCCGGAAAGTGTAGATTAAGAAAGCAGTCTTTACGTCCATTTGGTAAAGCTTGAACTTCAAGTGACATGCTAGGGCTAGGAGAATTCTGATAGACTCCATGGCTACTAGAGCGAATATCTCATCATAGTCTACTCCTTCCATTTGAGAATATCCTTGAGCTACAAGATGAGCCTTGTTGCAGATTACATTACCCTCCTCATCAGTTTTATTGTAGAATATCCATTTTGTGTCGTTGATGTGCTCACCCTCCAGTCTAGGTACTAGAGTCCAGACATCATTCCTCTGAAATTGAAGCAGTTCATCATGGATAGCTTTAACCCAGCTTTCATCCTGAAGAGCTTCCTCAACTTTAGTGGGTTCAACCTATGACAAGTAACAAGAATAAGACACAAAGTTAGCAACTCATTTATCAACTATACGCTTCCTTAGTGTAAGTTCATTCATATTTCCCACAATAACTTCAAGAGGATGATTCAATTTGATCCTGGAGGAAGGTCCTTTCTCTTCATGGGATTCAGAATCAAGTGAAGTAGATATATCTGCTGAATCTTCTACAACACTTGAAGTACCGGGAGTACTTGGAGATGCGGGCTCTTGTTCAACAATTTCTTAAACTTCCTTGGGCTCGGTAGGAAGAATCTCTTTGGGGATTTCCTCACTAACAACATTCACCGTTTCCATTACCTTCATGGTTCTTTTGTTGTATACCCGATAAGCCTTGCTTGTAGAGGAGTATCGTAGAAATATTCCTTCATCGCTTTGGGAGTCAAATTTTCTCACATTCTCTCTATCCTTGAGAATGAAACAAGTACTTCCAAAAATTCTGAAATACTTTCTTCCCTTCCATAACTCATATGGAGTCTTCTTGGTACCGGGTCTAAAATACACCCTATTAACCGTATGACATGTAGTGTTAATAGCTTCTCCCCACAAGTTTTTAGCCACATCCTTGTTGTGCAACATGGTTCTAGCCATCTCTTGAACAACCCTGTTCTTTCTTTCTACTATACCATTCTATTAAGGAGTAATAGGAGTAGAGAATTCTTGAGATATACCTGATCTTGTGCAAAAGGATTCCATATATGAGTTCTCGAATTCTTTACCATGATCACTTCGAATTCAATCAATCTTCAGGCTCTTTTCATTTTGCAATCTTGTGCACAAGGCTTCAATGTGCTCAGGAGCATCAGACTTAGATTGTAGGAGTATGACCCAAGTGTACCTAGTGAAGTTGTCTACCACAACCATTATGTATCTCTTTCCACCAAGAGACTCGATTCTGGTTGGACCCATGAGATCCAGATGTAGTAGCTCCAATGGTCTGAATGTAGCGGATGTCTAAGTGCCCAAATGTTTGGCTTTCATCTGTTTTCCAAGCTGACATGATCCACACACCACATTGCTCACTCTACTGAGCTTTGGTATCCCCAAAACTAACTCATGCTTAGATACAATTGAAATATGTTTGTAACTAGCATGTCCCATCCTTTGGTGCCATAGATCTTCATTTGGTAAATGAATGTTATTGTACACAATATCAGCATCCGGAACTAAGCCATAATAGTTGTCTAGAGTGCGGACACCACTTATGAGTTTCTTTCCAGACCCATCCATGATAAGGCATTTTCCCTTTGAGAATAGTACCATGAAGTCTTGATCACATATCTGACTTATGCTCAACAGGTTCACTCTCAAACCTTCTACATATAGAACATTTGTAATGTCTAGTAGTCCCAGTAAAGAGATAACTCCCTTTCCTTTAATCTGTGATTTGCTCCCATCACCAAAAGTGACACTACCACCTTTCTTAGACTCAAAAACCTTGAAGAGAGATCGGTCTCCAGTCATGTGTCTTGAGCAGCCACTGTCAAGGTACCACAAACACGTGTCCATAACCTTATATGCGGACTTCATCATAAAGCACACTTCATGCTTAGATGACAGATCAGTGGGAATGGTGTTTTCTCTCATCTGCATTTTATGAACAGAACCTTTAACTTTCTCTCTTCTCAGAAGAACTCCTTTGCACATTTTCATTCTGAGTCAGTCTAGTTTCTTCTTTGTCAAGCTGAGATCTTTTCCAATAGTCATCACAATAGAATTCAAATAACTTTTAGACTTGCATTTTTTGATACACTCAAATAAGTAGAGATTAGAAAAACAAGATGTATTTGAAAACAAAGATCTCTTCAAGCTAGTTGCAGCCATGATAACAGGGGTCAATGGATCACACAACAAAGATTAAACCCTAATCAGAGTGTGCTTGCTTTGATACCACTTGATAGGCCAAGAATGTATTGACTCCTTGTGATGAATTAACAAATTAATTAGTCAAGTTAATTAATTAATTCAATGATCATGCAATACGTGTGATGGTAGCACAATCAAATCACCAATTAATTAAATGCAGTAGAAATTAAATTGACAAGATGATTTGTTTACGAATGGGTAAAACCTACATGGCAAAAATTCCACCGGGTGATTTTAAGGTCACCACTCCTGAGTATTCACTATTATCACAACAAACGGTTACAAGTAAATGAATCCCAGTACCTTATACCAATCTACAGTTGAACCCTTACCCCAATACCCAATTAGACTTGTTTTGTAGTGACAATCTCTTTTTTTAATGCACGTTTCCTAATACATGACTAACCAATAGATGCGTGGATCCCAGTACGCGACTTAATCACCAACTTGAGAAAGATGTTGAATGCAAAGTTCTTCGATTTATCACACGATGAAGATCACAAAACTCTTTGGTCACAAAACCTTACAGTGTACAAACATAGTAGCTTCTTCAAGAGAAAGATAAATTAGGGCAAACATATATGTTTAACACTTTGCTTCACACTTGCGCAACATTTGATGACCCTTAAAATTATCTTTATATATGTTTAGGGTTGTGAGAAAAGAAAGCCCAAACATATACACACGGATTGGATGAAAATCAGCTCTGAAAAACTAAATTCCATAAACCTCGACAAATAGGATATCTATCGAGCTAGCTGTTCAGCATCGAGCTTCAGCAGCTTTTTAAACCTCGATAGATACTAGCTGTTGAGCTTTAAAATCCAACACTTCTTCACTTGTTTCTTGGATAGATTTGCATGGCTTTAGCACTAGAACTTGAAACCTTGTTCCTTGAAGCATTAAACACATCCTAGATCTACCCAATTACAAATAAAGTGCATTTTGTCAAAGGATTAGCCAATTCTAAATTGACATATGTTCCTAACATCAAATCACATATGTCCTGACAGGATCATTCAGTTTAGTGTTGTAAAACCTTTTATTCCTCACACATACACACAATACTCTTTGTATTTTAATTCACCATGTTCACCTCTTGCACTTCTACCCCTTTATATATCTACCCATGGCCCTTCAATGGCGGTGCCAGGAATTTATCTTTGGGGGGCCATATAATTTTTAATTTTTATTTTTTTGTATATGAAATCTAAAATAGTAATGTACAATACTTTATAACTCAACATGTGCTATAAACAACAATTAAATACATGTTAAATTTTTTTTTGAAGTGCTAAATACATGTTAATATAGTAGTATATACTATATATTTTACTTAAACTAATCAAGAACATTTATAAATTATAATGCCATTAGGTATATAATATATTGATTATTATAATAACAAATAACATATTATAAGGAAAATAAAAAAGAAAGCAAATGAAAAGTAAAGTAAAGAAATCAAAAGAAAGCAAATGAAAAGTAAAGTAAATATAGGAGCATTGGACAGGAATAAGGGACCTATGAAAGCTTCAAGCTTGTTTTTCACTTTTTCTTGCCTAGTCTAGTCACACAGAAATTTTACTTTTATATTGTAAACACAAAACTGCAACACCAGTGGGAAAAGAAAAGAAAAAAAAAGAAGAAGGCAAATGCCAATGGAGAGAGAGAGAGAGAGAGAGCATTGTGAGAAATTTTTTTTGCAATTGTGTGGGGACTTGGTGGTGCGGCAAATCAACAAAGCTGCTAACCTTTCAATTTTTCTACTATTGTGGTACAAGTAATAATACCTGGTCTTCTACGATTCCCATTATAATCTTGTTATGCATCACTTCTTTGCGGCTTTTCTTCCTTGTTCTGGAGAAGCTATTTATTAAGAGAAGAGTTCAATTGGTTGAGATAATCTCAGTTACTAGTGAAGTATGTTTATTTGCTCTCTTTTTGGTTCTCGTGGACAATGAATTGTCACCCAAGCAAGAGACTATAGTTGGAGTGTCGATGCTTGTACTTTACCTAATGGCATTTTTACCACAGATTATGAATGAATTGCATGCTTTGCGCAGACAAATAAAGCACTAGACATTGCTGATAGGCGTTTTCGAATCGGTTTGAGGATAGCTTCATTTGGAATTCTTCTATTTTTCATCTCACATGATTCTTTGGAAAAGCCAGATTGTTTTGGGGCTAATGAGCCTAATGACATTGGTGGCCAAGGGGATGAAGATACTAATGCAACTGAAAAGAACAGGAACTCTGGGAGAACGAACAAGAACCCTAAGAACAGGAACAAGAACAAGAATAGGAACTCAGAAACTACTGTGCCAGAAAAATCATGGTTAAACCAATTGGTAAAGTATGTTATGAATTGTTTAGGGATTGCTTGAGATAATTTGAAGATGGTAGCCAACAATGTGACCCATTAGAATTTTTATTTGATTTATTAGGTGTTATCTTAGTTGCTTAATTAGTTGTTATTCGATAAGCATGCATGTAAGGCTTCTGTAAAAGCCTATGAACATAATATTGAATTATCAGAATTTTTGTGAGAAAAATCAAACTTATATATGCTTGTTAGGAGGTCCTGGTAACCCCTCAATGCATAACCATAAAATTTCTTTGACATTTACTTTTCATATTTCTCTCTTTTTCTCACCATATCCGGATCCCCACTTGGGAAAAAAGGGTGCATCTTGCGGCCAAGGTGGTCATAATTGAAGAGAGAGGAGAGAGAATGCTTCAATAATCTATGTATATATCTAAAAGTTTAAGTGTAACATTTATTGTTGTTAACCTCCTAGTGAGCCACCTCATCCATCACATCTTTAGTCTTTTTCATATTTATTTTTTACCTTTAATTTTTTTACAACATTAACTATATAAATATATTGACTTTACAAATTCATTTTTGGCGGTTTTAACTTTACATGTTCATTTATATCTGTATCATATATCATCATATCATATATATATATATATATATAAGCAGAAGCTGAGAGAAATTTGATTTCTACATTTAAGGAGGTGTTGACAAATAGGATAACTACCTATTTAAAATTCAGACACGTATACAGTTTTTAAAAAAAACAGCCGCACGTTACAACGTTTGGCTTTTTAAACCCTGCCACGTTTGCAATTAAAAAAAGGGTATAAATTAAATAACTAATTTTTTTTAAAAAAAAACACCGTTTGACTGCCTTTTTAGGTATATTAAAAATAAAGCCTGGTTTTATTTTATTTTATTTTAAATTGCTGTTAAAAAAACCCTAGCCATATCTTTTCATTAGACTACGCTTAACATCTTCTCTCTCCAAAAGAAATCACCTACCAATACTGTGACACAGAGAAAGGGAAGAAGGGAAAAAAAAAAAAAAACTTGGGATCCAGTGGACATTCGTACGGTCGACCATCGCCATTTGATCTGCTTCTCTGCTTCATCTCTCCTCTGCAACAAAATTTTTCTAAAGGTCAGCGTTCTTTTCTGTTTTGGTTTTCTAAAACTTTTCGCCATTGATTTTCCTTTTCGGATTAGCTTATTAAATCTCCTATGTGTATATGTTTTTAGTTTAAGACCAGATGTTTATACTACAAGAATAAGCATCTTCCTTTTCTATATATCTGTTTTTCAAAAAAAATTTCTTACCGAATTGTCTAGGGTTCTTCTTTGACTCCTTTTGAAAAATAGATGGGTTTGTTCCTTTTTCTATGCAAAAATTATAATTTTGGGTTTTATGTCCTGGTAACATAAGAGATTTTGCCCTTGATTTTGCCATCATCAAACCCATTCCCTCCACCAGTATAGTTTTTGTTTTTTGGTTTTTTACTTTTATTTTTATTTTTTAATTTGGGGTCATATCTGATTTAGGTTAGGGTATTTTGACTGGATTGGATACATTATATTGTTTTGCAAGATTAACACTGATTGACAGTGGTTGTGTATATATTATATAAAAAAAATATTTTAAAAAAAATGTCGCACCTAAATCTTGAGAGGCCATTTATAAACACATGCTTTGGAATTATTTTGGGAAACTAGATGATGATCTTCCCGATTTAAACTTGGGGAATTTCTTCCTAATATAGTTTTATGCACCTGCACAAGAATATGTTATTGTTTTCTCAGTAATCCAAATTACCATATTTTACGTTCCATATTAGTTTGTAGTTTATATACCATAGCTGTCCAGTAAAAGCTGCAAGTATCATCTAAATGCTTCAGATTTTGTGGCAATTAGAAGGTACTATAACATACAAAATTGTTGTGAAAGCCTCAAGCATCCTTTAATATGCATAAACCTGCCATTATCTGAAGAAGAGTTTCTAATTTTTTATTATTTTTGTATTTATCTGTTTAATGATTCGTTATAGTAATTATATATAAAATGAAGTTTGTCCAAGATTCCAAACTAACCTAAATTAAGTCAAGTGCTTAAATAATTAGACAAATTAAGCAAAAACCCACAAGTTGAGGTAATTCTCAAAGAAATATGTGTAAGTTGGAATTTAGTTGATTTGATGGGAAGCATTTCATTTGCAAGTACAAATGTGCTCTTTTATTTTAGGTCTTTATTGCTTCTATCAAAAAGAAAGGTTTTGACCTCAACCTATATCATCCTTTTCTGACTTATAAATAACTCTCCCTCTTTCTCCACAAGTTTCATTGGTATTTTTCCTTTCTCCCATTAATTTGAGATCGATATACAACTAAATTAGTGCAGCTTTTTTCAATAGAATTCATCTTTTGAAAATAACTTTCAAATATTTACGACTGAAGAGTTTCTTTCTTTGACCCCAGGATTGTTAATTAACCCCATAAGAATTCTCACTTTGTGTCAAAAAGTGTTACTGTTTGATGTTAATTTTGCCAAATTTTTTGCTATCGTCATATGGGAACTAGCCAACAGATTGTTAAAAGCTAAAACAATCTTTCATATTTTTTGCAACTCAAACCATATTACAATGTTTGCTTCCACTTCTTTTGTATTCTCTTTCATCTTTCTTTGCTGCAGTTTTTAAAAACTTCTTACCCTTTCATTTTGTTGAATGCTGAGTTTTTTGCCAGGTACAACACGGGTATTTTGCAAGAAGAGTTGCTACATCAAACTAAGAGGTTTAGATAGCCTGATTTTCCATCTATTCATCTCATAATTTGAATTAAATTTTCTCCGTTGATTTGTTTGGTTTTGATTAGGCTCTGAATTGCATATTTTAATATGCTTTTTTCTTCATTTTTTATTAATTCAATGTATTCTTATTTTGTATTTTACTGGATTGTTAAACTGTCATGACTTTTATTTATTTATTTTGCTATGCTTTTAATGGCCTACATTTGGTACCTCCACCATATTCACGTATTGGATTGACTTGAATTGCCACATTCTTAAACAAACGACACCTTTCTCAAAGAAAACTTGACATCCACACTGTTTTGCTTCTTTTTGGCAGCACCTATACCGAAGGTCAGCATTTTGTTACTTGATTTGTTATATTCTTTACTTTGATGCTTTCTTTTTGATTTATTATAACCCAGCTTTTTTGTGAGTGGCGTCATGGGGTTTAGCTATTGAATATATGTAAGGAAAAACATGTTTGCCATTTAATAATGGTTGAATATTGATTTGTTATGAATATTAATGTTTATGGCATGGGCAAGAATAGTAGAACCCTAGAATCATGAAAGACCATCTATAAATCAGATCGACCTCTATATATGTTGATTATTGAAAAAACAGACCGAACTCTTTTTTTAAAAGGAACATTGACAAGATAATTGAAAGATAAAACCATTTTACAGTTTGCTTGAGTGCTGATTTTCTTTTACTTGTCTCATATTTAGAATTACATTTTATTCATTTACTGTAATCCTGTTTTAATTGGCTTTGATTTACATGTTTTAGCCAGCTTCTATCTTTACAAATTCATTTCTTCAGCCAATTCTCCCTTCTACTTATTTCACATCCTCACCACTATTTTTTATCATTTGAATTTGAATTAAAATCCGGATGTTTATTCTCTCTCTTTCAATGTTTTGGCCTGAGATTATAATCTTTGATTATTTACTGAGTTTTTGCAGATTGAACTGCATTTTCTTTGATGGCCTTTGTTGTTTTTCTTCTTGATAATTAATTTTACTATTATTTCGTTATTGATATATGCCTCTGATTTACTAGAATGCTTATTAGACTTTGTTTTTTTTTAAGCTTTGTACTGCTGCTTATTAAACTTTGTTTCTTTTAATTTTTGTATTGCTCAAGCTATTAGGCATAGTTTATTGGTAGGCTTTTCTAAATGTTGATATTGTTAGCTTTGTTTATTTTGTTTATTCATTTTATTTTCATTGTGTTTATCTTAGTGTTTTGGATTGAGTGCTTATAGATGCTTTAATTTTATTTATTTATTTTATGAATAGAACATTAAATTAATAGTGGGTGAAAAGCTTCATGAATTCCATTACTTGGATGTGTGTATAATCTAATCTATCTCTGTGTAATTTTGAAGCAAAGTCTAAAAAATTAATCAATCTTGATTCTTGCTATTTTTTTGAGTGCTTATGTTTAGGTGCTTTTGTTTATTTATGACTTGGCTTTCATGAAAGTGTTAAGAAAAAATTTAAGAGGAAGGCATATTTGATTGAATGAAGGGTTTGTAATAGCCAAATCATGATTACCAATTGAAAATTAGTCTCTTAAATAAAGATTGACTATGTCGATGACGTATATTAGTACTTTATTAATTTGTTTTACATATGATCAAACATACTTGAAAATTAGAACAATATTGTTTATATATGTATTTCGGTCTCTTGCATTTATTCCTACCAGGGTTTGTTTGGTGTTGATTCAAAATTTGTAATATTTCATTTATATAAACCTGCCATGTTTTCTGAATTTTAAATAATTATGATTAATTATATAACACACTATCACATGTTTTATAAGATCTCAGTTTATAGCAGCTCATTTATGAGTTTTTGAAAAAATTGGAAAATGCAAGACAAGCGCGATTAAAAAGACGGATGCTAATGTTTGAGAGGCGATCCAGCAAAAAATGGTATGAAAGGAAAAATAGATTACAAAATAAACTTATCCAGGCTATGAAATCCAGAGGAATGGTCATTGCTGAAAAGAGGAAAAAAAAAAAAAAAAACAAGAGAAATAGAACAGCATTAACGCATGACTGCTATATGGTGCATTCACCTGGTACAAATATGGATTTTTATGCGTCAAGAGGTTCGTTTCTCTTTCTGCCACTTTATACCTATAAATTTTTGAAACAATTCTTCATAAAAAATTGAAAATAAAACTTTCAATTCACATTTGATTATTAGATATTGATGTTGGCATGGATCATTCCTATGAAGAAACTAGATTGAACATAAGTACAGATGATACTTTGGTAGAAGTTGGATTCAATAATTGTGATATACCTCAACAAATCCAACAATTAGAAAATGAGAGTGGTTGCAAAGAATTTCCAAGTAAATGACTTAACTTAAATTTACAAGGAAAAAAAATAATTTATATTCTTTTTTGTTTACATCATTATTGTTGTTCTCATATTTTAAAATTCATATAGGAAAATTTACTGAACCTTGGAATTTTGGCTCGCCTTCTTATGTATGCATGCATTGCGGTTCAATTTTATGGTATGAAGAGAGAACAGTTAAATCTAAGAGGCCTAGGAACCCAAAATTCTCTCTCTGTTGTCTGGAGGGTAAGGTTAAGTTACCTTTGCTTAAGAAAGCACCTCCTCTTATTGATGAGCTTTTAGATCCTCTTGGTAGTCAACGATCTAAAACGTTCAGAACTCTAATAAGAAGTTATAATGCAATGTTTGCAATGACATCTATGGGTGGTAAAGTAGATAGTAGAATTAACGATGGAAGACACCCTTACATTTTCAAACTTAATGACCAAAACCATCATAGAATTGGAACTCTTCTTCCTAATGATGGTCAGGATCCACAATTTGCACAATTATATTTCTACGATACTGAAAATGAAGTTGAAAATAGAATGAACGTCTTTAGCAATGGTGAAATTAATAGTGACCTTGATCCGTCTATTGTTGATACATTGGTCCAAATGTTTGATGAATCAAACACCTTGGTGAAGATATTTCGGATGTCTAGAGACCGTTTATTTGATACTGATGTTCACCATTTAAGATTACGCCTTATTGGCTCACGAACTACAGATGGAAGAGAATATAACCTGTCTACATGTTCAGAAATTGCAGCAATTATCATTGGTGATATTGGTGCTGAAAATGCGCATCGCAATATTATTGTTGAGTTAAAAGAAGGAGGGTTACAACGTATTAATGTGTTGCATCCTTCATACATGGCATTACAATATCCCCTTTTGTTCCCATATGTCGAGGATGGTTTTAGGCTCGACATTTTGTATAGTAATGTAGATGGAATTAGATCTGATGCAACTGACTCTGTTACAATGAGAGAATACTATGCATATCGATTGCAAGAACTTGAACATGAGGGACATACTTTGGTATATGGTGGTAGATTGTTTCAACAATTTGTTGTAGATGCCTACACATGTATTGAAGAAATCCGGCTTATGTGGGTAAAAGAGAACTAAGACAAATTAAGGATAGAATTGAATAAAGGACTGAAAGATGCAGTTATGAGAGGAGATACCACCCTTGCATCTTCAGGCAAGAGATTTGTTCTACCTTCAAGTTTCACTAGAAGTCCAAGGTATATGATTGAAAACTATCAAGATGCAATGGCGATCTGTAGATGGACAGGTTATTTGGACCTATTTATTACCTTCACTTGCAACACAAGATGGCCAGAAATTGATCTTTTCCTATCTAGGAAACCTAGACAGAAAGTAGAAGATCGGCCTGATGTGATTGCAAGAGTGTTCAAGATAAAGCTTGATAAACTCTTAAATGATTTAAAGCATGGTCAACACTTTGGGAAAGTAATTGCAGGTATTCTAAACTTTATATTTTAAATATTTTTTCCTTCTTCTTTACTTGGTTTAATAGTTAATCTAAATAAATGTAACTAACTTACTGTTTTGGTGGCAGTTGTCTACACTGTTGAATATCAAAAGAGAGGGTTACCTCATGCACACATTTTACTTTTTCTACATCATGATGGCAAGCATCCTACAGCAGCAGAAATTGATAGAATAATTTCAGCAGAAATTCCAGATTTGAATGAAGAACCTTTAGTTTATGAAGCTGTCAAACAATATATGGTTCATGGTCCTTGCATCTCTATTAATTCAAGGGCAAGTTGTATGATTGAAAACAAATGTACAAACCATTTCCCTAAAAAATTTTGTTCGCAAACCACTGTTGATGAATATGGTTTCCCAATATATAGAAGAAGGAATAATGGAAGATTTGTTGAAAGAAATGAAGTCAAACTTGATAATCAATTCATAGTTCCATACAATATTGAGTTATTGGTGAAATTTCAAGCACACATAAATGTTGAGTGGTGTAATCGTTCAAGATCTATCAAGTACTTATTTAAATATATAACAAAAGGACCTGATCGTGCAACTTTGATTCTTGAAGAAAATTTACATATTGATTCTTCTACCGGAATGCAGCATATGACAGATATTGATGTAGTTAAGACATATTTAAATTGTAGATATGTGTCTGCCATAGAGGCATGTTGGAGGATATTTGAATTTGCAATTCACCATCGAGGGCCTGCTATTCAAAGACTCAATTTTCATAATAAGGATGAGCAACCTGTTGTTTTTGAAGATACTGATTATTTAAATAATGTTGTGAACAAGCCAGATATCAGAAAAAGCAAATTTACAGAGTGGATGAAAGCGAATGCATTGTATGAAGAAGCAAGGGAATTGACTTATTCTGAATTTCCTACTAAATGGGTTTGGCATAAAAAAGACAAAGAATGGAAATTAAGAAAATCTAGAAGATGTATTGGGCGTATATATTATGCTCATCCTGCAAGTGGAGAACGATTTTATTTGCAGATGCTACTCAATGTTATTAAAGGACCTAGATCATTTGAGGAAATGTGAACTATAAATAATGTTGTCTATCCAACTTTCAGATTAACATGTTATGCACTTGGTTTGCTTGATGATGATAAAGAGTGGCACGAAGCTTTGAATCATACATCGTACAGGGCTTCAGGAAAACAGCTACGAGAATATGTTGATTTTTTGTGAGGTTGTAGACCCATATAAATTATGGATTTCAAATTGGCAGTTGTTATCTGAGGACATTCTGCATCGTCAAAGAACAGTTTTACGATATGACAACCTACATCTTGATGACTTCCGATTACAGAACTATGCACTATGTGAAATTGAACAGATTTTGACAAAGAGTGGCAGGTCTTTGCACGAATTTGAGACAATACCATATCCAAATACATTACTTCTCAGACAAAGTAACAATAGAGTATTACAAGAAGAATTGGATTATGATAGAAACTCTTTGGCAGTAGAACATATTAAACTTCTTGTTGGTCTTAATATTGATCAAAGAAATATATATGATGAAGTAATTGATTCTGTTTCAGAGAATAAAGGTGGTTGCCTGGAGGGAGAACAACTCATTCAAGATTTCAAATACCAATAAATGTAACAGACAATTCAACTTGTGGTATTAAACAAGGTTCACAAATTGCAAAACTTATGACAAAAGCAAGTCTTATAGTTTGGGATGAAGCTCCTATGGCACACTGAAATTGTTTTGAAGCTGTTAACCGGTCATTAAGAGATATATTGCATTTTTCAAAATAAAATAGTGGAAAGACACCTTTTGGAGGAAAAACTATTGTTCTTGGTGGTGATTTTAGACAAATATTACCAGTGATATCTAAAGGACGAAGAGAACAAATAGTTGAAGCATCAATTAACAAGTCATCATTATGGAATAGTTGCAAATTTTTCATTCTGACAATAAATTTGAGGTTGACACAAAACCGAGGTGATATTGCAGCAAGGGAATTTGCTGAATGGATATTGAAAATTGGTGATGGTGAACTTAGTAATAGTGAAGATAAAGCATTGATTGAAATATCGCATGATTTACTAATTCAGCCTGGTGCTCATTCTTTCAACAATATTGTAAAAGCTGCCTATCCTGACTTTGATACAAAATTCAACGATTCCAAGTATTTAGAGGAGAGAGCAATTTTAGCTCCAACAAATGAAGTAGTTGAAGACATAAATGGTTACATGATTGATCTTATTAATGCTGATGAAGAGACATATCTTAGTGCAAATTCATACGGTAAAGCTTCAAGCAACATTCTAGACCAAGATGTCATGCATCCAATAGAATTTCTCAATTCATTGAAGTTCCCTGGTATTCCAAATCATAAATTCAGATTGAAAGTAGGTCTGCTAATAATGTTACTTCGAAATTTAAACCAAAGTAATGGACTTTGTAATGGTACTAGACTTTTGGTCACTCAATTATCAAAATGGGTTTTGGAGGCTCAAATAATATCAGGAACTCATATTGGAGAAAAAGTGTTTATTCCAAGAATAGTCTTATCCCCTTCTAATTCCAAATGGCCTTTTGTACTAAAAAGAAGGCAATTTCCAATATGCTATGACAATTAATAAGAGCCAAGGTCAATCTCTGCAACGTGTTGGACTTTATTTAGATAGACCAGTTTTTAGTCATGGACAGTTATATGTTGCCGTATCCAGAGTTACAAGTAAAGATGGTCTCAGGATACTCATTGTAGAAAATGATAATGCCGATCGTTTCCATACAAAAAATATTGTCTACAAAGAAATATTCGATAATTTGCCTAAAGGTAACACATACTGTTTATTAAAATTATTTCAAATTGTTGATAATGTAAACTAGATTGTCAGTTATATTGTAAACAGTAGATTTTTCTCCATTATTATATATAAACTTTACTAAAGTTTAAAATCTTCTAATATTATAGTTTCATATTGCAATGAAGTAGAAAACTTTGAAGCAGATATCAGTGAATGTGAGATGGAGTTAACACTCTATTTTCCTCTCCAAAACAAAACCCAATTCTTTTTTTTTTTTTTTAACACGATACTTATCTTTAAAAATAAACAAAACTCAATAGACACAAACACAAACTCAGAATGCAGGTTTTCTCCTCTCTTCACGCTGCCCCCTCATTCCTTTCTTAGAGCATCCCTCTTCTCTCACTCTGGCTCTCTCTGTTCATAGCCTTTGTTGGCTCAAGTCTTGACCTCTAAAGCTTGGTACGTTTTTGTAATCCTATTTGGTTCTGGAGAACATGTTGTTTTTATATGATTTTGTTTCTCTCTTTTCATAGTCAAGTCAAGCTATTTATCGATTATGAAAATTACAAAAAAGATTGCTTAGAGTTTTGGATCTTACGGAATTACTAATTTTCTGTTCCAATTTTGTTTTAGGCCCTTTTGTTCTGTTAAGGTTTTTCAGCAATGTAATTTTGATTTTTTGTTTGCTCTGTGATGAATATGTGTTTTTCATTTTGCTACGCATGTTTAATTTTCATTTTTTTTTGGTTGGTTCTGTTATGGTTTTGTGGTGAGATTTAAGTTTTGTTGTAATTGGTTTTGTTATGGTTTATGTGTTGTTGAATCCATAAATCAGACTCATCAGACTTTGGTTCTCTGCCATTTGATTTGCAAATTTTAGGTTTGGTTAGAAAATCTGCAATAAACATTTGGCAAAAGGGTATATTACCTCTGTTTTACAGCTTAGGTATTACATGAAAGAACAAAGCTTTTTGGGCTTCATCTCTTGGCATTTTAAAGAATGGTTAGTGATGTTTTTATTTTAATTTTAGGTTTTCTCCCTTACCTATTCTCCTTATTTGGAGTAAATTTGTGGTTGTCTTAAAAAACCAAAAGAGCCTTACATTATTATTGTTCATTGAGAGCCTTAATAAGGGGCAGAGAGAGTCAGAGAAGGAGAGAAAAATCTAAGGGACTTTATAATTAGACCAGAACTTCTCCGAAAACATTACGAGTGAGTTTTTAATTTTGTTCAATTGTTTTTGGCTGTTAAGTATGATTTAGGGTTACGTCTGGGAGTGTTTCTCTTTCAGTCTCTCTTTGTCTGTCTCTTTATAGTTACTATGCTCTGTGTGTGTCTATTTCTGTGACTAATGATTTGTTTGCTTTCTATACATATAAAAGATGTTTATTTTTATATAGATGGTGAACCTGTGTCTTTCATTGAGTCATAAAGTTTAGTGTTTGTCTTATACACTTGGCACAATTCTGGATGTCAGTGGCAGTTAATTATTGCCCTCTTATGGGTTAGATTTGGTTTTAATTAAGGTTTTGATTTATAATTAGTTTCTAGAAGGCTTTTCTGTTACTTCTTCTTTCTTTACTGCATTTCCAAAGGGGCTATTTATTCAGTTTGAAAGAAATTGTTTTCTTTTTTGGTTGTTTTATTGTTTTGATAATTATTGATTTTTTTTTTGGTGTTCTTAGGTACCCAAAACAATTCGATTAGACTATTATTGGGTTAGCCTTGAAATCAGACTCATGATTTGAGTTTTTCACTAAGATAGTGCTTTGTGATGGCGGTACACACTGGCGAGTGAGAGTCTGAGTCTAAATTTCCAAATGTTTGATTTTTTTTTTTACAAAGTTATGATATTTTTCATTGTTTTTTATTATGTCAATTATTTAATTTAAAAGAGATTGCATTAAATGACATCATTGGATTTTTTTTTTTAAAGGATGTAGGAGTGGTGAAAAAGTACGGGTAGAGGTGGAGATGAAAGAGTATGAGTATGAGCAATTAGTTAAAACCCTTGAAATGTTTGGAAACAACATTGCATTTGCCTACAAGCATTATATATTTCTTTTCTTTTTGTTTTTTTAAATATTAACATAAATTTGTTGATCTTGGGACTAAAGGATATTAGGGTCAAAGCAGTAAGACACCAAGCTATAAGAATATAACTACCCTAAAGTTCTTACAGTCCATTGTAGTCGCAGGCCTACACAAGAAGATTTAGAATGGTAGAAGGCACTTGGAATTATGATAAAAGTAAAGAATTGCAGAATTGGAAAGACAAGATAACAATGGTATGGATGCAGCAAGAACTAACCCATTCGAATGTGAACTACGCAACACCTATTTGAAAGTAAAAGAAAAGAAAAGAAAAATCTGTTTTCTCACTACATTGTTAACATCAAAAGCTGAGCAACAGAGTCCTCTTATGCTATATTGGTAGTTCTATCAATAATAAGTTGTGCAATGTGATATTGGCATCACTATTTTTTGCTTTTTTTGTTACCCTTGCAACTTCTTGAAACATACAAATAAATATGCATTATTTAATCACACATCCCTACATTGTGCAATGCTTGAATGAATTTTTTAGAAGTTTTCTACTTTTATTTGTTGTTGGCCAGAATTTGTGACTTTTTAAAAATAAATGACAAATATAGTAGGCACCCCCAAGGTTTTTTCCCTTTTAACTCACACCCTTTTGATTTTCATTATTAAATAACCATCTTTTTACATATTATCTGTATCCTTATTTATTTATTTAGGGTTGTTTTTTAGTTTGGAAGACCACACAAATTTTGACTTTTTTTCCCTTTTTGGATTGTTTTTTTGTTTGGAAGACCACACAGATTTTGACTTTTTTTTTCCCTTTTAGATTGTTTTTTTGTTTGGAAGACTGCACAAATTTTGACAACACTACCAAGCCACAAAGCCTTTGTGAACTGCACTCACGCATGCCTTTGTGGCTTTTGTATTCTTAATATTTGAATAAAACCATATGGTACAATTTAAACATGTTTCACATAAGCTTTTGAGGTCTCAGGTCATGTTGTATTTATATATGGCAAAAGATAATACCATTTTCCACCTTAGCACAATTCATACTGGTGTACTTTTTAAGTCATTGGATAATGAGATGTGAAGAACAAAAGGGTTTTTGCTAAATTCGTTTATTTTTGTTTGTGTTGTTAGGAAGTGGAAGGATATTGTGGATGAATGGATGAAGTTGAATCAACTTGGGGAACACACATCCTCTGCTTTAATTGGTAACACTGTTTGTACTATTTGGAATGAATTTAATTTCAGTTTCGCTTTTGAGTAAGTAACCGAGTGCAGATTGCATTATAGAAAGTAAGCTAAATTTGGTAATTGTTGTTGTTGGAAGTTGATGGAGACTCACCTCAGCAAATAGTTACTCAAAATGGTTATCATCAGGTTGAAGAAATCTTTTATTTTTTGTAGGAACAGTTTGTTTAGGTGTTGTATGGCTTCCCAGTTAAATTCAAACACTTACTGCATTTGTCATTGCAGTTCAAACATTGTTATATTTTGATTTGAAGGAAAATTAATTGGGGAGTGTAACATATAGCATCTAAGGAACTATATTTAAGTTTTGTTCTTTGTTTTTGTGATTTTTGAGCCAACTAATTTGCTTTGTCTGGGAGAAAAAAACTATTGCAAAATGGGTTTTGTTTTAGAGGTTTCTAATATTCTGTTCTTTTGTAGGTTCCTGATTTTGCTTACTCTCCAAATCCACACAGTAAGTAGTAGAATTAGATTCCAAGTTCAACTTTTGAGCTTTGTGTCAGTGTGTTTTTGTTTGGAGTTTGAATGATCCAACTTGCTTGCACAGATGGGAGTTTTGGGTTAGATAAGAATAATTCAGAATCTGAGCCAAAGCCAAAAGTTATTCCCCGAAAAGAAGCTCCTCCTCCTAGAGTAGCACCTGTATTTGCCTCGGCACATCAAAATGTATGAATACCAAATTAAGATTCTCTAGCTCCAATGTTTGGTTGATTATCATTTGGAGTAAGAAAATTAGTTTTTGAAGGAATTGTTTCCAAAATATGAGAAACTAAACTCAATTGCATCAAATAGTTTAGTTTAGCTCAATTGAATGGGAGGTGTAAGTTTTCTTATGATGCTCCCTAATAGTATGAAGTTTGAGATATTTATCTTATTTTTAATGATTTTGTGTGTAATATTTTGATAGTTTCATCATAATTACATGTTTCATCTTATATTAGAGCCAATTTAGCTTTCAATAATTGAAATTAGAGAAATGTTTAAACTTGAACATGTTAACATTTGATTTAAAACAATCTCGTGCATCGCACGGGTTAGCGACTAGTTCTATATATAATATTAGGAGCTTTTTCCTACAATTAAGAAGGTACTGCCACATAGGAGAAAACACCCTCTAAAAAACTACCATGTATACAGTTTAAAAGGTTGGAAAGATTGATTGTTACATGGATTGAAAGCTCATTACACCGTATGAGGGAAAAAAAAAACATATATAAACCCAAAATACGGTTTAGAGAGAGATACATTGCAGAAATACGAGAATCGAGAAAGAGAACAATAGAGAGAGAGAGAGATTCGGTCTATCATAGATGAAGGAGATAGAAAAATCTGAGAAGACAGTTTGGCCTTTGCCACCATCAGACCACCGTACCCTCTAGCGGTATAATCTCTATTTTTTTTTTTTTTTTTTTTGTATCGAAGGTCAACATACTCCTTTCCTCTTCAAATACGGTTTTTGTTGTTTGAAAGACTGAAAATCCTCACCATTGCTTTTACTAATCAAATTAAAATTTTAAATCTTCAATATATCTGTGTTTTTGAATTCAAAATCAGCAGCTCCCCTTACTTAATTTTCTAGGGTTCTTCTTTTATCCTTTAAAAAAAAATAGATGGGTTGATTCTTTTTCTTTGGATGCTTTGGTTTCAAATTATCCCTCTCTCTCTCTCTCTCTCTCTCTCTCTCTCTCTCTCTATATATATATATATATATATATTTTTTTTTTTTTTTGCGGAAACATTAGGGATTTTACCCTTGATTTATTGTGGTAGAAAAGCTCAATCATTACATTGTTTCGAGCCTGATTGTTACAACATAAGGCAAAAAAAAAGAGAGCCTAAAACGGTTTGAAAATTGACATCAGTGATAAACCTGTTTGTTCGGCCCTACATCAATCCTAATCAACCCGATAAAAAAAAAATGAAAAATCAAAAACTTCCATTGCCATATATCCATAACGCTCTCAATTTCTCTCAAGTTTAGAATTCACATAAAGGCCTACTTCCTCCCAACGTCTATTGTCCTTCTGGAATTGCTACCAGTTATTTTTCTCTTTGCTTTTCAGTTTGTACATTAAATTAGATCAGGTTTTTATAATTTTGCTGGATTGTTTTTTATTTGACTTTTTGGGTTATATTTCTGATTAAGGTGTTTGAGTTAGATTTTTTTTTTGGGTGTTTGGTTACATTAGATCAGGTTTTAATAATTTGGCTAGATTGTTTTTTATTTGACTTTTTGGGTTATATTTCTGATTAAGGTGTTTGAGTTAGATTTTTTTTTTTTTTTGGTTTTGTTTTGGGTATTTGGTTAAATTGATATGTGGGTATCTATTTATGGCGTTTGGTTAAAACTCAGATGAATGGAATGAAAGTCCTTAAGTGAGTTCCAGTCTCTTTTGGATACTTTAAAAATCAAGACAGAGCAATAAATTATTGGGATTTTTCCTTTTCTAGGTCTTTTAGGAGAAGTAACGTGGATCTCTTTGGGGTATGCTTTTCAATTTCTTCAATGTATCATTCTTTTGAAGAATAAGGTATTAACTTCAGACAATGGGTATGACCGTTTTAATAGTTTGTTGAATTCATTTTTTTTCCCAAATTATTACACATGGTACAATCTTAGGTATTCTACAAAAATGAAAAAAAAAATGCCTCTTCAAATGTGGCATCATGATTATGTGAGCAAGTTGTGTATTCTATCCATGATATGTTGAGATCAGATTGTATTCTAATCATGCACCACAACTATGTATTATCCATACTCTTAAGAGGATTGACTCTATATACCTTATGTGCCTACTTTGCTATAATGGATGTGGTTTAGTATGGTGTGACTAGGCGCCATGCATTTGAGTTTCATTTGAGACTAACTGTGAGAGTTAACAAAACTATTTTTTGAGAAATGAATACAAGCAATGCACTTACCAAATAGGACTACATTAATAGAAAAGACATTCCCAAAGCCTCAAAAATTATTTGCAAAAGAACAGTAAAACCCAGGTAGAATCAAATGCAATCCAAATAGTGGTAATGTTTATTTGCAATGGTAAATATACACATCTCCTTATCATGCACACCGGTAATGTATATTTTTCATGACTTCTATTTGTTTAGAGTTTAGAAAAAAAAAATTTGTTTTGGCCAGAACGAGATGATTGTTGAGAGATTGAATACATATTGGGTTGCTTTCAGATATGCTTTGTTAGTTTTATGTGTTTTTTTTTTGGTTAAAATAAAAATATATGGGAAAAGTTGTGTTTCATATTTGCTTAAGTTGGTTGAAGTCTTGATGGTGATAAATGTTTGTTTGTCAAGGTTCAGCAAAGGTGAGTGTGTGGTGTGGAGTTTGATACGGGTGCACTCTCTTTCTAATTCAATCTGTTTTGGTTCCTTGCTTTTTTATATACAACCCTGTATATACATCAAATCCCAAATTTCATCTTCCCACCCTATTATGGTTTTCAACGATTTAATTTTGATGTTGTTTGTTTTGTAATGAATATGTGTTATTCATTCTGTTATGCGTTTTTGTTACCAGTGTTCTTAAAAAGTTCTATTACATATAACTAATTGGCAATTTCAATTGCTAACAACATTCTATATAATTTTTATCAATTTAGATTAGTACATCAATCTTGGGCATCTACATCCAATTGAGGGCTTCCCTTGCAGGTGTGAAATTGATTCTGCTGATCATTGCTAAGTATATAAAAGATCTTATACTCCACTTATAAGTACATTAAAGTTCCTTTGAGCTATTAGCGATGCTTTCTCTTATTAACCAGTAACTCTATTAGTGTCATTTACATTCCTTTAGACCATTTTAAACCTGGCAGATTTAAGGTGTTGTTAGTTTCATTAAGGTTTGTAATATGCCATTACTAAAATTTATTTGTATTGTATAAACTGCATACCTATAATTGTAATAATTCTACAACTAGAATTTTATTGTATTGCATAAATAAAAAATATAATTGACATATTTCTTGCAAAAAAGAATATTTCACAGCTAGCTACTAGAAGCTCTCTCAATGGTCAACTGGATTGGATGTCCACATATTTCAATGGGATTTATCACAATGCTGATGGTTAGCCTATCATTTGAATTAAGCTTTTAATACAAAGTTAAAATTATTTTTTACATATTTTCTTTTTTTCTTTATTGTTTCTTTAATGTTTGATAGATTGTGCTAAGAAACTTAAAACAACCATTTTCATGGTTGGAGAAATTGGAGGGAATGAAATAGATATTGTTACAGTAAGTGTTATTAGCAAAAAAAAAAAAAAAAAATCCTTTTTATTTTCCTTGCAAAATGAATTGTTATGATTATTGATTCCTAATTCTCTATTATTGTTCCATAGGATCATTGGTTATGGTAATACCCAAGTAGTTGTCACAGAAATCTTCCCAATTGGTTGTTTACCAATCTATCTTATAACAGTATACACTAACAAGTCTTCTGATTATGACAAAATTTGGCGAGTCTCTCTCTACTTCTAATAGAATGCATAAAAAATAGAACATGATAGTTGGCACTAGAACTAGTCTAGGGAATCTCCTCACATATTTAAGAATTGCAATGCAGCTGATGTTTCACACTTTTTGGACATTAACTCAAATCACTTCTCAATGCATGACAACCATCATAGCATAGTTATCTGACAGCATCATATCAGAGTTACGCAAATGTGTATCTAGAACACCAAGATTCACATTTTTTGCACATTTACATGCTCTTTGTCATTGGTTAATGCTAAGAACTTCAAGTACTACATAACTATGTGGCTTAAGCTTTTCTCACTTTTGTGAATTAAGGAGGAACAACATTAGGGATTGTAGTTGGCACTCTGATTTTGGTTGCTGTGTCTTTTCTACTACTGGACTTGCTCTGGTTCCTCACTAGTATTACATTTGCAAAGTTAGTTCTATACAATGAAGATAATCAAGTGATTCAAGTAGGTCGGAGAAATCCCAGTATAGCCCGAGTAACTTTGGGTCCTGGTAATAAAGGCCAATGGACATGGGATAACGAAAAGAACTTTGATTGCTTAACCATGTTAGGGCCTCTATTAGAAGATTTAAGAGGCCCTATTTTTAGGGGCAGTGTTGATACACATGGTGATGCCCCCGACGACGAAGCTGAAGAGGTTTCTGGTGGCTCTGACGTGGCTCCACCGAGTTCAGCACAAAGTATGTCCCGTTCAACCAGGCCGAGTCGTATTCCCCCGACAAGATCAAGTACCATAGCAACTCTGACAGTCCCATTGACGTCCAGCACAAGTGCTGGTACACATGGTGATTATCAAATCATTGCCCCTGATGACAAAACTGAAGAGGTAGAGGTTTCTAGGGGCAGTGTTCATACACATGCAGAAGCACCTTCTATCCAAAATTTGTTTATGAAACTCAGAGTATACTACACATTGCTTGAGTCCGTGAGATGCGTTTTGCTAGGGGCTATGGGTGATACCTATAAGAATACCTGGTCTTCTAAGATGCCCGTTATAATCTTGTTATGCATCACTTCTTCCTTGTTCTCGAGAAGCCATTTATTAAGCAAAGAGTTTAGTTGGTTGAGATCATCTCAGTTTCCAGTGAAGTATGTTTATTTGCTCTCTTTTTGGTTCTCTTGGAGGACAAGGAATTGTCACCCAAGCAAGTGACTATATTTGGAGTGTCCATGCTTATACTTTTCCTGATGGGATTTTTACCACAGATTGTGAATGAATTGTATGCTTTGCGCAAACAGATAAAGCATCTGGACACTGCTGAGAAGCGTTTTCGAACCTGTTTGAGGACAGCTTTTTCCGGAATTCTTCTGCTTATCTCACTGGAACCCTAGGAAAATAGTTTCCCAGAATCTTTTGGGGATAATAACACTGGTGACCAAGAGGATGAAGAGCCTAATGACACTGGTAACCATGGGGATGAAGAGACTAATGCAAATGAATGCGACAGGAACTCTGGGAGTAGGGACGAGAACTCTAGGAACATGAACAGGAACAGCAACAGGAATAGGAAAAGGAACAGAAAATTGGAAACTACTGTGCCATAAAAATCATGGCTGTTACGAATTGCATGGGGATTTCCTGAGATAATTTGAAGATGGCATCCAGCAACGTGACTGACCCATTAGAATTGTTATTTGATTTATTAGGTGCTATCTTAGTTGCTTAGTTGTTATTTGATAAGCATGTAAGGCTTTTATAAAAGCCTATGATCATAATATATATTGGATTATATCAGAATGATTGTGAGAATAATCAAGCTTATATATATGTGCTTGTTAGGAGGTCCTGGTAACCCCTCAACGCATAGACATAAAATTTCTTTGACATTTACTAACTTTCTATATTTCTCTCTTTTGTCACCATAATCCCACGATCAAGGCCGGCTCAACAAATTTGGGAGCCTTAGACGAGGCTTTTTTCAATTATTTAAATATTAATTAAATAATATTTATTTAACTTTTGATTTTTTTTATTATTTAGAATCTATTTATCGTTCTCTTTGAGGTACAAAATTATTAATTAAATTTTTATATTCAAGTTTCATTAACATTTCCTTTTACTGTCACTTAATCTTTTTGAAAACATTTATAATTAAAATAAAACATGATCTTTAATAGAAAAATTATAAATTATCTAGAATAAAACAAAAATTAAAGTATAGAACAATAGAACCCCACGATGGAAAAAAAAAAAAAGGTGCAGCTCACGGCCGAGGGGGCCATAACAAAGGAGCCAAAAATATGACCTCTCCCCTTTTGGTTCAAGGACGTTTGATTGCTCTACTTTTCCGGGTTTCCATTTTTACTCTAAGAAATGAAAAACACAAAATGTATTAAATTGAAAAATGCATGTCATGAAACTCAAAAAAGTGCCAAACAACTCAATTTTTTGCTAACTCCATTCCACTTCCTATAAGCTATGAAATGCATGAGTAGAGATACCAAACATGAGTCAACTGACCTTAAATAGAAAAGAGAATTTGTATATTTAATGTGGAATCTTAAATATAGTTAGATTTCTTATATGCCCAGTGTCATATCTCTTACATTAGCATTATTTCTCCCCTTTTCTCCCTAAGCTTTGCACGTATATCCAATTGTTTTGTATCTAGAGCTCGTCCTTTACAATTTGTTTGAAAGTTTGGAGATAAATGAGACTTGAGGGTATGAAAACTAAAAGGAGAGCGGAGTGAAATGGTAATCCCTTCAACTTATTTGGATGTTTTTAAATTTAAGTAGGACAAGAGGAATAGATAACCCCTTCATTAAGTTTGGTTGTTTTAGAAAATAAAATGGTAATGGGAGAAAATGATAAAACATCATATAAATTGACAACTATAATTTTTTGTTCAATTTAAAGAAATATATAAATTGACATCAACAAAATAAATTTGACAATTTATTTTTATCTCCAAGTCTCATCTAGCTCCAAACTTTCAAACAAATCATAAAAGATGAGCTCTGGACACTATTGGATATACGTGCAAAAGTTAAGGAGAAAAAAGGGAATAATTCTAATGTAAGACATATTGCACTAGGCATATAAGAAATTTGAATGTGATGCCCTGTATTTGATTAGATATTGACCAAGTCTGTGTTGTGTGGGTGTGTGATTAGTCCCACATTAGGTATATACCGGGTTGATATGAGATTTTATTAACAACTACAAGAAATCTCAATTGTGACTAGTCATTTTAAGGCATAACACAAATGTGACTAGCGTAGACTTATGTTTGGCATCTCTACTAAAAATGCATTTCATAGATTATTAGGAAGTGAAACCCAGTTTGCAAAAGATTAAGATGTTTGGCACTTTTTTTGAGTTCAATGACATGCATTTTCAATTCTCATTTTTCATTCACATCTTATTCTTATCTTCTATTAACAGATCAATTCTCTCTCTCTCTCTCATGGTCTCTATCTCTTTGAGTTCCTATGCAACTTTTTGTTTGTCCTTAGGCAACGTGTTTACAGAATGTGGCATTATCAACAAGCTCAGATCAATGTCATTTGAGAGCTTAAGCTTAGAGAAGGCAAAATAGAGCGATCAATGTACCTGTTGTTAGGTTCTAAGACCTTAAGGACTAATGTATTAGAATTTCAATATGTAATGTGTTGGCAAACCATGATCAAAACATTTAGTCTAAGTTTAGACTTGCTCAAAGTTTGGTTTAATGTAAGTTTAGAATCGAGTAATTATAGGAAGTTACTGTTCTATTTCTGCAAGGCTCGATCAATCAAAAGACAGGCTCGATCGACCGAGATTCGTATCTGTAGAATTTTTAGTTGGCCTAAACAGCAGTTCAAGCCCATTAAGGATTAGGGTTTCAAATCTACTTCTTCTAGTATATAAAAGAAACCCTAAACATGTTTTTAAAAGGTTTTTAAGAGAGAGAATGGTGTGCCTCTTTTGTAGATCTAGGGTTTTAAACCCAAAAGCTCTATAGAGTCTTTTTGTTTATGTTGTGTGTTGAATCTCTTGTAAGATCTAGAGGTGTTTACCTTCATACACACTTAGGGTTATCAAGATCAAGATTTATGTCAAGAACTTGGTGATCGTTTCAGTTGCTGCATAAAGAATATTCAAGAAGATCAAGATTCACAGTAGTAGGAGAACTTATGGTTGTTGCAGATCAAGGAAAGAAGTAGTCTGTGAACTCAGAGCTATCATGGGGTCGTGGTAGTAAGTTTTCTATTCGAGGTAGCAATAGAATGTTAGTGGTCTAAGTTCTATTGTACAAACTTCAATTCTTTCATAGTGGATTTGCTTTTTACCTTGAGGATAGTTAGGTTAAATCTTCTCTAGGTTTTTTACCGGTTTGATTTTCCTAAGTCATCATATTGTTGTGTTCTTTATTTTTCGCACTTTACAATGATATGATTTATATGTGTTAACCAAGATCTGCATAATTTACCTAAGTTAATTACTTGCCTAAATAACTAGGTTAATCTGGTTGTATTTAAGGGGTCTAAAAACGTACACCTGTCACGTCCCGAACCCAATTATAAAGATAGGCATGTGACACCTGCCGCATGCTTATAAAGTAAGTACCTTACAAGTGTGCAATGCCTTCTTAGCAACTAAAATTTATCCCCAAAAATTAAATCAAATAAATCCAAAATACCCCAACAATTTCTTTATGAATAGATCTCCAATAATTTAATAGGAACAAAATCCAAACCTCATGTACATAATGCCAATTGGCCAATAAATATAAAAACTATTAGAAGACCATCTAATTCCAAAATCACTAAGCTTCTTTTCCCGCTCACAAAACAACATCAAAGCTCTCAAAACTTGCTATTCTTCACAATCTGAAACTAGAGGGGAAAAATGGGTGAGCTGACAACTCAATAAGTAACCAAAATCCTAATAACTTACCAAAATCCTAATAACTTCTATCAAGCAATAGATTTGTAAAGTAATAAGATGTAATATGAGTCTTCAAAAGTTATAATATACTATGGGCTTTCAAATATGACTAAAGAAGTTTCATAGTCTTAAAATAATAAGTTGCAAATAGATCACATACTTTAATCTTACAAATATATCATAGATGATTTAGAAAATAGTCAGTTTTCCATATATCAAAGCTATAACTTACAATATGTTCCAGGAAATACATAAGCGGTTTTAATGACTCAAAATAGTTCAAATACTCAAACATTTCCAAAATCACATATGTAGTTTTAAGGACTCAAAATAATTCAAATATTCAAACATTTCCAAAATCACATATGTAGTTTTAAGGGCTAAAAATAGTTCAAATAGATCACATACTTTAATCTTACAAATATATCATAGATGGTTTAGAAAGTAGTCAATTTTCCATATATCAAAGATATAACTTACAATATGTTCCAAAAAATACATAAGTAGTTTTTATGACTCAAAATAGTTCAAATACTCAAAAGTAATTCATATTCTTAACAATCTTATGACTATGGTCACGTTATATCCCCGTGACTAGGTATCAGAGTACTGATGAATAAATCCCATTGGCTGGGTATCAGAATACCATTGAATAACCCTCATTGGTTTGGGTATCAAAGTATCAATGAATAACCCACATTAGTTTGGGTATCAGAATCAATTCATAGTCAAATTGTCCATAATCATATATATAAAATCATAGTTTCAAACAAAAATATATCTTATTCAAGCATGTATATAAAAATCATATACTCAATAGTAAAATATATATGTAATAATCCTTTACTTGAAATCAGTGATACTATAGAAATAAAAATTCTAACAATTATAAAACAATTTCCAGTAGTTTGAAAATACATTAATATAAGCAAAATAAAACTCAATTAGGATAAGGTTACTTACCTCCAAATGCCATACCAAAAGGAACTCCTCCCTAACACTTATTCTAAAATCCTTAGATATCACCTCAATTGTGCAGTCAAACCTTCTCTACTTGAGTATTCTTGGTAGTTTCCTCCCTCAAAACATCTGTCATTATACGCTGACTTAAATTAGACTATATATAGCTAGGGTTTCAACCTTATTTTCTAAAAACCCCCTTAGTAAAATTAATTTAAAAATTGACCCCATAAACAAATTTACTTAAATACTCCTCATTTTAAAATTTTTTTTTTTCCATGTATTACAGTACCAAAGGTGGAGAGGTCATGACAGAGCAGGCTAGTCCAATGCTTGGGAAGCCGCAAAAGGGTTGTATGATGATTTTGGCTTATGCTGCAATTACAATTAGGGGGTGGAGGGGGTGGGGGGGGGGGTATGCGATTGGGTCTTGAGATTGCCATTGAAACTCAAAACATTTCTTTCCTATTGTTATGAGAATTTGTTGTTGTTGTTGTTGTTGAAGAATGAGAGATTTGTGGCGTCATTGCAATAGAGTGGTCAATAAGTCATTTTAAAAGGTGAATTATTCTTTTTCTTTTTCTTTTTCTTTTTTTTATAATAAATTTATTTGTGCATAGATTTGGAAATTGTAGAAACTGTGGAAAATTGTAGAGAATTACAAGGAACTTGTCAAATTTTTGTATAGAAATTGTTACTCGAACATGTTTTTTCGTTTTTGTTTATATAGAATTATTTGATTAAAAAATAAGAATTTGGGCTCCTTTTGGATAGCCATGAAAGTAAGAATTCACACTCCCTTCAGTGTTTTGCATTAACTAGTTTTAAAGACTTCACTAGTTTCCCTTAGTGCAGTCACTAGCTTCCCTTTGTTGTCACTGTATCTAGTCTAATATTTGCTAACATGTCAGCACACTAACCATACAAAGCCAGGGACATGGAGCTTGATCCCTTATTGCAACTTAACTACTTACGTTAGTTGAAAGCTTCACCAACCGTATTTCATTTTTCTTTACCACATACTAACATCTGCATCAATTTGTGCAAAAATTTCTATTTATTTTAGCATAAAAACTTACTTTTTCTATTTTATATACTCGCTTTTCAAAATACCTCATATTAGATTATCTATTTTACACTACATTTCAATAAAATATCAATTTTTCTTAATTTTTTTTTCTTTCTTCACACATGACAATCACCATTCACTCTCTTCTTTCAACCTTAAGATACGTAAAGAAAGAATAAACAACTAAATACAAAATGAATAGTGTCAATGTAAATTTACACAATTCTACACAAACTAATGTGGGTCACTTTTAGGAAAAATTTTGTAAATTCTACACATTTTTCTATTATACACAGACTGATGTGAATGCTTTTAGGCATTGAATTTATAGTTTAGATGGGAGACGTTCATTTGTATCCACTTTGAACGGTAGAAGCAAATCTAAAAAGAGCAAATAAAAAATATGTTAGGTCATCAAAGGGGCATTGATTATTGTCTTCCCTGTAAAAGAAAAAGTAATAACTCTACCAAAGAAGTTATTAACTCATTATCCTTGTGAGAGGACTCCTGGACAAACCCCCTCTCAAAGTCTCAATTGTGTCATCTATCTTAGTACTCTCCCAAGATGTATGAATCTTTTCTGTTAGGTTAAGAGAGATAGACTCTGATTAATTAATTCAATTATCCAAATTGATTAATTAGGTCAAATTACATGCAAATAGTAGAGGCACCAATAAATCTCCAAATAAACTAAGTGCAACGAAAATTAAATTGATATGGTGATTTGCTGACAAATGGGGGAAACCTCTCGCAAGGCAAAAACTCCACCGGGTGAATTTAAGATCGCTACTCCCAAGAATCCACTAATCTATAATCAAGCGGTTACAAGTATGAATCTTATTACCACTACCCTAGTCTATCCCAAAATACCAACCTACAGTTGAACCTTCGCTCCAATACCCAATAAGACTTGATCTTGTAGTAGACTTCTTTCCTTTGTTGCATAAATCTCCGATCTGTGACTAACTCCTTTGCACGGATCTCAGTACGTAACTAACTCTAGCAACTTAAATGATTGTTATTGGCTGTAAAGTTCTTCACTTCATCAACAATGAAGATCAAGAATCAATTAGTTACAAAATCCTAAGGCACACAAATACAGTAGCTTCACACAGAGTATATGAGTTTTGGGCCTCTGTATCTGTATATGACGGCTTTTAAAATATTCCTTATATATGACTAGGGTTGTGAGAAAAAAAGCCCTAATAAAATAAGACAGCATGGGCTGAGTTTCAGATCTGAAAATTGTGAAATCGTAATTCTCGATAGATCGAGCTTGTGTCGAGCTTCTTCATTTAACCTCGACAACGGTATCTGTCAAGCTTTTGTCGAGACTTAATGAATTAGCTTTTCTTCACTTGTTTCTGAGATCAATCTTCATGTCTTTAAAGATACCACTTGATATGTTTGAGTAATATACTTCTTGATACATTAAGCCCAACTAAGATATACCCAATTACAAGTAAATTGTGTTTTGGCAAAAGATTAGCCAATTACATAGAAAATATGATCTTAACATTTTCGGTCTAGTCTTTGGATAAAAATTACTACACATACTTTGTCGCACACACAATTTTAAAATTGAAATTGTGTTTTTAACTCTTCAATTTAAAAAATGGGTGTGTAACCGTGTGTAACATGGTGTATAACAAACACTACCCTTTATTTTTTAGTGGTATTTATTATACACATTCTAATCCACAAAGTTTTGCATACACACCTCAAAACAACAAAACTTATGACTTAAAATCACGAATAATTCACACAGATTTGCACACACCTCAAAACAACAGAACTTGTGACCTGAAATCACAAGTCACAAGTTCTGTTGCTTTGAGGTGTGTGTGCAAATCCGTGTGAATTAAGTTGTGTGCAATAATATTTATCTTTATCTTTTTCTCACCAAGTGCATGCATGCGCATGATCAATGATCAGGAAGCCACCTTACATCGCCATACAAAACCAGCATACACATTCACTCGCCCAAGCCAGTCTCTCCAAAAGCAAACAAGCCATGGGTTATAGGGCTTTAGAACTTGTAATTTCATCAGCCAATGGATTGACGGATGTAAATAGTATAACAACAATGAAGCCTTATGCCCGAAGTTTCCATTTGCGATAGCCAGAATAAGGCCCTTACCCCCGTGAAAAAATTATCACACCCAGGACGTGGTTCAAACCTCACATGCAACTACTATTAGTACATACATTTATGCTTTTATATCCACTCTCGTCTTCTTGTTTATGTATTCTTTTCACTGTTTCTAGAAAGTGAATTATTAGTCCATTACACATCTGAGAGAGACTGAGTGAGCATGGAAAGGATAGTGTTATTGATGTTGTCAAAATGCCGGTTTTTCTCCCCTTTTTCTTGGAAGGAGGGTGTTGATGAAATGAGGAGTTATTCAAATTTGACGTGTAGAGCTTTTGGAAGAAGTACCTGACTGGGGTGCACAAGTGGTAGACTACAAATACAAATCTTCTATACTACTTTTTATGTACCACTTTATATAAAGTACACTTTTTTTGTAAGATGTAGGGTACACTTTTTTTGGACACGAGATCAAAATAAATTAAGCTAATAGTATATAGAAGCATATGTATATTGCGACTTCATTATATAAAGATTTTTTTTTGCTTCTTTATTATTATTATTATTTAGAATAGTTTGCTACATTAAGTAAGGTGAGGGGGATCAAACTATAAACTTTCTTGTTAGAGAGATCAAGAGATGTCAATTGACTCAAAGGCCATTGACAAAGAGAAAAGAGGAGAAAATATCTGGTTGCGCCTTCAGTGTATACAGAAAATTAACAATCAATTGTTGAGATAAATACAAAATTTGCCAAAAGAAAGGGTATCAAAGAATTAGGTCAAGTCAATTATAACATCCTAAAAAGGAAAGAAATATACAAATCATGGCATTTACAAAACATGTAACAAATTATGAAAATTTGAGATTTCAATAAAAGGGAAATTAAATTGGAAGAAAGGGTTAGATAGATTGGTGGATTTTATTATATTATCTAATTAAGTTTTGTTTTGTTTTTTGTTTTTTAAATAAGTGGATAGTGTGGGAGGGTGATGGGAAAGTCAATGCGGGGTTGAATCCACAGTCTTATTATGGTGCCATTTTTACCAAATTTAATTGGCTACAGAGGGCAGCATTGGTGTTCGTATCATTCCTTTTTTTTTTTTTTTTAAATATTTCAATAATTGGAAGAGAGTCGATTTTAGTACTGGATGTTTCTATTAGAAAAATCAATAAATGCCAGTTGAATTACAAGAGTCTTGACATTTTTAATTTGAAAACAAAATCATTATGCAGCATTTACAAAAAGTATATGTTACGTAGGGGTGTCAATTCGTGTTTGCGGGTCAGATTCATGTTGTGCTGAGCCATGAGTATTCGGTTATATGGGTTGACTCAAACCCGACCTATTTAGTAAACGTGTCAGGAATCCTCAATCCGAACACGACCTGTTTATTAAACCAATCAACCCAACTCGACACGTTTAACTCATTTAATTAACAAGTCATGTAAAGGTCAATACAAGTGACCCATTTAATAATCTATTTGATTAATAAGTTATACCAAACCTATATAATTTTTATTAATTCCCATATATCTAAAATTAAAATACAATTACAACTATAAATATATTAATAAACATATAAAAACCACCATTAATTAAGCAATAATATCAAAATAATTAATAATTTTATAAGCTAAATAGGTCAAACGGGTCAGATGTGTTCGCATGTTGAACTTGAACAAAACCCGATTATTAAATGAGTTAGCCGTATCAATCCGAATATAACCCGAACTCATTTAGCCTCAACTCATAACCTGTTTATAAATGAGTTAGTTGTATCAGGTTCGCAGATCGTGTTAGATTTTGTCACCCCAAATGTTACAGAATCAAAGGAACTAGATTAGTATTATTAATTCCTCAATACTAACTTTTTCTCATCGTCTGCATTGAACATGTCATTCCAAAACCATTTTCACTTTTACTTTTACTTTCACTTTCACCTACTACTGTATGTGAAACTCTATCATACGTGTATACAAGTGTACTTCCAATTTAAGCGTGCAAAGTCTTGTCCCATGACTTATATATATATATATATATATATTGGTATATTACCCTATTTTAGGTAATCATGTTCTAACTCATATAATCAATAATCAATAGATAAGGTCATGCATTATTAAACCATGGTTTTGAAATTTGGACTAGATCATATAGTCCAACCGGATAACCGTGAACCGTCACTAAAGAAGTTTTTTAATCTCAAAAACCGGTTTAAATAAAAAAAAATCAGTGAACTGTACGCACCAAGGTCGAACTACCTAGGTTTGAGAACTGTGGATGGTTCTAATGGTTCAGATCAGAGCTTAAAAGAAAAAAAAAAATGTGCTTGACTTAGAGTTATAGCACCTTATGGCCATTGTTGAAACTTCAACCACTTCTTAGTCTTTGTCTCCCTCTCTGTCGTTATTTCTGCTGTTTCTTCTTAATCTTCTTCTTTTCTCTCTTTCTCTTTCTGCTTTCTGTTGTTTCTTACTTTCTTCGTATTTTTCTTCTCTCTCTGGTTTACTCAATGCATCTCTACTGTCAAATAGTTAACATTTTCTTGAGTTTTGATTTTGTACTATTAAATTCAAATGAGCGGTCACCAATGCTCCCAGTTGCCTCCCACTCTTCTAGTTTTTGGTATATAGTTATTTTTTTAAAAAAAATCATGGGAAATGTGGAATTGTCAGGATCTCTCTTGAAGTTTTATTGGGGCTCATAAAAAAGTTGAGTGGGCGGACAAACCAATGTTCGCCACTGTTGAGGCTTGAAGCTTCAATTTTTTTTTTTTTTTTTCATACGAAAAATACTTTGACCATTTATTGTCTCTATTATTGGGTCTCATAAAAACAGATTACGAAATTATCAAATGAGCTTAGATATGGCTTAAGATAATTTAGACATAAGCTTGCATAAAAAAAATATTGAGTTCTAACAAAATATATATATATATATATATATATATATAATTTTGAAACGGTACGTCAATATTAATCTATATCGAAATATTTCATATCTCTCACTAAAAAAATTCAAAAACAATTATATTTGCTTAAGAATTATTATTTCTTATTTATCTCGAGAAAGTTATGATATGAAAAATATATTTGAAAGATAGATCTTTATATTTATTTGGACTATTTTAGTCAATTTTTATATTTTTACTAATTTAATATGTGTATATATATTTATATTTTAAATAATTATTAAATTAATTATAACATCATTACGGTTTATTCTTGATTTGATCTCAAAAACCTTGAACTTCTATATTTTATGGTTCTTTGAACAGTTTGAGTTTGAAAACCATGAACTAAACATGACCTTGACCTTAATTATAATATACCGATATATACCAATATTACAAACAATGAGTTGATATGAGAAATAGAGTTAGAAGATATTTTTTTTTCTTTTCCATTTGACCCCTCAAGCGATATGAGTGAACATTTTATGTTTGGGAACAACTTACCTATTTTTTTTTTTGAAAGTACTGTAGATAAAAAATAAAAACTAAATAAAATAAGCTGACTATTTATTTTAATTTTTTGCTAAATGTACTTAGCAAAAAAAAAAAAGTAAAGCGGGGCTTGTAGTAAGAAAAAATGTGAGGAAAAACATAAAGTGAGATCCGCAAACAATAGCTTTTTGACTAAATAGTAATTGAACCTAGCTTTTGACACCCAAAAAAAAAAAAAAAAAAAAAATATATATATATATATAGTATTTGGTCATGTGAAGGATAAGGTACAAATAAAATTCTTTGTTGCACGATCAATGTGAGACCTATAAACACTAAAATATTTAAGAATAAAACCATTTGATCATCGGAACCCAAACACACACTAACTCCAATGGTTTAGTTGAGTCACAAAGCGAGTCAAATTGGTGGAGTCAGGAAAGTTCTTGAATTCACAGAGTAATTTTTCCATTTACAAATATTTGTACAATCTTGATAAGAATTTGACTATTCAAAATGCCTAGGATGAAGATGTGGAACCAATTCGCAGATTACAGCTCTGCTTCATGCTTTTGAAAACTTTAGAAAGGTAACAACAAACAAAACAAACAATGAGTTGATATGTGAAATAGAGCTGGAAGATTTTTTGTTTTTTTTGTTTTTTTGTTTTTTTTTCCATTTGACCCCTCAAGTGATATGAGTAAACATTTTATGTTTGGGAACAACTTACCTAATTTTTTTTTGTCGAAATTACTATAGATAAAAGCTAAAAACTAAATAAAATAAGTTGACAATTTATTTTTATTTTTTTTGCTAAAAGTACTTAGCCAAAAAAAAATTGTAAAGCGAGACTTGTAGTAAGAAAAAATGTGAGGAAAAATATAAAGTGAGACCTGCAAACAATAGCTTTTTGACTAAAAATAGTAATTGACCCTAGATTTTTGACCCAAAAAAAAAAGTATTTGGTCATATGAAGGATAAGGTACAAATAAGATTCTTTGTTGCGGGACCAATGTGAGACCTATAAACAGTAACATATTTAAGGAAAAAGCCATTTGATCATCGGAACCCAAACACACACTAACTCCCATGGTTTAATTGAGTCACAAAGTGAGTCAAATCGGTTGAGTCAGGAAAGTTCTTGAATTCACAGAGTAATTTTCCCATTTACGGATATTTGTACAATCTTGATAAGAATTTGACTATTCATAATCCAAAATCTTTTGACTCTTTTATTTTGTAGCACTAGTTTGGCTACATGTACAAGCCACGTGGTTGGTATTACATAATTTAGCAATTACGATTAGATTTAGAATTGATTTGTAACACAAACAAAAAATATAATCATTTGATTTTTGAAGTGCTTAAAAATTGTACCATTAAAAGAGACATTATAATTTGACTACATAAGAAACAAGCACAAAAAATTTTAGAAGAACAAAAAAAAAAAAAAATCTCAATAGCTGGCACATAGTAGATTAACAAAAGAGGCCATTTGCTTGCCAAAATTGAATAACAAAGAAATACGCAATATAGTAACAATGTATCAATTTGTCTTGTTGGCTAGGCTGCTACATTAACTGAGATGTTACTAGACTTTTTGAAGACCTTGGATTGAGATCCTCTCTCTTCCCAGCTCCCTCTCGTAACATTTTTTCACTTTTTCACTTTTTAATCTTTACATTTTTTTTACTCTTTTTTAACTTTTTTTTCTTCAATAATTATGATTAATAGTTAAAAAAAAATTTCAACTCTCAATTTCAATCAAAAGGTATCTAAATTTAATCCGAAAAACTTGACTTCCTGTTATTGCTTATACGGACAGTTTAAATGATGTCATTATTTTTATCTAACTTGTCGTTGTCTTTCAATTGTTTTGGACTGATCTAATGATGTCTATAATTTAAATGATGTCACTTTTCTGACATTGTAGCCCGGACCTAATAATTTTCCAATGAAAAAGGAAAACATGGCTCTACTATGATTGGAAATTGTCCATGGCATGCAAGTGGAAATGTTTCTTCTATCAAATATTAGAAAAAGAGGTCTTTTTATAATCAGTACTGAGGATAACGGTTCATCTAGATAAAAGTAGCTTTCTCATCCCAGCTGGCCAAATTCTTATTGATTGGATAGTGGAGGCAAAATTATTGAGTTTAAAAATTATCAATGACGATCACATGGTCCCTCTCTTGATAAACTTATTGACAAGGTGGCTAGAGCATGAAAAATGTGGAACCAATTATAATGCCGCGCGACTAGGATGAAAATGAGCCGATGTTCTCAAATTGCAAATTTCAACTCTGCTACATGGTTTTGAAAACTTGAGAAATTAATTGGAAATGTAAATAACAACAAACAAAGCTAACAATGGATCGATATGTGAAAATGTGAAATAGAGCTGGAAGATTATTTATTTATTTTTTTCCTTTTGACTGCTCAAATGATGTGTAAGCATTTTTTGTTTGGGAACATCTTATCTAGTCTTTTTTTTATTGAAATATTACAGATAAAAGGTAAAAGATAAATAGAATAATAAACTGTAGACAAGTTGATCAAAGTGACCTGTTGGACTCTATCCTTGAGCATGTCGCAACTTGCATAGGAAAAAAAAAATATCTTCTTTACTTATCTGCCACATGTCCATTTTGTGGCCTAGCATGCATCTTGTAGGCGCGAATTCATCTTCACAGCACTTTGATTAGGGCTTAAGTACTTCTACCCAATTACAAATATACTCCAAAGAAATCAAGCATAAATTACAAGAAAATTTGGCGTGGAATTAAGCCATTAAAAAACAATGACTGAACAATATGTTATTTACTTATTTTGTTCCTTTTTTTTTTTTTTTTTTTTGGAGATTGGAAAGGGCATTAATTGATTTACTCTCTTTACATGAATGAGACAATATTGTGTCTGTCTCTACGTACTAGATCCTCCTTATTATAGGTCAACTTCTAGATGAACAGTCTTCCAATAACATTCTTAAGATTTTCAAAGTATAATGAGCCCAAGACACCTAAGGATATGTTTGGAACAAAGGAAATTTTGAGAAGAAGAGAGTAGAAGGAAATGTGACCAAAATGTACTTAATTACAGTTCAAGTGATTTTCTTTTATCCTTTTTTTTGGGTTTTTTTTTTTTTTTTTTTTTTTTTTTTTTTTTTAAATTTCTGAGAAGTAAAGTTTTTGTGCTCTTTGGAATTATTTTGCATATCAATATACAATCATTTACGCAAAGCTCAAAGCTCCAATATAATAGTTAGGACTTCAAGACTTAGGTCATATTAAAAACCAAAATTGAAGGAAAGATTGATGCTAGCTAGCCATAATATGAAATTAACTAAATCATTATGTGTTGAGGACTATTTTTTTGGCCCACATGAAGTAATGCAATCCATGCCACATCAACATATTATTGATTTTTTGGGTAAATCTCTTTAAAGCCCAAAATAAGCTCATATCTCATTCAATTATATGGATTGGGCTTGCATGGCCCGTGAGATCCTTACTTCAAGAGGCGGATTCATGGTCCACATTTCCTCTTCTTCAATTGGGATCACAACCCCACGACATCATCAACATCAACATATGGATCGGGCTTAAGCATTGAATCAAAACTTACAGCTCATATTACCTCTCTTACACTCATGGCAAGCGGCTTCTTCAACAAGAGCCCATATTTACACAAAATGACAACAAAATCTGAGGTACGTTATCTCATCTTCGGCTTATGATCCAAACTCATAAGTCTCTTTGGGGAAACTTTGGGAGTCGTGGTTTGGAGGGCCAAGAGGTATATTCAGTAAATCGGTTTAAAGTTGATAAAAGAAACATGTTGCTTAGCGTGTCTTCTCCAACTCCCTGAACTCTGACGAGTCCATGTGTAACAAATAACATATGATAAGCATCTCTTATCACATAGCACTTTAGATGATAAATTCCCCATTGCTATTTTCCTAAAATTTAATAGTCATCATGTGACAAATACTCAATATCCCCAGCCATATAACTGCTAAGAAAATAACTGTTCATTCAATCCCCAGTTGTTCCTATACAAATTTCGAAACTTCATTATATTATTCTACATAAATCTTATTACTACTTTCAGCTAAAATTCATTTCAAACACATGGTATAATCTGATTGGCTATCTTTAATCTCCAATTATATATAAAATATTCATGATATCTCTAATACCCAGCTACTGTCTGCCACAATCAGACCATATATTTCTCTGTCAGCTGCTAGAGCAGAGCATTAAATACTCTTCTTGCTTACCAAGATTATGTCACAACACTCTCTGGACCCTCTCCCTCTCACCTCACTCTTGCCACCGCCAATTACCATAGCTCTTGACAGAAGAAGAAGAAGAAGCAACCACCAACCCAACAACACCCAACCACCACCACCCCATGGAAAACCAAAATCATACCAAACCCACAGAAAAAACCATCCCAAACTCGATATTGCTACTGCCAAGACCAACAAACAACTGTAATATACACCAAGGTGAAGTTAAGAACTATACACTAGTAAAGGTCAGCATCGATCAACATTGATCAACACCAAGGTGAAGTTAAGAACTCGATATGGCGTCGATTAGAGCTGGGTATTTAGTTGAATGGGAGGCGTTGATTTTGTTGCACACTGGCTGGGTTGAATGGGTATTTGGGTGGGTTGATGTTGATGATGTGTGGGTTGAGAAGAAGAAAGAAGAGGAAGAAAAGAAAGAGGAAACGGTAGAGATAAAAGGAAAAAGAAAGAAGAAGAAGAATAGGCTAATGTTTATTGAGAGATAAAATAATACTAAAAAAAGAATAAAAAAATATTATTTATATAAAATATAGTGTATAATAGATGGACTAATGTGGGTGTTTTGGAAAAATTGACTTGAAAAATAGAAAAAGTAGATTTTTTTGTGCAAAATAGATGATAAATTTGCATCCACTAATGTGGATGCTCTATAGATGACCAACTAAATTAATATTTACAGATTTTTTTAGAAGGAAATATATAATTATAAATTATTAAATTACTAAATAACTATTATAATGTCATCTATTCGATCATCGGTTTGATCCAATTAAACTAAAAAACCAGGAATCACTCATTTTTTCCAATTTTTTGATTGACCAATCTGATTTTCAAAACCATTGATAGAAGTACAAAAAGACTTAAGAGAAAATAATGAGGTATCTTTTAAAAATTTTGATTAGATAATAAGTTTAATATATATTAAAATGGTGTACTAGTATAAACAATTACCCGAATATTCCATTCCATAACTCAACTTCACTGGAACGAAATTCAAAACCTTGTGGTTAATATAATTCCAAAGATCAATAAATTGTCAAAATTGACCCTCCTAAAAAAATTGGACAAATTTTAGTTACAAAATTGGTTGTTAAGGCTACAACCTTACTCTGTGCAAAACAATTTCTGAACCGGCCACTGGCTAGAACAAGGCTCTTTCCTCAGTGCAAAAATCACCACACTCAAAACCTGGCTCAAACCCCAAATGCAAAAATCCACATTAAGCTCTACATCAAAGCTGCCAAAGCCAAGGAGAACTCCCTTGCTCTTGTTGTTAAGCTCATGTCGCACCGGATATCTAACGGAAAACCCAACAAAGAAATAGGTGTAGTTCGTTTGCCCATCGTGGAACTACTAGATGGTTTTGGTGAGGCTGAGGTTGAAGCTAATGCAGTAGTTGAAAAGCATGTGACTAAAGGTGGTTTGAGCTTAGATGGGAAGACCTAAGGAACGCTAAAAGTTTCTTATAAGGTTGGGAGGACTAAAGAATACCCACCTGCTGGTTATGCTCAGGGGCGGCCCAACAAACTTTGAGGCCTAAGGCGATATATTTAAATGGGACATTTTTGTTATTAATTAAATAATATTTAATTAGTTTTCAATATCATAATTTTTATATAATAAAAATGCATTCTTTTTATCTTGTAATATGTTTTTTTTTTTTTGAAAAAATGCTAAAACTATAACAAATTTTACTAAAAAAAATGTACAAATGTTGTAGTAATAAATGTGATTAATGACACTTCAAGAAGATAATAAACAAGTATTTGAATGAATGATGTTAGGGATATTATAAATTTTACAACATGTTGCTTATAAAGATGTATCACTAAGTAATTTAAAAATGCATTTAATAGGTTGTTGATGTCTACAAATCATATTAATTGTCACATCAATTTGTATAAAGGTTTTAAAGTAAAATTTATAGTATTTATAGTATTTTTCTATCTAAATTATTTCTTGTAATTAGTGACACATATTTGTAAGCCCTATGTATTTAAAATCATTATATCTCTAGCATTACTCAATTCTTTGGTACTTCTTAAAAGTAGAAGAAAAATGTAAAACTAATTTTATTTCCTATATCTCCAAAAAAAAATCTCAATTTTTGCCCCAAAATTTGGGGGCCTTTCTCTAATAGGGGGCCCTAGGCGATTGCCTAAATGGCCTAAGCCTAGGGCCGGCCCTGGTTATGTTTCACTGGAGCTTGGCAGCACGGTAGGTTCAATTTTCAAGGCGTTGAGGGAAGAATAACAGCGGCATTGATCTCAGTGGGTGTATCATTTGGGGTTGCCCAAGCTGCTGACTCTTTGCTCTAAATTCTACTGAATATAAAGATGAAGATTATTCTTGAAGCTGGGTTTGGTCAACTGGTCAAGGAAGTGTAGGCATCTAATTAAAGGGTTATGTAAAGTTGTGATATTCAACTAACTTGTGTTGGCTTTAATGGGTACACTGTGTATTTGGTCTTTATTCTTTACACTATATTTCAATTTAGTCTCTAACTTTTCAATTGTATCAATTTGGTTCCTAACTATTCAGTGTCATGTCAATTTAGTCCATGCTATTATCTCTTAGATGGAAATTCCTAATGTAACTAATGGCCAAAATAAAGATTAGTTTTTGTTGATGTGACAATAACCTAATTTTATATTTTGGTTATTTATCATGTCACCAATTTTCATCCAAGAGATAATGATAGTAACTAAATTGACAAGGCACTAAAAAATTAGGGATCAAATGGATACAAATGAAAAGTTAGGAACCAAATTAAAATATGGTGTAAAAGATAGGGACTAAATATGTAGTCTGCCTGAAAATTAAAAAATATATATTTAAATTAAATATGGTTTAAAATAAGATATTTGATCCGAGTGAAAAAAAAAAAAAGTAAAAGAGAGACAAATTTTATGGAAGTTGGTACCAATAGTCTTATCAAGATTTTTTTTTTTTTTTGGCAAAATTACAGTATTAGTCCCTAAAGTTTACACCTTGTGTGCTCCATGAAGTTTGAAATGAGTACTATTGATCTCTAAAGTTTTAAAAATGTGCGATATTGGTTTATTCGTTAACTTTTGTTAGTTTTGTTACCTAATTGTCTAATGGAGTATGAGATGATATTTTTAAAATGATGTGGCATCTTATTATATATTAAAAAATGACACATCGCTAAAAATTGACCCAAACCCATTTTAAATGGTGGGTTAACCCAGCACACCCAAATTAAAACACACCAGACTTGATAGATGGAGAGGAAGAACAGATCTGAGTTGTAATCTCCAGGCTCCTCCTCCCTCCGAAATTTAGACAGAGCTCCGACTATGTAATTGATCGACTTGAGCACTTGCCAAGAGACCCTTTAGTAGGTTCATTCTTTGAGAACTTGGATAATACCTTGAGAAAGCAATTTGTTCTGAGCGTTTAAGTGCCTATTTGGTAGGCAAGCTCAAACTCACATTTTCATATTTTAAACAACATTACACACATTTCCACACATTTTTTTACCCACACGTATTTCAAAAAACTACAAGTAGCATTATTTAAACTCCTCTACCAAACGAGTCCTAAGTTTTCCCAGATAACTAACCTAAGAATCATGGCATATTTGGGAATGATTTTTTGTGCTAGACGCAAGTTTCTATCAATCTTATGGGTTAGGCCCCTATGACAAATACATTCCCAAGCATCCTTGGTGGAGAAATTGCCATTGACAGAGACATTTAGAAGGAACTTTGTCACGAACTAGAGGCCTATGTCCTAAGTTTCCCAAGCTTTCTTTAGGCCTAAGAACATTCACCCGAAATGATCACTTCCAAACATTTCTTCCTTTTATGAGATAAATTTGATCCAACCAGACCATACCAAGCTACCATCGTCAATGCGAAGATGTCAAAGATGCTTCAAGGATTTTTACATGCTTGTTAATCAATTGTGGCATGGTTTTTTTTTTTTTGTTGGAACTCAAAACACTTTAGGCCGGAGGTGTGTTTTAATTTGATTATGCTAGTACCACATAATTGGGCGTAACTTTGTGATTGTGCCCCAACTCGCCACATGGTGAGTTTTGATTGGCAAAGGTGTGTCCCTACATAGCTCACTGACACACCTTTGCCGATCACAACTTACCGTGTGGAGAGTTGTGGCACAAAATTGTGCCACAATTATGTGGTACTAGCATAATTTTTTCAATTTAGGCGGGTTTGGGTTAAAATTTTTACTTATTTTTCATTTTTTTAATATAAAATAAAATTAAGTCATTTAAAAAGCGACGCCTCATTATTCTGTTAAATGCATAATGAAAAAACTAAGGTTGCATTTGTTTCGGCTGAAAATAGATTCGAAAAGATATTTTACACCCTGCTGTGTGTTTGGTTGCATATGGAAAATTTGGTCAGATGGAAAACATTTGCATTGACCGTAAAAAAATCCCTCAGACTTAGAAAACAATTGTAGGAGTTCTTTTACTTTCAAAGCATTTTCGGAATTCTTCACTCCACACGATCTGATTCGCCAAGCTCTTTAACATGTACGCACGCATGCACCAACGAGAGGGAGATAGAGCTCCACCCCACACACCGACGCCAATCCAAGGTCCACCCACACTCCGACGAGCAGCGCCACCGTTTTCCCCTCCTCACTAGTGATTTTTCTCCCTTTTCTTCTCTTCTCTCACTCAACCTCACCTCCGCCTACTTCAAGCTCCATATGTACCTGATCCACCAAGGCAAAACTCTCCCTCATGCTGGCGAAGCCCATTTCACCTCCAACATCTCTGATCCGTCGCTCCCACGTCGCTAGCGAAACACTTCTCTCACACCCACCCTCTACAATACCTGATCCACATCCCTTCAGACCCATCTCCATTTTCTTCTCTTCTCTCACTCAACCTCACCTCCGAGATCACGCCGTTGAGATTGCACCCCAGCACCGCTGAGATCTCGCTGTCGAGATCGTCGCCCATGACCCACCCATGATCAATCTCTCTCTTTCTTGATCTACCTGTCCCTTCCCCTTAATTTTTGATCACTCTCTCTTCCTCCCTCTCTCAGTTTGACCGAATTGTTTGAGTTTAACGAATGGTTGTGTTTTGATTTTGATTTTTTTAACTCTATATATTGAAATTTTCTATTATAAAATTTGTTTGGAAGTTGAGAAATTGTGAGAAATTAGTAGGAAAATAGAATTTTCAGAATGCAACCAAACACCTGAAAACATTTTCTATAACAATTTTTATAATACAACCAAACACTTGAAAATATTTTCTTTTCCTAAAAATGTTTTTACCTAAAAATATTTTACACTCGGAAAATATTCTACACTGAAACAAGCGCAGCCTAACAGAAGTTAGGGAGATTAATAACATTTATTTTTTAAAAATTTAGGGACTAATAGTGCTCATTTCAAACTTAAGGGCCCAATAACACTTATCTTGTAAATTTTAAAAACCAATATTGTAGTTTCACTTTTTTTTTTGGCTGAAAAATAGACTTATCGAGTCCATACCAATAGTCTTTTCTTAAGGGTCTGTTCGGCTGGAGGAGTGAAAAAGTGGAAGGATGGAAAATTGTGGGAGGATGGAAAAGTGGGAGGGTGGAAAATATTTTAGTTTTTCCTCTTATGTGTTCGGTTGGAGGGGTAGAAAAGTGGGAGGGTGGAAAACTCTTTTATTCGGTTGGAGAGAAAAGTGGGAAGATGGAAAATGTAATTTATATAAATTGACTATTATACCCTTGTTATATAATATGTAAGAAATAGATTTATTTGTACTTATTACATAATATAAAATTTATCACATTATATATATAAATGTTTATTATTATAATGTAAAAATTAGATTAAGTTACATTAAAAAAAAAGAGAGAATGTTCATTGAAAAAAAAAATGTTCAGGTCAAAAAGAAAAAGAAAAAAAAAGAACAACGTTCAGGTCTGAACATTGAAAAAAAAAAGAAAAAGAAGAAGAAGAAGAATGGTTGGTGGGAGGGGCTTTTTTGTAAAATAAAATGGTTAGGACTAGTCCCCATCAGAGGACCAGTTTTCTCCTCATAGTTTTCCTCCCAATTTGGGAGGAAAATATTTGTGGGCTCGGGAGGAAAATTTTCCTCCTGGTTTTCCATCCTTTCTTTATTTTCTCTCCAAAGGAACAGAGGAAAATGTCTATTTTCCCCCCTTTGTTTTCCATCCTCTCTATTTTCTCTTCAAACGGACGGGGCCTAAGGACAACGTGGGCTCCTATGTACTGTGTAGTGGATCTTAAGATAAGATTCAATTTGAAAATGTGTGGATGGAAATTAAAGAGAAATGAGATAGTGATAAAAAGTAAGTAAATAAACAAAAAGATAAAGTTTTTTTTTGATAATCAACAAAAAGATAAAGTTGACTAGATAGGACGTTGGAGGAAAAATAAAATAGAAAAAAAAATGAACTGGAAAAAGGGACTGGGCTTTTATTTTTTGAAGACAAAGGGATTTTTATTTTTTAATAATAAAAAGGGATTGGGATTGAGTTAATGAAGATGTTTATGGTAATGACCAACACGTTTGCTTTACAATTATTGTTCTTTTGCTGTTTGAAAATTCTAACCTTATAACGTGGGTCTGTTCCCTTTTCAATTATTAGTGGCAAATGCCAAATGGTGATATGGGGACTACAGGAGGAGGACTAGATAAAAAAAATGGCTACCAAATATAGTTTAATTTAAAAAAATGGGTACCATATATAAAGATAACTGGATAAGAGCCACTTTTAACTGTTTTTTTGCCATTTTGTTCCTCGCAAAATTGGATAGTGGAGGCATAATTATTGATTTAAGTGACCTTACAAGTCCCTCTCTTGATAAACTTATCGACAAGATGGCTGGAGCCTGAAAAACGTGGAACCAATTAGGGTCTGTTTGGTGAGTAATCCCAAACTCACATTTTCACATTTTATACATTATTATACACATTTTTATATTCTTTTTCACCCACACGTATTTCAAAAAACTACAAAAATTTCATCTCAAATTACTCTATCAAACACCTTCTTAAAATGCGTATTAGGATGAAAAGGAGCCTATCTTCTTTGCATATTACAACTCTGCTGCATGGTTTTCAAAATTTAGAAATTAATTGGAAACAAACAAAACTTTAGAAATCAAAAAACAAAACAAACAATGGATTGATACGTGAAATAGTGGTGGAAGTTTTTTTTTTTGACCCCTCAAGCGATGTGTGTAAGCATTATTTTTTTTTTTGGGAATATTTTATTTAGTTTTTTTTGTTGAAAGTACTATAAAAAAAAATAAAAACTAAAAAAAATAAAGTAGGACTCGCAATAAGAAAAAATGTGAAGAAAAAAAAAAAAACAAAGACATGCAAACAATAGTTTTTTGACCAAAAACAATACTAGGCCCTAGCTTTTAAAAAACAAAAAAAAAAACCAAAAATAGTATTCAGTCCCGTGAAGAATAAGGTAAAAATAAGGTTCTTTGATGTGGGTTGACAATGACATGCATCTTGCAGGTGCAACTTTATCTTCACAGCACTTTGAGTAAGGCTCAAGTACTTCTACCCAATTATAGGTAATCTCCAAAATTATATGAAAATTGAATATAAATTTCAAGCAAATTTGCATCGAATTAAGCCAACAAAAAAACAACAATCGAACAACATGTTATTTTGTTCTCATATTTGTTGAGATTGGAAAGTACATTGGTTTACTCTCCTTACATGACCGAGACAGTGCCTCATGTTTCGACGTATAAGACCCTTTTTATAGGCCAGCTTCTAGATGAAAAGTCTTACAACAACACACTTTAAGAATTTCGAAGCATAACAAACCCTGAAGTATAACAAACCCAAGAAACCTAATGGTCCGTTTGAATTAAGGAGGAGGAAAGAGGAGTAGAGTAGAATTTGCCCAAATTTTTATTTTTATTTTTATAGTCAATTCTACTTTACTTCCCTCCATTCTCCCCTTAATACAAACAGACCCTAAGAATATATTTGGATTGGAAGGAAGTGTGAAAAGAGGAGAACTGAAAAGAAGGCCATGTAACCAAAATTTATTTAATTAGAGCTCAAATAATTTTCTTTCATCTTTTGTATGTTATTTATATTTTTGAGAATGAAGTAAATTTGTTCTCTTTGGAATTATTGACTTGTTGCCAAGTAGTTATGTATTAACTTTCTATACTTAAATTTCCAAACAATGGTTTTAGAGTCGAACATAATTCAAATTCGTTTTTGCATGAGAAGCCTAAGAAATCCTGCACCATTACAGATTTTTCAATATATGAACTCCATTTACGTAAGGCTCCAAGCTCCAATACAAATAGTTGGACTTCAAGATTTAGGTTATATTAAAAATCGAAATTGAATGTAAGACTAATTAATCATAATGATACTAAATCATTATGTGAACAAGATTTCTTTTTTTCACTAGAGCTTTTTATTTGGGAAATTAGTAAGAATCACACCAGAGCAGTAGCTGGTATTTTTTCTAGCTGCTTTCTCTCTTTTTATTTTTTTTTATTTTTTTTTAAGGGAACCTTAAAGTTAAAGCTTACATTTTTCATATTTGAGAACAACTAGCTAGGCTGCTACTTTTTGGATTGAGATCCTCTCTTTTTTCTCACATCATTTTTCTTTTCACGTTTTCACTTTTTAATCTTTATTTTATCTTTATACTTAAAAAAAAAAAGTTTATTCAATGATTGAGATTGAGATTTGGCTTCTTTTTTTTTCAACTCTTAATCTCAACCATTGAATGGTATAGGCATCAATTGCAATACCCCCTATCTCAATTAGGGATTATTGCTGACCTGGTCAGTCTGTATTTTTATCTAACTTCTTGTTGTCGTTCTATTATTTTGGACTGATATCTAATGACGTCAGCATGATGATGTCAGCAAGCTGACGTTGTAGTCCGAACCTTTTTTGGCGTAAATGCATTTTTAGTCTCTACATTTTATCATTTTTTCATTTTAGTCCCTACCTTTTAATTTTACCACTTTTAGTCCCTAATCCAATTAACGCGTTCCATTTTGGTCATTTCCGTCAGTCAACCGACAAAAATAGCTGAGGTGGCAGTCGGAGGAATTAAAATATTATAAAAAATGTCATGTCACTCTGACACATCAGCATATAAATTTAAAAAATTAATTTATTAATTTTAACTAAATAATAAAAATAAAAACAGAATTAAAAACTAAAATTCACATTAATTAAGATTGGTCTTCATGTTTTTCAGATTGTTCCTCATTTTACAACATGTTCTTCATATTCTTCCTGAATCAAACCCAACAACCATAAACTCAAACCCATCACAAGAACACAAACCCAGCAACCCAAGAACTCAAACCCATATCACTAGGACATAAATGAAAACAAGAAGAAAAAGCTCTAATTCAACACCTTAGAGATCATCCAACCCAACACCATCAGATCTACCACAAATCAAGATCATCGAATTTTTCATGTTCTTCCCCAAATTCTAACGCAATCAACACCGAATTCTTAGCAAATCAAACCCATAAACCCAGTTAACAAATCAACCCAGATTAAACCTAGATCAAGAAACCAATCACAACAAACCCAGATCAACACAATCAAGCCGCCACCACAAACCCAGATCCCACCACCAATGACCGACACAATCAAGCCATCACCACCACCCCACCGATCAGTCAACAAACCCATGCCAAGACGGTGGCCGAGATCGGCGAGCTCCATTGTGGCTAAGACCGGGACGAAGGTCGAGACCGGCGAGCTCCATTGTGGTCGAGACCAAGACGGAGGCTAAGATTGAGACCAGGACGGAGGCTAGAGCCGAGACGGAGGTCAAGATCGAGTTCCATTCTCTCTAAACCACTGTCGGCCCCCTTCCTTTCCTAGAGTAAAAAAAATGAAAATCCCTAAAACCATTGATTCCCTTTGTTGGCACTGTATCTAGTCTAGTACCCACTTTGAACGGTAGAAGCAAATCTAAAAGGAGCAAATAAAAAATATGTTAGATATCAAAGTGGCATTGATTATTGTCTTCCCTGTAAAAAAATATATAAAAACATAAAATTAATAACTTTGTCAAAGGAGAAATTATTAAGTACGTACCCCTGTGAGAGGGTGGACTCTTGGACAGACCTCTCACAGTCTCAACTGTTTCATCTACCTCAGTACTCTCCCAAGATGCATGCAACTTTTTGGTTAAGTCTTTAAATAAAAATTTCTATACATATACTCTGTTTGAGCACACATTTTTAAAATTGAAATCGTATTTTTAACTCACAATTTTAGTCAAAAAAAATGGCTGTGTAACGGTGTATGTAACATGGTGTGTAACAAACAGTACCTTTTATCTTTTGAGTGATGTTTATTATGCACCTTCTAATCCACACAGTTTTGCATACAAACCTCAAATAACAGAACTTATAACTATTTGTAAAGTTATGCCTTTAAACTTTAAAATCGTGATTTCAAGTCATAAGTTTTGTCGTTTTGAGGTGTGTATGCAAATTTGTGTGAATTAGTGTTTGTTTGGTAGTGAAGTACTGTAGTTCAAGTATTGATGTTTAAAATGATGCGAAAACTATAGTTTAAAAAATGTTGTGAAAGTATGTGTTTAAAATATTCATAATGCAAAAAAATGTGTTTGATACCATTTTTCTAATAACATATTTTCAAATGTAAAAAAAAAAATTATGTTTTAGTATGTGTGTGTGTGTATATATATATATATATTTAAAATGGGTAAGGTGTGTAACTTTTGCTAACGATACAGCACTAATTTTAATTTGAGAGAGATACTCCCACTGTCCCACACATTCCCACAACCACACAGACAAAACCAAGCCTCTCTCTTCTTCCTCCTCTTCTCATCTCCTTCTTCCCCTCTTCCCATGGTCCCACACCCATTCTCACAGCCATAGACACAACCAAGAGAAAAGAGGAGAAAATATTTGGTTGCGCCTTCAGTGTATACAAAAAATTTAACTATCAATTGTTGAGACTTGAGACTTGAGATAAATATAAAATTTGACCAAAAGAAAGGGGTATCAAAGAATTAGGTGAAGTCAATTATAACATCCTAAAAAGAAAAAAAATATACAAATCATGGTAGTTACGAAACATGTAACAAATTATGAAAATTTGAGATTTCAATAAAAGAGAAAATAGGAAGAAAGGGTTAGATATATTGGTGGATTTTATTATTATTATCTGATTAAGTATTGTTTTGAAATAAGTAGATAGTGTGGGAGGGTGAGGGGAAAGTGGATGTGGGGTTGAATCCACAGTCTTATTATAATGCCATTTTTAGCAAATTTATGACCTATTTGGTAATGTTGTTCTAGTAACGTTGTTTGTATTTTTTGAAGATACGCGTGAGTGAAAAGTGTATAGAAATACATGTAATGTTGTTTAAACACTGAAAACTGTTGCTTAAAATAGCCTACCAAACAACCTTAATTGGCCACAAAGGGTAGCATTGTTATTCGTATCATTTCTTTTTTTTTTTTAAACATTTCAATAGTTGGAAGGGAGTGAATTTCGATATTAGATATTTTTATTGAAAATATCAATAAATGCCAATTGAGCTACAAGAGTCTTGGCATTTTTAATTTGAAAACAAAAACGTTATACAACATTTACAAAAATTGTATATTAAGGATTCAAAGGAACTAGATTAGTATTATTATTTCCGCAATACTAACCTTTTCTCATTGTGTGCATTGAACATGTCATTTCAAGACCATTTTCACCTACTATTATATGTGAGATTCATATCATACTATGTAAACCAATTTAAGCATGCAAAGTCTTGTCCCATGACTTATCCATATATATTTTTGGTATAATAAGGTCAAGTTCAAGTTTAATCATGACCATATCTATTGATTAGTGATTATATGGGTTAAATCATGATTACCTAAAATAGCTAGAGTAACGGGTGAATATAGGTAATTATCCACAAAAAAAAAAAAAACCTTAAAAACCTACCGTATTAGCTTACCCATTTCCCTCCTAAGATAGAGTTTTACTTACAGTGAATTTGATGCTGGTAAAAAGAAAAAATAGTTAGTTAAAGGAGGAAAAAGAAAAAGAAAAAGAAGCTTTTATCCTAAAATAGAGAAACAAATTTTAGGGAAGTGACTACCAAAAGTCTTAGCAAGTCAATACCAATAGTCTTAGCAAGTCAATACAATATAAGATTCCTTTCTTTTTGGTAAACCAGTACAAAAGATTGTTGGCTTTACAAATATTGTTGTTTTGCTATTTGAAAATAACCTTACAACGTGGGTCTTTTCTCTTTTGAATTAGGGAAATGTTAACAAGCACCGTGCGGTGCTTTTTAGCATTTCCTTTTTTGTGTTTTATTTAAAAAAAGGAAAAAAGGCTGTTCAAAAAATTGCCAAAAGAGATTGAAAAAAATTTACCAAAAACTAAAAAAATGTCTAAAGTTGAAAACGTTACACAAAAAATTACTCAAAATATGTTGTTATCGGACACCTTACGGTGCCCGTTAACACAACCCTTTTAATTATTAGTCGCAATTGGCAAATGCCAAATGGAGATGTGGGGAGTACGGGAGGACAAGACAAAACAAATGGGTACCAAATATAAAGATAACTAAATAAAAGTCACCTTTAACTGTTTTTCTGTCATTTTTTCCTGGGAAAATTGGATAGTGGAGGCAAAATTATTGATTTAAGTGACCTTGCAGGTCATCTGCACATTGCCAAATTATTTAAAAACTATCAGTGTAGATCACACGGTCCCCCTCTTGATAAACATATTGATAAGATGGCAGGAGCATGAAAAATGTGGAACCAATTAGATTGCCTAGGATGAAAATGTGGATCCAATTTGCAGATTACAACTCTGCCACATGGTTTTGAAAACTTGAGAAATTAATTGGAAATGTAAATAACAACAAACAAAATAAACAATTGGGTTAATATGTGAAATAGAGCTGGGAGATTTTTTTTTCTTTTCCATTTGACGCCCCAAGCAATATGTATAAATATTTTATGTTTGAGAATAACTTATTTGATTTTTTTGTTGAAAGTATTATAAAAAAAGTTAAAATCTAAATAAAATAAGTTGATTATTTATTTTTATTTTTTTGCTAAAAGTACTTAGCAAAAATAATTGTGAGAAAAAACATAGAGTGAGGCAAAAAAAGAAGAAGAGTTTTTTGACTAAAAATAGTAACTAGCCCTAGCTTTTTGAAAAAAAAAAGTATTTAGTCGTATATAAAATAAAGTACAAATAAGCTTCTAATAATAATAATTTTAAGGAAAAACCACCTGAATATCGGAACCCAAACAAAAAAAAAATGTTAAGAGCAGAAAAGACAAAAAAAAATTGTCAAAAAAAAATTCTGAATAGTATTGCAAAACTGAAAAAATTGACATGAATAACAAAAAGAGACAAAATTTGTGTCAGAAAATGAAAAAAAATTCTGTGGTTAACGGGCACCGCATAGTACCCGTTAACACAGCCCTTAAATAATATCAGTACTTTTAGCTAACTTCTGGCTGTCTTTCTATTGCTTTGGACTGATCTAAGGATGTCTATAATTTGAATGATGTCAGCATGATGATGTCAGCTTGCTGACATTGCAGTCCGACAACCACGTGGAAATGTTTCTTCTATCAGCATGGTCCAAAATCCAGACTCGGGGCTTAAATGCTTTCAAGAAAAAACACTCAGGGGTTTATCATTAATTTTCTGGGCCAGAAACGTGCAGAATAAAACAGGGAAAACTTTTTATTTTTTATTTTTATAGATGAACTGAAAATATAACAGGGAAAACTAAAAAAAAGAAAAGAAAAGAAAGTTTCATGTACCTAGGCAGGCTATATCCCATTTTAATGGTATCCTTTAATACGTTTAGTTAGAGAATAATACGATACTAAAAAGTCAAAGAGTCTTGGCTTTTAGGATATTTGTTCCATTTATGAAAGTTTTTATATTAATTTTATGAAAAATATTAAAAATAGTTAAAAAATTAATTATATTTTGTACGGTTTTAGACCCTTTAAAACACAACCAGATTAACCTAGTTATTTAGCCAAGTGATTAATTTAGTCAAATTAAACAAATCTAGGTTAACACAAATATATCATATCATTGTAAAGTGCGGAAAATAAAGAACACAACGATATAATAACTCAAGAAAACCAAACCGGTAAAAAACTTGGGGATGATTTAACCTAACTATCCTCAAGGTAAAATAAATCTACTATGAAAGAATTGAAATTTACATAATAGCGACTTAGACCATTAACATCTTATTGCTACCTTAAGTAGGAAACTTATTACCACGATCACATGACAGCTTCGAGTCCACGGATTACTTCTTTCTTGAATTCACAACAAGTACAAGCACTCCCGTTTGTGTATCTTTAAGCTCTAAATGTAGCAACTGAATGATCATCAAGTTCTTGACATAATCTTGATTCTTGATAACCCTAAATTTATGTGAAAGCAAACACCTCTAGATCTCACAAGAGATTCACATATACAACAACAACAATAAAAAGATTCTAGAGAGCTTTGGGTACAAAAGCTTAGATCTATAAAAGAGGCACACTCTTCTCTCTCTCTAAAAAACCGTTTAAAAACGTGCTTAGGGTTTCCTTTATATAGTAGAAGAAGTAGATATGAAACCCTAATCCTTAATGGGCTTGAACTGCTATTTGGGTTGACTTAAAATTCTGCAAAAAATTCTTGAACCACAATTCTCGATCGATCGAGTCTATTGTTCAATTGATCAAGTCTTGTAGAAATAGAACAGTAATTTCCTGCAATTACTCGATTTCAAACTTACATTAAACCAAATTTTGAGCAAGTTTAAACCTAGACTAAATGTTTTGATCATGGTTTGCCAACATAATACATATTGAAATTCTAATACATTAGTCCCTAAGGTCTTGAAACCTAACATATATATCTTTAGATCATTTGTTAACTTTTTTCAAAGGAAAAATGTTTGGTTAATAGGTACTCTTAGCCTTCGTTTGGGAGGAGAAAATAAAATAATTTGGAAATAAATGAAAATAATAATTTTAGAATATTCTCTTATTCCCTTGTTTGTGAGTTTTAATGAAGGAAATGAATAAGGGAATTTAAATGAGAGGGAATGGAATGAGTAGAAGGGAACACTCATTGAAAGGAATTGGGAGAAATATAATTAGATTTAATAAATTTTTTTACTAAACTTTCTAAATATCTCTATATATTCAACTCTTCATTTTAAAACATGGGGCTAATAATAATATTGTTATAAAATGATTCTATTCATTTCCTCTATGTTACTCCCAAATAAGGTTACTTATATATCCATTTTCATTCATCTATTTTAAAACATCCTAACAGTGTTATTTAATTACATTCCATTCTTTGCTCTTACTTAATTAAATACATTCCATTTCTTTATGATTATTCAATTCAATTCTATTTCATTTCCTTATGAACTCCTAAACGAAGCCTTAAGGTATTTGTTAATGGACAATTAGGAAAGTTTTGATATCACTTCAAAAGAAATATAAAAAATCATAAAAAAAAACAATTATTTTTTTCTTTTCTCATAATTTTTTTTAAAAGTATTTCCTAAATTAATGTTCTTAGGGTATTGATTAACTTTCCCAAAGTGAAAATACAAGATTGGGAGAAGTAATGAAACTATGGACCATTAATATGTCATTCACTATCATAATTCTTTGCATTAAAAACAGAATGAAGATGTCATTTTATTTATTGGGGTAAGAGGAAACCCATTTGTGGTTTGGCTCGAATTTACATTGCCTACTTGTCATTTGAATAATGTCACTTTATCTACCTGAGGTTCACTCTGTTAAGGCTCCGTAACCCACTTTTGTAAAAAACATGGATAAATATGTATTTTTGCTCACCTTTTATGTCTCTCACCTCCTAAAACATAGAAAAACTAAAAAAAAAAAAGAGAAAAGAAGATCTAAAAGATAGGTTTGTAAAATTTAGGAACAAACATAATATTATTTTGGTAAAAATTAAAAATATTTGAGTATTGAGTAATATTGTTGGGTTAGAGTACTTTCATTACTAACCACTCTTGTTTAGCTGATCCACCTCTTACTTTTAATATATCTCTTTCTCCCTCATAGAAACATTAGACATTAGTTCCTTCTCTTACTTTTCAATTTTCATATCTCTTTCTCTCTCTCTCTCTATCTCTTTTAATATATCACCTTGTAATTTCTTGATTTCTTTTTGTTCTTGAATCTCAAAGAAACTAGCTCGCCATCATTATGGAAGGCGACAATGGAACTGGAGGCTGCTATTTCGAAGGGGCTAGGAATATAGATATCATATAAGAGCCTCAGAGTTATTAATTTTTGTGAAATTATGGGCATATAAAAGAATGACTAAAATGTAAAAACATCCCCTAGGTTTGGGTCATTTGCAAAAACACCTCTTATGGTTTCAATTATTTCTCATAATTTCATGAGGTTTCTATATCCACAAAATTGACCCTTATAACTAACTTTTGTTAGCTCATATGGACAAAAAAAAAAAAAAAAATTATGCAACCATTATGTGACCACATTAAGAAGATTCACAAACTAATTTGTGCTACTAGTGATGTGATAGTCACATGATTTTTTTAATCCATAAAAGCTAATAAAAGTTTGTCATAAGGGTCAATTTGGTAGATATAGAAGCCTTAGAGAGTTAGAAGAATTGAATTCTTAGGAGGTGTTTTTGCAACAGATGCAAACCCTAGGGGTGTTTTTGTATTTTGGCCTACAAGAATTTGTGAGTTTATAAAAGGCGAAAATGCATTTTTTAGTCCCTACATTTTGACGTTTTTTCATTTTAGTCTCTACATTTTAATTTTACTACTTTTAGTCTCTAAACCAATGAGCGCGTATTATTTTCGTCCTTTCTGTCAGTCAACTGACGGAAATAGATGAGGTGGCAGCCGGAGGCATTAAAATAATATTCAAAATGCCACATCAGCATCTAATTTTTCTTTTTAAAAATAATTTTTCAATTTTAATTAAATAAAAAAAGAAAAAACAGAATTAAGAACAATAAGAACACAAAAACAAACCCAGAACCAACCACAAACCAAACACAAACTCAAATTTAAAAACACAAAAACAAACAACAATGAAGTATTTGCTCGCTGTTATGGCGAACTGGCAATTTCGCCTGCAAAACAGAAGTGAGATCAACTTTTGAAAATGGGGTAAGCTTGTTGTTGTATAGGGCTTTCTTCACCGTGTTGTTTAGGATGGGTCAGGCGTTGGCGACGAGCTTGAAGGCTTGATCTGCGAGAGGGAACTTGTTCTTGTCTGGGTGGGGGAGTAGTCGTGGTGGTTGTTCATGCGCTTCTTGGCAACCAAGAGGACGTCAGTGACGACCAAGATCTGATTTGAGCGGTCCAAGAGCGGCTCGGTTTCTTGGGCTAAGATCCCGAAGTCGCGTGAATCGGTGAGATCTCGGGTTTGGAGGAGCTTCTCGGAGATTCTGAGTAAGCGTTCAGCTTTGGCTCTGTTTGGGTCTTCCATGTTTGTTTTGTTTTCTTCTTTTGATGGTGGTTTTTTTTTGGGTGTTTGTGATTGGTTTTTGGTTTGTAAATGTGGAAAGTTGGTGTTGGTTTTATATGATTTTTTTGGGTTTGTGCTCTTGTGTATTCTGCCAGATTTTGAATTCCTTCATTTTTGTTTGTTTTTGTGTTCTTTGTGTTTTTAAATTTGAGTTTGTGTTTGGTTCTTGGGTGGTTCTGGGTTTGTTTTTGTGTTCTTATTGTTTTTAATTTTGTTTTTTCTTTTTTTATATAATTAAAATTGATTTTTTAAAAAAAAATTAGATGCTGATGTGGCATTTTTAAATATTATTTTAATGCCTCCAGCTGCCGCCTCCAGCTGCTACCTCAGCTATTTCCGTCGGTTGACTGACGGAAAGGACAAAAATAACACGCGTTAATTGGTTTAGAGACTAAAAGTGGTAAAATTAGAATGTAGGAACTAAAATGAAAAAAGTAAAAATGTAGGGACTAAAAGTGAGCCTTTATAAAAAGAAAAAAAGAAAAAAGAAAAAAATGGTGCATAAAAGAAAAATATTTTTAAAATCCAATGTTGCTTCTTCTTTTTTTGCCATCATCTAAGTGCTAATGTGGCCACTAAAACTTGGACATGTTTAGTCTTTTCATATTACACATGCTAACAGTGCAAACACATTTTCGGTAGTTAGTTGACGGTAGGGAGTTTAGGGACTAACTTGACAACAAGTTAAAAATAGTAGGGACAAAATTGATTGTCTGAAAAAAAAACCGATTGCTATATAAACATTTATTATAAGTGAATTGACGATAAGGACTAACTTGACAGTAAGTTAAAAATAATAAGGACCAAATTAACTGTCAGAAAAAATTGAGCACTAAGTTGAAAGTAACCCCAAAATATAAGAACCAAAATAGTAATTTTGCCTAAGTTAAAATGTTAACAAAAAAATAGCTAATCCAAATTCTAAATGCACTATTCCTATTTGCAAATGCCTTATGCTTTTGGAAATTTTTGGAAATTGTTGAAAAAGGTTTTGTTTAGTTTTTGTCTCAACTTTTTTGCCAATAATTACTTTTTGTTTAATTTGAATATACACTAAAATTACTTTTTCACCCTACCGCTAACAACTCATAACAATTTGCTAGGTACAATTTGTTGTGAAAATATTATGAAAATATTGTGGACAACATTTCTCTTTTTCTATTATACTGAGGTGCTCTTACTCTCATGTGTACTATCCTTAAGTCATCTTCTTATGTCACTTTCTTACTTCATCAACAACTAAACAGTCCAAACCTGCACTCATCTTCTTAAGTCATTCTCTTACCTCTACGATTCATTGTATAATCTATTTTCTATCCAACTAATCTCAGTTACAACACTGTTTCCATACAATGTCCCCACAAATGTGTTTTTTTTTTTTTTTTTGGGTTATAAATTGTTGGTCTTACATGTCTCAGACATCAATTAAGGTTTACTCTGAAATGGGCTTGCTCAAGCTTCCATTGCTGGTTTTACTTTTCTCGGTTTTTTCTCTTTTGAGTTTCACAGCACTCTGTGATGACTCAGAGCTCACTGTGAAGTTCTTGAAGACTCCCTATGCATTCTCAAATCTTAACTCAACCGTATTCGTCTTTGAAGTTCTTGTGGGTGGGAGTAGCGCTTGCACCAACTGTAACGTCACTTGCAAGGTACGTTACGCTCTAGCAATGCTTTGAGCAAGTTTCACTTGCCTTTTGTTTCGGGTGCTCTGTTCTCTCTCTTTCTCTCTCATGAGTTTATATGTTTCATGGTTCTTAAGTTAATGTAAGGGAGTTGGTTGATTTAAAGAAGTAATTAGCACGTCTTTCCATTCTGTCAGGATGTGATGAGCTTGAAATTTCTATTAGATTTTAGAATAATCAAGAAAACTATTTGGAATTCTGTTTATTCATATGTACATACTTTTGTATTTTTCTATAGTTGATAAGATTATTATAATGAATAATTAGTTATATTCTTCCTGGCGCCAAGCTAAATTATTGGAATTTTGTTTGTTTGTTGCTTTGTGTGTGTGTTTTGCTTTCCAACTCAATGGTAATTGGGAAGTGAAGAAGCTGCATCATGGTTGGATTTATTGTGAAAACTTTGGTTTTTCTACCACTTACCACGTTAAAAAACTTGTTGGTGCAGCTGGATGATGGCCTTGGCCGCATTATTGCTTCTGAATGTGAAAATGGGACGGTTTTGTGTGAAGGCTTGCAGGATGGAAATCATAAATTTGAGGTTTGCCCCAACGGGTCTCAAGGAGTTGGCTGCGGTAGCTATAACTGGACTGTTGGTTAAGAACCTTCCTCTTATTCTTTTTCTAATTGTTATTATATTTTCTTCAATTACCACTCTAACTTAAAATAAGACTTCTTGCTTGAAAGTCTTCAACAGTTATGTCTATCAGGAAATGTTTCTCCTCCCATGAGCTTATATTGTAACAAAACCCAATTTCTAATGTAACAAAACCCATCTACTCAATTTTCAATTTTGTATAAAGCACACAAATTTTACCTTAGTATTCTTATTCTTGAAGACTTAAAACACACCCTGTTTACATTGAAGGTTAGTTTGACACTTTATCAAGCCTGCTAAAACCAAACCAATTCTATGATGTTAACAATGCAGTTTAGATTTTCTGGCAATCGTGTTGACACATATTTTTTCTGTACAATTAGCTGATTAATATTATACCTTAATTTTGTAGATACAGTCCCGCCAACTGCAAATATCACCGCCTCAACTAATTTCACAAATGCTCTGAATGTTTCTATAAATATATCTTTCAGTGAACCCTGTACTGGTGGAGGAAGTTCTGTATGCTCGTCTACGAATGACTGCAATGTGAGTAGGTGGCTAACAAACACATAAAAAAGACTTTAAATTGATTTATGTTCTCTCTTTGATTCTTGCATTATTATTGTGTTTCAGAATTGTGGTTTTTGGGTTGATTTGTTCTCAACCTTTCTATTTATTGAAGAATGGCTTTGATTGATTTGAGAAAGATAAAATGGAGTTCTCTCTAGTGTAATGGAGTCCACATACAACATGCAATAATGGTGGATTACCTCCCTAGTCAAGGATTTATGATCAGATCTTTTCCATAAGGATATTTTATAATAACACTGCTTGAAACACTTTTCAATATATGATATAATCATCTTTTTAAAATGTTTGAATCACTGACAAATGTCTTGAAATTCTTCACATGGAACTGTCCACCATGTTAATTGTGTAGATGTGTAAATTGAATTCCATAATCTAGGTTCTCTGACTAGTTATGCTGTCTAGACTAAATAATAAATCGAATTTTTTAACATTTTCATCACTTTTGGAAAACTCTTTACAGCTTTTGGTCTACGGTGATGGCAACGTTATACCAACCTCGCTCAAAATTCTACAGCCAAACCTCCAATATTCTGTCCTTGTGAATTTATCATCCACTGCTCAGTCTGGGCGAGTGATTTTGGTAATGGATAAGAATTTTTGTACTGACAGTGCAGGGAACAAATTTGAAAGAAACAAGAATTCTAATTTCACTCTGCGTTTCGGTGAGTAGTTTTTATTTCAGGAAGAGTTATAAGTGACATGTCCTTTCATATCTATTCTTGTTTTTATCTAATTGATGCCTTGAACTTACTTATTGGCAATTTTTATCATAATAAAATGAATAATCTGGACTGTTTATGTAGCTGACCTTGTCTAATTTGATTGATTGATTGATTGATTGTTGTTGTTGTTGCTGCTGCTGCTGCTGCTGATGTCAATGTGTTCTTTACATGCTCTGTTCATTAATTCTACAGATAGACGAAGTATGGTTGTCAACTTAACTACTCATGTTCCCGAAAGGCAACTTGACTTTAATGGTGAAACTAGACTGGTGCGAGCAACTAATAATTGTGTTAAACTAAGGATCTGTATAACCTTTCCAGTGCCAGTTCTCAACTCATCTGCGGAAATTTTAAATTCTCTCGAACCGAAAATTTTATATTCTCTCCCAATGAGTAAGGGCAAGCTTCTTCCTCTGAATGTCAGTAAAGATGATCCTGGGCATCGCAGATTTGAATTTATGGTCAGATGGTTCTCACAAACTTATTTTATTTTTTCAGCAATGAGAATAGAAGTTAATTTATAGGTTAGGAGCCTGTTTAGTTGTCCTATGAATTTGGAATGGCTCATTTATTTATTTATTTTTATAATATGTAATGCACATCATCATCTTGAATGGGGTCACTTGGAAACATTGGAGCCATTAATTGTATTGGGAAAGTTAAATTGTTTTCAAAAATTTTACATGGTTGCACATCTTGAACTTTCCCCTAATATAAAATGCAAAAGGGTATTGATTATCACACAATCATTATTGTACATCATATATACACACTACAAGCTTCATGTTTGAAATGTGGACATCCGTAAAAAATATGAATATTGCATGTGAAATTGTGGACGTAGTGTGTACAAAGTGTACATTATGCGTGTGTGAGAGAACATTTATAGTTATTTATATCTCTAGGACCTATTTTTCTCACACCTTTTCTTGCTTATTAATTTTCACTCTCTACTTTCAGGTTGATGGATGTATATCTGGCATGGCTATAGTCACAATAGGAATTGATGAAAACTCTATTATAAGCAAACATGGGACTCCGGTTTCCAAAGTTGATAATATTACTTTCCTATTTGGTACGGTTGACAATAGTTTACAAGCGTTACAAGGAGAAAATAAATCATTTGTTTGTGGAAAGCTTTAGGTGTATAAAAAAAAAAAAAGATTATATGCAATCAGTAAAGCTTTATATTTAAATGTATATTTGTTGGGTGTTTCCTCCTGATAGATATAATTGTGACCTTCAGATTCTTTGAGGCCTGCTCCAATGTTGATTACACCACCTTCAGATTCTCTGATGCCTGATATAAGGTTAAGTATACCCCCTTCAGATTCTCTAGGGCCTGATGTAAATTTGACAACTCTACTCCACATGAGGACAAGAGAACACAACATCTCTATGTGGGTAGAATTCATGGAGCCTGTATTTGACTTCAACGGTTCTGAAATATTAATCAAAGGAGGGGAATTAGTGAGGCAAGTCATTTCTGGTTACCTTTGTGTCTATGTATATGAACCAGTACATGAACACATACATCACATACATAATGAACCCACACACAAATGAGAAACCATGATGATGACCTTTTTACGTACCATTTGGGTTCTTGATGGAAATGCTATTTCAGTCAGTATGGCATATTTACTATTGACATATTTTCATTTTTGTTCCTTTCCAATGATAGTCATTACCATTTTCAGCTTTGTACCAGAAAGTGAAAGAAGAAAATATGCTGTAGTGATAAGAGCATTCGATGACCATGATATTGTATCTGTCAATGTTCCCGAAAATGTAGCTCACGATGCTGCGGGAAACAAAAATCTAGCTTCCGAAACTCTACTAGTAAGGCCATGTAAGGGTTCTCACTCTTATTTCTTGTTGTCAGCTCGTAGTCCAACAACTAAGCCCTAGATGACACTTTTGAGCTCTTTAATTTTCTTATTTATTTACTGATGTAAGGTTAAAAAAATATATACAGATTCTGTGCCCATAATATCTATTGTAATTTCTACGCTTGCAACTGCTTCATTTGTGGCGACATCTATTGCTGCTGGGCTGCTTACAGCTTCAACTGCAAGCCTTTCCTCTATTGGGACATTTTCTCCACCATTTTCTTCTGTTTCTGATCCTGCGAGTAATCTTTTTGTATGATATCTAACTCATTTGAACTGTTATATCATTAATTGATTATTTAGTTATACCATGATTATATGTAGCCTTTTGACAATCAAGGAAAATAATTAGGAACAAATTGACCCTTTTCCTCCTCCCATAAAAATAATTCTCCTTGATATTTTATACATAAAATCAATCAATCAATATATATATAAGCAGAGTCCTCACCTGAAAAAGCACGAAGTTTTGCCAAGTGACGCATTTTATGCAAAGAGAATTGAAATATTCAAGTGCCACATCAAAGACACGAACAAATTAAATATTGACTTTTTGTTTCATTTAGTTCAATGTTTCAAAACTTTTCTAATTAACAAATAAATATTCTTTGTATCCTTTAGTTCAATGTTTCAAGACTTTTTGTTCCTCACACATACACACAATACTCTTTGCATTTTAATTCACCATGTTCACCTCTTGCACTTTTACCCCTTTATATATCTACCCATGGCTCTTCATGCCATCCCATGTCAAATACACACAAACCTTACTAGTTTAATACATAATTGAGCTCTCTAAATATTTTCATTGTTTTGAGACTTTTGACCATGTTATTCTAATATTGGCAATTTGGATTAAAGATGAGAGAGAGAGAGAGGGAGAGAGAGAGAGAGAGAGAGAGGAACAAATAACAATAGGCCCTCATGAAAGCATCATTCTTGTAGACTTTATCAAACCTTATACATGGTTTTTGGCGGGTAGATTAGTGTAACATACTATCATTTAAGTTTCCTATAAAAAATAACTTATCAAACCTTATGAACTGCATCATTCTTGTAGAACTAACTAGCATTTTTCCTTTTGTCTTTCATACAGAGAATGGCAGGCCATATTCAAGTTTTTGCATTATCTAGATGGTTGGGAGTGCCACTACCAGTGGAGTATTATGAATTTTCAAGGGGTATGCAATGGAGCATTCCCTACTTCAGGCTTCCCTGGGAAACTGGGCGCACTCACTCAAGTGATCTTGCCGACTCACATCCCTTCAGGTCTAAAATTCATGATTCAGGATTTTTCCCGGGTGTGCATCATAATGCTAAGGCTATTCCCAAATCCATGCAGTTGAAGGCAGATGATTATATAAAACTCCTTAAGGTCTAAAACTTTTACTTTTTTTGTGATTTTCTTTTGACTTGTTTAATCATACAATGAATAAAATTTGTGATAGAATGCATTGTACACCTGCAGAATAGTGGACCGGACCCTGTTTCAGACGGGTAAGTTATGAGGCCTCTTATTTCTATCTATTACATGCACTTGCATATGGATTTTAGAGACATGGTAAAAAAGGGAAATATTCTATTCAGATTTTTTTTTTTGATAAAAAAAATTCAATATAAATCCGAAAAACTATGAAAGCCATAAAGGAATATTTTGTCAATTTTAAAAGAACTGTTGAATGGAAATTAAATAATTTTGGAAATGGAGCATTTGTTATGCTAGTTATTTAGATGTAGAATTTTGTGTAGGTTCAATGAAAAATTAAAACTATTCACGCTTTAAATTATTTCAAATTATTGATCAAACCAAAAGGACAAACTTGATACTTAGTTCCCTATTATTCATTTATTTTTAATTTGAGAATTCATCATTTGGATTTTGACGTGCCACAAACATAATCATTTATTTTTTAGTGTAATATCTTACTAGATTTTGTCTCGTGTAGGTGGGAGGATTTTAGTAGAACCATGTTCTGGTTAGCCATAATTGGTGGCAGTTTAATACTGCTGCATGCTTTACTCCTTGCCATCCTAAAATTCAGGAAGCAAAGGCAGAGGGGTTATGGAGTACTCGCATTCCCAAGATTTGAAATATTCCTTGTTAATCTTGCAGTGCCTAGTATTTGTGAGGCCTCTGCTGCTCTAATTAGAGGTAACTTGAAAGCTTGTTTCCTTCCCCAACATATGAATCCTTAAATATACATTTATCATGCAAAATTTGAGTTTCAAAAGATAATTATGCTGCTGGCTTTTGTTTTACTGATTGCAAACCCCATATTAGCTTCTTTAAACTCATTACTTATATTGAATTCATTAATCAAGGAATTGCCTATTTCTCATTATGATATGCCATAGAATGAGCTATGTTTTTTTTTACTTTCTTATCGAGTAATTTTTTCTACAGTACTTTCCAAATATGTGATGGAATTGTGGCCATGTTCCTGTCTTTTTCAGATAAGTCTTATGGACTTAATAATTATCATATTGGATGGCACCAGAATTGGTCTAGAGTCCCATCTTCTCGCATATTTAAGAATTGCAATATAGCTGATGTTTCACACTGTTTGGACATTAACTTAAATCACTTCTCCGTGCATGACAACATTCATAGGCATAGTTATCTGACTGCATCATATCAGAGTTATGCAAATGTGTATCTAGAACCAAATTCACATTTTTTGCACATTTACATGCTCTATATCATTGGTTTAATGCTAAAAACTTCAAGTACTACATAACTACATGGCTTAATCTTTTCTCACTTTTGTGAATTAAGGAGGAACGACATCAGGGATTGTAGTTGGCACTCTGATTCTGGTTGCTGTGTCTTTTCTACTGCTAGACTTGCTCTGGTTCCTCTCTACCGGTATTACATTTGCAAAGCGAGTTCTATACAAAGAAGATAATCAAGTGATTCAAGTAGGACGGGGAAATCCCAGAATAGCCCAAGTAACTTTGGGTCCTGGTAATGAAGGCCGATGGACATTGAACAGGAAACAGAACTCTGATTGCCTAACCATTTTAGTGCCTCTATTTGAAGATCTAAGAGGCCCCATTCTCTCTATCACTGCCCCTGATGACGAAGCTGGAGAGGGTTCTGGCGGCACTGACTTGGCTCCACCGAGTTCAGCACAAAGTATGTCCCGTTCAACTAGGCCGAGTCATATTCCCCCAACAAGATCAAGTACCGTAGCAACTCCGGCAGTCCCATTGATGTCCAGCACAAGTGCTCATACACATGGTGCTTATCAGATCATTGCCCCTGATGACAAAACTGAAGAGGTAGAGGTTTCTAGGGGTAGTGTTCCTACACATGCAGAAGCATCTTCTATCCAAAATCTGTTTATGCAACTCAGAATATACTACACATTGATTGAGTCCGTGAGACGCGTTTTGCTAGGGGCTATGGGAGGTGCCTATAAGAATACTTGGTCTTCTACGATTCCCGTTATAATCTTGTTATGCATCACTTCTTTGCAACTCTTCTTCCTTGTTCTCGAGAAGCCATTTATTAAGAGACGAGTTCAATTGGTTGAGACAATCTCAGTTGCCAGTGAAGTATGTTTGTTTGCTCTCTCTTTGGTTCTCGTGGACAAGAAATTGTCACCCAAGCAAGAGACTATAGTTGGAGTGTCCATGCTTGTAATTTTCTTGATGGGATTTTTACCACAGATTGTGAATGAATTGTATGCTTTGCGAAGACAAATAAAGCACCTAGACACAGCTGAAAAACGTTTTAGAACCGGTTTGAGGATAGCTTCATTTGGAATTCTTCTGTTTTTCATCTCACAGGATTCTTTGGAAAAGACAGATTGTTTTGGGGATAATGAGCCTAATGACATTGGTGGCCAAGGGGGTGAAGAGTCAACTAATGACACTGGTGGCCAAGGGGGTGAAAAGTCGACAAATGACACTGGTGGCCAAGGGGATGAAGATACAAATGCAACTAAAAGGAACAGGAACTCTGGGAGAAGGAACAAGAACCCTAAGAACAGGAACAGGAACTCAGAAACTACTGTGAATGGTTAAACAAACTGGTAAAGGCTGTTACAAATTGTTTGGGGATTGCTTGAGATAATTTGAAGATGGCAGCCATCAATGTGACCCATTAGAATTGTTATTTGATTTATTAGGTGTTATCTTAGTTGCTTAATTAGCTGTTATTTGATAAGCATGCGTGTAAGGCTTCTGTAAAAGCCAATGAACATCATATTGGATTATCAGAATGTTTGTGAGAAAAATCAAAATTATATATGCTTGTTAGGAGTTTTTGGTAACCCCTCAACGCATAACCATAAAATTTCTTTGGCATTTAATTTTCATATTTCTCTCTTTTTCTCACCATATCCAGATCCCCACGTGGGAAAAAAAAGGTGCAGCTTGCGGCCAAGGTGGTCATAACCGAAGAGAGAGGAGAGAGAATGTTTCAATAGTCTATATATATCTAAAAGTTTAAACTTAACATTTATTGTTGCTATGCTCCTAGTGAGCCACCTCATCCATTACATCATCAGTCTTTTTCATATTTATTTTTTTTATAATATTAACTATATAGATATATTGACTTTACAAATTCATTTTTGGCGATTTTAACTTTACATGTTCATCTATTTTAATTTTGATGTTATAACTATATAATAAATCAATGGAAAATGAAAACAAAAGTGTTGTCTACATATATTCCTCTTGGGCAGTTTTAAATTTATGGGAAAATTACACTTTACCTACTTGTGCTTTGATAGAAAAACACTTTGCCTACCAGTAGTTTAAAAATTGACACTTTATCCACCCGAGGATAGCTCCATTTGTATCCCATTACCCACCTCTGTTAAAAAAAAGAATAAATTTATATTTTTGTTACCCTTTTATGTCTTGCTTCTCTCAAAACATAAAAAACTAAAAAATCAAGAGAAAAAAATATCTAAAAGCTAGGTTTTGAAAAAAATTAAAACCTAACTTTTACATCTATCTATATATAAACATGGTGTTTTTCCCTCTCTGCGCATGAACCCAGTTATCAACCTTTATTTATTCTAATAAACCTTACTAAGAGAGAGAGTGAGAGACATCCAAAGTGTGGGGTGGTGGAGGAGGTGGTGGTGCAGTTTTTGCTGATCTCTAGGCCTTGGATTTTCTTTGGTTTTCATTTCTTTATTGTTGTTTTGTTTGTTTACGTTTGTGTTTGTGGTGTTCTGCTTTGCCTAGTGTAGTAGAAAAATTGAGTACTACTACTCTTTGAGCTTAAGTTCAAAGCAAGTCAGAGAGAGAGAGAGAGAGAGAGAGAGAGAGAGAGAGAGAGAGAGAGAGAGAGAGAGAGAGAGAGAGAGAGAGAGAGAGAGAGAGAGAGAGAGGTTGCAAAACCTAATGATGCAAACCCAAGAAAAAATGTTTAGAATTTGAGGCAAACGTCGTTGATGCTTAGCACGAGGCAATCCTTCTTCTTCTACAACCCCTCCTCGTCAATTCTAACCAACCACTTCTGGGAAAAGCTGCTTAATCATTCTCTCCAACAATTCAAGCTTTGAGCCACCCCATCCTCTAGAGAAAAATAGTGGGCTTATCTTAAATGCACCATAAACATGGTCCAACACATTATGGAGCGTTCGAAAATTAACAATGACCATTCAGAGAGAACTCCACAAACTCAATCACCAAAAATACATCAAAATGTATTTTTGGCGATGAATATTAGCAAGGAAATATTTTTCCTCACCCAAAAGTAATATATGGTGATGAAATATGAATTCGTCACCAATTATAAGAAATTAATAACACTTTGGCGACGAAAAATTAAATTTTGTCGCCAAGTATGTACTGAAATAAGGGCGCTAGAGGGAAAAAGTTGGCGCAAAACTTATATAATCTATGGCAATGAAATATTTCATCGCTAAAACGTTAACATTGTCTTACATTGAACAAAAAGAAACCACTTAAATCATGGAACAATATTGGTGACGAAACAAATTTTGTTGCTAAAAGTGTAACCAATAGTGATGAAACCGATTTCGTTGCTAAAAGAATTGCTTAAAACCCTCTTTTAGAAGCCCGTTTGGTCACTCTCATTTTTCAGAAACGTACACTTTCACTCTTTCTCCCCCTTCGCGCTCTCTCTTGCCGTTCACTCTCTCTTCCCCATACGCCGCTGCCAAGCCATCGGCTCACCTCAACTCTCTCGCCGTTCAACTCTCTTGGCCACAAGCTGCTGTCGAGCCACATCACCGTCTCCCTCATCATCGGCTCACCTCACCTCGCCACTGTTGCTCCAGCTCTCCCCATCATCATCGGCTAACCCCTTAGATTTGCCGCTCCTCTTTCTACCGACTATTCCTTTGTTTTACTCCATGAAAATAGGTTTGGGTTCCTGGTTTAATCTCTCTATTCCTTTGTTGTTCTAGCTGATTGGATACATTTTTGTTTAATAATTGATTTTTTTAACTTTTTTGTTTCAGCTTAAAAACTTATGGAGTGTCACCAAGGCCACTGCCCTTCTTGTTGCTTGTAAAGCCTTTGCCCCCCTCTGTTGCTAACTGTGGATGTAAATCACTTTTACATCTTTCTTCTTTTTCTTGTTTTGAATGGAATTCATTTTTGGGAAAGAAGTATTTTTTTTCCTTAGATTTTGACATTTTTTTCTTGGAAAATTAGTATCTAATTTTTGTGAGGGGTTTTGTTGTTTTGCAGTGTCTTGGACTTTGGTATGTTTTGAATCTTGTTACTATGCTCTAGATTTGTTTTTTCTTTCTAAATGTAAGTATATATATATATATATATATATATATATATATATATATATATATATAGTTTTTTTTTTCTTCAGTTGATACTTGTTGCATTCTGGATTCGGTATATGATCTATTGAAAATTAATATAGAAGAAGAAAAAAATATAGACACATGTAGCCATAAGAGCATAGATAAAAGAATTTGGGTATAAGTGAACAAGAGCTCAGTTCAACTTTTTGGTTCAATGCTGTTATTGCTCTCTAATTATTAATTTAAGCCTTGCAGGCACATTTGCTTCACCTAATAATTTTGCAAAGAGGTTTTGAGGCTTTTATCACTCTTTATCTCCTTCTTCTGTTGTTGCTTTCCTTGGAAAATGGTGTGGCAATCAAAGGTTCCTCCTAGAGTAGCGTTACTTTCTTGGACTGTTGCCTTAGGTAAGATACGGATAATCTTTGGAAGAGGCATATTGCAGTAGTAGAGTGGTGCTTTATGTGTAAAATGTGTGGGGAATCGGTGGATCATCTTCTTCTTCATTGTCCTATAGCATATGAGTTGTGGTATATGTTTTTTGTTTGTTTGGTATACATTAGGTTATGCTGTATAAAGTTAGTGAGGTGTTAGCTTCTTGGTAGGGAAAGTTTGGTAGACATTGATATATAGGTTTATGGAGGTTCGTGCCGCATTGTTTGTTTTGGTGCTTATGGCGGGAGCGGAATGCTAGATGCTTTGAGGATTGTGAACGGTCTATTCTTGACATTAGGTTTTCCTTTTTACGTACTCTCCTTGAGTGGAGTTTAGTTTTGCCTTCTTATTCTTGTTTTTCTCTCCCCGATCTTATAGATCATTATAATCTGGGTGATTTGTGCCACTGTAGTACACTTCCAGTGTACTTGGTTGCCTTTTTTAATAAAATTTCTTACAATACTTATCAAAAAAAAAAAATTTCTTTGCAAAGAAATGAAAGTATCTTAGATTAAGATCACAGAGTTTGGATGTTGGTATTTATACTGCTTCCACATCCTATAATGTCTTTTGCTAGACACTTGTGTCTTTGCCTCTGTCACACTGCATTTGTAGTATTTAATTCTCAACCTATATAGGTTGAGTTGAGTCTGCACCTAACTTAGCTTAACCTAGGATCCTTGTTCAGCTTGACTGATTAAAGATGAAATTTAAGGTTGGTCCTCTCCTATACATTCAGGCTGACTTCTAGAGTTTTTACCTTGGTGGTTCTAACACTAGTTTTGTAACACCCCAAAAACAAAGGAAAAAAAAAAGTTTGGCAATATATTTTAAGTGAGGATATTTTTGTAAAATTCTCCCCTTAAGATATTTCAAATGTGTACATTGTTCAACAACACCCCCCCCCCCCCTCTCTTATCACCACACAGTAGACCCTTCCATCTCTTCATTCTCTCTTTCTCTTCCTACTTTAGTAGCCGACACACTCCATAGCCATCTCCACCTTTCTCTCTTGGTGGTTTCTTCCTTGCAATCTTATATGAAGGCTCTAGATTTTCCCTTGTATAATTGACTATCATAAAAAGAAAGGTAATTTTCATGTTCTTTTGATAGTTTAGTTTAAATATGCATGTTTGTTACTAATGGTGGATCCGAGTAATTTTTAGTTAATAGTACTACTTGGAGTTTTGTTTAATTTAACATGGAAGGTGGTCTTGGATGGATGGCCGAAAATCTCAAGTTATAGGTTGTGAGTTTTAATTCATGGCATTTATGGGTTTGGGTTTTGTGTGATATTTTCATAAAATTAGTTTGATGCTTAGCCATTTATTTTGATGAATGGTAAGGAGGTTTTGAAAACTAAATTTGAGGGTTGAGTTTACTTGAACGACCATATGGTTTTTGTTGTTCTTGTGATTGTGAATTTTTTAAATTAAAAAATTTAGTTGATTTTAAAAGTGGGTTTCTTTGCATCTTTGAGTGGTTTTTGTGACATGCAAAAATGAGTGTAGCTGTGTGGATAGTAGATGAAAATGTAACTATAGAATTGTTTAAGTGATGTACGCATGTCAAGTGTTTGACGAATGACCTCAATGAGTTATGAGGTTGCATATGCTTGACTTGTGGTTATGGTATGGAAATAAAAGGTTTTAGTTGTGTTATAGCCCTATGAGTTTCTTGTATGCTTGCTTGATTCCCATATAGGTAGGGGTACTTGTCTTGGGATGGTCAAGTTAGGCTTTAGGGCCTTAGGTTTGATTTTTGAGAGGATCCTTTCCTATTTATGGAGACAATTATGATAGTGTAGTTTGCAGTAGGCCTTGTTATTAATAGGCTTGATACTTGTGTTTCTAGGTTCCAAGGTACTTGGTGATGGACCTAGTAACTTGATTGGCTAAATGTGGCGCTTGGTTGAGGTAAACTTGGTTTGGACTGTTGAGGTAAGTGACTTCTTAATGGGATTTTCTAAGAAGAATCATTATTGTACTAAATTATTTTATGCTTAAAACCATTTTGGAACATTATTCATGGTTCTCCTAAAATTTAACACTTGTACTATTCTGTTAATAAATTATGGAAAATAAATGAAGCATTGAAAGTACATCATATTTGATATTGCATATGGGGATATGCATGAATTATTGGCATGGAAAGATAAGCACCTTTGATTTCATCATTTGACAATGTATTTAAGCTATTTATGTTATTATTTGAAAATATTAAAAGATACTTTATCTTAACTTGTATTATTTGGGAAGTTATACAAAATATTATTAACAAGGAATGATTTAGAAGAGTTTGAGAATTTTGTGGATATTTGATTATTGAAATATTTTATGAAAAACTACTTGGAAGTTTAAGTAAACTATGTATTTCGAATACATTTAACTTGTGAGTTTTTCATGTGAGTTTGCCCTCATGTGCTATGATATTGGTGATTACCCTGTCTTTGTGATGACGTCTATGTGTCGTGTGATTACTCCGTCTTTGTGATGACAGGCTAGGTTAGAGCCTCTCACTTTACATGACGCAGGTAAATCCTTAAGTGTGTGGGTGAGGCTACTACCCATAGGGCCAAAAGACCACATGCAAAAGAGGTACTGTGTGATGCGTCATTCCCTACTACCCATGGGGGGAAGAGGTAAATCCTTTCGTGTGTCGGTTAGGCAGGGTAGGGCCAAGAGACCCCATGCAAAAGAGGCACTACATGATGCGTTATCCCCTGCTGCCAGGGGGATAGGTAAATCCTTGAGGGTGTGGGTGAGGCTAGGTAAGACCACATGCCAAAATAGGTACATACCATGCTAGTGTGTTTGGGTTTTGACCTGTCAATGGCGGTATGATGTCTTGGTGATATTTCCATCTTTATGGCACTTTGTCATGGGACCTTGGGTGAGGTTTTTGGCTTTGAAATGGTATTGGATATTTTTATGGTTCACATTGAATAAAATATGGCTTCATAGTTATTTTGGGAAGCTTGGTGCTATATTATTGCTATCATTCTTGTCATGTTGTTAATGAAACTGATTTTACATAAATTAAATGGAAATTCCCAAATTATAGCATGATTTGTAAAATGTTCATTATCGTGAAACTTGCATTTCCCCTACCCCCAGTAATGGCAATGTACTCGTCCTGTTGTACTTGATAAAGAACTGTTTCCTGTGTATGTATACTGTAGGAGCTTGAACCAAAACAAAAAACAAAATGATTCACTGAATGAGACTTTTATCATGGATGTAAGGCCAATTGCCATGTTTCATCACTCCATTGTACAAAAGTGGCATTGGATTTGTCCATGTGGCTCAAGTGGCAAATTTCCACACAGTCCTGTATTTTTTTTTTTTTTTTTTTGGTTCTAAATGTATTAATATTTGAAAATGAATTAATAATTTATCATGTGCATCAATGACTATCTTGTTTTGATAAGCATACATCCATGTTGTCAGTACTGGTGATGTTCATCTTTCAAAATAGACAAACATATGCTTCCATAGTTTCTTCCATCAATGCCTACTCTATGATGGCCAACTTCCTTTTTCTGTAACTGATAAGTCACATATCCCAACTTGAATATTCAAGTGTATGTGCTCGCATGTGCATTAATGAATAGGTTTGGTTTCGCTTTTTGTTTTCTACAAGTTTCAACTTAAATTCGGCTCTTAATTTATTGAAGATTTCAATTTTGGAAGCTTTTTATCACCTATTGAATAGATTTGGGTTCTAGCTATGCATAATTTGGGATTATTTAGATAGGTCAGTTAGAGCATAATTTGAGATTATTTAGATTTTCATATTTATTAATATGTAATTGTTTAAAATTATTGGTTGAAGTTGGAAGGGAAGTCTATTCTTAACTCTCTAGCATATAAGCACACTATAAATATGCTTTGTGCCCAAATAAATGATTTATGCCATGTGGTATGTTTTAATTGTTAATGATTTATTTTTTTGATCAATTTGGTTTTGGCAGGTCAAACATTTTTTGTTTGTGGTCACTTTGGATTTCTTTGGTAGAGGTGTGTGCTAGCTTGAGCATAGTAAGCAATTTCCTATTGAATTCTTGTAAGCATTATATATTATAATGTTGATAATTGGTTTTTTGGCAGGTTGTTGATTTGTAGCAAGTGGGTGGCTTGCATAGTGTTATAACATCGTTTAAATTCATATTAGGAGTGTTTCTTATTTTTTGAAATTGTGGATGGATATTGTTAAGTTATATGTGATGGATATCATTTTAGTTTTTTTCAATACTCGTAAGCATTATATTTGTGATGTTGATAATTGGTTTTATAGTGGGTTGTTGAGTTGGAGCAAGTGGGTGGGGTGGCTTACATGGTGTTATAAGGTAATTTAAATTCATATTGGGAGTGTTTCTTATTTTTTGGAATTGCAGATAGATATTGTTGAGTTACTTTTGTTTGATTATATTAATGTTTTTTTAATACTTCTAAGCATTTTATATTGTGATGTTGATGATTGGTATTATGGTGGGTTTTTGAATTGGAGCAAGTGGGTGGCTTGCATGGTGTTATAAGGTGGTTTAAATTTATATTGGGAGTGTTTGATTGTTTTATGTATATTTGTTTAAGTATTAAGTTCTATATAGACTTGTGCATTCATGAATGGGAAATGACTTTATCTAAGTAGATTATAGAATTAGATGTTAGAATATATTATGCATGAGTTGTCATTATTTTGCTTAAGTAACATTCACCTTGCATTTGTAGTCAAACATGGATAAAAGTTGGATGACACTGGGTAAGACACCTGATGGCAGATTAAGTGTTCCATATCTTAGCAATTGAGCATTACATGGTGTGACTACTGTCAATGCATTATTAGAAACTAATTGTATTACATTATACTTGAAATTGTATATTTTCTTTCTACAACTTATATGTTAGGAATTGTGATTTTAATTCATTGGTGTGACTAGTCTTAATGCGTAGTTAGAAATGTTTCTTATAACATAGTTAATGTTTTTACTTTATGATTTTAATGTAGTATTGTATTTATATTTGTGTAGATTTCTTATTGGTGGCTTTTAGGGCATTTTCTTTTGGCACTACTTGAAGACATTTGAGGACATCTTCTTTTGGCTCTAATTATATTACACTAATATTTTTGTATTGTTATAAAACATCTTGTGTTATTGTATGTGTTGCAAACAATTTGTATGGATGAATTGAACCGAATACTTTTTTTTTTTTTTTTTGGATTGTATGGATCATTTTCTTATAAATGTGTTGTTGAAATAAATTTGTTGTTCAAATGTGAGGTTCTATTAATGTAATGACAAGTTATATGTTAATATCAAAGAAAGGATATAAATGAAAATAGAATATTAGTTTTGGCGACGAATTTTTCCGTCACCAAATATAGCAAAATTAAAAAATTTTGCTTTTGGCAACGAAATATTTCGTCCCAAATATGGAATAAAAAAAAAAAAATTGTTTTGGCTATGAAAAATTTTGTTGCCAAATATAGCTGAAATTTTTAAAAATGGTTTCGGCGATGGACTTTTTCATCACTATATATGGCCGAATTTTTTTTTTAAAAATGGTGTTGGCGATGGAATTTTTTAATTTCATCACCAAATATGATTTATAAAAATAAAATACATTTGGAGACGTAACTATTTTGTTGCTAAATAGTGTATTTAGCGAGGAAAACTTTTGGCGACAAAATGGTTGTCACCAAAAGTTTATTTTTTAAAAACTAGTTGGACATTTTGGCAACGAAATTTTTCATCACAGGACTTTTAGCCAGGGGTTATTAGCGACAAAACCAATTTCATTGCCAAGAAACAGATTTCGTCACTGAAAGTCATAGGCGACGAAAAATTGGACTTTTGGTGACGAAAATTTTCGTCACCGAAAATACATTTTGTTGTAGTGGCACCATAAATGTGGTCCAACACATTATGGAGCGTTCCAACATTAATTGTGACCATACTGAGAGAACCTCACAAACTCAAACACCAAACAATAAATGAAAATTTTGAATATTTTATCCAAATTTTGAAACGTTTGAAGAAACCCAGAAAATGTTATTCACAATAATGAATTAATAAAAGGAAATTTTGGGTTAAATGTCTATCCAAAGCTCAAAAATTTTACAAACAAACAATAACCCATTAATCAGAGTCAATGACAAAAATCAGATTTTTTAGAATTTCTAGATCTAGTTAATCGAGTATAACATAAAGTTTTAAGAAAACCGAGTGAAAGTAAATTGAAATTAGATAAATCAAAGAATGAATGAGAAATTCAAATTTGGAACCAAGAAATCAAGGAATCAAACTAAGAAGAATTATAAATTGAAGTCCATTTGCCATAAATAAATAATAAAAATTAAAAGGAAAGGTGTTAAAAGAGAAAATGAGTCGAACCCAAAAAGAATAAATTAACTGATAAAATATAATTTCAATTTTTAATATGTTAAAATAGAAGATCTAAAAGTTGATACATAAAAAGAAGACGTAAAAGTTAGGTTTTAATTTTTACAAAACCTAGCTTTTAGATCTTCTTTTCTCTTGATTTTTTAGTTTTTTATGTTTTGAAATGAGAGAGACATAAAAGAGTAACAAAAATATAAATTTTTTAATAGATGTGGGTAACGGAAGACAAACGGAGCTAATATCAAGTGGGCAAAGTGTCAATTTTTAAACCACAAGTGGGCAAAATGTAATTTTTCCTAAATTTAAATATTATTTTACCCTTTTATGTTCCTTTATTTTGGCTCTTCTCATTCTCATCTTCTTACTATAAATTTGCTACTCTCTTCCATTCTATGGATATTTTTCCTATACAAAAAAAAAAAAATCTCTCTCCTTCCTTGTATCAATTTTATTTTTCATTTTTGGGTATTATTTTTCTTTCATTTCTACCTTAGATTGATGAATATTTGTGTTTTTTAGAATTCTACTTTTGATTGTTTATAACTGAAAAATAAAATCAATGAAGAATATTATTTTTTTTTAAATTGTTTAAAAAAATGTATTCACAGGTGTTGCTTAATCATTGATGGTAAAAAAAGATACTACCTAATAACTGCCCATAGAAGGATCTCCAACTAGAGGTTTGTACCCTTGTTGTTCTGTTATTGACTAATTCATATGTGTTCTTTGATGCAAATATTTTTTTTTTTTATCATTTTATTTACAACACTAAATACTTTTAATGAATAGTATTTGCTGTTGATCTAATTTGGGAAAAAAATCATATTATAATATGTAATACAAACTCTAGGGGTGTTTTTGTATTTTGGCCTACAAGAATTTGTGAGTTTATAAAAAGAAAAAAGAAAAAGAAAAATGGTACATAAAAGAAAAATATTTTTAAAATCCAATGTTGCTTTTTTTTTTTTTTTTTTTTCCATCATCTAAGTGCTAATGTGGCCACTAAAACTTGGACATGTTTAGTCTTTTCATATTACACATGCTAACAGTGCAAACACATTTTCTGTAGCTAGTTGACGGTAGGGAGTTTAGGGACTAACTTGACAACAAGTTAAACATAATAGGGACAAAATTGATTGCTTGAAAAAAAAAACCGTTTGCCATATAGACATTTTCTATAAGTGAATTGACGTTAAAGACTAACTTGACAATAAGTTAAAAATAATAAGGACTAAATTAACTGCCGGGAAAAAGTGAGCACTAAGTTGAAAGTAACCCTAAAATATAAGGACCAAAATAGTAATTTTGCCTAAGTTAAAATGTTAACAAAAAATAGCTAATCCAAATTCTAAATGCACTATTCATATTTGCAAATGCCTTATGCTTTTGAAAATTTTTGGAAATTGTTGAAAAAGTTTTTGTTTACTTTTTGTCCCAACTTTTTTGCCAATAATTTTTCAAAAAAAGAAAACTTTTTTGCCAATAATCTAGCTTATAGCTTCTTAAAAATAAATTATTTTTCCTAACATATTTAACATACAAAATTCCAAAAATGATATATTTTGATAAATACTATATATATAAACAAGATAGAGAAAATAAACAATTCTCAAACCCGCACACACCGTGTCATGCTAAGCATGTTATGTATGTAGAGTTAATCCACTAATCAGTCTAATCTCATCTTCAAGTTTCAACACTGTTTGTTGGAATATTGAAAGTTGGTTTTAAATTGTGTTGGTGTGAATATGAATTAAGCTGGATACTGGTTTAGCCCATTTGTGCGTAATAAGTTTTAGCGTATTCTAATTGTCCACTGTGGGGCCCACCTCTATACAAAATCATTGTCCACAGCCAAAAACACTACTAAATGTTGCTTTATGGTCTTTTACATGCTTGTCTTAATTCGCTCTTCATTTTAACTATACTGAGTCAACTGACAAATCTTTGTCTTTTTTCTGTCTCTTTCTTCAAAAGCCTTTAACACTACTATTTCAGCATTCACATAAGCTATTGTCTAAAGAATTTACTCTTTTTTTTTTTACTTTTTTTTTACTCACTTTTTAAAATATCTCAGGTCATATTATCTACGGTATTTTACACTATATTTTATTAAAAAAATTATTTTTCTTGATTTTTTAATTACACATAACAATCTCCATCTACTTTCTTTCTTCATTTTCGTAATAGGTAAGAAAAAGAATAAAAAACTAAATGCAAAATTAATAGCATTAATGTAAATTTACAAGTTTACTTTAGTAACCATGCATTTTTATACAACTTTAAATATGAGTGAATTTTGAGCTTAATTGGCTAAAATGTGATCATTTTTTATATGAGAAATGCTACGTCCTTAATATTTTCACAATAAATTATAGGTAATTAGTTGTTATTGATTTTAATTTGAATACACTTAAATTACTTTTTTACCCTACCGCTAACAACTCATAACAATCTGCTACATAGAATTTATTGTAAAAATATTATGAAAATATTGTGGACAACATTTCTCTTTTTCTATTATACTGAGGTGCTCTTACTCTCATGTGTACTATCCTTAAGTCATCTTCTTATGTCACTTTCTTACTTCATCAACAACTAAACAGTCCAAACCTGCACTCTTCTTCTTAAGTCATTCTCTTACCTCTACAATTCATTGTATAATCTATTTTCTATCCAACTAATCTCAGTTACAACACTGTTTCCATACAATGTCCCCATAAATGTGTTTTTTTTTTGTTATAAATTGTTGGTCTTTACATGTCTCAGACATCAATTAAGGTTTACTCTGAAATGGGTTTGCTCAAGCTTCCATTGCTGGTTTTACTTTTCTTGGTTTTCTCTCTTTTGAGTTTCACAGCACTCTGTGATGACTCAGAGCTCACTGTGAAGTTCTTGAAGACTCCCCATGCATTCTCAAATCTCAACTCAACCGTATTCGTCTTTGAAGTTCTTGTGGGTGGGAGTAGCGCTTGCACCAACTGTAACGTCACTTGCAAGGTACGTTACGCTCTAGCAATGCTTTGAGCAAGTTTCACTTGCCTTTTGTTTCGGGTGCTCTGTTCTCTCTCTTTCTCTCTCATGAGTCAATATGTTTCATGGTTCTTAAGTTAATGTAAGGGAGTTGGTTGATTTAAAGAAGTAATTAGCACGTCTTTCCATTCTGTAAGGATGTGATGAGCTTGAAATTTCTTTTAGATTTTAGAATAATCAAGAAAACTATTTGGAATTCTGTTTATTCATATGTACATATGTACATATTTTTGTATATTTCTATAGTTGATAAGATTATTATAATGAATAATTAGTTATATTCTTCCTGGCGCCAAGCTAAATTATTGGAACTTTATTTGTTTGTTGCTTTGTGTGTGTGTTTTGCTTTCCAACTCAATGGTAAGTGGGAAGTGAAGAAGCTGCATCATGGTTTGATTTATTGTGAAAACTTTGGTTTTTCTACCACTTACCACTTACCACTTACCACGTTAAAAAACTTCTTGGTGCAGCTGGATGATGGCCTTGGCCGCATTATTGCTTCTGAATGTGAAAATGGGACGGTTTTGTGTGAAGGCTTGCAGGATGGAAATCATAAATTTGAGGTTTGCCCCAACGGGTCTCAAGGAGTTGACTGCGGTAGCTATAACTGAACTGTTGGTTAAGAACCCTCCTCTTATTCTTTTCGTAATTATTATTATATTTTCTTCAATTACCGCTCTAACTTAAAATAAGACCTTCTTGCTTGAAAGTCTTCAACAGTTATGTCTATTAGGAAATGTTTCTCCTCCCATGAGCTTATATTGTAACAAAACCCAATTTCTAATGTAACAAAACCCATCTACTCAATTTTCAATTTTGTATGAAACACATAAATTTTACCTTACTGTTCTTATTCTTGAAGACTTAAAACACACCCTGTTTACATTGAAGGTTAGTTTGACACCAGGGACGGAACTACCCTTGGATACTAGGGGGCAATGACCACCCCAATTTTTTTTAAAATATTATTATATATATGTGTACTAATTTTAGCAATTTTGTTTTATATAATTACTTTTTATTTCCTTTTAACAATATCATTGATTATTTTAAGAGTAATGCTATACTCACAAACTTTTTTATAACATTTTTACAAACCCTTTTGGTAGAAAATTCTTATTGGTTTGCATATAAACACATCACTCACATCATTTTTTTACTTACCAGTAATCACTTGTCACATTAGTAATTTATAAAAAAACTTGTAGCTCTAGCATTTTCCTCATTTTAGTGACCACAAAAAAATTTATAGATCTAAAATCTAAAACAAAATATACAAGCCAAAAAAAAAAAAAAGAGTTACTAGTAAAACTAAAAACAAAATTAAGCTCAATTAACTTCTTTTATTAAAAATAAATAATCCTGCCCTTTAAAAAATTCTAAACAAAAATAATTTTGTTTGTTCCCACACAAAAAAGAAAAAAAAAAATCTTAGCTACTAAGTAGCAGAATTAGAGGTTGAAACCACTACACATAACCAACAGTAAAACCACCTCTCCTAACTCAAAGTTCTGGCCTCGTCCCTGTTTGACACTTTATCAAGCTTGCTGAAACCAAACCAAGTCTATGATGTTAACAATGCAGTTTAGATTTTCTAGCAATCATGTTGACTAATATTTTTTCTGTACACCTAGTTGATTCATATAATAACTTAATTTTTGCAGATACAGTCCCGCCAACGGCAAATATCACCGCCTCAACTAATTTCACAAATGATTTGAATGTGTTGGTGCAAACACAATGATAATGGAAATACACAAAGAGAAACTGGATAATACTTCTGAATTTTTATTAATTTAAAGAGAGAAATTACACAGCACTATTTGGACTGAGGCGCGGCACTCGCTCTCTTTAAGGAGATTCAAGCCCTTGGTTGGCTAAACTTTGTAACCGGTGCAGACCGTCTCTGACTTGTCTCCCCCAGGATACAACAGCCCAACAAGTATCGTATGGCTAGAACAACCTCTGCACAAAGTGTTCAAGCCCAAACCTCCACCAGAAAGAACACCCTTCCTTGCCAAGAATCTCTCTATTTTTTAGTGTATATTGCAATCTCATGGATTGTGTCTGAATGGGTCTATTTATAGGCTCAATGGGCCTCACGAAATTATTACCCAAATCAATCTGATTAATTAGGTCCATTATTCTGATATAGTGGGTGTTACAAGATTAATTGTTGGATATTATTCTGATGGGCTAGAGTTACACAATTAATGGTGAGATAAGGACCTCTGCACAAAGTGTTCAAGCCCAAAGCTCCACCAGAAAGAACACCCTTCCTTGCCAAGAATCTCTCTATTTTTTAGTGTATATTGCAATCTCATGGATTGTGTCTGAATGGGTCTATTTATAGGCTCAATGGGCCTCACGAAATTATTACCCAAATCAATCTGATTAATTAGGTCCATTATTCTGATATAGTGGGTGTTACAAGATTAATTGTTGGATATTATTCTGATGGGCTAGAGTTACACAATTAATGGTGAGATAAGGAGTTTTCTGAATAATGAAAAGGCAATATTTGAGACAATTCATGTTAGCCCATTAATCACCACAATTAAAAATAACAAAATAGTCTCTCTCCTTTTCAATGTGGGATTAAACATTTTCACTAACTCCTCATCTTCCACATTCACTCCCACATCTTTACATTTATTTTATCACATTTATTCATTTTAATTATTTAATATTAAAATGCTCCAACAATCCCCCACTCATTTTAATATTAAATTTTTAGTTAAAGAGAGATTACCAGGCAAAGATGGGTCACTATGCATCATGAAGGTGTGCTCTGCATTGAACCTTCACTTAGTAAAACAGCGATCTCAACTCCAGAGTCGTAGTGGTCTCCGACTTGAACTAGGACTGCTTTAGGGAAATTAAGCGTCACTGCTTACACATAACAACCCAGGTGTTGACATGAGCTTTTATAGCTAGCACTTTACGGCCATGTGCTGATCCCGGTTTCATGAGTGTATTTGAGATTAAGTCCAAATCTCATAGGGAGCGGCCCCACCCCCACACTCACATAGGTGAAATTTTGTCAAGGGTGCTCCTGTAATTCTGACACCCCACTCATACGAGCTACAAATTTCATTAAGAGTTTTTCACTCAACCTCTCCACATTACAGGATAAATGCACTTACATCATAGGGATGAGCAATTAAAAAATTATTTACAAAATAAATAATTAATAAAATTAATTGTGCAATTCTTACGACCATCGCATGATTCGTTTTTCCCATTGAACCCAATTCTCAGGATCTCTGGTCTTTGGGTTGGGTGTCCTCATACATGGCTCATGATTCTATGGACTTTAGTCCCATCCCCCTCGATGTATTCCAGACTCTATCTTTTGCCAAGGCCGTGGTAAATGGATCTGCAAGATTATCATTAGATTTAATATAATCCACAGTTATGATGCCACTACTCAAATAAGATCGCACAGTACTGTGCTTTCTTCTTATAGGTCTGGATTTACCATTGTAATAACGGTTTTTAACTCTACCAATTGCAGCAGTGCTATCACAATAAATTAATATAGGTGAAATTGGCTTTTCCCAAAGTGGAATTTCATATAACAAATCTCTAAGCCAATTTGCCTCTTCACTAGCTGAAGCTAATGCTATTAATTCAGCTTCCATTGTTGAATTAGCAATTATTGTTTGCTTTTTAGATTTCCAACAAATAGCACCACTACCTAAGGTAAAAATATAACCAGTGGTAGAGAGAGAATCACCTGACAAAGTATTCCAATCGGCATCACTAAAACCTTCAATCACAGCAGGGTATTTTTTATAAAACAAGCCATAGTTTTTGGTACCAATTAAATATCTCATGACTCGCTCAATAGCTAGCCAATGATCTTTACTAGGCTTGCTAGTAAATCTGCTTAGTACTCCTACTGCATATGCAATGTCAGGTCTAGTACAATCAGTAGCATAACGCAAACTACCAATGATGCTAGCATAATCCTTTTGATTAAAAATCTCACCATCATTATTCACAGGAAATAAATGAACACTAGAATCAAAAGGAGTAGCTACACTTTTGTGATCATGAAAATTATATTTTCTCAATATTTTATCAACATAATGTGATTGATCAAGATATATTCCATCACATGTTTTTGTAATTTTCATGCCCAAAATAAAATTAGCCTCACCAAGATCTTTCATATCAAAATGGCTTTTAAGCATATTTTTTGTCTCATTTATAACATGCATATTTGAGCCAAAAATCAACATATCATCCACATAGAGGCTAATAATAACATGTAAATTATTCCATGATTTAGAATAAATACATTTATCACATTCATTTGATTTATAACCATTCTCAATCATGCAAGAATCAAACTTTTCATGCCACTGCTTAGGTGCTTGTTTTAAGCCATATAGGGATTTAGTTAGCTTACATACCTTGCTTTCTTGTCCAGGCTCTACAAAGCCTTCGGGTTGATCCATATAAATCTCTTCCTCTAGGTCCCCATTTAGAAAAGCAGTTTTTACATCCATTTGATGAATTTTCAAATAAAAAATTGCAGCAATAGCAATTAACAATCTAATAGATGTAATTCTTGTTACCGGAGAAAATGTATCAAAGAAATCAAGATCAGCTTTTTGTTTAAAGCCTTTTGCAACAAGTCTAGCTTTAAACTTATCTATTGATCCATCCGGTTTCAACTTTTTTCTAAGGACCCATTTACAACCTATGGTCTTACAACCCGGTGGAAGATCTACTAATTTCCAAGTTTTATTAGAAATTAGAGATTCCATCTCATCATTTATAGCCTCTTTCCAAAATATAGCATCAGGTGATGTTAAAGCCTCTTTTAAATTTTGGGGATTTTCCTCAATGTTAAAAACATAATAATCAGGACCAAAATCCTTTTCAACTCTAGCTCTTTTACTCCTTCTAGGTTCCATTTCAAAATTTTCTTGATTTTGTAAATGTGAAGTAGAAGAACTAGGTTGTGACAAAATATTTTCTTCACCCCCACTATTTTTCAATTTAAAAGGAAATTTTTCTTCATGAAAAATTGCATCACCGGATTCAAAAATTATTTTGTTTTCAAGATCAAAAAATCTATAGGTTGCACTATTAAATGCATAACCAAGAAAAGCACAGGTAGTAGCTCTTATACCTAATTTAGGTATTTAGGGTCAGTAAGCCTTACATAAGCAAGACAACCCCATACTCTCAAATATCCCAAATTTGGCTTATGTCCTTTCCACATCTCAAAAGGTGTGGTGTGTGACTTTTTATGTGGCACCTTATTTAAAACATGACATGCAGTTAAAATAGCTTCACCCCAAAAATTTAAAGGTGCACCAGATTCAATTAACATGGCATTTGTTAACTCAATTAAAGTTCTATTTTTTTCTTTCAGCCACACCATTAGAAGCAGGTGAATATGGTGCAGTAGTTTCATGGATAATTCCCAAAGACTGAACAAATGAGTTGAATGCACTTGATTCATACTCACGGCCTCTATCACTTCTTATTCTTTTTATTTTTCTACCGAATTGGTTTTCAACTTCTTTTAAAAAATCTTGAAATTTTTCAAAAGCATCACTTTTATTTTTCAACAAATAAATAGTTGTATATTTTGAGAAATCATCAATAAAAGTGATAATATATCTATTTCCTCCACGAGTTAAAATTCCCTCAAATTCACATAAATCGGAGTGAATTAACTCAAGCAATTCGGTATTTCTTACAACACTTTTATGAGGCATTTTTGTAATCTTAGCTTGACTACAAGTTTCACATTTTTCAAAATCTTTTGACAGTCTTGGAATTAATCCTAAACTACTCATGATTCCCACATATCTACTATTTATATGACACAAACGAGCATGCCAAAAATTAACAGAAGAAAGCATATAAACTGAACTGGTAGATGCTTTATTATTCTCAACATTTAATTTAAACATTCCATCACAAGCATAACCCTTTCCCACAAATAATCCCTTTTTAGTGATTACATAATTATCAGATTCCATAGTTTGCTTGAAGCCAGCCTTGTTAAGCAAAAAACTTGACATCAAATTCTTCCTCATGGACGGAGTATAAAGTACATCTTTCAATGTTAGCACACGTCCAGAAGTGAATTTCAATTCAACCTCACCACTCCCAAGAACCTTGGTTTTACTAGAGTCACCAAGCATAACAGTTTTTTCTTCTTCAAAAAGAGTGTACAATTTGAACCAATTTTTATCATAGCAGACGTGCCTATTAGCACCAGAATCTGCCCACCACCCTTCAACATATTGCACCATATTGATGTCTGTAATCATAGCCACTAAAGGCTCTTCGGTTACGTTAGCCTGCGGGACAGATTCACGTTTCCGAAATTTGCAAAATCGAGCAATATGCCCACTCTTACCACAGACAAAACAGGATCTATTAAATTGATCTTGTGAAGGGGGTCCTTGGTTCTTATTGTAATTTTTATTCGGGTTTCCCCTTCCTTGAGGTGATCTATTATTGTTTTTAAAGGCTTTCTTTTTTGGCTTCAATTGACCATTTCTAGGAAAATGATTTTTGGGCATATTATTATTAGATGAAATAAGGTTTACCCTTGTGGTGGAATTACCATTGCTCTCTTGTGTCATGAGTGCATCTTGTCCTCTAGCCTCCTCCTCCACACGGATGCGGGTGATCAAAGTCTCCAAGGATGTCTCCTTTTGTTTGTGCCGCAACGTCTTTTGGAACTCCCTCCAAGATTGTGGTAGTTTGTCAATTATGCCAGCTACCACCAAATTGTCTCCGATCTTTATGCCTTCGGATCTCAACTCTGCTACAATCATTTGGAAGTCTTGTGCTTGATCCACCACCGATTTTCCATCCACCATTTGGTAACGGAAAAATCTACTAGCAGCATACTTCTTTGCACCTGCCTCCTCGGTATCATACTTGCTTTGTAAAGCTTTCCAAATTTTTTTAGCAGACTTGTAAGTAGTATCATAATAATCATAGAAATGATCGGCAAGACAATTCAATAGATAAGAGCGACAATTATATTCATCTTTTGTATACTTATCTATTTTTTCTTGATGGAGAATATATTCTTCGTCACTCATCTCATCGGTACGAACCTTTGACGGATTCTTCTTAGTGAGGATGTAGGCAACTTTGAGAAGGCTCAAGTAGAAGAGGACCTTTCCTTTCCACCTCTTGAAGTGGGATCCCTTAAAGCGAAATGGCTTGTTAAGATCTCCAACAGGCTCATTTGGTTTCTCTTGTGTAGACTCCATGTGTTTGAATCTCCTTAAAATTGTTGGTGCAAACACAATGATAATGGAAATACACAAAGAGAAACTGGATAATACTTCTGAATTTTTATTAATTTAAAGAGAGAAATTACACAGCACTATTTGGACTGAGGCGTGGCACACGCTCTCTTTAAGGAGATTCAAGCCCTTGGTTGGCTAAACTTTGTAACCGGTGCAGACCGTCTCTGACTTGTCTCCCCCAGGATACAACAGCCCAACAAGTATCGTATGGCTAGAACAACCTCTGCACAAAGTGTTCAAGCCCAAAGCTCCACCAGAAAGAACACCCTTCCTTGCCAAGAATCTCTCTATTTTTTAGTGTATATTGCAATCTCATGGATTGTGTCTGAATGGGTCTATTTATAGGCTCAATGGGCCTCACGAAATTATTACCCAAATTAATCTGATTAATTAGGTCTATTATTCTGATATAGTGGGTGTTACAAGATTAATTGTTGGATATTATTCTGATGGGCTAGAGTTACACAATTAATGGTGAGATAAGGAGTTTTCTGAATAATGAAAAGGCCCAAACGGATAGTCCATAAATTTGACACCTCCACTCTTCACCTCCCTCTTGCGCACGTATCTGGCCCAATATTTGAGACAATTCATGTTAGCCCATTAATCACCACAATTAAAAAGAACAAAATAGTCTCTCTCCTTTTCAATGTGGGATTAAACATTTTCACTAACTCCTCATCTTCCACATTCACTCCCACATCTTTACATTTATTTTATCACATTTAATCATTTTAATTATTTAATATTAAAATGCTCCAACAGAATGTTTCTATAAATATATCCTTCAGTGAACCCTGTATTGGACCTACTGGTGGAGGAAGTTTTGTATGCTCGTTTGTGAATGAATGCAATGTGAGTATAGGTGGCTAACAAACACATAAAAAAGACTTTAAATTGATTTATGTTCTCTCTTTGATTCTTGCATTAGTATTGTTAGGGGGTGTTCACCAAACCGCACAAATTGTAAAAACTGCCTGCAAAATGGCATAACTGCACCACAATGCATTAACATGCGGTGCAGTGCAGTTTGCGGTTTTATAGTAAGAAAACCGTACAAACTGTACCACATCGCACCCTCTCTCTATATGTTAATATATTTAAATTTTTTAATATTAAATATATTATTAATAGTTTAATAACCCCAGTTTACTATATAAAAAAAAAAACTCTAGTAAGTGTTGACTAGGAAAGCCAACCCAAAATAAAGAAAAACTAGCTCAATAGTTTAAAACTTGACCCAAAACAAAAGAAAAAATTTGTTTTGGGTTGAGCAGGAAAAACCAAAAATTTGAAAAATATACTGGTTTCAAACCGTTTAAACCGCATCATATACACTGCACCGTACATGTGACTATAAAAATGAGGTGCGGTACATGGTTTTAACTAAACTCTAAACCGCACCGCACCGCACATGTGACCGCAAAAATAAAGTGCAGTGTGGTTATAATTTTGGCTTAACTGCACCACAAAGTGCGGTATTAAACATGGTCCAAAACTGCACCGCACCGCGAACACCCTAATTATAATGTTTCAGAATTGTGGTTTTTGGGTTGATTTGTTCTCAACCTTTCTATTTATTGAAGAATGGCTTTGGTTGATTTGAGAAAGATGAAATGGAGTTCTCTCTAGTGTAATGGAGTCCACATACAACAAGCAATAATGGTGGATTATCTCCCTAGTCAAGGATTTATTATCAGATCTTTTCCATAAGGATATTTTATAATAACACTGCTTGAAACACTTATCAATATATGATATAATAATCTTTTTAAAATGTTTGAATCACTGACAAATGGCTTGAAATTCCTCATATGGAACTGTCCACCTTGATAATTGAGTAGATGTGTAAATTGAATTCCATAATCTAGGTTCTCTGAGTAGTTATGCTGTCTAGACTAAATAATAAACCGAATTCTAATATTTTCATCACTTTTGGAAAGCTCTTTACAGCTTTTGGTCTATGGTGCTGGCCAAGTTATACCAAACTCGCTCAAAATTCTACAGCCAAACCTCCAATATTCTGTCCTTGTGGGTTTATCATCCACTGCTCAGTATGGGCTAGTGATTTTGGTAATGAGTAAGAATTTTTGTACTGACAGTGCAGGGAACAGATTTGAAAGAAACAAGAATTCTAATTTCTCTATGCTTTTCGGTGAGTCTAGTTTTTATTTCCGTAGGATTTTTTTTCCCAATAGACTATGTATCATTATTTTCAGGAAGAGTTATGAGTGACATGTCCTTTCATAGCTATTCTTGTTTATGTAACTGACCTTGTCTAATTTGATTTTTTGATTGATTGTTGTTGTCAATTTGTTCATTAATTCTACAGATAGACGAAGTATCAACTTAACTACTCACGTTCCTGAATGGCAACTTAAACTTAATGGTGAAACTAGACTGGTGCGAGCAACTAATAAGTGTATTAAACTAAGGATCTGTTTAACCTTTCCAGCACCTGTTCTGAACTCATCTTAGAAATTTTAAATTCTATCAAACCAAAAATTTTATATTCTTTTCCAATGAGTCAGGGCACACTTTTTCCTCTGGCTTTCCGTAAAGAAGATCCTTGGCATCACAGATTTGAATTCAAGGTCAGATGCTTCTCACAACCTTGTTTTATTTTTTCAGCAATGAGAATAGGTTAGAAGTTGGTTTATAGGTTAGGAGCCTCTTTAGTTGTCCTATGAATTTGGAATGGCTCATTTATATTTTGTATAACTAGCTGCAGACTCAGGCAAGGAATATAAATATTATATAATGAGGTGTAATATATAAAAAATAATCATTATTTCAAGTATTGTTTATTTAAAAAAAAAGATTTCTACAAGTATTTTTTTTTATATTTTTTATCTCTACAAATATATCATTTTATTATTATTATTATTATTTTTTTTTTTAAGTTGAACAATTTTCTTCTAACTTATATTGTAGTGTATTATATTTGCTTAATATACAACTAAACTTTATAAGTTTAAAATTTATTATTCAAATTTCTCATTTATTAAGGAATAAATAAATTATCATAATAATTAAAACTCATTACAAAATTACAATGTCATCTTAGCCAAAATTAAAATGAAACCAAATAAATAAATAACAGGCTTTATAATAATTTATTACTCAAATAATTGGTAGGTATATTCAAATTCTTGTTTCTAAAAAAATTAAGTATTAACCCAAACTAAAATTCAACCAAAGCTATAAAAGAGAAAGAGAAGACTTTCTGATATGATATTAAAAAAAAAAAAAAACAATACCAAAACACATACAAAAAAAAAACCATCAACCTTAATTAGAGTTATAAGAAAAAACAAAAATGCACCGAAAGAAAGTAGAGAGAGAGAGAGAGTACTTATAGTTTTGTGTGGAAAAAATATAGATTGAATGAGAAAACGATATCAAATTTCTATAAAATAAAATGGGAAGAAGAAGAGTCAAAATATAAAAAAGAGGATGGAAGTATAAAGAGGCAAAAAGGAAAGATAAAAGTTAGAAGAAGTGTAACAGTAGGTAAGTGAACTAATTAGAAAAAAAAGAGTTTTTTTTTTTTTTTTTTTTTGAAAATAGGGAGAAGAAAAGTTTAAATAGAGAAAAGAAAAGATAAAAAATAAATGAATGACATGGTTGCTGAAGCAACAATAAATGCTACATTTTAGTTTTTAGTAATATATAGATATAGATATGTAATACACATCATCATCTTGAATGGGGTCACTTAGAAACATTGGAGCCATTAATTGTATTGGGAAAGTAAAATCATTTAATTTTTTTTTACATGATTGCACATCTTGAACTTCCCCCTAATATAAAATGCAAACGGGTATTGATTATCACAGTGTCATTATTGTACATCATCTTTACATGCTACCAGCTTCACGTTTTAAATGTGGACATCCTTAAAAAATATGGATATTGCATGTGAAATTGTGGAGATAGTGTGTACAGAGTATACATTAATGTGTGTGTGAGAACATTTATTGATATTTATTTCTCTAGGACCTATTTTTATCATACCTTTTCTTGCTTACTGATTTTTGCTCTCTCCTTTCAGGTTAATGAATGTATATTTGGCATGGCTATAGTCACAATAAGAATTGATGAAAACTCTATAATAAGCAGACAAGGGACTCCATTTTCCCAAGTTGAACTAATTACTTTCCCATTTGGTACGATTGACAATAGTTTACAAGCCTTACAAAGAGAAAATAAATCATCTGTTTGTGGAATCAAAATTTTGTTTCAATATTTTGTAGAGTTTGTTTTCTACAGTTATATACAATTAGGAGTATGGAAAAAATGAAAAAGAAATTATATGCAATTAGGAAAGCTTTATATTTAAATGTCTATTTGTAAGTTGTTTCCTCCTGATAAATATAAATGTGACCTTCAAATTCTCTGAGGCCTACTGTAGAGTTGATTACACAACCTTCAAATTCTTTGGGGCCTGACCTAAGGTTAAGTATACCACCTTTAGATTCTCTGTCGCCTGATGTATATATGAGGACAAGAGAACCCTACATTTCTATAACGATAAGATTCATGGAGCCTGTATATGGCTTCATCAACTCTTCTAAAATGTTAATCGACGGAGGGATATTACTGAGGCAAGTCATTTCTGGTTACCTTTGTGTTTGTATCTATGCAATTTAACTAGTACATGAACACATACGTATCACATACATAATGCACCCACACACAAATGAGAAAACATGATGATGACCATTTTACGCACCATTTGGGTTCTTGATGGAAAATAATATTTTAATTAGTATGGCATATTTACTCAACATATTTTCATTTTTGTTCCTTTCCAATGATAATCATTACCATTTTCAGCGTTCAAGAAAAAAATGAAAGAGAATATGCTGTGGTGATAGAAGCAAAAAATGATAGTGTATCTGTCATTGTTCCCGAAAACGTAGCTAGGGATGTTGCTGGAAACAAAAATTCACGTTCCAATTTTCTACTAGTAAGGCACTGTAAGTATTCTCACTCTTGTCTCTTGTTGTCAGCTCAATTGTAGTCCAACAACTCAGCCCTAGATGACATTTTTAAGCTCTTTTCTTATTTATTTACTGATGTAAGGTTAAAAAAATATACACATATTCTGTGCCCATAATATCTACTGTAATTTCTACGCTTGCAACTGCTTCATTTGTGGCGACATCTATTGCTGCCGGGCTGCTTACAGTTTCAATTGCAAGCCTTTCCTCCATCAGGACATTTTCAACATCATTTTCTTCTTTTTCTGATCCTGCGAGTAATCTTTTTGTATGATATCTAACTCATTTGAACAGTTGGCTCTTTAATTAAATATTTAGTTATACCATGATAATATTCTACACAAGGGCTTTTACATCTCGTTAGAAACACAAAAAGTAAATAAATTGACATTAATTCTGAGGTTTAATGTTATGAAAGGGGTAGATTAAAATCTTACAACTCTTTGGGGTTGAAACAAATTTCTTTAAATGACATTCTTGACAAACAATCATGGCCCCAAAAAACGTTCTGATAGCATGTTGATGTGCACCAATTTTTTTTTTTGGGATCACCTTGAATAAGAACGCCACACACATTACTGGTGATCTCTTCATTCTAAAGTATGTTTATTGTCTATGCAAAGCATTTCACTTATGGCAAAACAAAATCGTTCTGATGTACAGAACATATTTGCTTTTTATTTTTTTTCCTGGCTGATCCAGTATTTTCCAAGGTTTGACTAGAGAAGTTAATCAAACTGTACCTAGCAGGTTATTGCACTATGATCATATGTAACCTCTTGACAATCAGGTGAAATAATTAGAAATACTGTGGATCAAATTAAGCCTTTTCCTCCTGTAAATATAATACACTCCCAGAATAATTTTCCTTGATTTTTATACATAAACTTTAATATATAATTGATCTCTTTAAATATTTTCATTGGTTTAGAGACTTTTGAACATATTGTATGACTTATTGCGCCCAACTAAAGTCTGTGGAGCCTATTGGTACTTCTTCCAAAGATGGAAAGCTAGGATTGACCACTTTAGAGTGGGATTTTGTGGGCTGGGTGTTATTCTAATATTGGCAATTTGGCATAAAGATAAGAGAGAGAGAGAGAGAGAGAGAGAGAGAGAGAGAGAGAGAGAGAGAGGGGGGGGGGGGGGGAGGGGGTGAGGAACAAATAACAGCAGACCCTCAAGAACTGCATCATTCTTGTAGACATATCAAACATTATATATGGTTTTTGGTGGGTAGATTAGTGTAACTGTTATTTAAAGTATCTGATAAAAAAAAACTTATCAAACCTTATGAATTGCATCATTCTTCTAGAACTAAGTAGCATTTTTCCCTTTTCTCTTTCATACAGAGAATGGCAGGCCATATTCAGGTTTTTGCATTATCTAGATGGTTGGCAGTGACATTGCCAGTGGAGTACTATGAATTTGCAAGGGCTTTGCGGTGGAGCATTCCCTACTTCAATCTTCCATGGAAAACTGGGCGCACTCACTCAGGTGCTCCTGCCAACTCAAATTCCTACGGGTCGAAAATTCATGATTCAGGAATTTTTCCGAGTGTGCAGCATGGGACTACTTCTACATTCAAGAAGTTGCTGCCAGAAGAATATAAAAATAACTTTGAGGTCGGAAAATTCTACTTTTTCTGTGATTTGCTTTTGGCTTCTTTAATGATACAAGGAATAAAATTTGCGATAGAATGCATTGTACAGTACTTGCAGAACAATAGCGGACCAGACCCTGTTTCGGATGGGTAAGTTATGAGCTATGAAGCACGGGTGCGTTTCGGGATTCGGGTGCGGGTGCGGGAGCGGGTGCGGGACTCGGCAATTTTTGAAAAAGTAGGGTGCGGGTGCGGCGGGGTGCGGCGATTAAAAAATTATTAAAAATATTTTTATTTATATTTTTAATATATTGCTAAACATACTTTTTTCACATTATATAAATATATACCAAATTTAAGAGCAATAGTAAATAATAACTAGAATACAAAGAATAGGAGAGAGCCTAGCTGAAGAGTGAAGGTAGAGAGTGGGAGAGAGGCTCAAGAAAAATGAAGAGGGAGAGGGTTGGGTCTTGGTTTTTTTCCAAACGGTGCGTTTGCACCTTTTTTTTTTTTTTTCAGCCATACGCACCTGTTGTTGTTGTTGTTGTTTTTTTTTTTTTTGAATTTCGGCCGGTATCGGCCGATTTCGGCATATTTCGGCCGATATCGGAAGATTTCGGCCGGTATCGGCCGATTTCGGCCGGACCGATTTCACCCGATTCGGGCCGAATCGGCGCGATTTCGCGCGCGTCGGCCCGAATCGGCGCGAATCGCGCCGAATCGCGCCGAAAAATTTGATTTTTTATTGCCGGACGCGGCACGGACGCGCAGGCAGCGGCGTCGCCGCGTCCGGCCGCGTCCGACGCGGGTGCGGCGGCCCAAACGCCGCACCCGTGCTTCATAGGTTATGAGGCCTCTTATTTCTATCTATTACATGCACTTGCATATGGATTTTAGAGACAAAAAAATGAAAATAATCAATTAAGATTTTTTTTTCCCTAAAAAAATATTCAACATAAATAAGTAAAACTATGAAAGCGATAAAGGAATCTTTCGTCAATTTTATTTATTATTATTTTTAAAAGAACTGTTGGAACGGAAATAGAAGAGTTCTGGGAATGGACCATTGGGTATGCTAGTTATTTAGATGTAGAATTTGTTGTAGATTCTATGAAAAATTAAAACTATTCATGCTTTGAATTATTTCAAATTATTGATCAAACCAAAAGGACAAACTTGATACTTAATTCCCTATTATTCATTTCTGTTTAATTTTGTGAATTCATCATTTGGATTTTGAAGTACCAGATAGACTCGTTTTATTTATCAGTGTAATATCTAACTAGATTTTGTCTTGTGTAGGTGGGAGGATTTTAGTAGAAGCATGTTCTGGTTAGCCATAATTGGTGGCAGTTTAATACTGCTGCATGCTTTAATCCTTGCCATCCTAAAATCCAGGAAGCAAAAGCAGAGGGGTTATGGAGTACTTGCATTCCCACAATTTGAAATATTCCTCGTAAATCTTGCAATGCCTAATATTTGTGAGGCCTCTGTTGCTCTAATTAGAGGTAACTTGACAACTTATTTCCTCCCCCACATATGAATCCTTATATATGCATTTATCATGCAAAATCTGAGTTTTAGAAGATAATTATGCTGCTTGCCTTTTTTTTCATTAGCATCTTTAAACTCTCTACTTATATTGAATTCTTTAATCAAGGAATTGCCTATTTCTCATTATGATATGCCATAGAATGAGCAAGGTTTTTTAATTTTTTGTTTGTTTATCAAGTAATCTTCTATACACTATTTTCCAAATATGTGATGGACTTGTGGCCATGTTCCTGTCTTGTTCATATAAGTCTTATGGACTTAATAATTATCATTTTGGTTGGCACCAAAACTGGTCTAGGGAATCTCCTCACATATTTAAGAATTGCAATGCAGCTGATGTTTCACACTTTTTGGACATTAACTCAAATCACTTCTCTGTGCATGACAACCATCATAGCATAGTTATCTGATAGCATCATATCAGAGTTACGCAAATGTGTATCTAGAACACCAAGATTCACATTTTTTGCACATTTACATGCTCTTTTTCATTGGTTAATGCTAAGAACTCCAAGTTCTACATAACTATGTGGCTTAAGCTTTTCTCACTTTTGTGAATTAAGGAGGAACAACATCAGCGATTGTAGTTGGCACTCTAATTCTGGTTGCTGTGTCTTTTCTGCTGCTGGACTTGCTTTGGTTCCTTACTACCAGTATTACATTTTCAAAGCTAGTTCGATACAATGAAGATAATCAAGTGATTCAAGTAGGTCGGAGAAATCCCAGAATAGCCCGAGTAACTTTGGGTCCTGGTAATAAAGGCCAATGGACATGGAATAACGAAAAGAACTCTGATTGCTTAACCATTTTAGGGCCTCTATTTGAAGATTTAAGAGGCCCTATTTTTTGGGGCAGCGTTGATACACATGCTGATGCCCCTTATGACGAAGCTGAAGAGGTTTCTGGTGGCTCTGAAGTGGCTCCACCGAGTTCAGCACAAAGTATGTCCCGTTCAACTAGGCCGAGTCGTATTCCCCTGACAAGATCAAGTACCGTAGCAACTCCAACAGTCCCATTGACGTCCAACACAAGTGCTGGGACACATGGTGATTATCAGATCATTGCCCCTGATGACAAAACTGAAGAGGTAGAGGTTTCTGGGGGCAGTGTTCATACACATGCAGAAGCACCTTCTATCCAAAATTTGTTTATGAAACTCAGAGTATACTACACATTGCTTGAGTCTGTGAGACGCGTTTTGGTAGGGGCTATGGGTGGTGCCTATGTGGTGCCTATAAGAATACCTGGTCTTCTAAGATTCCCGTTATAATCTTGTTATGCATCACTTCTTTGCAACTCTTCTTCCTTGTTCTCGAGAAGCCATTTATTAAGAAAAGAGTTCAGTTGGTTGAGATCATCTCAGTTTCCAGTGAAGTATGTTTATTTGCTCTCTTTTTGGTTCTCTTGGACAAGGTATTGTCACCCAAGCAAGCGACTATATTTGGAGTGTCCATGCTTATACTTTTCCTGATGGGATTTTTACCACAGATTGTGAATGAATGGTATGCTTTGCGTAGACAGATAAAGCAACTGGACGCTGCTGAGAAGTGTTTTCGAACCGGTTTGAGGATAGCTTTATCTGGAATTCTTCTGCTTATCTCACAGGAACTCTCGGAAAACTGTTTCCCAGAATCTTTTGGGGATAATAACACTGGTGACCAAGAGGATGAAGAGCCTAATGACACTGGTAACCAAGGGAATGAAGAGACTAATGCAAATGAATGGGACAAAAACTCTGGGAGTAGGGACAAGAACTCTAGGAACAGCAACAGGAACGGGAAAAGGAACAGAAAATTGGAAACTACTGTGCCATAAAAATCATGGCTGTTACGAATTGCATGGGGATTTCCTGAGATAGTTTGAAGATGGCATCCAGCAACGGGACTGACCTATTACAATTGTTATTTGATTTATTAGGTGCTATCTTAGTTGCTTAGTTGTTATTTGATAAGCATGTAAGGCTTTTATAAAAGCCTATGATCATAATATATATTGGATTGTATCAGAATGATTGTGAGAATAATCAAACTTATTATATACATGTGCTTGAATTGTTAGGAGGTCCCGGTAACCCCTCAACGCATAGACATAAAATTTCTTTGACATTTACTTTCTATATTTCTCTCTTCTGTCACCATAACCCCACAATCTATATTTCTCTCTTCTGTCACCATAACCCCACAATCAAGGCCGGCTCAACACATTTGGGGGTCTTAGGCAAAAAGTTTAGGCGATGCATTTTTAAATTATTTAAATATTAATTAAATAATATTTATTTAACTTTTGAATTTTTTATTATTTAGAATCTATTTATCATCCTCTTTGAGATACAAAATTATTAATTAAATTTTTACATTCAAGTTTCATTAACATATCCTTTTACTATCACTTAATCTTTTAGTAAACATTTATAATTAAAATAAAACATGATCTTTAATAGAAAAATTATAAATTATCTAGAATAAAACAAAAATTAAAGTATAGAACAATAGAACCCCATGATGGGAAAAGAAAAGGTGCAGCTCACGGCCGAGGGGGCCGTAGCAAAGGAGCCAAAAATATGACCAGCCTCTCCCCTTTTGGTTCAAGGACGTTTGATCGCTCTACTTTTCCGGGTTTCCATTTTTACTCTAAGAAATGAAAAACTCAAAATGTATTAAATTGAAAATGCATGTCATGAAACTCAAAAAAGTGCCAAACATCTCAATGTTTTGCTAATTCCATTCCACTTCCTATAAGCTATGAAATGCATGAGTAGAGATACCAAACATGAGTCAACTGACCTTAAATAGAAAAGAGAATTTGTATATTTAATGTAGAATCTTAAATATAGTTAGATTTCTTATATGCCCAGTGTCATATCTCTTACATTAACATTATTTCTCTCCTTTTCTCCCTAAGCTTTGCACGTATATCCAATTGTTTTGTATCTAGGGCTCGTCCTTTACAATTTGTTTGAAAGTTTGGAGATAGATGAGACTTAAGGGTATGAAAACTAAAAGAAGGAGAGCGGAGTGAAATAGTAATCCCTTCAACTTATTTGGATGTTTTTAAATTTAAGTAGGACAAGAGGAATAGATTACTCCTTCATTAAGTTTGGTTGTTTTAGAAAATTAAATGGTAATGGGAGAAAATGATAAAACATCATATAAATTGACAATTATAATTTTTTGTTCAATTTAAAGAAATATATAAATTGACATCAACAAAATAAATTTGACAATTTATTTTTATCTCCAGGTCTCATTTATCTCCAAACTTTCAAACAAATCATAAAAGATGAGCTCTGGACACTATTAGATAAACGTGCAAAAGTTAAGGAGAAAAAAGGGAATAATTCTAATGTAAGACATATTGCTCTAGGCATATAAGAAATCTGAATGTGATGCCCTGTATTTGATTAGATATTGACCAAGTTTGTGTTGTGTGGGTGTGTGATGAGTCCCGCATCAGGCATATACTGGGTTGATATGAGATTTTATTAACAACCATAAGAAATCTCAATTGTAACTAGTCATTTTAAGGTATAGCATAAATGTGACTAGCGTAGACTTATGTTTGGCATCTCTACTAAAAATGCATTTCATAGATTATTAGGAAGTGAAATGCAGTTTGCAAAAGATTAAGATGTTTGGCACTTTTTTCGAGTTCAATGACATGCATTTTCAATTCTCATTTTTCATTCACATCTTATTCTTATCTTCTATTAACAGATCAACTCTCTCTCTCTCTCTCTCTCTCTCTCTCTCTCTCTCTCTCTTTGAGTTCCTATGCAAAATTTTGTTTGTCATTAGGCAACGAGTTTATAGAATGTGGCATTATCAACAAGCTCAGATCAATGTCAATTGAGAGTTAAGCTTAGAGAAGGCAAAATAGAGCGATCAATGTACCTGTTGTTAGGTTCTAAGACCTTAGGGACTAATGTATTAGAACTTCAATATGTAATGTGTTGGCAAACCATGATGAAAACATTTAGTCTAGGTTTAGACTTGCTCAAAGTTTGGTTTAATGTAATTTTGGAATCGAGTAATTGCAGGAAGTTACTGTTCCATTTCTGCAAGGCTCGATCGAGCCTATCTTTCGATCGAGCCTTGCAGAATTTTTAGTCGGCCTAAACAGTAGTTCAAGCCCATTAAGGATTAGGATTTCAGATTTACTTCTTCTAGTATATAAAGAAAACCCTAAGCACGTTTTTAAGAGAGAGAAGAGTGTGCCTCTTTTGTAGATCTAGGGTTTTGTACCCAAAAGCTCTCTAGAGTTTTTTTGTTTATGTTGTGTGTTGAATCTCTTGTGAGATCTACAGGTGTTTACCTTCATATACACTTAGGGTTATCAAGATCCAGATTTATGTTAAGAACTTGGTGATCATTTCAGTTGCTGCATAAAGAACATTTAGAAAAATCAAGATTCACAAGTAGGAGAACTTGTGGTTGTTGCAGATTAATGAAAGAAGTAGTTCGTGAACTCAGAGCTATCATGGGGTCGTGGTAGTAAGTTTTTTACTCGAGGTAGTAATAGAATGTTAGTAGTCTAAGTTCTATTGTACAAACTTCAATTCTTTCATAGTAGATTTGCTTTTTACCTTGAGGATAGCTAGGTTAAATCCTCCCCAGGTTTTTTACCAGTTTGGTTTTCCTGGGTCATCATATTATTGTGTTTTCTATTTTTCGCACTTTACAATGATATGATTTATATATGTTAACCTAGATTTTCATAATTTACCTAAGTCAATTATTTGACTAAATAACTAGGTTAATCTGGTTGTATTTAAAGGGTCTAAAAATGTACACCTATCACACCCAGAACCCAACTATAAAGATAGGCATGTGACAACTACCGCATGCTTATAAAGTAAGCACCTTACAAGTGTGTAATGCCTTCTTAGCAACTAAAATTTATCCTAAAAAATTAAATCAAATAAATTCAAAATACCTCAACAATTTCTTTATGAATAATTTAATAGGAACAAAATAATGCCAATTGGCCAATAAATACCTCAAATAAATCCAATAATTTAATAGGAATAAAATCCAAACCTCATGTACATAATGCCAATTGGCCAACAAATATAAAAACTATTAGAAGACCATCTAATTCCAAAATCACTAAGCTTCTTTTCCCGCTCACAACACAACATCAAAGCTCTCAAAACTTGCTATTCTTCACAATTTGAAACTGGAGGGGAAAAATGGGTGAGCTGACAACTCAATAAGTAACCAAAATCCTAATAAGTTCTATCAAGTAATAGATTTGTAAAGTAATAAGATGTAATATGAGTCTTCAAAAGTTATGATATACTATGGGCTTTCAAAAATAATTAAAGAAGTTTCATAGTCTTAAAATAATAAATTGCAAATAGATCACATACTTTAATCTTACAAATATATCATAAATGGTTTAGAAAGTAGTCAGTTTTCCATATATCAAAGCCATAACTTACAATATGTTCCAAAAAATACATAAGCAGTTTTAATGACTCAAAATAGTTCAAATACTCAAATATTTCCAAAATCACATATATAGTTTTAAGGACTCAAAATAGTTCAAATATTCAAACATTTCCAAAATCACATATGTAGTTTTAAGGGCTCAAAATAGTTCAAATAGATCACATAATTTAATCTTACAAATATATCATAGATAATTTAGAAAGTAGTCAGTTTTTCATATATCAAAGCTATAACTTACAATATGTTTCAAAAAATACATAAGTAGTTTTTATTACTCCAATTAGTTCAAATACTCAAAAGTAATTCATATTCTTAACAATCTTATGACTATAGTCATGCTATAACCCCGTGACTAGGTATCAGAGTACTAATAAATAACCCCCATTGGCTGGGTATCAGAGTACCAATGAATAATGCCCATTAGTTTGGGTATCAGAGTACCAATGAATAAACTCCATTAGTTTGGGTATCAGAATCAATTCATAGTCAAATTGTCCATAATCATATATATGAAATCATAGTTTCTAACAAAAATATATCTTATTCAAGCATGTATATAAAAATCATATACTCAATATTAAAATATATATGTAATAATCCTTTACTTGAAATCAGTGATACTATAGAAATAAAAATTCTAACAATTATAAAACAATTTCCAGTAGTTTGAAAATACATTAATATAAGCAAAATAAAACTCAATTAGGATAAGGTTACTTACCTCCAAAAGCCATATTAAAAGGAACTTCTCCCTAACACTTATTCTAAAATCCTTAGATATCACTTTAATTGTGCAGTCAAACATTCTCTACTTGAGTATCCTTGGTAGTTTCCTCCCTCAAAACATTTGTCATTATACGCTGACTTAAATTAGACTACATATAACTAAGGTTTCAACCTTATTTTCTAAAAACCCCCTTAGTAAAATTAATTATAAAATTGACCCTATAAACAAATTTACTTAAATACCCCTTTCTTTTTTTCAAGTATTACAGTACCAAAGGTGGAGAGGTCATGACAGAGCAGACTAGTCCAATGCTTAGGAAGCCGCAAAAGGGCTGTATGATGATTTTGGGTTATGCTGCAATTACAGTGGGAGGGGGGGGGGGGAGGGGTTGCGATTGGGTCTTGAGATTGCAATTGAAGCTCAAAACATTTCTTTCCTATTGTTATGAGAATTTGTTGTTGTTGTTGTTGTTGTTGTTGTTTAAGAATGAGAGATTTGTGGCGTCATTGCAATAGAGTGGTCAATAAGTCATTTTAGAAGGTGAATTAGGTCTTGAGATTGCAATTGAAACTCAAAACATTTCTTTCCTATTGTTATGGGAATTTGTTGTTGTTGTTGTTGTTTAAGAATGAGAGATTTGTGGCGTCATTGCAATAGAGTGGACAATAAGTCATTTTAGAAGGTGAATTATTCTTTTTCTTTTTTTTATAATAAATTTATTTGTGCATAGATTTGGAAATTGTAGAAACTGTGGATAATTGTAGAGAATTACAAGGAACTTGTCAAATTTTTGTATAGAAATTGTTACTCGAACATGTTTTTTCGTTTTTGTTTATATAGAATTATTTGATTAAAAAATAAGAATTTGGGCTCCTTTTGGATAGCCATGAAAGTAAGAATTCACACTCCCTTCAGTGTTTTGCATTAATTAACTAGTTTTAAAGACTTCACTAGTTTCCCTTAGTGCAGTCACTAGCTTCCCTTTGTTGTCACTGTATCTAGTCTAATATTTGCTAACATGTCAGCACACTAACCATACAAGGCAAGGGACATGGAGCTTGATCCCTTATTGCAACTTAACTACTTACGTTAGTTGAAAGCTTCACCAACGGTATTTCATTTTTCTGTACCACATACTAACATTTACAATATCTGCATCAATTCGTGCAAAAATTTCTATTTATTTTAGCATAAAATTTACTTTTTCTATTTTATATACTCGTTTTTCAAAATACCTCATATTAGATTATCTATTTTACACTACATTTTAATAAAATATCAATTTTTCTAACATTTTTTTCTTTCTTCACACACGACAATCACCATTCACTCTCTTCTTTCAACCTTAAGATATGTAAAGAAAGAATAAACAACTAAATACAAAATGAATAGTGTCAATGTAAATTTACACAATTACTATAGTAAACTTGTAAATTTACACAATTCTACACAAACTATTGTGGGTCATTTTTAGGAAAAATTTTGTAAATTCTACACATTTTTCTATTATGCAAAGACTGATGTAAATGCTTTTAGGCGTTGAATTTATATTTTAGATGGCAAACGTTCTTTTGTATCCACTTTGAATGGTAGAAGCAAATCTAAAAAGAGCAAATAAAAAATATGCTAGGTCATCAAAGGGGCATTGATTATTGTCTTCCCTGAAAAGGAAAAAGAAAAAGTAATAACTCTACCAAAGTCTCAATTGTGCCATCTATCTTAGTACTCTCCCAAGATGTATGAATCTTTTATGTTAGGTTAAGATAGATAGACTCCAGTTAATTAATTCATTTACCCAAATTGATTAATTAGGTCAAATTACATGCAAATCATGGAGGCACCAATAAATCACCAAATAAACTAAGTGCAGTGGAAATTAAATTGACATGGTGATTTATTGACAAATGGGGAAAACCTCTCGCAAGGCAAAAACTCTACCGGGTGAATTTAAGATCATCACTCCCAAGAATCCACTAATCTATAATCAAGCGGTTACAAGTATAAAGAATCTTATCACTACTTTAGTCTATCCCAAAATACCAACCTACAGTTGAACCTTCGCTTTAATACCCAGTGGGACTTGATCTTGTAGTAGACTTCTTTCCTTTGTTGCATAAATCTCCGATTTGTGACTAACTCCTTTGCACAAATCTCAATACGTAACTAACTCCAGTAGCTTGAACGATTGTTATTGGCTGCAAAGTTCTTCACTTCATCAATAATGAAGATCAAGAATCAATTGGTTATAAAACCCTAAGGCGCACAAACACAGTTGCTTCACACAGAGTATATGAGTTTTGGGCCTCTGTATCTGTATATAACGGTTTTTAAAATATTCCTTATATATGACTAGGGTTGTGAGAAAAGAAGTCCTAATAAAATAAGACAGCATGGGCCGAGTTTCAGATCTAGAAATTCTGAAATTGTAATTCTCGATAGATTGAGCTTGTGTCAAGCTTCTTCCTTTAACCTCGATAGCGGTATCTGTCGAGCTTTTGTCGAGCTTTTGTCGAGACTTACTGAATTAGCTTTTCTTCACTTGTTTCTTAGATTAATCTTCATGTCTTTAAAGATACCACTTGATATGTTTGAGTAACATACTTCTTGATACATTATACTCAACTTAGATCTACCTAATTACGAGTAAATTGTGTTTTGTTAAAGGATTAACCAATTACATATAAAATATGACCCTAACATTTTCGGTCTAGTCTTTGGATAAAAATTACTACACATACTTTGTTGCACACACAATTTTAAAATTGAAATTGTGTTTTTAACTCTGCAGTTTAAAAAATGGGTGTGTAACCGTGTGTAACATGGTGTATAACAAACACTACCCTTTATTTTTTAGTGGTATTTATTATACACATTCTAATCCACAAAGTTTTGCATACACACCTCAAAACAACAAAACTTATGACTTAAAATCACGAATAATTCACACGGATTTGCACACACACCTCAAAACAACAGAACTTGTGACCTGAAATCACAAGTCACAAGTTCTGTTGCTTTGAGGTGTGTGTGCAAATCTGTGTGAATTAAGTTGTGTGCAATAATATTTATCTTTTATCTTTTTCTCACTGAGTGCATGCATGCGCATGATCAATGATCAGGAAGCCACCTTACATCGCCATACAAAACCAACATACACATTCACTCACCCAAGCCAATCTCTCCAAAAGCAACAAGCTATGGGTTACAGGGCTTTAGAACTTGTAATTTCGTCAGCCAATGGATTGACGGATGTAAATAGTATAACAACAATGAAGCCTTATGCCCGAAGTTTCAATTTGTGATAGCCAGAATAGGGCCCTTACCCCCGTGAAAAAATTATAACACCCAGAACGTGGTTCAAACTCCACATGCAACTACTATTAGTACATACATTTATGCTGTTATATCCACTCTCGTCTTCTTGTTTATGTATTCTTTTCATTGTTTCTAGAAAGTGAATTATTAGTCCATTACACATCTGAGAGAGACTGAGTGAGCAAGGAAAGGAAAGTGTTATTGATGTTGTCAAAATGCCGGTTTTTCTCCCCTTTTTCTTGGAAGGAGGGTGTTAATGAAATGAGGAGGTATTCAAATTTGACTTGTAGAGCTTTTGGAAGAAGTACCTGACTGGGGTGCACAAGTGGTAGACTATAAATACAAATTCTCTATACCACTTTTGTGTATCACTTTATATAAGGTACACTTTTTTTTGTAAGATGTAGGGTGCACTTTTTTTGGACACAAGATGAAAATAAATTAAGATAATAGTATATAGAAGCATATGTATATTGCGACTTCATTATATAAAGAGTTTTATTTTTATTTTTTTGCTTCTTTATTATTATTATTATTATTATTATTATTATTTAGAATAGTTTGCTACATTAAGTAAGGGTGAGGGGGATCAAACTATAAACTTTCTTGTTAGTGTTAGGAGTGCTATAAGCATATGGATAATAATTGTTATATTGAAATTTAGTTAGTTAGTTAGTTACAATTCCAAGCATGTTAATCACATTTAGCATGTATTGGAATTATTAATACACATGGGGAATAATAGAACCAATGTTAATCACATTTAGCACATGTTGGAATTATTAATGCACATGGGGAATAATAGAACTAATAGGATGAGGCCATATGGGCCAATGGGATTAGAGCTAATCTCCTATAAATACATGGTTGTAATCCAATATGAGATATCAATAGAAGTATAAGCCAATTTCTTAGTGCATTAATACATTTCTCTTTCTCTCTTTCTCTCTTTCTCTCTCAATATTTCTCTATGGGGCGTGACTACCTTGAATTAAGTTAATTTCCCTACAATTCCTATCAATCCCCATATAATTCCTATCCAATTCCATTAAAAACCACTAGGTTCCTAACAGTTAGAGAGATCAAGAGATGTCAATTGACTCAAAGGCCATTGACAAAGAGAAAAGAGGAGAAAATATCTGGTTGCGCCTTCAGTGTATACAAAAAATTAACTATCAATTATTGAGATAAATACAAAATTTACCAAAAGAAAGGGTATCAAAGAATTAGGTCAAGTCAATTATAACATCCTAAAAATGAAAGAAATATACAAATCATGGTATTTACAAAACATGTAACAAATTATGGAAATTTGAGATTTCAATAAAAGGGAAATTAAATTGGAAGAAAGGGTTAGATAGATTGGTGGATTTTATTATATTATCTAATTAAGTTATGTTTTGTTTTTTGTTTTTTAAATAAGTGGATAGTGTGGGAGGGTGAGGGGAAAGTCAATGTGGGGTTGAATCCACTGTCTTATTATGGTGCCTATTTACCAAATTTAATTGGCTACAGAGGGTAGCATTGGTGTTTGTATCATTCCTAATTTTTTTATAAATATTTCTATGAGGACCCGAGGACCCGAATACTTAAAGACCCGAAGACATACTGTGAAGCATAAGGAATAGAGGAGAGTAAAAGTCAAGAGCCCGAGGATGAAGTGGTATGGTCCGGAAAAGTACGAAAGGTAGATTGGTGATGTATTGGATATATTGCAAATATCTGGGTTGAGATAGGTAACTATGAACGTTGCATTGAATGTTCTGCACCAAGCTTTCTGGCTGCATTAAATAGGGAATACCAGCTTTATCTGTTGCATTAATGTGAAAATGACCCAAACAGTACAAGGCACAGAGCAAGAGCTTTTCTCCATTACCGACTACAAGGGAATGGACAAGTGTCCGTAAATGAGGTTGATTAGGTGAGAGATGTAGGGCTGAGATAACAAGGGCAAGGAGTATAAATAAGAGAGGAAGGGCAGGAGAATGGTCATGTAAAGTGAGGTGACTAAGGCATATAATCAGAACGCCATGAACTTTGTTGTTGATACCTTCTCTACAAATTTATTATTTTGGGCCTTGAATTATTAAATGTTAATATTGTTGGGCTTGTGCATGATTTTTGGTCCTTACGATTGGCGCTATCTGTGGGAACAATAAAGTGTGACGTTCTGGTTTGAAGGTGAATGGTGGAGGCGAATCAAGAAATGGAAGAATCAGTAGGTTCACAAAGGGGGAACCAAACTATAAACATGCAACGCAGAGATGGAAAGCAACACACCCCAAGTGTGGTGGTAGAATCGTATCATAGTGATCGAGTGGCTGGACGATGATCACAGATTGAGGGACAAATGTCTCGCGATGATGTGTTGCAGCAAATGCAATCAAAAATAGACTATCTACGCAAACGCTTAGACCGTAGGAAGCGTGGTAGGAGGAGCCAGTGATAGCTCCGAGAAAAAACGAGGAGGAGATGATCATCAAGCATCTAAGTATCTTCCCAGTGAGTCCCGTTTGATTACTTCTTTTGGTGGCAGGGCAAAGAGGGGGGAGGAGACGCGAGGTGGGGATGGGTCATATCAAGGTGAGGGGAATGATGCAATGGGTAAAGCCTTGAGGCAAATCTCTAAATCCCCTTTCGTGGCTTGGATAAATAAGGCAAAGCTCCCCCATAGATTTTCTCAACGGATATTTACCATTTATAATGGCAGGATTGATCCTGTAGAACACGTCAGTCATTTTAATCAAAAGATGGCAGTTTATTCGAATAATGAAGCGTTGATGTGTGAAGTTTTTCCTTCTAGTTTGGGGCCAGTGGCCATGCGATGGTTTGATGCTTTAGAGGAAGGTTCCCTAAAGTCCTTTGAAAAGTTGATGAGGGCATTCGAGGCTCGGTTCATAACATGTAGTAGGGTCCCAAAGCCCTTGGATGCATTACTATCTATGGCAATGAGGGAAGGAGAAACGCTCAAAACTTATTCCAATCGGTATTGGGAAACGTATAATGAAATTGATGGAGATGTTGAAGATGTGGCAATAAGAACTTTTAAGGTGGGGCTCCTTATGGAGCACGGATTGAGGAAGTCATTGACAATGAAAGCAGCTGTAGATATGCGCCAGCTTATGGATCGTATAGACAAGTATAAGCGGGTTGAGGAGGACCAAATTCAAAGTAAAGGAAAAGAAAAGCTATTTCCAGAGAAGAAAGATCTTCGGAGAATGGGGTATCAAGGCAGTCGTCCTAGGCGAGATTTTCCAAGTCATCCATTGCCAGCTGGAACTCCTTTGGTTTATTCACTGTCAAGGAACCCATACATCAAATATTGGAGAAAATACAAGATGAACCATATTTTAGATAGCCTAACAAAATGAGTGGAGATGCATCCTTGAGGAATCAAAGTCTTCATTGTCATTATCATCAAGACAAGGGACATACCATAGAAGAGTGTCGGACATTGCATGACCATTTGAACCAATTGGTCAGGGTGGGAAAGCTCAATCATTTCTTGTCTAGGCCAGACGGGCAAGTTGGACATCAAGGTACGAGAATGTATCGTGGAAATACTCCTCGGCCAGCATTAGGCACCATTAACTTCATTTTGGCGCAACCGAGAAAAGGAGCCAAGGATCCTTCTCAGATCATATCCATGCATAGTAGTTTTGGGAATGAAGTCATGGAGGGAAGCAATCAATTGGCTAAAAGGATGAGGTTCTCGGCAACGCCAGTGTTGGGTTTTTCTGAGGAAGATAAGGAAGGAACATGTCAACCCCATGATGATGCATTGGTAGTAACTATTCGGATTGGGGGATATGACGTGAAACGAGTCTTGGTGGATGATGGAAGTGGAGCGGAAATTATGTATCCAGACTTGTTTAATGGTTTAAAATTGAAAGATGATAATTTGGAGAAGTATGATTCACCGTTAGTAGGCTTTGATGGGAACCGGTGATTCCGCAGGGGATGATTAGGCTGCATGTACAGGTTGAGGACGTAGAGGTCCAACTTAACTTCATAGTAGTCAGGGTGTATTCACCTTACACGGCTATATTGGCTAGGCCCTGGCTCCATGCAATGGGGGCAGTTTCTTCAACTTTGCACGTAAAGGTGAAGTATCCTATTTGAGGAAGGGAGGGAGTATTACATGGCAGTCAATCGGTAGCCAAGCAGTGTCTGATGTCTGCAAGTGTTAGAACAGGTGAAAATTCAACAACGGGGGTAACTCAGAAAACTTTATAGCAATTAAATAAATCTGCTTGGGGGATGGGTATCGATATGGATGGAGATTCCGCTGAAGAGCTAGACAAGGTATTTATAAGGGAGAATAAGGAGATATATTTTCAGGTGGGATCACAATTGCCAGTATTGGAAAAGGGGGAATTAGTTAAGTTCTTAAAGGATAACATTGATGTTTTTGCCTGGACGACATATGATGTCCCGGGGATTGATCTAGAGTTCATTTGTCATCATTTGAATGTTAGTCCCGTCGTAGTGCCCCGCAAGTAGCCTCCTCGGCGTGCGTCCCAAGAGCATGCCGAGGCAGTAAAAGAAGAGGTTAATAAGTTAAAACAAGCTGGGGCAATTAAGGAAATTTTTTATCCTGAATGGCTTGCTAACACTGTTGTGGTTAAAAAGAAGAATAGAAAGTGGAGAGCTTGTGTCGATTTCACTGATCTGAATAAGGTATGTCCAAAGGACCCTTTCTCTATTCCGAGAATTGATCAATTGGTGGATGCAACTGTTGGGCATCCTCGGATGAGTTTCCTAGATGCTTTTCAGGGTTACCATCAGATACCTTTGTCATTGAGTGATCAGGAGAAGACAGCTTTTCGTGCTCCTAATGGCAATTACCACTATCTAGTAATGCCTTTTGGTCTCAAGAATGAAGGCTCCACTTATCAAAGAATGGTGACTAGAATGTTTGAATTGCAGTTGGGGCGTAATATGGAAGCATATATTGATGACATGGTAATTAAAAGTAAGAGAATAGGGGACCATTTGAGGGACTTGGAAGAAACCTTCTCAGTCCTTAAGAGGTATAAATTGCGTTTGAATGCTTCCAAGTGTTTTTTCAGAGTAAGTTCAAGAAATTTTCTTGGGTATATGATAACACATCGGGGGATTGAAGTTAATCCTAACCAGATTAAGGCTATCTTGGGGTTGCATCCTCCTCGGAATCCTAAGGAGGTATAGAAGCTGACTAGTATGTCTGCGGCATTGAATCGGTTTATTTCGCGATCTGCAGACAGGTGTCGACCTTTTTATCACCTTTTGCATAAATGGAGAGATTTTCAATGGACGGATGAGCGTGATTTGGCTTTTGAGGATTTGAAGCAATATTTGGCGAATCCGCCAATATTATCACGGCTGGAGAAGGAAGAGGTGTTATATGCCTATTTGGCAATTACAGATTATGCTATAAGTCTTGTCCTAGTACGGAATGATGATGGAATTCAAAAACCGGTGTATTACATTAGTAAATCTTTGCAAAAGGCCGAGAAGCAGTATTTACCTTTAAAAAATGCTATTCTAGCCATCGTACATGCAACAAGGAAGCTTCCCCATTATTTTCAAGCCCATACGGTAATGGTACTTACCCAATTGCCTTTGCAAGCTCTCATGAGGAAGTTAGATTACACTGGTCATGTGGCTAAGTGGGGAACAAGGCTTGGAGCTTATGATGTTAAGTATATGGCCCGAATAGCTATCAAAGGACAGGTTCTTGCCGATTTTGTGGCCGAATTTACGAAGGGTGGCATTAGGCAGGAAGATGTCATGCTAACCGTGATGTCTATTGGGCCCGGGAGTGTTCTCCTTTGGGAAGTTTATACAAATAGGGCATCTAACCGAAAGGGAGCAGGGATTGAAATTGTGTTGATCACCCCTGAGAAATTGGTCATGGAAAAGTCATTACAGCTAGGGTTTGTAGCCATTAATAATGAGGTCGAGTATGAAGCTCTCCTGGCAGGTGCTCAAATGGTTAGGCATTTAGAAGGAGAAATAATCGAACTCCATTGTGATTCCAGATTAATTGTTGGATAAGTTAATGGAGAATTTGATGCAAGAGATGAAAGGATGAAAAAATATCTCAATAGAGTTAAAAGGGTGTTAGGCATGTTTAAAAGTTTCAAAGTAAGACAAATTCCAAGAGGGCAGAATGCTCATGTTGATTTGTTGGCCATGTTAGCCACATCCTTGGGATCGAAGTTACTGCGGACGGTGATGGTGGAGGATTTGATGAGTTCTAGTCTTACTGGCACCCCGGTAGTTGGGATTCACAGCATTCACATTGGCCCGAGTTGGATGAATCTGATTGTGACCTTCTTAAAACATGGTATGTTACCTGAGGATAAAGTGGAAGCAGAGAAGGTACGGAGAATTGCTCCCCGTTACTGGCTTTCTGAGGAGCATAAGTTGTACAAACGTTCTTACTTGGGGCCATATCTGCTCTGCGTGCATCCTGAAGCTGTTGAGCCTTTATTAGAAGAGTTGCATGAGGGAATATGTGGAAGTCATACTAGGGGAAGATCATTAGCCCATAAGGCCATGACTCAAGAGTATTGATGGCCAAATATGCAGAAAGCCTCCTAGGAGTATGCAAGGAAGTGTGATCAATGTCAAAGGTTTGCACCAAACATTCATCAACCAGGGGGAGTCTTAAATCCATTATCTAGTCCATGGCCGTTTGCTAAGTGGGGCTTGGATATCGTCGAACCTTTTTCTCGGGCAACTGGTAATAGAAGATGGCTCCTCGTCGGCACGGATTATTTTACTAAGTGGGTAGAAGCTGAACCACTAGCTAATATCAGGGACGTAGATTCTAAGAAGTTTATTTGGAAGAATATTGTAACTCGCTTTGGAGTCTCGCATACTCTGATTTCTAACAATAGACTTCAGTTTGACAGCAAGGCTTTTCGTAGGTATTGTGGGGATCTGGGAATAAGGAATGTATACTCAACACCAGCTTACCCTTAAGGAAATGGTCAAGCTGAGGCTACAAACAAGGTCATTTTGGCGGGGTTAAAGAAGCGATTAGATGATGCTAAAGGAAGATGGGTAGAGGAGTTGCCTCATGTGTTGTGGACTTATCGCACTACCCCCTGAAGATCAACGGGCGAGACACTCTTTTCAATGACATATGGAATGGAGGCAGTAATCCCGTTGGAGTCAGGCTTTCCCACCTTGAGATCTGACCAGTATAATGTTGAGAGCAATCATGACATGCTATGTGATAGATTAGATACTATTGAAGAAAGAAGAGAAGTAGCTAGTGTGAAGATGGGCAGTTACCAACAGAAACTCAAGCAAACATATGATAAAGGAGTGAAGCCGAGACCTTTAGTGCCAAGAGATTTGGTTTTGAGAAAAGTGGTAGGGACAGCAAAGAATCCTGCGTGGGGTAAGTTAGGGCCCAATTGGGAAGGACCATATAGAATCATGTCTATAGCCGGTGTGGGGACCTATCGTTTAGAAGATTTAAATGGAAAATTAGTCCATTGCCCCTAGAATGTAAGCAATTTACGACGTTATTACTATTAAAGGAAGAGCCTTCTTTTGTATAAGTTGTAGGCCTATTTTGTTTTATTAGTCTGTGCTTCTTTATTGGTATAACTTATTTCCAAGTGTTAAATTAACCTTAGTTCTTGTTTGGCTCCTCGGGCCACAAGTCTAAGAAAAATTAACACCCTAAGGAAAAGGCAAGTGTTAAACTGACCTTAGTTCTTGTTCGGCTCCTTGGGCCACAAGTCTAAGAAAAATTAACACCATAAAAAAAAATGTTGAACCAAGCTTAGTCCTTGTCCGGCTCCTTGGGCTGTAAGACTAGGAGAAATTAACACCATACATAAGGCATTCCACGTGTCAAGATAACAAAAATGTGTACCATAGGTATTACTCTAGCTTACGTTGCAAAGTTGGTGATTGTATTGTGTTTTATGTGTATATGAAAGTTATTATTTTTAGCATTGAAAGATTTGCTATCGACAATGAGCAGAAAATTTAATATTTGAATCTTGTGATACGTTGGCAGTAAACAATATGCACCATTTACGCTACTATTAATTCCTTGAAATCAGTTTAAAAAAAAAAACAGTACTAAACTCTAAACAACTTTTAACAAACTCTTGAGCTCATATGTCAAGTATTTGTTTGTTTCTATTTTGTATTCCTTTTCTCTGGTTCCTTCTATTTCTTTTTCTTTTTTGTCTGCCCCACCTCCATCGTTTCAGCTTCATTTTCTACGTTTACCAATTCGGTGCTGGGGGAAGGGTTCTTAGCTATTTCTTTGTCCTTGGAGTGAACAAAGGAAGGATTTGGATCCGGAGTGGTTGTAGATGAGGGAGGAATGGAACTGGAGTCACTAGTTGGTTTGGGAGGAGCAGGTGCTAGCTATAGAGCAGAGGGGTAATACACGCTATCTGGAGTTTGGAGCTCAGATTCGGCAGATACTCCTGCAGCGTCTAAGGCCTGACCCCAAACTTCCAAACAAAATGCACGGGCGACACCCTTGAGTTAAGCTGTAAGCTTGTCAGCAGCTTTCTTCATGCCGGCGTCATATGCTGCTTGCTCAGCATCAATTTTTTCTTGCTCCTTAGATGCTAATTTCTTTTGCACCTGCTTGAGCTCCACCACAATGAGGGCTAGTCGGTTTTGGGCTTGCTTCTGGGCTTTAAGGGCAATATTTGCCTGTGTTTCATAACTTTGCAAGGCAGATTCTGCATTCTTGTGAGCTTTTTCCACTTCGGCCAGTTGGATGAGGGTCTCCTTCAGATTCTATCCAGCTTCATTTTAAGCCCTCACAGCGACTTCTACGTTGTTTTTAGCTTTTCTGGCTAATTCTAAGGAATGATCCACCCATTCTTCAGCCATGAAAGAAGCCTGGACAGCCTATAATGTACATCAATTACAAAAGCCATATGAGTAACGCTTTTAATAGTAATAAAGATAAGATGATATAGAATTGTGAAAGATACCGTAGCTAAGTCTTGTTTCAAAGATAGGAAGACTTCTCTTTTGCGAAAAGACCGCAGCTCAGCCATGTCCTCGGGGAGGCATAGGGCCTTCTCTAAACACTCAGCCACCAAACTTGAGCTCCCCTTCTTCGGATCTCTTAGGTTGGCATCATCAAGTATGGGGCTGCCTGAACTTAAAGTAAAGCTAGGGCGCCAAACGGAGACTTTCCTTGGTTGATCACCACTGGTCTCCTTGGAAGACCCAGTATGAACAGACTTCTTAGAGTGGCTTTTTCCCGCCCGAGTATCCTTAGAAGGAGGGTCGGGGTTCTCTCCCTCCTCGATCTTAATGATATTCTTACCACCTTGACCCCTTTTCCTTTTTTTGTCCACGGCCTCAAGGGGTGGGGTACGTGTCATTACTGGGGTGATGGGACGAGGAGGTACGGTTACAGCAGGGGAAGAACTTCCGGCATGGGCTTGTAGCAAAGCCAGGAGATCGGGTTATTTCTCTTGGAAGCCCATGTTACTTGTTGAAGGAAGTTGTGAATTGTGAGGGGCGTCTTCATGATAAAAGACTTCAAAGTCCTTATTCGTTACCTCGGGACAACTCGGCTCGAAAGCTGAATTTTTTCCCTCGTCCGCAGGATCAATGGATTGCTCTTGGGAGTAAAGTAATCTGGCTGCGAGAGGGGCTGGGAGTTGTGCGTCCTGTGTTCCTTTTGGAAGGGGCGTAAGTAGTAAAAAGTCAAGCACCGCTACGTCAATACAAGCTAAACGAAGATCCCTGGCCTGGATTACGGTTTTCGGACTTTGAAAACGTTTGGTGGAGTAGGTGTAGCCGAGAATGACGTGGGCCGCTCTAAGCTGCCTGTCCCTGTGCAAAAATATTTCCAACCTGAGAATTCTGTTTAGGTCCTGAAGGTTTACAAAGGGGTTTGTTTGGAGCGGTGTGGTAGTCGTCTGCAGTAAGGGATAAATACTGTTAGGAAGAGTTAATCAATATAAGATTATAAAAGAAGATAATTGATATTCCTAAGTATCACGTCGGTCCTCGGGAACCCTACTTGGCACCCCATCTTGGGTAGGGCAGTGTAATATGTCGTATCATTTCCCCGAGACGATGAGGTAATCCTCGTCCATGCCTTTGCTTGAGTCAGGCAAGCAGGAGATCAGCCTAACGGCTGGGACCCTACACTTTATATAGTACTTGGTTTTTTCCCCTTTTTGGCAATTGTACACCCAATTTACATCATGCCAAGTTAAGTTAGTCCCCATTTTTTGATTTAGGGCATTTACACATCCTAGGATCCTAAGGACATTGGGGGAACATTGGGTTGGGGTAAGTCTATAGTTTATAAGAAAATCCCAGGTCACCCTACCCATGGGAATTTCCATTCTCCCTTCAATAAAAGTGATCATGGGAATTATAACTAACTCGGGTGGCCGGGGTAAAACTAATCATTCTCCTTACTCACAATGTTGAATATCAACATCGTTAGGAATCCTATATCGGGCCTTAAAAGTGGCCTTTGCCTCATTAGTTTTCACTAATTTAGCATATCTACCCATTAAACTTTATGATAAGAAGAAGAAAAAATAAACAATGAAGGAGAAGCAATAGGAGAACTAACACACCTCTGAAGAATGCTTAAAGTTGCTCCTCGGGACGTCCTTTTCCTTTAATCCTTCAAAACGCCAAAATGAACCTTAGCTAGTCCCAAGTCTTGCTTTTATAAGGGTAAAAAAGGAGCGGTAATTTTCCCGCTCATAAATGAGAGAGCAATCTGAGTCGTACGAGTTGATCCAGCCGTAGAACGTGCGGAGATAGGGAGCTGCCTGACACCATAAATGATCCATCGTGGACTCCGGCGTCAGGAGCGTGTCACAGGCAGCGAAAAGACATTTGTACTTATGAAAGCAAAATGCACGTAGGAAGTTTATCCAAAGAGTTAAAACTTGGCTATTAATTTGTGGTTAATAGCCTAAGTTTTAAGGGGCTATTATGAGGACCTGAGGACTCAAAGACTTAAAGACTCGAAGACATACTGTGAAGCATAAGAAATAGAGGAGAGTAAAAGTCAAGAGCCCGAGGATGAAGTGGGATGGTCCGGAAAAGTATGAAAGGTAGATTGGTGATGTATTGGATATATTGCAAATATCTGGGTTGAGATAGGTAACTATGAACGTTGCATTGAATGTTCTGCATCAAGCTTTCTGGCTGCATTAAATAGGGAATACCAGCTTTATCCATTGCATTAATGTGGAAATGACCTGAATAGTACAAGGCATAGAGCAAGAGCTTTTCTCCATTACCAACTACAAGGGAATGGACAAGTGTCAGTAAATGAGGTTGATTAGGTGAGAGATGTATGGCTGAGATAACAAGGGCAAGGAGTATAAATAAGAGAAGAGGGGCAGGAGAATGGTCATGTAAAGTGAGGTGACTAAGGCATATAATTAGAACGCCATGAACTTTGTTGTTGATACCCTCTCTACAAATTTATTATTTTGGGCCTTGAATTATTAAACGGTAATATTGTTAGGCTTGTGCATGATTTTTGGTCCTTACAATTTCAATAATTGGAAGAGAGTCGATATTGGTGCTGGATGTTTCTATTAGAAAAATCAATAAATGGTAGTTAAATTACAAGAGTCTTGACATTTTTAATTTGAAAACAAAATCATTATGCGGCATTTACAAAAAGTATATGTTACGTAGGGGTGGCCATTCGTGTTGTGCTGAGCCATAAGTATTCAGCTATATAGGTTGACCCGAACCCGACCTATTTAGTAAACGTGTCAGGAATTCTCAATTCGAACACGACCTATTTATTAAACCAATCAACCCAACTTGACACGTTTAACTCGTTTAATTAACAAGTCATGTAAAGGTCAATACAAGTAACCCATTTAATAATCTATTTGATTAATAGGTTATACCAAACCTATATAATTTTTATTAATTCTCATATATCTAAAATTAAAATACAATTACAACTATAAATATATTAATAAACATATAAAAACAACCATTAATTAAGCAAAAATATCAAAATAATTAATAATTTTATAAGCTAAATGAGTCAAACAGGTCAAACGTGTTCGCATGTTGAACTTGAACACAACCCGTTTATTAAACGAGTTAGCCGTCAACCCAAATATAACTCGAACCCATTTAGCCTCAACTCATAACCTGTTTATAAATGAGTTAATTGTATTTGGTTCGCAAATCGTGTTAGATTTTGCTACCCCTAATGTTACGTAATCAAAGGAACTAGATTAATATTATTAATTCCTCAATACTAACTTTTTCTCATTGTATGCATTGAACATGTCATTCCAGGACCATTTTTACTTTTACTTTTACTTTCACTTACACCTACTACTGAATGTGAGACTCATATTATACGTGTATACAAGTATACTTCCAATTTAAGCGTGCAAAGTCTTGTCCCATGACTTATCCATATATATATATATATATATATATATATATATATATATATATATATATATATATATATTGGTATATTACCCTATTTTAGGTAATCATGTTCTAACCCATATAATCAATAATCAATAGATAAGGTCATGCATAATTAAACCATGGTTTTGAAATTCGGATTAGATCATATGGTCCAACCCGATAACCGTGAACCATTCACTAAAGAAGTTTTTTAATCTCACAAACCGGTTTAAGTAAAAAAAATCAGTGAACTGTACGCACCAAGGTCGAACTACCTAGGTTTGAGAACTGTGGATGGTTCTAATGGTTCAGATCAGAGCTTAAAAAAAAAAAAAAAAAGTGCTTGACTTAGAGTTATAGCACCTTTTGGCCATTGTTGAAACTTCAACCACTTCTTAGTCTCTGTCTCCCTCTGTCGTTATTTCTGCTGTTTCTTCTTTTCTCTCTTTCTCTTTCTGCTTTCTGTTGTTTCTTACTTTCTTCGTATTTTTCTTCTCTCTCTGGTTTACTCAATGCATGTCTACTGTCAAATAGTTAACATTTTCTTGAGTTTTGATTTTGTACTGTTAAATTCAAATGAGCGGTCACCAATGCTCCCAGTTGCCTCCCACTCTTCTAGTTTTTGCTATATAGTTATTTAAAAAAAAAAAATCATTGGAAATGTGGAATTGTCAGGATCTCTCTTGAAGTTTTATTGGGGCTCATAAAAAAGTTGAGTGGCCCATGGGCGGACAAACCAATGTCCGCCACTGTTGAGGCTTGAAGCTTAAATTTTTTTTTTTTTTTTTTCATACGAAAAATACTTTGACCATTTATTGTCTCTATTAACCTTTTTTTATTGGGTCTCATAAAAACAGATTATGAAATTATTAAATGAGCTTAGGTATGGCTTAAGATAATTTAGACATAAGCTTGCATAAAAAAATTATTGAGTTCTAACAAAATATATATATATAATTTTGAAATGGTACGTCAATATTAATTTATATCGAAATATTTCATATCTCTCACTAAAAAAACTCAAAAACAATTATATTTGCTTAAGAATTATTATTTCTTATTTGTCTTAAGAAAGTTATGATATGAAAAATATATTTGAAAGATAGATCTTTATATTTATTTGGACTAGTTTAGTCAATTTTTATATTTTTACTAATTTAATATGTATATATATTTATATTTATATTTTAAATAATTATTAAATTAATTATAACATCATTACGGTTCAATCTTGATTTGATCTTAAAAACTTTGAACCTCTATATTTTACAGTTCTTTGAACAGTTTGAGTTTGAAAACTATGAACTAAACATGACCTTGACCTTAATTATAATATACCGATATATACCAATATTTGCTTTAGAATTATTATTTCTTATTTGTCATAAGAAAGTTATGATATGAAAAATATATTTGAAAGATAGATCTTTATATTTATTTGGACTAGTTTAGTCAATTTTTATATTTTTACTAATTTAATATGTATATATATTTATATTTATATTTCAAATAATTATTAAATTAATTATAACATCATTACGGTTCAATCTTGATTTGATCTTAAAAACCTTGAACCTCTATATTTTACAGTTCTTTGAACGGTTTGAGTTTGAAAACCATGAACTAAACATGACCTTGACCTTAATTATAATATACCGATATATACCAATATTTGCTTTAGAATTATTATTTCTTATTTGTCTTAAGAAAGTTATGATATGAAAAATATATTTGAAAGATAGATCTTTATATTTATTTGGACTAGTTTAGTCAATTTTTATATTTTTACTAATTTAATATGTATATATATTTATATTTATATTTATATTTTAAATAATTATTAAATTAATTATAGCATCATTACAGTTCATTCTTGATTTGATCTCAAAAACCTTGAACTTCTATATTTTACGGTTCTTTGAACGGTTTGAGTTTGAAAACCATGAACTAAACATGACCTTGACCTTAATTATAATATACCAATATATACCAATATTACAAACAATGAGTTGATATGTGAAATAGAGCTGGAAGATTTTTTTTTTTTTTTCTTTTCCATTTGACCCCTCAAGCGATATGAGTGAACATTTTATGTTTGGGAACAACTTACCTAATTTTTTTGTTGAAAGTACTATAGATAAAAAATAAAAACTAAATAAAATAAGCTGACTATTTATTTTAATTTTTTGCTAAAAGTACTTAGCAAAAAAAAAAAAAGTAAAGCGGGGCTTGTAGTAAGAAAAAATGTGAGGAAAAACATAAAGTGAGATCCGCAAACAATAGCTTTTTGACTAAAAATATAATTGACCCTAGCTTTTTGACACCCAAAATATATATATATATATATATATATATATATATATATATATATATATATATATATATAGTATTTGGTCATGTGAAGGATAAGGTACAAATAAGATTATATGTTGCACGACCAATGTGAGACTTATAAACACTAAAATATTTAAGGAAAAAACCATTTGATCATCGGAACCCAAACACACACTAGCTCCAATGGTTTAGTTGAGTCACAAAGCGAGTCAAATTGGTTGAGTCAGGAAAGTTCTTGAATTCACAAAATAATTTTTCCATTTACAGATATTTGTACAATCTTGATAAGAATTTGACTATTCAAAATGCCTAGGATGAAGATGTGGAACCAATTCGCATATTACAGCTCTGCTTCATGCTTTTGAAAACTTTAGAAAGATAACAACAAACAAAACAAACAATGGGTTGATATGTGAAATAGAGCTGGAAGATTTTTTGTTTTTTTTGTTTTTTTTTTTTTTTCCATTTGACCCCTCAAGTGATATGAGTAAACATTTTATGTTTGGGAACAACTTACCTAATTTTTTTGTCGAAATTACTATAGATAAAAGCTAAAAACTAAATAAAATAAGCTGACAATTTGTTTTTACTTTTTTGCTAAAAGTACTTAGCAAAAAAAGAAAAATAGTAAAGCGGGACTTGTAGTAAGAAAAAATGTGAGGAAAAATATAAAGTGAGACCTGCAAACAATAGCTTTTTGACTAAAAGTAGAAATTGACCATAGATTTTTGACCCAAAAAAAAAAAGTATTTGGTCATGTGAAGGATAAGGTGCAAATAAGATTCTTTGTTGCAGGATCAATGTGAGACCTATAAATAGTAAAATATTTAAGGAAAAAACCATTTGATCATTGGAACCCAAACACACGCTAACTCCCATGGTTTAGTTGAGTCACAAAATGAGTCAAATCGGTTGAGTCAGGAAAGTTCTTGAATTCACAGAGTAATTTTCCCATTTACGGATATTTGTACAATCTTGATAAGAATTTGACTATTCATAATCCAAAATCTTTTGACTCTTTTATTTTGTAGCACTAGTTTGGCTACATGTACAAGCCACGTGGTTGGTATTACATAATTTAGCAATTACGATTAGATTTAGAATTGATTTGTAACACAAACAAAAAATATAATCATTTGATTTTTGAAGTGCTTAAAAATTATACCATTAAAAGAGACATTATAATTTGACTACATAAGAAAGAAGCACAAAAAATATTAGAAGCACAAAAAATATTAGAAGAACAAAAAAAAAAAATCTCAATAGCTGGCACATAGTAGATTAACAAAAGAGGCCATTTGCTTGCCAATATTGAATAACAAAGAAATACACAATATAGTAACAATGTATCAATTTGTCTTGTTTGCTAGGCTGCTACATTAACTGAGATGTTACTAGACTTTTTGAAGACCTTGGATTGAGATCCTCTCTCTTCCCAGCTCCCTCTCGTAACATTTTTTCACATTTTCACTTTTTAATCTTTACATTTTTTTTACTCTTTGTTAACTTTTTTTTCTTCAATAATTAAGATTAAAAGTTAAAAAAAATTTTCAACTCTCAATTTCAACCATCGAAAGGTATCTAAATTTAATCCGAAAAACTTGACTTCCTGTTATTGCTTATATGGACAGTTTAAATGATGTCATTGTTTTTATCTAACTTGTCGTTGTCTTTCAATTGTTTTGGACTGATCTAATGATGTCTATAATTTAAATGATGTCAGTTTTCTGACATTGTAGCCCAGACCTAATAATTTTCCAATGAAAAAGGAAAACATGGCTCTACTATGATTGGAAACTGTCCATGGCATGCAAGTGGAAATGTTTCTTCTATCAAATATTAGAAAAAGAGGTCTTTTTATAATCAGTACTGAGGATAACGGTTCATCTAGATAAAAGTAGCTTTCTCATCCCAGCTCGCCAAATTCTTATTGATTGGATAGTGGAGGCAAAATTATTGAGTTTAAAAATTATCAACGACGATCACATGCTCCCTCTCTTGATAAACTTATTGACAAGGTGGCTATAGCTGCGTTTGTAGCTGCGTTTTACAAACACGCGGCTAAAAAACGTGGCCCAAAAACACATTTTTTGTAGTGCTAGAGTATGAAAAATGTGGAACCAATTATAATGCCGCGCGACTAGGATGAAAATGAGCCGATGTTCTGAAATTGCAAATTTCAACTCTGCTACATGGTTTTGAAAACTTGAGAAATTAATTGGAAATGTAAATAACAACAAACAAAGCAAACAATGGATCGATATGTGAAATAGAGCTGGAAGATTTTTTTTTTTTTTTTCCCTTTTTGACTCCTCAAGTGATATGTGTAAGCATTTTTTGTTTGGGAACATCTTATCTAGTCTTTTTTTTTAATTATTATTATTGAAATATTACAGATAAAAGGTAAAAGATAAATAGAATAATAAACTGTAGACAAGTTGATAAGAGTGACCTGTTGGACTCTATCCTTGAGCACGTCACAACTTGCATAGGAAAAAAAATATCTTCTTTAATTATCTGCCACGTCCATTTTGTGGCCTAGCATGCATCTTGTTGGCGCGAATTCATCTTCACAGCACTTTGATTAGAGCTTAAGTACTTCTACCCAATTACAAATATTCCCTAAAGAAATCAAACATAAATTACAAGAAAATTTGGCAAGGAATTAAGCCAATAAAAAACAATAACTGAACAATATGTTATTTACTTATTTTGTTCCTTTTTTTTTTTTTTGAGATTGGAAAGGGCATTAATTGATTTACTCTCTTTACATGAATGAGACAATATTGTGTCTGTCTCTACGTACAAGATCCTCCTTATTATAGGTCAACTTCTAGATGAAAAGTCTTCCAATAACATTCTTAAGATTTTCAAAGTATAACGAGCCCAAGACACCTAAGGATATGTTTGGAACAAAGGAAATTTTGAGAAGAAGAGAGTAGAAGGAAATGTGACCAAAATGTACTTAATTACAGTTCAAGTGATTTTCTTTTATCCTTTTTTTTTTTGGTTTATTTTTTTTATTTTTTTTTTATTTAAATTTCTGAGAAGTAAAGTTTTTGTGCTCTTTGGAATTATTTTGCATATCAATATACAATCATTTGCGCAAAGCTCAAAGCTACAATATAATAGTTAGGACTTCAAGATTTAGGTCATATTAAAAACCAAAATTGAAGGAATGATTGATGCTAGCTAGCCATAATATGAAATTAACTAAATCATTATGTGTTGAGGACTCTTTTTTTGGCCAACATGAAGTAATGCAATCCATGCCACATCAACATATTATTGATTTTTTGGGTAAATCTCTTTAAAGCCCAAAATAAGCTCATATCTCATTCAATTACATGGATTGGGCTTGCATGGCCCATGAGATCCTTACTTCAAGAGGCGGATTCATGGTCCATATTTCCTCTTCATCAATTGGGATCACAACCCCACGACATTATCAACATCAGCATATGGATCGGGCTTAAGCATTGAATCAAAACTCACGGCCCATATTACCTCTCTTACACTCATGGCAAGCGGCTTCTTCAACAAGAGCCCATATTTACACAAAATGACAACAAAATCTGAGGTACGTCATCTCATCTTCGGCTTATGATCCAAGCTTATAAGTCTCTTTGGGGAAATTTGAGAGTCGTGGTTTGGAGGGCCAAGAGGTATGTTCAGTAAATCGGTTTAAAGTTGATAAAAGAAACATATTGCTTAGCGTGTCTTCTTCAACTCCCTGAACTCTGATGAGTCCATGTGTAACAGGTAACATATGGTAAGCATCTCTTATCACATAGCACTTTAGATGATAAATTCCCCATTGCTATTTTCTTAAAACTTAATAGTCATCATGTGACAAATACTCAATATCCCCAGCCATATAACTGCTGAGAAAATAACTGTTTATTCAATCCCCAGTTTTTCCTATACAAATTTGGAAACTTCATTATATTATTCTACATAAATCTTATTACTACTTTCAGCTAAAATCCAATTCAAACACATGGTATAATCTGGTTGGCTATCTTTAATCTCCAACTATATATAAAATATTCATGATATCTCTAATACCCAGCTGATGTCTGTCACAATCAGACCATATATTTCTCTGTCAGCTGCTAGAACAGAGCATTAAATACTCTTCTTGCTTACCAAGATTATGTCACAACACTCTCTAGACCCTCTCCCTCTCACCTCACTCTTGCCACTGCCAATTACCATAGCTCTTGACAGAAGAAGAAGAAGAAGAAGCAACCACCAACCCAGCAACACCCCATGGAAAACCAAAATCATACCAAACCCACAGAAAAAACCATCCCAAACTCGATATTGCTACTGCCAAGACCAACAAACAACTGTAATATACACCAAGGTGAAGTTAAGAACTCTACACTAGTAAAGGTCAGCATCGATCAACATCGATCAACACCAAGGTGAAGTTAAGAACTCGATCTGGCATCGATTAGAGCTGGGTATTTGGTTGAATGGGAGGCGTTGATTTTGTTGCACACTGGCTGGGTTGAATGGGTATTTGGGTGGGTTGATGTTGATGATGTGTGGGTTGAGAAGAAGAAAGAAGAGGAAGAAAAGAAAGAGGAAACAGTAGAGAGAAAAGGAAAAGGAAAGAAGAAGAAGAATAGGCTAATGTTTATTGGGAGATAAAATAATATTAAAAAAATAATATAAAAAAATATTATTTATATAAAATATAGTGTATAATAGATGGACTGATGTGGGTGTTTTGGAAAAATTGACTTGTATAATAGAAAAAAGTAGATTTTTTTGTGCAAAATAGATGATAAATTTACATCCACTAATGTGGATGCTCTATAGATGACCAACTAAATTAATATTTGCAGATTTTTTTAGAAGGAAATATATAAAGTTAAATATATAATTATAAATTATTAAATTACTAAATAACTATTATAATGTCATCTATTCGATCATCGGTTTGATCCATTTAAACTAAAAAACCAGGAATCACTCATTTTTTTCCAATTTTTTGATTGACTAATCTAATTTTCAAAACCATTGATAGAAGTACAAAAAGACTAAAGAGAAAATAATGAGGTATCTTTTAAAAATTTTGATTAGATAATAAGTTTAATATATATTAAAACGGTGTACTAGTATAAACAATTACCTGAATATTCCGTTCCATTAGTCAACTTCACTGGAACGAAATTCAAAACCTTGTGGTTAATATAATTACAAAGATCAATAAATTGTCAAAATTGACCCTCCTAAAAAAAATTGGACAAATTTTAGTTACAAAATTGGTTGTTGAGGCTACAACCTTACTCTGTGCAAAACAATTTCTGAACCGGCCACTGGCCAGAACAAGGCCCTTTCCTCAGTGCAAAAATCACCACACTCAGAACCTGGCTCAAACCCCAAATGCAAAAATCCACATTAAGCTCTACATCAAAGTTGCCAAAGCCAAGGAGAACTCTCTTGCTCTTGTTGTTAAGCTCATGTCGCACCAGATATCTAACGGAAAACCCAACAAAGAAATAGGTGTAGTTCGTTTGCCCATTGTGGAACTGCTAGATGGTTTTGGTGAGGCTGAGGTTGAAGCTAACGCAGTAGTTGAAAAGCATGTGACTAAAGGTGGTTTGAGCTTAGATGGGAAGACCTAAGGAACACTAAAAGTTTCTTATAAGGTCGGGAGGACTAAAGAATACCCACCTGCTGGTTATGCTCAAGGGCGGCCCAACAAACTTTGAGGCCTAAGGTGATATATTTAAATGGGGCATTTTTGTTATTAATTAAATAATATTTAACTAGTTTTCAATATCATAATTTTTATATAATAAAAATGCATTTTTTTATCTTGTAATATGTTTTTTTTTTTTTTTGAAAAAATGTTACTATAACAAATTTTACTAAAAAATACGTACAAATATTGTAGTAATAAATGTGATTAATGACACTTCAAGAAGATAATAAACAAGTATTTGAATGAATGATGTTGGAGATATTATAAATTTTACAACATGATGCTTATAAAGATGTATCACTAAGTAATTTAAAAATGCATTTAATAGGTTGTTGATGTCTACAAATCATATTAATTGTCACATCAATTTATATAAAGGTTTTAAAGTAACAGAGGAAAACCTTCCTTCTTCCTGGTTTTCCATCCTTCCTTTATTTTCTCTCCAAACGAACAGAGAAAAATGTCTATTTTCCTCCCTTTGTTTTTCATCCTCCCTATTTTCTCTCCAAATGGACGGGGCCTAAGGACAACGTGGGCTCCTGTGTACTGTGTAGTGGATCTTAAGATAAGATTCAATTTGAAAATGTGTGGATGAGAATTAAAAAGAAATGAGATAGTGATAAAAAGTAAGTAAATAAACAAAAAGATAAAGTTTTTTTTTGATAATCAACAAAAAGATAAAGTTGGCTAGATAGGACGTTGGAGGAAAAATAAAATAGAAAGAAAAAAAAGTACTGGAAAAAGGGACTGGGCTTTTATTTTTTGAAGACAAAGGGATTGGACTTTTATTTTTTAATAATAAAAAGTGATTGGGATTGAGTTAATGAAGATATTTATGGTAATGACCAGCACTTTTGCTTTACAATTATTGTTCTTTTGCTTTTTGAAAATTCTAACCTTATAACGTGGGTCTGTTCCCTTTTCAATTGTTAAGTGGCAAATGCCAAACGGTGATATGGGAACTTCAGGAGGAGGACTAGATAAAAAAATGGCTACCAAATATAGTTTAATTTAAAAAATGGGTACCATATATAAAGATAACTAGATAAGAGCCACTTTTAACTGTTTTTTTGCCACTTTGTTTCTCGCAAAATTGGATAGTGGAGGCATAATTATTGATTTAAGTGACCTTACAGGTCCCTCTCTTGATAAACTTATCAACAAGATGGCTGGAGCCTGAAAAACGTGGAACCAATTAGGGTCTGTTTGGTGAGTAATCTCAAACTTACATTTTTACATTTTAAACAATATTATACACATTTTTACATACTTTTTCACTCACACGTATTTCAAAAAATTACAAAAATTTCATTTCAAATTACTCTATCAAACACCTTCTTAAAATGCCTATTAGGATGAAAAGGAGCCTATCTTCTTTGCATATTACAACTCTGCTACATGGTTTTCAAAATTTAGAAATTAATTGGAAACAAACAAATTAAACTTTAGAAATCAAAAAACAAAACAAACAATGGATCGATACGTGAAATAGTGGTGGAAGTTTTTTTTCTTTTGACCCCTCAAGCGATGTGTGTAAGCATTATTTATTTTTTTTGGGAATATTTTATTTAGCTTTTTTTTGTTGAAAGTACTATAAATAAATAAAAAACTAAATAAAATAAGTTAATTTTTTTTAATTATTGCTGAAAATACATAGCAAAAAATTTTTTAGATAAAAAAAAGTAAAGTAGGACTCGCAATAAGAAAAAATGTGAAAAAAAAAAAAAACAGAGTAAGACATGCAAACAATAGTTTTTTGACCAAAAACAATACTAGGCCCTAGCTTTTAAAAAAAAAAACAAAAAAACCAAAAAAAAAACCAAAAACAGTATCCAGTCCCGTGAAGAATAAGGTAAAAATAAGGTTCTTTGATGTGGGTTGACAATGACATGCATCTTGCAGGTGCAACTTTATCTTCACAGCACTTTGAGTAAGGCTCAAGTACTTCTACCCAATTACAGGTAATCTCCAAAATTATATGAAAATTGAATATAAATTTCAAGCAAATTTGCATCGAATTAAGCCAACAAAAAAACAACAATCGAACAACATGTTATTTTGTTCTCATATTTGTTGAGATTGGAAAGTACATTGGTTTACTCTCTTTACATGACTGAGACAGTGCCTCATGTTTCGACGTATAAGACCCTCTTTATAGGCCAGCTTCTGGATGAAAAGTCTTCCAACAACACACTTTAAGAATTTCGAAGCACAACAAACCCTGAAGTATAACAAACCCAAGAAACTTAATGGTCCGTTTGGATTAAGGAGGAGGAAAGAGGAGTAGAGTAGAATTTGCCCAAATTTTTTTTTTTATAGTCAATTCTGCTCTACTTCCCTCCGTTCTCCCCCTCTTCTCTCCTTAATCCAAACAGACCCTAAGGATATATTTGGATTGGAAGGAAGTGTGAGAAGAGAACTGAAAAGAAGGTCATGTAACCAAAATTTATTTAATTAGAGCTCAGATAATTTTCTTATATCTTTTGTTTGTTATTTATATTTTTGAGAATGAAGTAAATTTGTTCTCTTTGGAATTATTGACTTGTTGCCAAGTAGTTATGTATTAACTTTCTATACTTAAATTTCCAAACAATGGTTTTAGAGTCGAACATAATTCAAATTCGTTTTTGCATGAGAAGCCTAAGAAATCCTGCACCATTACAGATTTATCAATATATGAACTCCATTTACGTAAGGCTCCAAGCTCCAATACAAATAGTTGGACTTCAAGATTTAGGTTATATTAAAAATCGAAATTGAATGGAAGACTAATTAATCATAATGATACTAAATCATTATGTGAACAAGATTTTTTTTTTTCACTAGAGCTTTTTATTTGGGAAATTAGTAAGAATCACACCAGAGCAGTAGCTGGTATTTTTTCTAGCAGCTTTCTCTCTTTTTTCTTTTTTCTTTTTTCTCTTTTTTTTTTTTCTTTTTTTTTTCTTTATTAAGGGAACCTTAAAGTTAAAGCTTACATTTTTCATATTTGAGAACAACTGGCTAGGCTGCTACTTTTTGGATTGAGATCCTCTCTTTTTTCTCACATCATTTTTCTTTTCACGTTTTCAAATTTTAATCTTTATTTTATTTTTATACTTTTAAAAAAAAGTTTATTCAATGATTGAGATTGAGATTTGCTTTTTTTTTTTTTTTTTTTTTTTTTTTTCAACTCTTAATCTCAACGATTGAACGGTATAGGCATCAATTGCAATACCCCTTATCTCAATTAGGGGTTATTGCTGACTTGATCAGTCTGTATTTTTATCTAACTTCTTGTTGTCGTTCTATTATTTTGGACTGATATCTAATGACGTTAGCATGATGATGTCAGCAAGCTGATGTTGTAGTCCAGACATTTTTTGGCGTAAATGCACTTTTAGTCTCTACATTTTATCGTTTTTTCATTTTAGTCCCTACCTTTTAATTTTACCACTTTTAGTTCTTAATCCAATTAACGCGTTCCATTTTGGTCATTTCCGTCAGTCAACCGACGAAAATAGCTGAAGTGGCAGCCGGAGGAATTAAAATATTATAAAAAATGTCACGTCACTCTGACACATCAACATATAAATTTAAAAAATTAATTTATTAATTTTAACTAAATAAAAAAAAACAGAATTAAAAAATAAAATTCACATTAATTAAGATTGGTCTTCATGTTTTTCAGATTGTTCTTCATTTTACAACATGTTGTTCATATTCTTCCTGAATCAAACCCAACAACCATAAACTCAAACCCATCACAAGAACACAAACCCAGCAACCCAAGAACTCAAACCCAGATCACGAGGACATAAATGAAAACAAGAAGAAAAAGCCCAAATTCAACACCTCAGAGATCATCCAACCCAACACCATCAGATCTACCACAAACCAAGATCATCGAATTCTCCATGTTCTTTCCCAAATTCTAACACAATTAACACCGAATTCTTAGCAAATCAAACCCATAAACCCAGTTAACAAATCAACCCAGATTAAACCTAGATCAAGAAACCAATCACAACAAACCCAGATCAACACAATCAAGCCGCCACCACAAACCCAAATCCCACCACCAATGACTGACACAATCAAGCCGCCACCACCGCCCCACCGATCAGTCAACAAACCCATGCCAAGACGGTGGCCGAGATCGGCGAGCTCCATTGTGGCCAAAACCGGGACGAAGGCGGAGATCGGCGAGCTCCATTGTGGCCGAGACCAGGACGGAGGCCAAGATCGAGACCAGAACAGAGGCTAGAGCCGAGATGGAGGTTGAGATCGAGTTCCATTCTCTCTAAACCACCGTCGGCCCCCTTCCTTTAGATCTGCTCCAAACCACCGGCCACCTTCCTCAGATCTGCTCTAAACTACTGGCCCCTTTCCTTAGATCTGCTCCAAACCGTCGGACCCCTTCCTCTAGATCTGCTTTGAACCTCATCTCATCTCTCTCTCTCTCTCTCTCTCTCTCTCTAAACTCTTTTTTTTTTTTGGTAGAGCTCTCTCTAAAATTAGATCATGATTTTAGAGAGAGCTCACTTAAAGAAAAGTAGATACAAAGTCAAAATGATCTAATGATAAATTTTTGTTTGGGTTGGCTGTGATGAGAGAATAAAGTTTGAGTTTGAGTTTGAGAAGATTTTTTAAATTCTGTTTTAATTCTATGAATTTTAGTTTTTAATTTTTATTATTTAGTTAAAATTAATAAATTAATTTTTTTAATTTATATGCTGATGTGTCAGGGTGACGAGGCATTTTTTATAATATTTTAATTCCTCTAGCTGTCACCTCAGCTATTTTTGTCAGTTGACTGACAGAAAGGACTAAAATGGACGCGTTAATTGAATTAGGGACCAAAAGTGGTAAAATTAAAATGTAGGGACTAAAATGAAAAAATGCCAAAATGTAAGGACTAAAAGTGCATTTACGCCTAATTTTTCAAATGAATAAAGAAGACAGGGCTTTACTATGATTGGATGCTGTCAATGGCATGCATGTGGAAATTTTTCTTCTATCATATGAAAAAAAGAGGTGTAAAAAAAAAACACTCAGAGCTTTATTATTAATTTTCTGTGCCATAAACATGCAGAATAAAAGGGATAGTGACGCTAACAGCATTCATGTATTAGTATATGTATAATACATATCAATCAGTGTATAATTGTCAAAATTTACAAGTTTATTATAATAACCATGTAAATTTACACATATACTATTTATTTTGCATTTAGTTGTTTATTTTTTTTCTTTACTTTTGTTAGGTTCTAAGTACTTAGGAACTAATATACTAGAACTCTAATATGTATTATTGGCAAACTATGATCAAAACAGGTGTTAAGTCTTGTTTTAGACTTGCTCAAAGTATGTTATTCATGTAAAGTTGGAATCGAGTTAATTGCAGAAGTTACTGGTGTAAATCTACCTGGCTCGATCGATCGAGAATTAGACTCGACTGATCGAAAGTCGTGCGGATTGTTTTTTCTGCAAAATTTTCAACTCAGCCCTAAGCTCATATGACGTGTAGAGTTTTATGTTTTGCCCTAGGTATAAAAGGCAAACCCTAGCCATGTTTTTGTTGGTTGCTCATATTGTTGTTTGTGTGAATCTCTTGTGAGATCTAAGAGGTGCTTGCCTTCACACAATCTTAGGATCATCAAGAAGGAGATTTATTCAAGAGCTTGATGATTATTCAGTTGTTACCATAAGAGCTTAAAGATACACAAGCGGGAGTACTTGTACTTGCTGGAGAATCCAAGAAAGAAGGAGTCCGTGGTCTCAGAGCTTGCACGTGGTCATGTCAGTAAGTTTTCCACTGGTGGGTAGCAATAGGATGCTAGTGGTCTAAGTAACTATTGTACAAACTTTGATTCTTTCATAGTGGATTCAGTTTTACCTTGAGGATAGCTAGGTTAAATCCTCCCCAGGTTTTTTACCGGTTTGGTTTCCCTGGGTCATCATATCATTGTGTTCTTTATATTTCTTCTGCCTTGCATGATATAATTATATAATTGTGTTAGCCTAGATCTGAAATTTGGACTAAGTAATAACTTGGCTGATTAACTAGGTTAATCCAATTGTGCTTTTAAAGGTCTAAAAAACGTTACAACTTTTATCTCGATGATGAAAGAAAAGAGCAGATTCTAGTTGTTATGTGTGAAAAAGAAAAACGATTAAAAAAAAATTGATATTTTAATGAAATGTAGTATAAAATAGATAATTTGATATGAGGTGTTTTGAAAAGTGAGTATGTAAACTAGAAAAAGTAGATTTTTATACTAAAATAGATTGAATTTTTCACACGAATTAATGCGAATGCTCTAACAACCAAGGAAAACTTAAAAATCAAAAAGCAAAGAAAGTTTCTTATATGCCCTACCCGAGTTGGAATTGTGTCCAATGCATCAGCTACACCGAACACATTAAGATACAGACACATGTCCAAAATCCGTATCCCATCATTTTCACTGCACTGCCCTTTATCTATATCACTTTTTGATTCTTATTTAATATTATCATTTAATATGTGTAGCTAGAGAATAATATGATGCTAAAAAGTAAAAACACTAGCATGGAAGAAGTAATGAAACTATGGACCATTAATATGTCTTTGGCAATTAAAAACATAATAAAGATATCATTTTATTTATTTTTATTTCTTCCCTTATACCAATAATCTAAGTGGATAGTACTTAAGTGTTGTTCCTTAGATTCCTCTCTTAAAATTTAGTCATGTGACTTTTTTCTCATAGGATGAAAGTGTATTTTTAGTTAAGTACTACCAGGGTAAGGCCCTACCACAAAAACAAAATACAAAAAAACACCCTTAGAGAAAAAGGCTCCTCCTGCATTGTCAAAGGCCCAAAATTATATATATATATATTAATGCTTGTGCATTTAAAATAGATAGTAATGCAAAGAATACCACAAATTTTACTATAAGCTTACAAATTGGCATGTTACGGATCACAAAAAAAGTAAGTTAAACATAGTCATTGTCGCATCATATTGTGAACATTTTGATACTTTTATTGAATTTCTTCTTTTCATTTTTATCAAGACTCCCAAAATATGAGGCCAATAGAAACCTAACTCAATTGAAAGCCTAAATTGTTTCAAGAAAATGCTGCAAATGTGTTAAATCATCAATTATATATTAATATCCCATATTAGGTTGAGACTTTAATTTTTGTGAACTTATCCTACAAAGACACATACCAAATAACATCTATCTCTCTCTTAAAAACAAGATATAAAATTAAAAATTAGATTACAACTTTACTTAACTATGCATTGTCATATATCCAAAATAAAATATCTTTTTTAATCATAATATTTTTTTTATTAAAATTTATGGTTCAACTATGATATTCAATTCTCTATATGAAATTAACATTAGTTTAACTGGTATTATTCATCAATATGTATTGAATTAACCTTGATTTAATTAGTATTAAACATTTTTGTTTAATTAATAATTACATATAATATGCCCCACATAAATTTTTCGCCTTAAGTCCCAAATTATGTTGGGCTGCCCCTAAGTTTATTTATTTATTTTGAGAAAGAATTGCTAATCCAAATTCCAAATGCACCATTCATATTGGCATATACCTTATGCTTTTGAAAATTGTTGAAAATGTTTTTTGTTCTTTACTTTTTGTCTCAACTTTTGTTTGCCAATAAATTTTTATTTTTATCTTTAAATAAACTATTTTGTTCTAACATGTTTAACATACCGTATTATGCTTACTTCTTTTGGCAATATAAAATTAACTCAGTAAGTGAACTAAGCAGGCACACGTTTTTTGGAGCTCAATTATACATTTGCAATCGCGCCGACTATTCAACAGGACGTACCTAGTGGAAATTATATAAGCTTGATCAAATTTTAAAATCCCAAGAAAAGTTTTTGATAATCACAATCCCAAGAAATTTAATTGAACTTCTAGTGATTTGTTTTATATTTAAATGTTCTAAGAGCATCCATATCAGTAGGTGCAAATTCTCCTTCTATTTTGTACAAAAAAACTTACTTTTTTCTATTTTACACATCCAATTTTACAAAACACCTACATCAGTTTATCTATTCTATACATTTATTCAATAAAATATTTATTTTTTTACAATTTTTTATTATTCTCTCCCTCACTGCCCTCTCTCTCATAGACCTAACTCTCCCTCTGTAACGACCCAAGAAAAAATGTTAGTCACATCTGCACTATACCTCAAAAGGCTGGTCACAATTGAGACTCCTTACAGTTGTTAATAAAGCCCAGGCTAACCCAGTAAATAGCCGACGTGGGACTCATCACACACCCACACATATCACACAATCAATCAAATTGAGGCATCACAATCTCCCTCACTTAAATCCCTAACGTCCTCGTTAGGGCCCACTTTGTGGAGTAGTGTCTCCGAGCCCACATGGGGTTACTGAGCCGGCTCTGATACCATATGTAACGATTCAAAGAAAAACGCTAGTCACATATGCGCTATACCTTAAAAGGACTAGTCAAAATTGAGGCTCATTGTAATTGTTAATAAAGCCTAATTCAACCCAGTAAATACCCGATGTGGGATTCATCACACATCCACACACATCACACAATTAATCAAATTGGGGCAGCAAACCCTCACCGCCTGTCTCTCTAATAGACCTAACACGCAAAGGAAAGTAGCAGTTGTTTTTGTCGAAGTGCGAGCTCCGTTGTTTTCATTGGCATTCGGTTCCCGCGGTCCGGTGATCGAAACGGAGAGAAAACTGGATCGGCCTTCTTATACTCCTCTTAGCACTGAAGATCTAGGTGCTTCAAGCCTTTTTGTTGTTAATTTTCTTTATTTCTTGTTTGGTTGGTGAGAAAGTGGTGGAAAAGAGTAGAAATAGAAGGAAAGATGATTGGTAACCAAAAATCTGTTGATTTTCTATGTTTGATTATTTTTCTTTATTTCTTGTTTTCTCTGTGTTTTTCTCGGCAACCAAACAAATCCTGTGTAATACTAATTTCTTATTTTACTTGATTTTAGAAGAAACTTTTTGATGTGGTGTTCTCTGTTGATGCATGGTGTGGCGTTCTCTGATGATCAGCGGGAGTGAGAGTGAGGTGAGAATGAGAGCAACTAGAGAGACAGAGAGAAGGAGAGAGAAAAAAACTAATAAAATAATAAATGCACAATTTTATACCTACTAATGTGGGTGTTTTTTTGCTCAAAATGTGTAAAATGAGCACCTTTTTCCATTTTGCACAACTTGACATCAACTGATGCAGTTGCTCTAAGCATGTTATGTCATGTAGAGTTAATCCACTAATCAGTCTTATCTCATTTTCTTTTTCTTTTTTTGCCCAAAAAATAAAAAAAGGGTCTTATCTCATTTTCAAGTTTCAACACCATGTTGGTGGGAATACGAATTAAGCTAGATACTGCCTTGAGCCCACTTAAGTAATGGGAAGTGTTTGTTGCACACGTGTGTACTAATTGTCTTTAGCCAAGAACACCACTAAATGTTTCTTTCCTATCTTTTACATGTCTGTTTAGAAAAATTTGCTAAATAGCACATGGTCAAACTTGTTTAGTTATGTAGCATGTTTTTTGAAACTTGAGTTTGTCAAACTCGAGTTCCAATGAAACTCAAGTTTACCAAACTCAAGTTCTAAGTATTATATTTGATCAAATTGCCATAATGCTTGGAACTTGAGTTTGATAAACCCGAGTTTCATTGGTGTTGGTTACACGTGTGAGTGAAGTCACACATTGAATCAAGATAAGAAGAATAAGTGGTTAATATAACATAATTGAGCACACACCCATTGGGCTTAATGCTTTTAGGTTAAAGTGTGTCTCTATATGTCATATTAATTATTCAAGAAAACTCCCCAAATGTTTTTATCTTCCCAACAATTGGAACTCGAGTTCCAAAAAACATGTTAACATAACTAAATAAGTTTGACCTAGTGCCTTTTTCTAATTTTTTCATGAAGTTATACTATTTGGCAAAAAATGCCTGTCTGTCTTCCCTCTTCATTTTATATTGAGTCTACTGGTAAATCATCTCTCTCTCTCTCTCTCTCTCTCTCTCTCTCTCTCTCTCTCTCTCTCTCTCTCTCTCTCTCTCTCTCTCTCTCTCTCTCTCTGAAAGCCTTTAACTTGTAGTTGTATTAGCTCGTACAAAAATTGTATTAGCTTGTACAAAAATTAATGCCTAATTTAGTACAATAACCTATTTTTTCTTATTTTTTATATTTACTTTTCAAAATACCTTACATTATATTACATATTTACACTATATTTCATTGCAACATCAATTTTCTAATTTTTTTTAAATGATTTCTCTTTTTTCACATGCAACAACAACCATCCACTCATATCCTTCATTCTTAGAATATGTAAAGAAAGAATTAAAAACTAAATACAAAATGAGTAGTATCAATGAAAATTTATTAGCAATTATGTATTTTTCCTCAACTTTGCATGGCCAAAAGTGGGTGAATTAGTTGGCTTAAATATGATCATTTTTATATTATATAAGTGTTGATGCAATTGCAGTTAGTCTCATATGCACTATCCTTAAGTCATCTTCTTATATCACTCTCTTACCTCATCAACCACTAAGTCAATCCTTAACTCTACTGGTCATTGTATAATCTATTTTCTATCCAACTAATCTCATTTACAACACTCTTTCCATAAAGTGCCTGTTTGTTTCAACGTTTTGAGCCCAAAAAACACGTTTTGAAAAAAGCCAGCCCTTTATGTGCGTTTGGTTCAGCACAAAACGCAACTTTTTGGAAAAAGTTGCATTTTATATTTGTGAAGAAATGTGCATTTGCAAAATGGAGCTCAGAGCTCCAGTTGCAAAACGCGCACAATCACGTTTTCTTGGGTTTCTTTTTTTCCTAAATTGCCCATAGGTTCTTTGTACTCAAAAATCACAACGGTAACAACAAATTCCTGATCTTTTCTCTCAAACATCTCTAAACTCAGTCTCAATCAAACATTCACAGTAGCTACATTCACAACAATCATTTCTCTTAAACATCTCTAAACTCAAGCATAATCAAAATACAAACTCAAAAACACAATTTTAAAATTAATCAAATCATAACAATAAAAGCCAAAAAAAAAAAAGAGATAGTAGCCATCTGACCCATGGTGGAGCAATCAAGCAACCCACGGTGGAGCAAAAAAGAGACAACACCTGCCTGTGTCCTTCGATCAACGGTGGAGCATGCAATTGCTTGTTCTTAATTTCTCTGTTTCTTATCATTGCTAGAGTCTTCAAGTAGAAATAGAAAAAGTAAAAGAAAGAGAGAGCAAGAGAAAGAAAGAGAGAGCTGGAGAAAGGGAAAGTGCGTCTGGAATGCACTAGAAAAAGAAAAAGAAGAGTAATAGATAAAGATGGGAGTGGGGTAGGTGTGTGGTGGAGAAAAAACCAAGAGAAAAAAAAAATATGGATGTAATAAAGGATAAGTGGGTACTATTTGTGACATTTAATAAAAGATAGGTGTGTAATATTTAATAACTGTGATGTTATAGAGTATGCGGTAGTGCAAAAATTGTGAGTACTAGAACAACTCATTTAAAAGATAAGTGTTAATAAAATTTTATTTTACAAAGATTAATTCTAAATTAGTATTGTGAAAATATTGTTGCATTTTATTATATTTCTAAAATTTTTAAGTTAGTACTATTTTTTTTTAGAAAAAAATAGTACTATTGACAGAATATTTTTATAACAATTTCATAATAAACTTTAAATAGTAAGTTGTTATTAGTTCTCATCTAGACTTACTAGTGACATTTTTTTTCCTACCATTAACAACTTGTTATACAGACTTTATTGTGAAATTTTTGTAAAAATATTGTGTCCATAACTTGCATTAAAAGAAGTAATTAAAACAAAGAATTCTCTTTATATAGATATTGTCTTTTTTAGTAATTTACTCCTCAAATTGCAACTTTTATAAGTGCTAGCCAAACACTCAACTTTTTCAAAAAGCACTTTTTAACAGCTTTTACCAAACACTCAACTTTTTGAAAAAACACTTTTTCATTATGCACTTTTTGAAAACTCCACTTTTTCATTATGCACTTTTTCAAAAAGCCCAACCAAACTCACCCAGTGTCCTGCTCTCACTGTTCAAATTTGTTTTCACAAGCCCCACAAATGTGTTTCTTTTGGTTATAAATTGTTGGCCTTTGCATGTCTCAGACTTCAATTATGGTTTACTCCCAAATGGGCTTGCTCAAGCTTCCATTGGTGATTTTACTTTGCTCAGTTTTTTCTCTTTTGAGTTTCATAGCACTCTGTGATACCTCAGAGCTTACTGTGAAGTTCTTGGAGACTCCCCATGCACTCTCAAATCTCAGCTCAACCAAATTCGTCTTTGAAGTTCTTGTGGGTGGGAGTGGCGCTTGCACCAATTGCAATATCACTTGCAAGGTACGTTAAACTCTGGTAATAATTTGAGCTAGTTTACTAGGCTTTTGTTTTGGGTACTCTGCTCTCTCTCTTTCTCCCTCATGAGTTTATATGTTTCATGGATCTTAAGTTAATGTAAGGGAGTTGGTTGATCTAAAAAAGTACTTAGCACGTCTTTCCATTCTATAAGGATGTAATGAGCTTGAATTTTCTTTTAGAGTTTAGACTAATCAAGAAAACCATTTGGAATTCAGTTTATTCATATGTACATACTTTTGTATTTTTCTTTAGTTGATAAGATTATTATAATGAATTATTACTCATATTCATCCTGGTGCCAAGCTAAATTATTGGAATTTCTTTTTGCTTTGTGTATGTGTTTTGCTTTCCAACTCAATGGTAAGTGGGAAGTGAAGAAGCTGCATCATGGTTTGATTTGTTGGGAAAACTTTAGCTTGTTCCACAAAATAATATGTTAATAAACTTGTTGGTACAGTTGGACGATGGCCTTGGCCGCATTAATGGTTCTCAATGTGAAAATGGGACAGTTTTGTGTGAAGGCTTGCACGATGGAAATCATAAATTTGAGGTTTGCCCCAACGGGACTCAAGGAGTTGGCTGCAATAGCTATAGCTGGACTGTTGGTTAGGAACCTTCCTTTTATTCTTTTTCTAATTGCTATTATATTTTCTTCAATTACCACTCAACTTCAAATAAGACCTTCTTGCTTGAAAGTCTTCAACAGCTATGTATATGAGGAAATGTTTTGCCTCCCATGAGCTTATATTGTGTTCTTTAGTACCCAATTTCTAATGTGTTCATAATTCTAAAAATGGCTCTACAAAATCCATCTACTCAATTTTCAAATTTCAATGAATGCATAAATTTTATCTTACTATTCTTATTCTTGAAGACTTAAACACACCCCACATTGAAGGTTAGTTTGACACTTTATCAAGCTTGCTGAAACCAAACCGAGTCTATGATGTTAACAATCCAATTTAGATTTTTTGGCAATCATGTTGACTTATATTTTGTCTATACCCATAGCTGATTCATATTATATACCTTAATTTTGCAGATACTGTCCCGCCAACGGCAAATATCTCAGCCTCTACACCTTTCACAAATGCTCTGAATGTTTCTATAAATATATCTTTCAGTGAACCCTGTACTGGTGGAGGAGGCTTTGCATGTTCGTCTGTGAATGCCTGCAATGTGAGTAGGAGGCTAACAAACACGTAAAAAGCCTCTAAATTGATTTTATGCTCTCTCCTTGGTTCTTGCATTATTATAGTGTTTCAGAATTGTGGTTTTTTGGTTAATTGGCTCTCAACCTTGCGATTATTGAAGAATGGCTTTAGTTGAATAACTGAAAAATGTCTTGGAATTCCTCATATGGAATTGTCCACCATGTTAATTAAGTAGATGTGTAAATTGAATTCCATAATCTAGTTTCTCTGACTACTTATGCTGTCTAGACTGAATAATAAACCGAATTCTAACATTTTCATCTCTTTTGGAAAACTCTTTACAGCTTTTGGTCTATGATGCTGGCCAAGTTATACCAACCTCGCTCAAAACTCTACAGCCAAACCTCCAATATTCTGTCCTTGTGGATTTATCGTCCCCTGCTCAGTATGGGCGAGTGACTTTGGTAATGGATAAGAATTTTTGTACTGACAGTGCAGGGAACAAATTTGAAAGAAACAAGAATTCTAATTTCACTCTGCATTTCGGTGAGTCTAGTTTTTATTGCCATAGGATTTTTTTTTTTCCCAATAGGAAATATGTATCATTATTTTCAGAATGAGTTGTAAGTGCAATGTCCTTTCATTGCTATTCTTGTTTTTATCTAACTAATGCCTTGAGCTTTACTTATTGGCAATTTGTATCATATTTAAATTGAATAATCTGGACTGTTTATGTAACTGTCCTTGTCTGGTTTGATTGATTAGTTGATTGTTGTTGTCAATGTGTTATTTACATGCTCTGTTCATTAATTCTACAGATAGACGAAGTCTCAACTTAACTACTCACGTTCCTAAAAGGCAACTTCAACTTAATGGTGATACTATACTGGTGCGAGCAACCAATAACTATAAGAAACTAAGGGTCTGTTTAACCTTTCCAGAGCCTGTTCTCAACACATCTGAAGAAATTAAAAATTCTCTCAAAGCGGAAATTTTATATTCTCTCCGACTGAGTCAGGGCTCACTTCTTCCTCTCGTTGACACTAAAAAATATGAAGGGCCTAGCAGATTTGAATTTAAGGTCAGATGGTTCTCACAATCTAATTTTATTTTTTTCAGCCATGAGAGTAGAAGTTGGTTCATAGGTTAGGAGCCTGTTTAGTTGTCCTATGAATTTGGAATGGCTCATTTATATTTTGTCCTATGTAATGCACAACATCTTGAATTGGGTCACTTAGAAACATTGGAGCCATTAATTGTACTGACAAAATAAATCATCTTCAAAAAAATTTCATGGTTGCACATTTTGAACTTCCCCCTAATATAAAATGCAAAAGTGTATTGATTATCACACAATCATTATTGTACATCATCCATACATACTACCGGTTTCACGTTTTAAATGTGGACATCCTTAACAAATATGCTATCGCATGTGAAATTATGGATGTAGTGTATACAGAGTGTACATTAATGTGTGTGTGAGTATATTTATTGCTATTTATATCTATAGGACCTATGTTTCTCATATACCTTTTACTTCTTACTCATTTATACTCTCTCCTTTCAGGTTGCTACATATATAAATGACACGATTGTAGTCAATGTAAGCGTTGATACAAACTCTATAATAAATAGACAGGGGACTTCAATTTCACCAGTTGAACCATTTGCTTTCATATATGGTACGATTGACAATAGTTTACAAGCATTACAAAGAGAGAATAAATAATTTGTTTGTGGAATCAAAATTCCGTTTCAATATTCTGTTACTCAACTCTTTGAATATAGAAACTCTTCAGATAGAATTTTTTTTTCTACATTTATATATATATATATATATATATATATATATATGAAATTAGGAGTATTAAAAAAAGATTATATGCAATTAGGAAAGCTTTATATTTAAATATCTATTTGTTGGGTGTTTCCTCCTGATAGTTATAAATGTGACTTTCAGATTTTGTGAAGCCTGCTGTAACGTTGAGTATGCTACCTTCCAAATCTTTGAGGCCTGCTATAACGTTGAGTACACTATCTTCCGAATCTTTGAGGCCTGTTGTAAATACATCATCCCATAATTGGACAAGAGAAGGCAACATCTTTGTGTTGATAAAATTTGTGAAGCCTGTATTTGGCTTTAGCTATTCTAATATATCAATCACAGGAGGGAAATTACAGAGGCAAGTCATTTCTGGTTATCTTTCTGTTTGTATCTATACATATTAACCCTTACATGAACAAGACATCACATAAATAATTCACCCACACACAAATAAGAAACCATGACGATGACCTTTCTACTCACCATTTGGGTTCTTGATGGAAATAATATTTCAATTAGTATGTCATATTTACTCTTTAACAATTTTCATTTTTGTTCCTTTCCAATGATAATCATTAACATTTTCAGATTTATAAAAGAACGTAATCACAGATATATTGGAGTGATAAAAGCAAACCAAGAAATTGTATCTGTCAATGTTCCCGCAAACGTAACTGGGGATGCTGCTGGAAACAAAAATCAGCCTTCCAATGTTCTACAAGTAATGCACCGTAAGGATTCTTACTCTTTTCTCTTGTTGTCAGCTCAATTGTAGTCTAACATCTAAGCTCTAAATGACATTTCTTATCCCTTTGATTTTCTCATTTATTTAATGATGTAAGGTTTAAAAAATATACAGGTTCTGTGCCGAAAATATCTCCTGTGTTTTATGGATCTACAACTGGCTCATTTGTGGTGATAGTTACTGCTGCTGGGCTGCTTACGGTTTCGATAGCAAGCCTTAACTCCATTGGGGAATTTTCAAGGCCATCTCCTTCTCTATCTCAGTCTCAGAGTAATCTTTTTGTATGATATCTATTTCATTTTCTCATTAATTGATTATTTAGTTATAGCATGATAATAATCTATACGGACACTTTTACACCGTGTTAGAAACACAACAGTAAATAAACTGACTTTTTTTTTAATAATCATAAATTGACATTAATTCTGTGGCTGGATGTTATAAAAAGGGTAGAGAAAAATCTTACAACTTTGAAGTTGAAGCATGTAAAGTGGTGATTTTCAATTCATGTCCGTTGGCTTTAATTTTGTGTCAAATTTGATTGTAATTTATTCAATCATTTACCTTTATTTTTTGGGATTAAATGTAATGGCTCCGCGTGGAAATTGGTGAAGAACTATGAAACAGGAGATTTCTCGATTGACTCATGATTGGTGTGCAAAAGGCCACGTAAGAAGCATATGTTGGAGGTTCAAATGACTCTAGTGTCAAAGGCATTTTGCGAGTGGCTTGTGACTTGGTTAACTTGCGACCTAACTCACGAGATGCACGAACAGCTGTTTATGTTTGTTTCCATCATTTCTTTATCCACACTTATGAAATTGTAAGAAGAGTTTCAGAGGGAAAAAAAACCCTAAAATCCATTTGAGAGTTAGAGATTGTAACCCAACAATCATTTACACATTTCTCTTAGTTTTCTTCAATCTCTTCTCTCTCTAATTCTATATCCCTTGAGAGGTTCTTAGCCAAAACACAGACCACACCTATTCAGAGTGTTGTGAGTTGATTTGGAGCAATTGGGAAGCATTGGGTTTATGCCAATCTTTACTCCAACTAATTTACTAACGGATCAATTTAGCTTGTAGGGCCGCAGAGGTTTTTGTGCCGGGTTCTCTGGCTTTCTTCTTTGATAGTAAATCATGGTGTTATCTTGTGTTTGCTTCTCTCTTCTCTTACTACTTACGCTTTTTACTTAATTGGTAATTATGTATGCCCATGCACTATTAGTAGTCCCAGTTGATTGCACATTTATTACTCTTATTTTGCATTGTTTAGAGTAGATTAAAAGCAATTTGGCTGTAATTTAAAAATTGGGGTCTAAACTACCTCTAGTATTTAAATTGGTGAGCTTTCAAAACAAAATTTTTGAATGATGAAAAACAATCGTGACCTCTAAAAAAGTTCTGATAGCATGTCGATGTGCGGCTTTCTTAACTTTCTTGGGACACCTTATTGTCTCTGCAAAGCATTTCATTTATGGTCAAACAAGATCTTTCTTATGTACAATTTAATTTGCTTATTTTTTCTTTGTGGCTGATCCAATGTTTTCCAAGGTTTGAACCAGAAGTCAATCAAACTATACGTAGCAGGTCATTTATATATAGCCTCTTGACTATCAGTCAAATAATTAAAAAATAATTAATACACCTAGAATAATTCTCCTTGATTTTTATACATATAATTTAATATATAACTGAACTCTCTAAGGGTCGTTAGGTAATGTTGTTCTAGTAACATTGTTTGTATTTTTTTGAAATATGTGTGAGTAAAAAAATGTGTAAAAATACATCTAATATTGTTTACAAACTGAAAATTATTGTTTAAGTTGTGTCACTAAGTACCTCTTAAATATTTTAGATGATTTTGAGCCTTTTGAGTTTTGACCATGTTGTCTGACTTCTTGAACCAATGGCCCAACTCTAAAGCCTGTGGAGCCTATTGGCACTTCTTCCAAAGATGGAAAACTAGGATTGACCTCTTCAGAGTGGGATTTTGTGGGCTGGGGTTTTATTACATTATTGGCATAAAGAGTAGAACTTATCAAACCTTATGAACTGCATCATTCTAGTAGAACTAACTAGCATTTTTCCTTTTCTCTTTCATACAGAGAATTGCATGCCATCTTCAGGTTATTGCATTATCTGGATGGTTGGCAGTGAGACTACCAGTGGAGTATTATGAATTGACAAGGGGTTTGCGATGGAGCATTCCCTACTTAAGTCTTCCATGGGAAAGGGAAACTGGCCACACCCGTCTGGTAATGGGGAACTCGAGCCTCCCTGTCAACATACACGCGTCTAAACCTCAAATATCGGATTTCTTTAAGCCCTTGTTAGGGCTGGTTGGAAAGGATCATGAATCACCAGCTGAGGTCTGAAACCTCTACTTTTTCTATGACTTGTTTTTGAATTCTTTAATCTTATAATGAGTAAATTTTTTGATAGAATGCATTGTACACCTGCAGACAGAACATCTTGAATCTGCTCTTGATCCAAGTGGGTAAGTTACGAGGACTCTTACTTCTATTTATTACATGAACTTGGATATGGATTTTAGAGACAAAACAAATGGAGAAAATATTCAATACAGATTTATTTTATTTTATTTTTGGGCTTGAAAATATTCAATATAAAGCGGAAAAACTATGAAAGCCACAATTTTTGTATAATAATAAAAAAAAAACTGTTGAATTTAATTTAAATATTTGCAAGTTATCAGTGAAATATCTTACTAGATTTTGTCTCATGTAGGTGGAGTGCTTTTGGTAGAAACATGTTCTGGTTAGCCATAATTGGTGGCGGTTTCATAAACGTGCATGCTTTACTCCTCCTCATCCTATATTTGAAGAAGAAAAATCCTAAAGAGCAGAGGGATGATGGAGTGCTGAAGAAAAATTCTGAAGAGCAGAGGGATGGTGGAGTACTGAAGAAAAATTCTGAAGAGCAGAGGGATGATGGAGTACTGGAGAAAAATTCTGAAGAGCAGAGTGATGATGGAGTACTCACATCCCCAAGATTTGAAATAATCATTGTAAATCTTGGGATAACTAGTATTTGTCAGGCCTCTGCTGCTATAATTAGAGGTAACTTGACAGTTTGTTTCCTTCCCCACAAATGATTCCATATCTATGCGTTTATCATGCCAAATCTGTTTTTCAAAAGATAATTATGCTGCTTTCCCTTTCTTTTCTTTTTTAATTGCAAACCCTATATTAGTATCTTTCAGCTCTCTATTTATATTGAATTCTTTAATCAACGCATTTTCTAATTCTCTCTCTCTCTCTTTTTTTTTTTTCTTTTTACAAAAAAGAAAGATAATTCTCATTATGATAGGCCATAGAATGAGCTAGTTTTCTTCCTTTCTTTTTTTTTTTTTTTTCTTTTTTTTTAATGAAATCTTTTCTACTCTACTTTCCAAATATGTAATGGAATTGTGACTATGTTCCTGTCTTGTTCATAGATGTCTTATGGACTTAATAATTATCATATAGCTTGGCACCAGAACTGGTCTACGGTCCCATCTCTTCACATATTTGAGAACTGCAATGAAGTTGATGTTTCACACTGTTTGGACGTTTAACTCAATTCACTTCTCTGTGCATGACAACCATCATTGCATAGTTATCTGACTGCATCATATCAGAGTTACGCGACTGTGTATCTAGAACCAAGATTCACAATTTTTTGCACATTTACATGCTCTTTGTCATTGGTTATAATGCTAAGAACTTCAAGCACAGAACTATGTGGCTTAATCATTTCTCACTTTTGTGAATTAAGGAGAAACGGCATTGGGGATTGCTGTTGGCGTTCTGCTTCTGGGTGTTGTGTCTTTTCTACTGCTGGCCTGGCTCTTGTTCCTCTATAAAGGTATTACACGTGCACATTTACTTGAATACGAGGAAGTTCATCAAGAGGATCAGGGTTCTCACTGCTATACAAAAATAGTCCGAGCATTTTTGGTTTTGGTTAAGGAACACAAGTGGAAATCGACAGACCAACAGAAGTCTAATTATCTACCCATTTTAGGGTCTCTATATGAAGAATTTAGAGGCCCTCCAACGTCCAAGCCCTCACAGAATTCTGGGGGCAGTTCCCATACACAAGCGGAAGCGCCTTTGTCTGTTATCCAAAAGCTATGTGGACAACTCAGAATATACTACCCATTGCTTGAGTCCGTGAGACGTGTTTTGCTAGCGACTATGGCTGGTTTCTATAAGGACAACTCGTCTTCTAAGATTCCTCCCACATTCTCTTTATGCATCAATTGTTTTCATCTCTTCTTCCTTGTTCTCGAGAAGCCATTTACTAAGAAAAACATTCAGTTGCTTGAGATCACAGCAGTTTCCAGTGAAGCATGTATATCGGCTATTATATTTGTTCTTGCAAAGAAGGAATTGTCAGACAAGGATGAGAAAAAATTTGGAATTCTCATGCTTATACTTGTCCTAGTGGGAATTTTTCCACAGATAATGAATGAATTGTATGATTTGTACAAACAGATAAAGCAGCTGGACTTTGAGAACAATTTCTTACCCGGTTTGAAAAGAGCTTTAACTGGATTAACTTGGTTTTTCAGCAGGCGCAGGCCCCTACCTCTACCTCTACCCCTACCTCTAATCAAGTCAAATCTCCAAATCAAGCAGGCCCCTACCTCTACCTCTACCTCTAAAGGATAATACAGCTGCCTCTACCTCTACCTCTAATCAAGTCAAATCTCCAAATCAAGATTGAACAAAAATTCACCAGTCCTTCGGCTGAAAGTAACAGGAACTCTAGGAGTAGGAACAGGAACAAGAATTCATGGAGTAGGAACTCGAGAACAATTGTTCCAGAAAAATCATGGTTGAACCAACACCACTCTTTGATTTAGGTGCTATATTTAGTTGCTTAGTTGTTACATGTTGGGATAGACTTCATCCTTTTATCCTTAGCATTGTCTTTGCTTATCATTTGTTTTAGTTCACCTCAACTTTATCTCATTGTTGAGTTACGTTTTCAAGCATATAAGGCATCTGTAAAAGCCTATGAACAATTATAATAGATTATTATCAGAATGTATATGAGAAAAATCAAGCTTATGGAATTTCTTCTTTGACGTTTACTTGCTTTCCATATTTCTCTCTTTTGTCACCATCTCCCCACGTGGGAAAAACAGTGCAGCTTGCGGCAGAGGGGGTTGTAACAAATGCTAGCTTTGTAGCTTTAGCAAGGATGAAAGTGGGAGCCCTGTTTTAAGTACATCTTCTGATTCCAAGTCAAAACTAAATGGCTTGTCCAAAGATTTAGAAGCCATTTATGCCTTCAAGCGAAAGTTAATGATTCACAGAATATGTTATTTAGATTACTGGTTTCATTACAGTTACTTTATTTATCTTCCAACAGCTGATGCAGTGCTAGCTCCACTACTTTTTGAGAAGTAATGAGACATGGGTGATTGCTTAGGACTCTGGAGATGGGGTTGTAATCCTTTTATTTCTAAGCTGTGACCCATTTCTAATTTGTTGGGCTCATAGTAGTAAAATTTTGTCTCTTTTGAATAGCCATGAAAGTTAGAATTAAAAAAAAAAATATTTGAAGTAAAATTTGGAACTTGTTTGTGTTTAGTTGTATGTGCATATGTGCAAGCATCAAATGTTTTTAGTTGTGAGAACTGCAAATTAACATGTATTATCTAGGGAAATCAACTTTGCTTCAAATCAGATCTAAAAGCTTTTTTTTTTTTTTTTTTGGATTGACCAATTGTAGCTTGATTATCATTCTTGTTTTTTCTGGTTAGATCTAGTTGGAAATTTTCTTTACTTTTCTTTTTTTTTTTTGGAAGAATTTGAAGGGGAGGGGAGAAGAGGGTTTCTACTTATTATTATTATTATTATTATTATTATTATAATAATAATAATAATAATAATAAATTTTCAAATTTGTTCTTATGAATTATGATGTCAAATTATATATTTATTTAAATTAAACAAAAACTTATAATTTGTCAATTTATATTGTGTCTTATCATTATCCTATTACCATTTTATTTTCTAAAAAAACTAAACTTAATGAAGGGATGCATATTCCCCTTATCCTACTTAAATTTTAAAATGATGTAGAACAGACATGTCACACGCCAAACCCAAAAGGCTTCAAAGTATGAAAAATCGAGCCTTCAAGAGAGACAGTAGGAGATTTTTTTTTTCTTTCCATTTGATAAAGTAAATAAATATATTGATCTCTCCACAATATTAGTTAGAGCTCTATGACACATTTACAAACAATTCAAACTACAAATCAAGTGTCTCCAAATATACATAAAAATCCAAAGCTCCAAATAAATAAACACAAAGTCATAATCCTCTCTATAAGATACGTAACCTCAATAGAAAATCTAGGCCTACCACGCCCAAGACTAATAAACCTCAAGAGCCCAACCTCTAGTAGAATTAGCTATGACCTCGATAAATTTAGTAAGTTGAGTCACCAATAATTTATAGCACAAATCTCCTACTTAGCATAGTACTCCAATCACCACCGATAAACTAAGCTCCATGTCCAACGTATAGTTAATTTATCTGTAAAACTGTTAGAGAGTGGGATGACCTAAAACCTAGTAAGTAGCATAATTAATGAGGATGAGGGTAATGCAAGTCTCATGATAATTAGCACATCTAGCTAATCAAGTGGAAATTCCCAAAGTAATCACCGGCTAATTATCATGAGACTTGCATTTCCCTCACTCTCATTAATTATGCTACTTACTAGACTTTAGGTTATCCCACATCATGGCACAATGGTAAAACATAAAAAGCTTATAGATTACATGAAATCAAAACATAGTTTATTTCCAAGTAGTTTCACAAAACCTTTTAATATCAAAAGATATTCACAAGCTTCTCAAAGCCTTCAAAATCATTTCTTGTTAAGAAGATTTTGTATCAATTTTCCCAATTGTCAAAGCATCTTTAAATTTTACAAATAGTGCAATAAATCCATTCTCAAGAATTTAATCAAAGATGTTAGTCTTTTCCATGCTAACAAATCATGCATTTCTCCATATGCAATAAAAAATATGATTCACTTTTAAATGCTTCATGCGTTTTCCATAAATGATTAACAATAATAGTACACATAGTACGTTTTAGGAAAACCATGAATAATGTTCCAAAATGGGTTTAACCATAAAATACTTTAGTGCAATAATGATTCTTTTTTAAAAGTCCCATTAAGAAACCACTTACCTTAGCAGTCCAATCCAAATTTACCTCAACTGGGCACCGCATTCAATCAATCAAGTTACTAGGTCCATCACCAAGTACCTTGGAACCTAGAAACACAAGTATCAAGCCTATTAATAACAAGGCCTACTGCAAATTACACTATCATATTTGTCTCCGTAATATAGGAAAGGATTCCCTCAAAAATCAAACTTAAGGCCCTAAAGCCTAACTTGACCATCCTAAGACAAGTACCCCTACCCAAACGGGAACCAAGCAAGCATACAAGAAACTCATAAGGCTATAACACAACCAAAACCTTTTATTTCCCTACCACAACCACAAGTCAAGCAAATGCAACCTCATAACTCATTGAGGTCATTCGTCAAACACTTGACATGCCTACGTCATTTAAACAATTCTATAGCTACATTTTCATCTACTATCCACATAGCTACAATCATTTTTGCATGTCACAAAACCACTCAAAGAAGAAAAGAAACCCACTTTTAAAATCAACTAAATTTTTAAATTTAAGTTTATCAAAAAATAATAATAATTTAAAAAATTTAGAATCACAAGAACAACAAAAACCATATGGTCTTTCAAGAAAACCCACCCGTCAAATTTAGTTTTCAAAACCTCCTTATCAGTCATCAAAATAAATGGGTAAGCATCAAACTAATGTTATGAAAATATCACACAAAACCCAAACCCATAGATGCCATGAATTAAAACTCACAACACATAACTTGAGATTTTTGGCCATCCATCCAAGACCACCTTCCATGTTAAATTAAACAAAACTCCAAGTAGTACTATTAACTAAAAATTACTTGGATCCACCATTAATAACAAACATGCATATTTAAACTAAACTATCAAAAGAACAAGAAAACTACCGTTGTTTTTATGATGGCCAAGTAAACAGGGGAAAATATAGAGCCTTCATATGAGATTGCAAGGAGGAAACCACCAAGAGAGAAAGGTGGAGATGACTATTTTGCCGCCTAATTACATAATTAGCACAAGTTAGGATTTTTTTGGGTGTTTTCCTAACTGCCCTAGGTTTTCATCTACTACTTAAACACATTGTAGCCTCCAAGATAATTCAATTTTCAGATTAATAAAAATTCAAACTTCGTCTATTGTTTCTCTTTGGTGGATTCCAGGACCCTATCACCTCATGGATTCAAGAAAACACTCGTGAATTCAAGATTTTCATTCAGAAATTAACATGTTTAGTTCCTTTTCCATCCAAAAATAAACGTGTTTGTTTTCTTGTAGCTACAACAATACCATAAAACATCCAAAAAAGGGAAAGGGATTACCATTTGCTCCACTCTAATTCCTTTTGTTCTCATTCCCCCTCATACCCTCAAGTCTCATTATCTCCAAACTTTCAAGCACACCATAAAGGATGAGCTATGGGTATAAGACTATGGAATATACATGCAATGCTTAAGGAGAAAAAAAAAAAGGGAATAATCCTAATGTAAGACATACGAAAATAGAAATCTAACCATATTTAAGATTCCACATTAAATATACAAATTCTCTTCCCATTTAAAGTCTATTGACTCATGTTTAGCATCTCTCAAAATGCATTTCATAGCTTATTAGGAATTGAAATGCAATTTTGCATTATTCATTTCCTTGAGTCAAAATGGAAATCCCTAAAACCAATGATTCTCATTTTTCATTCACATATTATTCCTATCCTCTATTAACATATGAATTCTCTCTGTCTCTCTTCCCTATTTCTTATAGTCTCTATCTCTTTGAGTTCCTACGCAACTTTTGGTTTGTCATTAGGCAACGAATTTGGAAGATGTGGCATTGTCCACAAAGCTCAAACCAATGTCATTCGAGAGCTCAAGCTTAGAGAAGCCAAAGTAAAGTGATAAACATGCTTGACCCAAAGGCGGAGAGTTCATGGCAGAGCAAGTTAGTCCGATGCATAGGAAGGCGCAAAAGGCTAGGATGACAATTAGGACATGCGTTGTGATTACAATGGGTTGGAGGGTTGTGATTGGGGCTTGAAATTGCAATTGGAACTCAAACCATTGCTTTCCTATTGTTATGAAAATTTGTTGTTGTTGTTTAAGAATGAGACTTTTTTTGTGCCATCATTGCAATAGAATGGTCAAATAAGTCACTTCAGAAAGTGAATTCTTTATTCGTGCATAGATTTTCAAATGGTAGAAACTGTGGATAATTGTAGAGAATTACAAAAAACTAGTCAAATTTTTGTATAGAAAGTCGAGGAAATTTTTTTTTTAAGGGTAAATTATAACTTATTCTCCTGCGGTTTGACTGAAATTTAAGTTGCTTGCCTGTAGTTTGAAATTTAACACTTTACCAACTTGAGGTTAGCTTAGTTAGAGTTCCGTAACCCACTTCTATTAAAAACAGAGTTAAATATGTAATTTTTCTCCATTTTTATGTCTCTCTCCTACAAAAACACAAAATATAAAAATACAAAATCAAATAAGATAAAAAAAATTTTAAAAAAAAATAAAAAACTATCTAGCAAAACACTTGCATTATGGGATTTCAAACTATAAATAAACAACTTAAATTTCAGTCCAATCTTAAATGGATAAAGTGTCAAATTTCAAACCATAGGTAGGCAACTTAAATTTTGGCCAAACCACAGATGGGTAAGTTGTAACTTGCCATTTAAAAAAAAAAAAAAACAAAATTAGATACTCTTGTTAACATAAGAGGAAATTGTTACTAGTATATTCTTTCTTTTTCTTTTTTACATAGAATTATTTGATTAAAAAATAAGAATTTTTGCTCATTTTGAATAGCCATGAAAGTTAGAATTCACACTACCTTCAGTGTTTTGCATTCATTAGTTTTAAAGACTTCAGTAGTTTCCCAGTTTCCCTTAGTGTAGGAGGGAATTTGCAGAGTAGGAGTGTGAAGGAGTTGTATATAGTAAGGTAGCCAACGTTTAGAAGGATTAAGTAAAATAGCATCTCAAGTTTTAGAAACTTGAGATCCATATAAAACTCGAGTTTTAGAAACTCGCTTTGTACTTGTTGTGCACTTGCTGACTTGGATTAAAACATGCCACATAGATCTCGCGTCTTAAAGACTTGATTTCTACAAAATAAAAACCGAGTCTTTAAGACTCGATTTGCTACGGGAAAACATTTTATACTCATAGATATCGAGTATTAGAAACTCGATATTTAATTAAAATTTGCATAGAACTCGAGTCTTATAGACCCAAGTTCTGCTAGGAAAAATTTTATAAACACAAATACATGCATCATCAAACACATTTCCAATTTTCACTCAACATCCACTCTCTCACCGATACACGCAGGCTTATTAACTCACTGCCTCACTCACCCATAACTCTCACACCACATTACCTCTCACTCTAACTCACCACATTGCCTCTCTCACTGCTCTTCCCTCTCAACAAATTCATATCTCAAGTAAGGGTTTTTTAATTTGATTGTCACTGTAGTTGGGTATTAGTTGTTGTTGGCTATGGGTTAAAGAATTTGACTATTTATTTTGAAGATAGTGAACATAACTTAGTTAAGATTGGTAATATTGTGAATTATAGAACTTTTTTTAGTTAGTGTTAATTTTTTGAGTATTTATTTGCATGGTTTTTGTTATCAAAATTTTATTTATCATTTCTAGGCTCTTATTTTTATTATGATCTTATAAGTTTTTTGACTTTATTCATCATTGTTTTGGGTACGAAATGGGTAGTGAATGAATTTTAATGAATGGGTATGTAATCATGCCCTTTGAATGGGTATGAAATGGGTATGTAATGAAATGAGTGACTTACTCATGCCCTTCAAATGAATTTTAATTTATGCCCTTTGAATGTAATGAAATGGCTTTTTTTGTATTGGGTAGTCTTAGCATGACAGAAAAATGATTTGGCTATAAAATGTGTGACGAATGTGTAATGAAATTCATGCTCTTTGAATGAATTGGAATTTGTACTTCGTGTAATTTGACAAGTTAAAATTTTTTTTAACCAACATAGTAACTTAACTCTGTTAGGGACATATTTTATATAGTTGGCTAATCCTTTGACAAAACACACTTTACTTGTATTTGGGTAGATCTAGGATGTGTTTAATACTTCAAAGAACATATTGTTCAAGTCTAGTATTAGAGCCATGAAGATTAGACCAAGAAACAAGTGAAGAAAAGGTGTTCACTAAAGCTGGACAGATATCTCAACAACTGCTCCACAAATAGCTATTTATCAAGGTTTAATGAGGCTCGACAGATACTATCTATCGAGGTATCTATCGAGGTTACAGAAATTCAGATTTCCAAATCTGATTTTCAACTCATGCTTTTGTATTTGTGTAAGGTTTATTTTCTCACAACCTTAGATATATATAAAGCTTATTTTAGAGGCCGTCACATAAGAGAATACAAGGAGAACATATGCAAAAGGTGACTGAAGCCTTATTCTCTCTAAAAGAAGTTATTGCATCTTTGCGCCTTTGCGCCTTAAGGTTTTGTAACCAAGTCCTTCTTAATATTCATTGTTGATAAAATGAAGAACTTTGCAGCCAATATTCTTCTTCCTCAAGTTGGTGAGTGAGTCACATACTGGGATTCATGCAAAGGAGTTAGTCACGTATTGGGATCCGTGCATCAAAGGGTGGCGTTCATATATTGAAGAGTTCAGAGGTTCTGAAGCGGTAGAAGGTTTTTGCTGTAAGTTCATCTATGGGGATTGTAGAGTCTAGGGACAAAGGTTTTGTACTAGATCTAAAACTTCTCTTTACTATAGTGGATTACTTTTCGGGAAGATTTCCCCCCAGGCTTTTTACAGTGAAACTGGTTGGTTTCATTGGTTTTCTTGGGTCATCATATCCTGTCTTATTTACTTTTTCGCTGCATTTATATTTGACATGATATTGATGTTTGTTTGTTTTAACAAGTTTTATGCATAATAAATCTAATTAACAACTTCGGTTTAAAACTTGTTAATTGTATCAACTGGGGTCTAAATTTTCCAACAGACTTGAACAGGTTCACAATGACTGTAATTGATATAATCCTATACCATGGTGGTCCGCTTAAGAATGCCAATGCAGACAAGGGATTGCCATTTGAAGGGCTGGGTATAAACATGGAGTTACCCCAAATTGATCGTAGGTTGAAGACCCTTGATGAATTGAAGAAGACAGTTATGGAAGAATTGCATATGAATCCCTACTGTGCACGACGTACAAATTACTTATCGTATGCTACATGAAGGCTTCAAGAACAAGATTAATTACAAGTATATGGCGATAAAAGAAGACAAACATGTAAAGATGATGTTTAACAAGTTGGAGAGAATACCCGAAGTAAATGGTATTCAGTTGTACATACAGTTGGAGCTGCGTGCAGAAGTTGGTATCAAGGAATTCCAATAAACAACCACAAGTTTACAAGTTATAGTTCCGGATGCTCAATATGAGTATTCTACACATGTAGAGGATAATGTTCGTGATGACGATGATGAAGATGATGATGACGACGATGATGATGACGACTATGTTGATGAGACTACTACCATTAACGGTGAAGATTTTGTCGATAGAGATGAGTTTGAAGAGATGATTGAACGAGGGGACTTTAGAGACCTTGAGAGGGACATTGATGACGATGAGACATTGGACGGTAGTGAACCTAATGCAGACAATGTTATTAGTGTCCAAAACATTACGAACACAATCCCTACCTATGCACCTCCTACCTTGTCATTTTCTGCAAATACTTGGAAAAATATGGTTAATCCTTCACATATTGAGATATCATTTGTGTCTACTTGGAGACAGGGGATGAATTTGTGCAAATGGTTGACTTTTGCCAATAAAGTGTAGGTGCAGCGTGCATTAACAATTTGTGCCCTCAAGAAAAACAAACATTTTATGATTAGTAGGTCGACAAAGAAAAAACTTTGTGCGAAATGCGTGGATAAGTCATGCAAGTGGTATGTCTGCACAGTCATGAAGTCCGATCTCCACGGACTATGGATGGTCACTGTGTATGGGGGTCCTCACACGTGTATACCAATTGGGGTGCGAAATGATGGTAGAATGATGGCTTGTAATTTTATTGCATCAGACATCCTTAAGAAGTTATGTGAGGATCACACTACCCCAATTAAGCATCTCATATCTATGATAGAGAAAAAATATGAGGGTCATAAACCTTCTGACTACAAGGTATAGGATGTGAAACAAAAGGCGATTGTGAAGATGTTTGGGAATTGGGAAGAGTCTTACCAAAAGTTGCTAATGGCATATATTGATCAGGATCCAACTACAAAGGTGTTCTTTCGTACCACAGACACCGGTGAAGATGACACCGTATTGTTGCATTATGTGTTTTGGTCTTTCGGTCCGTGCATTGATGGATTCAAATATTGCAAACTGGTGATCAGTATTGATGGGACCTATCTGTATGGTAAATATCAGGGAAAGTTGTTGGTCGCAATGGCAACCGACACTAACAATAAGGTACTCCCTCTTGCCTTTGCTATTGTGGATTGTGAGTCAGGGTCCAAATTTGCTCCATGTGGAAAATTTGTCCACGTAAGGGTATGCACAAAAACAATGAAATCGAGCTTTAAAAGCTTGAGTTCTAATATAATCTCAAGTTTTTAAAACTCGAGATGTTAGTTTCCAATTTTCTTTTTAAATCTGACAACTAACGCAAATTTTAGATATTTAATGCTAAATGGAAAAAAAAAAAAAAAAAATTTCTTAATGCAATCACTAGCTTCCCTTTATTGGCACCGTAGACTATATTTGCTAACATGTCAGCACACCAACCATTAGTCAACAAGGGACCATGGAGCTTGATCCCTTATTGCAACTTAAGTTAGGCTGCATTTGGTTGAATGTAAAATATTTTCAAGTGAAAATATTTTCGGGAAAGGAAAATAATTTCTAGTGTTTGGCGGCATTTAAAAAAATATTTTCAAAAATATTTTTTAGTGTTTGGTTGTGTTGTTGAAAATACTATAGAAAACACATTTTCTATTGATTGCTCACATTTTCTCGCATATTCTCAGCTTCCAAACAAATATATAATATCATTTCTCAATGCATAAACACAATTTCTAAATACATAAACACAAAAGAAACAAAACCAGTAAAAAAAAAATTCATCAAATCCGATCAAAGAAGAACGAAGAGAAAGACAGAGAGAGAGAGAGGTGACTGGGTTCGACGTTGAGGCGAGATCGCACGGCGGAGGCGAAGGTGAGATCGGCGATGACGATGGCGAAGGCAAAGGCGTGATCGGCGATGGTGAAGGTGAGATCGGTGATGGCAAAGGCGAGATAGCGATTGGCGATGGCGAAGGCGAGATCGGCGGTGGCAAAGGCGAGATCGGCGATGGCGAAGGCGAAGGCGCAGCGGAGGCGAAGGCACAAATCAGATCGGTGAAGGTGAAGGCACGATCTCACCGGTGCTGGGGTGCGACGAGACCGGTGTGATCTGGGGTTGGGGCCAATGCTGGGGTGCGACTCGCCAGTGCTTTGTGTGATCTCTTCTTGTTGTTTCTCTCTCTCTTCTATTTTCCTGGGGTGGAATTCATTTGAAGGTAAAATAAGACCTGAAATGATTTTATGCCCGAAATGCCTTATTTTATAGTCAACGCGGAATACCAATTTTGTTTGACCCAATTTTCAGCACCTACCAAACACACACGCGGGTGTAAAAGCATTTCTAGAAATCCTTTGAAGCCAAAACAAACGCAACCTTAGTTGAAAGCTTCACCAACCATATTTCATCCCTTTACCACATACTAACATTTAGGCATCCAGGTTTATTGTTTTTATAAAACAAACTCATTCGAAACACAAACTTAATTAGTTGTTTTTTCACATCTGTTCTCAATTTAAACTTAGCTTGAGCCTAATGAAACCTCTTAAATGGGTTTTTCATCTCTGAAGCACCGTCGCGGCTAGGAGGGTGCCGCACTGGAGTCTAACGCGGCCCGACGCAGGGTGCGGTGTCCAACGCGGCTGCTCGCGTGTCTATGCCGTGTCTAAGCTTTTTTTTTTCTCAGATTTGTGCCCACTTGACTTGATTTGCACCGACTTGGCTTCAATTTGCGCCGAACAAGGCTGATTTGGCCAGAATCAAGCCATATCGACCGAATTAGGTCTTATCAGCCGGCGACTGAAACAGCCGAAATTGGCCTTGAATCATGCTAGAATAGCCAAAATCGGCTTTCAATGAGGCCCAAACATCCTAAATCTATCCTTCCTCAATCTTATTCTAAATATTTGTTGCTTCATTTGTGTTTTGTTTTGTGTTTTGTTTTGTGTTTCTTGCCTTCTTATTTCTATGTTTGTGAATCAAGGCCATAGTGATGTGTTTTTTAAGAATATTTTAATAGTAAAAATATATAGAAAATAAAAATAAAAATATTTTTAATAATTTCTTAATCGCCGCATCCTAATTTTTTAAAAATTGCCAAACCCCGCACCCATACCCGAATCTAGAAACACACCCACGCTTCATAGTTGTTCATAGCTCGCTTGTCATTTGCATGGGTATCTTCTGACATGAAATATTGTTCATAGCTCGCGTAGTCTGCTTGCTCAAGTCTTGCAATTATACTTGATCTTTGTTATAGTTCAACACAATCATACAAAAAGAAAAAGAAGATCTTTGTTACAGTGTAACCCAAAGAGAAATGCTTTAGAATCTTTTCCACAACTATTGATGCGGCAATGTGTGAATGCAGCAACCATTCTTTCATATGGACCCACGACAAAACATAAGGAATATAAATATGCGTGTGATTTCGGCAACAATTCATTCATTTGGCCCACACAACAAAAACCGATGGAATGTAAATTTGCTGAGCAACACCTTTCTTTTTAACACTTTTTTTTTTCAAATGTACCTAAGGAACATGTCATTCCCATCTTTTTGTTATTCAGTAATTGGGAAAAAAGAATTTGAGTACTGAATGTTTTTATTAAACCTTTTATAAATGTCAGTTAAGCTATAAAGATCTTTGAATTAAATAGGCTAGATTAATATTATATGGGTTCGGCTTACCTTTAGTAATATTTTAACTGGACATGTCTTTTTGTTTTATATATACAATGATAAGTGGTAGTGAATTTTAATCTCCACATTTTATTTAGTTAATAGGTGATGTAGCAGTCTCTCACTAAAATAAAAAGAAATTCTAGTTAAAAAAGTACTGGAAGAAAGCCAAACCCATATTATTAATTTCACAATACTAACTTTTTCTCATTGTGTGCATTGAACACATTATTCCAAGACCATTTTCACCTACTACCATCTGTGAGATTCATATCATGCGTGTGAAGAAGCGTTCTTCTAATTTAAGCATGGAAATCATCTTTTGGTTTTTAAAAAAAAAGTTTTGTGAAACTGGTGTATTTATGGAATAAAGGAAAATAGTACAATTTAAGCCATAACAGTCTCAATCAGGGGTGAAGCTACATGTTATGGTGGGGGTGCCAAATTTTTGAAAAAAAATTATACTATATAGAAATATTTAATATTTTAAAAATTAGCCTCCAAAAATAGGACTTGCCCCCCCCCCCCCTCCCATATATTTGAGTTAGTTCAAATAATTTTCTTAAGAAAAATTATCCAATTGGTCAGAGTGGTTATAGAGAATGTATTGTTTCTCAAATTCATTTTTTGTTGTAAAATGTGATCTTGTATCTCATAAAGTTTTGGGTCATTCATGTCTGAACACTTCATTAGTTCAACTGAATTTTTTTTTTACTCGCAATGGTAGACAATTTGGTAACTTATATTGAAAATGAAAATTTTAAGGATTTCACTATAGAAGATGATGAAAGATGAATTTAACTCTATAAAACATTTAATTTTAAGGATTTCACTATGAAAGATACTAAATTCTCTGTGTGTATGTGTGTGTGTGTATAGATGTATGTGTTTATGTGTATGGAAGTTTGTATAGACAAAAAATTAGTTACACAAATTGACCCCCAAACAAAAATTTGTAACTTCGCCCCTAGTCTCAATCATGCAAGGGAGTTCTTCTAAACCAAACTACATTTTTGCTGAATTCTAAACCAAATTACATAATCCGATAAGCCGAAGGCATAAGCATGGAAGTCTTGTCTCATCACCCATGAGTCCATGACCTTATCTGTTGATTATTGATTATATGGATCAATACAAAAGATTGTTTTCTCTTTTGGAAAATGCGATAATCAATACAAAATTTTCATTTTCTTTACAATTATTATTGTTTTGCTTTTCGAAAATTCTAGCTTTACAATGGGGGTCTTTTGAATTATTAGTGGAATGTCAAATGATGGAGACGAGACCATGGCTACCATACATATACATACATATATATATATATATATATATATTGAATCTAAAATAAATAAAAAATTATTATTGAAAGAAAAAAAAAAGATTCTATATTTCTCCTACTGCTGTCCTCCTTGCTTAGCCCTTCCTCTATAAATATTATGAATCTAAAATAAAATTTATTTCTGTGGGAGATTTATGATTCTTCTATTTTATTGGATGGAGTTTCAATGAATTCATTTATTTGAATCACCATTTTATAAAATATTTTAAATATTATTCAAATTCTATTTCTAATTAATTATGTATAATAATAATTAAATTCTAACCCATATATAAAATAAAAAATTTCAAATATATATATCTTTATTTTTTTTTTTTTGAGAATTATAATTTAAATATCTACCAAAAACTCGCCATACAATAGATTAGCAATCCGACGCATGGAAAAAAATGAAATTAAAGTTGGGCTAAGTGAATGAGCAATGTTATGTCCACAACATAGCATAAATGGATTATATATGTGGGTTAGATTCAAGTTACACCTGGTGTAATTTAAGTAATATTACACCACTCAATATTTTTTAATTAGATGCGAATTTTGACAAATTCACCGTTAGATTATATTATCTTCATATATTCTTCATGCTTGCAAAATTTAAAGGTGATCAAAGATCAATGGCTATGTCATCAATTAATTATTTAAATTCAAATTGTTGTAGTTTAAAATAATGCATAAAAAATGAATTTATGGATTAAATGGTAAATTACATCCGATTGGTATAAAAATTGGCATGCAAGTTAAGAACATATAGAACATATAATTCAACAGTGGGATTTTTAAAATATGAATTATATAATAAGTTATTGGGTGGTGTAACATTGCTTAGAGTTACACCAGGTGTAACTTGAACCCAACTCTATATATATATATATATATATATATATATATATATATATATATATATATATATATATATATATATATTTATTTACATTTATTTATTTATATTTATATTGATAATTTTGGCTAGTTGACTATCAAATATAAGCCAACCAGAAAATTCGCTTTTAACTTTTTCTTTAGGGTAAAATATTATTTTTGTTCCTAAACTTTCACAAAAGTTTGATTTTCATCTTTAAACTATTAAAAGTTTGTTTTTCGTCCCTAAACTTTGCAAACCAATTTTCTTTCCGCCCTTCTATCTATATCTATTAATTTATGTCATACGTGGCCTAATGGAATGCTGATATGATATTTGACTTGGACTAAATTATTTTACATATATTAAAAAAAAAGACATGTGGCAAAGAAGTATTGACACCTTAATAACAGTTATTTAAAAGGAAAGAATTACCCCCATACGTTTAATGATCCTTTAGGCCTCCACTAATCCACTTCACCCCTCCCAACCACACTTTCTCTCCTCCACCACCCAATTTCTCTCTCTAAAACCCCATCTCATTCCTCATTCAATGTCTTCTTTAGTTCTTTACCTTTACTTACTCTTTGAGTCCAAAACACCATCCGACTCGACAGCAAGTTCTACTCAAACCCATCAGACAACAACCCACTTGAAGCCCTAAAGGTTCAGTTTATGCAGTCTCCGAATTACAGCAAATAATCTACCGCCAAGCCTCTAGAACTTGCAAGCTTCAAGAGCAAGACTCCCTTAACAACTTATGGGTTTGAGAGGTTTGATAAATATGAAATTAGTATATTTGCGAACAACAATAGTGGGTCCTTGTTAAATTATAATTTTGATTTGGGTTTTGATAGTTATGGAAAAGTTAAGAGTGGGGGATAGTGGAACCCAAGTTTAGGATGAGCTTAGCTGAGCTTTTGGAGGAATTTGATGGGGTTTAGAAAGAGAAAGCGACATGGTAGAGGAGAGAGAAAGCATGGCTAGAGGGGGTGAAGTGAGGTTTGAAGGATCATTAAAGGTGTGGGGGCAATTTTGTCCTTTTAAATAATTTTTATTAAGGGGACCAATAACTCTTTGCCACGTGTTTTTTTTAATATAATTAATTTAATCCAAGTCAGATACCACATCAGCACTTTGTTCGACCATGTATGATATAAACTAATAGACATAGACGGAAGGACAAAAAGTAGAACGTTTTGCAAAGTTAAAGGAAGAAAAAAAAACTTTTAATAATTTAGTGACGCAAAACAAATTTTTGTGAAAGTTTAAGGACAAAAATAATATTTTACCCTTTTCTTTATCTGTCATTTTTACTCAAAATTATTGGGTTGATTTTTTTTAGAAGAATTGGATTGATTTTAGTTCTACTTTCATGAAAGTGCACCTATAGTGACCCCGTCATTTAACAATTATCAATGACGACGATCACATGATCCCTCTCTTGATAAACTTATTGAAAAGGTGGTAGGAGCATGAAAAATGTTCCTGTGGAACCAATTAGAATGCCAACTAGGATGAAAAGGAGCCTTTGTTCTTGGCAGATTTCAACTCTGCTACAAGGTTTAATTTGTGAATTGTGAGTTTTAAAAATTTGAGAAATTAATTGGAAATGTAAATAACAACAAATAATAGATCGATCTGTGAAATAGAGATAGATTTTTTTTTTTTTTCTGTTTTTTGGTTAAGCTGGAAAGTTCTTGAAATCACATTCGTAAAATCTTAATAAGAATTGACTGCTCATAATATCCTAAATCTTTTGACTCTTGCGGCACTAGTTTGGTTGGCATATATAAGGCACGTGCTTGCCATTACAAAGATTAGCAATTAAGATTAGATTTAGAATTGATTTATAACACAAAACCAAAAATATAATCATTTGATTTTTGAAGTGCTTAGAAATTATATCATTAAAATAGACATTAATTTGACTATATGATGTAGGACAAAATCTACAATTTAATTTTTGTTATTTATTAATTTGATTTTTTTATGTTTTCAAATTTTTAGGTTTAGGGATTTTGTTCATTGATTTTAGGTACATTTAATATTTTTTAAGTCAAATTAGAGTTCGGTAAGTATCAATCAATATATGTTTTAGAATATATTTTTTTGTTAGTTAAGTTTTATGAAGCCTTTAAATTGGCCTCCAATTTTGAAAACGTTTTTTCAACTTGGATTCAGTTATATAAAAATATAGACTTTTATCTCTTCATTTTGACTTGAGCCAATTGAAAGTTATCATGACACATAACTTCTTTTGTTTGTTATTTTTATTTTTGAGAAGTACATTTGTTCGCTTTGGAATCATTTTGACTTGTTGGCAAGTAAAAGTTATGTACTAACATTTTATGCTTAAATTTTCAAACAATTGTTTTAGAGTTGAACATAATTTAAGTTAGATTTTGCATAACAATCCTAGAAGACTCAACACCATTACAGATTTATCAATATAATAGTTGAACATATGGTAGATTCTCAAATCCATTTATCAATATACAATCATTTACATAAAGTTCTAATATAAACAGTAGTACTTCTTCAAGATTTGGGTTATGTTAAAAACCAAAACTGAAGGAAGATCGATACCAATCATAATGAACAAGATTGTTTTTGTACTTGAGCTTTTTATTTGAGAAATTAGTAAGAATCATGCTAGGGCAGTAGCAGTTGTTTTTTTGGCACTATACAAAAGAAAAGATCTTTGTTCCAACTAAAAGGGCCCAGCCCTAGCCGCTTTTGTTTTTGTTTAAGAGAACCCTAAAACTTTTATTCCTCACTTGATTTTCCTAATTAAAATTTATGTGAGCTCCAAAGGACTTTTTTTTTTTTTTTTTTTTGCTTAATGAAAAATGGGGTCTTGTATGGACTCATTGACCTCAAGTCCCATGATGACATTAAGTAATATCACAAGTACCGCTCAAGTAACAATGGGATGCGCTACTACCCAAACCCCATAACTCATGCAAGCATATGTGATAGAGCAAATATGACTTCTTACCATTTAACCACACACCCCTTGGCTGGTGGCCCCAAAGATATTCCAAAACAGCTTGTTAGAGCATCTTCAATGGCTTAGGTAAAAGCAAAATAATCTCTATAATAGAGAATGACACCAAAAAAATGGTCTCTAATGGATTCTCTAAAACATGATTTTTTTTTGGCTCATGAACAGTAGCTTATCAAGTCTGATGGGTTACTGTTGTACATTAGCAAAAGAATAAAAGTAAATAAAAAATTAGCAAAGAAAGGAGTGGGGATGGGGGTATAGGGATATGTGTATTAAAAAATTAATAAATAATGAATGAAGAAATAATATTTAAATGAGATAGAGAAAATGATAGAAAATATTCTGTTGAAAGATGTATTTTATAAAGTGGGTAAATAAAAAGTAAAAGTCACTATTCACTCACCAAACAGTACAAAAATTACTGATTGTTCCAAAAGCTTAAGCTGTTAGGAAATAGTGAGTTTAATCACTTAACCATAACTCTAACGCTCCCCCTCACTTGTGAGCCTAAACTTCCCCTTAGTAAGTGGGGGTCCAACAAGTGAGAATTTAACATTTTAAATGGGAAGTAGAGTGAAAACAGGGATCAAACTCAAAATCTCCTGCTCTGATACCATATTAAATTACTGATTGTTCTAAAAATTTAAGCTGTTAGGAAATAGTGAGTTTAATCACTTAACCATAATTCTAACAGAGATGCTCTTAGGCTGCTAACGTTAACTGAATGATGTCAGCATTTTATCTAATTTGTTGTTTTTGTTCACACTCCTTGGCTGGTGGCCCCAAAGATATTCGAAAACAGCTTGTTAGGCTGCTAACGTTAACTGAATGTGTCAGCATTTTATCTGATTTGTTGTGTTTTGTTTGTGAGTTTGGGATGGACTACCTAATAATTTCCCTATAAAGAAGGGAATACATGGTTCTTCATTGTACAAACTAACAAATCCATCACTGTGCTTCTTTCCTGTCTTAAATGTCTGTCTTCAACCTTCATTTTATGGTATTAACAAATCCTTGTCCTTGCTCTCTCTCTCTCTCTCTTGCTCTCTGAAAGCCTGTAACTTGCTCTGTTGGTCTCGTGTGCACAATCTTTAATTGAACTTTCATCAACCACTAAACAGTCCAGACTCATCTTCTTAAGTCACTCTCTTACCTCCATTATTCATTGTATAATCTCTTTTCTTTTCCACTAACGTCATCTTCAACACTGTTTCCATTCAATGTCAAGCTCTCACTGTTCAAAATTGTTTTCACAAACCCCACAAATGCGTTTCTTTTGGTTATAAATTGTTGTCCTTTACATGTCTCGGACTTCAATTAAGGTTTACTCTGAAATGGGCTTGCTCAATCTTCCATTGGTGGTTTTACTTTGCTGTGTTTTTTGTCTTTTGTGTTTCATAGCACTCTGTGAAGACTCAGTGGTAACCGTGAAGTTCTTGAAGGCTCCTCATTCATTCTCTCATCTTAACTCAGCCACATTCTTCTTTGAAGTTCTTGTGGGTGGGAATGGCGCTTGCACCAATAGTAATATCACTTGCAAGGTACGTTAAGCTCTAGTATTACTTTGAGTTAGTTTTACTTAGCTTTTGTTTTGCTTGCTCTGCTCTCTCTCTTTCTTTGTCATGAGTTTATATGTTTCATGGTATTTAAGTTAATTAATGTAAGCGATTTGGTTGATTTCAGAGAGTAATTACAAATTAGCACTTCTTTTCACTCTGTAAGGATGTAATGAGCTTAAATTTTCGCTTAGAGTTTTTAGACTAATCAAGAAAACTATTTGGAATTCAGTTTATTCATATGTACATATTTTTGTATTTTTCTATAGTTGATAAGATTATTATAATGAACGATCACTCATATACTTGCTATTTAGTCATATTCTTCCTGGTTCCAAGCTAAATTATTGGATTTTTTTTTTTTTTTGTTATTGTTGCTTTCTGTGTGTGTTTTGCTTTCCAACTCAATGGTAAGAGGGAGGTGAAGAAGCTGCATCATGGTTTGATTTATTAGGAAAACTTTGGATTTTATTTTGATGCCCATTTGGCTTGTTCCACAAAATAATAGGTTAATAAAGTAATAAACTTCTTGTTGCAGCTGGATGATGGGATAGCTTCAAATTGTGAAGGTAGGACGGTTTTGTATGCAGGCTTGCAGGATTGAAATCATACATTTGAGGTTTGCACCAACGGGTCTCAAGGAGTTGGCTGCGGTAGCTATATGTGGACTGTTGGTTAAGAACCTTCCTTTTATTCTTTTTCTTATTGCTATTATATTTTCTTCAATTACCACTCTAACTTAAAATAAGACCTTGCTTGAAAGTCTTCAATAGTTATGTCCATGAGGAAATTTCTAGGAAATGTTTCCCCTCTCATGAGCTTATATTGTGTTCTTTAGTACCCAATTTCTAATGTATACATTTTTCGGAAGATGGGCTCTACAAAATCCATCTACTAAATTTTCAATTTTGTATGAAACGCATAAAATTTACCTTACTATTCTTATTCTTGAAGACGCAAACACACCCTACATGGAGGTTAGTTTGACACTTTATCAAGCCTGCTGAAACCAAACTGAGTCTATGACGTAACAATCCAACTTAGCTTTTCTGGCAATCATGCTGACTTATATTTTGTCTGTACACTTAACTGATTCATATTATACCTTAACTTTGCAGATACAGTCCCACCTACAGCATATATCACAACCTCAACACCTTTCACCAATGCTCTGAATGTTACTATAAATATATCTTTCAGTGAACCCTGTACTGGACCTACTGGTGGAGGAAGTTTTGTATGCTCGTCTGTGAATGACTGCAATGTGAGTAGGTGGCTAAAAAACACGTTAAATTGATTTTATGTTCTCTATTCGATTCTTGCATTATTCTAGTGTTTCAGAATTGTGGTTTTTGGGTTGATTTGTTCTCAACCTTTCTATTGATTGAAAAATCACTTTGGTTGATTTGAGAAAGATAAAATGGAGTTCCCTCTAGTGTAATAGAGTCCATACACAAAAGACAATAATGGTGGATTATCTCCCTGATCAAGGATTTATTGTCAGATATTTTATAATAACCCTGCTTGAAACACTTATCAATATAGATATAATCATCTTTTTAAAATTTTATAATCACTGACAAATGTCTTGAAATTTCTCATATAGAACTGTACACCATGTTAATTGAATCCCATAATCTAGGTTCTCTGACTAGTTATGCTGTCTAGACTAAGAAATAAACCAAAATCTAACATTTTCATCATTTTTGGAAAACTCTTTACAGCTTTTGGTCTATGGTTCTGGCCAAGTTATACCATCCTCACTCAACATTCTACAGCCAAACCTTCAATATTCTGTCCTTGTGGGTTTATCATCCACTGCTCAGTATGGGCGAGTGATTTTGGTAATGGATAAAAATTTTTGTACTGACAGTGCTGGGAACAAATTTACAAGAAATCAGAATTCTACTTTTAATGTGCATTTTGGTGAGTCTAGTCTTTACTCTTTATTTCCATAGGAATATTTTCTTTTTCCCAATAGGCAATATTTTTCATTATTTTCAGGAGTTATAAGTGACATTTCCTTTGATAGCTATTCTTGTTTTTTTCTAATTGATGCCTTGAACTTTACTTATTGGGAGTCTATCATATTAAAATGAATAATCTGGACTGTTTATGTAACTGACCTTGTCCAATTTGATTGATTGATTGTTGTTGCTGTTGTCAATGTGTTCTTTACATGCTCTGTTCATTAATTCTACAGATAGACGAAGTACGTTTGTCAACTTGACTACTCACGTCCCTGAAAGGCTACTTCAACTTAATGGTGAAACTAGACTGGTGCGAGCGACTAATGACTGTATTAAACTAAGGATGTGTTTAACTTTTCCAGAGCCTGTTCTCAACTCATCTGCAGAAATTTTAAATTCTATCAAAGTGCAAATTCTATATGCTCTCCAATTGAATCAGGGCACACTTCTTCCTCTAGCTGTCAGTAAACAACATCCAGGGCATCGCAAATTTGAATATAAGGTCAGATGGTTCTTAAAATCTTATATTATTCTTTCAGCCATGAGAATAGAAGTTGGTTAGGAGGCTGTTTAGTTTTCCTATGAATTTGGAATGTCTCATTTATATTTTGTAAAATATGTAATACACATCATCATCTTGAATGGGGTCACGAAGAAACATTGGAGCCATTAATTGTATTGAGAAAGTTAATCATTTTCAAAAATTTTACATGGTTGCACATCTTGAACTTCCCCCTAATATAAAATGCAAAAGGGTATCGAATATGTTGATTATCACACATTCATTGTTGTACATCATCTGTACACACTACCAACTTCACCTTTAAATGTGGGCATTCTTAAAAAATATGGATATCGCATGTAAAATTGTGGATTTAGTGTGTACAAAGTGTACATTATGTGTGTGTGTGCGTGAGAACATTTATCGCTTTTATATCTATAGAACCTATTTTTCTCATACCTTCTTACTCTTTTTCACTCTCTCCTTTCAGGCTGCTACATGCATATCTGGCATGGCTATTGTAACAATAAACATTAATTCAACCATAATATGCATTTTCAGGGACTCCAGTTTCCCAAGTTGAACCAATTACTTTCATATATGGTATGATTGACAATAGTTTACAAGCATTACAAAGAGAAAATAAATCATTTGTTTGTGGAATCAAAATTATGTTTAAATATTTGTTAACTCTTTGAATATTTCTATGGTTATATGCAATTAGGTGTATCAAAAAAAGAAGAAGGAAAGATTATATGCAATTAGGAAAGCTTTATATTTAAATGTCTATTTGTAAGGTGTTTCCTCCTGATACATATAAATGTGACCTTCAGATACTTTGAGGCCTACTGTAACGTTGAGTACACCACGCTCAGAATCTCTGAGGCCTATTGTAATGTTGAGTACACCATCCCATATTAGGACGAGAGAACGCAACATCCCTATGTTAATAAAATTCGTGAAGCCTGTATTTGGCGTCAACTCTTCTATAATATCAATCACTGGAGGGCATATACAGAGGCAAGTAATTCTGGTTACTTTTGTGTTTGTATCTATGTATATTAACCAGTACATGAACACATGCATCACATACATAATGCACCCACACACAAATGAGAAATCATGATGATGACCTTTTTACGCACCATTTGGGTTCTTGATGGAAATAATATTTGAATTGGTATGGCATATTTACTTTTGACATATTTTCATTTTTGTTCCTTTCCAATGATAATCATTACCATTTTCAGCTTTCAAGAGATAAGTTCAAGAATATATGCTGTAGAGATAAAAGCAGAAAATGATAGTATATACTGTGTATCTGTCTTTGTTCCTGAAAACGTGATTGGGGATGTTGCTGGAAACAAAAATCTACGTTCCAATGATCTACAACTATGTCCCTGTAAGGATTCTTACTCTTGTCTCTTGTTCTCAGCTCAACTGTAGTCCAACATCTATGCCCTAGATGACACTTTTAGCCCTTTGACTTCCTTATTTTTTTACTAATGTATGGTTTAAAAAAATATACAGATCATGTGCCCAAAATATATTCTGTGGTTTCTGTGCTTGCAACTACTTCATTTGTGGTGACATCTATTGCTGCCGGGCTGCTTACGGTTTCAATTGCAAGCCTTTCCTCCATTGGGACATTTTCAACACCATTTTCTTCTTTTTCTAATCCTGCAAGTAATCTTTTTGTATGATATCTAACTCATTTGGGCAGTTATCTCATTAATTGATTATTTAGTAATACCATGATAATCTTCTACACTCTTAGAAACACAACAGTAAATAAATTGAAATTAATGCTGAGGTTGGATTTTATAAAAGAGGCAGAGAATAATCTTACAACTGTTTGGGGTTGGAAAATTTTCTTTAAATGAAATTCTTGACAAACAACCACTACCCCAAAAAATGTTCTATTAGCATGTCAATGTGCTCCTTCAACTTTCTTGGGACACCTTGAATAAGAACACTAAGCACATCGTTGGTGATCTCTTCATTCTGAAGTATGTTTATGGTCTTACTTTTTTCAAAGCATTTCATTTATGGTAAAACAAGATCTTTCTGAAGTACAAATCATATTTCCTTTTTTTTTTTCTTTGTGGCTGATCCAGTATTTTCCAAGGTTTGAACCAAAAGTTAATCAAACTGTACTAGGAGGTTATTGCACTATTATTATATATAGCCTCTTGACAATCAAGTGAAATAACTAGATATACCGTGGAACAAATTAACCCTTTTCCTCCTCCTGTAGAAATAATACACTCCCAGAATAATTTTCCTTGATATTTATACATACAATTTAATATATAATTGAACTCTCTAAATATTTTGGTTGATTTTGAGTCTTTTGTTTGACTTTTTGAACCAAAAGCCCAACTGAAGCCTATGGAGTCTATTAGTACTTCTGCCAAAGATGGAAACTAGGATTGACCTCTTCAGAGTGGGATTTTGTGAGCTGGGGTGTTATTTAAGAACTGCACCACTCTTCCTGAACTTATCAAACCTAATTTACGGTTTATGGTGGGTAGATTAGCGTAACATACTATTGTTTAAAATATCTGAAAAAAATAACTTATCAAACCTTATGAACTGCATCATTCTTGTAGAACTAATGATCATTATTCCTTTTCTATTTCATACAGAGAAGTGCATGTCATATTCAGGTTTTTGCATTATCTAGATGGTTGGCAGTGAGACTGCCAGTGAATTATTATGAATTTGCTAGGGGTTTGCAATGGAGCATTCCCTACTTCAGTCTTCCATGGGAAACTGGGCACATCCAGCCAGTCGTGTTGGGCTCAAGTCCTCCAACCAACCCAGATTCCTACAGGTCTAAAATCCATGATTCAGGAATTTTCCTGGGTGTGCAGCCAAAACAAGAGAATTTGATTAGGGTTGCTTCAGTATACAAGGCACGGTTGCGGCCGAATCCCAAAGAATATATATCATACTTTCAGGTCTGAAACCACTATTTTTTCTGTGACTTGCTTTTGACTTCTTTAACCATATAATGAATAAATTTTGTGATACAATGCAGAACAATAGTAAACCAGATGCTGAATATATTCTGGATGGGTAAGTTATGAGGCCTCTTATTTCTATCTATTACATGTAGTTGCATATAGATTTTAGAGACATAAAAAAACGGAGAGAATATTCAATACAGATTTTTTTTTTCTCAAAAAATATTCAATATAAAGCAGAATAATTATGAAAGCAATAATGAAATATTTCGTCTTCTTCTTCTTCTTTAAAATGAACAGTTGAATGCAATTTAAAGAATTTTGGGAATGGACTATTTGGTATGCTAGTTATTTAGATGTAGAATTTTGTGTAGGTTCTATAAAAAATTAAAACTATTCATGCTTTGAATTATTTCAAACTACTGATCAAACCAAAAGGACAAACTTGATACTTAATTCCCTATTATCCATTTCTATTAAATTCGTGAATTCATCGTTTGGATTTTAAAGTGCCACGGACAGACTCATTTAATTATCAGTGTAATATCTTACTAGATTTTGTCTCGTGTAGGTGGGAAGATTTTAGTAGAACCATGTTCTGGTTAGCCGTAATTGGTGGTAGTTTAATACTGCTACATGCTTTACTCCTTGCCATCCTAAAATTCAGGAAGCAAAAGCAGAGGGGTTATGGACTACTCACATTCCCACGATTTGAAATATTCCTTGTAAATCTTGCACTAACTAGTATTTGTGAGGCCTCTGCTGCTCTAATTAGAGGTAACTTGACAGTTTGTTTACTTCCCTACAAATGAATCCTTATCTATGCATTTATCATGCAAAATTTAAGTTTCGAAAGATAATTATGTTGCTTGATTTTTTTTTTTTTTTTTATATACTAATTTAGTATCATTCAACTCTCTACTTATATTGAATTCTTCAATCAGGGAATTGTCTAATTCTCATTCTGATATATCATAGAATGAGCTAGTTTTTTTTTTTCCCCCAAGTAATCTTTTCTACTCCACATTCCAAATATGTGATGGAATTGTGACTATGTTCCCGTCTTGTTCATATGTCTTATGGACTTAATCATTATCACATTGATTGGCAATAGAATTGGTATACAGTACCATCTCCTCACATATTTATGAATTTCAGTGCAATGGATGTTTCAAACTGTTTGGACCAAGATGGTCGATACCGTACCGGCCAATGCACCGGTACCGGTACACTTCTATTTTATACCGAAAAAAATACCAGCCGTACCGAACTGAAACACAAAATGCTGTTTTTTTTTTTTTTGTAATTGTGGCAGTTTTTGTCTCTAAAATAATCAATAATGAAATTATTTTGTAGATAATTTCATTATTTCACCTAACCTTTGATCTCTCCAATTCTTTTACTTAATTTGGATTTGGTGTTTGAATTAAAAGTGTCATTCTCTTCTTTTTTAATTGTTTTACCTGCATCAATTCTAATCTCCAGTTAATCTTTAGGTTGTTGTGTCAATTAGTACACAATAGTTGAAAATGGAAGGTATTTATGAGACTAAAAGTTGAAGAGTCTGTGTGTATGTGTGTGGAAATAGAGATTTTGTGTGTGTGTGTATTAAATATATAAAATAGCGGTAAATCCAAAACGGTACACCGGTATTAACCGGTATCCAAAATATATCGTACCAGTGGCCAAACCGGTACAACCTCCGGTACGGTATTGACTTCCTTGGTTTGGACATTAACTTAAATCCCTTCTCTCTGCATGACAACCATCATAGCATCATATCAGATTTATGCAAATATGTATCTAGATCCAAGATTCATATATTTTGCACATTTAATTGTAGAATTTGAAGTACATAACTATGTGGCTTAATATTTTCTCACTTTTGTGAATTAAGGAGGAACGCCATTAGAGTTTGTAGTTGGCACTCTGCTTTTGGGTACTATGTCTTTTCTACTGCTGGCCTTGCTCTAGTTCCTCTCTACAGGTATTACATTTGCAAAGCTACTTCAATACAATGAAGATCTTCAAGTAAGTCGGATATTTAACAGTCCTAGAAATAGAGGCCAGTGGACATGGAAAATCGAACAGAACTCCGATTGCCTAACCATTTTAGGGCCTCTATTTGAAGATATAAGAGGCCCTATGCTCTCACAAAAAATTTATGGAGAAAGTATTGATACACATGGTGATGGGATCATTGCCTCTAATGAGGAAATTGAAGAGCATTGTCCAAAAGATGAAGAGGTTTCTGGGGACAATGTTGAGAGAACACCAGGGACAAAGTTTAACTCAGCTCCACGAAGTTCAGTGCAAAATACGTCATGTTCAACTATACCAAGTCATATTCCCTCAAAGAGATCAGATACCGCAGCAACTCTAATAGATTCATTGACGTTCAGCACAAGTTTACATACACATGGTGATGATGGGATCATTTCCTCTAATGACGAAACTGAAGATCTATGTCCAAAATATGAAGAGGTTTCTGGAGACAATGTTGCGAGAACACTTGACTCGGCTCCACGAAGTTCAGTAAGAAGTACATCCAGTTCAACTAAACCAAGTCATATTCTCTTAAAGAGATCAAATACTGCAGCAACTCTAGTCGATTCCTTGACGTCTAGCAAAAGTTTTCATACACATGGTGATGATGGGATCATTGCCTCTGATGATGAAACTGAAGATCTTTTTCAAAAAGCTGAAGAGGTTTCTAGGGACAATGTTGTGAGAACATCAGGGACAAGGCTCAACTTAGCTCCACGAAGTTCAATGCGAAGTACATCCCATTCAACTAGACCAAGTCATATTCCCTCAAAGAGATCAGATACCATAGCAACTCTGATAGATTCATTGACATCCGACACAAGTTATCATACACATGGTGATGATGGGATCATTGCCTCTAATAACAAAATTGAAGATCTTTGTCCAGAAGCTGAAGAGGTTTCTGGGGACAATGTTGTGAGAACATTAGGGACAAGGCTCAACTTAGCTCCACAAAATTTAATGCAAAGTACGTCCGGTTCAACTAGACCAAGTCATATTCCCTCAAAGAGATCAGATATAGCAGCAACTCTGATAGATTCATTGATGTCCAGCACAAGTTTCCATACACATGATGATGATGGGATCATTGCCTCTGATGAAAAAATTGAAGATCTTTGTCCAAAAGCTTAAGAGGTTTCTAGGGACATTGTTGTGACAACATTAGGGACAAGGTTCGACTCAGCTCCACGAAGTTCAGTGCGGAGTACGTCCCATTCAACTAGACCAAGTCATATTCCCTCTAAGGGATCAGATACCACAACAACTTTAGTGGATTCCTTGACGTCCGGCACAAGTTTCCACTCACATGGTGATGATGTGATCGTTGCCTTTGATGAAAAAACTAAAGAACAATTGGAATTACTTCAAAATGCTAAAGACCTAATTTGTTTTTTACTGAAAGGTATCAAATTTTGTTTTTTCCCTTGTATCTTGAAATTCAAACATTGGTAAATGTACCATTTGGTACGAATCTTATGCCCAATACGTGACAGGGGTGAAGTTCACCTATATATATTGTTCTGTGCTCTGCTTCTTTCGCTTTTATGTTTATTTTTTATTTTTTGCTCAATTCCCTTTTATGTATTTATTACAGGAGTTGGATGATATAGAGGGGGCCTTTTTTTTTTTTTTTTTACTTATCAATTTTTTTTTTTTTTGGAAAAGCTAGCAGTTGAAACAAGGTATGTCAAAATATTAAGTTGTAGGTCATTGATTAAAAAGTAGTCAGCTGGAAGATCAAGCTCTAATAGTGTAGAGACTCTTAATATGTAACTTTTTTGTGTTTATTCAGAGTGATGCTCATGAGTCTTGCCTAGTTTTTGATTTATGTTTGTACTAATGATTCAATGTTCCCTTTTCTATTCAGTGGTAGACAATTCTATAATGTTTTAGGGGTGTTTTAATGGTAGAGAAATCTCCAGATTTTCCACGCCCTTCATGATGCTAAAAATGTTTAAATTTTCATTTGAAGATGGGTTATGATGAATCAAGAAGTTCAGTTATTTAGTCAAGTAGGCATTTAAGTTATGCATCATACCTTTGCAAGCTTGACTAAAATATAACTTGGGTTTGACTTCAATGCAGTAGTGTGTCAGCTATGCAAACTGAAGCCAAGAACAACTGTAAGACATGAGTAATGAGTATACATGGGTTGTAGTTACCTTGTCACACTCAAGGCTCTATTCAACTGCAATTATGGCTGGTCTTATAATGTTGACAATGGTCATATTTTCGATATTTTACTAACTCTATGTTTTACTCATGTTATTGATATGGTGTTCAACTTTCTGCTAATGATTGAGAATTAATGGATTCAGGACTTATAGATGGGAACCATTGGATAAACCAGTATTTCTGGTTTGGGGGATATTAGACATTAATGCACACTATAGGTTCATTCTTTTAAACAAAAACTTGGAATTTATCTTATTTGCAAATTAAACCTAGCTCTTGCTATTGTTTAAATTTGTTATATATCTAAGATAAAGCCAAGAGCCTTATAGCTCAACTGCTTGGCACCTCTTGAATTTAAATTTTCTATTTTTTAGATCCAGCATTTTGGCAAACAATATTAAAAGTTTAATGTCAAAAGTGTTGTCCACAGCAACGGGTCTAGGAAACTTTAGATGGGGGAACCAAAGCAAAGAAATTCAGTTTGTTCAATAGGACATATGAAGTATAATTTTCTGATGGTCAAAGTAAAATTTCTGTTTATCTATCATACCAAATTGAAAAGTTCTAATAAGGGGGATTTGGGGCCCTAGGACTGCCTTGGCCTCCTTCAATTCACTCTTTGCTTGTCTGTTTGTTGCTTTAGTCCATTTAAAGAATATTATTGTATGGTAAGTAATAATCAAGAGAAAATTGTATTATTAAAGGCAATCTTCTACTTTTACTTTTACAATTTTACTAATGACTATATAGGGGTGGCAATTGCGTTGGGTTTGGTGGGTTTCTAGTGTATTTTGTTGGCCCGTTGGCTAAATGGTGAAGGGGTGGGGTAGTGGGTCTTAGTTTTGAACATTAGTCAATAAAAGGAAAAGGGTGCTTTTTATTCTTTAGGTTGTTAGTGATTTTGTTTTGTAACATTGATTTGTGGGTGGTGGTTTGTGGTTTCAGGCATAGTTGGACAAGGCAAAGTTCGTTTTGGTGTTGCCATAGTTGGACAAGGTAATTTTGGATCCATAATTGCGGAAGTTTAGTATGTGCAAATTGAATGGCTGATGCAATTATTGTGAGGTTTAGTTGAAGTTCTAGACAGCCGGTTGGTTGTAGTGTGAGTGTGATAAGTATGCTTTGCTATTTTTTCCATGTTCTTTTTCATGTTTATGTCATCTAGAATTTTGAATTATATTATGAAACCTGGGTTTCACTTCAAAGTAAATGTTCCTGTCTTTATTTCTTCAATTTTTGTTATAATCTAGTCCAAAATTGCTTATATATTAATGGTTAAATGATGTCAAATAAGTTTTTATATGTTCAATGTTAAATTAACTTAACATGATTTCACATGTTTGGGGTCATGATAAGACAAACAAACGGATTTCCCTTAGCTTTTTTATTTTTTCATTTTAGGGAAACCATTCCTAGCTATTATCTTTAGGTTTAAGAATTACTTCAAAATCAGTATTTGAAAAAAGTATTAGTATACTGTATGTCCTCCCAATACGATAATGTAGGATTATGATTGATGGTTATTAACTCTGATAAAATTGATTGCAAGTAACATAGAATAGAGAATCAAGTTCTATACCTAGAACTTATCGTTTAAGGATTTAAAATTAATTAAGCAACGCATTTGTGATGTAATTTGATAGGGTTAAAAAAATATTGTTAAGTACAAGTTGATATTGTTAAGTACATATAAAGGAAAGAACAAAGAAAAGGGGTTAGCTAGTTTGATAAGCATGGAGACAACATAATCAATCTCAAAGGGTTCATCCCTAGAAACATGCTAAGAGGCAGTATTGTATCAGAGTTAATATTAGCTAGCAGACTAGTCAGCAAGAAATTTTCTAGAAGATTTCTTAGATAAATAAATGTTTTAGATGACACATTTACTAACTCAGGTCAAAGGTTGCATCTGTAGTTAATTTAGTTTATTAAAACTTCTATTGAAAACATTTATTTATATATAGAATGTAAAAATCAAGCATCATGTTGACGTCAAAGATATGTTTGGGAAAAAAGAGAGAGATGTGTGCTATAGAATATTGTTTATTCCATAATAAGAAACTTTGTATTCTTCTAGTAGTATAGAGCAATTGAATATGGTCTGAGAAAAATTGGGCCAGGTGCTATTATTCTTATGGTCTGAGAAAAATTGGGCTGAGAATAAATTTTACTCTATTGAGTGATATGGGAGATGGGCTAGGCCTGCTGTATCATGGCCTTCTAGAGTCAACACCGAGTTTCCAATTTACAGGCCTTAGCATTCTGGGCCTAACTTCAAGCCCTTCGTCTCTGGACTCTTACCACCAAAGATAAAAGAATGACAAACATAAACTAAAGCTAGTTTATTACAGCTACAAACCAAACCAAGTTAGACAGGTTTGTTTTACACAAATTTGAAACAGAGTTTTTAAAACCAAACCTGAAGTCCCAGTCCGAGAAAAAAGTCCAAAGCACAGGTACAAATAAGCTTAAAAGAAATCACTTTTTATTCTTTAATGGAGATTGGCAAAATTTCCAGAGTACAAAAAACATTATAGTTTGAGATTGAGTTTTTTTTTAATTTTTTTTTCTTCATAATAATAGTTATTACCGAGCTTAATTACAATATGCATTTACATATTTAGTGGGAGTTCTTGTACAGGTGTAATAAAAAAATAAAAAAATTTATACTGAAACCCATCACAACTCAAAATAAAAATATTGTAAAAATATTATGAGATTTTGTTGTGTCCTTAGGTTTTCTCATCCAATGGCTATCTTATCTCGTAGTTCTTAAGCCTAATCACTTCCGATGAACCCATTAAAAAAAAAACCTTACTGGGTTTGACTTGTCTATGGGCTTATCGGGTTAAAGTTGCATAGCCCCATGCTTTTCTAGATTTCTTAAAATACCCTTATGACCTTAACATAGCCCCATGCTTTTCTAGATTTCTCAAACACCCTTATGACCTTAACAGTTGATTCTCATTATTCAATTACATATTTATGTTTTAATATTCTAAAACAGTAATTGTTATGTAATAACTAAATGATTTGAGTGTCAAAAAAGAAAAAAGAAATAATTTGTTTTAATTGAAGTTTATTTATTTGGATCAATAATTTTACGTTGTATAAAAAAATATAAATATATATTATTTTTAATTTTTTTTAGAAACCTCAAAGCACCTTGAAACGGTACGTCGAAATAGATCAGTACCAAAATATTCTGTTCCATTAAACAAACCAAAACAGGGTCCAAAACGGTATTCATAACATTACTTTCAAGCAAAAAGAAAAAGCTAAAAAAAAATTGAACTAAAATCTGAAAAAGAAAAAATTGTAACAGAGAATCTAAAGAAAAAAAAATTGTAACAAAGTAAGCCCACCTAAGAACACCCTGAAAAACATTCTTGGAGTCGCCACCGTAAATGTGAAGTTAGCTCTATTTTATGATTGGCTATTCATTAATGAAAGAGTGGATAATATTAGAGCGTCCACATCAGTGGGTGGATAATCATCTATAATCCAAAATCTCTATCATTTTACACATTTTGGCTCAAAAAACTCCAACATCAGTTAGTGCAAAATTTTGTAAAATTGTGCAAATCCACCTACGAGCTATAGTAACCGTGTAAATATACACGGCTACTGTAGCTCGTCCATTTATTATTTTATCAATTTCACGGTTTACTCCTTTTTTTCTCTCTCTTCTTAGTGCTCAACAAACTTAATAATTGCTCTCCTCATCTTTTTTCCTCAAATGCACACAGAGATACACTAGCTCAAAAAAAAAAAAAAAACAGATACACAGATCGGAGCTCGTGGGCTTGCCTGATCGAAGGTCGTGGGTGGTGTTCGTGGGTCTTGCCTGACTGGATCGGAGGTCGTGCTCGTCGGTCTTGACTGGATCGGAGGTCGAGCTCGTCGGCCTTGGCTGGATCGAAGCGGGTGCTCGCCGGGCTTGACTAGATCGGAGCTTGTGCTTGTCGGCCTTGGCTGGATCGTCGGGCTTGACTAGAGCGGAGCTTGATCGGAGCCTGGGCCGTCTCCCGCACCAACGTGGATGGGCCACATCGCCTGTGGCGCGGCCCAGGAGCAAAGCCAAGTGGTGAGCGGCTGATTGAGAGATGGGTAGAGTGTAGAGAGATGGGTATAGAGAGAGAGTGTATATTCAGAAATGGGGAGAGAGAGACAGAGAGTGCGCATTAAAGGGGGACCGTTGGGAAATAATAAAAAATTTGAGGGAAATAATAAAATATTTAAGAAAATGTGTAAAATAGATGAACTGATGTGGGTATTTTGTAAAATTAAATGTGTAAAATAAAAAAAATAGATTTTTAGTGTAAAAATAGAAGTGTAAAATGAATGAGCTGATGTGGTTGCTCTTATTAACATTGAGCCTGCAATGCTGTTGATGGTATATTCCACTCCCAAATACATTGATATGACCCTTCTCAAGTTTTTGTTCCTTCTGGTGGACAAGTACAACTATGATGTACAACATATTGATATTATAAAAGTTAAGGGTGTCTCATCAGCTTTCACTGCACTTCCCAGGAAAGGGGTGATTCAATCAATGGATGTTTTGACCTATTGTGATACACTTCCTCCTACTGTAAGGGAGAGACTTGGGAGTAATTTTTTAATATTTTTAGAGCACAATTAATTGCACTCTTACTTCTCACATTTTTTATAAGATTTATTTATTAAATTTATAATGGGGTTTATCATGAATGTGAGAAGAGAGAACGTCATTTTACTATACTCCGAGAGTATCTAAATATTTTCTGAGACTAGAGGTTTTTGTCATGTTCGAAAATGGCAATTTCTAAAGAATTTCAGCTAGCCAATGTTCTTGGTCACCTTTTGACACCTTTGAGCTTGTCAAATTCATGTTGTATGGAAAGTCGAAATTGCAACACCCATCACTATTTTCAGGGAGGGGGAAAAATAAAAGGAATGGTAGTACAATATTTATTTCTCAAAACAACACAACAAACCTTAATCTGAAACAACGATGTTTATATCATACACATAGAATTCACAATGGGCTAAAAATTAGCCTAAACCAAAGAAAATTTTTCATTAAAAACCGTAACACTTTATATATTAGGTCAGATCATAATCCAGATCAAATACAAACTAACTAGCCCAACACTTACACCATCAAATGTAATAGGCCTTCAGACTTTGAAGGAATTATTATATTCTTTATGAATCTCAGTAATCGAAAAAACAATGGGTGGCACTGGTCTGGGCTCAATTTCTGTCTAGTCATGGCCCATGCTTGGGCTTTGCCTCACATAGCCATTAGATTTCAGTCCATTTGGTCTTTAGCAATGTTTATTACATAAAGAGCAATACCAATACCACAACATCTTACACAACTTTTGCTACAGTTTGCCATGTGATGAGTTGTGAGTAGTAGAGATATGAACCCACTTTGATCCACCATTTTTTTTCACCACTCAACTTACCACGTGATGAGTTACAGCAAAAATTGTGTTAAATGTTTTGGTACTAACATTGCTTTTAGAGCATTATCATCAGGTACTCTAAAAAAAAATATTATTTTAACACATCAAAAACTTACTTTATCTATTTTAACACGTCACTTTACAATACACCCTACATCACATATTCTATTCTTATACCACTTTATTTAAATAATCTTAATTTATTTTTTCTTTACTTTTTTTAATGCTTTATTTTTTGTTCTCAAAGTTGGGTGAAGAGATAAAGGAGAGAGAATGTTTCAAAAATTATTAATTAATCTCAAGTCACCAACGGTACTAAAGAGAGAAATTTTTTGAATAAAAAAATAATCGAATATTTATCAATGTGGCCGATACCGTACCGGTACCGGCCGTATCGGTCGGTACATACCGTACCGGCCAGTGCACCGGTACCGATACACTTCTATATTGTACCGGAAAAAATACCGGCCGTACCGGCCGCATACCGGCCATACCGGCCAATTTCAGGCAATACCGGCCGGTATCGGGCGTACCGGCCGGTACAGAAAAAAACTTTTTTTTTTTTTTTTAGTTTTGTAATTTTTGTAAAGGCATAATGGTAACTTATTTACATTAACTTCTTATTATTATTTGTTTTCTTAGTATGCAATGAATAACTAAGCTTTCTATTTTTTATATTGTGTTTTTTTTTTCTTTTATTTGATACTAAAGTCTAAAACTATGAATAATTTGTTTTGAATTGAGGTAATGTTTTATAATAAACTTTTATATTTACTATAATATAAGTGAAATATTATATGTTTATAAACATGGTTCTAGAGATTTTGGTGTGTGTGTGTGTGTGTGTGTATATATATATATAATAGCGGTAAACTCGAAACGGTACACCGGTATTGACCGGTATCCGAAATATATCGTATCGGTGGCCAAACCGATACAGCCTCAGGTACGGTATTGACTTCCTTGATATTTATACAACATCTGCCCATATCATCCTATTATTAGAATCTCACTATAGCAAATGCCAAATTTGGTTGGCATATGATATATCTCGTGATTGTGTTTTTTTATGTCTAGTATGCTAAATGTAAAAGTTTATCATTTAGCATGCCTGATGCTAATACTTTTACTCAAAACTTATTTTACACAATATTACACACACCCAAAAAGTATTTAAAATTGTAATTCAAGTCATGATTTCTAGCTTAGAAATCACAATTTCATTTTTTTTTTTTTTTTTTTTTTGTGTTTATATAAAACCATGTAAAATAACATTTATGCAGCAAGAATAACACTTTGGTTTAAACTTAGCTTGAGCCTAGTGGAACCTCTTAATTAAATAGGTTGTTCGTAGCTCGCTTGTCATTTGGGTATCTTCTACCAGGAAACAAAGGCCATTACTAACAGGTCAACATTCAATGAGCTTGTGGACCATCTTTCTCAGTCTGGCGATTATACTCGATCTTCAGACCCATATAAAAAGAAAGAAGGTCTATGAAAATGAGAAATGCTTTACAGCCTTTTCCACAACCGTTGACGCCACAACTGCTTTAAAAGTGTTTTCCACAACCCGCAGCAACAACTCTTTGACATGGACCCCGACAAAAACGTAAGGAATATTCACTTGCGTTTAAAAGGAATATAAATATGCTTTTATTAGTTTATGTACTTTCTATAAGGGTACACTTTTTCCACGACATATTTTTTTAATTCAATAATTGAAGGAGAATGAATACTAGATGTTCTTTTTTAGACATATTAGAAAATATCGTTGAGCTAGTCTTGAAAGCGAAAGAGATAGATTAGTATTATTAATTCATAATACTAACTTTTTCTCATTGGTGCACATTGAACATGTGAGATTCCTATCATACATGTGAACAAGTGTACTTTGAATTTAAGCATGGAAGTCTTTATTTACTTATTTATTTAATGTAAAACTAGTGTATTTTAGTATGTCTTGAGCCAAAAGTCCAAAACAGCCAATCAGACAAGGGACTTCTTCTAACAAGACTACAAAAGATTCTTTTCCGTTTATCAAAACAAAAGATTCGTTTCCTTCTTGGAAAAAAACAATATAAAAAAAAAAAATTCGTTCACTTTACCATTATTTTTCTTTTGCTTTTTGAAAATTATAGGTTTACAATGTGGGTCTTTATAAATTATCAAGTGGCAAATGAAATGGTGATGGCAACGAGACCATGGCTACCAAATGTAGTATAAAGTAACCAGAAAAGTAGCCTTTAACTGCTTTTTTGTTGTCATTTGTACCTTAATTCCATGGCCTAATTCCGTAGTGGAGGAAAAATTTAAATTATTGAGTTGTTTTAAGTTCAATACTTCTATGAAAGTGCACCTACAGTGACCTTGCCATTTAAAAACTATCAATGATGATCAGGTGGTCCCTCTCTTGATAAACTTATTGACAAGTTGGGATGGAGCATGAAAATGAGGAACCAATTAGAATGCTGACTAGCTAGGATGAAAAGGATCCTATGTTCTTTGCAGTTTACAACTTTGCTACATGGTTTAACTAGTGAATTGTGAGTTTTGAAAGTTTGAGAAATTAATTGGAAATGTAAATAACCACAAACAAGGATTGATATCTGAAATATAGTTGGAAGATTTTTATTTTTCTTTTCTTTTTAGATCCCTCAAGCATTACGTGTAACATTCTTTGTTTTATTGATTAAAATGCTAATGCTTTAGTTGATTCATAGAGCGAGTCAGATCAGTTGAGCCAAGAAAGTCCTTGAAATCATGTATAACAACTTTTCCATTTATGGATTTTGATACAATCTTGATAAGAATTGACTATTCAGAATCCAAAATCTTTTTACCTCTTTTACTTTGTAGCACTAGTTTGGGCAACACATAGATAGATGCTTACCATTACAAAGATTAGCAATTAAGATTAGATTTAGATCAAATTGATTTATAACACAAACCAAAAATATAATCATCTGATTTTTGAAGTGCAAGTGCTTAGAAATAATACCATTAAAAGAGACATTAATTTGACTATATAAGAAAGAAGCAAAAATAATTTTGGAAAAACTAGAAAAAGAATTTATCCCAATAGTAGGCACATAGCAGATTAATCAAAGAAGGCATTTGCTTGCTAATATTGGAAAACAAAGTGATACACAATAAAGTAATAATGTATCAATTTGTCTTACTTTATATGCCTTTCCAAAAATTGTGAAAACAGTAATTTAGAAGATAGTTCATTTTTCGATTGTGTTATTATATAATGGATTTGGGTTGTAATTTAAAAGTTGTTTAGGATATTACACGTAGTGTAATGTGTGATTTAAGGACTAGTAGTCAATTAGTTTTTCACTGTCTTAAGTTAATAAAAACCTTACATTTACTTTATTTTTAAAAAACCTTAGTCCAAATACCCAAAAAAAAAAAACACCGCTATTAAAAAAAATTATCAAGCGCAACGTGTGGATCTACGACTAGTTTCCTTAAAGATGGGTTGATTCTCTTTCTTTGGATGCTTTGGTTTCAAATTATCCCTCTATATTTTTTTTATGGTAACATTAGGGATTTTGCCCTTGATTTACTATGGTTAAAAGTCAAAATTCACCTTGGATTATTTAAAATCTGAATGCATTAGGCAAACAATTTAATTTTTAATATGCAATTTGTTTGATAAAATTAAGGTCATTGCGACATGTAGGAAAAAAGCCAACTTCAAATCCTGCCTCTATCAGATCCCTATACCCTCCACCGGTGTCGTCTCTATCTTTTGGTTCTTTAAATTTGGATTCAGATATGATTTAGGTCTGGATATTGATTGGATTGGATTGCATTCAGGTTTTGGCTTATATTCAATTTTGAGTTAGGAGTTTGGATTAGATTGGTTTTTAATATCAGTTATCTATGTTAGATTTGGTTTTTCTTTTGGATGTTTGGGTTCAATTCGTTTTGAGTATATGTCTTTGCTCTAAAGAGAAATCTTTGGGGATCTTCATGGATCGATTTGGTGTTGAAGAACATGGATTTATGTTGCCAAAAAAATAAATCTCTGTCATTTCATTTATGGTGTTTTTAATTTTCTATTGAAATATTTTCCCCTCTTTATATTTTTGTTTCTCATGTTTCTTTTCTACCATAGTAGTCAAGTTTTTTCTTTCTAAAATTAAAGTTTTTCCTGGGTTATGATATAAAGGCCATGTAGTTCTCATATCACAATGATTAGGTCAATTTTATTTTTAAATTGTATTTCGTTAGTAAACTTTGTAATGTTAGAGAATGAGGTTTGTCAGGTTTGATCAACAAGGCTAATAATGCAAACTTTGCATCTAAATAGGATTTCCATTTCTACTTTAATATGTCAAATATTTGAGTTTTCAGTACCAAAATCTATTTATTTCAATTTTTTGTTTAATGATGCACTCTACCTGTTTGTTAAAAGAATTTAGTCAATAAAATTGTCAAAAATCGTTGTTTCCTTTGAGGCATGAGATTATAGGAACTATTTTTGAAGTTCCCTTTACTCTTTTGCTATGGATTAGTTGTTTAAAATTTTAATGCATTATCCTTTCTTATTTATCCATTAATATGAATTTAGTTTCTTGCTCTTTTCCTTTTGATGCATCTTAATTTGTGATAATATCTTGCTATCTAGGAGGCTTAGTCATGTTGTGCAAGTGTGTTCCACTAGATTCACCAAGTACTTTCTCATGTTCATAGGATTTCAAATCTTTTTTTTTTTTTAAAGTTCAGAATTTTAAAAATCATTCACTGGGTGAATTCCTAAATGTTGCTCAATGTCATTTTGTCTTTGTAAGGGCATCAAAAAAAGAAGAAGAAGAGGTACTTAAGAAGATTTTTGATATTGTGAGAAAGATAGAAAGAATTCAGGTAATTTCAAATGTAGTTAATTCACATTGACAAAATTAGAAATTTCTTTTTTATTCATTGCACCTTACAGCTTTCTCAAACTTTCATGATGCAATAATGTGAATTATTATAATTTATGCATTTATTAAATTTGAATTTGGTGATCAATCCTCTACAATTTAATTCTAATAGAGATATTATTTAGGTTTATCAGTGTTGGGATATGAGCATTTTTTAGGCAAAATGGGTTACCCAGTTTTAATTTTGCTCATCTTTGCTTTCTAAATTACAAATGTTGAATTATCAGGTCTGAATTGGTACTAATTTCTCTCTAAGGGTATTGACTAACTTTGACTAAACTTGTGATTTTATGTAGCACTTTGGAAACTTGAATAATTTCACACAAAGTATCGCCAAAGCACAGACTTGTGATTTCATAGTACTTTGGAAAACTTTAGTATTATGCAACATCCTAATTTTGCTATTTTAGGGGTCATTTTTCTTATTTTACAGTTTTACTTGGCACTCTGTTTTTTTAAAGGTCAAAACTCAAAAGTGGTCATAAAATGCGTAGATAGTGTTGATACTATAGGATTAAAATGGGACAAACATTGTGTAATGATTGCATAAGAAAAGGACAAACATTTTGTGCAATGATGGCATAAGTCATGGAGCTTTGACAAAGTGATCCTCTCTTCTTTTAGCTTATTTTTTTTTCCTTTTTCAATTCATATTTTTTAAATTATAACTTGGTGTTCTTTGATTATTATTTTTAAGAAATTTCATAAAAATAAATTTTGTGCATTGATTGCTAAGGCACATGTCATTTTCTACCAAAAAATCTTATTTCATATCGAATTATCAAGTCTGAATTTGTAGGAAATTTGATATGCATGTTAAAAATATAAAGAATATGCAACCCAGTGGTTACATGTTCAAAATATGTAACTATGTTAATTTCTTTAGAGTAAGTTGTACCCATTGGCTACAAGCAAGTTAGTAGCTAAACTTTATCCTTATTAACTGTATACTATAATGCAAGAAATCTAGTTAAGGAAAATAGTTTGTTTTCCATTGCTTTAAGTTTTACATTTTGTTTGCGATTAAAGGTTAAGGTATCAACCAATACTTTGTAACTTCTTTAGAGTTTTGAAATTGAAGAGATGGAAGTAAATTAGAGAAGAAGACAACTATAAGATGCGGTGGTTACGGATCTAACTATCAAAGTTACATTGGAAAATACATCTAATGTTTACAAATATAGTTGCATTCCTAACTTATTGTAGAGAAACTCAATATAAATTATATTTACTATGATTGATTGCACCAGTTTCATTTAACTGCTGCTCATCACTATAATTGTTAGGAAACATTTTTCATGACATTAGTAAGTGTTTGCTTGCCCTGTTTCTCAAATTCTTCTCACATGGATATCCCTACAATCAAACATGTAGTATTGGTGAATCTTTGCTATTAATTGCAATCATGTTCTGAAATTTGAATCATAATTAGGTTGGTCCATGAAAGAATCATCCTTCAATCAGTTAAAGCATCTCTGTTATTACAACATGACAAGTAGTATTCGTGTAATGTTTCTGTAAATAACGTATAACTTTGGTTTATTTCAACAATCTCTTAAATTATACAACATGACCTGGATGAATTATAATGTTTTTTTTTTATTATATTGTTATGTTAAGTTGATTGTCTTCTAATACATAAAATGACATGCAGTCGGAAACGTTACCGGTGAAGGTTTTCTTTTTTCTTTTTAAAATTACACGATTACTATGATTTATGTTTGAGTGTTCCAATTTACACATTTGAGTTAAATTTGGTTTTGATCAAGGTTATAGGATTAGATTTGGTTTATGGTTAGGGTAAATGTGTTGCTTTGGTTTGTTTTTGGATTTTCGAGTTAAAATTGTTTTGGGTAATTTTGCAGATTACAAAGCAGAGAGTATTTTTGGTCTCTTCAATTTCTCTACGCTTCCTGAATGAGCATTCTTGGCGAAGAGTTTCCAATTTGTTCATTCAGCGTTTATCAAGTACAAATTTTGATTTATTTAACACTCTCTTGGACTACATTGTATATTTCATTTGTCATTGATTGATTTTAATTTCAAATATGTGTAATAAAAAATTAAAGGGTTTTTCTTTAGCTTTTCTTTTTTAGGGTTCGTAGGTGGAAAGGGAAATCCTTGGAAGCAATTCAAGTCTAAGTAGAAGCAGTACTACCAGGTATAGTTTCTACGGAACCATCACTAGTAATTTTTTTTTAATTGAATGTTAAATATGCTTTATGTTTAGATATTTGGTCGGATTGGTTTAATTTTTAGGTATTTGGGTTATAATTTATTTTGCTTTCATTTAGGTATTTGGGTTTGGATTTTTTTTCTATTTTTTTTTTGTTTTAAATATTAGGATTAAAATGGTTCTGGTCTATTCTGTGATTGATTTTACAATCTGCATACTATGGTGCCAACCATGTCTTCTTTGCTGGATGCCGCTTCTCTCTACAACAATCTTAACCTAAACAGGTACGTATTGTTTTAGATATTTCTTATATGATTTATTCTGTTCTAATCTATTTGTTTATAGGACTTCTACTAGATGTTTCTTTGCATATATTTTATTTGAATTTTATTCAATATATTTATTTAATTGTATATTGCTATGATCAACATGAAGATTAATTAATTTTTTAGATGCCTCTTAGAAGTAGTGAGTCTAATTTTTAATATTAGTGCTTCTCCTCAAAAAGTCTAAATATGTGCACATTCTCATAGATTGATTCCTTAATGTACAACTTTGTCCAGTTTTGAAACAGGCGGATATATGACCAAAAACTGGAATACAGTAGTTTTTAGTGGTAGATGATTTTTATATAAATAATTTTTTTTTGTTCTATTGCCATTTATAAATGGCCGTTATCAGAGTGAATTAATTATGAATCTAAGAGCAGGCACCGTGAAACTAAATTGAATTTTAGTATAAAACTTCGAAATGAATAGCAAAGTAGAAATTGACAATGAACATTCCACTTGACAATTATCAATGAATATTCCATGCCTTTATGTATGGGTGGATTCTTTTATTTAAGTTCTCTTATTTAGAACTCCCTTCCTGCCATATCGTTAAGCATTATGAGATGTTAATCATGGAAAATTTTGTGTGCATTGTTATGTGTTTTCCTTCTCTAAAATGGGATATGCTAGAAGTTTTGGGGTTTATGCATGTGTAGAAATAATAATAGCTTAATATGTGTCTTTTAATGAACCAATGCTGTATCCTATTAAAAATACACCAAATTTTATTTTGTTTTAAAATACATCAAGTAGGCTTTAGGATTGAGGTTGAATTTTTTTCCCCATCAATTACATTTCAGGGTTTGCTATGACTTGAGCTACATTGTCTAAGGAAGTCAAACACTTTAGTGAGAGTTCTGTTTTTTTGTTTATGTGTCCTTAATATGTTTAATTATTTGTTTGATTTATTAATCGACATGCTATATCAATAATAGGCTGTTGGTTGTTGCATCTTCATCATGATCACAAGGCCTCATCAATATAGCTTTTTTGACATATAGAAAAAAAAAAGCCCATTTAAAACTATAAAATGTTTAAGTTAAAAAGTGAAAGGTTATACCATATGAAACAAACACGTCTAAAAAATTAAAGCCAGATGCTAAATCTCACACAAACATTAAACCCACTCATCCAAAGCTAACTGCCATTAAAACTACCTATTTACTTTCTCAAATAAACATATTTTTTGATATGTTTTTTCCGTCCTTTTGTCAAAGCACGTATTCACAAAGATCTCTATTAGATAAGATGGTGGGTATTTTGCAAGAAGATTACTAAATCAAAAGGTTAGGAACCGCCACTGTGAGATTGCCTTACCACAATCTTCAGCCTTACTGCTATTGTTAGACTGCTGGACCCACTACCGATATTTATGTTTTTAAAATTAGGACATTAAATATGATTTAGGCTTTTGGGTCAGATTTGATTAGTTTATATTAGATTTCATTTTCGCTGTTCAAGGGACGTCACAAGGCAGCAAGAGAGAAAAGCAAGAAAAAAAAATTGTAGACAAAGAAGGTATAGGCAATAGGGAGAGGCTTTGCCAAATAAACTTCTTCTTCTCTTATTGTGTATGTTGTGTTTATATTTGTAGAGTTTATTTAGACCCCTTAAACACATAATTGGATTAACCTAGTCAACAAGCTAAGTTATTACTTAGTCCAAATTCTAGATCTAGGTTAACACAATCATATAATCATATCAGTGTAAAGTGTGAAATATAAAAAACACAAAAATATGATGACCCAGGAAAACCAAGCCAGTAAAAAACCTGGGGAGGATTTAACCTAACCTCAAGGTAAACCTAAATCCACTATGAGAAAATCGAAGTTGTACAATAGCGACTTAGACCACTAACATCCTATTGCTACCCACTAGTAGAACTTACTGACAAGACCACGTGCAGGCTTCGAGACCACGGACTCCTTCTTTCTTGGATTTTCCAGCAAGTACAAGCACTCCCGCTTGTATATCTTTAAGCTCTTATGGCAGCAATTGAATAATCATCAAGTTCTTGAAGTAATCTCCTTCTTAATAATCCTAAGCTTATGTGAAGGTAAGCACCTCTCAGATCTCACAAGAGATTCACACAAACAGCAATATGAGCAATCTCAAAAATGTGATTAGGGTTTGTCTTTTATACCTAGGGCAAAACATAAAACCCTACACGTCATATGGGCTTAGGGTTGAGTTGGAAATTCTGCAGAAAAAAACAATCTGCACGACTTTCGATCGGTCGAGTCTAATTCTCGATCGATCAAGTCAGGTAGAAATGCACAGTAACTTTTGCAGTTAACTCAATTCCAACTTTACATAAATCACATACTTTGAGCAAGTCTAAAACACAACTAGACACCTGTTTTAATCATGGTTTGCCAACAATACACATTAGAGTTCTAATACATTAGTTCCTAAGTACTTAGAACCTAACAATATTCAATTGCTACTCTAATCAATTTCTTCTAAAGAAAAACCCATACAATATATCCCCTGTTTTTTTAAGCAGGTTAGGTTAGTCTAATTTCAAGAGAGAGGAATATGCAAATATGTCTATTTCTATTTTTTTAATGCCAATCTCTTTCTCTCTCCTTGGAAGATTGACAATTAAGGGCTTTTATTTTTTTTTTAAAAGGGCACTATTTCATTTCTCTATCCTAAAAAACTCTCTCTCTCTCTCTCTCTCTCTCTCTCTCTCTCTCTCTCTCTCTCTCTCTCTCTATATATATATATATATATATATATATTATTTTTATATTCAAATAAATGCTTGAATGTGTGACGAAACCCAAATACCTAAATATTTATTGCAAGTTTGGGTATCTCAGTATCTATTTTTTTGGTTAGTTTTTATCACTCATGCTGTTGAATACTTTGTTTTGTTGAATTATTTTGGATGTGCACTCATCTTAATTTCACTGAATTTTGCATATAAACTCATGTTGCTATTGCATATAACCTCATGTTTAAGTTGTTTTTCATATTGAATAAGTAGTGTGGTACTCAATTAAAGTACATCAAGATGTTTTTTGATATTTAGGTGTGGGTAGACTCATTACATGACTTTGAGTGTCCATATTTTAATGGCGTAAATTCACTTTTAGTCCCTACATTTTGGTTTTTTTTTATTTTAGTCCCTACATTTTAATTTTATCACTTTTAGTCCCTAATTCAATTAACGCGTTCTATTTTGGTCTTTTTCGTTAGCCCACCAACAGAAAATGCTGACGTGGCAAACTAATGCTAACGTGGCCAATTAAAAAAAATTAATTAGTATTTAAAAAAATGCCACGCCAGCTTTTAAATAAAAAAAATATTAATTAATTTTAACGAAATTAAAAAAGAAAATACAAAATTAAAAACAATAGACACAAACACAAACACAAACACAAAGAACAAACATAAACTCTTCAGACCCAAACACACATAAACTCTTCAAATCCAAACACCATCCTCCTCCCAACACCAACATCACAATGGTTCATTTTTTGTGGTTGTTCCGGTGGATTCTGTGGTTTTTTTTTTTTTTTTTTTGGCTGTGACTGGTGCTTAAAGGAAGAGGTGGGTATGGCTGAAGTGGGTTGTGGGTCGTGGTTCTCTCAAGTCCGGTGTTTCTAGGTTTTGTTGGTTGTCAGCGAGGGTACGGCGAGGTGGAGATGGGGGTGGATTTTTCTGGGTTGCTCAGATTGGTGATGGGTTTGGTGGAGATTGGCATGGGTCACAGCAAGGTGGATTCCGATGGGTTTGGCAATGTCACGACGAGGTGGAATGTGACGAATCGTCGATTGGTCTCCTGGGCGAGCTTGGCTTTGCAAACAGGGCACGTGGGCAACAAACGAAGCGTCTTGTGGTCCTCGAACTCACTTAAGCAAATAGCGCACTCAAGGGCACTTGAGGAAGAGGAATGAATTTGGGCAACTGTCACGGCGGCCACGCGCTCTCAAGTGCACCTGTAGAGGTAGATCGAGAAGAAGCCCAAGAAAAAGAAGAAGCAAACGAGTATAACAGTGATAATCGCCGTCGACAGCTTGATCTCCCAATCCAAATCGAACGAGCTATTTGGTGTGTTTGTTGTGTTTGGTGTTTGTAGTGAAAATTTGGTGTTCACTTTAAAATTAAAAAAAGTAAAAATTTTGTTTGATTTTTATTTGGATTTCAAATAAAGGAAAATGTCGTTGCTGGGTTTGCTCTTTGATTTTGGGTTTGAAGTCGTTGTTGGGTTTGATGTCTTTGATATTCAATCTGGGCTTGCTCTTGATTCTGGGTTTGATGTTGTGTCGTTGCTGGGTTTATTTATTTATTTATTTTTGATTGGAAGCGGGTTAATTTCTTGATTTAAGAAGTACATTGAAGAACAAGTTCTATGTTCTTAGATCTGTAATTTTTTGTTTTTAATTTTTTTTATTTAATTAAAATTAATTTAAATGCTGATGTGGCAATTTTTTAATGCCAAAATAGATTTTTTAAATTATTATTTTACTGTGTTGTCAGCCACGTCAGCATTTTCCGTTGGTGGGCTAACGGAAAGGACCAAAATAGAATGCGTTAATTGAATTAGGGACTAAAAGTGCATTTACGCCTATTTTAAATTAGCAACATATGTGCACCTTGACAGCAAGTGTAAACTATAATATGGTGACATTTGCTGGCTGTGTTAATGGTTGAATGATGAAATTTAAGTGGTGAGAAACTAGAAATGATGAACAATGGAGTGGAGGATTTTTAAAAAAAAAATGTATTTGAACAATGGTAATTTGTACCAACTACTTAACGCATATTTTTCACAACTAGGACTTTTTTTTTCCTTTTGTACATGCCTGCTTTTTGTTTCCTTTTAAAGGTTGGATGGAATACCATGTTATCTTTGGCAAGATGCTATATGGGATGGATGTTGTCTACAAGAGTGAAGTAGAAGGATGTCTTCCTTTATTGTTTTGGGATGTTATTGGTCAAATATTTATAAATTTTACCATTTACCTAGAGATGGTGTTGTTAGGACATGTGTGATTGGATGTTAAGAACATATGTCAACATTTTATATATTGGCTAATCTTTTGACAAATCGTACTTTACTTGTATTTGGGTAAGTCTAGGATATGTTTAATGCTTCAAGAAACAATGGTTCAAGCCCAAGTGTTAAAACCATGCAAGTCTATCAAAGAAACAAGTGAAGAAGTGCTATTTATTAAAACTTGACAGCTAGCATTTATCGAGGTTTAAAAGAGCTGTTTCAGTCCGAAGCTAGACAGCTGCTTAACAGCTAGGGTATCTATCAAGGTTTAAGAAATTCAAATTTTCAGTTCTGATTTACATCTAATCCGTGATTATGTATTTGAGCTTTCTTTTCTCACAACCCTAAAAATATATAAGGATTATTTTAAGAGCTGTATTAGGTGGCACAGCCAAGAGCACAATTGCACAATTGCACAAGAGCATAATTCCTCAAGTGTGACCAAAAACCTAGTTTGCCCTAATTCTTGAGAAGCTGCTATGTTTGTACATCGTAGGGTTTTGTGACCAAGCAACTTTGTGATCTTTGAGTGTTGAAGAACAGATAAACTTTGTGATCTTTTGTGATTCGCGTAAACTGGGATTCGCGCATCTTTTGGTTAGTCACGTACTGGGAGCCGTGCAATACAAATGAGAGATTGTTACTATAGAACAAGTCCAATTGAGTATTGGGGTAAAGGTTCAACTGTAGGTTAGTATAAGGTACTGTGATTCTTTTACTTGTAATCGCTTGTTTTGATAACAGTGGATTCTTAAGAGTGGTGACCTTAAAATCACCCAGTGGGGTTTTTGCCGTGTAGGTTTTCCCCACTCGTAAAAAAATCACCGTGTCAAATTTAATTTCCGCTACATTTAGTTATTTGGTGATTTGTTTGTGCTGCCACGCTCATTGCATGTAATTGAACCTAATTAATTCACTTGGCTAATTAATTGGTTAATTCATCACAAGGGATCATTACATTTTTGGCCTATCAAGTTAGATTTATTTTGTAATACAACAAGTAGTTATGAGTTTAGTGATTGAAGACTTCTCTCATGATTATTTGTTTTGTTGTGGTTTTGTCATGGATTGCCAAAATTGGAGATTGTTAAGGACATATTTTATGTAATTGGTTAATCCTTTGACAAAATGCACTTTACTTGTAATTGGGTACATCTAAGATGGGTTTAGTAATTCAAGAAATAAGAGTTCAAGTCAAGTATTAAAGCCATGAAGATTGGATAAAGAAACAAGTGAAGAAAAGCTATTCATTAAAGCTCGACAGATACCTCGACGAAAATAGTATCTATCGAGATTTAAGAACGAAGCTCGACATAAGCTGAATCTATCGAGATCTACGAAATCAAAATTTTCAAATCTGATTTTTGGCTCATGCTAACATGTATGTGTAGGGCTTATTTTCTCACAACCCTAGACATATATAAGGTTTATTTTAAAGGCCGTTATACAAGGAGAACACATGCAGAAAGTGACCTAATTTCTTATTCTCTTTGCAAGAAGTTACTGTGTCTTTTCCATCTTAGGGTTTTGTAACCAAGTACTTCTTGATCTTCATTGTTGATGAAGTGAAAAACTTTGCAGCTAACAACCTTCTTCAAGTTGTTGGAGTTAGTCACGTACTGGGATCCATGCATCATTGGTTAGTCACGTACTGGGATTCGTGTAAAAGGATGGCGTTCATATATTAAAGAGTTCAAAGGTTTTAAAGTGGTAGAAGGTTTCTGCTGTAAGTTCATCTACGAGGATTGTAAAGTCTAGGGACAAAGGTTTTGTACTAGATCTAAAAATTCTCTTTACTATAGTGAATTGCTTTTCGGGAAGGTTTCCCGCCAGGTTTTTTATTGTGAAACTAGTTTGTTTTATTGATTTTCCTGGGTCATCATATCTTGTCTTATTTACTTTTTCATTATGCATGATATTGATGTTTGTTTGTTTTAACAAGATTTATTTATAATAAATCTAATTAATAACTTGGGTTTAAAACTTGTTAATTCTATCAACCAGGATATAAATTTCCCAACAAGTTTAGAGGTAAACAAATCATTAAATTTTTATTTATTTTCTAGAGGTCAAGATGGTCTCGTGACCACCTTACCTTCAACATGGAACCACCCTTGGCTATAATTGTTCCCTATCTTTAAAAAGCGTTGTTCATTTTCTAAAAATTTTGCTTTTTTGTATACAGCCTTGATAGTTGTAATAAAATAAAGTGGGTGTTTTGAAAAGTGAATTTGATGATGGTAAAAAAAAAAAAGTTTAGTTAAAGGAGAAAAAAAAAGCTTTTATTCTAAAATAGAGAAACAAATTTTAGGGAAGTTGCTACCAAATAGTTCTACCTAGTCAATACCAAAATTAGTCTTAGCAAGATAGTACATAAGATTCCTTTTCTTTTCCAAAAAAAAAAAAAAAAAAAAAAAAAACAAACAAACAAAAGGCAAACCACTACAAAAGATTGTTGGCTATACAATTATTGTTCTTTTACTTTTTGAAAATTCTAACCTTACAATGGGGGTCTTATCTCTTTTGAACTATTTTAATGGCCAATGCCAAATGGTGATACGTGGAATACGAGATGTTAGGGCATATGTGATTCATGTTAGGAACATATGTCAATATTTTATGTATTAGCTAATCCTTTGACAAAACGTACTTTGTTTGTAATTGGGTAGATTTAGGATGTGTTTAATACTTCAAGAAACAAGGTTTCAAGTTCAAGTATTAAAGCCATGCAAATCTATCCAAGAATCAAGTGAAGAAGTGTTGTTCATTAAATCTCGATAGCTAACTTGACAACTAGTATCTATCAAGGTTTAAAAGAGCTGTTTCAGCCCGAGGCTCGACAGCTAAGGTATTTGTCGAGATTTATGAAGTTTAGTTTTTCAGAGCTGATTTTCATCCAATTTGTGAATTTATGTTTGAGCTTTTTTTTTTTCTCACAACCCTAAACATATATAAGGATTATTTTAAGGGTTTTCTAGGGTTGCGTGAGTATTGAGCAAAGTCTTGTTCATGCAAATTGTGACTAGAGACAGAATTTTTCGTAGTTCATCTTGAAGAAGCTGCTGTGTTTTTACACCGTAAGATTTTGTGACCAAGCAACTTCATGATCTTTTTCGTGTGATGAATTGAAGAACTTTGCAATCAACATTCTTCTTAAGTTGCTGATTAAGTTGCGTATTGGGATTCGATCATCTATTGATTAGTCACGTACTGGGAGCCGTGCAATACAAGGAGATATTGTCACTACAGAACAAGTCTAATTGGGTATTGGGGTAAGGGTTCAACTGTAGGTTGGTATAAGGAACTGGGATTCCTTAACTTATAACCGTTTGTTTTGATAATAATGAATTCTTGGGAGTGGTGACCTTAAAATCACCTGGTGGAGTTTTTGTCTCAGAAGTTTTCCCCATTCGTAAACAAATCACCGTGTCAATTTATTTTCTGCTGCATATTTATTTAGTTGGTGATTTGTTTGTGCTGCCACGTACATTGCATGTTAAATTAATTAATTAATTAATTAAACTTGACTAATTAATCAACTAATCCATCACCAGGGGTCAATACGTTTTTGGCCTATCACAGGAGGAAGAAGAGACAAAACAAATGGGTACCAAATATAAAGATAACCAGATAAAAGTCACTTTGAACTGTTATTCTGTCATTTATTCTTGTCAAAATTAGATAGTGGACGCTAAATTATTGATTAAATTGACCTTGCCAAATTATTTAAAAATTATCAATGAAGATCACATGCTCCCTCTCTTGATAAACTTATTGATAAGGTGACAGGAGCATGAAAAATTTGGAACCAACTAGAATGCCTAGGATGAAAATGTGGAACCAATTCGTAGATTACAACTCTGTTTCATGCTTTTGAAAACTTTAGAAATCAATTGGAAATGTAAATAACAACAAACAATGGGTTGATATGTGAAATAGAGCTGGATGATTTTTTTTTTCTTTTCTATTTGACCCCTCAAGCGATATGAGTGAACATTTTATGTTTGGGAACAACATACCTAATTTTTTTGTCAAAAGTGCTATAGATAAAAGTTAAAAACTAAATAAAATATGTTGACTATTTATTTTTATTTTTTGGCTAAAAGTACTTAGCAAAAAAAATAATAATAATAGTAAAGCGGGACTTGTAGTAAGAAAACAAATGAGGAAAAACAAAAAGTGAGACCCGCAAACAATAGCTTTTGGACTAAAAATAGTAATTGAACCTAGCTTTTTGACACCCAAAAAAAAAAAAAAAACAGTATTTGGTCATGTGAAGGATAAGGTACAAATAAGATTCTTTGTTGCAAGACCAGTGTGAGACCTGTAAATAGTAAAAAATTTAATGAAAAAGCCATCTAATCATCAAAACTCAAACACACACTAACTCCAATGGTTTAGTTGACTCATAAAGCAAGTCAAATCAGTTGAGCCAGGAAGGTTCTTGAATTCACAGAGTAATTTTCCCATACTTGTAGTAAGAAGAAATGTGAGGAAAAACATAAAGTGAGACTTGCAAACAATAGCTTTTTGACTAAAAATAGTAATTGACCCTAGCTTTTTGACACAAAAAAAAAAAAAAAAAAAAACAGTATTTGGTCGTGTGAAGGATAAGGTACAAATAAGATTCTTTGTTGCAGGACCAATGTGAGACTTGTAAATAGTAAAATATTTAATGAGAAAGCCATCTAATCATCGAAACTCAAACACACACTAACTCCAATGGTTTAGTTGACTCATAAAGCGAGTCAAATCGGTTGAGCCAGGAAAGTTCTTGAATTAACAGAGTAATTTTCCCATACTTGTAGTAAGAAAAAATGTGAGGAAAAACATAATGCAAGACCCGCAAACAATAGCTTTTTGACTAGAAATAGTAATTGACCCTAGCTTTTTGACACACACACGCAAAATATATATATATATACATACTTGGTCATGTGAAGGATAAGGTACAAATAAGCTTCTTTGTTGCAGGACCAATGTGAGACTTGTAAATAGTAAAAATTTTAAGGAAAAAGCCATCTGATCATCGGAACCCAAACACACACTAACTCCAATGGTTTAGTTGACTCACAAAGCAAGTCAAATTGGTTGAACCAGGAAAGTTCTTGAATTCACAGAGTAATTTTCCCATTTACGGATATTTATATAATCTTGATAAGAGTTTGACTATTCAAAATCCAAAATCTTTTGACTCTTTTATTTTGTAGCACTAGTTTGGCTACACATACAAGGCACGTGGTTGGTATTACTAAATTAGCAATTACGATTAGATTTAGAATTGATTTATAACAAACAAAAAATATAATCATTTGATTTTTGAAGTGCTTAAAAATTATACCGTTAAAAGAGTCATAAATTTGACTACATAAGAAAGAAGCACAAAAAAAATATTAAAAGAACCAGAAGAAAAAAAGTAAATTGATCTCAATAGCAGGCACATAGTAGATTAAAAAAAGAGGCCATTTGCTTGCCAATATTGAATAACAAAGAAATACACAATATAGTAACAATGTATCAATTTATCTTGCTGGATAGGCTGATACATTAACTGAGATGTTACTAGACTTTTCGAAGACCTTGGATTGAGATCCTTTCTCTACCCAGATCCCTCTCATAACATTTTTTCACATTTTCACTTTATAATCTTTACTTTTTTTTTTAGTTTCTCTTTAACTTTTTTTTTTCCTTCAAAGATTTAAAGTTACCTTTTATTTTTTTCAACTCTCAATCTCAACCATTGAAAGATATCTTCATCCGAAGACCTTGACACACTCATGTTGTTATATTTTTATCTAACTTCTAGTTGTCTTTCTATTGTTTTTGGATGATCTAATGATGTCTATAATTTAAATGATGTCAGTTTTCTGACATTGTAGCCCGGACCTAATAATTTTCCAATGAAAAAGGAAAACATGGCTCTACTATGATTGGAAACTGTCCATGGCGTGCAAGTGGAAATATTTCTTCTATCAAATATGAGAAAAAGAGGTCTTTTTATAATCAGTACTGAGGATAGTGGAGGCAAAATTAGCTTTCTCTTCCCTGGCCAAATTCTTCACGGCATTGGATAGTGGAGGCAAAATTATTGAGTTTAAAAATTATTAATGACGATCACATGGTCCATCTCTTGATAAACTTATTGACAAGGTGGCTGGAGCATGAAAAATGCGGAACCAATTATAATGCCGCGTGACTATAGGATGAAAATGAGCCCATGTTCTCAATTAGCAAATTTCAATTCTACTCCATGGTTTTGAAAACTTGAGAAATTAATTGGAAATGTAAATAACAACAAACAAAGCAAACAATGGATCGATATGTGAAATAGAGCCTGAAGATTTTTTTTTTTTTTTTTTGACTCCTCAAGTAATATGTGTAAGCATTTTTTGTTTGGGAACATCTTATCTAGTCTTTTTTATTTATTATTATTGAAATATTACAGATAAAAGGTAAAAGATAAATAAAATAATAAACTGTAGACAAGTTGATAAAAGTGACCTGTTGGACTCTATCCTTGAGCATGTCGCAACTTGCATAGGTAAAAAATATCTTCTTCATCTGCCACATGTCTATTTTGTGGCCTAGCATACATCTTGTACGTGCCACTTCATCTTCACAGCACTTTGATTAGGGCTTAAGTACTTCTACCCAATTACAAATATTCCCCAAAGAAATCAAACATAAATTACAAGAAAATTTGGCATGGAATTAAGCCAATAAAAAACAATGACTTAACAATATGTTATTAGCTTATTTTGTTCTTTTTTTCTTCTTTTTTTTTTTTTTTGAAGATTGGAAATGGCGTTAATTGATTTACTCTCTTTACATGAATGAGACAATACTGTGTCTGTCTCTACGTACAAGATCCTCCTTATTATAGGTAAACTTCTAGATGACAAGTCTTCCGATAACATTCTTAAGATTTTCAAAGTATAACGAACCCGAGACACCTAAGGATATGTTTGGAACAAAGGAAATTTTGAGAAGAAGAGAGTAGAAAGAAATGTGACCAAAATGTACTTAATTACAGTTCAAGTGATTTTCTTTTATCCTTTGTTTGTTTTTTTATATTTCTGAGAAGTAAATGTTTTGTGCTCTTTGGAATTATTTTGCATATCAATACGCAAAGCTCAAAGCTTCAATATAATAGTTAGGACTTCAAGATTTAGGTCATATTAAAAACCAAAATTGAAGGAAAGATTGATGCTAGTCATAATATGAAACTAAATCATTATGTAAACAAGATTTTTTTTTTTTTTTTTTTTTGCACTAGAGCTTTTTATTTGATAAATCAGTAAGAATTACACAAGAGCAGCTGCTGTGTTTTTTGGCATTATACAAAAGAAAGTTCTGTGTCCCAAAGTTATTTGATAAATCAAGATTTTGTTCTTTTATTTCTCACTTTATTTTTCTAAACGTATCGGAAAACAACTAGTTAGGCCGCTATGTTGACTAAAACATTACTAGACTTTTCAAAGACGGATGGAGATCAAGTGCAATATTCCTGATGTAATAGTATTGGATAATTGAGATTGAGAATTAAAAAATTTACTTTCAATCTCAACTTTTGAATAAAAAATTTTATGTATAAAAAAAAGTTGAAAAAAAAGTTAAAAAATAGAAGTGGTGAAAAATTAATGTGAGAGAAAGTGGGGTAATTGCATCCTGCACTGGATCCAAATACTTCAAAGACCTTAACATCCTTGAGCATTACCCCAAAGGGAAATGTTTTGCTGCATACTTATATGCAGCAATCATTAAATACAAAGGTATGTGGCAAAAAAAAAAAAAAAAACATTCTAAGGTTCATATGAACATGCGTAATATAGGAATATTTTTAGATGCCCGGATGCCAATGTTTTAGGGGTTACTATTGTTGATCTAGACAATTTTAATGATGTCACCGTTTTATTCCGCTTGTTGTTGTGTTTTTATTGGTCTGAACTACCTAATGATGTCAACAAGCTGACGTTGTAGACCGGGCCTAATAATTTTCCAACGAGAAAGGAAAATGCGTGGGTCTGTTTAATCAGTGAGGGTCCAAACTCCGAACTTGGGGCTTTAGGTTATTTATTGTTTTCAAAGAAAAAAAAACTCGGGGTTTTATCATTAAATTTTTGGAAAATGTTAGGGACACAAAATAAACTTCATAATTTTTGTCACAACTCAATATATGGTGAGTTGTAAGTGTTGAAGGTGTGAACTTAGGGCTATCCACGGGTCGATCTAGGTCAGATTTGGCCTCAACCCGAACTCGACCCGCTAAAATTAAGTGGAACAAAAACACACTTGCAACCGACCACCGACCACCGACCACCACGGGTCGAGTTGGCCAGGCTCAGGGGAGCGAATGATCGGTTCGGTCAAGTCCGATGATGAGCGAAGGTGGGCGGAGGAGAAGTTATATATTCACCGATTTGAGTTGAATGCGTCAGATCTAACTGAATATCGCCGGATTCGATTAGATCGAATCCTAATCTAACTAAGAATAACCAGATTTAACCAAATACCTGAGCCTATCTTCGCTAATCTGAGCCTATCTTTGCCGATCTGAGTAAGATCTAACTATATATCGCTAGATTTAAGCAAATTTGACGAAGGAGGAGAGTAGATCTTGGCCGGATTTGAGTGAATCTGAGCAAATACCACCAGATCTAAAAAAAAGGAAGACCAAGGGTGGCCGGATCGGAGTTAAGGAACACTAGAAAGTCGCCGGATCTAGGAAATTTTGGCATTTTTTTTAGCATTTGTCAGTCAGATCGGGTGGCTTGGGTTTTAGAGACCAAAACCCACCACTCGACCTACCGGAGTCGGGTTTTAGAGGATATGAACCGTCACCGACCGGCGGAGGTATCGGATTTGGCCGTGACGGGTGAGATTCAGTCGGTTTGGTTGTTTTGGTTGGGTCTCCGGGTTGCTTGGACAACCCTACATGAACCTACCATTTTACCTCCACTACTCACAATTTGCCAAGTAGTGAGTTATGGCAAAAATTATGAAATTTTTAGCGTCCCTAGCGTTGTTCTTAGTGACACAAACAAAAGGAAAACTAAAAAAACAAAAAACAAAGAAAGTTTCTTACATGCCCTTTTATCTATTATCACTTTTTAATGCTTACTTAATGATATTATTTAATACTTCTAGCTAGAGAATAATATATTGCTAAAAAGGAAAAGTTAACAAATACCTTAAGGGCATTTGTTTATAAAATATTTTTATAAATTTTATATAGGAAAAAAAAGTAAGCAAATCTTTTCACAACTTTATATATTCTCATGCATGCATCTTCCTAGTTTAGCGTCCCTAGTGACACAAACAAAAGGAAAACTAAAAAAGCAAAAAACAAAGAAAGTTTCTTACATGCCCTTTTATCTATTATCACTTTTTAATTCTTACTTAATGATATTATTTATTACGTCTAGCTAGAGAATAATATATTGCTAAAAAGGAAAAGTTAACAGATGCCTTGAAGGCATTTGTTTATAAAATATTTTATATAGGAAAAAAAAGTAAGCAAATCTTTTCACAACTTTATATATTCTCATGCATGCATCTTCCTAGTTTAGCATTTGGATAAAAACTACTGCACATACTCTATCATAAACACATTTTTTAAATTGAAATCATGTTTTCAACTCACGATTTCAATTTAAAAAATGGGTGTGTATCTGTGTGTGTAACATGGTGTATAATAAATATTACCCTTTATCTTTTGAGCGATGTTTATTACACACATTTTAATCCACACAGTTTTGCATGCATGCCCCAAATAACAGAACTCGTATTGCAGTGGAGGAGATCATTTTTTCACAGCTTTGCAGCAGAGGAGGTCCCTTTATCACAGTGGCTTGTAGTGATGGCCATGCTAGTTGTAGACGGCAGAGGAAACGACACTCACGGGCTATGGCTTGCTAGTGATTTCCATAGATTTAAAGAGAGAGAAATTGGTTGATCAACAACAAAATAGAAAGAAGGGAGTATTGAGATAGGTAGGGTAGGTCGGAAAATTAATTGGGATGACACGTTCTACTTTGCTACTAGCTAAGATTTAAAAAAAAAAAATCAATAGATTGATAAATTGCCACGTTGTGGCCAAGCAACCATTTTTTTTTACAATCAAATATAAGCACGAAACAGTGAAACACTATCTAATAGATGACCAACCAAATTAATATTTGCATTTTTTTTTAGAAGGAAATATATATAGTTAAATATATAATTATAAACTATTAAATTAGTAAATAACTATTTTAATGTTATCTGTTCGATCATCAGTTCGATTCGATTAAACTAAGAAACTAGGAATCACTCATTTTTTTTGCATTTTTTGATCGACCAATCTGATTGATAGAAGTACAGAAAGACTTAAGAGAAAATAATGAGGTATCTTTTAAAACTTTTGATTAGATAATAAGTTTAATATATATTAAAACGGTGTACCAGTATAAACGATTACCCAAATATTCCATTCCATTAGTCAACTTCACTGGAACACAATTCCAAACCTTTTGGTTAATATTGTTTGTTCAGCTTTTGTATATGTGTGTGACTTTGTATATAAACTATCAAAATTATCTTAATTTTGTACTAAGTTTATTAGTGCTTCTCTTGTTTGTTTTTGTTTGGGGGATGATTTTGAGAGAGAGTGAGTGAGCAGGGAAATGATAGTGTTTTCGAGGTTGTCGAAATGAGGGTTTGTTTTTATTTTTACCTACAACCTAAGCTACTACTATATGTGAGATTCATATCATACATGTGAACAAGTCTACTTCCAATTTAAGCATGCAAAGTATTGTCCCATGATCTTATCAAAATATATATTTTTGGTATATTAAAGGCCAAGGTCAAGTTTAATTACGCATGGCCTCATCTATTATGGGTTAGAGCATGATTAACTAAAATAAAGTAATGGGCGAATAAAGGTAACCAAAACAAAAACAAAAAGAAATAAAAACAAAAATTCAAAAACCTATTGCATGCTTACCCATTTCCCTCCTAAGATGAGTTTTAGCTATAGTTATTCTCTATCTTTAGGGAGCATAGTGTAGGGAATTACCACGAATTCCTAAACATGGTTCGGCAATTTGCCTACGTCTACGGAGTTGTAGGGATTTTACTATTATCAGGAAAAAATACAAAGTGCGGCTACAATCTTTTTTCTCTCTCACAAAATCGACAACAAAAAACCCTAATCACAAAAACTGCATTTTTTACATCCTGCGCACAAGATTCACAATGAGCTACAAAACTGCATTGTCCATGAGCACTTCGGCTTGGGCCTGTCGGCCCAAGCCTCCGCTCCATGGACGAAACCTCAGAAAATATCTCATTAAAAACCACGTAACATTATTCGGGTCGGGTCGAGTTGTCAACTGGATTAAACACAACTAGGCTCCACAAAGCCCAACACACAGTTCATTTTCTAAACATTTTGTTTATTGTATACATTCTTGGTAACTGTAATAGAGTAAAATGAGAAAACTAATAAAAATAAAGGGTAAACTATGTATTTGTCCTTATATTTTATACTACATATCAATTTGTCTCTAACTTTTCAATTGCAATTTGGTTCTTAACCATTCAGTGTCATGTCAAGTTAGTCCATGCTATTATCTCTTTGATGGAAATTCCTGACGTGACTAATGGCTGAAATAAAAATTAGTTTTTGGTGAAGTGACAATAAACTAATTTTATATTTTGGTTATTTGCCACGTCAGCAATTTTCATCCAAGAGATAACAGTAGTGACTAAATTAACAAGATACTAAAAAGTTAGGGATCAAATTGATACAAATGAAAAGTTAGGAACCAAATTAAAATATGTTGTAAAAAATAGGGGCTAAATATGTAGTTTGCTCAAAAATAAACAAAAAAAAAAAAAATTCAAAACCCTAATGTATCAGCTTACCCATTTCCCTCCTAGGATGAGTTTTAGCTATAGTTATTCTCAATCTTTAGGGAGCATAGTTCATTCCCTAAACATTTTGTTTATTGTATACAATCTTGGTAACTGTAATAGAGTAAAATGAGAAAAATAATAGAAATCAAAGGGTAAACTACGTATCTGATCCTTATTCTTTACACTATATTTCAATTTGGTCTTTAATTTTTTAATTGTATCAATTTGGTCTCTAACCATTCAGTGTCATATCAATTTAGTCCATGCTATTATCTCTTAAATGGAAATTCTTGATGTGACTAATGGCCGAAATAAAAATTAGTTTTTGTTGATGTGACAATAAACTAATTTTATATTTTGGTTATTTGTCATGTCAGTAATTTCATCCAAAAGATAATGGCAGTGACTAAATTGACAAGATACTAAAAAGTTAGGGACCAAATTGATATACATAAAAAGTTAGGAACCAAATTAAAATATAGTGTAAAAGATAGGGACTAAATACATATTTTGCCTGAAAATAAATAAAAATAATAATATTTAAATTAAATATGGTTTAAAATAAGAAATTTGATCTTAGTGAAAAAATAAAAATAATAGAGAAACAAATTTTAGGGAAGTTGGTACCAATAGTCTTATCAAGTTTTTTTTTTTTGGCGAAACTACGCTATTAGTCTCTAAAGTTTACACATTTTTCACTATTAGTCCTTGAAATTTGAAATGAGCACTATTAATCTCTTAAGTTTTAGAAATGTGTGATATTGATTCATTTATTAACTTTTGTTAGTTTTATTACCTAATTGTCTAATAGAATATGAGGTGATATTTTTTAAATGATGTGGCATCTTATTTTATATTAAAAAAAATGACACATAACTAAAAGTTGACCCAAACCCATTTTAAATGGTGGGTTAAACTAGAACACCCAAATCAAAACACACCAGACCCGATAGATGGAGAGGAAGAATAGATCTGAGTTGTAATCTCCAGGCTCCTCCTCCCTCCGGAATTTAGACAGAGCTCCGACTATGTAATTGATCGACTTGAGCACTTGCCAAGAGACCCTTTGGTAGGTTCGTTCCTTGAGAACTTGGATAATACCTTGAGAAAGCAATGTGTTCTGAGCGTTTTAAGTTTTCCCAAATAACTAGGCTAAGTGCTGGTTTGGATCCAGCTTATAAGTGCGCGTCTGCGTTTTGTTTTGTTTTTTTTTTTTTTTCTTCTGCTGCGGGGGGACAAGCGCGCAGTGCGCGTACTGTGCGCGCACTGTTCATGTACGTTTTTAGCAATTTTTTATTAAAAATGGGCCCGCAGCACTATTTACACATTTAAAAATTATTTTGCTACAGTGTTTTCAGTTTTCAGTTTTCAGCAATAAGTTCTATCCAAACGGACCCTTAAGAATCATGGCATATTTGGGAATGGATTTTTTGTGCCAGACGCAAGTTTCTGCCGATCTTTTGGGTTAGGCCCCTGTGACAAATACATTCCCAAGCATCCTCGGTGGAGAAATTGCCATTGACGGAGACATTTAGAAGGAACTCTGTCACGAACTAGAGGCCTATGTCCTAAGTTTCCCAAGCTTTCTCTAGGCCCAGGAACATTCACCCGAAATTATCACTTCCATACATTTCTACCTTTTATGAGATAAATTTGATCCAACCAGACCATACCAAGCTACCATCGTCGATGCAAAGGTGTCAAAGATGCTTCAAGGATTTTTACATGCTCTTTAATCAATTGTGACATGGTGTTTAGTTTGTCGGAACTCAAAACTCTTTAGGCCGGAGGTGTGTTTTAATTTGATTATGCTAGTACCACATAATTGGGCGTAACTTTGTGATTGTGCCCCAACTTGCCATATAGTGTGTTGTGATTAATAAAAGTATCCCTACATAACCTACTAATTTACCGATTATAACTCACTGTGTGACGAATTGTGACATAAAATTGTGCCCAATTATGTGATACTAGCATAATTTTTTCAATTGAGGTGGGTTTGGGTTAAAATTTTTACTTAATTTTTATTTTTTAATATAAAATAAGATTAAGTCATTTAAAAAGTGACACCTCATTATTCTGTTAAATGCATAATTAAAAAACTAGTAGAAGTTAACAGGGAGATTAATAACATTTATTTTTTAAACTTTAGTGACTAATATTCCTCATTTCAAATTTAAGGAATCAATAGAACTTAACTTGTAAACTTTAAAAATTAATATTGTAGTTTCACTTTTTTTTTTTTTTTTTGGTTAGGGGGGGGGGTGAAAAATAGACTTATCAAGTCAATACCAATAGTCGTAAGATAAGGATAACGTGGGCTCCTGTGTACTGTGTGGTGGATCTTAAGATTAGATTCAATTTGAAAATGTGCGGATGAGAATTAAAGAGAAATGAGGCAGTAATAAAAAGTAAGTAAAAAACAAAAAGATAAAGTTTTTTTTGATAATCAACAAAAAGATAAAGTTGACCAGACAAGACGTTGGAGGAAAATAAAATAGAAAAAAATGAATTGGAAAAAGGGACTGGGCTTTTATTTTATTATTATTTTTTATACAAGATAAAATTTTACTTTGGCCTAATCTAAGTATATATGTGTATAAAACTCTTTTCTGGAGATTTAAACCTCGGCTCTTGCCTCTCACACCTCACAAACACTTATAGTTATGGAGTGATCATCGCATTAAGAGTGTGCGGTGGCTTAATTTTTTGAAGACAAAGGGATTGGGCATTTATTTTTTAATAATAAAAAGGGATTGAGATTGAGTTAATGAAGACGATTATGGTATTGAAAACATTGCAACATAATTGTACACATTGACCCAATAATTATTTAAAGACTATTAAATTTATTTGTTTTAAATGTTAATAAAAATTATTATTATTACTATTATTATTATTATTATTATTATTATTATTAGCAGTAATTTCAAAATGGTACACCAGTATTAATTGGTATCGAAATATATTATTTTTATAAATAAACCGAAACAGTCTCAAGTATGGTATTGACTCTCTTGGTATTTTTGCAACTCAATACATAAGATTCCTTTTGTTTTTGGTAAACCAGTATACTTTACAATTATTGTTCTTTTGCTTTTTGAAAATTCTAAAGTTTCTAACCTTATAATGTGGGTCTTTTCTCTTTTCAATTATTAGTGACAAATGCCAAATGGTGATATGGGGACTACATGAAGAGGACTAGACAAAACGATGGCTACCAAATATAATTTAATATAAAAAAAAGGGTACCAAATATAAAGATAACTAGATAAAAGCCACTTTTAACTGTTTTTCTATCATTTTTTCCTGCAAAATTGGATAGTGGAGGCAAAGTTATTAATTGAAGTGACCTTACAGGTCATCTGCCCATTGCCAAATTATTAAAAATTATCAATGAATAAGATCACATGGTCCCTCTCCTGATAAACTTATCGACAAGATGGCTGGAGCCTAAAGGAACCAATTAGAATGCCCACTAGGATGAAAAGGAGCCTATTTTCTTTGCAGATTACAACTCTGCTACATGGTTTTCAAAACTTGAAAAATTAATTGGAAATGTAAACACCAACAACAAAACAAACATTGGATTGATATGTGAAATAGGGCTGGAAGATTTTTCTGTTTAATTTTTTCCTTTTGACCACTCCAGCAATATGTGTAAATATTTTTTGTTTGGGAACAACTTATCTAACATTTTGATAAAAAATACTATAGATAAAAGATAAAATATTAAGAAAAAAAGAAAAGTAAAGTGGGACTCGCAACGAGAAAGAATATGAAAAAAAAAACATAGAATGAAACAATCAAAAAATAGTTTTTTGACCAAAAACAGTACTTGGCCCTAGTTTTTATTTTATTTTATTTTATAATTTTATACCAAAAACACTACCCAGTCTCGTGAAATGCATCTTGCAGGCGTGACTTCGTCTTCACAGCACTTTGATTATGGCTTAAGCACTTCTACCCAATTACAAATAATCCACAAAATTATATAAAAATTGAATAGAAATTACAAGCAAATTTGCATGGAACTAAGCCAACAAAAAAACAACAATCTAACAACATGTTATTTTGTTCTCATATTTGTTGAGATTGGAAAGGACATTGGTCTACTCTCTTTACATGTTCCCACGTATAAGACCCTCCTTATAGGCCAACTTCTAGATAAAAAGTCTTCCAATAACACTTTAAAATTTTCGAAGTATAAAGAACCCAAGAAACCTAAGGATATATTTGGATTGGAGGTAAATGTGAGGAGAGGAGAGTAGAAGGAATAAATGTAACCAAAATTTACTTGATTAGAGTTCAAATGATTTTCTTTTATCTTTTGTTTGTTATTTATATATATTTTTGAGAATGAAGTAAATTTGTTCTCTTTGGAATTATTGACTTGTTGCCAAGTAGTTATGTACTAACTTTCTATACTTAAATTTCCAAACAATGGTTTTAGAGCAGTGGCGGATCATCAATAGGACCAAGGGGGGCCTTGGTCCCCCCATTATTTTTCAAAAAAAATTAAGGATTTTTTTTTTTTTTGGAATTATCCTAAATGATTTGAAATTTTTTAAAAGAACCTTATTATTTTGGCCCCCAATACCCAATAATATGCATATATATTTAAGAAAGTTTTAAAATAAACATAACTTTCATTTAAATAGAAGAATAATACTAGAGATACAAACTATTTTACAAAAATATTACAAACTGTCGATTTGGTGAGTGATTATTGATAAATGAAAAAGTAATATTAATAGTGGGCTTAGATGAAAACCAATAAAAGGTTGGCCACATCAACATTTTGTAAAAATATTGTAAAATAAAATACAATCCATAAATATATAGGTCAAAAAATTACAATAATTAAACATTCAGCATCTTTAAAATGAACACATAGGTATTTTAACAATTACCTCAACAAATAAAAGGGGAAAAAAAATTCTAAACACCTATAGAAAAATTGAAAGGTCAACAGATTTGTTGATTCGTCGCACCACCAACTCTCCACACAGTTATAGAAAATTTTGCTTACAATGCTCTCATAGGTGACTCTCTCTCTCTTGCTCTCTCTGTCTTTATTGGCATTTGCCTTCTTCTTCTATTTCATCAGTTTTGTGTCTACAATATAAAAGTAAAAGTTTTGTGACTAGATTAGACAAGAAAGAATGAAAGACAAAATTGAAGCTTCTGTAGGCCCTTCAACCTTGTACAGTGCACCTATGTTACTTTACTTTTCATTTGCTTTCTTTTAATATTATTACTTTACTTTTCATTTTCTTTCTTTTTTATTTTCCTTATAATATATTATTTGTTATTATAATAATCAATATATTATATACCATATGGCATTATAATTTATAAATATACTTGATTAGTTTGATTAAAATATATAGTATATACTACTATATTAATATGTATTTAGCACTTCAAAAAAAGATTTAACATGTATTTAGTTGTTGTTTATAGCACATGTTAAGTTATGAAATAATGTACATTACTATTTTAGATTTTATATACAAAAAAAAAAGTTTATATATTGCACTCTAAAGATAAATTCTTGGCTCCGCCACTAATTGAGAATAACGATTGGGCTTGGGGGACGAGACAAAACAATGACTAACAAATATATGATAAAAGTAGCTTTCACTTCTCTGGCCAAATATTTCACCTCATTGGATAGTGGAGGCAAAATTATTGAGTTGATTTAAGTTTAAAAATTATCAATGACGATCACATGGTCCATCTCCTGATAAACTTATTGACAAGGTGGCTGGAGCATGAAAAATGTGGAACCAATTAGAATGCCGATTAGGATGAAAATGAGCCAATAAGAAACAATGACTTAACAAAAAAATTATTTTGTTCTGTCCTTTTTTTTTTTTTTTGGGAGATTGGAAAGGGCATTAATTGGTTTACTCTCTTTACATGAATGAGACAATGCCTTGTGTCTGTCTCTAAGCTAGTACAATTAAAATCCTCCTTATAGGTCAACTTCTAGATGAAAAGTCTTCCAATAAAATTCTTAAGATTTTCAAAGTATAATGAGCCCGAGACACCTAAGGATATGTTTGGAACAAAGGAAATTTTGAGAAGAAGTGACTAGAAAGTAGAAGGAAATGTGACCAAAATGTGCTTAATTACAGTTCAAATGATTTTCTTTTATCTTTTGTTTGTTTTTTATATTTCTGAGAAGTAAATTTTTTATGCTCTTTGGAAGTATTTTGCATACCAATATACAATCATTTACGCAAATCTCAAAGCTCCAATATATATAATACTTAGGACTTCAAGATTTAGGTCCTATTACAAACCAAAATTGAAGGAAAGATTGATGCTAGTCATAATATGAAACTAAATCATTATATGAACAAGATTTTATTATTATTTTTTTTTTTGCACTATAGCTTTTTATTTGATAAATCAATAAGAATTACACTAGAGCAGCTGTTGTGTTTTTTGGCATTATACAAAAGAAAAGTTCTTTGTTCCAAAGTTATTTTATAAATCAAGATTTTTTTTTCTTTTATTTCTCACTTGATTTTTCTAAAATTATCGGAAAACAATTGGCTAGGCCGATATGTTAACTAAGACATTACTAGTCTTTTCCAAGACAGATTGAGATCAAGTACAATATCCTTGATGTAATAGCATTGGATGGTTAAGATTGCGAATTAAAAAAAAAAAAAAAATACTTTCAATCTCAACTATCAAATATAAAATTTTTCTTTTCAAAAAAGTTGAAAAAAAGTTAAAAAATAGAAGTGGTGAAAAATTAATGTGTGAAGAAGTGGGGTAATTCCACCTACACCGAATCCAAATCCTTCGAACTTCGAAGACCTTAACATGCTTGAGCATTACCTCAAAGAGAAAGGTTTTGCTGCATACTTATATGTAACAATTGCTAAATACAAAAGTATATGACAACAAAAAGAATTGAACAAATGTTTAAGGTTCACCTGAGCATGCGTAATATAGAAATATTTTTAGATGCCTGGATGCCATTGTTTTAGGTGTTAAGAATTTTCAAAAAGCAAAAGAACAATAATTGTAAAGCAAAAGAACAATATTTTTAGATGCCTGGATGCCAATGTTTTAGGTGTTATATTTTTAGATGCCTGGATGCCATTGTTTGGATGCCATTGTTTTAGGTGTTAAGAATTTTCAAAAAGCAAAAGAAAAATAACTGTAAAGCAAAAGAACAATATTGGCATCCAGGCATCCAAGCATCTAAAACATTGGCATCCAGGCATCTAAAAATGTTGTTCTTTTGCTTTACAATTATTGTTCTTCTGCTTTTTGAAAATTCTAACCTTATAATGTGGGTCTGTTCCCTTTTCAATTATTAGTGGCAAATGCCAAATGGGGATATGGGGACTACAATAGGAGGACTAGATAAAAAAATGGCTACTAAATATAATTTAATTTTTAAAAATGGGTACCATATATAAAGATAACTGGATAAAAGCCACTTTTAGCTGTTTTTTTGCCATTTGTTCCTCGCAAAATTGGATTGTGGAGGCATAATTATTAATTTAAGTGACCTTACAGGCCTAAGACCCGCGTGTTTTGTAGTTAACGTGGAACCAATTGGAAATTTAGAATGCCTATTAGGATGAAAAGGAGCCTATGTTCTTTGCATATTACAACTCTGCTACATGGTTTTCAAAACTTTAGAAACTAATTGGAAACAAACAAGACTTTAGAAATCAAAAAGCAAAACAAACAATGGATCGATATGTGAAATAGAGCTGGAATTTTTTTTTTTTACCCCTCAAGTGATGTGTGTAAGCATTATTTTTTTATGGGAATATTTATTTAGTTTTTTTGTTGAAAGTACTATAAATAAAAAATAAAACTTAAATAAAATAAATTAATTTTTTTAAAAATTATTGCTGAAAATAAATAGCAAAAGATTTTACATAAAAAAAGTAAAGTTGGACTCGCAATTAGAAAAAATGTGAAAAAAAAAAAAACAAAACAGATAAGACATGCAAACAATAGTTTTTTTGACCAAAAACAATACTAGGCCCTAGCCTTTTTTTTTTTTTTTTTTTAAATACCGAAAACAGTATCCAGTCCCGTGAAGAATAAGGTAAAAAATAAGGTTCTTTGACGTGGGTTGACAATGACATGCATCTTGCAGGTGCAACTTTCTCTTCACAACACTTTGAGTAAGGCTCAAGTACTTCTACCCAATTACAAGTAATCTCCAAAATTATATGAAAATTGAATATAAATTACAATCAAATTCACATCAAATTAAGCCAACAAAAAAACAACAATCGAACAACATGTTATTTTGTTCTCATATTTGTTGAGATTGGAAAGTACATTGGTTTACTCCAAGGTTTTTAGACCCGAACCGTTTATTGAACCGTAAAAGAAAGAGGTTTAAGGTTTTTGAGGTTGAACTGAGGTCAAACCGGGGTCGAACCATGATGACGTCATAATTAATTTAATAATTAATTAAAGTCTAAATATAGATATTGAATTTATAAAACTAGCAAAATTGACTAATATATCTATATATGTGAGGAAAATTAAATGATTTTCAAAAATATATTTAATAATTAAATAAGAAAGTTAATAAAATAAAATAATAACCATGAAAACATTAAAATTTATGATTAGTTTTTGAAGTAAAGTTGAATATTTTTTAAGGATTTTAATCATTCTTTTTTTTCTTTTTTTTTTATTCCTTGTAAGAGATAGATAATTTAATTAAGTAAAATCAAATTATGTTAAGTTGTTTTTATTAAAAAAAAATTGCTAAGGGGTTGGACCGCATGGTTCTTGCCATCGGTTCTTGTGGTCCAACCTCGGTTTTAGGGTTCACGGAATTGTCATATATGCCCAGTTCTCTATGCTTAAAAAACCGAATTTTCATCCAGTTCCCGGTTTTCATGATCCAACCTCCCGGTCCGGTCTGGGTCTGAAAACCTTGGTTTACTCTCTTACATGACTGAGACAGTGCCTCATGTTTTGACATATAAGACCCTCTTTATAGGCCGGCTTCAAACAAACCCACGAAGTATAACAAACCCAAGAAACTTAATGGTTTGTTTGGATTGAGGGAGAGGAAAGGAGAGTAGAGTAGAATTTGCGCAAATTTTTTTTTTTTTTAGTCAATTCTACTGTACTTCCCTCCGTTCTCCCCCCTTCTCCTCTTAATCTAAACAGACCCTAAGGATATATTTGGATTGGAAGGAAATGTGAGGAGAGGAGAACAGAAAAGAAGGCCATGAAACCAAAATTTATTTAATTAGAGCTCAAATAATTTTCTTTTATCTTTCGTTTGTTATTTATATTTTTGAGAATGAAGTAAATTTGTTCTCTTTGGAATTATTGACTTGTTGCCAAGTAGTTATGTATTAACTTTCTATACTTAAGTTTCCAAACAATGGTTTTAGAGTCGAACATAATTCAAATTCGTTTTTGCATGAGAAGCCTAAGAAATCCTGCACCATTACAGATTTATCAATATATGGACTCCATTTACGTAAGGCTCCAAGCTCCAATATAAATGGTTGGACTTCAAGATTTAGGTTATATTAAAAATCGAAATTGAATGGAATATTGATTAATCATAATGATACTAAATCATTATGTGAACAAGATTTTTTTTTCTTTTTTTTCACGGGAGCTTTTTATTTGGGAAATTAGTAAGAATCACACCAGAGCAGTAGCTGGTATTTTTTCTAGCAGCTTTTCTTTTTCTTTTTTTTAAGGGAACCTTAAAGACTTACATTTGTCATATTTGAGAACAACTGGCTAGGCTGCTACTTTTTGGATTGAGATCCTCTCTTTTTTCTCACATCGTTTTTCTTTTCACTTTTTCATAATTATTTTATTTTTATACTTTAAAAAAAAAATTATTCTGAGATTGAAATTTGCTTTTTTTTCAACTCTCAAATCTCAAAACCATTGAACGGTATAGGCATCAAATGCAATACCTCTTATCTCAGTTAGGGGTTATTGCTGACCTGGTCAGTCTGTATTTTTATCTAACTTCTTGTTGTCTTTCTATTATTTTGGACTGATATCTAATGACGTCAGCATGATGATGTCAGCAAGCTGCCGTTGTAGTCCGGACCTAATAATTTTTCCAATGAATAAAGAAAACAGGGCTCTACTAGATTGGATGTTGTCAATGGCATGCACGTGGAAATGTTTCTTCTATCAAATGTAAAAAAGAGGTGTAAAAAAAAAAGTTTTTGGGAGAGTAGTTTGAGTTATGTTGTTTAAGTGTTTTTGATATACGTATGGGTAAAAAATTATGTGAAAATATATGTAATATTGTTTAAAATGTGTAGAAATGTGTTATAACTATGCTGCCAAACAGACCCAAAAACACTCAGAGCTTTATTATTAATTTTCAAGGCCAGAAACGTGCAAAATAAAAGGGATAGTGACGCTAATGACATTCATATATTAGTATGTGTATAATAAAAAAAAATATGTAAAATATACTTAGAATAATACATAATTGTCAAAATTTACAAGTTTATTATAATAACCATGTAAATTTATACGGATACTATTTATTTTGCATTTAGTTGTTTATTTTTTTTTCTTTACTTTATCTTGACGATGAAAGAAAAGTGCAAATTCTAGTTGTTATGTGTGAAAAAGAAAAACAATTAAAAACAAAAAAAGAAGAAAAATTGATATTTTAATGAAATGTAGTATAAAATAGATAATCTAATATGAGGTGTTTTAAAAAAGTGAGTGTGTAAAATAGAAAAAGTAGATTCTTATACTAAAATAGATTGAATTTTTCACATGAATTAATGCGAATGCTCTAACAACCAAGGGAAACCTAAAAAACAAAAAACGAAGAAAGTTTCTTATATGCCCTACCTGAGTTGGAATTGTGTCCAGTGCATTAGCTATACTGAACACATTAAGATACAGACACGTGTCCAAAATCTGTATCCCATCATTTTCATTGCACTGCCCTTTATCTATATCACTTTTTAATTCTTATTTAATATTATCATTTAATATGTGTAGCTAGACAATAATATGATGCTAAAAAGTAAAAACACAAGCTTGGAAGAAGTAATGAAACTATGGACCATTAATATGTCCTTGGCAATTAAAAACATAATAAAGATATCATTTTTTTTTTCTTCCTTGATACCAATAATCTAAGTAGATAGTACTTAGATGCTGTTCCTTAGATTCGCCTCTTAAAATTTAGTCATATGACTTTTTTCTCATAGGATGAAAGTGTATTTTTAGTTAAGTACTATCAGGATTGGCCTAAGGCCCTACCACAAAAACAAAAAACAAAAAAATACCCTTAGAGAAATCCTCCTGCACTGTCAAAGGCCCAAAATCATATATATATTAGTGCTTGTGCACTTAAAACAAATAGTGATGCAAAGAATACCACAAATTTTACTATAAGCTTACAAATTGGCATGTTTCAGATCACAAAAAAAAGTAATTTAAACATAGTTATTGTCACATCATATTGTGAACATTTTGTAATACTTTTATTGCATTTTTTCTTTTCATTTCTATCAAGACTCCCAAAATATGAGGCCAATAGAAACCTAACTCAATTGAAAGCCTAAAATGTTCCAAGAAAATGTTGAAAATGTGTTAAATCATCAATTATATATTAATCTCCCATATTAGGTTGAGACTTTAATTTTTGTGAACTTATCCTACAAAGACACACACCAAATAACATCTATCTCTCTCTCTCTTAAAAACAAGATATAAAATTTAGATTACAACTTTACTTAACTATGCATCGTTATATATCCAAAATAAAATATCTTTTTTAATCATAATATTTTTTTATTAAAATTTATGGTTCAACTATGATATTCAATTCTCTATATGAAATTAACATTAGTTTAATTGGTATTATTCATCAATATGTATTGAATTAACCTTGATTTAATTAGTATTAAACATTTTTGTTTAATTAATAATTACATATAATATGCCCCACATAAATTTTTCTCCTTAAGTCCCAAATTATGTGGGGCCGCCTCTGAGTACTGTCACATGGCTGAATTTTGCCTAAGTTTATTTATTTATTTTGAGAAAGAATTGTTAATCCAAATTCCAAATGCACCATTCATATTGGCATATACCTTATGCTTTCGGAAATTGTTGAAAATATTTCTTGCTCTTTACTTTTTGTCTCAAATTTTGTTTGCCAATAATTTTTTTTATCGTTAAATAAACTATTTTTTTCTAACATGTTTAACATATCATGTTATGCTTACTTCTTTTGGCAATATAAAATTAACTCAGTAAGTGAATCAAGCAGGCACACCTTTTTTGGAGCTCAGTAATATGTTTGCAATCCTGCCCACCATTCAAGAGGATGTACCTAGCGGAAATTATATAAGCTTGATCAAATTTTACAATCCCAAGACAAGTTTTTGATAATCACAATCCCAAGAAATTTAATTGAACTTCTAGTGATTGGTTTTATATTTAAATGTTCTAAGAGCAACCACATCAGTAGTTGCAAATTTTCCTTCTATTTTGCACAAAAAAACCTACTTTTTCTATTTTACGCATCCAATTTTACAAAACACCTACATCAGTTTATCTATTCTACACATTTATTTAATAAAATATTTATTTTTTTACAATCTTTTTATTATTCTCTCCTTCACTGCCTTCTCTCTCACAGACCCAACACTCTCTCAAAAACCCAACACACAAAGGAAAGCAGCAGTTGTTTTCGTCGGTGTGCGTGCTCCGTTGTTTTCGTTGGCGTCCGGTTTCGGCAGTTCGATGATCGAAACAGAGAGAAAACTGGATTGGTCTTCTTATGCTCCTCTTAGTACTGAAGATCCAAGTCCTTCAAGCCTTTTTTGTTGTTAATTTTCTTTATTTCTTGTTTGGTTGGTGAGAAAGTGGTGGAAAAGAGTAGAAATAGAAGGAAAGACGATTGGCAACCAAAAATCTGTTGATATTCTCTGTGTTTGGTTAATTTTCTTTATTTCTTGTTTTCTTTGTGTTTTTCTCGGCAGCCAATCAAATCTTGTGTAATACTAATTTCTTGTTTTACTTGATTTTGGAAGAAATTTTTTGATGTGATGTTCATTGTTGATGCATGGTGTGGCATTCTCTGATGATCGGTGGCAATGAGAGTGAGGTGAGAGTGAGAGCAACTAGAAAGACAGAGAGAAGGAGAGAGAAAAAACTAATAAAATAATAAATGCAAGTACTACAGTAACCGTGCATATATGCACTGTTACTGGAGCAATTGTGCATAAATGCACAATTTTACACCTACTGATGTAGGTTTTTTTTTTTGGCTCAAAATGTGTAAAATGAGCACCTTTTTCCATTTTGCACAACTTTGCATCAATTGATGCAATTGCTCTAAGCATGTTATGTCATGTAGAGTTAATCCACTAATCAATCTTATCTCATTATCTTTTTCTTTTTTTTTTTGCCCAAAAAAAAAAAGGGTCTTATCTCATTTTCAAGTTTCAACACTGTGTTGGTGGGAATACGAATTAAGCTGGATACTGCCTTGAGCCCCTTAAGTAATAGGAAGTGTTTGTTGCACACGTGTTTACTAATTGTCTATAGCCAAGAACGCCACTAAATGCTTCTTTCCTATCTTTTACATGTCTGTTTAGAAAAATTTGCTAAATAGCACATGGTCAAACTTATTTAGTTATGTAGCATGTTTTTTGAAACTCGAGTTTGTCAAACTTGAGTTCCAATGAAACTCAAGTTTGCGAAACTCAAGTTCCAAGTATTATAACATAATTAAGCACACACCCATTAAACTTAAGCCTTTTGGGTTAAAGTGTATCTCTATATATTATATTAATTACTCAAGAAAGCTCCCCAAAGGTGTTTATTTCCCCAATAATTGGAACTCGAGTTTGACAAACTTAAGTTCCAAAAAACATGTTAACATAACTAAATAAGTTTGACTTAGTGCCTTTTTCAAATTTTTTCATAAAATTATACTATTTGGCAAAAAATGCTTGTCTGTCTTCCCTCTTCATTTTATATTGAGTCTACTAACAAATCCTCTCTCTCTCTCTCTCTCTCTCTCTCTCTCTCTCTCTCTCTCTCTCTCTCTCTCTCTATATATATATATATATATATATATATATATATATATATATATGAAAGCCTTTAACTTGTAGTTGTATTAGCTCATACAAAAATTGTATTAGCTTGTACAAAAATTAATGCCTAAGTTAGTGAAAGCTTGGATTTGTGTTAAAAACACAAGAGCTGTTTAGACCCTAAAATTAAAAAATACAGCTCGGTTGATTTTACTCTAACTTAAACTAAGTGCGGAATAGAGTAAATGAATGCGGAATAAAGTAAATGCGAGCGAACAAACCATACAACTACTCTAAGCCATATTCAACAAATTACAGTAGTAAAATGAAAGCTAAAAAAGTAAGGAAGAGAGATGCAAACACAAGATAACACGCCAATGTGTTATCGAAGAGGAAATTGAAGAACTCGGCGAAAAACCTCTCCGCCGCCCTCTAAACGGTAAATCGATCCACTAGACAATAAGTTGGGATACACGAATAGTAAAAGACCCTCCAAGCTTAATCTATCCAATGCACCTAAGCCCTCCAAGCTCCTACTCCAACAAGGCTTCACAGAACTGTGTCTTGTCTAGTTTTTTAGATCCCGCAATGCGTTTGATTGCATCCGCCAAAACTTGACTTCTTCCAATACTTCCCAGTAGCACCAAAAACTCATTAGACACTCAGTATGGGTGTGGTAAGTATTTGGACTATCAACCTCTCAAGGATTTAGAATTGAAGAGGTAGGAGTAGAGAAAAACCACAATAGATGGTGTATAGAATTGTGGATATGACAATCTCACACTCTCAAGGGTTTGAGGTTAGGGTTTTCTCTTCTGAAAAGCTCTCTACTCAATATGTGAGTAATGATGGTATATATAGTGTGCATGAGGATGTAGTGGAGCAGATAGGACAAAATAGCAAAACAGACTGTTTTTTGGGTATCTCGCAAGAAGGCCTTACCCGCGAGACACTCGTGAAAACCAGTTGTTACCATCTGTCATGACTCTTCGCATTCCAGTCATGTGCAAGGAACATGCATCACTTTGCAGGATGCTTAGCCGCGAGCTACCCGCGAAAACTCTTCTGTCTTCAAATGCTTGAGTCTTCACACTCTCTCTCTATCACACAACCCTTACAATTTAATCCCACAATAAATACAGGGTATAAAAGATTGAATAAAATTACAATCAAATTTGGCACGGAATTAAAGCCAACACAAAATAGTTGTAAATCACAACTTTACAGTTAGTATAACAACCTATTTTTTCTTATTTTACATATTTACTTTTCAAAATACCTTACATTATATTATATATATATACACTATATTTCATTGCAATATCATTTTTCTTATTTTTTAAAATGATTTCTCTTTTTTCACATGCAATAACAACCATCCACTCTTTTTCTTCATTCTTAGAATATGTAAAGAAAGAATTAAAAACTAAATACAAAATAAGTAGTATCAATGTAAATTTATTAGCAATTATGTATTTTCCTCAACTTTGCGTGGCCAAAAGTGGGTTAATTAGTTGGCTTAAATATGGTCGTTTTTACATTATATAAGCGTTGATGCAAGTGCTGTTAGTCTCATATGCACTATCCTTAAGTCATCTTCTTATGTCACTCTCTTACCTCAGCAACCACTAAGTCAATCCTTAACTCTACTAGTCATTGTATAATCTATTTTCTATCCAACTAATCTCATTTACAACACTCTTTCCATACAATTACCTGCTCTCACTATTCAAATTTGTTTTCACAAGCCCCACAAATGTGTTTCTTTTGGTTATAAATTGTTGGCCTTTGCATGTCTCAGACTTCAATTATGGTTTACTCCCAAATGGGCTTGCTCAAGCTTCCATTGGTGGTTTTACTTTGCTCAGTTTTTTCTCTTTTGAGTTTCATAGCACTCTGTGATACCTCAGAGCTCACTGTGAAGTTCTTGGAGACTCCCCATGCATTCTCAAATCTCAGCTCAACCAAATTCGTCTTTGAAGTTCTTGTGGGTGGGAGTGGCACTTGCATCAATTGTAATATCACTTGCAAGGTACGTTAAACTCTGGTAATAATTTGAGCTAGTTTTACTAGGCTTTTGTTTTGGGTACTCTGCTCTCTCTCTTTCTCCCTCACCAGTTTATATGTTTCATGGATCTTAAGTTAATGTAAGGGAGTTGATTGATCTAAAAAAGTAATTAGCACGTCTTTCCATTCTATAAGGATGTAATGAGCTTGAATTTTCTTTTAGAGTTTAGACTAATCAAGAAAACCATTTGGAATTCAGTTTATTCATTTGTACATATTTTTGTATTTTTCTTTAGTTGATAAGATTATTATTATAATGAATTATTACTCATATTCATCCTGGTGCCAAGCTAAATTATTGGAATTTTTTTTTGCTTTGTGTATGTGTTTTGCTTTCCAACTCAATGGTAAGTGGGAAGTCAAGAAGCTGCATCATGGTTTTATTTATTGGGAAAACTTTGGCTTGTTCCACAAAATAATATGTTAATAAACTTGTTGTTGCAGTTAGATGATGGCTTTGGCCGCATTAATGCTTCTCAATGTGAAAATGGGACGGTTTTGTGTGAAGGATTGCAGGATGGAAATCATAAATTTGAGGTTTGCCCCAACGGGACTCAAGGAGTTGGCTGCAGTAGCTATTACTGGACTGTTGGTTAAGATCCTTCCTTTTACTCTTTTTCTAATTGCTATTATATTTTCTTCAATTACCACTCAACTTCAAATAAGACCTTCTTGCTTGAAAGTCTTCAACAGCTATGTATATGAGGAAATGTTTTGCCTCCCATGAGCTTATATTGTGTTCTTTAGTACCCAATTTCTAATGTGTTCAATTATTCTGAAAATGGGCTCTACAAAACCCATCTACTCAAATTTCAAATTTCTATGAAATGCATAGATTTTACCTTACTATTCTTATTTTTGAAGACTTAAACACACCCCACATTGAAGGTTAGTTTGACACTTTATCAAGCTTGCTGAAACCAAACCGAGTCTATGATGTTAACAATCCAATTTAGATTTTCTGGCAATCAAGTTGACTTATATTTTGTCTATACCCATAGCTGATTCATATTATATACCTTAATTTTGCAGATACTGTCCCGCCAACGGCAAATATCTCAGCCTCTACACCTTTCACAAATGCTCTGAATGTTTCTATAAATATATCTTTCAGTGAACCCTGTACTGGTGGAGGAGGCTTTGCATGTTCGTCTGTGAATGCCTGCAATGTGAGTAGGAGGCTAACAAACACGTAAAAAGCCTCTAAATTGATTTTATGCTCTCTCCTTGGTTCTTGCATTATTATAGTGTTTCAGAATTGTGGTTTTTTGGTAAATTTTTTCTCAACCTTGCTATTATTGAAGAATGGCTTTAGTTGAATGACTGAAAAATGTCTTGGAATTCCTCATATGGAATTGTCCACCATGTTAATTAAGTAGATATGTAAATTGAATTCCATAATCTAGGTTCTCTGACTACTTATGCTGTCTAGACTGAATAATAAACCGAATTCTAACATTTTCATCTCTTTTGGAAAACTCTTTACAGCTTTTGGTCTATGATGCTGGCCAAGTCATACCAACCTCGCTCAAAACTCTACAGCCAAACCTCCAATATTCTGTCCTTGTGGATTTATCATCCCCTGCTCAGTATGGGCGAGTGACTTTGGTAATGGATAAGAATTTTTGTACTGACAGTGCAGGGAACAAATTTGAAAGAAACAAGAATTCTAATTTCACTCTGCATTTCGGTGAGTCTAGTTTTTATTGCCATAGGATTTTTTTTTCCCAATAGGAAATATGTATCATTATTTTCAGGAAGAGTTGTAAGTGCAATGTCCTTTCATTGCTATTCTTGTTTTTATCTAACTAATGCCTTGAGCTTTACTTATTGGCAATTTGTATCATATTTAAATTGAATAATCTGGACTGTTTATGTGACTGTCCTTGTCTGATTTGATTGATTAGTTGATTGTTGTTGTTGTCAATGTGTTATTTACATGCTCTGTTCATTAATTCTACAGATAGACGAAGTCTCAACTTAACTACTCACGTTCCTAAAAGGCAACTTCAACTTAATGGTGAAACTATACTGGTGCGAGCAACCAATAACTATAAGAAACTAAGGGTCTGTTTAACCTTTCCAGAGCCTGTTCTCAACACATCTGAAGAAATTAAAAATTCTCTCAAAGCGGAAATTTTATATTCTCTCCGAATGAGTCAGGGCTCAATTCTTGATCTCGTTGACACTAAAAAATATGAAGGGCCTAGCAGATTTGAATTTAAGGTCAGATGGTTCTCACAATCTAATTTTATTTTTTCAGCCATGAGAGTAGAAGTTGGTTCATAGGTTAGGAGCCTGTTTAGTTGTCCTCTGAATTTGGAATGGCTCATTTATATTTTGTCCTATGTAATGCACAACATCTTGAATTGGGTCACTTAGAAACATTGGAACCATTAATTGTACTGAGAAAATAAATCATCTTCAAAAAAATTTCATGGTTGCACATCTTGAACTTCCCCCTAATATAAAATGCAAAAGTGTATTGATTATCACAGTCATTATTGTACATCAACCATACATACTACTAGTTTCACGTTTTAAATGTGGACATCCTTAACAAATATGCTATCGCATGTGAAATTGTGGATGTAGTGTATACAGAGTGTACATTAATGTGTGTGTGAGAACATTTACTGCTATTTATATCTCTAGGACCTATGTTTCTCATATACCTTTTATTTTTTACTCATTTATACTCTCTCCTTTCAGGTTGCTACATATATAAATGACACGATTGTTGTCTATGTAAGCATTGATACAAACTCTATAATAAACAGACAAGGGACTTCAATTTCCCCAGTTGAACCATTTGCTTTCATATATGGTACGATTGATAATAGTTTACAAGCATTACAAAGAGAAAATAAATAATTTGTTTGTGGAATCAAAATTCCGTTTCAATATATATATATATATATATATATATATATATATATATGCAATTAGGAGTATGAAAAAAAGATTATATGCAATTAGGAAACTTTATATTTAAATATCTATTTGTTGGGTGTTTCCTCCTGATAGTTATAAATGTGACTTTCAGATTTTGTGAAGCCTGCTGTAACGTTGAGTATGCTACCTTCCGAATCTTTGAGGCCTACTGTAACATTGAGTACACTACCTTCTGAATCTTTGAGGCCTGTTGTAAATACATCATCCTGTAATTGGACAAGAGAAGGCGACATTTTTGTGTTGATAAAATTCGTGAAGCCTGTATTTGGCTTTAGCTATTCTAATATATCAATCACAGGAGGGAAATTACAGTGGCAAGTCATTTCTGGTTATCTTCGTGTTTGTATCTATACATATTAACCCTTACATGAACAAGACATCACATAAATAATTCACCCACACACAAATAAGAAACCATGACGATGACCTTTCTACTCACCATTTGGGTTCTTGATGGAAATAATATTTCAATTAGTATGTCATATTTACTCTTTAACAATTTTCATTTTTGTTCCTTTCTAATGATAATCATTAACATTTTCAGCTTTATAGAAGTACGTAATCACAAATATATTGTAGTGATAAAAGCAGACCAAGAAATTGTATCTGTCAATGTTCCCGCAAACATAACTGGGGATGCTGCTGGAAACAAAAATCAGCCTTCCAATGTTCTACAAGTAATGCACCGTAAGGATTCTTACTCGTTTCTCTTGTTGTCAGCTCAATTGTAGTCTAACATCTAAGCTCTAAATGGCATTTCTTATCCCATTGATTTTCTCATTTATTTAATGATGTAAGGTTTAAAAAATATACAGGTTCTGTGCCGAAAATATCTCCTGTGTTTTATGGATCTACAACTGGCTCATTTGTGGTGATGGTTACTGCTGCTGGGCTGCTTACGGTTTCGATAGCAAGCCTTAACTCCATTGGGGCATTTTCAAGTCCTTTTCCTTCTCTATCTCAGTCTCAGAGTAATCTTTTTGTATGATATCTACTTCATTTTCTCATTAATTGATTATTTAGTTATAGCATGATAATGATCTATACGGACAATTTTACACCGTGTTAGAAACACAACAGTAAATAAACTGACTTTTTTATTTTATTTTTTATAATCATAAATTGACATTAATTCTGTGGCTGGATGTTATAAAAAGGGAAGAGAAAAATCTTACAAATCTTTGAAGTTGAAGCATGTAAAGTTGTGATTTTCAATTCATGTCCATTGGCTTTAATTTGGTGTCAAATTTGATTGTAATTTATTCAATCATTTACCTTTATTTTTTGGGATTAAATGGAATGGCTCCATGTGCAAATTGGTGAAGAACTATGAAACAGAGGATTTCGTGATTGACTCATGATTGGTGCAACTTGCAAAAGGTCACGTGAGAAGCATATGTTGGAGGTTCAAATGACTCTAGTGTCAAAGGCATTTTGCGAGTGGCTTTTGACTTGGTTAACTTGTGACTTGACTCACGAGATGCACGAACAACTGTTTATGTTTGTTTCCATCATTTCTTTACCCACACTTATGAAATTGTAAGAAGAGTTTCAGAGAAAAAAAACCCTAAAATCCATTTGAGAGTTAGAGATGGTAACCTAACAATCATTTATACATTTCTCTTAGTTTTCTTCAATCTCTTCTCTCTCTAATTCTATATCCCTTGAGAGGTTCTTAGCCAAAACACAAACTACACCTATTCAAAGTGTTGTGAGTTGATTTGGAGCAATTGGGAAGCATTAGGTTTGTGCCAATCTTTGATGGATGCAATTGGTGACAATTGCAGGATTTGGAAAGTTAGTGAAGATAAGGCTTGGCGAAACCTATTGGTAGCTAGGACTTGGAAGGTCAAAGTACAAAAGGTAGTCTAGGTTTGTGGGGTCTATTTGTTATCCTTGTACTCCAACTAATTTACTAATGGATCAATTTAGCTTGTTGGGCCGTAGAGGTTTTTGCGCCGGGTTCTCTAGCTTTGTTCTTTGATTGTAAATCATGGTATTATCTTGTGTTTGTTTCTCTCTTCTGTTACTACTTAAACTTTTTACTTAATTGGTAATTATGTATGCCCATGCACTATTAGTAGTCCCAGTGATTGCACATTTATTACTCTTATTTTGCATTGTTTAGAGTAGATTAAAAGTAATCTAGCTGTAATTTAAAAATTGGGATCTAAACTACCTCTAGTATTTATATTGGTGAGCTTTCAAAACAAAATTTTTGAATGATGAAAAACAATCGTGACCTCAAAAAAAGTTCTGATAGCATGTCGATGTGCAGCTTTCTTAACTTTCTTGGGACACCTTAGTGTCTCTGCAAAGCATTTCATTTATGGTAAAACAAGATCTTTCTTATGTACAATTTAATTTGCTTATTTTTTCTTTGTGGCTGATCCAGTGTTTTCCAAGGTTTGAACCAGAAGTCAATCAAACTGTACCTAGCAGGTCATTTATATGTAGCCTCTAGACAATTAGTCAAATAATTAAAAATAATTAGAAATACTGTGAAACAAATTAACCCTCTTCCTCTGGATCCGATAGAAATTAATACACCTAGAATAATTTTCCTTGATTTTTATACATATAGAGGACATTTGGATTGCGCATTTGCGCGTCCACGTCTAAGTTTTTTTTTTTTTTTTTTTTTTTCACTCGCGTCTATCACTGTTCATTGGCCGTGAACAATAATTTTAGGCCAATGAACCGTAATTTTTGGCATAAACAGTGTTTTTTACACATTTAAAAATTATTTTACTACAGTATTTTCAGTTTTTAATTTTTAACAATAAGTTCTATCTAAACAGACTCATATTTTAATATATAACTGAACTCTCTAAAATTTTGGATGGTTTTGAGCCTTTTGAGTTTTGACCATGTTGTCTGACTTCTTGAACCAATGGCCTAACTGTGAAGCCTGTGGAGCCTATTGGCACTTCTTCCAAAGATGGAAAACTAGGATTGACCTCTTCAGAGTGGGATTTTGTGGGCTGGGGTTTTATTACATTATTGGCATAAAGTGTAGAACTTATCAAACCTTATATATGGTTCTTGGCAGACAGATTAGAGTAACCTACTATCACTTAAAGTATCTGATACATAACTTATCAAACCTTATGAACTGCATCATTCTAGTAGAACTAACTAGCATTTTTCCTTTTCTCTTTCATACAGAGAATTGCATGCCATCTTCAGGTTATTGCATTATCTGGATGGTTGGCAGTGAGACTGCCAGTGGAGTATTATGAATTGACAAGGGGTTTGCGATGGAGCATTCCCTACTTAAGTCTTCCATGGGAAAGGGAAACTGGGCACACCCGTTTGGTCATGGGGAACTCGAGCCTCCCTGTCAACATACACACGTCTAAAAATTCAAAATCGGATTTCATGAAGATCATGTCTGCGCTGGTTGGAAAGGATTATGAATCACCAGCTGAGGTCTGAAACCTCTACTTTTTCTATGACTTGTTTTTGAATTCTTTAATCTTAAAATGAGTAAATTTGTTGATAGAATGCATTGTACACCTGCAGACAGAACATCTTGAATCTGCTCTTGATCCAAATGGGTAAGTTACGAGGACTCTTACTTCTATTTATTACATGAACTTGCATATGGATTTTAGAGACAAAACAAATGGAGAAAATATTCAATACAGATTTATTTTATTTTATTTTTGGGCTTGAAAATATTCAATATAAAGCGGAAAAACTATGAAAGCCACAATTTTTTTATAAGACTAAAAAAAAACTGTTGAATTTAATTTAAATATTTGCAAGTTATCAGTGTAATATCTTACTAGATTTTGTCTCATGTAGGTGGAGTGCTTTTGGTAGAAACATGTTCTGGTTAGCCATAATTGGTGGCAGTTTCATAAACGTGCATGCTTTACTCCTCCTCATCCTAAATTTGAAGAAGAAAAATCCTAAAGAGCAGAGGGATGATGGAGTACAAAAGAAAAATTCTGAAGGGCAGAGGGATGGTGGAGTACTGAAGAAAAATTCTGAAGAGCAGAGGGATGATGTAGAACTGAAGAAAAATTCTGAAGAGCAGAGTGATGATGGAGTACTCACATCCACAAGATTTGAAATAATCATTGTAAATCTTGGGATAACTAGTATTTGTCAGGCCTCTGCTGCTATAATTAGAGGTAACTTGACAGTTTGTTTCCTTCCCCACAAATGAATCCATATCTATGCATTTATCATGCCAAATCTGCTTTTCAAAAGATAATTATGCTGCTTTCCCTTTCTCTCTCACCTTTTTCTTTTTTAATTGCAAACCCCATATTAGTATCTTTCAGCTCTCTACTTATATTGAATTCTTTAATCAACGAATTTTCTAATTCTCTCTCTTTTTTTTCTTTTTTCTTTTTTACAAAAAAGATAGATAATTCTCATTATGATAGGCCATAGAATGAGCTTTTTTTTTTTTTTTTTTAAATGAAATCTTTTCTACTCTACTTTCCAAATATGCAGTGGAATTGTGACTATGTTCCTGTGGTTTTCATATATGTCTTATGGACTTAATAATTATCATATAGCTGGGCACCAGAGCTAGTCTACACTGTCTTATCTCCTCACATATTTAAGAATTGCAATGAAGTTGATGTTTCACACTGTTTGGACATTAACTCAATTCACTTCTCTATGCATGTCAACCATTATAGCATAGTTATCTAACTGCACCATATCAGAGTTATGAGTGTATCTAGAACCAAGATTCACAATTTTTTGCACGTTTACATGCTCTTCGACTGGCGGCTCCCCTTGTATGTCAGGTGGTCCCAGGACCACCCTCACTTGCCAATTTTTTTTTTTATAAAAATTTATATAAATAATTAGTTTAAACTAATTTGTTCTGTGGCCACCCTAACTTGAAAAAAAATGCATATATATACTTTAAAAAATTATATACTAAATTAACCTATTTTGACCATCTTAATAAAATGTTAAACACCTAATTTGAGAATCACAAAAATTTGAGTTCAACAAAAATAATAGTAATGTTATATCTATAATATTTTCACAATAAATATTATGTGGCAAGTTGTTACTAATTTTAATATGAACTCAACATTGACATGTTTTACCTACCAATAACATCTTGTTGCATAAGATTTGTTATGAAATTATTGTAATCACTTTATTATTCTCATTTAAGTATTTTCAATTTTCAATTTCCACTTTATTTCTTATTAGTTTTTTTTTTTTCTTTCACTTTGTCAATACAAAAAAATTGTAATATTTCTTGTATTCGTGTGTGTGTGTGTTTTTTTTTTTTTTTTGATATTCAAGTTGTCTTGTTATTAGATTTTGTATAATTTAAATTTCTTATTGATCCTCTTAACAAAATTTCTAGAGAATCTTTGTCATTGGTTTTAATGCTAAGAACTTCAAGCACAGAACTATATGTGGCTTAATCATTTCTCACTTTTGTGAATTAAGGAGGAACGGCATTGGGGATTGCTGTTGGCGTTCTGCTTCTGGGTGTTGTGTCTTTTCTACTGCTGGCCTTGCTCTTGTTCCTCTCTATAGGTATTACATTTGCAAGGCTACTTAAATACGAGGAAGTTCATCAAAAGGGTCAGGGTTTTCACTGGTGTCAAAAAATATTCCGAGTATTTTTGGTTTCTGTTGAGGAAGACAAGTGGACACGGAAAAAAAAATATGTAACCATTTTAGGGTCTCTATATGAAGATTATAGAGGCCCTCCAAAGTCCAAGCTCTCACAGAATTCTGGGGGCAGTTCCCATACACAAGCTGAAGCGCCTTTGTCTGTTATCCAAAAGCCAACGTCCAAGCTCTCACAGAATTCTGGGGGCAGTTCCCATACACAAGCTGAAGCGCCTTTGTCTGTTATCCAAAAGCCAACGTCCAAGCTCTGCGTCCACCTGCAGGGGGCAGCCCCCATACACAAGCCGAAGCGCTTTGTCCGTTATCCAAAAGCCAACGTCCATGCTCTCGCTGCACTCAGGGGGCGGGGCTCTCTATACACGAAGTGCGCCTTGTCCGTTATCCAAAAGCCAACGTCCAAGCTCTCAAGCTGTACCCGGGGGCAGCTCCCATACACAAGCTGAAGCGCCTTTGTCTGTTATCCAAAAGCCAACGTCCAAGCTCTCACAATCTCATAAGCCGAAGCGCCTTTGTCTCCAACGTCCATGCTTGCTCAGCCAAGCGCCTTTGTCCGTTATCCAAAAGCCAACGTCCAAGCTCTGCAGACTTTCCGCCGCCCATACACAAGCTGAAGCGCCTTTGTCTGTTATCCAAAAGCTATGTGGAGAACTCAGAATATACTACCCATTGCTTGAGTCCGTGAGACGTGTTTTGCTAGCGACTATGGCTGGTTTCTATAAGGACAACTCGTCTTCTAAGATTCCTCCCACATTCTCTTTATGCATCAATTGTTTTCATCTCTTCTTCCTTGTTCTCGAGAAGCCATTTACTAAGAAAAACATTCAGTTGCTTGAGATCACGGCAGTTTCCAGTGAAGCATGTATATCGGCTATTATATTTGTTCTTGCAAAGAAGGAATTGTCAGACAAGGATGAGAAAAAATTTGGAATTCTCATGCTTATACTTGTCCTAGTGGGAATTTTACCACAGATAATGAATGAATTGTATGATTTGTACAAACAGATAAAGCAGCTGGACTTTGAGAACAATTTCTTACCCGGTTTGAAAAGAGCTTTAACTGGATTAACTTGGTTTTTCAGCAGGCGCAGGCCCCTAGTTCTAGCTCTACCTCTACCTCTACCTCTACCTCTAAAGGATAATACAGCTGCCTCTACCTCTACCTCTAATCAAGTCAAATCTCCAAATCAAGATTGAACAAAAATTCACCAGTCCTTCGGCTGAAAGTAACAGGAACTCTAGGAGTAGGAACAGGAAGAAGAATTCTTGGAGTAGGAACTTGAACAACTGTTCCAGAAAAATCATGGTTGAACCAACACCACTCTTTGATTTATTAGGTGCTATCTTTAGTTGCTTAGTTGTTACATATTAGGATAGACTTTATCCTTTTATCCTTAGCATTGTCTTAGCTTATCATTTGTTTTAGTTCACCTCAGCTTTATCTCATTGTTGAGTTACGTTTTTAAGCATGTAAGGCGTCTGTAAAAGCCTATGAACAATTATAATAGATTATTATCAGAATGTATATGAGAAAAATCAAGCTTATGGAATTTCTTCTTTGACGTTTACTTGCTTTCCATATTTCTCTCTTTTGTCACCACCTCCCCACGTGGGAAAAACAGTGCAGCTTGCGGCAGAGGGGGTTGTAACAAATGCTAGCTTTGTAGCTTTAGCAAGGATGAAAGTGGGAGCCCTATTTTAAATACATCTTCTGATTTCAAGTCAAAACCAAACGGCTTGTCCAAAGATTTAGAAGCCATTTATGCATTCAAGCGAAAGTTAATGATTCACAGAATACGTTATTTAGATTACTGGTTTCATTACAGTTACTTTACTCATCTTCCAACAGCTGATGCAGTGCTAGCTCCACTACTTTTTGAGAAGTAATGAGACATGGGTGATTGCTTAGGACTCTGGAGATGGGGTTGTAATCCTTTTATTTCTAAGCTGTGACCCATTTGTAATTTGTTGGGCCCATAGTAGTAAAATTTTGTCTCTTTTGAATAGCCATGAAAGTTAGAATTATAAAAAAATTATTTGAAGTAAAATTGGAACTTGTTTGTGTTTAGTTGTACGTGCATATGTGCAAGCATCAAATGTTTTTAGCTGTGAGAACTGCAAATTAACATGTATTATCTAGGGAAATCAACTTTGCTTCAAATCAGATCTAAAAGCTTTTTTTTTTTTGGATTGACCAATTGTAGCTTGATTATCATTCTTGTTTTTTCTGGTTAGATCTAGGGTCCGTTTGGATAGAGCTTATTGCTGAAAACTGAAAACTAAAAACTGAAAACACTGTAGCAAAATAATTTTTAAATATGTGAATAGTATCGAGGAACCCATTTTTAATAAAAAAAATTCTGTAAAGTGAAGTTTGTGGGTCCCATGAATAGTACATGGGACCCACAAATGTGCTGAAAGTCAACAAAATGCGGCTACTGTTCATGCACAATAACATGAACAGTAGCCTTGTCCCCCCTGACCCGTGCTGCAGCAGCAGAAGAAGAAAAAAAAAAAAAAAAAAACAGAAAACTCAGACGCAGACGCAGCAAACGCTGTATCCAAACCAAGCCCTAGTTGGAAGTTTTCTTTACTTTTCTTTTTTTTTTTTTTTGGGAAGAATTTGAAGGGGAGGGGAGAAGAGGGTTTCTACTTATAATAATAATAATAATAATAATAATAATAATAATAATAATAAATTTTCAAATTTGTTCTTATGAATTATGATGTCAAATTATATATTTATTTAAATTAAACAAAAACTTATAATTTGTTAATTTATATTATGTCTTATCATTATCCTATTACCATTTTATTTTCTAAAAAAACTAAACTTAATGAAGGGATACCTATTCCCTTTTAAAATGATGTAGAATAGACATGTCACACCCCAAACCTAGAAGGGTTCAAAGTATGAAAAATCAAGCCTTCAAGAGGGACTGTAGGAGATTTTTTTTTCTTTCCACTTGATAAAGTAAATAAATATATTAATCTATCCACAATATCAGTCAGAGCTCTATAACACATTCACAAACAATTCAAACTACAAATCAAGTGTCTCCAAATATACATAAAAATCCAAAGCTCCAAATAAATAAACACAAAGTCATGATCCTCTCTATAAGATACATAACCTCAATAGAAAATCTAAGCCTACCACGCCCAAGGCTAACAAACCCCAAGAGCCCAACCTCTAGGAGAATTAGCTATGGCCTTGATAAATTTTGTAAGTTGAGTCACCAACAATTTATAGCACAAATCTCCCACTTAGCATAGTACTCCAATCACCACCGATAAACTAAGCTCCATGTCCAACTTATAGTTAATTTATCTGTAAAATTGTTAGAGAGTGGGATGACCTGAAACCCAGTAAGTAGCATAATTAAGGAGGATGACAGTAATGCAAGTCTCGTGATAATTAGCACATCTAGCTAATTAAGTGGAAATTCCCAAAGTAATCACCGGCTAATTATCATGAGACTTGCATTTCCCTCACTCTCATTAATTATGCTACTTACTAGGCTTTAGGTCATCCCACATCATGGCACAATGGTAAAACATAAAAAGCTCACAGATTACATGAAATCAAAACATAGTTTATTTCCAAGTAGTTTCACAAAACCTTTTAATATCAAAAGATATTCACAAGCTTCTCAAAGCCTTCAAAATCATTTCTTGTTAAGAACATTTTATATCAATTTTCCCAATTGTCAAAGCATCTTTAAATTTTGCAAATAGTGCAATAAATCCATAAAATCCATTCTCAAGAATTTAATCAAAGATGTTAGTCTTTTCCATGCTAACAAATCATGCATTTCTCCATATGCAATAAGAAATATGATTCACTTTTAAATGCTTCATGCGTTTTCCATAAATGATTAACAATAATAGTACACATAGTACGTTTTAGGAAAACCATAAATAATATTCCAAAATGGGTTTAACCATAAAATACTTTAGTGCAATAATGATTCTTTTTTTAAAATCTCATTAAGAAACCACTTACCTCAGTAGTCCAATCCAAATTTTACCTCAACCGGGCACCGTATTCAACCAATCAAGTTACTAAGTCCATCACCAAGTACCTTGGAACCTAGAAACACAAGTATCAAGCCTATTAATAACAAGGCCTACTTCAAATTACACTATCATATTTGTCTCTGTAATAGGAAATGATTCCCTCAAAAATCAAACTTAAGGCCCTAAAGCCTAACTTGACCATCCTAAGACAAGTACCCCTACCCAAACGGGAACCAAGCAAGCATACAAGAAACTCATAAGGCTATAACACAACCAAAACCTTTTATTTCCCTACCACAACCACAAGTCAAGCAAATGCAACCTCATAACTCATTGAGGTCATTCGTCAAACACTTGACATGCCTACGTCATTTAAACAATTCTATAGTTACATTTTCATCTACTATCCACATAGCGACAATCATTTTTGCATGTCACAAAACCACTCAAAGACGAAAAGAAACCCACTTTTAAAATCAACTAAATTTTTAAATTTAAGTTTATCACAAAAAAAATTTTTAAAAATTTAGAATCACAAGAACAACAAAAACCATATGGTCTTTCAAGAAAACCCAACCCTCAAATTTAGTTTTCAAAACCTCCTTATCATTCATCAAAATAAATGGCTAAGCATCAAACTAATGTTATGAAAATATCACACAAAACCCAAACCCATAGATGCCATGAATTAAAACTCACAACACATAACTTGAGATTTTCGGCCATCCATCCAAGACCACCTTCCATGTTAAATTAAACAAAACTCGAAGTAGTACTATTAACTAAAAATTACTTGGATCCACCATTAATAACAAACATGCATATTTAAACTAAACTATCAAAAGAACATGAAAATTACTGTTGTTTTTATGATGGCCAAGTAAACAGGGAAAAATATAGAGCCTTCATATGAGATTGCAAGGAGGAAACCACCAAGAGAGAAAGGTGGAGATGGCTATGGAGTGTGTCGGCTACTAAAGGAGGAAGGGAAAGAGAAAATTAAGAGCTGGAGAAAGAAGAATAAGATGAGAGAGGTGGAGGGGACTACCGTATGGTGATAAGATTGGGGGGTGGGGTGGGGTGTTGTGGAACAATATGGACCACTTGTCCACTTGAAATATCTTAATGGGAGAAATTTACAAAAATATTCTCCCTTAAAATATATTGCCAAACTTTTTTTTATTATTTGTTTGGGGGGTGTTACAAAACAACACAAGTCTTCTATGAGTAGCAAGAGTGCCAGAAATCACGATGCAAGATCAAAAGGGTGTCAATATAACTCATGGGGGTGACGATCTCAAAATTGCTTGAAATTTGGAGGGCTAAAGGGAAATAGTCTTTTGATTATGACTCGAGACTGTGCCTTAAGGGTCACCCTAATTTTGGCAAATTCCTCTTTTATGGCATCAGAAACAGTTATTTTGCCCTTTTTAGTAGTATTTGTTTAGCTAAAAGTTAAAATAAGGTCTCGTTTTTTTGAGACGTCCATTAAAAGCTGTAGTTTTAATTTCTGTGATTATCTTAATTTAGTTATTTTTGGTAAAATTTACTATTTTGCCACCTAATTACATGATTAGCGCAAGTTTGGATTTTTCTGGGTGTTTTCCTAACCGCCCTAGGTTTTCATTTAATACTTAAACACATTGTAGTCTCGAAGATAATTTAGTTTTCAGATTAATAAAAATTCAAACTTTGTCTATTGTTTCTCTTTGGTGGATTCTAGGACCCTATCACCTCGTGGATTCAAGAAAGCACTCGTGAATTCAAGATTTTCATTCAGAAATTAACGTGTTTAGTTCCTTTTCCATGCAAAAATAAATGTGTTTGTTTTCTTGTAGCTACAACGATACCATAAAACATCCAAAAAAGGGAAAGGGATTACCATTTGCTCCACTCTAATTCCTTTTGTTCTCATTCCCCCTCAAGCACACCATTAAGGATGAGCTATGGGTATACGACTATGGAATATACATGCAATGCTTAAGGAGAAAAAGAAGAAGAAGGGAATAATCCTAATGTAAGACATATGACAATAGAAATCTAACCATATTTAAGATTCCACATTAAATATACAAATTCTCTTCCCATTTAAAGTCTATTGACTCATGTTTAGCATCTCTCAAAATGCATTTCATAGCTTATTAGAAAGTGAAATGCAATTTTGCATTATTCATTTCCTTGAGTCAAAATGGAAATCCCTAAAACCAATTATTCTCATTTTTCATTCACATATTATTCCTATCCTCTATTAACATATGAATTCTCTCTGTCTCTCTTTCGTTTCTTCTCATAGTCTCTATCTCTTTGAGTTCCTACGCAACTTTTGGTTTGTCATTAGGCAACGAATTTGGAAGATGTGGCATTGTCCACAAAGCTCAAACCAATGTCATTAGAGAGCTCAAGCTTAGAGAAGGCAAAGTAGAGTGATAAACATGCTTGACCCAAAGGCGGAGAGTTCATGGCAGAGCAAGTTAGTCCGATGCATAGGAAGGCGCAAAAGGCTAGGATGACAATTAGGACATGGGTTGTGATTACAATGGGTTGGAGGGTTGTGATTGGGGCTTGAAATTGCAATTGGAACTCAAACCATTGCTTTCCTATTGTTATGAGAATTTGTTGTTGTTGTTTAAGAATGAGACTTTTTTTGTGCCATCATTGCAATAGAATGGTCAAATAAGTCACTTTAGAAAGTGAATTCTTTATTCGTGCATAGATTTTCAAATGGTAGAAACTGTGGATAATTGTAGAGAATTACAAGAAACTAGTCAAATTTTTGTATAGAAAATCGGGGAAATTTTTTTTTTAAGGGTAAATTATAACTTATTCTCCTGCGGTTTGACTGAAATTTAAGTTGCTTGCCTGTAGTTTGAAATTTAATACTTTACCAACTTGAGGTTAGCTTAGTTAGTGTTCCGTAACCCACTTCTATTAAAAACAGAGTTAAATATGAAATTTTGCTCCATTTTTATGTCTTTCTCCTACAAAAACACAAAAAATATAAAAATACAAAATCAAATAAGATTATAAAAAATTAAAAAAAATTAAAAAAAAAAAAACTATCCAGCAAAATAATTGCATTATGGGATTTCAAACTATAGATAGACAACTTAAATTTCAGTCAAATCTTAAATGGATAAAGTGTCAAATTTTAAACCACAGGTAGGCAACTTAAATTTTGGCCGAACCACAAATGGGTAAGTTGTAACTTGCCATTTAAAAAAAAAAATTAGATACTTTTGTTAACATAAGAGGAAATTGTTACTAGTATATTCTTTATATATATATATATATATCTATATATATATATATAGAATTATTTGATTAAAAAATAAGATTTTTTGCTCATTTTGAATAGCCATGAAATTCACACTACCTTCAATGTTTTGCATTCATTAGTTTTAAAGACTTCAGTAGTTTCCCAGTTTCCCTTAGTGCAGGAGGGAATTTGCAGAGTAGCAGTGTGAGGGGGTTGTATATAGTAAGGTAGCCAACGTTTAGAAGGATTAATTAAAATAGCATCTCAAGTTTTAGAAACTTGAGATCCATATAAAACTCGAGTTTTAGAAACTCGCTTTGCACTTGTTGTGCACTTGCTGACTTGGATTAAAAAATGCCACATAGATCTCGAGTCTTAAAGACTCGATTTCTACAAAATAAAAACCAAGTCTTTAAGACTCGATTTGCTACGGGAAAATATTTTTATACTCATAGATATCGAGTATTAGAAACTCGATATTTAATTAAAATTTGCATAGAACTCGAGTCTTATAGACTCAAGTTCTACTAGGAAAAAATTTATAAACACAGATACACGCATCATCAAACACATTTCCAATTTTCACTCAGCACCCACTCTCTCACCCATACACGCAGGCTCACTAACTCACTGCCTCACTCACCCATAACTCTCACACCACATTACCTCTCACTCTAACTCACCACATTGCCTCTCTCACTGCTCTTCCCTCTCAACAAATTCATATCTCAAGTAAGGGTTTTTTAATTTGATTGTCATTGTAGTTGGGTATTAGTTGTTGTTGGGTGTGGGTTAAAGAATTTGACTATTTATTTTGTAGATAGTGAACATAACTTAGTTAAAATTGGTAATATTTTGAATTATAGAACTTTTTTTTGTTAGTGTTAATTTTTTGAGTATTTATTTGCATGGTTTTTGTTATCAAAATTTTATTCATCATTTTTAGGCTCTTATTTTTATCATGATCTTACAAGTTTTTTTACTTTATTCATCATTGTTTTGGGTACGAAATGGGTAGTGAATGAATTGTAATGAATGGGTATGTAATCATGCCCTTTGAATGGGTATGAAATGGGTATGTAATGAAATGAGTGACTTACTCATGCCCTTCAAATGAATTGTAATGAAATGGGTATGTAATTTATGCCCTTTGAATGTGTAATGAAATGGCTTTTTTTGTATTGGGTATGAAATGGGTAGTCTTAGCATGATAGAAAAATGATTTGGCTATAAAATGTGTAACGAATGTGTAATGAAATTCATGCCCTTTGAATGAATTGGAATTTGTACTTTGTGTAATTTGACAAGATAAAATTTTTTTTAACCAACATAGTAACTTGACTCTGTTAAGGACATATTTATATAGTTGGCTAATCCTTTGACAAAACGCACTTTACTTGTATTTGGATAGATCTATGATATGTTTACTACTTCAAAGAACATATTGTTCAAGTCTAGTATTAGAGCCATGAAGATTGGACTAAGAAACAAGTAAAGAAATGGTGTTCACTAAAGCTGGACAGATATCTTGACAACTGCTCGACAGATAGCTATTTATCGAGGTTTAATGAGGCTCGACAGATACTATCTATCGAGGTATCTATCGAGGTTACAGAAATTTAGATTTCCAAATCTGATTTTCGGCTCATGCTTTGGTATTTGTGTAAGGTTTCTTTTCTCACAACCCTAGACATATATAAAGCTTATTTTAGAGGCCGTCACATAAGAGAATACAAGGAGAAAATATGCAAAAGGTGACCGACGCCTTATTCTCTCTAAAAGAAGTTATTGCGTCTTTGCGCCTTAAGGTTTTGTAACCAAGTGCTTCTTGATCTTCATTGTTGATGAAATGAAGAACTTTGCAACCAACATTCTTCTTCCTCAAGTTGGTGAGTAAGTCACGTACTGGGATTCGTGCAAAGGAGTTAGTCACGTATTGGGATCCGTGCATCAAAGGGTGGCGTTCGTATATTGAAGAGTTTAGAGGTTCTGAAGCGGTAGAAGGTTTTTGCTGTAAGTTCATCTACGGGGATTGTAGAGTCTAGGGATAAAGGTTTTGTACTAAATCTAAAACTTCTCTTTACTATAGTGGATTGCTTTTCAGGAAGATTTTCCCTCAGGTTTTTTACAGTGAAACTGGTTGGTTTCATTAGTTTTCTTAGGTCATCATATCTTGTCTTATTTACTTTTCCGCTGCATTTATATTTGACATGATATTGATGTTTGTTTGTTTGTTTTAACAAGTTTTATGCATAATAAATCTAATTAACAACTTGGGTTTAAAACTTGTTAATTGTATCAACCAGAGTCTAAATTTCCCAACAGACTCGAACAGGTTCACAATGACTGTAATTGATATAATCCTATACCATGGTGGTCCGCTTAAGAATGCCAATGCAGACAAGAGATTACCATTTGAAGGGCTGGGTATAAACATGTGTGTGAATCCTGCTGTGCACGACATACAAATTACTTATCGTATGCCACATGAAGTCTTCAAGAACAAGATTAATTACAAGTATATGGCGATAAAAGCAGAGAAACATGCAAAGATGATGTTTAACAAGTTGGAGAGAATACCCGAAGTAAATGGTATTCAGTTGTACAAATAGTTGGAGCTGTGTGCAGAAGTTGGTATGAAGGAATTCCAATAAACAACCACAAGTTTACAGGTTATAGTTCCGGATGCTCAATATGAGTATTCTACACATGTAGAGGATAATGTTCGTGATGATGATGACGACGATGATGATGACGACTATGTTGATGAGACTACTGCCATTAACGGTGAAGATTTTGTCAATAGAGATGAGTTTGAAGAGATGATTGAACAAGAGGACTTTGGAGACCTAGAGAGGGACATTGATGACGATGAGACATTGGACGGTAGTGAACCTAATGCAAACAATGTTATTAGTGTTCAAAACATTACGAACACAATCCCTACCTACGCACCTCCTGCCTTGTCATTTTCTGCAAATACTTAAGAAAATATGATTGATCCTTCACATATTGAGATATCATTTGTGTCTACTTGGAGACAGGGGATGAATTTGTGCAAATGGTTGACTTTGCCAATAAAGTAGACGTGCAGCGCGCATTAACAATTTGTGCTCTCAAGAAAAACAAACATTTTATGATTAGTAGGTTGACAAAGAAAAAACTTTGTACGAAATGCGTGGATGAGTCATGCAAGTGGTATGTCTGCGCAGTCATGAAGCCCGATCTCCACCGACTATGGATGGTCACTGTGTATGTTGGTCCTCACACGTGTATAACGATTGGGGTGCGAAATAATGATAGAATGATGGCTTGTAATTTTATTGCATCAAACATCCTTAAGAAGTTATGTGAGGATCACACTACCCCAATTAAGCATCTCATATCTATGATAGAGACGAAATATGAGGGTCATAAGTCTTCTTACTACAAGGTATGGGATGTGAAACAAAAGGCGATTGCAAAGATGTTTTGGAATTGGGAAGAGTCTTACCAAAAGTTGCTAATGGCATATATTGATTAGGATCCAACTACAAAGGTGTTCTTTCGTACCACAGACACTGGTGAAGATGACACCGTATTGTTGCATTATGTGTTTTGGTCTTTCGGTCCGTACACGGATGGATTCAAATATTGCAAACCGGTGATCAGTATTGATGGGACCCATCTATATGGTAAATATCAGGGAAAGTTGTTGGTCGCAATGGCAACCGACGCTAACAACAAGGTACTCCCTCTTGCCTTTGCTATTGTGGATTGTGAGTGAGGGTCCAAATTTGCTCCGCGTGGAAAATTTGTCCACGTAAGGGTATGCACAAAAACACTGAAATCGAGCTTTAGAAGCTTGAGTTCTAATATAATCTCGAGTTTTTAAAACTCGAGATGTTAGTTTCCAACTTTCTTTTTAAATCTGACAACTAACGGAAATTTTATATATTTAATGCTAAATGGAAAAAAAAAAAAAAAAAAAATTCTTAGTGCAGTCACTAGCTTCCCTTTATTGGCACCGTGGACTATATTTGCAAACATGTCAGCACACCAACCAATAGTCAACAAGGGACCATGGAGCTTGATCCCTTATTGCAACTTAAGTTAGGCTGCATTTGGTTGAATGTAAAATATTTTTGGGAAAGGAAAATAATTTCTAGTGTTTGGCGGCATTTAAAAAAATATTTTGAAAAATATTTTTTAGTGTTTGGTTGTGTTGTTGAAAATACTATAGAAAACACATTTTCTATTTATTGCTTACATTTTCTCACATATTCTCAGCTTCCAAACAAATATATAATATCATTTCTCAATGCATAAACACAATTTCTCAATACATAAACACAAAATTAACAAAACCAATAAAAAAAAATTCATCCAATCCGGTCAGAGAAGAACGAAGAGAGAGAGAGAGAGAAAGAGAGAGGCGACTGGGTTCGACGTTGAGGTAAGATCGCACAGTAGAGGTGAAGGCAAGATCGACGATGGTGATGGCGAAGGCAAAGGCAAGATCGGCGATGGCGAAGGCGAGATCGCGATTGGCAATGGCAAAGGCGAAGGCGCGGCGGAGACGAAGGCGCGAATCAGATCGGCGAAGGCGAAGGCGTGATCTCGCCAGTGCTGGGGTGCGACGAGATCGGTGCGATCTGGGGTTAGGGCCAGTGCTGGGGTGCAACTAGCTAGTGCTTGGTGCGATCTCTTCTTGATGTTTCTCTCTCTCTCTCTCTCTCTTCTATTTTCCTTGGGTGGAATCCATGTGAAGGTAAAATAAGACCTGAAATTATTTTATGCCCGAAATGCCTTATTTTATAGTCAACACGGAATACCAATTCCGTTTGACCTAATTTTCAGTACCTACCAAACACACACGCGGGTGTAAAAGCATTTCTGGAAATCCTTTGAAGCCAAAACAAACGCAGCCTTAGTTGAAAGCTTCACCAACCATATTTCATCCCTTTACCACATACTAACATTTAGGCGTCAAGGTTTATTGTTTTTACAAAACAAACTCATTAAAACACAAACTTAATTAGTTGTTTTTTTACGTCTATTCTCAGTTTTAAACTTAGCTTGAGCCTAATGAAACCTCTTAAATGGGTTTTTCATCTCTGAAGCACCAACGCGGATGGGAGGGTGCCGCACCGGAGTCCAACACGGCCCGACGCGGGGTGCGGTGTCCAATGCGACTGCTCGCTCGTTTGTGCCGTGTCTGAGCTTTTTTTTTTCTCAAATTTGCGGCCACTCGACTCGATTTGCACCGACTTGGCTTCGATTCGCGCCGAACAGGGCTGATTTGGCCAGAATCGGGCCATATCGACCGAATTAGGTCGTATCGGCCGGCGACTGAAACAGTCGAAATTGGTCTTGAATCATGCTAGAATAGCCAAAATCGGCTTTCTATGAGGCCCAAACATCCTAAATCTATCCTTCCTCAATCTTATTCTAAATATTTGTTGCTTCTTTTGTGTTTTCTTTTTTGTTTTGTGTTTTGTTTTGTGTTTCTTGCCTCCTTCTTTCTTTGTTTGTGAATCAAGGCCATAGTAATGTGTTTTTTAAGAATATTTTAATAGTAAAAATATATAGAAAATATAAATAAATAATTTTTTAATCGCCGCACCTCACCGCACCCTACTTTTTCAAAAATTGCCAAGTCCCGCACTCGCACCCAAATCCGGAAACACACATGTGCTTCATAGTTGTTCATAGCTGGCTTGTCATTTGCATGGGTATCTTTTGCCATAAAACATTGTTCATAGCTCGCGTAGTCTGCTTGCTCAAGTCTTGCAATTATACTTGATCTTTGTTATAGTTCAACCCAATTGTACAAAAGAAAAAGAAAACGAAAAAGAAGATCTCTGTTAAAGTTCAACCCAATTGTACAAAAAGAAAAAGAAAAAGAAGATCTTTGTTATAGTGTAACCCAATGAGAAATGCTTTAGAATTTTTTCCACAACTATTGATGCGGCAATGTGTGAATGCAGCAACCATTCTTTCATATGGACCCACGACAAAACATAAGGAATATAAATATGCGAGTGATTTCGGCAACAATTCATTCATTTGGCCCACAACAAAAACCGATGGAATGTAAATTTGCTGAACAACACCTTTCTTTTTAACACTTTTTTTTTTTCAAATGTACCTAAGGAACATGTCATTCCCATCTTTTTGTTATTCAATAATTGGCAAAAAAGAATTTGAGTACTGAATGTTTTTATTAAACCTTTTATAAATGTCAGTTAAGCTATAAGGATCTTTGAATTAAATAGGCTAGATTAATATTATTAGGGTTCGGCTTACCTTTAGTAATATTTTAACTGGACATGTCTTTTTGTTTTATATATACAATGATAAATGGTAGTGAATTTTAATCTCCACATTTTATTTAGTTAATAGGTGATGTGGCAGTCTCTCACTAAAACAAAAAGAAATTCTAGTTAAAAAAGTACTGAAAAAAAGCCAAACTCATATTATTAATTCCACAATACTAACTTTTTCTCATTGTGTGCATTGAACACATCATTCCAAGACCATTTTCACCTACTACTATCTGTGAGATTCATATCATGTGTGTGAACAAGCGTTCTTCTAATTTAAGCATGGAAATCATCATTTTTTTTTTTTTTAAGTTTTGTGAAACTGGTGTATTTATGGAATAAAGGAAAATAGTACAATTTAAGCCATAACAGTCTCAATCAGGGGCGCAGCTACACGTTAGGGTGGGGGCGCCAAATTTTTGAAAAAAATTTATACTATATAGAAATATTTAATATTATAAAAATTAGCCTCCAAAAATAGGACTTGGTCCCCCCCCCCATATATGAGTTAGTTCAAATAATTTTCTTAAGAAAAATTATCGAATTGGTCAAAGTGGTTATAGAGAATGTATTGTTTCTCAAATTCTTTTTTTTTTGTAAAATGTGTTCTCGTATCTCTTAAAATTTTGGGTCATTCATGTCTGAACACTTCATTAGTTCAATTGAAAATTTTTTTACTCGCAATGGTAGACAATTTGGTAACTTATATTGAAAATGAAAATTTTAAGGATTTCACTATAGAAGATGATGAAAGATGAATTTAACTTTATAAAACATTTAATTTTAAGGATTTCACTATGAAAGATACTAAATTCTACGTGTATGTGTGTGTAAATGTATGTGTTTATGTGTATGGAAGTTTGTATAGACAAAAAATTAGTAACACAAATCGACCTCCAAACAAAAATTTTTAACTCCACCCCTGGTGTCAATCATGCAAGGGAGTTCTTCTAAACCAAACTACATAATCAGATAAGCCGAAGGCATAAACATGGAAGTCTTGTCCCATCACCCATGAGTCCATGACCTTATCTGTTGATTATTAATTATATGGATCAATACAAAAGGTTGTTTTCTCTTTTGGAAAATGAGATAATCAATACAAAATTTTCATTTTCTTTACAATTATTATTCTTTTGCTTTTCGAAAATTCTAGCTTTACAATGGGGGTCTTTTGAATTATTAGTGGAATGCCAAATGATGGAGACGAGACCATGGGTACCATATATAGATATATTGAATCTAAAATAAATAAAAAATTATTATTGAAAGAAAAAAAAAGATTCTATATTTCTCCTACTGCTGTCCTCCTTGCTTAGCCCTTCCTCTATAAATATTATGAATCTAAAATAAAATTTATTTCTGTTGGAGATTTATAATTCTTCTATTTTATTGGATGGAGTTTCAATGAATTCATTTATTTGAATCACCATTTTATAAAATATTTTAAATATTATTCAAATTCTATTTCTAATTAATTATGTATAATAATAATTAAATTCTAACCCATATATAAAATAAAAATTTTCAAATATATATCTTTATTTTATTTTTTTTTAGAATTATAATTTAAATATCTACCAAAAACTCGTCGTACAATAGATTAGCAATCCGACGCATGGAAAAAAATGAAATTAAAGTTGGGTTAAGTGAATGAGCAATGCTATGTCCACAACATAACATAAATGGATTATATATATATATATGTGTGTGTGTGTGTGGGTTTGGTTCAAGTTACACCTGGTGTAACTTTAAGTAATATTACATCACTCAATATTTTTTAATTAGATGCGAATTTTGACAAATTTACCGTTAGATTATATTATCTTCATATATTCTTCATGCTTGCAAAATTTAAAGATGATCAAAGATCAATGGCCGTGTCATCAATTAATTATTTAAATTCAAATTTTTGTAGTTTAAAATAATGCATAAAAAATGAATTTATGGATTGAATGGTAAATTACATCCAATTGGTATAAAAATTGGCATGCAAGTTAAGAACATATAGAACATATAATTCAACGGTGGAATTTTCAAAATATGAATTATATAACAAGTTATTAATTGGTGTAACATTGCTTAAAGTTACACCAGGTGTAACTTGAACCCAACTTTATATATATATATATATATATATATATATATATATATATATATTTATTTATTTATTTATTTACATTTATTTATTTATTTATATTTATATTGATAATTTTGGCTAGTTGACTATCAAATATAAGCCAACCAGAAAAGTCACTTTTAACTTTTTCTTCAAGGTAAAATATTAATTTTGTTCCTAAACTTTCACAAAAGTTTGATTTTCATCCTTAAACTATCAAAAGTTTGTTTTTCATCCCTAAACTTTGCAAACCGTTTTTCTTTTCGTCCTTCAATCTATATCTATTAATTTATATCATACTTGGCCTAATGGAATGCTGACGTGGTATCTGACTTGGACTAAATTATTTTATATATATATATAAAAGACACGTGGCAAAGAAGTATTGACACTCTAATAACAATTATTTAAAAGGAAAGAATTACCCCTACATGTTTAATGATCCTTTAGGCCTCCACTAATCCACTTCACCCCTCCTAGCCACACTTTCTCTACTCCACCACCCAATTTCTCTCTCTAAAACCCCATCACATTCCTCATTCAATGTCTTCTTTAGTTCTTTACCTTTACTCTTTGAGTCCAAAACACTATCCGACTCGACAGCAAGTTCTACTCAAACCCATTAGACAACAACCCACTTGAAGCCCTAAAGGTTCAGTTTACGGAGTCTCCGAATTACAGCAAATAATCTACCGCCAAGCCTCTAGAACCTGCAAGCTTCAAGAGCAAGACTTCCTTAACAACTGATGGGTTTGAGAGGTTTGATAAATATGAAATTAGTATATTTGCGAACAACAATAGTGGGTCCTTGTTAAATTATAATTTTGATTTGGGTTTTGATAGTTATGGAAAAGTTAAGAGTGGGGGATAGTGGAACCCAAGTTTAGGATGAGCTTAGCTGAGCTTTTGGAGGAATGTGATGGGGTTTAGAAAGAGAAAGCGGCATGGTAGAGGAGAGAGAAAGCGTGGCTGGAGGGAGTGAAGTGAGGTTTGAAGGATCATTAAAGGTGTGGGGGCAATTTTGTCCTTTTAAATAATTTTTATTAGGGGGGCCAATAACTCTTTGCCATGTGTTTTTTTTAATATAATTAATTTAATCCAAGTCAGATACCACATCAGCACTTCGTTAGACCATGTATGACATAAACTAATAGACAGATGGAAGGACAAAAAGTAGAACGTTTTGCAAAGTTAAAGGAAGAAAAACAAACTTTTAATAATTTAGTGACGCAAAACAAATTTTTGTGAAAGTTTAGGGACGAAAATAATATTTTACCCTTTTCTTTATCTGTCATTTTTACTCAAAATTATTGGGTTGATTTATATATATATATATATATATATATATATATATATATATATATATATAGAACAATTGGATTGATTTTAGTTCTACTTTCATGAAAGTGCACCTATAGTGACCTCGTCATTTAACAATTATCAATGACGATCACATGATCCCTCTCTTGATAAACTTATTGAAAAGGTGGTAGGAGCATGAAAAATGTTCCTGTGGAACCAATTAGAATGCCGACTAGGATGAAAAGGAGCCTTTGTTCTTGGCAGATTTCAACTCTGCTACAAGGTTTAATTTGTGAATTGTGAGTTTTAAAAATTTGAGAAATTAATTGTGTTGGGGACATATTTTTATCTAATTGGCATATCCTTTGACAAAACGCACTTTACTTGTATTTGGGTAAATCTAAGTAAGTTCAAGATGATCATTACAAGTGGTTAAATTGAAGACATGAAGATTACTCAAGAACTGCTCAAGAAAAGTGCAAACTGCAGGTCTCAATACCTCCTCAACAGAAGCTCGATCTGTCGAGATTCATTAAAGCTCGACAGATATCTCGATCGATCGAGCTTACAAGTTTCAGATTATAGCCAGCAACGTTTTTACTCTAAAATGCTATTTGTTTATGAGTTTGTATAATTCTTATTGAACTAGAAAAACCCCAAGGTTTGTGTAAATCTATTTGGAATAGGAGAACCCATTAAAGCTCCTACTTAAAGGAGGTGGAAAAAGAAAAACCTAAACTTAAAGAGCTTCATAAGGTTTTTTTTTGAAACCCTAGCTTCTTCCTACAAAAGAAAGAGTTCTTACTGCGTTTCTTGTACGCCTTTGGGTTTTGTAACCAAGCAAAGTCTCTTGCACCAACATTGAAGATCTTATTGGTATTTCTATGTGAAGCTGCTGCAAATCAACTAGAACAATCAAAGGGTTGCTGTGGAGTTAGTCACGTACTGGGATTCGTGCGAAAGAGTAAACCGCATACTGGGATCCGCACAGCAAATTGGTTAGTCACGTATTGGGAGCCATGCATTGAAAATAAGAGATTGTCACTACAAAACAAGTCCAATTGGGTATTGGGATAAGAGTTCAACTGTAGGTTGGTAAGGTACTTAGGATTACTTTACTTGTAACCGCTTGTTATGATAATAGTGAAATTTCGAGAGTGATGACCTTAAATTCACCCGATGGGGTTTTTGCCGTGTAGGTTTTCCCCATTCGTAAACAAATCACCGTGTCATTTATTTTCCGCTGCATACTTTAGTTTATTGGTGATTTATTTGGCTACCACGCGTTTACATGTTAATTTGATTAATTAATAACTTGGCTAATTAATCAACTTAATTCATCACAAGGGGTCAATACGTTTTTGGCCTATCAAATTTGAAATGTAAATAACAACAAATAATAGATCGATCTATGAAATAGAGATAGATTTTTTTTTTGGCTTTTTGGTTAAGCTGGAAAGTTCTTGAAATCATATTCGTAAAACCTTAATAAGAATTGACTATTCATAATATCCTAAATCTTTTGACTCTTGCGGCACTAGTTTGGATTGCATATATAAGGCACGTGCTTGCCATTACAAAGATTAGCAATTAAGATTAGATTTAGAATGGATTTATAACACAAAACCAAAAATATAATCATTTCATTTTTGAAGTGCTTAGAATTATATCATTAAAATAGACATTAATTTGACTATATGATGCAAGAGAAAATCTACAATTTAATTTTTGTTATTTATTAATTTGATTTTTTTATGTTTTCAAATTTTTAGGTTTAGGGATTTTATTCATTGATTTAGGTACATTTAATATTTTTTAAGTCAAATTAGAGTTGGTAAGTATCAATCAATATATGTTTTAGAATATATTTTTTTTGTTAGTTAAGTTTTATGGAGCCTTTAAATTGGCCTCCAATTATGAAAACGTTTTTTCAATTTGGATTCAGTTATATAAAAATATAGACTTTTGTCTCTTCATTTTGGCTTGAGCCAATTGAAAGTTATCATGGCACATAACTTCTTTTGTTTGTTATTTTTATTTTTGAGAAGTACATTTGTTCGCTTTGGAATCATTTTGACTTGTTGGCAAGTAAAAGTTATGTACTAACATGTTATGCTTAAATTTTCAAACAATTGTTTTAGAGTTGAACATAATTTAAGTTAGATTTTGCATAACAATTCTAGAAGACTCAACACCATTACAGATTTATCAATATAATAGTTGAACATATGGTAGATTCTCAAATCCATTTATCAATATACAATCATTTACATAAAATTCTGATATAAACAGCAGTACTTCTTCAAGATTTGGGTTATGTTAAAAACCAAAACTGAAGGAAGATCGATACCAATCATAATGAACAAGATTGTTTTTGTACTTGAGCTTTTTATTTGAGAAATTAGTAAGAATCACGCTAGGGCAGTAGTAGTTTTTTCGGCACTATACAAAAGAAAAGTTCTTTGTTCCAACTTAAAGGGCCCAGCCCTAGCCGCTTTTGTTTTTGTTTAAGAGAACCCTAAAACTTTTATTCCTCCCTTGATTTTCCTAATTAAAATTTATGTGAGCTCCAAAGGTTTTATTTTTTTTTTTTTTTGCTTAATGAAAAATGGGGTCTTGTATGGACTCATTGACCTCAAGTCTCATGATGAAAATAAGTAATATCACAAGTACCATTCAAGTAACAATGGGACGTGCTACTAACCAAACCCCATAATTCATGCAAGCACATGTGATAGAGCAAATATGACTTCTTAACATTTAACCACACACCCCTTGGCTGGTGGCCCCAAAGATATTCCAAAACAGCTTGTTAGAGTATCTCCAATGGCTTAGCTAAAAGCAAAATAATCTCTATAATAGACAATGAGACCAAAAAAAGGGGTCTCTAATGGATTCTCTAAAGACTGATTTTTTTTTTTTTTTTTTTTTTTGCTCACAAATAGTAGCTCTTCAAGTCTGATGGGTTACTGTATATTAGCAAAAGAATAAAACTAAATAAAAAATTAGCAAAGAAAAGAGTGGGGATGGGGTATGGAAATATATGTGTTCAAAAATGAATATATAATTAATAAATAAATAATATTTAAATGAGATAGAGAAAATGATAGAAAATCTGTTAAAAAATATATTTTATAAAGTGGGTAAATAAAAGGTAAAAGTCACTGTTCACTCACCAAATAGTACAAAAATTACCGATTGTCCCAAAAGTTTAAGTTGTTAGGAAATAGTGAGTTTAATCACTTAACCATAACTCTAACACTCCCCCTCACTTGTGAGCCTAAACTTCCCCTTAATAAGTGGGGGTCCAACAAGTGAGAATTTAGCATTATAAATGGGAAGTAAAGTGAAGACAATGATCGAATTCAAGATCTCCTGCTCTGATACCATGTTAAATTACTGATTGTCCCAAAAATTTAAGCTATTAGGAAATAGTGAGTTTAATCACTTAACCATAATTCTAACAAAGATGCTCTTAGGCTGCTAACGTTAACTGAATGATGTCAGCATTTTATCTAATTTGTTGTGTTTCGTTCACACTCCTTGGCTGGTGGCCCCAAAGATATTCGAAAACAGCTTGTTAGGCTGCTAACGTTAACTGAATGTGTCAGCATTTTATCTGATTTGTTGAGTTTTGTTTGTGAGTTTGGGATGGACTACCTAATAATTTCCCTATAAAGAAGGGAATACATGGTTCTTCATTGTACAAACTAACAAATCCATCACTATGCTTCTTTCCTGTCTTAAATGTCTGTCTTCAACCTTCATTTTATGGTATTAACAAATCCTTGTCCTTGCTCTCTCTCTCTCTCTGTCTCTCTTGCTCTCTGAAAGCCTGTAACTTGCTCTGTTGGTCTCGTGTGCACTATCTTTAATTGAACTTTCATCAACCACTAAACAGTCCAAACTCATCTTCTTAAGTCACTCTCTTACCTCCACTATTCATTGTATAATCTCTTTTCTTTTCCACTAACGTCATCTTCAACACCGTTTCCATTCAATGTCAAGCTCTCACTGTTCAAAATTGTTTTCACAAACCCCACAAATGCGTTTCTTTTGGTTATAAATTGTTGTCCTTTACATGTCTCGGACTTCAATTAAGGTTTACTCTGAAATGGGCTTGCTCAATCTTCCATTGGTGGTTTTACTTTGCTGTGTTTTTTGTCTTTTGAGTTTCATAGCACTCTGTGAAGACTCAGTGGTAACCGTGAAATTCTTGAAGGCTCCTCATGCATTCTCTCATCTTAACTCAGCCACATTCTTCTTTGAAGCTCTTGTGGGTGGGAATGGCGCTTGCACCAATAGTAATATCACTTGCAAGGTACGTTAAGCTCTAGTATTACTTTGAGTTAGTTTTACTTAGCTTTTGTTTTGCTTGCTCTGCTCTCTCTCTTTCCTTGTCATGAGTTTATATGTTTCATGGTTTTTAAGTTAATTAATGTAAGCGATTTGGTTGATTTCAGAGAGTAATTACAAATTAGCACTTCTTTTCACTCTGTAAGGATGTAATGAGCTTAAATTTTCGCTTAGAGTTTTTAGACTAATCAAGAAAACTATTTGGAATTCAGTTTATTCATATGTACATATTTTTGTATTTTTCTATGGTTGATAAGATTATTATAATGAACGATCACTCATATACTTGCTATTTAGTCATATTCTTCCTGGTTCCAAGCTAAATTATTGGATTTTTTTTGTTATTGTTGCTTTCTGTGTGTGTTTTGCTTTCCAACTCAATGGTAAGAGGGAGGTGAAGAAGCTGCATCATGGTTTGATTTATTAGGAAAACTTTGGATTTTATCTTGATACCCATTTGGCTTGTTCCACAAAATAATAGGTTAATAAAGTAATAAACTTCTTGTTGCAGCTGGATGATGGCATTGCTTCAAATTGTGAAGGTAGGACGGTTTTGTATGCAGGCTTGCAGGATGGAAATCATACATTTGAGGTTTGCACCAACGGGTCTCAAGGAGTTGGCTGCGGTAGCTATAAGTGGACTGTTGGTTAAGAACCTTCCTTTTATTCTTTTTCTTATTGCTATTATATTTTCTTCAATTACCACTCTAACTTAAAATAAGACCTTCTTGCTTGAAAGTCTTCAATAGTTATGTCCATGAGGAAATTTCTAGGAAATGTTTCCCCTCTCATGAGCTTATATTGTGTTCTTTAGTACCCAATTTCTAATGTATACATTTTTCGGAAGATGGGCTCTACAAAATCCATCTACTAAATTTTCAATTTTGTATGAAACGCATAAAATTTACCTTACTATTCTTATTCTTGAAGACTCAAAACACATCCTACATGGAGGTTAGTTTGACACTTTATCAAGCCTGCTGAAACTAAACTGAGTCTATGATGTAACAATCCAACTTAGCTTTTCTGGCAATCATGCTCACTTATATTTTGTCTGTACACTTAGCTGATTCATATTATACCTTAACTTTGCAGATACAGTCTCACCTACAGCATATATCACAACCTCAACACCTTTCACCAATGCTCTGAATGTTTCTATAAATATATCTTTCAGCGAACCCTGTACTGGACCTACTGGTGGAGGAAGTTTTGTATGCTCGTCTGTGAATGACTGCAATGTGAGTAGGTGGCTAAAAAACACGTTAAATTGATTTTATGTTCTCTATTCGATTCTTGCATTATTATAGTGTTTCAGAATTGTGGTTTTTGGGTTGATTTGTTCTCAACATTTCTATTGATTGAAAAATCACTTTGGTTGATTTGAGAAAGATAAAATGGAGTTCCCTCTAGTGTAATGGAGTCCATACACAAAAGCCAATAATGGTGGATTATCTCCCTGGTCAAGGATTTATTGTCAGATATTTTATAATAACCCTGCTTGAAACACTTATCAATATAGATATAATCATCTTTTTAAAATTTTATCATCACTGACAAATGTCTTGAAACTCCTCATATGGAACTGTACACCATGTTAATTGAGTGGATGTGTAAATTGAATCCCATAATCTAGGTTCTCTGATTAGTTATGCTGTCTAGACTAAGAAATAAACCAAAATCTAACATTTTCATCGTTTTTGGAAAACTCTTTACAGCTTTTGGTCTATGGTTCTGGCCAAGTTATACCATCCTCACTCAACATTCTACAGCCAAACCTTCAATATTCTGTCCTTGTGGGTTTATCATCCACTGCTCAGTATGGGCGAGTGATTTTGGTAATGGATAAGAATTTTTGTACTGACAGTGCTGGGAACAAATTTACAAGAAATCAGAATTCTACTTTTAATGTGCATTTTGGTGAGTCTAGTCTTTAACTCTTTATTTCCATAGGATATTTTCTTTTTCCCAATAGGCAATATTTTTCATTATTTTCAGGAGTTATAAGTGACATTTCCTTTGATAGCTATTCTTGTTTTTTTCTAATTGATGCCTTGAACTTACTTATTGGGAGTCTCTATCATATTAAAATGAATAATCTGGACTGTTTATGTAACTGACCTTATCCAATTTGATTGATTGATTGTTGTTGCTGTTGTCAATGTGTTCTTTACATGCTCTGTTCATTAATTCTACAGATAGACGAAGTATGTTTGTCAACTTTACTACTCACGTCCCTGAAAGGCTACTTCAACTTAATGGTGAAACTAGACTGGTGCGAGCAACTAATAACTGTATTAAACTAAGGATGTGTTTAACTTTTCCAGAGCCTGTTCTCAATTCATCTGCAGAAATTTTAAATTCTATCAAAGTGCAAATTCTATATGCTCTCCAATTGAATCAGGGCACACTTCTTCCTCTGGCTGTCAGTAAACAACACCCAGGGCATCGCAGATTTGAATATAAGGTCAGATGGTTCTCAAAATCTTATATTATTTTTTCAGCCATGAGAATAGAAGTTGGTTAGGAGGCTGTTTAGTTTTCCTATGAATTTGGAATGACTCATTTATATTTTGTATAATATGTAATACACATCATCATCTTGAATGGGGTCACTAAGAAACATTAGAGCCATTAATTGTATTGAGAAAGTTAATCATTTTCAAAAAATTTACATGGTTTCACATCTTGAACTTCCCCCTAATATAAAATGCAAAAGGGTATCGAATCTATTGATTATCACACAATCATTGTTGTACATCACCTGTACACACTACCAACTTCACCTTTAAATGTGGGCATTCTTAAAAAATATGGATATCGTATGTAAAATTGTGGATTTAGTGTGTACAAAGTGTACATTATGTGTGTGTGTGTGTGAGAACATTTATTGCTTTTATATCTATAGAACCTATTTTTCTCATACCTTCTTACTCTTTTTCACTCTCTCCTTTCAGGCTGCTACATGCATATCTGGCATGGCTATTGACACAGTAAACATTAATTCAACCATAATATGCATTTCAGGGAATCCAATTTCCCAAGTTGAACCAATTACTTTCATATATGGTATGATTGACAATAGTTTACAAGCATTACAAAGAGAAAATAAATCATCTGTTTGTGGAATCAAAATTATGTTTAAATATTTTGTTAGCTCTTTGAATATTTCTATGGTTATATGCAATTAGGAAAGATTATATGCAATTAGGAAAGCTTTATATTTAAATGTCTATTTGTAGGGTGTTTCCTCCTAATACATATAAATGTGACCTTCAGATTCTCTGAGGCCTACTGTAACGTTGAGTACACCACGTTCAGAATCTCTGAGGCCTACTGTAATGTTGAGTACATCATCTCATATTAGGACGAGAGAACACAACATCCCTATGTTGATAAAATTCGTGAAGCCTGTATTTGGCGTCAACTCTTCTATAATATCAATCACTGGAGGGCATATACAGAGGCAAGTAATTCTGGTTACTTTTGTGTTTGTATCTATGTATATTAACCAGTACATGAACACATGCATGACATACATAATGCACCCACACACAAATGAGAAATCATGATGATGACCTTTTTACGCACCATTTGGGTTCTTGATGGAAATAATATTTCAATTGGTATGGCACATTTACTTTTAACATATTTTCATTTTTGTTCCTTTCCAATGATAATCATTACCATTTTCAGCTTTAAAGAAATAAGTTCAAGAATATATGCTGTAGAGATAAAAGCAGAAAATGATAGTATATACTGTGTATCTGTCTTTGTTCCTGAAAACGTGATTGGGGATGTTGCTGGAAACAAAAATCTACGTTCCAATGATCTACAACTATGTCCCTGTAAGTATTCTAACTCTTGTCTCTTGTTCTCAGCTCAATTGTAGTCCAACATATATGCCCTAGATGACACTTTTAGCCCTTTGACTTCCTTATTTATTTACTAATGTATGGTTAAAAAAAAATACAGATCATGTGCCCAAAATATCTTCTGTGGTTTCTGTGCTTGCAACTGCTTCATTTGTGGTGACATCTATTGCTGCCGGGCTGCTTACGGTTTCAATTGCAAGCCTTTCCTCCATTGGGACATTTTCAACACCATTTTCTTATTTTTCTAATCCTGCAAGTAATCTTTTTGTATGATATCTAACTCATTTGAGCAGTTATCTCATTAATTGATTATCTAGTAATACCATGATAATCTTCTACACTCTTAGAAACACAACAGTAAATAAATTGACATTAATGCTGAGGTTGGATTTTATAAAAGGGGCAGAGAATAATCTTACAACTGTTTGGGGTTGGAAAAAATTTCTTTAAATGAAATTCTTGAAAAACAACCACTACCCCAAAAAAGGTTCTATTAGCATGTCAATGTGCTCCTTCAACTTTCTTGGGACACCTTGAATAAGAACACTAAGCACATGGTTGGTGATCTCTTCATTCTGAAGTATGTTTATGGTCTTACTTTTTTCAAAGCATTTCATTTATGGTAAAACAAGATCTTTCTGATGCACAAATCATATTTCCTTATTTTTTTTCTTTGTGGCTGATCCAGTATTTTCCAAGGTTTGAACAAAAAGTTAATCAAACTGTACTAGCAGGTTATTGCACTATTATTATATATAGCCTCTTGACAATCAAGTGAAATAACTAGACATACTGTAGAACAAATTAACTCATTTCCTCCTCCTGTAGAAATAATACACTCCCAGGATAATTTTCCTTGATTTTTATACATAAAATTTAATATATAATTGAACTCTCTAAATATTTTGGTTGGTTTTGAGTCTTTTGTCTGACTTTTTGAACCAAAAGCCCAACTGAAGCCTGTGGAGTCTATTAGTACTTCTGCCAAAGATGGAAACTAGGATTGACCTCTTCAGGGTGGGATTTTGTGAGCTGGGGTGTTATTTAAGAACTGCACCACTCTTCCTGAACTTATCAAACCTAATTTACGGTTTATGGCGGGTAGATTAGCATAACATACTGTCATTTAAAACATCTGAAAAAAATAACTTATCAAACCTTATGAACTGCATCATTCTTGTAGAACCAATGATCATTTTTCCTTTTCTATTTCATACACAGAGAAGTGCATGCCATATTCAGGTTTTTGCATTATCTAGATGGTTGGCAGTGAGACTGCCAGTGAATTATTATGAATTTGCAAGGGGTTTGCAATGGAGCATTCCCTACTTCAGTCTTCCATGGGAAACTGGGCACATCCAGCCAGTCGTGTTGGGCTCAAGTCCTCCGACCAACCCAGATTCCTACAGGTCTAAAATTCATGATTCAGGAATTTTCCTGGGTGTGCAGCCAAAACAAGAGAATTTGAGTAGGGTTGCTTCCGTATACAAGGCACGGTTGCGGCCGAATCCCAAAGAATATATATCATACTTTCAGGTCTGAAACCACTATTTTTTCTGTGACTTGCTTTTGACTTCTTTAACCATATAATGAATAAATTTTGTGATACAATGCATTGTACACCTGCAGAACCATAGCAAACCAGATGCTGAATATATTCTGGATGGGTAAGTTATGAGGCCTCTTATTTCTATCTATCATGTAGTTGCATATAGATTTTAGAGACATAAAAAAACGGAGAGAATATTCAATACAGATTTTTTTTTTTCTCAAAAAATATTCAATATAAAGCAGAATAATTATGAAAGCAATAATGAAATATTTCGTCTTCTTCTTCTTCTTTAAAATGAACCGTTGAATGCAATTTAAAGAATTTTGGGAATGGACTATTTGGTATGCTAGTTATTTAGATGTAGAATTTTGTGTAGGTTCTATAAAAAATTAAAACTATTCATGCTTTGAATTATTTCAAACTACTAATCAAACCAAAAGGACAAACTTGATACTTAATTCCCCATTATCCATTTCTATTTAATTCGTGAATTCATCATTTGGATTTTGAAGTGCCACAGACAGACTCATTTATTTATCAGTGTAATATCTTACTAGAATTTGTCTCGTGTAGGTGGGAGGATTTTAGTAGAACCATGTTCTGGTTAGCCATAATTGGTGGCAGTTTAATACTACTGCATGCTTTACTCCTTGCCATCCTAAAATTCAGGAAGCAACAGCAGAGGGGTTATGGACTACTCACATTCCCAAGATTTGAAATATTCCTTGTAAATCTTGCACTACCTAGTATTTGTGAGGCCTCTGCTGCTCTAATTAGAGGTAACTTGACAGTTTGTTTACTTCCCTACAAATGAATCCTTATCTATGCATTTATCATGCAAAATTTAAGTTTCGAAAGATAATTATGTTGCTTGATTTTTTTTTATATGCTAATATAGTATCATTCAACTCTCTACTTATATTGAATTCTTTAATCAGAGAATTGTCTAATTCTCATTCTGATATATCATAAAATGAGCTAGTTTTTTTTTTTTCCCAAGTAATCTTTTCTACTCTACATTCCAAATATGTGATGGAATTGTGACTATGTTCCCATCTTGTTCATATGTCTTATGGACTTGATCATTATCACCTTGATTGGCAATAGAATTGGTATACGGTCCCATCTCCTCAAATATTTAAGAATTTCAATGCAATTGATGTTTCAAACTGTTTGGACATTAACTCAAATCCCTTCTCTCTGCATGACAACCATCATAGCATCATATCAGATTTATGCAAATATGTATCTAGATCCAAGATTCATGTATTTTGCACATTTAATGGTAGAAATTGAAGTACATAACTATGTGGCTTAATATTTTCTCACTTTTGTGAATTAAGGAGGAACGCCATTAGAGTTTGTAGTTGGCACTCTGCTTCTGGGTACTGTGTCTTTTCTACTGCTGGCCTTGCTCTGGTTCCTCTCTACAAGTATTACATTTGCAAAGCTACTTCAATACAATGAAGATCTTCAAGTAGGTCGGATATTTAACAGTCTTAGAAATAGAGGCCAGTGGACATGGAAAATCGAACAGAACTCTGATTACCTAACCATTGTAGGGCCTCTATTTGAAGATATAAGAGGCCCCATGCTCTCACAAAAAATTTATGCAGAAAGTATTGATACACATGGTGATGGGATCATTGCCTCTAATGAGGAAATTGAAGAGATTTGTCCAAAAGATGAAGAGGTTTCTGGGGACAATGTTGAGAGAACACCAGGGACAAGGCTTAACTCAGCTCCACGAAGTTCAGTGCAAAACACGTCCTATTCAACTATACCAAGTCATATTCCCTCAAAGAGATCAGATACCGCAGCAACTCTAATAGATTCATTGACGTTTAGCACAAGTTTACATACACATGGTGATGATGGGATGATTGCCTCTAATGATGAAACTGAAGATCTATGTCCAAAAGATGAAGAGGTTTCTGGGGACAATGTTGCAAGAACACTTGACTCAGCTCCACAAAGTTCAACAAAAAGTACGTCCAGTTCAACTAAACCAAGTCATATTCCCTCAAAGAGATCAAATACTGCAGCAACTCTAGTGGATTCCTTAACGTCAAGCATAAGTTTTCATACACATGGTGATGATGGGATCATTGCCTCTGATGATGAAACTGAAGATCTCTGTCAAAAAGCTGAAGAGGTTTCTAGGGACAATGTTGTGAGAACATCAAGGACAAGACTCGACTCAACTCCAGGAAGTTCAATGCGAAGTACGTCCCATTCAACTAGACCAAGTGATATTCCCTCAAAGAGATCAGATACCACAACAATTCTAGTGGGTTCCTTGACGTCCAGCATAGGTTTTCACTCACATGGTGATAATGGGATCATTGCCTCTAATGACAAAACTGAAGATCTTTGCCCAAAAGCTGAAGAGGTTTTTCAGGAAAATGTTGTGAGAACACCAGGGACGAGGCTTAACTCAACTCCACAAAGTTCAATACGAAATACGTCCCGTTCAACTACACCAAGTCATATTCCCTCAAAGAGGTCAGATACCGCAACAACTCTAATAGATTCATTGACATCGAACACAAGTTTCCATACACATGGTGATGATGGGATCATTGCCTCTAATAACAAAACTGAAGATCTTTGTCCAAAAGCTGAAGAGGTTTCTAGGGAAAATGTTGTGAGAACATTAGGGACAAGGCTCGACTTAGCTCCACAAAATTTAATGCGAAGTACGTCCGGTTCAACTAGACCAAGTCATATTCCCTCCAAGAGATCAGATACAGCAGCAACTTTGATAGATTCATTGATGTCCAGCACAAGTTTCCATATACATGGTGATGATGGGATCATTGCCTCTGATGACAAAATTGAAGATCTTTATCCAAAAGCTGAAGAGGTTTTTGGGGACATTGTTGTGACAACATTAGGGACGAGGCTCGACTCAACTCCACAAAGTTCAGTGCGGAGTACGTCCCATTCAACTAGACCAAGTCATATTCCCTCTAAGAGATCAGATACCACAGCAACTTTAGTGGATTCCTTAATGTCTAGCACAAGTTTCCACTCACATGGTGATGAAGGGATCGTTACCTTTGATGAAAAAATGGAAGAACTTTGTCCAAAAGCTGAAGAGGTTTTTGGGGACAATATTGTGAGAACGCTTGACTCAGCTCCACGAAGTTCAGTGCGAAGTACGTCCAGTTCAACTAGACCAAGTCATATTCCCTCAAAGAGATCAGATACCGCAGCAACTCTACTGTATTCCTTGGCATCCAGCACAAGTTTTCATACACATGGTGATGATGGGATCATTGCTTTTGATAATGAAACTAAAGATCTTTCTCTAAAAGCAGTAGAGGTTTCTGGGGACAATGTTGTGAGAACATTAGAGACGAGGCTCGACTCAACTCCACCAAGTTTAGTGCGAAGTACATCCCATTCAACTAGGCCAAGTCATATTTCAAAGAGATCAGATACCACAGCAACTCTAGTGGATTCCTTGACATCCAACATAAGTTTACATGCACATGGTGATGATGGGATCATTGCCTCTAATAATGAAACTAAAGATCTTTGTCCACAAGTTGAAGAGGTTTCTAGGGACAATGTTGTGAGAACATCAAGGATGAGGCTCGACTCAACTCCACAAAGTTCAGTGCAAAGTACGTCCCATTCAACTAGACCAAGTCATATTCCCTCAAATAGATCAAATACCACAGCAACTCTAGTAGATTCCATGACATCCAGCACAAGTTTTCACACACATGGTGATGATGGGATCATTACCTTAGATGATGAAACTGAAGATCTTTGTCCAAAAGCTGAAAAGTTTTTTGGGGACAATGTTGTGAGAACATCAGGGACAAGGCTCGACTCAGCTCCACGAAGTTCAATGCAAAGTACGTCCCGTTCAACTAGACCAAGTCATATTCCCTCAAAGAGATCAAATACCATAGCAACTCTAGTGGATTCCTTGACGTCTAGCACAAGTTTTCATACACATGGTGATGATGGGATCATTGCCTCCAATGTAGAAACTGGAGATCTTTGTCCAAAAGCTAAAGAGGTTTCTGGGGACAATGTTGTGAGAATATCAGGGACGAGGCTCGACTCAGCTCCACGAAGTTCAATGCGAAGTACGTCCCATTCAACTCGTCCAAGTCATATTCCCTCAAAAAGATCAAATACCATAGCAACTATGGTGGATTCCTTGACGTCCAACACAAGTTTTGATACACATGATGATGATGGGATCATTGCCTCTGATGACAAAACTGAAGATCTTTGTCCGAAAGCTAGAGAGGTTTCTAGAGAAGATGTTGTGAGAACATCAAAGACGAGGCTCAACTCAACTCCACGAAGTTCGATGCAAAGTACGTCTCGATCTACTAGACCAAGTCATATTCTCTCAAATAGATCAGATACCGTAGCAACTCTAGTGGATTCCTTGACGTCTAGCACAAGTTTTCATACACATGGTGATGATGGGATCATTGCCTCCAACATAGAAACTAAAGATCTTTGTCCAAAAGCAGAAGAGGCTTTTAGGGAAAATGTTTTGAGAACATTAGGGACAAGGCTTGACTCGGCTCCACAAAGTTCAGTGCAAAGTACATCCCATTCAAGTAGACCAAGTAATATTCCCTCAAAGAGATCAGATACCGCAGCAACTCTGGTGGATTCCTTCACACCCAGCACAAGTTTTCTTGCACTTGGTGATGATGGGTTCATTGCCTTTGATGATGAAACTAGAGATCTTTGTCCAAAAGCTGAAGAGGTTTTTGGGGACAATGTTGTGAGAACATCAGGGATGAGGCTTGACTTAACTCCACCAAGTTTAGCACAAAGTATGTCCCATTCAACTCAACCGGGTTGTATTCCCTCAATGAGATCACGTACTGCAACAACTTTGGTGGATTCCTTGACGTCTAAAACAAGTGTTCATACACATGGTGATGATGGGATCATTGCTGTTGATGGAGAAACTGAAGAGCTTTCTCGAAAAGTTGAAAAGGTTTCTGGAGGCAGTGTTGTGAAAACATTAGGGACAAGGCTCACCTCAGCCCCACCATGTTCAGCTCGAAGTACGTCATGGTCAACTCAACCGAGTCCTATTCCCTTTACAAGATCACGCACCGCAACAACTCTGGCAGGCTCCTTGATGTCTAGCTCTAGTGTTCATCCACATAGTGATGATGGGATCATTGCCTCTGATGACAAAACTGAAGAGGTTTATCCAAAAGCTGAAGATCTAGAGGTTTTTGGGGGCATTGTTCATACAAATTCAGAAGCACCTTTTAACCAAAAGCTGTTTGGGAAATTCAGATTATACTACACATTGCTCGAGTCCTTAAGACGCGTTGTGCTAGGGACTATGACTGGTGTCTATAAGGATCACTGGCCTTCTGAGATTCCCACTATAATATTGCTATGCATCACTTCTTTTCAGCTCCTATTCCTTATTCTCAACAAGCCATTTATTAATAAGGCAGTTCAGTTGGTTGAGATCATTTCAGTTTCCAGTGAAGTATGTGTATTTGCTATTTGTTTAGTTCTCTTGGAGAGTCCGTCTGCAGCCCAGGATGAGACTATAGTTGGAGTGTTCATGCTTATAATTTTCCTATTGGGATTTTTACCACAGATAATGAATCAATGGTATGCTCTCCAAAGACAGATAAAGCAACTGGACTCTAAAAAGAAGCGTTTCCTAACTGGTTTGAAGATAGTTTCAATAGGATTAGCTGTACTTTTCATCTCACTGGATTTTTTGGAAAGCGAGTTCCCAGGAATTTTTGGGGATGGTGACCAAGGGCCAGAAGAGGATAATGTCAATATTGATGACGAAGGAAAGGAAGAGGCTAATGACACTGGTGACCAAGCGAAGGAAGAAACTAATGACAAAGGGGAGGAAGAGACTAACAAAAGGAACTCTAGGAGTAGTAATAGAAGGAACTCTAAGAGAAGGAACAGGAACAAGAACTCTGGGAGTAAGAACTCGAGAACAACTGTGCCAGAAAAATCATGGTTAAACCAACTAAGAGAATTGGTAAAGGCTGTTACGAACTGTATGGGATTGCCTAAGATAATTTGAAGATGGCAGCCAGCAACGTGACCCGTTAGAGATGTTATTTGATTTAATATTAGGTGTTATCTTAGACTCTTAGTTGCTTAGTTGTTATATGAGAAGCGTATAAGCTATTATAAATGCCTGTGAACAATATATTATACTAGTTGCAGATCCACGCGATACGTGGGAATATATTATTACTTTGAAATTGTGGTACGATATATAATATGTTCTCTCTAAAAATAAAAATAAAAATTCTAAAATTATTTTTCATTTATCCATCTTTACATATATATCATTTTAATATTTTAGGTGTGTTTGATTGAAATTATTTCTTTTTGAGGTGGTCCGTATTTTTCTAAATTATATTATGGTACGTTGTGTTTTCCTTTTTTTTTCTTACAACTAAATTCTTTAAGTTTTTTACTCAAAAAAAAATTCTTTTAAGTTTCAAATATAATATTCAAATTTCTCATTTCTTAAATAAGATATCATGATTTTCAAAAATCATCTCAAAATTACACCTGATATTACTCAAATAGTTGAGAAACACATTCAAATACATAGCGAGATTGTATTTTTATAAATTCTAATTTTCACTTTCAAAATAAATAAGTATTATGTCAAACAAAAATCAAACAAAAACTATAAGAGAGCGAGAGAGAAGGCTTGTGATCATGCACGGAGCCATTCATGGACTAGGGGGGGGCAAGGCCCCCCCCCCCCCCTAATTTTTTCTTTAAATAATATAATTATATAACTATATATTTAGGTACTAATTTAAGCAATTTCATTCAATAAAATTACTTTTTGTCCCCCTTATTGATCATTATAAGAGAAACTAGTAAGTTTCCCGTGCGATGCACGGATACTATTGTAATGTTTTATGTAAATTTGATTTTGAAAATATTAGACATATATTATAGCATATTTATTATAAAACTTTGTTAGTAATGAGTTCATCATAAAAAGTAACAATTATAAATTGCTCACATATATTTATTATAATTATTTTGTTCAAGTAATGAGCAATAATTAAAACCACTTGGAGTAATATTGTACAATAAAAGTTGATAAAAGCATATTAATTCATTCTATATTATTGATTTTTATTATATGATGTAATAAAAAGCTTCATTACGAAATCTTTTTTTTTTGTTTTGTTTTTGTTTCTTCAATCTTTGTTATTAAGGTATGGTGATACTTGTTATCATCATCAATTTCTCTATCTTCAATGTTTGAAGTTTAGTCCGTCCATATTTGTTCAATTTTTGAGCTTTCATCATTTTTTTTACTTTTGTTACATCATTTGTGTTAATCACTAATGAATTGGCATCAAGAGATTCTTAATTGGATCTTATAAAGTTTGGACTTTGTCGCTAAGATTTTTCATAGTATTTGCATTTATATTAAATTTCACTGATGTTACAATTTTTTGTAAATATTTTTATTTTTTATTTTTGTTAATTTTGGAATAGTGCAGCAAAAAGAATTAATATAGCATATTGAATTGTGTATTTTTTTTTTTTCTTCCATAACTTTTTATCATTTGAAGGTGCATCAAGAATCTTAACAACTATGTAATTTTCAAAACCATCCTTTAGATTGAATTAATTCAAATGAAGTAGAGAAATACATTTTTTCCTAATTTTTTTTTTTCAAATCACGTGGAATTCGTTCTCCAATATCAATATTTTTACAATAATTTAAATAAGTTGTACCTTAGTTTATTTTTCAGCAAAATATCTTGTAGATTCAATTAGGATTTTCTCGACATCTCAATCAAATATCACAAAATTTGTTTTGATAGTTGTATCAAAAACTTCAATTTGAATCATGTATCTAAAGTAGTTTGCAATTGTATATATATATAGTAGTTATAGTGAGATAAATATATTATAAATATTTGAAGGGTATATAGTTAATGTGAGTGCCTCTAACTTTGAGATAGAAAGATTTATTTTTGTTTCACATTTTGCATACCAAAATGATTTTGCTAGTGGTTTGACATTCCTTTCACAAAGTACGCATAAAATGTAATATCAACCTATTGTTGTATCAATATTACTTATTATTGCAATACCCTAGTAGTTTACATCTTGCAATGAACTTTGAAGTTAATATGCATTCTTTTTTTAATGTAAATAATATGATGTATGATTTTTTTTTTTACGTAAATGATGAGTATAAATTGAAATGATTAACAAACCTGTTTCGTAGGATCTCATTCAATGCATTTTATTTTTACTATTGTCTTCATAATATTTAAAGATAAATTCTACTATGAATTTTTTTTTTTTGCATGTATTTTTGGTATTTCTTGTATAAGATCATGTTTTTTACCATTCCTATCATTGATTTTTTTAAAAGAAAATATTAAGTTAATGGCATTTTGTGAGATAGTATATGATATTTATTAGACTTTTTTGTTATTATAAATTTTAGAAATATGCACTTGTCAATTATTTCAGCAAGGATCTTAGGATTTATATATATTTTTGTTGCATTGGTTGATGACAGAAAATTTGTCTGCATAAATTGCATAGAACATTATTAATAAACAAATGCATATTGAATTGAAATTGGGGAAAAATGAAGACATGATTTCATGAGGATGAGATTTTCTAGAAGTATCACCTATACGTGGGGAAGGAAGAAGAGAGTTTGTAAGAGGGTAAGAGTTTTTCTTTTGATTTACACGTGAGAAGAGTCAAACTTGGGTCATAATATGTAAGGTAAGAACTGGCTTGAATTTTTCATAAGGTTTGGTCTACTTTTAAAATGTAGTTTATTTTATAGTGAATTAATTTTGGTCTAATTGTCAAGAACAACCCATATTTTATATAATAGTAAAAAGAAGTTACTATGATCTATTGGGTAACAGTAAAAAAAACTTAATAAAAAGAGATAAAAAATGCTAAATTTATATAATAGTAAAAATAAGTTACTATGATGTATTGGGTAACGGTTAAAAAAACTTAATGAAAACAAGTAAAATATGTTAAATGCAATTTTAGAATGCCACGTGACAAGACAGTAAAAAGAAGTTACTATGATCTATTGGGTAACAGTAAAAAAAATAATAAAAAGAGGTAAAAAAATGCTAATTTATATAATAGTAAAAATGAGTTACTATGATCTATTGGGTAACAGTTAAAAAAATTTAATGAAAAAAGGAAAAAAAAGTTAAATGTAATATTAGAGTGCCACGTGGTAGCACCTCATGCACTCTCACATGAGGTCTCTGCTTTTATATATACTAGCATTTAACCCGCGCTATGCACGGGATCATTTTATGAATTAGAAAACAATCAACTTAATATATTATACTTAATGTGATGGTAAAATATAGAAGGGGGTGGATGGTTAGTTGTTCAGATATTTATTTTGCTTGAAGGTACTATGGTTTTAAAATGGATAAAATGACTTTCTTTCTTTTTTAATTTTTTAATAAACAACAATCTTTACTAAAATGTATCTAAGGACACAGAATATCAAACAAAGGAGTAACTACACTAAAAATACATTTGTATGAATGTATCTACATGTTTGGAATCTCTAACCATACATGCCTAAAAATGTTTCTAGATTGTTGGAAAAATAACAATATTTTGAATTTGCTTAATAGAGACACCTTTTGTGTGTGTGTGTGTGTGTGTGAATAAAACTATAGTGTATACTTTATTAATAATATTATCATTAAGTAACAGGTACATCACTGTCTATTAGACTCATAATACATGGAAGGGACTCCTCTAGCCAATATATTACATCAATATAGTACTTTGCTTCATATGCTGCTTCAAGGAAGATGATAACAGAAACATTAAGGATCTGGGCAATCTGCAAATTAGTGGACCAACTGATTTTAGTTCATCTATCAAATTTTTTACTACACACTATACTTCAACTTCTTGAAGCCCCAAATTCACAAAGCACTACACTTTGTAATCTTATATCCTGCACTTCAATATGGTCATTCCCTACTTCTAATTTTACACACATTGCTCATATACATTGGCTTGCACTATCACGAATAGCTACCTCTAATCCATACAATCTATTGTTATGCGGTCCACACAGATAAACATGTAAAGATGATGCAAACTCAACAAACACACAGTAAAGTCAATGCTTATTACACATTACACAAACACAATCTCTAGATAAATGCTAAGATAGATGATCTATCTTTTTTCTTTTTCACAAAGCTCAACACATCATACTTATCACTTTTCAGCAACATCACAAAAGGGGAAAATGTATTTATTTTAATCATTTGATCATGCTGTTAAAAATGACAGCAAATTAAGTATCAAAAAAAAAATATTGTACATTTGTACAATAGAAATACAACTTCACATTTTGATTCCAACTGAAAAGCTTAAATCAAAACTAATTCATATTTCTTAGTTCATAACCAAATCAAAGGGAAAAAAAACTGTAACATTCAATTTCAATTGAAGAAAATGCTGCTTGTGGAGGTAATAAACTGAGCCTATTAGCCTGAGCAGTACAGAAATTAAAAGAAACAAAGTCTAACAGAACAATTTTGAAATATATGAGACATTATTATTAACACAAAAGGAAAGCGTAAGATGCTCCAAAAAAATAAAACATAAACAAATAAGTACTCTAGTAAATCAGAGACGTATATCAATAAAGAAATAATAGTAAAATTGAAAATCAAGAAGGAAAACAACAAAGGAAAAGCTTCATTTATTATTACCTCCAAATCATGTCACTCTACACTCTACAGGCACTCATATAAAAATGAAAACAAAATTTGACCTTTCAAATTAATTCAGTAATTCTTATTGAAGTATAATAAATGGTCTTATCATTGAGAGGACCCTTTGTAGCATTAAGTAGTTAGAAATCAGAAGTTCAAGACTTAGATAAACTGGGAAAAAAAAAAAACTTTGATTTAGTAATCCCTTTAGCATGTAGCCATCGACAAAACATAATCCGTTCAAGAAAACTAAACAAAACAGAACTCAAGAAATTGGGGAAAAAAAAAAGGAAATTAGGGAAAAAGGTAGCCAAACCTCAACCCTTAATGGACACATATAATAAATATAACCTCTGTTAGCAAAGAAAGTAAAACCTAATATGTGACCCCTTCTTTTGATTCAAAATGTCGTATTGCTAAAGCACATCCCTAAGATTCAATTACTCATCAATAGAAAATCAGTCCACTACAAAGAAGGCAGTAAATAATTAAAGAATATAATAATTCCAAATTGTAATGTTAGTAAAGTAGAAAAAACAAAGATTACAATTTGAGGCCAAAACATTGAAAGAGAGAGAATAAACATCCGGATTTAATTCAAATTCGAATAACAAAAAGTAGCGGTAAGGATGTGAAATAAGTAAAAGGGAGAATTGACTTAAGAAAGTAAAGACAGAAGCTGGCTAAAACATGCAAATCAAAGCCAATTGAAACAGAAATAGAGAAAATGAACAAAATGTAAGCCGAAGTATGAGATAAGTAAAAAGAAAATCAGCATTCAAGCAAACTATAACAATAAAGATCCATGAGCAAATAGAAAACATTAATTGAAGACAATTAGTGAATTAGTGGATCAATAGAAGTATGTGGATTTTTTTTTTTCATCTTCATATCCTTCACGTTTTGCTAGATTCTATTTAATTTGTCTAATTATTTAAGCAGTTGACTTAATTTAGGTTAGTTTGGAATCTTGGACAAATGCAAAAACAAATACTATATTGCCTAAAAAATTTGGGCCTGCTATAGTTTTAATCTAAATGTATAACTGCCCCACTTCATTTTATATATATTTACTATAACGAATCATTAAACAGATAAATACAAAAATAAAAAAGTTTAGAAACTCTCATTCAATGATGGCAGGTTCATGCATTTTAAAGGGTTCTTGAGGCTTTCACAATAATTTTGTATGTTATATAGTAGCTTCTAATTGCCACAAAATCTGAAGCATTTAGATGGCACTTGCAGCTTTTACTGGACAGCTATGGTATATAAACTATAAACTAATAGCAGCAACTAAAAGTCCATAGCTTTGAAATTTGGAATTAGAAGATTGCATAGCAAAGATCACTTGCTAAACCTCTGTTTCGAAAATAACATAAAAAATACCAACATTATGATCAAATCAAGACACAACAAACAGCCCTAATTTTTTTAGAAGGACCTGCAATTATTTGCACAAAGCTACCCTTTATAACAATTCCTAAACCACCAACATTAGTATTTTGCAGAAAATGAATAGCCCAATATACTTTAAATCATATAGCAAGTGGTAGATTCCATCTACTCATACCTAGCACTGGTAATAAATTAGTTCTGCAATCTAATTGTGATAGCCACCACTATAGTAGAATGTTATAAGTTATGGGGAAACAGGGACCTTTTTTTCAAGCAACTAATGATATTGTAACATTAACATTTTCTTCAAATAAACTTTGTGCTTATGTTGCTTCTTAACACAAATAAAGTTTATTCACGGAATTAGAAACAGCCATAACAAAATATAATTTATCATTGAAACTGTGCATCTTTTTTTGAAGTATTGAAGGAACTACTTGAAATTGAAGTATTGAAACAAACAACATACCTGCAGAGAAAATTACTTCAATCCCAGCCCTAAGAATATAGCAGTTAAGCTTAGCACTTTTTCATGACAAAACTTTTATGGCACCACTACTAATTGACAAATAATAATTTATAAACTAAGGAATCATTTAAATAGCAACAGGGGAATCTAATTGGTGAAGATCACTTGCTACATTGTTGCCATATGTTACTTTGTACCATAATGCAAATATAACTAAATCTTATCTTTTATAAATCCATGAAAACTAAAGTTATGTCACTTCTAGAATATAAAAATGTTTTGTATGAACCAGAGGACAAATGATCAAAGACTTCATTACATATTCGTTCCCAACTGCCATATATGCAATAAGAGAAAACACACAATAAAGCAATGCAACTCAACCACCAAATACCGTGCATGTACATATTAAGTATATACAACTTATGTCAACCCCATTACACCTTTATTCGCCTTGATTAGATCATGTTCCAAATTCCAATGCAGCAATGGAAACATTAACTAAAGCAATAATATAGAACAGTACCAAATTCATTTGGTAGTGGAGGATACAGAGAATTTACTGTGTTGCATGAGTAGAGAAGATTAAATTTAAATAACAAAAAGTTATTTAGAAATTATATTAAATAAATATGCAAATTTCTAGCATAGGAAAATAAAATTTAAAAGTGAAAAGGAACAGAAATGTAAATATAAAGAGAAGGAAAGCAAATTGATTGAAATGAAGAAAGGGACTAAACATACGGCTTTTCGGCATGGGCTAAGGAAGACCAATAGATAGCAAGCAAAAAACCCATTGCCTAAGTTTTCTTCTCTGGTGTCTTAGAGTTCTCTAATGGTGTCCTTTTTTTTCTCATCTTTCTAACTCTCTCAAAGGGGGTTAATCTCATTACCAGAAAAGATTACAATCACAAAAACCATCAATTTTCCCTTCTTTCTTTCCCAATGTCAATCATTAAGCCTGGGCGTAAATCTGATTATCTTTGGCCACAACCAAGCAGTATAGACTCAAAAGTGCTAATAAGTTCTCAACCAATTTTGTATGATAATGCTTTTACCTTCAAATATTTTGTAAAAAACAAAAAAACAAAAAAAAATTGTTCAATGTCATATGACCAGTGACTTTTATGAATTAGTAAACTTAATATACATTTTCACTCATTCTAAATCCCAGCAACAACCAATAGCCAAAGGTAAATTGTATATGCCAACCTCTTAAGTTTTAAATCCAGTATCATAACACATACAATTACATAAAATATGATTTGACCATGTCTATTCCATTTTTGAGAGTTCAGTGCTTTAACTTAATTCCATGAACTTACAAATAAATGTAGTCACTATTCTACTAACAAATGTGCAATTCAACAATTAGGAAAGAAATACACCAAAACATCAAAACAAAGAACCATAAACTTTGCATATGAAGAAGAATCCAACAAATTTACACAATATTTATACATTTTCGTGAAGATAGATTCAGCTCTTACAAAAGATGATCTTGAACAACATTGAACAAACAATTATAATTATGAAAACAAAGAAAGTATTTTAACAATAAATAAACAAAAGGCAGTTGAACCAACAAAACAAAATTGCATGTGAACCGCTCTAACCAAACAAAGAAAGTATTTACACTAACATAACTGCTTAATTCATTATTCAGTTTACATCATCCCACTTCAATGACTCGTCTTAGTCTGAGTGAACGAAGTATGAGATAAGTAAAAAGAAAATCATCATTCAATCAAACTATAATAATAAAGATCCATGGACAAATAGAAAACATTAATCGAAGACAATTAGTGAATTAGTGGATCAATAGAAGTACGTGGATTATTTTTTTATCATCTTTATATCCTTCAGGTTTTGCTAGATTCCATTTAATTTGTCTAATTATTTAAGCACTTGACTTAATTTAGGTTAGTTTGGAATCTTAGACAAACGCAAAAACAAATGCTATATTGCCTAAAAAAATTGGGCCTGCTACAGTTTCAATTCGAATGTATAACTACCCCACTTCATTTTATATATATTTACTACAACGAATCATTAAACAGATAAATACAAAAATTAGAAACTCTCTTTCAGATTCAGATGATGGCAAGTTCATGCATATTAAAGGGTTCTATGAGGCTTTCACAATAATTTTGTATGTTATAGTAGCTTCTAATTGCCACAAAATCTGAAGCATTTAGATGGTACTTGCAGCTTTTACTGGACAACTATGGTATATAAACTACAAACTAATATGGAAGGGAAAATATGCTAATTTGGATTATTGAGAAAACAATGACTTATTTTTGTGCAAGTGCATGAAACTGTATTAGGAAGAAATTCCCCAAGTTTAAATCGTGAAGATCATCATCTGGTTTCCCAAAGTAATTCCAAAGTATGTGTTTATCGGCTGGTTAAGGCTAACAGTTGACAATAGAATGTCCACAATAGATTAAGTCTGTAGTGATGGGGTACTAATCTTGATACTCAGTGTGTTCTTTGTAAAAAGATAATTGAAAGTAGGTATCACTTGTTTTGTGATTGTTCATTCTCGATGAATATATGGTGAACCATAATAAGCTGGTGCCTTAAAAAAATCTCAAAGTTCTGTTGGCAAGAGATTATGCTCAAGGATAAGAATTGTGTCTAGATTGGCATTCTGCTCTACTATGTATCATATTTGGTTTCAGAGGAATGCTAGTATTAATCAAGGAAGACTACCTTCTGAAATGGCTATGGACAAAATGATTAGGTGGGAAGTGAAGAACAGAGTTGAATGTAACAGTTATTGAAATTCTATTCAAAACAGAAGAATAAAAAGTTTTATTCTAAATATTAACAAACTAATCGAAACATTAATGTGTACACCACACAACAGTCTTTAGGAATTAATCCCTAAATATTTAACGACATAATTTTAAGCAATATATTGGCTATTTAATCAAATACAATAAGGGAAAAATAAAAACATAATATACTGTCAAAAAAAATTCACTGATTCTTTAAAACAAATATACATTCACAATCAAACAGGGAACATGATTTTTTAGCACAAACAGTAAAGAGAGAGGAGAGGCGGCAATTCAAAGAGCTTGAAAAGTCATTAATTAAGTAAACGAACGTTCAGAAGCACAAAGATTAAAAAAGAGATAGCGGTCTACATAGGATGCATTTGTGATTTGGTTCTGTCAAGTTTAAAAAGTTTTCACTATTATGCATTTGTGAATACAGAGAATTGATACATACCTTTCATTGGTCTATGTTTAATTCCGATTATGCTGGTCACTGAGTTGCGCCGATCTCTATCTACATATCTCGAATACCTAAATTGACAGCAAACCCAAAGAAGACAATAGGGTAAGAGATTAAACCAAAGCTAACCGTCTATTTACATAAATTAAACAAAACTACTCCTAACCAAAAAACCTAAATCGTAACAAATCAAACCAAGTTGTATTGCTTAATAAGCTTTTTCCAGACTTATAAACATCCAAGTTGAAATTTGGCTATTAAAATCAAGGGCGAAATCCCTTATGTTACCAGTACTTAAAACTGGAAATTATAATTTTTGCATAAAAAAAGAAACAAACCAATCTATATTTCAAAAGGAATGAAAGAAGAACCCTAGACAATTCGGTATGAAAAAAATTTGAAATATAGATATATAGAAAAGGAAGATGGTAATTCTTAAAGTATAAACATCTGGTGTTAACCTAAAAACATATACATATAGGAGATTTAATATGCTAATTCGAAAAGGAAAATCAATGGTGAAAAGTTTCAGAAAACCAAAACAGTCTTTGAAGAAGCAAAGAGTATGCTGACCTTTAGAGAAACTTGGTTGCAGAGGAGAGATGAGACAGAGCAGCAAATCATATAGCGATGGTCAGCCGTACAAATCTCCACCAGATCGCAAGTTTTTTTTTTTTATCCTTCCTTTCCTTTCTCTGTGTCGCAATATTGGTAGGCGTTTTCTTTTAGAGAGAGAAGATGTGAAGCATAGACTGATGAAAAGAAATGGCTAGGGTTTTTTTAATTGCAACGTGTTTTTTATTTTTTATTTTAACTGTTTTTTTTAATATACCCAAAAAAGCAATGAAACGGCGTTTTTTTTTTTGCAAGTGTGAAAGAGTTTTTAAAGACCAAACATGGTGATGTACGGCTGCTCCACTTTAAAATTGTATACGTGGCTAAATTTTAGATAGGCAGTTATCTTATTTGTCAACACGTCTTTAAATGCAGGAACTAACTTTTTCTTAGCTTCGTCTATAGATATAGATATAGATATTGATGTCACAGTTACAGACTTTTATACAACATTTTTACAGACTATTGAGGCAGTAAATTCTTACTGGTTTGCATCTGGGTCCATCACTTACATAACTTTTTTGCTTACTAATAACCACTAATCACAACAAAAATTTGTATATCTAGTATTTTCCTCCTTTTAAAGTTCATAACAAATTTATAGATCTAAAATCTAAAATACACACACACACACACACAAGCCCAAAATATTAGCCCAGCAATAAAAATTACCAATAGGCAATAGCAGTGGTTAAAAAAATATATATATTTGAGACTAATCAACCAATTTTACCAAAAACAAACAACTTAGCCTGTACAGTTTTTAAACCCCTTAAACACTAACAGATTAACCTAGTTATTTAGCCAAGTGATTAATTTAGGTAAATTATTCAGATTTAGATTAAAATAATAACAATCATATCATGTAAAGTAGTGCGGAAAAATAAATAACACACTATATAATAACCCAGGAAAACCAAACCGATAATAAACCTGAGGAGGATTTAACCTAGCTATCCTCAAGGTAAAACAGGTCCACTATGAAAAAATTGAAGTTTTACAATAACGACTTAGGTCACTAACATCCTATTGCTATCTCAAGTAGAAAACTTACTACTACGACCACGTGACAGCTCCGAGACTACTTCTTTCTCAAATCCACAGCATCCACAAGTATACCACTTCTATATCTTTAAGCTCTTTATGCAGCAACTGAAACGATCACCAACGTCTCGACATCAATCTCAATCTTGATAACCCTAAGTATGTATGAAGGCAAACACCTCTAAATCTCCCAAGAGATTCACAGACACAACATAAACAACAACATAAAAACATGGATAGGGTTTTTCTATTTATATGAAACATAAAATATAAAACCCTACACGTCAAACATGCTTGGGCTGAGTTGGAAAATTTTGCAGAAAAACAATCTGCACGAGCTTCAATCGATCGAGTCTAATTTTCAATTGATCGAGCCTTGCAAAAAGTAAACAGTAATTTTCTGCAATTACTCGATTCCAACTTTACATTAAAACAAACATTGAGCAAGTCTAAACTTAGACTAAATGTTTTGATCATGGTTTGCCAACACATTATATATTGAAGTTTTAATATATTAGTCCCTAAGGTCTTAGAACCTAACATAGCCTTTTAAAAAACTTTAAACAAAATAATTTTTTCATTACCAACAAAAGACACACTCTACACACACATAAAAATAAAAATAATAATAATAATAATAATAATAATAATAATAATAATAGAAAACTTTTGCTGGCTAAGCAATAGAGCTGAAAGCCAAGCCACTACATATAGCTAACAATAAAATCGCCCCCCTAACTCCAAGTCCAAGCTCTCCCTGCTTGTGATGGAGAACTCAAAAACACACATAAAATTGTATATTAACCCAAAATAGTGTTATAAAAAAAATAATGATTCATCACCAAATAAAAAATATAGTCACACCAAATTATCCAAGTCATGTTATGTAATTGAATAAATTTATATTCTTATATTCTATCTTAATAGTGCAATATGAGAGAATTTGACAATAAAAAAAAAAGGAAAAAATTACTTGAAAACACAAAACCAAAAAGTTTGGAGCGTGAAATTCAATCCTATTTATTTTTTGTAGTGGTATGCATCAACTTAAAATTGAGTTTTAAAGAACACACAAATTCATCAACCTAAAGTAAAGATATAAAACATTAAAAAAAAAATCCACTCAAAAAAGAAAAAATATATATGAGAAAGAGAGAGGGAGGGAGAATAATAGTAGAGTTCTAAAGAACATGTAAATTCATCAATATAAAGTAAAGATACAAAAAATATTTTAAAAAAACTACCAAAAGAAAAGAAAAACATGAGAAAGAGAAAGAATAATAACCTTTTTGTGTGATAAAATATGTATAGAGTGAAAGAGATTAGCAAATTTATATTAAGAGGATGGGGATAAGAATAGTCAAAATAAAAGGGAGATGAAGGGATAAAGGAAAAGTGATATTAATGTTAATAGTAGTGGGGAGATGAAAATGTAAAAGAGAAGAAGAAAAGTTAGAGAAAATGTAACCGTAAACTACAAAATTAATAAATAAATAAATAAAGTCAAAAAATAAAAAGAGAAATTATTGAAAATAAGTAGGTGATATAGCCACTGATGTGGCTCAACAGAAGCGTAGCAACAATAAATGCTACGCTTCAGCTTTTATATATATAAAAAGAAAATATATATATATATATATATATATATTTATAGATTATCATAATGATTGTGAGGAAAATCAAGCTTATATATGCTTGTTAAGAGGTCCCCGTAACCCCTTGATGCATAATCATAAAGAAAATTTCTGACATTTACTTACTTTTTATATTTACTTCTGAAGCTTAGGCTAATGCAACATAGGTTCTAAGTGTTTTTAAAACTAATCAACTTAGTCCCTAAACTAGTAAACCCAACTAGGATCCCAAAATGTTACTCATTTTCTCTACTCTCTCATAGTGATTGGGGATCAAGCGGTGATAGAGCCAAGAATTTAGGTCAAAGGAGACAAGATTAAAAGTAAAAAACTAATCTAAAAGAATTAATCAATATCAATAACAAAATAATGTAATTGTCATACAGAATCTAACATAAAATGTAAACTTTAATTTATTTTTTCACACCTAGCTTAATTTACTTAATTCCCTTCGACGATTTTTCATATTTTGAAACCGCTGCATAATTTCTTTACACTCATATATCTTTCTCAATATATGCGACTAAGCAATCATTTGTCCATTAATCTTCCATTGAATGCTTTTAAAATCTCAACTTGAATGTTTTTAAAAACTCAACAGAAACTCTAAGGTACAAACTGTATCAAAAGTTTTTTTTTTTTTATGGGAGCCTTAAATTTTTTTTTTTTCCTACCGTGTAGCAGTAGGTTGTTCTTTTTTCTTTTTCTTTTTTTAATCATTACTAGGTGGAAAATTTTTTAAAGTTCAGGTGTGCCAACTCCCCCCTCTCCCTCCGCCCCTGGGATCAAGTGAGCTAATACCCCACATGGAAAAAAATGTGCAGCTCCTGGCCGGCCAAGGGGGTCATAACAAGGAGCCAAAAATATGACCTCTCTGCCTTTGGTTCAACGACGTTGATCGCTCCACTTTACCTTCTTTAAGCTTGAGCTCTCAAATGATATTGGTTTGAGCTTCTTGACAACGCCACATTCTTCAAACAGGACTGAACAGTAATTATATATGTTATTTTATATTTTACATTAAAAAACAGCCTGTCTTCAAGATTGACCCTTTCAATCATCTTCTAAATTCTAATTACATTCACGTTTTTATATGTTGTGCACAGTACCCAACTAAGGAAATTATCCAGCCAGATATTCCATTATGGGCTGTTTGTTATGACTTATAAGCTGGCTTTTGGCTCTTTGTAGGAACTAGTAAGAACTACGTTAGAGCCGATGTGAAGTTGGCTCTATTTTATGATTGGCTATTCATTGATGAAAGAGTGGATAATATTATTAACATGGGTCCCGTTAATGTTAATAGGATTATATTAACATTAACAAATTCATTTTTAAAAATATTTTATTAAAATTGAAAAAATTATTAAATTTTTTTTTAATTTTCGATAAAATTTAAAAAAAAATAATATTCTATAGTGTACTCTACGACCACAAGTTAATATAATCCAATTAACATTGAGCCTGCAATGCTGTTGTTGGTGTATTCCACTCCCAAATACATAGAAATGACCTTTCTCCAGTTTTTGTTCCTTCTGGTGGACAACCATGATGTACGACGTATTGATATTATAGAAATTAAGGGTGTCTCGTCAGCTTTCACTGTACTTCTCAGAAAGGAGTGATTCAATCAATGGATGCTTTGACCAATTGTGATGCACCTTCTCCTGCTATAATGGTGAGACTTGGGAGTAGTTTTATGGTATTTTCAGAGCACAACTAACGTTGTTTTGTTTTTCCTTTATATTATATTTACGTAGAATTTATTTATTAAATTTACGGTAAGGTCTATTATAAATATAAAAAGAAAAAATATTATTTTACTATACTCCAATGCTCCTGGTCACCTTTTGACACCTTTGAGCTTGTCAAATTCTTTTTTTTTTCTTTTTTTTTTGTGGGTAAAAGACGATTTCATTAAACAAACCTAAGAGATTACAAGAGGGCCAGGACAAAACCGGTTCAAACAGACTCCATTACAGTCATCCTCAAACACTTTTAATACATCCACAGGCGGACTAGTAAAAGCAATACAATCTGCTTCTTGGCTGTAACTCATCTTAGCTAAGGTGTCTGCAACTCGATTCCCTTCACGATAGCAATGTTTAAATTGAATCTAGTTGAATCAGGAGCTGAGTAACCTACAGTCATCCAATATAGGAGATATAAAATTGTTCACATACTGATTATTACTGAAGGCATCCACTACAGCTCTAGCATCTAGTTCAACAATAAGAGATGCTATGTTAAGATTGCAACACATAAGAAGACCCTCCCTTAGGCCCCACATCTCAGCAATAAAACTATTGGTAATTCTTATGTGCTTGGTGAACCCAGAAATCCAATTCCCACAGTCATCCCTTATCACTCCCCCACAACCAGCCACTCCCATACTACCAAAAACCGATCCATCTGTATTGAGCTTCATCCACCCAACAGGAGGTTTTTCCCATCTAATCCTTTCAACACATCTACGTGAAATCAATCTAGGGGAAGCTATACAATAAATGAATTCAACAGTTTGATTCAAGATTTCAATGTGAAGCTGCTGGTTTGGTCTTTTCCTTTGAAAAACGAAGTTATTCCTATTCTTCCAAATATTCCAAACAGCAAAGGAGAACAAGGTTTCCCATGGTGGATTCATAGTAATTGATGTGCTTCTTTGACTTCCATTCCTGCTAAGCCAATCCAGTAGCTCACTTCTCCAAAACTTTTAGTCAACTTCTACTCTTCCCAAATGATTCCATACTGCTTTTGCCCAAGGACAGTCACGAAGAGCATGTAGAATTGATTCCTCCTTTTCTTGATAAATAGGACACACAACTTCATCACACACACCTCTCCTCATCAAGCAACTCCTAACCTCAATACTGTTGTGGGCACACATCCAGAGAAATGTTTTAACTCTTGGAAGGGTGTTTGCTTTCCATATCCAGCAAGCACTGAATTTTGGACTCTCTTCATGCCTCATCGCAATCCTATAGGCACTTCTCAAATTAAAAGTACCTTGAGGGGAGTCAACCCATGCAATTTTATCACAACCTCTGCTTGTAATTGCCATAGGAATGGCTTGTATCAACATTTTGATGTCCGAAGGAAGTTCCATCGAAAGACCATTCCAATCCCAGCCCGTGTCTTTCAAGAAATCCTTAACTACCTACTTATTAGCTTCCTAAGAAAGAGGGCCTTGAATAAGACTTTGGAGGGGGCCCTTGCTCAACCAGCTATACCACAGGTTCAGCTTACTTTCCCTTTCAATTGTCCACCTACTACCCTTCTCAAATATGCCCATACCTTTCTTCATTGCTGCTCAGACTAAAGAACAAGGAAGACTGTTGGGGTTTGCAGCACTCAATCTTCTTCCCGAACAGTACTTCTTGCTTAAAACTTGCATCCAAGGCACATCTCCTTCTGTGTGAAACCACCAATTGAGCTTCGCAAGAAGCGCAAGATTCCTTCCTTTAGCCGCTTGCAATCCAAGACCACCTTCTTCCTTCGATTTAGTTACCTTTTGCCAACCAATCCAGTGGATTTTCTTTGAAGAGTCTGAAGACTCCCAAAGGAAATTACGGTTTACTCTGTCTATCCCATCCAATATTTTGCTAGGGAGGTAGGAACACTGCATAGCATAAGCTGGGATAGTTGCCGAAGATGCTTGAATAAGAACTTGGCGACCAACCAAGGATAACATGCTCGCTTTCCACCTCGAAAGCTTCTGTTTTACTCTATCAAGAACAAAGTTGAAATCCTGAAAAGACGAGCCAGGTTTCCTTAAAGGAAAGCCCAAGTATCTACCAAGCAACTAAGTGGATGTAAATCCAAGGATATCACATAATGATTCCCTCGTATCTCTATCCACATTTAGAGAAAAATAAACTCTCGACTTGACTTCACTAACAGTTTGCCCCGAGATACTACAAAACTCATCAAGCACATCTCTAATTGTTGAACAATTAATGTAGTTCGCTTTAGCGAACAGCAAAAAGTCATCCACAAAAAATAGATGGGAGAAGGCTGGACCACTTTGTGAAGCCTTGACGAGTTGCCACAGCTTAGCATTACACTTCTCTTCTATTAGCTGCCCAAGGAAGTCCATGCACAAGATGAACAAATACGGGGACAAGGGGTCTCCTTGCCTTATCCCCCTAGAAGGGTAGATAGGCTCAAGCGCTTCTCCATTGAATAAAATAGAGGTAGACACAGTGGAGACACAGCTCATGATGATATCCCTAAGATCTGGTGGAAAGTTTGCTCTAACAAGTATTTCTCTAACAAAACTCCACTCAAGCTTATCATAAGCTTTTTCCAAATCTATTTTATAGCCATGTATCCAGTATTCCCCTTCTTTCTGCTTAAGGAATGGATAAGTTCTTGAGCGATGATCACATTATCAGTGCCCTTTCTTTCTAGCACAAACGTCGTTTGGAGAGGAGAAATCAACTTACCCAAATACGGTCTTAATCTGGCCACAATGATCTTTGTCAACACTTTATACACAATATTGCACAAACTTATGGGCCTATAATTACCCAGCGTCTCCGGCCCTCGGATCTTCGAAATTAAAGCAATGTGAGTGGTATTAATGTAATCAGTAACTCTCTTTTCAGCAAAAATCAGCTATATTTCCTCCATCGCTGAACTTCCCACCACAAGCCAAAATCTCTGAAAGAACCCTGCATGAAGCCCATTCGGACCTGGGGCATTAAATGGTTTTAGAGACCACAAGGCTGCCTTTATTTCCTCATTCGTGACCCCCCCCCCCCCCCCACTAATACTTTGCTTTTCTTCCTCTGAAAGTCTTGGCTGCCACTGATAGTTTAAATTGTATGTGACAGGGGCATTAACTAAAGAAGTCGAATAAATACCAGCAAAACTACTTCTAATGTACTCCTTAACCACACTTTCCTTAGAAATCCATTCCCCACAATTATCTTTAATGGCCATGATTTGATTTCTTTTCCTCCTGACCAGAGTTGAAATATAATAAAAGGAGGTATTTCTATCTCCCTGAATCATCCAATTTACCCGGGATTTTAACGCCCACAGCTCCTCCTCCTGGCTGAGCACACTATCCAACCCCTTCAACAGCTCATTCTCAAGGTTACACAAAAAGGAAGAAGGCCTAATAGCAATAGATCGCTAGATGCCATTAAGTCTAGCCATTATATTCTTTTTCCGAGAAAAGATGTTACCAAATTGAGTCTTGTTCCATACCTTGGCCCCCTTAGTAAAGGTGTCAATGGCATCAATAAGCCTGGGACAATGCCTCCAGGCTTGAGCAACAACCTTTGGAAAGGAGGCATCAAAAAGCCAGCAGGATTGAAACTTAAACGGCCTTTCTCTTCTATTTGTAGCCCTTGGCTGCATCTCCAACAAAACGGGGCAGTGATCTGAATGGCATCTTGTGAGATGAACCACCTTAGCTTCTGGAAACAGACCACACCAGCTAGGATTTACAAAGAACCTATCTATTCTTTCTTGAATTAGAGCTTGCACTTCTCTTCTATTAGTCCAGGTGAACTGAGGACTAGAAAACCCAATATCGATCATGTTACATTTGCCTAGACACTCTTTGAACAATAAAGACCTTCTGACACTAATAGTTCTCCCCCCAAATTTGTCCTCCTCCATAAGAGGCTCATTAAAATCCCCTGCTACCACCCAAGGCATGTTTTAAAGCTCTGTAACTCTCATGAGGTTATTCCATAAAATCTGCCTTTCAGCACTCCTAGGACTAGCATACACAGCAGTAAATAACCAACTAGAGTTCATAGATCATACCTTAACCACAATGTGAATCTCCTACTCAGTGTTAGCTAAGGAAGATATTTCCACCTTGTCTGCATTCCAAAGAACCCATAATTCCCCAGCATACCTGATAGTCTCCGTGTGAATAGCTCCATCAAAGGGAAGTTTGTCAGTTATTCCTCTTGCTCTTTCACCCCCAACTTTGGTTTCCATCACTACAAGAAGTGCTGGATCATGGTTCTGAACCAGCTCTTTAACATGTTTCTGGAAGGAGGGCTTTAGCGCACCCCTACAGTTCCACATTATAATATTCATCATAAATATACAATTTGGGGTGGGGCAATAATCAATAAGCGGTATCAGCTCCACCATCTCCCTCAAACTCCATCTAGTCCAATGTCTCCTCTCCTTTGGTAATCGTGGCATTCTTACCCACCCAAACTTCCACTCCTCCTTTGGTTTCAATGCAACCACTAACACTACCCACCACAGATTCCTCGCAATCCTCCAAGCTGGGTCTAACAACAGTAGCCATCTTACCTTCGCACCCACCTCCGTCAACAGAAGCCTGCATTTACGTGTTCTCCTCATGATGGTGTTGAAAACCTCCATGGTGAGAAAGTGCTTGACTCGGATCACAGCTTAAAAACTCTCCAGACTCACCACAATTGTGCCCCTCAAACTGATAGACCCCCTATGCCCGACTGGAGTCACCGAACCGAAAATTTGAGGCAGCTCTCGGACTTAGATCACCACCGCTCAGCTTATGAGAAATCCTGGTTTGCACAGGGCGATATCTAAACTGCATTGAAGATGAACTTTGAGCTTTCCTGTTACCATCAGTGCCCTTAATTTGAGATTGAGAATCCTTAAGTTGAGCTAGGGCTCTTTTGCCTTTCACTGAAGACAGCCGTGTGGGCTTAGCTGGATTGTGATCCGAATTTGGCCCAATATCCACCTTAACATCTTTGTACAGGCTTACACTTTGGCTTGAAGGGGGCTGGGCCCGTCCCACGAGCTTATTACTAATGCTTTGGATGGCATTAAGAATCTGGGCTTTCTCTACTACTCTTAAAGGTGAAAGTTTCCTTTTGGTCTCCCTGCTTTGCCTAATACAATTTTCGGCCCTTCCCAGCACATTACTTTCTCTAGCATCCACTACATGCTTACTGTTACTTTTGAACTCTTGTGCCTTTGGCTGTCCCACAAGTGCCCGACCACTTCTGTAGGTTCTTGCCCCATTTTTCTTCCGTGCTACCACCATCCACGACCCATATGTACAATCCTGACCATCCTTTGACACGTCCTTCTGTACCACCTCAGGCCCCACCTCCACAGATGTCCTGCTCTGCTCACGCTCATTGCATGCATGCTCATCTCCCTCTTCTTCCACCCTCGTCTCCACTTCCCTCGTCGGTGAACATTGCCGGATAGAATATGGACAAGCCTCACGTCAATGACCTAATCTCCCACAACCAAAGCATAACTTCTGTATTCCCTCATACGAAACAAGTTGTTCAACTTTCCCAAGAAGTATGGCCGTAACCAACGGTTGCTCAACATCTATTTGGATGCACAATCTAGCAAATCTACCTCTAGACTCAGAGGCCGTGAAAGTATCTACTCGAAGCACCTTGCCAATGGAGTTGCCAATCCGATGTAATGCCTCAGCATAATAATACTCTATCGGTAGCTCATTCAGCCTTACCCAAACTGCAACTGAGGATACATTTGTTGTCGAAGGCCTAAAGTCTGGTTCCCATGGCTGAAGAGACAAAAAATGCCCACCAATGAACCATGGACCTTTCTTCAGGACATTTTCAAAGTCTTCCTTTAAGGACAACCTCACAAGAAAAAATCCATTACCCAAATTCACACAATCCATCCTACCCGCTGGTTTCCACAGAGAGAGCAGCTTACTTTGGAGAAAATGGAAGCCCACTGATTTCCCATAAACCTTAACTATTAGAGCTCTAGCCCATGGATCCCGAATCTGTTGCTTGAACTCCTTTGAGAACTTGACAGCAACCAGCCCCTTCCTAAGCGTCTCTACCTCCTCATCTGACTCAACATCATCCTCCATTAGATTCCCAAAGTTGAAAGCTTGAATATACGCACCTGGAATCTCGCCAACAAGTTTGTCTTTAAAAGACATACTCTGATTCCAAGGACCGAGACCTTTAACAAGTGGTGAGGAGCCCGACTCATGTCCTTCACTAAATCCTACATGCTTCACATCCTTAACTTTTTTCTTACTCCGAGCTAACTCCTCCTGTTCTTCCCTTGAGAGCGAGAGAGACATGACTTTTCCATGGTGACGAAGTGAGCTTGTCAAATTCATGTTGTAAGGAAAGTGGAAAGTGGAAACTGCAACACCCATCACCGAAAGGGCAATTTACTGATTTTACATTTTTCTTACGTATGTATTTGGCTCCAAATTTAAAAAAAAAAAAAATCAGCTTATTTTATTATTTAATTTATTTTTGCTACTATTTATATGCTCTATTACACTTTTTGATATTATTCATAGGCCCAACTCTACTACAACTTTTGTTACAGTTTGCCATGTGATGAGTTGTGAGTGGTATAGATATAGACCCACATGGATCCACCATTTTTTCTTCACTACTCACAATTTATCACGTGACGAGTTATGGCAAAATTTGTGTTAAATATTGTAGTACTAACATTGCTTTGAGAGCATTAGCATCAAGCATTCTAAAAAAAAATGTTATTTTGACACATCAAAAAATTACTTTATCTATTTTAACACATCATTTTACAATATAACCTACATCACATATACCATTCTTGTACCACTTTATTTAAATAATTTTAATTTATTTTTTCTTTACTTTTTTTAATTCTTTTTTATGCTTTATTTTTTGTTCTCAAAGTTCGGTAAAGAGATAAAGGAGTAAGAATCTTTCAATAATTATTAATTAATCTCAAGTTACCAACGGTACTAAAGAGAGAAATTTTTGAATAAAAAAAAATAGTTAAATATTTATACAACATCTGCCCATATCATCCTATTATTAGAATCTCACTCTAGCAAATGCCAAATTTATTTGGCATATGACATATATCGTGAATGTGTTTTTTCATGTCTAGTCTGTTAAATATAAAAATTTAGCATTTAGCATACATGATACTAGTTCTTTTACACAAAACTTACTTTACACAGTGTTACACACACCCAAAAAGTATTTAAAATGGTAATTCAAATCATGATTTCTAGCTTAAAAATCATAATTTTAATTGTTTAATTTTTTTTATATATAAAACCATGTAAAATAACGTCAATGCAACAAGAATAACACTTTGGTTTAAACTTAGCTTAAGCCTAGTGGAACCTCTTAAATAGGTTGTTCGTAGCTCGCTTGTCAATTGAATGAAGTATTTTCTGTTACGGGTGTACATTTTCTTCCACTCATAGTTATATGGGTCTAAGATCCACCCCTTATGAGAGAGAGAGAGAGGTGTAACATGCATCGGTAACATATAATAACTTCTCCTTAACCGGGTGTATTTTTCCTATCAATTGAGTATCTTCTGCCAGGAAACAGAGGCCATTACTAACAAGTCAACATTCAATGAGCTCGGGGACGATCTTTCTCAGTCTGGCAATCATACTTGATCTTCAGACCCATATAAAAAGAAAAAGAGAAAAAGACAAAGAAGGTCTTTGAAAATGATAAATGCTTTACAGTCTTTTCCACAACCGTTGACGCCAGTCTTCGTTGACGCCACAACTGCTTTAAAGTGTTTTCCACAACGGACGTGGCAATGTTTGATTGCTTTCTAGGAGGGTACAATTTTTTCCACGACACTTCTTTTTTTAATAATGATTTTTATTAAAGGAGAATGAATACTATAAAAATATTAGAAATTATCGTGGTTAGCAAAAATATATATGGGTTTTGCTAACGTATAGGGTACACAATAATTAATTATTTTTAAAAATATTTTTTTGAGTATTGAAAAAATATTGACAGTTTTTTCAATTTTTAAAAAAATGTTTTTAAAAATAGATGAGCAATATGTGCGCTACTTACACACACATTAATATATATATATATATATATATATATATATATATATATATATATATATATATATATATAAGCAGCGTTGGATAACGAGTTTCACGCATTTCTAATGTCTACGTTTTTCTCTTCTTCTTTTTTTTTAAGCCGTGAGTATTGACTTTTTTCGTGAACAGTACATCTGTGCATTGTTTACGGATCTCACAAATATCATTTTTTAGTAGTTTTTTTTATTAAAAAAGATTTTTTTAGTACTATTCATATATTTAAAAATTATTTTACTACAATATTTTTAATTTTCAATTATATCTAAATGGATATATTAGAAATTATCGTTGACGACGTTGAGCTACAGGAGTCTTCAAACCGAAGGAGATGGCTAGTATTATAAATTTTCTCATTGTGCTTTGTGCACATTGAACATGTCACTTGAAGACCACTTTCACAGTTTCACCTACTACCATTTGTGAGATTCATTGAACCAGTGTACTTCTAATTTACGCATGGAAGTCTTTATTTACTTATTTAATGTAAAACTAGTGTACTTTTTTAATAGAAGAAAGTTGCATATCTTGAGCTAAAACAGTCAATCATACAAGGGACTTCTTCTAAGTTCGAACAAGACTACAAAAGATTCTTTTCCCAAAAAAAAGAATCAATATAAAAAATAAATAAATCAAAGATTGTATTAACGTGTGTCCTAAAGGCACACAATAGTATATTATAGTTTGAAAAAAAATTTGACAGTTTTTTCAATTTTTAATAAAAAATTTTCAAAAATAAATTGTTAATGTATGCCTTCAAGGGCATACATTAATCCAACCTATAAAAAAAAAAAAAAGATTCTTTTCCATTTTGGAAGAATCAATATAAAAAAATTCGTTCACTTTACTATTATTGTCCTTTTGCTTTTTGAAAATTCTAGGTTTACCATGTGGATCTTTTTAAATTATAAGTGGCAAGTGCCTAATGGTGATGGAAAATTCTAGGTTAATATATTTATATATATATATATATATATATATATATATATATTGATAATCATGGCTACCAAATATAAAATAACCAGAAAAGTAGCTTTTAACTACTTTTTTTTGTCGTCATTTTTACCTTCTTTTTCATAGTCTAATTCCGCGTTGTATAGTGGAGGAAAAATTTAAATTATTGAGTTGTTTTAAGTTTGATACTTCTATGAAAGTGCACCAACGTTAACCTTGTCAATTAAAAATTTTTGAGTTGTTCTAAGTCCATACTTCGATGAAAGTGCACCTATAGTGACCTCGTCTTTAAAAACTATCAATGATGATCAAATGGTCCCTCTATATATATATATTGATAATCAAGGCTACCAAATATAAAATAACCAGAAAAGTAGCTTTTAACTACTTTTTTGTCGTCATTTTTACCTTCTTTTTCACAGTCTAATTCCGCGTTGTATAGTGGAGGAAAAATTTAAATTATTGAGTTGTTTTAAGTTTGATACTTCTATGAAAGTGCACCAACATTGACCTCGTCAATTAAAAATTTTTGAGTTGTTTTAAGTCCATACTTCGATGAAAGTGCACCTATAGTGACCTCGCCTTTAAAAACTATCAATGATGATCAAATGGTCCCTCTCTTGATAAAATTATTGACAAGGTAGGATGAAGCATGAAAATAACAACAAATGGAGCCTATGTTCTTTGCTGTTTACAACTCTGCTACATGGTTTAACTTGTGAATTAAGAATTTTGAAAGTTTGAGAAATTAATTGGAAATGTAAATTACAGCAAACAAGGATTGATCTTTGAAATATAGTTGGAAGATTTTCTTTTCTTTACTTTTTGATCCCTCAAGCAGTATGTGTAAGCATTCTTTGTTTTATTGATTAAAATGCCAAGGGTTTAGTTGATTCATAGAGCGAGTGAGATTCGTTGTGCCAAGAAAGTTCTTGAAATCATGTATTGCAACTTTCCCATTTATGGATTTTTGTACAATATTGATAAGAATGGACTGTTCATAATCCAAATTCTTTTTAACTCTTTTACTTTGTAGCACTAGTTTGGGCAACACATAGATACATGCTTGCCATTACAAAGATTATCAATTAATATTAGATTTAGAATTGATTTATAACACAAACCAAAAATATAATCATCTGATTTTTGAAGTGCTTATAAATTATACCATTAAAAGAGAAATTAATTTGAATATACAAGAAAGAAGCACAAATAATATTGGAAAAACTAGAAAAAGAATTGATCTCAATAGTAGGCACATAGCAGATTAACAAAAGAAGGCATTTGATTGCTAATATTTGGATAACAAAGTGATACACAATAAAGTAACAATGTATTAATTTGTCTTGCTTTTTATGCCCTTTCAACAATTGTGAAAATTCCAAGCAGTATTTTAGAAGATAGTTCATTTTTCAAAGCGTTGTTATAATGGATTTGAATTGTAATTTATAAGTTGTTCAAGATATTAAACATAGTCAATTAGTTTTTCACTGTCTTAAGTTAATAAGAACCTTACATTTACTTCTTTTTTTTAAAACCTTAATCCAAATACCAACAAAAAAGAAGAAGAAGAAGAAGAAGAACTTGCCACTATTAAAAAAATTATCAAGCACAACGCATGAGTTTGTAACTAGTTTCCTTAAAACTAGACAAATTATAAGAAATTCTACTTTTTTACTTAAATAAATGAGGATGGCTACTTCCAATCAAACCATAGATTACATGTATTATATTGTAGTGTTCCAATCATTAAAATATATATTAGCAGAGGCCTCATGTTGGAGAGTATGAGGCTATTCCATGTAGCGCATTCCTTGAAGTTCTCTTTATTTAGTTTTCTACTTCAACAAAATTTGCATTTATATTAAAGTATTAATTCATTGAATTAGCCAATAGAGTAAATGCATTAGGCATTTCCCCGGGGGGGGGGGGGGGGAAGTTATATCCAGTACCGGACTGATGATAATATTATCTATTGTTGTGCATTAATTATTTATTTTAAATGAATTTATATAATTATTTTTATAAACTTTATATAGAAAATAATTTTTAGTTGGAATAATAATAAAAAATTTAGAATATGAAATCCTTACTCATGTTTAGTTGCTTTGACAAAAATTGTCTCAAAAGCCATAAAAAAAAATTAAATATTTATGAATTCACTAAAATTAATCTTTATCCTTTAAATTTTCTAACTCCTTTGTATGTGTGTGTGCGTGCATACGCGTACACATGTATATGTGTGTGTGTGTGTGTGTGGGGGGGGGGGGGGGAACTAACACTGTGGTATGTATTCTATGTAATTAGATATATTACTAATAAATATAATAATTATGCTTATTTTGTTATATTAATTATTTTAAGCATAATGAAATTTTAATATCATTTTTCTAAGATTTATATGAAAAGCAATTGGTTTTTTTTTTTTTATGTGAAAAACAATTGATTTGAAATATGGCATCTTTACTCAAATTTAGTTGTTTTTGCAACAATTGAAACCACGTCCAACAAAAAGGGGGAAAATTTTAGTAACACATTATCAAGAATGTAAAAAATAAAATAAAATAAAATAAAAATAATTGAAGGATATATGCATTTTTTAGTAGGCATGAAACATGCCTATCTATATTCGCTACTATATCACGCAATTTTCAATTTGTAAACATACACACACACACACACACACACACACATATTTATATATATGGTATGATGAAATCACTATACTACTCTTAGTGTATTTCTATTTTGTCTATATATAAAATAACTAAATATTACAATTTTTTACAATGAAATTTACTGAAATATCTTTTTTATACATCGATAATTGGGGGTGGGAATTTGAATGCTGAATATTTCTATTGAAAATTGAGGTATCAATCAGTTAAGCTATAAGATTTTTGGTAAAACTTATTGAAATATTGGAGAAAACTAATAATAAATTGCACTGCATATCGAGCAGGAACTCAACTAATTTAATAGAATCGTTAAAATAAGAATTATGGTTCTACAACTGAAAAGAGAGACCCCTTGTCCACATAAGTAAGCTAGAACCAAGTTGCAGGTCTTCAATTGATCAATACAATATATGAGAACTAAGGCCATATCCAAAGTCCATCCAAGCTGAGCTATGAAACAAAGCTAAAATACAATGTTTTCCTAATTAATGCCTTTTGATACAAGCATGCAATTTGTACAGCAAAGTATAAGTATATTAATTTTTCATCGAGAAAATATACCTTTTTTTTTTTGTTGAGAATGAACAGCTCAAGGGCAACACATTTATAATCCAAGTAGGATACAAGGAATTTAAGCTAAAAAAAATTGAACCAAAGCCAAGGCATGCTTTGTATTTATTTTCTTTGGAAACTAAAAAAGCAGCTAATTCAATAAGGAAAAGTCTAAAACTACAAAATTTTCATAACTTCTTGTCACAACTGTAACGTCGTAGAGTGTGATTGGTAAAAAAAAAATGATGGGTTCATATTTAAGTGATAGTTAACCACTCACAATCTGGCACATTAGAATTGTGGCAAAAAAGTTGTGGAATAATTTGTGGTCCTAAAACTACTCATTCAATAATATCGAAACAAAATAATAATAGATAATAGTTATGAACTTTAAACTAATAGACACCTCATGAGTTGCAGATTATGGGTAAGAAGAACCGAAAAATAGTGAAGAACAAAAAATAAAAATGAATTTCTTAAATGTTAAAGGAATTATAAGAAAATTAAATGAAAAAATAAATAGAAGAAATTTTTTTTTAAAGCTGATGTGGCTTATTTTTCCATTTAAGCAATGATATGACCACTAAAATTTAAGCAAGTCAACATCTCATTTAATTTTTTAATATTAAGTGTGTTATCCGTATAATTCGTTTGTTACCTAAGTATTTTTTGTTAGTAAATTAATTGGGTAGCAAATTAGCCATAGATTAAAAGTAATGTAAACTAAATTAACCGTTATTAAAATTTAGGGACAAAACTAACTCTAGCTCCAAAATATAGAGGCTATCATTATAATTTTTTTTTTTTAGAGAGATTCAGAGAACCTTAAAACTTTTATTTCTCAACTGATTTAACTAATTTTAAATTCCTGTGAGCCACAAACATACTTGAAAACAGCTGGCTGCTAATGTTAATCTTATCTTATTTGCTGTGTACTTATTTCCCTATAAAAAGGAAAACATGGTCCTGTCTCCTGACATAGTTGCATGTCTCATGTCTGTCGCTTACTTTTCTTTTTATAGTACTAACAAATCCTTGTCGTTGCTCCGTCTGGAAAGCCTTTAACTTGCACTGTTGGTCTAATGTGCACTACATCTTTAATGGAACCTTCATCATCTACTAAACAGTCCAAAACTCATTGTATAATCTATTTTCTTTTCCACTAATCTCATTTTCAATACTGTTTCCGTACTGCACTCACTGTTCAAAATTGTTTTCACAAACCCCACAAATGTGTTTCTTTTGGTGTTAAATTGTTGGCCTTTACTTCTCTCAGACTTCAATTAAGGTTTACTCTGAATGGGCTTGCACAAGCTTCCATTGGTGGTTTTACTTTTCTCGGTTTTTTCTCTTTTGAGTTTCATAGCACTCTGTGATGACTCAGAGCTCACTGTGAAGTTCTTGAAGACTCCCCATGCATTCTCAAATCTCAACTCAACCGTATTCGTCTTTAAAGTTCATGTGGGTGGGAATGGTGCTTGCACCAATTGTAATATCACTTGCAAGGTACGTTAGGGTCTAGTAATACTTTGAGCTTGTTTTACTTGGCTTTTTTTTGGGTGCTCTACTCTCTCTCTCATGAGTTTATATGTTTCGTGGTTCTTAAGTTAATGTAAGGGAGTTGGTTAAAAGAGTAATTAGCACGTCTTTACATTCTGTAAGGATGTAATGTGCTTGAATTTTCTTTTAGAGTTCAGACTAATCAAGAAAACTATTTGGAATTCTGTTTATTCATATGTACATATTTTTGTATTTTTCTATAGTTGATAAGAATGAACGATTACTCATAATCTTCCTGGTTCCAAGCTAAATTATTGGAATTTTTTTTGTTTGCTGCTTTGTGTGTGTGTTTTGCTTTCCAACTCAATGGTAAGTGGGAAGTGAAGAAGCTGCATCATGGTTTGATTTATTGGGAAAACTTTGGTTTTTCTCTTGATGTTCAGTTGGATTGTTCCACAAAATAATAGGTTAATAAACTTGTTGGTGCAGTTGGATGATGGCTTTGTCCGCATTAAAGCTTCTCAATGTGAAAATGGGACTGTTTTGTGTGAAGGCCTGCAGGATGGAAATCATAAATTTGAGGTTTGCCCCAACTGGACTCAAGGAGTTGGCTGCAGTAGCTATAAATGGACTGTTGGTTAAGAACCTTCCTTTTATTCTTTTTCTTTTTCTAAATTGAATAATCTGGACTGTTTATGTAACTGTCCTTGTCTAATTTGATTGATTGGTTGATTGTTGTCAATGTGTTCTTTACATGCTCTGTTCATTAATTCTACAGATAGACGAAGTATCAACTTAACTACTCACGTTCCCAAAAGGCTACTTCAACTTGACGATGGAACTAGACTGGTGCGAGCAACTAATAACTGTACAAAATTATGGATCTGTTTAACCTTTCCAGAGCCCGTCCACAACTCAACTAAACAAGTCAGAAATTCTCTCAAACCAGAAATTTTTTATTCTCCCCATATGAGTCAGGGCACACTTCTGCGTCTGAACATCAGTGAAACAAAACGAGCAAATAGCAGATTTGAATTTAAGGTCAGATGGTTCTCACAATCTTATTTTATTTTTTCAGCCATGAGAATAGAAGTTGGTTCATAGGTTAGGAGCCTGCTTAGTTGTCCTATGAATTTGGAATTCATTTATATTTTGTATAATATGTAATGCACAACATCATCTTGAATTGGATCACTTAGAAACATTGGAGCCATTTATTGTATTGGGAAAATATATCATCCTCAAAAAATTTTCATGGTTGCGCAACTTGAACTTCCCCCCAATATAAAATGCAAAAGGGTATTGAAATTAAGTCTTTATTATGCATCATCCATACACACTACCAATTTCACATTTTAAATGTGGACAGCCTTAACAAATATGGCTATGGCATGTGAAATTGTGGACAGAGTGTACGGAGTGTACATTAATGTGTGTGTGAGAAGACTTATTGCTATTTATATCTCTAGGACCTATATTTTGCATACCTTTTCTTTCTTACTCATTTTCACTCTCTCCTTTCAGGTTGCTACATGTATATTTGACACTGCTATAGTCACAGTAAGCGTTGATTCAAACTCTATAATAAGCACACAAGGGACTCCATTTTCCCCAGTTGAACCATATACTTTCTTATACGGTACGATTAACAATAGTTTACAAGCGTTACAAAGAGAAAATAAATAATTTGTTTGTGGAATCAAAACTCTGTTTCAATATTCTGTTACTCAACTCTTTCAATATAGAAACTCTTCAGATAGAATACAGTTATATATATACATATATATATATATATATATATATATATATATGCAATTAGGCGTATAAAAAAAGATTATATGCAATTAGAAAACCTTTATATTTAAATGTCTATTTGTAGGGTGTTTCCACCTGATAGATATAAATGTGACATTCAGATTCTCTGAGGCCTGCAGTATATTTGAGTATACTACCGTCTGAATTTCCGAGGCCTGCTGTAATGTTGCATACACCATCTCATACTTGGACAAGAGAACACAACATTTATATGTTGATCAAATTCGAGAAGCGTGTATTTGGCTTCAACTCTTCTAAAATATCAGTCACAGGAGGGCATTTAAACAGGCAAGTCATTTCTGGTTATCTTCGTGTTTGTATCAATGCATGTTAACCCTTACATGAACAAGACATCACATAAATAATGCACCCACATACAAATGAGAAACCATGACGATGACCTTTTTACGCTCCATTTGGGTTCTCCATGGAAATAATATTTCAGTTAGTATGGCATATTTACTCTTTAACATATTTTCATTTTTGTTCCTTCCCAATGATAATCATTAACATTTTCAGCTTTAAAGAAATACATAAAGGCATATATACTGTAGTGATAAAAGCAGACCAAGATATTGTATCTATCAATGTTCCCGAAAACTTAACTTGGGATGTTAGTGGAAACAAAAATCTGCCTTCCAATGTTCTACAAGTAAGGCACTGTAAGTATTCTTACTCTTTTCTCTTGTTGTCAGCTCAATTGTAGTCCAACATCTAAGCTCTGGATGAAACTTTTTAGCCTTTGATTTTCTCATTTATTTACTAATGTAAGGTTTTAAAAATTATATACAGATTCTGTGCCGAAAATACCTCGTGTGATTCATTGGCTTGTAACTACTTCAATTGTGGTGACATTTATTCCTGCTGTGGTGGTTAAGGTTTCAATAGCAAGCATTCACTCCATTGGGGAATTTTCAAGTCCATTTTCTTCTTTATCTCATCCTGGGAGTAATCTTTTTGTATGATATCTAACTCAGTTGAACAGTTATTTCATTAATTGATTATTTAGTTACACCATGATAATAATAACAGTGTCATGAAAACTGTACAATTTAATTTGCTTATTTTTTCTTTGTGGCTGATCCAATCTTTTCCAAGGTTTGAACCAGAAGTTAATCAAACTTTACCTAGCAGGTCATTGCACTGTGATTATATATAGCCTCTTGACAATCAAGTAATATAATTAGAAAAACTGTGGAATAAATTAACCTTCTCCTCTTCCTATAGAAATAATACACTCCTAGAATAATTTTCCTTGATTTTTATACATATAATTTAATATATAATTGGACTCTCTAAATATTTTGGTTGGTTTTGAGCCTTTTGACCATGTGGTCTGACTTCTTGAACCAATGGCCCTACTGAAGCCTGCGGAGCCTATTGGTACTTCTTCCAAAGATGGAAAACTAGGATTGACCTCTTTAGAGTGGGATTTTGTGGGTTGGGATTTTATTCTCTTACTAGTTGCACACCCTCATATTGCTTTTTAAGTAAAATATTATTTTAGCCTCTAAACTTTATAAAGGGTTAAAAAAAATAGTTTTATCATATTTTTATAATCTTGTCTATAACATTTCTTACCATTATCACATATTTACTGATTGATGATTGCATAACATGGTATATAAAGATTATGATTATATATATATAAGGTTAAATGAAATGTCAAAAAATGAGATTATAAAATTTCCCAACATTATTTCTAATATAATTTCTAAATTACTTAAGAACATCTCATTTTTTATTATGATAGGAAATATAATTTCCCTAGTTAGAATTTGATTAGTTTTAAGTTTAAAATTTATATTATTATATTTAATTGTTGATTATTGATTTAATTAAGTGAATATAACGGTTGATTTTATTGCATTATAAAGTTTTCAATGTCCTCCATATATTCATTTCTATTTTATTTTTTACTTCTCTTGACCACTTTTTTATTTTCCAAATAACAGTTACTAATTGACGTTTGATTTTATTCAGGGACGGAAGTAGGATTCAAACCTGAGGAGGGCCAAAGCTTCAAACAAATTTTTTTATGAAAATAAAAACTAACATTTATTCTATATGCAACAAAATACTACATATAAAATAAATATTTCTTAAACATTTGATAATATAAAAATGTTAACAATGTATAAGATATAAAATAAATGTTTCTTAAATATTTCAACACATTTATCAAAATGAAACTCAACGCTATTTCATATTCATCAAAATATTACATACAAAATAAGTGTTTCTTAAACATTTAATATTATAAAAATGTCAACAAAGTATAACATATAAAATAAGTGTTTCTTAAACATTTTAACACATTTATCAAAATGGAATTCGACGTTATTTCAGAGGAGGTCCAAAAATATATATTTAAGGGCAAATCTTAATTTTTCAAATTACAGATATATATCAGTTTTTTTTTTTTTTTTAATTGGGGGCTATTAGGACCAAAATTTAAAATTTCATCACATATATATGCACTAGCCCTTTTTTTTGGGGGGGGGGGGTGTAGGTCCTTCCCTGATTTCATTTTTTTTTTTCTTCCTTCATTTATTCTTTATTACTTTGTATATTCCCTTGCTAATTGTAATTTTTATGGTTATCAATAAGAAATAGATGTCATGGATGACTTAAATAGTTAGATGTAGTTATGTTAGTGGTATGTCCAAAGGTTTTTATGTCAAAGGATTTTTTTTTCCCCTTGAATTTTCAAGGAAATATTAAAAACATTTCTCTATTTTGGTCTCAATCAATTAAGACATCCATAATATCTTAACAGAAGCAATAATGAGCCTTAAATTTTTTTTTAATGTATGAAGTGGTTAGGTTAGTGGCATGTCAAAGTAAAAATAAATAAATAAATCCATGGAAATGTAAAAGGTCTTTTCAAAATATAAAAGAAAAAAAAGAAATGGTGACTTTTTGAATTGTAGAAATATGATTGTTTCAATTATCTTGTTTATAAATTTCATTATTTATTTATAAACATCTAAATTAAAGTAGATGAATATATAAATGAAAAATTATATGTAAAGTTACAACCACACAAGATAAATATGTATAGATTTTTTTTTTTTTTGGTTTTTGATTATTAATGAATCATTATTTCATTGTTTACTTATAGATATCTAAATTAAAGTTTTTTTTTTAGAAAAATCTAATTAAAATAGATGAATATGTAAAGGAAAAATTAGATGAAAATTTAAAACTATCCATGATGAAAGTTTAACTACTGGTAAATATGTGTTTTTTGAAGACTAAAAGTATGCTTAATTACTTTAGCTGGAACTATATAACTATGCAAATATTGTTGTGAGTGATTCCATCATTTGCAAATTATCAAGTTTGGTAGTCTTATAGGATAGATATTAAGACTTAAGTTACCACATTTGGTAACTATAAAATACGTCAATGATATAAAAAATAGAAAAGGTTTAAAATTTTTAAAATGCATTTTTAGTATATTGTAATATAAAACTTTTTTTTTTCTTTTTTTTTATGTTACTTTAGATCAATATTGTTGGCATCCTTTAAAGATAATACATAATATTTTTGAGACTATGCTAACACATAATATAAAATAAAATTAGTGTATCTATGATAAAGGTTTTTATCTAAATGATATATAGTAGTCCATATTTTTTTAGTCTCGAATCAAAATGTCCATTCTCAATAGCCTTTTAAGTTTAAAAATTGCTTGGCTTAGACACATTCAAAAGTACTATCTAAAATATAAATTATATGACCCTTTATCACACAAATATTTTGATTTCCCTAAAGGAAGGTAAGTGTGTGTCTAGCCATTTTCTTGATTTGTGCTGCATAATTTAATAGTACGGAGGATATGACTGAATTTAAATGTTGAATAAAATAAGATGAAAAGAAAAAAGTGTAAAAATAAAATATATAGTAATATACATCAAATTATCCAAATCATGCTATGTAATATAATAGGAGCATTATATTATTATATACTATATGTAAAATGCGTAGGATAATATTTAATAATCAAAGAGAATAAAAATATAACAACTTAAAACACAAAACTAAATCACATCAACCCAAAGTAGAATTCTAATTAACACAAAAGTTCATCAACCTAAAATATGAATAAAATAAAAAGAAAAAATCAAATTAAGAGAGAGAGAGAGAAGTAACATTTTTTGTGTGAGAAAACTATGTATAGAATAGAAAAGAAAATGTCAATTTATAGTAAGATGTTAAGAATAAGAATAGCCAAAATAAAAGAAGATAAAAGGGTAGAAAGAGTGATATTAAGGTAGGAAGTAGTAGGGAGATGAAGAAGTAAAAGGGAGGGAGAGTTCTGGAAAATTAATAATAAAAATAATGGTTAAAAGATATTTTAATTTTTAACTAATGAAGTTTTTAAGTTACCTAAAATGAGAAAATGTTTTAAAATATATATTGTAAAAATTAGAAACCAAAAATATAATGACGTGACTGCTAACGTGGCTCAACTAAAACGTAGCAACAATAAATACTATGCTTCAGTTTTTAAATATATTTAGATATAGATGGGCAGAAAGAGTAGAACTTATCAAACCTTATGAACTGCATCATTCTTGTAGAACTAACTAGCATTTTTTTTCCTTTTCTCTTTCATACAGAGAATTGCATGCCATCTTCAGGTCTTTGCACTATCTAGATGGTTGGCAGTGAGACTGCCAGTGGAGTATTATGAATTTGCAAGGGGTTTACAATGGAGCATTCCCTACTTTAGTCTTCCATGGGAAACTGGGCACATTCCCTACACTTTCACGACAAAAAACTCGAGTCTCCCTGTCAACACACATTCCTACATGTCTAAAATTCCTTATTCAGGAATCTTTCCGGGTGAGCAGCTGAAACCAAAGAGTTTTAACAGGGCCGGGTTACCGCTGGCTGCAATGGAATATGAATCATTCATTCAGGTCTGAAACCTCTACTTTTTCTGTGACGCTTGTTTTTTACTTCTTTAATCTTATAATGAGTAAATTTTTTGATTGAATGCATTTTACACCTGCAGAGACCAAATGCTGAATATGCTTTTGATCCACATGTTCTAAATGGGTAAGTTACGAATACTCTTATTTCTATTTATTACATGAACTTGCATATAGATTTTAGAGACAAAACAAATGGAGAAAATATTCAATACAGATTTATTTTATTTTATTTTTGGGCTTGAAAAATATTTAATATAATGCAGCAAAACTAATGTAAGTGATAAAGGAATATTTCGCCAATTTTTTTTAAAGTCTTCAATTTAATTTAAATATTTGCTAGTTATCTAAATGTAGAATTTTCTATAGGTTTTATGAAAAATTGAAGTTATTCATGCTTTGAAATTTTGCAAATTATTGATCAAACCAAAAGGAAAAACCTGATACCTAGTTCCCTATTATTCAATTCTGTTTAATATCTTATACGAGATTTTGTCTCATGTAGGTGGAGGGATTTTTGTAGAAACATGTTCTGGTTAGCTATAATTGGTGGCACTTTCATACAGCTGCATGCTTTACTCCTTGTCATCCTAAAATTGAGGAAGCGAAATTCTGAAATGCAGAGGGGTTATGGAGTACTCACATTCCCAAGATTTGAAATATTCCTTGTAAATCTTGCGCTACCTTGTATTTGTGAGGCCTCGGCCTCTCTAATTAGAGGTAACTTAGACAGTTTGTTTCCTTCCCCACAAATGAATCCTTATCTATGCATTTATCATGCAAAATTAAAGTTTCGAAAGATAATTATGTTGCAATGAAGCTTATGTTTCACTGTTTGGACGTTGACTCAATTCACTTCTCTGTGCATGACAACATCATAGCATAGTTATCTAACTGCATCGTATCAGAATTACGCTATCTAAAACCAAGATTCACAATTTTTTGCACAGTCACATGCTCTTTGTCATTGGTTTTAAGGCTAAGAACTTCAAGCACAGAACTATGTGGCTTAATCATCTCTCACTTTTGTAAATTAAGGAGGAACGGCATTGGGGATTGTTGTTGGCGCTCTGCTTCTGGGTGCTGTGTCTTTTGTACTGCTGGCCTTGCTCTTGTTCCTCTCTATAGGTATTACATTTGAAAAGCTACTTCAATACAAGGAAGTTCATCAAGAGGGCAGGGGTTTTCCCTGGTATCAAGAAATAGTCCGAGTATTTTTGGTTTCTGGTAAGAGAGGCCAGTGGACATGGAATAACCAGCAGAATTCTAATTACTTAACCATCTTAGGGCCTCTATTTGAAGATTTTAGAGGCCCTCAAATGTCCAATCTCTCACAAATTTCTGGGGGCAGCTCCCATATACAAGATGCAATTCACGAAACTGAAGATGAAGCACCTTTTATCCAAAAGCTGTTTGGAAAATTCAGAATATGCTGCACATTGCTTGAGTCCGTTATCCCAAAGTTGTGTGGAAAATTCAGAATATACTACACATTGCTTGAGTCCGTGAGACGTGTTTTGCTAGGGGTTATGGCTGGTGCCTATATGGAGAACTCGTCTTCTACGATTCCCTCCATAATCTTCTTATGCATCACTTGTTTTCAGCTCATCTTCCTTGTTCTCGAGAAGCCATTTATAAAGAAAAATATTCAGTTGGTTGAGATCATGTCAATTTCCAGTGAAGCAAGTATATCTGTTATTTGTTTTGTTCTCTCAGAGATGGAATTGCCAGCCAAGGATGGGACTATAGTTGGAGTGCTCATGCTTATGGTTTTCCTCGTGGGATTTTTACCACAGATGATGAATGAATTGTGTGCTTTGTATAAACAGATAAAGCTGCTGGACACTGCTGAGAACCGTTTCCTAACCGGTTTGAAGATAGTTTCATTTGGATTAGCTCTGCTTTTCATCTCACAGGAGTTTTTATTAAGCGGCTGGTTCCCCCATTTAAAGGATAATATTGCGGACTCCAACTCTCAACCAACCTCTGCTGCAGAAAAAGATACAGCTACCCCACATTTAAAGGATAATATTGCAGACTCCAACTCTCAACCAACCTCTGTTGCCGAAAAAGATACAGCTACCCCACGTTTAAATGATAATATTGTAGACTCCAACTCTCAACCAACCTCTGTTGCAGAAAAAGATACGGCTACCTCTACCTCTGATCAATTCAAATCTCGACATCAGGATTGAACTCAAATTCATATCGTGGATAAAGATAACTTCAGATTATGTAAATCTCTTGTTATACAGGGCTTTTATCAAACTGATTGTATAGAAAGAGCTCTCAAGATAGTTTACAGAGAGCAAATAGTTTTCTGCAAAATAACCTGAACCATACATATGTTAATGGGGATGAAGAGACTTGTCCTTGTGCTGAAAGTAACATAGGAACTCTGGGAGTAGGAACAATAACAAGAACTCTTGAAGTAAGAACTCGGGAACAATGGTTCCAGAAAAATCATGGTTACACCAACACCACTCTTTGATTTATTAGGTGTTATCTTTAGTTGCTTAGTAGTTATTTGTTAGGAGGATAGACTTGTACCCTTTTATCCTTGGCATTGTTTTAGCTTATCATTTGTTTTAGTTCAACTCAACTTTATCTCATTGTTGAGTTAGGTATTCAAGCATGTAAAGCATCTGTAAAAACCTATGAACAATAATAATAGATTATTATCAGAATGTTTATGAGAAAAATCAAGCTTATGAAATTTCTTTGACGTTTACTTGCCATCCATATTTTTCTCTGGTCACCATAACCCCACTTGTCAAAAAAAGGTGCAGCTCGCGGCCTAGGGGTTGTAACAAAGGCTAGCTTTAGTAAAAGATGAAAGGGGGCTCCAAATGATCCATCAACCAGTCATGCAAGATGGAGTGTGTTCTGGGGCATGCACTAAAGGTAGTGGAAGCCCTACTTTAGATACATCTTCTGATTACAAGTGAAAACAAAGCGGAATGTACAATGATTTAGGAGCCATTTTTGCATTCAAGTGAAATCAGAACACATCATTTGCATTACTGGTTTCATTGCAGTTCTTTATCCATTCCAACAGCGGATGCAGTGCTGGCTCCACTACTTTTTGAGAAGTAATGAGAAATGAGTGATTGATTAGAACTGTGGAGATGGGGCTGTAACCCTTTTTTATTTTAAGCTGCGACCCATTTGCTGGGCTCATAGGAGTAAAATTTTGGCTCTTTTGCATAGCCATGAAAGTTAGAATTATCAAAAATTATTTTAAGCAAAAGTTGGAACTTGTTTGTGTTTAGTTGTAAGTGCACATGTGCAAGAATCAAATGTTTTAGTTGTAAGACTGCAAACATGTATGATCTAGGGAAATCAAGTTTGCTTCAAATTAGATCTAAAAGCTTTATTTTTTACCTGATAAACAAGTAAACTAGAGTAAAAAAAAAATAAAAATTATTGATAGGCCAATTGTAGTTTGATTATCATTCTTGTTTCCTCAGAGTGACAGAAGTTGTGTAAATTCACACTCCCTTCAGTGTTTTGTATTCACTAGTTTTGAAGACTTCAGTAGTTTCCCTTGGTGCAGTCACTAGATTCCCTTTGTCAGCACTGTATCTAATCTAATATTTGCTTACATGACAGCACACCAACCATACTCATCAAGAGACATGGAGCTTGATCACCATATTTCATTCCTTAACCACATACTAACATTTAGCCATTTAGGCGTCTAGGTTTATTGTTATTATAAAACAAACATGTAAGTGATCTATTGTCCTTGCTTGTAGTTTCTTCTCTTCACATTGTTCACAGAAACATCTGGTATCTACATTATTCACAGCTGAGCAGAGTTATTGGCAATGGCACCAGCTTCAGTGAGAAGGGGAACAAGCTGACCTGCCTGGTACTTCTCTATGATAGCTGCAATAACAGGAAACAAAATACAGAAAAGGGTAATTATTCAGTCTATATATTGTTTTTTTTTTTAGGGCTTGATAACAAAGAGTCTAGGCATTTGATTGTGATTAAAACTGAAAAGAAGCAAAGAAACAGGTGGCTTACTATCACAGCCCCCAATGTGTTTTCCCCCAATAAACACATTGGGCACAGTCCTCTGACCAGTCCACTCTGCTAGAGCAGATTGAATGTCGCTTCCATCACCTTCAAAAAGAAATACATCAAAAACGTAAGTTCCTCAAAGATATGGTACAATGTATAGCTATTAAAACCTGTTTGGTTTAAGCTTGTTTTGAGTGATATCACTGAAACTCATAACTCCCTGATGAAAAAACGTAGAACCCACACCAGTTTGGTTGCTTGGCTTGATTTTCACCTTGGGTTTTTGTCACTCAAAGCTCACAAATTTTGAATTAGAGTGATGAAAATAGGAAACACAAAAATGGTGTTTTCAAAAACTGAGATACAAAACTCAGTGACACTAAGTTAAATATTCGGACTCTGTGGGCCTCATAAGCTTCTGTGTTGTCTTGTCTGTTTAGTGTTGTTTGGTATTACCGTTGCAAAACAACCACAGCAACCCACCAAAACACAAACCCAGCACCACCACAACCGATCTCCGCCGAAACACAAACCCAACACCATTACAACCGATCTCCGCCAAAACACAAACCCAGCCCCACCCAGCGCTGCCACAGCAACCCAACGCAACAAAAAACCACCGAAACACAAACCCAACACCACCACAACCGATCTCTGCCGAAACACAAACCCAGCCCCATCCAGTGCTGCCACAGCAACCCACCACAACAAAACACCAACTGAAACTCAAAAACCCAATCTCAAACCTGATCTCCACCCTGACCCATAACCCGATCTCCACCAATTCAAACCAACCAAAAACAACTAAGAAAGAAAAAAAAAATCAAATACAAATTGAAAAGGGGAGAGACTGAAAAAGCTGAGAAAGAAACGGAGAAGAGTGGAAAAAAAAGAATCAGATATAGAGTGAAGAGGGGAGAGATAGAGAAAGAGAGACAGACAAAAAAAAAATTGATAGAAAAGAGAGTCAGAGAAATGAAAGAGGTGAGAGGATGCCTGGGAGAAGTAAGGGAGGAAGATTTTTTCTTAATGAAGCGTGGGTAGCAACAGTAATAACACTGGGCAGTGTCAGTGGGTGGGATCCACGGTTTTAGCAAAAAATTGTAGAGATATATAACTGAGTTATGAGTCCAAACAGCCGTTTTGCAATTTTTGAGTGAAGATGAGGTTTGAGTAGAGAGTTATGAGTTTTGAGTTAGAGTTATACGTTTTGAAAACTGAGTTATGAAAACTGAGTCACCTCTAAACCAAACGTGCCCTTAGTATCTCATTGTTATGAAAATAGAGAGGCGGATAGGTCATTTGAGCTAGTCCCTCTTATAATGAGGTGGAAAGGGTTCAAAACCTAGCAGGCTTTCAAGAGTCTTGTAGCTCAATTAATACTTCCTGATATTTTCAATGAACACGTCTAGAGTATTAATCCCCATTCTTTAACATTGAATTATATATAGTAATAAAATATCCCCCTTTCTCAACGTTGAATTATTTGTAAAAAAAAACATGGGGGTGCAGGTGGTACCAATCCACACGCACAGAGTAGCTCAATATGGATATTTAAATTGATCGCGCAGGTAAGAATAAAATGGATGCAAGTATATGATAGTAATTGAACAATACTTAATGTTCAGAACATTCCGATTAGTGTCAAGTATTTGTACTCTCATTTTGCTATTAGAGAATGAGCTTTGAAGAACTCAACATGTTTGCAAACGATTGCATAAATATCACACAACTCAGAATCTATATAGTGTAACTTATAACTCTATTTTAACAACCACAGCTGCTATAATGTATTCCATTAAATGAAACATGTATAATAATTGTTAAACAAAATTCTTAAGTCTAAAATTCTCACATAGTGCATTGTAAGATAGCAAGGTAACATATAGAAAGGACATTTCATAACAAGCATTGTAAGATAGCAAGGTAACACATGGAAAGGACATTTCATAACAAAGGCAGCAATGGAATAATTAAGTATCAACCAGGACATGTTATTACTATAGCTACAGCCTACAGAAATAGAGATATTACAAGAGTAATATGAAACACTTACGTTCCTCATCCAGCTCAATAATCTTGTAACTTGCTCCTAGCTGTATGAACAGCTGCTTGACCCTCTTGCAATAGCCACAGTAAGTTTTACTGCGATTTTATGAATACCAAACCCAATTAGTACATAGCTACAGAGAATAACAGAATCTGAAGATAACTAAAACCAAGCCCTCATATAATGAAGGCAGTGACAATATATATAAAAATAAAAAATAAAAAATGAAAGCAGTGACAAACATTTACAGTTATTGGCATTGCAGAAACAAAAACTGATGTGAATGTGAAAAGAAATCAAAAGTAGACACCCCAACAAATCAAACTATAATTAGCTTTCCAAGACTTGACCCATTGTTCACAATACTCAAAAGAATATGACTATATCATTTATAATATGACCACAACTATTGTGCCGCATGAACCCACTTTCTCTAACAATATAAGCATATTCTTAGATGGAAATTCTCGTTCTAAACATTAAAATTTAAAAAAAAAAAATTTTGAAAATACCCATCATCCAGTTCCAAAAAAAACATAGATTCAGAATTGCTAAAAGCTCAAACTTTATCCGGTAGTGAAGAATATATAACTTTATCGGGTAGTGAACAATATATATATATCTAGTTAAATAGAGTGTGCATTTATGATGGAAAGAGGTATAAAAGAAAACACAAAAACCTGAAGACAATAACAGGATTGGAAGACACAATCTCCTTAGCCTTGTTCAACGCCATTTCTAGCTCTTCTTTGCTCATTTTTGAGCTGAAAACCGATCCCATATCTCTTTATTTGTATGAGAGAGAAAGAGGTTAGAGAGAACAGGTGTTGGAAGCTTCTTTGGTGTGATTTTTCGGTGGCAAAGCTACAAGAACCACAGGTGTTAAATTTTGAAACTGTTTGCTGGCAACGAAATGAAGGCTGATTTTTTTTGGATAACTAGCTAAGCTGGTCAACCATATACAGTAAGAGAGAGACACGGAAGTTTGGTTTGTTTAATTATTGCGTAGATTTCTTTTTTTTTTTTTTTTTTTTTTTGAGATTCTATTTCATCGTTTCTAGAACTATTCTATTACAACCTTTGCGTTGTTTTTACGAAACGTATTTACTAATTTTGTTAAGGATAAGGATCTGGATTGCCCTGTCGCCTTATTAGATACCTTTTTGGTAGCAATCTGAAAAGTTGGGCTAGAAAATCTAATCTACTACGGCGACAATTTTTTTTTTTTTTTTTACAAAAGGGTGTTCAGACATTTTTTCAAGTATACAGCAACATTTCTTTTAATTATGTAATCATATTATATTAAGATTTAGTGTTCATTTAGAATGCACTTATTAACCAGTTTATTACTTAATTTTCCTACTATTATGAGTTTCAATTTCCAAATGAATCACCTATTTATTTTATATAACTTGGCTTATTTTCAGACTATTTGTGAGTTTCATCTCACATGAGTCACCTACTTATCAACAAAAAGACTGCAATATAAGGAATTTGTAGCTAACAATGGGGGGTAAGTTTGACATTATTTGTTCTTCTTTATATAAAAAGAAAAAACATGTTAAATATCATTTCCATCTCTTATCACTGGGAAATTCAGTGCAACCAAATGTGAGAAAATTATTTTTTGGGTCGCAACCAAACAAACAAGGGAAGATGAAATCATTTTTTGACAAAAAAAGCAAAAATCAAAAATGTACACCAAAACAAATAATCTTAGATACCAATGCTCCTATTAAGACAATACCAAAGAAATTGGTGAAGATCAAGAAGATCTCATCCCATTTCATTCGGATGATAGCATCCAACTTGTAACCTCCCTCAAAAAAAAAAAAACAAAAATTACACCAAAACAACTAATCTTGGATACCAATGTTCCTATTAAGACAATACCAAAGAAAGTGGCTCAAATCAAGAAGATAGATTCGGATATATACTGAGGGACGAAACACAGATGGAGATATGAACGTTGAAACCCATAACTTCCATCTATGTTTCACCCCTTAGTGTACATATCCATTTTGTCCAAAACATCTTCCCATGTGTTTCAAAATTGAAACACTTATTTACCCTTTTAAACTCCGTAACCCACTACTAAAATTGTGTAGTACAAGTCGGTACAACCTTTTTCATGTTTTTTAATGTGAGTTACACATTCATAAATACCCAATGATATTAACAAGTTAGAACAATAAAAATAAATCTATTATAAAAAAAACAATAATAAAATAAAATAGATGACTAGGAAAAAAAAATTATACACATTAGAAAAATATCAAAAATAATGGTTGTTGACCATCAACCCACCAAACAAGTCAACCAAAAACCCACCAAACAAGAGTGTGGGCATATTATACGTTCTTTCATCTCTTCCAACACACCGGTAATCAAATACTGGCTTTCATCTTCCAAAAAATTTTCATTAATTTTTTTTTTTTAAATAAAATAAATCATTCATGGCCAAAATCACTTCATATTATGGCTGAGTTTGGATACAGCTTCTTCCGCGTCTGCGTCTGAGTTTTTTGTTTTTTTTTTTTTTTTCTTCTTCTTCTGCTGCAACAGCACGGGTCAAGGGGGACAAGGCTACTGTTTATGTTACTGTGCATGAATAGTAGCCTCATTTTGCTGACTTTCAGCACATTTGTGGGTCCCGTGTACTGTTTATGGGACCCAAAAACTTCACTTTACTTTACAGAATTTTTTTATTAAAAATGGGTCTCACGGTACTATTCACACATTTAAAAATTATTTTACTACAGTATTTTCAGTTTTCAGTTTTTAGCAATAACTTTTATCCAAACAGACCCTATGTATTAGATACTTGCTGGGCTTTTATATATATAGCAGCAACGAAAAGCAAACATAAGATAGTAAGAGGTGCAAACTATTGCAACAAACAGCTCAATACCTTTTATATTTGCTTTGCTACGGATACAAAAGTCTAGCATCTAATAAATAATAGAAAGTAAATTATAAAAAATAAAGATTTATTTGCTTTTTCTTTAATTCAAAATTAATTAAATTTTTTTTAAAGATGAAGTCACCATTATTCACTAATAAATTAAATTTAAGTATTGAAACCCATCACATCACTCCAATGTTTGATCATTTCTCAATATATAATCATATCCATTCTCTCCAATATTTCTTTCAATACTTACAAAATTTAAAAACTTCTTTATTATTTTTTATTCCATATCTATCACTAAAATTGCGTGACGTCTAAGTTTTTTAAGATTTTCAACAATCAATGAATATGGTACACCACCATAAATACCTGTGATGCTAACATGTTAGAACACAAAATCTAAATCTATTAAAAAAAATAGAAGATTAGAAAAGTTAATTGTGACAAAAAAAATTATATGAAAAAATCTATATGAACTAAAGAGTTAAAATGCACATACATCATATTGGAAACATAACTAAAGTAAGGTCCCCACCAACCAACACCACAGGTCCACAACAACTAATGGCTTATGAGAGAGTGAGCAGATTATATATTCTTCATCACTTCAAATCACTTCAGATATGCCGATAACCATCAATGTATACAACTCTTTTGAAAAGTCCTTCCAAAATAGTATAATATCGATCAGTTGAAAGAGATGAAGACAACATAATCCACTCACACTCTCGTCAACCACTGGTTGTTGCATGTTGCATTGTTGGTTGATAACCATTACTTTAGTTATGCATTTTAGTTTTTCTATTTCATATCGTTTTTTCATTTTTATTTTTGCCACAATTAACTCTTTTTTTTAGTCTACTATTTTTTTTAATAATAAATTTAGTTTTTGAGTTGTAACATATTAAGAGCATCTACGAAGGCATACCTCATCTGACCAATAAAAAAAATTTAAAACTTCAACCCCACGCAATTTTATTGGTAGAATAAAGAGTCAAGAATAGTTAAGAGGTTTTCAAATTCCATAATTCTTGAGGAAGATATTTTGGAGAAAAAGGATATGATTAGAGATTGATCAAAGTTGAAGATAATGAATTTCAATACTTAAATCTGCTATCAAATTATTGGTGGTGAATGATCTCAAAAGGTAATTATACTAAGAATAGTTTGACTTTTAGTACTTACATTTAGAATGATTTTCTTTTGATACCAAATCAAATTAATTTAAGAAGAAATAAGTTAGTAATAAGATGCGACTTTTTCAATATTTATTAGTTCAACTCTTAATTATCTATACTACTATTTAAGTGGCTTTTCCTGTGTGGGATCCTCATTATTTTGGTTCAAAAACACCCCAACACCCTTATGTTTAAGTAGAGACAAAACTATAGGACAATCCGATAAAAATACAATCGTAACTCCTACTAAAACATTGCCTAAAAAATAGGGTCACTCTTCTATTGATTTTCAAATTGTTTTATTTACTTACTAGCCTCATCACATGCACGGCTTTCTTTTTTTTAGTGGAAGTAGCAAAAAAAAAATCTATGTTTTTTATTATATATATAATTTTTATTTTGAGAATCTAATTTATAAGTGGATAAATAAATTTGAAAATCAATAGAAGAGTGACTCTATTTTTTAAGCAATGGTTTAGTGGAAGTTAAGATTGTATTTTTACCGGATTGCCCTTTAGTTTTGTCTCCACTTAAACATAGGGATGTAGGAGTATTTTAGAACAAAAAAATCTCATCCAAACAGTGAAAGTCCCTTAAATAGTAGTATAGATAAATTAGATTCTCGAAATAAAAATTATATATAAAAAATAAAGACACTGGTTTTTTTTTTTTTTTTTTTTAACTATAAAATAGGACCACTAAGCCCAATGATTTCACTTCTTTTTTTCTTCGCCTTTTTTCCCCCTTATCAAGACTTAAACATTTCTCTCTCTTTTTTGCAGTTTCCTTTCTTCTAAATTCTATTCTCACTTTTTTTTTTCTTAGTTTTTGTTTTTATTTTTTCAAATCTCTTCTTCTTTATTTTTGAATTATTAAAAAAAAAAAAGTGATTTTTAATGTACTCCCTTTTTTTTCTTTTAAATGATTTATTTACTAATTTATGGTGGTGTTTGAATTGTTTTCTTTTCACATCTATTTGTACTGTTTTTTTTGTCATTTTAATAAATGTATATTCTATGTCTAAAATAAAAATCACTATGCATGTGGTTTAATAAGATGGAAGAGCCAAATATCTCAAATTGACACACTCTTCAAAGTACCCATATGGATTGGGGTCCTACTAGCTGGATTGAATACTCTTCTACTCCTTGGACTGCAATGATATGGTGTAAGTAGGCTAGCAGTGACTAATATATTTAAGCTCCAAGCTAGTTCTATCTACCTATCTTTCTTGTAATTTTATAGCTCTAAAGTGGGTACGTATATTTATGGTTGGTAGATAAGGAAGCTGGAGGGTGTAATTGGCTTGGGTTGGTTTGTAATTTTTGAAAGATGCTTGAGTTGGTTGGGTCACGGGTTGGGCTTGTTGTAAGCTTGAGTGAATTTTCCAGTTGGGCTTGCAATTTTAATTGGAATGGAGGTTTTGGTCTAAGGGTGATTGAGGTTTGGGCTGGTGCAATTGGGTTCAGATGGGCTGAAGGCTTAGAGCTGGATTTTTTCCATTGAGTGGGCTTCAAGGTTTCGGGTTGGGATTGGTTGATCAGATTGGGCCCAGGCTGAGCTTTGGGCCTGGGTTCACGGTTTGGACCAGACTTGACCCAGTCCACCTTATTCTAATAAAACTACTTCTACCAATCAGGACCTAACTCACCTCTAGTACAACAACAACATTTTGACACCTCACCACCTTATCCCATCTCCTTATTTTCTTTTAATTTTCTTTTTCTTTTTCTTTAACCCCGTCATTCAAAATTGGTATTTTCTGATGTGGGGTTTTGAGATTGTTTCAGATGTGTTTGAAATCCGATGTGTATGTATGTATGACAGTATGAATGAACATGTGTAGTAGCCGTCTGTGTGTGTCTTGTGCTCATATTTACACTTGAGGTACTACCATTAACATGGGAGCATGCATTTCCAAAAAAAAATAAAAGCATAGCATGAAAATGAGATGGGAAGTAGAAGATGCTACCCATTTCTTTCTGTTGTTCTCTGTTTTTCCATTCTCTTTTGTTTGTGGTTCCATGCTGAGTGTTGCCTGATATTAGACACAGAGCAGAGTTAGTCTTTGAATCCAAAAGGGTAAATGAAATGCATAATAATAAAAAAAAGAACAAGGCTTTGTTATGAACCTGTTGGATGCTGCTCGGCTTCTTTGTTTTTCTGCTTGTCTCTCTATTTCCTAGCTTGTTTGCTGCTATGAAGCACGGGTGCGGCGTTTGGGCCCGGACGCGGCGACGCGCGGGCGACGCCACTGCCTGCGCGTCCGTGCCGCGTCAGTAAATAAAAAATCATTTTTTTCGGCGCGATTCGGGCCGACGCGCGCGAAATCGGGCCGATTCGCGCTGATTCGGCCCGAATCGGTCGGTCCGTATCGGGTGAAATCGGCCGATACCGGCCGAAATTCAAAAAAAAAAAAAAACAACAACAACAACAACAGGTGCGTATGGCTGAAGAAAAAAAAAAAAAAAAAAAAAAAAAGGTGCAAACGCACCATTTGGAAAAAAACCAAGACCCAACCCTCTCACTCGTCATTTTTCTTGAGCCTCTCTCCCACTCTCTACCTTCACTCTTCAGCTAGGCTCTCTCCTATTCTCTGTATTCTAGTTATTATTTACCATTGCTCTTAAATTTGGTATATATTTATATAATGTGAAAAAAGTATATTTAGCAATATATTAAAAATATAAATAAAAATATTTTTAATAATTTTTTAATCGCTGCACCCCGCCGCACCTGCACCCTACTTTTTCAAAAATTGCCGAGTCCCGCACCCGCACCCGAATCCCGAAACGCACCCGTGCTTCATAGGTTTGCTGTCTGTTGCTGCTGTTTTGTTGTTGTTGGTTGCTGCTTGAAACTGACTGTATTTGCTGCGTAAATGGAAAAGGGAGCTGGCCTTTAGGGATTTTTTTTGGTTTTATGGAAAAAGGATGTAGCTTTCTGTGTTTTTGGACTGGGGAAAAGGGTTCTCTTTTGAGGGTTTTTGGTTAGTTGGAAAATGGCTGTTGTACCGGATTTTGGCTGTGTTTTGTTGTAACTCTGTGAGGCTTTCGGTATGTGAAAAAGGAAGAAGCCTTCTTGTTTTTTTTTTTTTTTTTGTTCTGTCTTTGGGCTGGAAAAATGATGGATTTTTTCTGGGTTGTTTAGGCTCTATTTTTGGAGCTCTAAAGGGATTGGAGTAATTGCAGCTATTGAGGCAGGCTGTTTGCAATTTTGGGTAGGTGAAAAGGAGGGATTTTTCTGGGTATTTTGGGTTATGCAGGGAAGGTTTTTGGGTGTTTCTTTGAGGAGCTCATGTGATGGTGTTTCATGGTTCTTTCTCATGTGGATTTTTTTTTCAGTGGGTATTTTGGGGGTTATGTTAGAGGTTTTAGGTGGATGCTGGACAGTGAAAGCCCTTAAAAGATGAAGGGACCAGCCGTTGGGACAAAGGGAGATATTTTCTTTGGGTTTGTGCTGTGCCTGCGCTGGGCTGATTCGCCCGTCCTCTCTTAGAAAAAGATGAATATATAAAGTTCCCTTACGCTATGCTTGGTTGTAGACCGGGAAAGAGAAAGAGGAAGGGAAGGGAAAGAGAGTAGAAAATATTTCCTTTAATTGTGTTTGGATATAAGAAAGAAAAGATAAAAGAAAATGTGAAAGTTCTATCTCTGGAATTTTTTTTTAAATAACTATAAAAGCAAAATAATATTATTAGTTAGTAACGTTTTCAAACTATTTAGGAAACTAGCAATTCGAGTTTGTTAGACTCTATTTCACGGTTGCAAATCAAGTTCAAGAGACTCTATTTATGTGTGGGGCATCTAACATGGGCATCTACTTGAAACTCGAGTCTAAGAGACTCGAGTTCCTATAAACAGTTCTTTCTCTCCTTTCTATTTCTCTTTTTTGTGTGCGGGCATCCTCCGTTCTTTTTCTCCTTTCTTTTTTTTGGTTCTTTCTCCATCTGCTGTCCCAAGACAGTTCTTCTCCAGACAGTTCTTCCTTCTTCTTCTCCTTCCTCAAACACCCAAACCCTTTTCTCAAAATCTCAAACCCAAAAATCACGATCTCGAAATCGGAGCAAAAACCCAAACTCAAAATTCACGATCTCAGCACCGAAGTGCCATGGGTTTGACGATCTCGACACCAGAGCGGCTTGGGTTTGTTGATCTCGGCACCAAAGGTCTGTTTTCTGTGTTTTCTGGTTTGGTTTGTCTCTTGATTCATTTTATATTTTTTTGGGGTTGATGTTCTGAGTTTTTTTCTTTTTTGGTTGATCTGTTCTATGCTATTCTGGGTTGCTACATTTTCTGGTTTCTGGCTGTTCTAGGTTTCTGCGTTGGTGATTTCTATTTTCTGGTTGCTGCATTTTCTGCGTTGGTGATTTCTACTGTTTTAGGTTTTCTACGTTAGGTGTTATGGGTTTTTTCTGGAGGGAACTCAAGTCTTAGAAACTCAAGTTCCACGTGGATTTTTTCAATCCACCTCAGCTACGCACCTCATGGAAATCAAGTCTATAGGACTCGATTTGCTACAGTGAAATCGAGTCCAAGAGACTCGAATTGTTAGTGTTGTAAATAGTTTAAAAACATTGCTAACTGATAAAATTATTTGGCTTTTATAGTTATTTAAAAAAAAATCCTCTATCTCTCATTTGTTTGGTTTTTATAAGGGGAGTAATTATACAGCTTTTATAGTGGACCACGTCATTTGTTCACTATTTCAGTAAAATATTTCTACCTATTTAAAATTGTTGAGTCAATATTCAGTTTTTATTTAAACTTCCACCATTTTAAACAAGTGTAAGTTTTTTACTAAAATGGTACATCACATTACTTGTTCAGCATGAAGTCCTTATAATTTCTTTTTTTTTAGTAGAAAGTTCCTTATAATTTCTTGGGAGAAAGGAAAATTGCATGCTTTTACCTTTATGCCCTCATTAATGATGGGGAAATTCATATATTACTACCCTTGTAATTTCTTAGAAGTGTGAAGGATATATTAGTCATTTACAAAATAAAATGGTGTACCCTAGAAAATTAGTTCTATTCTTTCCTGTCATTTCTGCCCAAATTGAGTTGATACCAAAACAGTGGGCTCCATGGTAAAAGCAGCACTCCTCCTCGTCAATTTTTCTTTTCTCTTGAACAACCAAAGTTACCAAACAGTAGAAATGATTTACCTTCCCCTGCTTTTCTCTTCTTAGCTTTTTCCTTCCCCCTTCCATAGTATTAGGGTTTAGGGAATGTAGAATAGGAATGGAAATTGATAAAAATGTGATGACTTTTAAGGTCACTGAAAATTTACTAGCAATTGGAATAGACCTTAACTCACTGAATTAGAATTTGGACTGCAATGCACTTAAAGAATTATACTTTAAATCAACAATGATGAATAAAACTTGACATGCTCATTCATAAAAAGAAATTAAATTGACCCATTATTAAGTCACATGTATGACTTGATAAAAATAAAGGACCAAATGTGGACCTAGATAAAAATAAGACATGCAGTTTAAGAAAATCAGTTAAATGCCTTAAGCAATGCTCAAAATTAGGCCAGTCCATAGGTCAGGGTTGGTTTGGTTTTGGACTCAACCCGAACCTAACCCGCCGGTGTCAGGTGGAGGACAGAGGGACCCAAAATCAACCGCCAACATCAATCAGTTGATTCGGTTTCGGGTTCAGATGGTGCTCAGGTCAATTTGATCGGTGGTAAAAGTCGTTGGAACCTACAAACATCACCGAAGTTTGCAAACAAAAAACAATTGTCGAAATCTACTCTGAAATGGCCGAAATCTGCAAAAACTCTCTAAAATCTACTGGGATTTGGTTAGATCTGGCTAAATCTCACCAAATCTAGTCAAGATCTCGCCGGATCTAAGCTTGATCTTGCTAGAGTTGGCCAGATTTCGTATATAGCATCGGTTGAGTTGGGTGGCTCGGGTTTTGGAGAAGAAAACCCACCACTCGACCCACCGACGTCAGTTCTTTGGAGGCAGAAACCCATTGACGAACGATGGGAGCGTTAGTTCGTCTGGTGTTCGTCGAGTTTGGACACCCCTACTCAAAACTTAATGGCATGCTCAAATAAAATTTTAAAAAAAAAAATTTTAAACTCAAATAATATATTTAGTACCAATTTTCCATGAAACTTACACCAAAATCTTAGCACACTTTCCATAGGAAATTATGTACTATTTCCAAAATTAAAATGCAATACTAATAATTCCATTCAATTAATGAAATCTCATTCCAACCAACTCTAATTTTCATCCATCACTAATCAAATTACACGGAATTTCATGATTTTAAATATAACATCAAAATTAATCTAATTACATGGCTAAATTTCAATTGAAGCTCAATCAAATTTAGTCAACCGCATAAAAATTGATAAAAGTAAAAAAAATAAAAAATAAAAAATGAGGTTTAACCATTAAAACTATGAAATTCTTTAATTTAGGTCTAAAACTTTATTAAGGTCCAAAATATTACAAGTATTGTGTTGAGGCCTAAAACATCACAAATATTGAAATCTAAAACCCAAGGGGGCCCTCAAAGAAATGCAAGGCCTAATCCGCCAACCAAGGCCCACTTAAAATAAGCAAGAGGAGACCCAAACCCATGAATGATCAAGCTTTGAGCCTTTGAAAAGAAAGGAAAAGGAAAAAGGAAGCTCAGACTAGCCTTTGTGAGGAAAATTTCCTGGAAAGCCCAGATTGGGACTAGACTAGGATACCTTGGGACTCCCAGAAACCTGGGATCCTTAGGAAATGCAGAAAGGGATCAGCTAGGATTAGGACAGCTCAAGGGAGCATGCTCATGGACACAAGGAACGTAGATAGGCATGTCCCATCAGCCGCCTATGATTCAAAAAAGGGTTGATGACTTAGGAATCAACACTTCATGAAAAAAAGTCTAGTACATTGGGGAACGCAAGAAGGTGGACCATGAAGGAAGGTGGTTGGAAATCTTTCAGCCTAATAAAGAAATCTGCCCATTTAGAGAAAATGACAAAAGGTGAAGCAACCAAAAAGGTGGACCTAAAAAGGAGCATCTAGAAGTTTTAGGAAAAGAAGATTAAAAGGCAACTCTTAGAACCTCCTCAAAGAAGAAGGTCAATTGGGGACTTTTTTAGGGAAACCTCAAAAGACAAAAATAGTGAGAAAATAAGGAAGACATCAACCACCCATGTTGCTAACACAACATTGGTTCTAGTACCCAGGACAGTAAATTAAGGGAGTCGGTAGTACACCAAAAACCCTAGAAATGTACTATAAAAGGGGGTGAAGCCACCAACAAAAACTAGTCAACAATAGAGAATTAAAGCAACAAGATGCTTTGAAAATTTTCTTTAGAATTCAAAAAAGGAGAAAAGAGGGAAAACACTATGAAGGATCCTGAGACAAGTACTAGAAGATACACTTGGATTCAAAGGGATTCAAAGGGATTCAAATCTCATAAGCCTTAAAAGCCTACAAAGAGCTATCTAAATATGTGACTTTTGAACTTATTTGGACCTTGTGACATATCTCAATGGAGAAAGGACCCAATGTACTAAAACTCTAAAAAAATATTGAAATATTATTTATCATTCTGAGGATTCCTAACGTCTTATTTATTTATTTATTCATTCCTTACTGTTTCTTATCATAAATATGTATATATTTTATATGTATAAATGTGTATGTGTTATAGGAATTATGTTTTGTGCATAACTTGGTTCATAATTAACCCCAAACAACTGCGGTGAACCAAGCTCAGTCCACCAAACCACAAGCATAAGGCCCAGAATCTCTATTTCTACTTGGACCTGGGTACTGTCAAAAGAAAGAACCCACAAACTTTTATCGAAATTTAAAACCGGACAAAATACAATATCAACACAGTGTAAATTTACATGATTATTGTAACAATCACATATTTTTATACAAGTTTGCATGACCAAATGTGAGTGAATTTTGAACTTGATTGACTAAAATGTAGTCATTTTTCTACTAAACAAGCACTTGGTGCTTTAAAATTTTACAAATACATATTTTAATAATTTTTTTTAAAAGTAAATGTGTAAAATAGAAAATACAACATTTATACTAAATTAAATATTAATTTTTGGCCAATACAATGTTCTAAAGTATACTGTAAAAATGTATATGTAAATTAAATAAAATAATTTTTTAGTGAGGTAATATATATATATATATTTTTTTTTTTTTTTGGGTACCCCTAATAAATGGTTTTAAATCCAAAACACAAAAACCAAACCTCATATTTGTGCAAAACAAAATAATTAGGCAAGTTGTGAGTGATGGTGTAAAAGTTGACAAGTTGTGACAAAATTATGGTAAAAATTGTGATCCTTAACATTACTCCTATAACAATGGTGAACAAATAGGAAAATGTCTTTTGCCAATTCTTTTTTTTTTTTTAAAGGTAATTACAACATGATACTAACCTTGTAACTCAAACATTTTCCCTCCTAAACCCTCCTAGTACTTTATGCCTGAAGAGGTTACCGTGTACTGAAAAAGGGGTCACAAGTCCAGCATATTAAGATGTGTGCTAGTGTATGACAAAAGCCATGCTAGTCCTGCTTTGATATCTAGCATAATGTTCCTGTTTTGTTATGAAATACTGTATCTCTGTTCTGAAACTCGATTTCTAAAAATAGAGTTTCAATATAACTCACTTTTTAGAAAATTGAGTTCTAGGTAAGTTCAATCACTTAAATTTTTTTGAAAATTTAAGTAGAACTAGACATCACTAATGTGGAGTGACTTAAAAATATACACAAAATTCGATTTTGAAGATATCAAATTTTACACAAAACTCGATTTTGTTAAAATCGAGTTTCAAAAACAGAAGTATTTTGCTAAGTAATTTCAAAACAGGGGTATTTTATTGCATAGTTTAAAAATTAGGGACAAATACCCATTTTTCCCTGGCTTTGATACCACAAGAACATAATAATCAGCTGAAAGGCTATGAACACCTCTGATATAGTGACTGTGGTCATAGTGAGCTTTAGACAGCTTTTATGCAAGAGGACCATTTGATTGATGATTATTACAAAGGCCTGAACAATCCAAATATTCTTAAAGATTTTATAAACACCACTTTGTATAAAAACGACCAGGCAAACTTGTCATTGAAACCAAAAGCAAAAATATTTTGAGAAATAGATAAAACAAACCTGACTTCTGTAGCTTACCAAATTAATAGAATTCACTCATTTTTGCACATTGAACATTTGTTATATTGTATGCATCCATCTAATCTAACCTTGTCGTCGTCTAGAACCATATACAAAATGACTGTTAAATATGAATATAACACTCGTGGTTTACATTTTCATTAGTATTACAAGGGCAAGATACATCAAAGAATTTATCTCAGAAGGGCCACAAGTCACCCCAAAGAGATCTTTTGGCCTGATGGTGTAATGTAGGATTCTTACTTTGAGTGACGACCACACGCTCAAACGAACCCTCTGAGCCATCTTGATTGGTTGATCGACAAACGTCCATCGTGACATGCCTGCCCCGTCGAACAGGTGAAAAAATAATCCGGCCCCAACCACCCCCAAGATCAGCAGAGGTTGTTTCTTCTTCCTCCTCATCTTCGTCATTCTGGTCAGCAGCATCAGTATCCATTACATCAGAATCATAGGTAGCTGGATCCACTTCTTCGTATGGAATATTATCAGCTTCTTGCTGTAACTTGATTAAGTCCTCTATCCAGGTCAAAAGAGAAAACTTCAGAAAGACCAAAAATGAAGTTCAAAAATTCCCAGATCGCACTAGAATGCAAGCTGATTAGCACATGCATGCTAGGAATCAGATTATAGCAAAAACATGCGTTGAGAGTATTCAGATGTACCATAGTCAATTTCAAGATCTTCCGGATTTCTTTTTGCATGTTGTTCCTTCAATGTCTCAAATTCCATGCCATCAAGGGGCCAGGGTTCACTGATTAAATTAAACAGTCATGTAAAATATTTACATAAGGAGCTGCAAGGTGATGGAAATATAAAAAATTAAATTAAAGAATTAAAAATAATTTTAGAAATCATATTTGGGCAGTTTTGACAAATATACTCATCATAGAGTGATAGAAACTAGGAAGAACGCATGATGAAAAGTCACTTAACTAATTAAGAATAAATATGTAAAAGAATCATTTTTCATTCTGATGGACTTCAAAAATACCATCAAATCTTCAGTAATTTTTTTAAACAAAAATATAAAGTAAGCTTTACTATTTTAGAATTGAGCTGTTGATGACTAAGAAAATTAATGAATAAACAGCCCCATCTCTTTGAAAGCAGCTCTTCAAATACTCACCTTGGTCTTTGTCCTCGTCTAAAAGCAACAAAAGAAAATTTCTCATCCTCAAAGCCACGTAATGGCGGTTCCCCCTTGGCACGCTACAAAAATGCCATTGATTAGAGAGATGGTAATAGTGATGGCATAAATTTCCTAAATGCTTTCAATTTACTTATATACATACTATATATATATATATATATATATATATATATATATATATATTCTCAGAACTAGAAGAATCATAGGAATAAAAGTGCCAAACAACTTCCAAATAAGAAGAGAACAACACAATTTGTATGGTTCTTTGACACATTTTTTTTAAGGGCACTACATTACAAAAGTAACCTGCAGGGTTAGGACTTGTATTGACCTATGATGCACGGACACGGACACGGACACGGACACGGACACGGATACGGCGATACGGCAATTTTTGAAAAATAAGGACACGACACGGCGTGGACACGGCAATTAAATAATTAATTAAATTTTATATTTGGCACATTTTTAAATATTTTTAGACATAAAATATGTTTATATCTAGAATTTAAATTATGTACTAATTACAGATAAGTAAACTAACACCCAAAATAGTACAATAATACACATAAAATGTTTAGAGTACAAACCAAAAGTTTAAATAGACTACATTTAATATCAAACTAAAAACATAAAATGAAATAAGCAAGACACACAAAAATAAAAATCACTAAATTCATAATAAACATTATAATTTATAAGACAAAGTTGAGTAGAGAAGGAAAAAAAAAAATACATATATATATATATATATATATATGTATAACAGTGAGTGGGATTTAAAAAAAAAAAAAAAAAAGTTTTGATGTTATAACTAAAAACATAGCACGCCAGTACACCAAGTGAAGGGTCAGTAGATGAAAGAAAAACAAAATCGCGAAACAGAGAGAAGAAGAAGAGAAGATCAGATCTGTCCACGCCGAGAGAGAGAGAGATCGGAAGGAACAAAGGGAGCTCGCCGATCGGTCTGATGTAGCTCCGGCGAGGGACAGAGGGCAGCGGGCAGAGGGAACTTGGACACCGGTGGGTTTCTGGGCTGTGGGTTTCTGTTTTTTTTTTTTTTTTCTCCCACTGCTAGCGTGTCTACCGCGTCGGGGCGGTGTCGGAGAAGCGAAAAAAAAAAAAAAAAAAAAAAAAAAAAAAAAAAAAAAAAAAAAAAAAAACGATACCGCTCGGACACCGGAGTCCGGCGAGTTGTACCGGTACCGGTGTCCGACACGTGTCGGACACCGGTACGTTGGCAAAAATGCCGTGTCGGTTCAACCTAGGTATTGACACCCATGATAAATCATTTAAACACAAGGATCTAACACCCACTTCACAAGAAACTCTTGAAACATGCTTGGAACATCTGTCAAACAAATATGACATTGCATGCATCATGTTTTCATACCCAGACTTGACAGGCTGATCAGACCAGGTTAACTAGTAACCAGTGTCTACGCTGATACAGTCCAAAAAAAGGGCAATTTAAATTTTATTCAAAAATGGTGAAACCTGGAAAACCCCAGAAACAAAAAAATGCATCACAAGCATTATATTATTATCATCATTCTTATTAAACTAAGAATAAATGAACTAACTTTTCAGTTAACTTAAGAATGCTATGCCCCAAAAAGATTAGCCCATGAATTCAACACTCCACATACTTGAAGGAGGGTGCTATTTATAAAGGAAAAGGTATAAAATTTCCTTTATTTTTTTAATGTGGGACTTGTAATACTTCTTGTTAAAACCTCACGCTTATTTATGAAGGAAAAATTATAGCATCTTCATTCTTTTAATATGAAACTTGAAATACTTTTCAAATAAAAAAAATTCATTCATTTTTTCAATGAAACTTGTAATTTTTCCATGTTCTTTAATTATTTATGCTGGTCTGACTTCAAAACCATGAACTCCTTTTTTTTATTCTTTTCACAGTTCAAGTTTTAAATCCATGGCACGCATATCAACATGTAGCAGATTGGCCTACTTACAGATGATATACCAAATGGTTAACTAAGCAAAGGAACAGTAGCCACATGGGGTAGACAGAGTAGGATATGGATTAAGGGAGGAACCTTGTATGCACGTTGTGATGATGTCCTCTCCAAGCGTTGGACAAAATGACAGTATTTACTAGTTCTTGTCAGTGGACATTGTCCATCATGAGGGCACTGCATCAAGAGAACCATATGTGAGAAAAAGAGAATTGGAAAGACCAAAAAAAAGAAAAAGAAAAAAAAGAGGGGGATATGACTGTAATACTCACAGGGGCAACTATGAATGCACCACTTTTTTGAGCCACCACCAAGTCCTTTGAAGTTGTATTGATTGCAGCTTTAGATTTACGGAGTTTCTAAGAAGTCATGAATATGGCACTATACATGAGAAGGGTTAATAAAGCACAGTAGTTAATCAGAAACACAGGAGTCCTGCAACAAATATTGAATCAGTACCGTAACTAAAATATTGTCCTGAAGAATGAACAACTTACCCTTTTCTCCATCCATAATATATGAGATCGCATTTGAGATATTACATTAAATCCATGAGGTGTTCCAGGTTCAACCAAAACCTACTCCACATTTGGATTTCAAAAAAAAAAAAAAAATCAATGGAGAAAACTTGAATGCTGAAAAGTGTATAACTATAAAATCAATTAACACAACCAATAATGTAAGATTTCTCAATTCCATGCATGAATGCGACAAAACACGAAACATTCCATAAGCAGGTATCATACCAGAACATCCTGTGTAAGATCCCAAAGCTGGCGTACTATAGTGATTCTGTCCTTCAAAGATGGTATCTCTCCAAGCACGTAGGACTTCACCCCATAGACAACAGACAATAAACATCAATTAGTACCAGGAAGAGGCCACAAATCCGGATTTTCAAATAAATATTTGTATGCTCTCTTATAAATCAAAAATAGTAATGGAAGTCTCATTTGTATTGTATAAATGGGCTAAATAAAACCAAATAAAAATAATAATACACATTTGATGAAAGATTCCTTAGGTGCAGTGGTTTAAAAAAATAATATATCAAATAGAAACACGATATTTCCTACATTCATGCCAAGGCTCAAATAACTTTTGGGAAAATGTTTTAGGAAGAGACCAAGAAGAATGCAACTTACAGCAATCACAAGGTCATGTCTTCTCTCTGACTTACTGATGCTTTTAGTAAGTGCCTGAATGCTATCATAACTATGAATAAGTGGCAGATTCTTCATACCTAAAACAATTGTAACATATAAATATTAGAATTTTGTTTTGATCATATGACTTCAACCCCTTTTAAATTTGTACGGGAAAAGAGGGAGTGGGGAGGGGAACCAGGGGATAGTCACATAGAAAAACCTATTGATACTGCAAACATACTAAACATTTCATAAAAAAATGTCAATGAGGCAACATAATTTCAATGCACACAATGATAGCATGTCAAATGAAGTCTAAATGTAAATTGCTCCTAAAAATAAAAATTAATAGGTTAATCAAAGTCTATCCCCCCATTTCTTAACAGGAATGCTTAAGCATTATTTGTAGCCATACCTCATGTATTTAGATTTAGAAGGAAGCATTAGTGGAGATACTTTGGAATAATAATTAATCAATGGAAATAGAGGTTAGGCCACATCACAATGATACTTCTAAAAGAATGCAGCAGTATTAGAATATTCTTGCAGAATGAAGATCTATGGGTTCTGGTACCACTTTAGATTCCATTTTTAAAGTTTTAATAATATTATGACATATGATAGTTGCAAAATGATATTAGGATCTATAAAAAAGTTCACTGTGCACAAGGTTTTACACAAATTAAACTTGTTATAGCATGCATATAAGCATCATATCACACACCTGGTGCAAATCATACCCAGTAAATTTCATTGACCTAAGTTAATTCATGATTAAGTCATAAGCTATTGTTTTATAAGGTTATTCTCTACATGAACACTAATTTTGCATGACTTCCAAATCCAAGACTCCAAACCCACACAGCGGAACCAATACAATTTAGCACCCAGCCGAAATACATAACAAAGAGTTACTATATGGTCCCTTCAAACAATAGTAATTTTTCCTCTAATTTCCAACTGCTCTTTGGAATTTTAATAATACAACAATCTCACAGAAAGATCAACTACTTGAAAAGAGAAAACTGTCAGTTACCTTGTATAAGGCTCCGGCCAGCACGCTGCATTGACTGGGATGGCTCTACTAAATTGACTTTCTCCAAGGAATGTGGCCACACTTCTTGCAGGGCCCTACAAAATTTTGTTCACATTGACGCAAATGCAGCTACTAAGAGATAACAATAAACCAACATGCATTTTAGTATGCAGGTGACTATATTGGGAGATATTAAAATGAGCCTTTCACCAGAAAGCCGAACCCGTGCCAGCACCAAAATCCAACACTCTAGCTGGAGAGAAACCTGGTAGCCTTCTACGAACCTAAACACCCAAAATATACAAAAATTATAATGAAACAATAATTCAAATTTTCAAATCCCAAAAGCTTCATTTGCTTTCTAAGAACACATACAGGGAAAAAAATATTTTAACTCAAGGGCACTAAAATCCTTCACCCAGTTAAGCCTAATTCAACTCTCAGACTCAGTTAAGCTCAGCACTTCATCTAAGTCTCAAATTTTGGCAAGCAAACAGAAAAAAAAAAAAAAAAAAAAAAAAAAAAAAAAAAAAAAAATTCCACACACAAAAAACACCCATTCAATTTCTGCTTTTTCACTTCTATTTCTATACTACCTCCTTGAGAACTCGGTAACATGCAGAGAACACAGCAGGCATCCGAGATGCAACATAAGCGGCACTCTCATCCTCCATATACTTGAAACCGATGTCACCATAGGAGCTCTTAATCTTCCACCGCTGCTTCGAATGCTCTACTGTTTTCAACGGATCCTCCACCAGCTCCCTCGACGTTGTCATCACCATCTGCGCATTCACATCCTTGATTGTGTTCAGAGACTGTGATAGCCTCAGCACCTTCCTCTTCATGTGCGGCTCCTCAAGCTCTGTAACCCCAATCCCCCACCTCCAAAAATCAAATGCTTATATATAGAAAGAAGCATACATACATACATACATACATACATATCTGTAACCCCAAAAACACTCCAAAAATCAAATGCTTATACATAGAAAGAAGCATACATACATACACACATACATACATGCATGCATACATGCATGCATACATGTAAACCCAAACCCACCTCCAAAAATGAAATGCTTATACATAAAATGAATCATACATCCCTATCTATAACCCAAACCCACCTCCAAAAATATATAACTACACATACAAAGAAGCACACATATCTGTACCCTAAACCCACTTCCATAAATCAAATTTTTATACAAACAAAGAGTCCAACGATACATATCTGATTAACTACCACTTGTCCCAAATGCTTAAGCTATTAATAAATGGTGAATTTAATCATTTAATCATAATTCTAATACTCCTCCTCAATAAATGGGATCCAACACATGGAAACGAACATAAGCAAGCCTTTTTCCCAAGCCGAGTTCAAGCTATTCATAAACAACTTGATTCATTTGCAGTCTTAAATTTAAGCTATTAAGAAATGATAAATTTAATCATTTAACTAAAATCACAACCCAAAACCCACCTCCAAAAATGAAATGCTTAAACAATCAAAGAATCAAACATACATATTTCTAACTCCAAAAACCAAACCCACCTCCAAAAAAATCAAACACTAATACATACATACATATAAGTATGCATATCATGAAAAAAATTCAGAGAAGCATTTGGGAAATGAGTAAATGGGTAGTAGCTACCTCGGAGATATTTTTTGATGGCTCGGCGGAGACGAACCGGAACGACGAGGCAGCGCTGGGATTGCTTAGCGGCGGCGCGGAGGTTTTCTGGGGTGAAGATTTTTTTAGAGGTTTCGGGCAAAAGGGTCGCCATTTTTGTATGTTGGTGGAGTTGTGACTGTGAGGAGGAAGAGCTGGTTTCTTCTCTGGGTGAGAGAGTGAATTGAGTCTGGGTGTGTGGGTTTATGGATGCAGAATAATAGGGTTTTAGGGGTTTTGGGCTTGATGATGGGTTTATCCTTTTAGGCCTAGGTCCATTCCAAGCCCAACTCCACTGTTATTCTTCCTCGATACAATATTTACAAATGTGATAGCAAGTTATATTTGCAAAATGTTTCACAACTGACAGGGTGGTAAGTTATATTTTCACAAATATTTCATAACTACCGATATGGCAAGTTGCTAACAGTAGATAATAAAGTGATGTCAATAAAAACCAATAAAAAAAATGCTGACTTGGGTATTGTGAAAATTATTGCAAAAACTGTTATGTCAATAATATTCCTTATCATTTTTACCCTCAAAAGCATTTTTTTTCACCCTATATGATAGGGATGTTATATATGCTAACTAGCTGCTACACAATAACATAAAGGCTAAGGTTCGTTCCCATATGAGAGAGAGGATACATGCACTAGATGTAGGGTAGATTTTCTCGAAAAGAGAAAAGACTCCACCAGAAGGACATAATAACCTCTCAATTTTTTTATTTTTTGCTAATACATAATAACCTCTCAATGTGCAGACACTAGAGGTGCTAGAAACCATTAGTTATTTATTACCCATTTCCTCCCTTTTCTCTTGACCTCTCCAAGAGGAATAGCTTTTGATGCAAGAAAACAGAAATGGAAAATAATTATTTGTAGGATGCTATAGCATAGTAGTTAGCAGCAAAGCTCCAGCCAATAATCCTAGCACTCATAGAAATTTTGAAGAAAGCAGTTGAGATGGGATATAGAAATCTGCTGATTCTGACAGAGAGCAATTGAAGAAATGCTGCACAGATGAAGGAACCATGGTTTTGCTCAATAATAGCAGAGGGAAAAAACATACACTTGGCAAAAACGTGATTCGCTGTGCATTTAAGGGGAAAACTAAAGACCCTAGCCATTCGCTCTGCATTTATAACTTCACTCAAAACCAAAGAGCAAGTTCTTGTTCATCTCAACAGACAATGTAGAAACCAAAGGCAAGTGGAAAATGATCCCCATGTCCCCAACATCACAGCAAAATAGGGCAGGAATAAAATGAAACATTAATGACAGTACAGTACTAGAGTTTGAAAGCACTTTCCATCTCATTATGGAACCTCAAGAGTACATTCGCAGGTAGTGAATACAAAAAAGGAAATACATTAATAGGGATCTCATCCAAGAATACAAGCACCACCCTAAAAAAAATTACAGGAATCGAACAACTCTTTCTGCTCAGATACACGGCCAGCGAGAGACACCCAGAAGAACCCAGTCTAAAATGGGGTTGGCCAACTACAAAAATCTCAACCCTCTATTGAAACATATTCAGAATCAACTCTAATTTGAGCCAGTTTTCCTCACCCAAAAATTTACTCAATCATAATTCCAACATCTAAATGAGATTAGCTCTCTTTAGGAACCTAATTGTCTGACAGTAATATGGCCATATTGATTCCACATAATCAAGGTATTTCTCCATCATCCACTCTTGCAATTCTTTCAACCTTTTTCTTGATAGCTCTTTGTAGTCTAGGTTCTTTATGTTCACTACAGGTTGCCAGAATCGAGAATGGACGTCTTCTGTAAGCTTCCCACGTGCAACATAGCTATAGGCCACCATGTAGTAAGTGGGTAGGTTTTTAATTACTTTGACAGTCTGCTTGAAGCTGAAGACATAGAGAGCGCACAACCAGCGGAACATCTTGATGTAGGCAGCTATAATAAGGGGCCCAAAAACCCACAAAGGAGTCAACTCCTTTGAAACTTCAGCTCCATAAATAAAATTAACCACCAGGTACAAAGGGATGCTGCAAATTAAACAGAGAAATTAGAAGCAGCAGAAATGTGTATAGCATTATTGCGTTTTCATGCATTTCAATTTATCAGAACTATGCGATACAATATGAAGTGCATTCAAGAGATGCCTCGAGTCACTGTATAATGCCAAAAGACTGCACTATATGACACTGCAGATGGTTGTGCTCAAGTTAACGATCAAGATTACCAATAGAACTGCAAGTTAGAAGTCGTCCCTTATGATTATAATTAATTTCATCCACCTTTTTCCCAATTCAAAAAAATATTGCAGTCAAAATTTTCAATTTGAATTGGTTAATTTTATACCAGTGACATTCAGTAATAAGCTATACTATGCATTAATGCAATTTTCCATTAATATAGCATGTATCCTAGGCTCCATATATTGCAGGCGACTCCAATGGAACAAGAAGGAAGCACTAATTCAATCAAAGTTACAGGGGCAGCAATAATTTTCACTGAGCTAAAAAAGAGAGAATGTGTTGGACTTAGGAGACCTTGACTAATGTTCCGTTCATTATAAAGTAGGTATAAACAGTGCCTAATTGTGCCTGATTTCTTTTTATTTTTCTTTATCTTATCCTTAGTATAACATATATGGCCTACATTCTATCAACACTACACACAACTTGCTTTTAGTATAACTACCAGAAAAGTAAAATTGGTAGAAAATCATAGGAAAACAGACAAATTGACAGTTAAACATGCACCCACATTCCACACCCACGCACAAATCCATCTTAAGACATAATCCGTAATGGATAAGGATATCTCAAGTCAAGCATATCAACAGAAGAGAGATTGATGGACAAAAACCAATATACTTACAATATTAGTAAGGGTATCTTTATTGTTGCATCCAGACCCAGAAAGTGGCACCAAACCGCCTTTAGAATCTCACCTCTTTCCTTCTTCTCAGTCCCATGGTGAGTCTCTGATATCTCTGTTGGAGGTAGCTCTTCTCCCAAAATTCCATCCTCTACTTGACTTGGTGATTGTGTGCGCAACATTGTCAACCATTTCTTGAATAGCTTATGAATGGCAGGGGATGATGCAATGCTTTGATTCGCTTCAGAGGCATAAGAAAGTGGAATGTCATTCGCCTTTGGAGATTCTGTTATGGTATCCTCACTCTCTTTTAGTTTAACTGAATTCTTTGGTACTTTTGATCCATTTACTCTGCCTGCTGATTCACCATTTTGGGCACTGCCTTTGAAAGCTGAAATTCTCAAAGACTTAAGTTTTGTTCCACGAATGCGAGAAGCCCCTACACTGTGGAAAAAAGTGTAAGAAGAATTACATCTAATAAATGACGGTGAAAAATTTTAACGGCTATAAAATGAAGAAAGATTTATATATATTTTTGATAAGTAATAGTTTTATTGATAACAAAAAAGAGTCACCCAAGTATACAGGAAGTATACGAGGACAAAACAATCAATTACAAAAGTTAGATAAAGCTAGCAGATCAACAACTGAAAATAAAGAATGACTCCTCAAAGCTGACAACCAGTCTAGTAAAGTTCTAAAAAATAATAACTTGAGATCAGGCATGGCTCTCACTGTATCTTCAAAACTCAGGCTATTTCTAAAATAATACACACACACACATAAACATATTACTTCCAAAGTATGAGAAAGAAAAATTGTTAGAATACCACCCACAAACGTCAGTATACCAAATTATTAAAAATTATAGATAATTTTAATCTGAAAAACTACACCTGTGTAACTCAAAAGCATAGAAATGTACAAAGAATCACTGTAATATGCAGATACAGAAGTTCAGAACAAAATTATCCCTATCACCAGATCATGGAAGAAGCAATCACCCCCCACCCTCACCCCCTCTCTTAAATTTATTTCATATGTTTTAACATTTATATTCTTTTTGAAGCAATCATTTTATTCAGGAGGAAAGGCTAATGTACACAAGATGTATACATAAAACTCTCTTAAAGAATTCCAATCTAAAAGGAGAGCCTATAAAATCTACAATAGAATGCTCATCGCTTCTTTGGAGAGTACAAGATTACTCAAACAAAGATCTCAACAATGAAGATTTCAACCACAACTGGAATCTCCACACCATTAAATGCGTGATTATTCCTCTCCCTCCATAACTACACTAGACAAAATGGGGCTATGTTCCAAGCAAATTAGCATGATTACTAAAATGATCCCTCCATCCAAAAAGCACACCCACCACTCTCCTGCACATCACCTAGTGAACCCCAAACATTAAGAAAAATAAAGGATCATGTCTCATGGGCAATAACACAGTGAATGGCTTTTGAAATAACACAAATGAGTTTTTTAAAGAACAATACCACTTTCAACCCAAATAAAAGAGTTTGACCACAGACAAACAAAACCATATGCAAAAAAATTCATTAAAGCTTGTCCAATTTTCATCCTAGGTATATTTCATGATTTTAATGCCTACCAAATAAGTTGAATTTTTTTTGGTTTCTTACTTCAACATTTTTTTTTATTATTATGATTGATAAATCTGCGTGAAGTCTGAGTCTGATACGCAGGCCTACCAATTAGTTACACAAAAAGGAGAGGCAGAATGAAGATATATAAGAGAAAGATGTATTTGTGTTGTGAACCATTATCCAATCGATTAACTGAAAATCCACAACTGTAAATCCAATAACTAATAAACATGAAAACATAAAACATTAACAACTTGAGGAGGCAGACTCCTTAAACCATCAAACATACAAGTCATATTTTCAATTCTCCTAGTTTTAAATGGTATATTGGCAGTAGGACACACTTAAGAAGGAAAATTCTCACCTTAAACGAATATTGTACTTTAATAGGCAACACCTATCTGCTTTCCCAACCATCTGAAGTGTGGCTGCATAATGCTTCAACATCATCCCTTTGCTCCATGATATTGGCCTCAGGGGAAATGTTGAATATGAATTCTGAAATGCATAAAACAGATTAAAATTTTCAGATTTCAAAATATTTATAAGTCTTTTTTTTTTTTTGAGAAATATTTATAAGTCAAAATATGAATCTAGGAATTAGTGAAAACAAGATGAGAACATTTTACAATAACTAGAAACTATCACACAGCAATAGTACATTGCATGTTTATGCAAGATAACATGTCAAAAACTTTCATGGATTTTAACTAACATCACATGGACGTATAGATCAAAAGTTAGGAGTCTATTTAAGAGTCTCAAATAATTGACATGGCTGACTGAAACTCATGCTCCTTGGCTCATATGGAAAATATTGCAAGCACATATATGAGCAGAGTTCTTGCACATGATTGTTAACTTATCTATGTTCATGTTGTTTAATCCATGTAAAAAACATTGACACCATCCATTAGCTGACTCATTTCTCTACCAGGTTATGCTTATTTAGATGCTTCCTTGCATTGCAACCAGTACAAGAATTTAAAACTAAGAAAAGAACAAGGCAACATGTTAATGACATATGGATTAAGTGGCTCAGTATTTTAATAAAACTAGTATGGGGGCAAGAAACATAGTCAGGCTTGAAACATTTATGAAGTGAATAAATAGATTATCTTCTTTCATGTTTTGATAAGTATTTTCTTTTTTCATGTAAACTTGAATTTCAGATGTATCGCACAAAAATCAATTTATTGAGGAAGTTTTTTCTAAATGCTGAACATTAACATTGTCATTTAGCCCAACATCTACCATTCTTTTGAATAGAACAATTGCATTCTTGGACTTCTTAAACTGGTTCTTTCCCATAACCAAAACTTATTATTAAGAGTAGAAGATTTCTATACATGTAGACATATGAAACCCATGTAAATAAATGCAGGTTACACGTTGATTGTCGCTAACTATTGTGTCTTTTAACCTCAAATAACTCTGTTTTTCAAACATCAGACAAGCATATAGATAAAGTGATCAACGCTTTCTTACATTACCTGCATTTGATGGGTTACCAACACCATTGTCTCACCCTTAACCACCCAATCATTTACTTAACAGGGCCTATTCAACCAAAAAAAAAATGACAAAATTAACACGAAATTTATCCAAAGACAGAAGATAATAAGCCAAGTAAAATCCCCATAACATAATACAAAAAGTTCACAATTTTACAATAATATAATACAAGCAAGTTCTACAGAAGTAAAATTCACAATCACCCATCTATATAAACTCAAAACCAAAGAATATTGAAAACCAAATATTCCAAAATCTGTAAACAAAATCTAAACTTTCGGTCAAAAAAACCCATAACATGGCTATCTTTTACTAGGAAACAACAACACACACTCTCTCCAATACCCAACAAGGATTGACACAAAAAATGGCGTGAGAATTATGCATCCCCAATTATTAACAGAAGAAAAGCTAAGTTTTTCATTTCCTTATAGAAAAGAAGGGAAACCAAAAAAAAAAAACCCAGAATGTAACATTTTAAATTCAATTTCCTTTCCTTTTTTCCACAATTTTCTAGGCCACCAAACAGAATCAAATACATTTCCAGCCAAATAAATAAATAAATAAATAAGAAAAATAAGAAAGACCCAGAAAGCAAAAGCCTAAGATAGAGCGAAAGACAACAACTTTAGCTTCAAAAGTTGTAAATTTACACTGACCTGTGCAGTTGAATTCATGAGCTCCCCAAAAACCAAATCTTTTTATTTTTTTTCTATATGGGGGTGCTAAAAGAACAGAACTTGATACAATTATGATAAGAATAAGAGCACCCTTTTCTATCTTTATCCTCTAATTGAATTTCTATTAAAGAGAGAGAGTCTGGGTGATTGAATTTAGGGTTTTTATAGGGACCCTTTTTTCACAGTGGATATGAAATTATACGATGATAATGAAGCACCCAAAAAAAAAACATAGAGGGTAAGGTAAAGAAAGGCGGTTGAAAAATAAAAAATAAATTATAATTAAAATGAAAAATTGGGAATTGGGAATTGGTGGTCTCTGTGGCATGACCCGTTTTGGTGATTCGGGTTGTGGGTCTAGTGAATTTAAAAAATATATATTATTATAAAGAAAAGGTAAAGGATTTGGCCATGAAACACCCACGTCATGACAAAGAGGTTAAGAAGTAAGAAGTTTATCATTCTTGGACATTACACCTCCCTTGAGTTAAGCAACACATTTGGACTTTAAAAAATGCGATTCTCCTAACATTTTTTATAATAAATTTTAAGTGGTAAATTGTTATTAGTTGTTATTAATGGGTAGTAAAGTAATTTTAGTAATTAGTTCAATTTAAAACCAATAATAACTTACTATCTAGAATTTGTTGTAAAAATATTGTGAATATAGAACTTCTCTTTACACTCTAAAGACCTAAGGTGTTATAAGTAGTATTAAAGTAATGTGTTACTTGTTGGTGGATGTTATGTATGTCATGAGTTGGATGTGTGAGAAACTACATATGTAGGACCTTAATAGAGTCTCACGTTAATTAGTGATAGAGAAGTTGAGAAGTTTATAATCCTCACCCCTTGGACACTCTTTTCATATTGGCCTAATCTTTAGTACTCAAAGGATCATTACATGTAGTTATAAATATTTCTAAAAATGATTATGAAACATTCAAAACTCGAGGGTTTTTTTTTTTTTAAATGATAGTTTGAAACAAGGGTTGATCTATAAATATTTCTAAAGATCATTATGACACATTCAAAACAAGGGTTGATCTCAAATCATAAGTTGTAATCATGACTCCTAAATTTGAATTCTTAAAAAGGAAGGAGAGGATTTTTATTTTTATTATTTATAATTAGAATCTACGAATGATTGACTGTATGTTCTATAACTTGCAATATAGTCAAATTTAAGGACATTTGCTTTAATAATAGTCTACCATGGATTAAGGTCCACACTGAAGAGTGTGTGTGTATATATATATATATATTCTTACATTTATTGCTAATCATTGGATAATTTCTAAAAAATTATTGAAGTTTAATTTTTTTTTTTAAGTTTTTTCAAATGTTTTTATTATTTTATTTTTTAACTTTTCAAATACTCTTGATCTTACCTTTCTTACTACGATAAAGGGTAATCGAAGAGTTAAAATATAAAAACAATAATAATAATAATAATATTAAACCATTTGCATAGAAAAGAAAATAGCAAGACAGAGATGAAGACTGCTCAGATGAGCAAGAGCAACAACGATAGCATGGTAAAACAAAGATTCATCCCAAAACTGGACTCAAACAAAGAATGGGGACCCAACGAGCAACTCAACCATATTCAAATGGCTGCGTTGTCCCATCGATGCCTCTATCAATGCAGACTTGCCGACTTGCAGTTGACAAAATGGAAATCAAAATTCATTGTCAAATTTATTTATTTATTTATTTTGTTATAAAATAAAGAAAATATAAAGACAAGGCAAAGAAATATTAGAGTAAAATTATATCTTAATTGCTTATTTTCTTTCGTGGTCATCCACCGTATTATATCATTTCTAATGCTAATATATCTCTCTCTTCGCTCTCTATATTTTTTTTTGTATCTTAGTATTTTTCCTTTTTTATTTATATCTTACAATGAGAACATAGGTACATATATATATATATAGATGAGAGGGAAGAAACCTCCGTACGAATTTCTATGCGTGGGCCTTTTTGTGATATTGGATTGAACTGCCTCCTGCTATACTAGGCCCAAATGTTCTGAATTGGAGAGTTGAGATCGGTCCAATTGCAACCCACCTTGGTCCGGCTTGTGCACAAACTATTCCTCGTTTGTCAAGCTTTAATCACATACCCATAATAGGCGAAACTGCTATGGGAAAGTTATGGCAGTTAGATATAATAAAGATAATAAAGGAAATGCGTTCACTATTTAGACAGAATAAATAAAGGGGAGTGACAAAAGACACCCGTATATAAAACCGCAGAAATAAATGGGGAATGAGTAGTAAATAGTAATGGGTTTGTTGAATCAAAGAGGGGAATATCAGTCTACCATGCCCAAACTATATTACAAGGCTGGAACCAAGAATGGAACCATTTCCTTAATGCAAATAATCTCCCTCAAAAGAGATTAATTGCTTTGAGGGAACGGGGCTAAATAACCTATGCTTAGAAGAATCTTTTTTTGCCTTTAGCAGAGAACAGGGCTTTAAAAGGAGAGAGGGGATCAACCTATTTGGTGCATGTCTACCATTCTATGCTCTCTATTTTTTTTTTTTTTTTGTTCTTTCTAATTCTTCTTTTCTTTTCTTTCCTTTTCAGGGCTTGCTTCTTTGTTGTGATTCTCTCCTAGAGGTTACTATTACCTTGTTCATCCTCCCCCAACTGTGCACGGCAAGGGTCCCTTATATAATGCCTACCGCGGCTGACTTTTACTATTTTAGCCTTTAACTACCTTTGTCTAGTGTGGGTGTCATTGCCGACCATCACTAGTTAGTCAGTTGCCCAGCCAGTATCACTTACCTGAACTGGCTGTGCCACTCCATATCACCAGACAAAGAGGACTATTTTGTTTGTTTGTTTGCCATGACATTCTTACCTACTTTAGTGTGCGTGCTTTCTCTCTCCATCCCTCATGGCATGCATCTAGTGGTTCCAACTCATCCTTACTTCTTTTGGGCAGTATGTCATCCTAGTAGGACATTTCTCCCAAAAGAGCCTGAACAGGAACTGTAGAATAGGTTTTCCCCTCTCCCCACCGCTAGATCATGCCCTCTTACCTCTGACCCATGACCCACCACTTCCTGTATTGACTAGGTACAGGCTGGTGATGTCTGGGCCTTGCTCGTGCTTCACTTCTATGTATGCCCAAATCATGTCTACTGCTTATGCTTTTGTTGTGGTCTGGAGGCTCATCTACACATTTTGTCGTCCATCCTTGACTTCTTATGGCGTGAGCTATTTTTTGATTTCCCATTCTTTATGGCTTGCTCCCTTAGGGGCTGGGCCTTACTTGATTGTGGGTTTTTCTTCCTTCAGCCCACTCTTTTGCTCATTCCTACAGTCTTGCTACAATTTCCTACCGCACTACTCTGCTATTCTTACTGTGATGTCATTTGACCCAAGCCTATTGGGCCTCTTTGAGTCTGCAGCTTATTCTTCTTTCAATGACTTAGTATGATCATTGGACTTTTTACTACATTACTTGCGGGCTCCTGTGTCCCATTTATTTCCTTTTGGGCATCCTTGGGCCATTTACTTTCCTTAGGCATCCTCGGCCCTTTCTAATTCTGTGTTCCCATGGGTTTTTATTAACTCCTTGGGGCTTCTCTAACCCAATTACTCTATCCTTCATCCTTGGGGCTCATAGACTTTCCATCGACCCCTTACTTTCTTTACTTATATTACTTCGAGTTTGTTGTGGCTCATTCTCACTTTTCTACATCACATACTACCCATGGGTTTGCTACTTCTCTCTCTCCAGGCCCCTTTAGGCCCGTTTGCTTCCTCAAAGTCCATCTGTTTGTTTTATGGGCCTATGATATATTATTCCTGCTGTTTGGGCTTAATGGTTTTTCTATCCAATTACTAACTCTTTTCTGCCCATGTTGCTGGGCTTCTTCTTTCTACTGGGGCTTCCCAAAATGAGCATCAACAAAAAGCCTCTCAAAGGGTGTGGATTTCACGAGTGAATGGGCTTCACATGCTGTAAGAAGCCCATTTCATGAAGCGAATGAACTAGATAATTACTAGTTTCACAAAACAGTTCAACAATATAGTCAATTAGGAGGGCTGTGTAGTTATCACTGTACATCATTGGCATAATAGTCATTCCATAAGTATAAGTTCTTATAAGGTGAAAGAAAGAGAGGGGAGTAGAGAGCATCAAGGTTCAAGTCTTTAGAAATGAGTTTCATACATATATATTTAAATTAAGCTAGAGTAAGATTTTCATCTCAAATTTAAATATATAAAAAAAGGGTCATGCAAAGTGATAGGTTGTTTTTTCTTTGGATTAGATGTCCTTATTACTCGATTGAACTAAAAAATATACTTACAATAGTTGTTTTACACATCCCATCTCATGAGATTTTGGGATGTGAGATTTCTTCCATATTGTATTTTTGCAAGTTTGTATCTTCATAAAACTTTAAATTATATATATTGGGAGTATTTATTAATATTATAAATATTTCATTTATATTGAACTATTTTTAAAATGAACTTACAAACCATAAATATTATTAAGTGTTTATAAATAGTTCAAAAACACTAATTTCTATAAATTCACAAATAAAAATCATTATATCTAATTAAATGAAATAATATTATTCCAATTATAATTTAGTTATCAACTATTAGTATAGATTTATAGAGGAAGGGGGTACAAAGTTTTAGTTGTAGCGTTTACTTTTTATAGGAAAATCAATAATTTAATCAAGACTGTCAAGTAGCTTGTAAATAAAGAAAAATGCCTTGGTGGTTTGTTTGATCACTGTTGACAGTGTTATATATTTAATAATTGGTGGTTTGTTTGATCACTGTTAACAGTGTTATATATTTAATAATTGAGGAAAGAGGGATTTAATAATTGAGGAAGGAGGGATTTCAACCTTGTGCGTTTTTGTTGGAAACACTAGTCGACTACTTGGCTATTAATAGTTAATACACATGCTTTTTCAATTTCTAAAGCATTAAGCTGAACCCCACAAAGAGGGCTGGCAATCCACACACACCAACACTGGCGCCACAACACAAACCGAAAATTGCGATATACGAAGGGGAACCAGAAAACTTCACTTCTTCCTCTCTCGTGTTCCATAGTAAAGGGATAATGGTCACTAAATACAAGGCTTAAAATGACATATTGAGGGTTCCACAGCAAACACACTGTGACCAAATTACAATGCTTAGATCAGATGCATTTGCAAAAATATGAGAGGAAAACTAGCCACCTAAGATCACTTCACATCAAGTTTGCTCCAAGCCCTGCACAACATACAGCCATCAGTAGACAATTGATTAATAAACAAGTTATAACTGAAAAGATCTACTACGTAAAAATTAGTATTACCTGAAAACATGAGGGATCAATCCACTACAAATTATGGAGTTGTTTATAGTCAAACAAAAACCTGACCATGGAATTTCTACTATCACAACTCATAACCAGCATCTACTCGATCATTGCCACTTTGCCGTCCATAAAAGTTCCCCCCACCACGCCTTGAGTGACTCGGACCTCTCTCCCTGAACCTCGGACCTGCATTATGAGTTCCATCTTTAGGTCCTTCAGCATTGTTGGACTTGTTATTGTTATAGGGGCCCACTGGCTGGTACTCGTAATGTGAATTGTGCCTCTGCCTTTCCCAGTTTACAGGCTGGTTGTTATGTTTGCTATCTTGCCCAGATGAGTTCCAATCTCCACGAGATTCATTCCCTCTGCCAAAACGGTTATTGTTTTGGTTGCCACTCTTGCGGAACCCTGATGATGACCGTTGCTCATGTCTAACATCAATATTTGCAGGAGCATTTTCAACTGGGCTAACATGAACTTGATTCGGGGAGTGGGTTCGTCCCTTTAGCGAACCTACTTTTCTACCTCTTTTAGCCTCTTGATGCCCTACATTTAATGCTTCTTCTGCAGTGCTTTTTGTAGAGGGAGACTCATCATGGTGAGGCTGGGGTACAACCTCACCTGATCTCTTTTCTTGTTGTGCTGCCAGAGGTACTTCACCCTGGGGAGTAGACTCCTTTTTGTTTGTCCAAGCAACTTCACCATCTACACTTTGACCACTGTTGGTTCTGCCTCCCCGTTGATAATTAGCTGAAGACATCTGAGATTTGGGTTGCCAATGAGCAGTTGACCGGTCCCCAAGACCTCTATTTTCTTTTGAAGTAGGCAAGTCTGACTGACTCATTTCAGAGGCTGAAGAATGAGTATTTATTTTCTTGTGATCAGAATCATTATTATTCCCCATACCTTTCTGTCCCTTGAGTGGATGCCGTTTCGTTCTGCCTGTTACTCCATGATCTTTTATGACAGAAACTGCAACTGGTGGAACTGAATCAGAATTGTTGGGAATGTTCCATCCATCAGAAGCATTACTTTCTTCAGAATATTTCGGTTGCTCTTTCACTGAACTCACGTCAGGCTTCTGAGGTTGGAAATCCTCAATTGATTTTTGAACATTCCGATCAGGGTATGAAGAAGGTCCCTCCTGCATACTTTGCATGCCGACTGACTCCGTTGAACCCCGTTGCCGCCAAGACCCATGTGCTTTGCCCTGCTTATTCTGTCTACCATCCCCATTCCTGGACTCCAAGGGAAGCCCAACTTTTCCACTAGCTGAACTAGCAGGTTGACTAATTTCTGTGAATTGAGAACTAGAATCTGCCTTCCCAACAGTCTCATCTGATGTATTCTGATTGATTGCAGATGCCACTGGTTGTTGAATGCTTCCTTGCTGAGCCATTTCCTTTGCTACAGGCTTTGGTATGTATCTCTCCATTTCTGCCCTCTTTTTGGAATTGCTCTGGACTTGATGATCACTCTTGATGGATGAAATACTGGACTCAACTACATTTTTATGACTGGCTTCATCGATGTCAGCTTTATTCTGTGACCGCACTGGTGCCCAAATAGCATCGCTCTGGATTCTCTCTGCGGATCTATTAACATGTGGATTTCTTGGTGTCCTGCGAGACTGCTGAGATTTCCCCTGGCTATTCACTCTACCATGATCTTCACTGGGTAAAGATAAGCGCTGTTCTGGTAACTGATTTGCATCTTTGGAAATAGTTACCGACTCAATTGAATTAGGATCCATTTCAGACTCAGAAGCCTTTGGCCTACCACTTTCAACAGACGCATTAACAAGATTTGTTTCTTTTGATTCTGATGATTGTAAAGCCGCCATAGACGATGCCGACTCTGCTTTGTGCTTGTTCTTGACACTTCTGTTATTCTTCTTTCTCTGATGAACGGACGACTCGGCCACGGCATTTGCATTCACAGGCAAGCTTGACTCACAGCTCAAAGCACTTTCATTAGCAAGTCCCCCAACTGACACTGTGACCTTACCTGCCGCATCAGGATGACTTTTCAGTGCCTCATCATTACGGGTGGAAATTGACTTCTCATCAATTTTCTTTTCTGACAGAATATTCTGCTTTTGTTTGTAGTTCATACGCTTCGGCTTTGAGGCATTACCATCATGAACATGAGGAGCATTATTAACATGAGCTACATCAGCACAATCAGCATCACGCTGCAAGGACACAGACTGGTTTTGCACTAAAGGTTCCCTGTTAGCACTCTTAGGTTTCTCTGGAGGTAGCTCACTGGACAAAACGCAGGATTGTTCCACTCTACCGGTGCTACCCTCACTAATTTGAGGAACTACATTCAATTCTTGCTTATTCTGGATAGCACCACTTAAAGCATCTTCTGACTGTTGATTTGAACCATCCATCGATTGTTTACGCTTATTCAACTCTTCCAATTTTGCATGAGCCTTGGCCATCTGCCTTCTTGTCCGTTCTTCCTCCTCCTCCTTTAGTTGTTTGGCACGTTGCTCAAGTTCTCTCAACTTAGGACGCTGATGAAGTATACCAGTACCATAAGACACAAAAGCATAAAAGCTAGAAGGAACATAAAACAAGATATCTTACCTGTGCTTGATAATCACTTGGATCAGAAACAGGAGCAGCAGATTCTCTCTCATCCCTTGCTACAGGATATGGTCCAGACTTTGCAGAAGCCTCAAAAGAGGTATGGTGGTCATGCACATGAACGTCAGAATGTGAAGCTAATACAACGCTTGGAGAGTCTACCACTGGAAATTTTTTCTGCAACCCATCAACCTCTTGGCTATTGAGTGCTCCTCTACCACGATTACCACCTCTGCCTTGCACACCATGTGTAGATCTCCTGCGAATCTGCAAATCAGTATTTTACGAACACAGAAATAACTACTACATTGTTAGTGAAAGCCTGCAAGGTACAGAACAGGAAAAAAAGAAAAGAAACCTGGAGATGGTTGTTCCACTGACTACTGTAGATTCAAGGCTCTTATCTCCAGCAGAAAATCCCATTTCACGGGAGGCAGAATTTGTCATTCCAGTGGTGTGGGTTCTCTCAGTATATACAAAACCACTACCACCTTCATTTGTAGAATGGTTAGCCTTGGCATTCTGAACCTGAAATTTATCCTTTCGCTCCTCCAAACTGGAAACAGATGCAATATCATGCCGTCCATCAGAAGCCCGGGCTTTTGCATTTAATCCCTCAATTTTTTGAATCAGAGAGGAATCTTTTGGAACAGCTGAAACAGGACCTTGAACTTCTTGTAAACCAGGGGATGCGTGTTCCAAATGTGTCACCGAAATGTCATCCACTACCCTCATACTTCCCACACTTTCAGGAGACTTTACTTTTACACGGACAGAAGAATAAGACCGTTGGTTGTCGTAAGTCTGACTCGAAACTTCTTGACTGGTTTCTGTTCTTCTTAAAGCCATCTCCTCATCATTTCTATAATCTGACCTCCGGTCATTTTCCCATGAAGCAATTCCTGGTTGGTCCCCCTTCTCAACATATGCAGCATTTGTTGCAACCGTACCCTCCCATTTTTTCTCTTCATTCTTTCCCTCCCAACAATTCTGCGGCTTCAGAAGAACTTTGTATGGTCCTCGAGTATCATGATGATGACCAGATTCCACATGTTCTGCAGCTGATGTTTTGCCAGTAGAACCATATCCACCAGATCTTCCCTGAGAATTGCCAGGCTCAGGAACATTTTGGCTTGGGTACCTGTTATAAACATGGGGGCCAGCTGCCATTCCCATAAATGGAACATCTCGTTCATTTGAAGCGTGGTAACCCATCGGTGGACCATAATAGCCTTCATATGCAACTGGACCAGGGAAAAAGCCAGGCCTCATTGGCATACCTGGGCGAATGTAAGCATCGGGCATATGAGGTCTATACAAATCTCCATTTTTAGGATGGTGTCCTCTTGGTGCGCCTCCTGGTGGGGGACCTGGCTGTGGATTGGGAAGAGAAGTAGGTGGGATTTGAGGACGATAATAAAATGGTTCCATGGGAAAGCCACCAGGAGCAACAGGAGCTCCATATGGAGGACCTCCTGGAGGTCGGAACCAACCTGGAGGGTTAGTTACTGGAGGACCATGCCAAGCTTCAAAATGTTGAGGAGGAATACTAGGATTAGGGTATGGTTGGGGATCGCCCTGCCACCTCTCCGCACCGGTTGTGACTCCCTCATCACCGTATGCAGGGGTATCTCTTACCCAAGAATTTGCAGCACCGCTTTTCACATTTGCATTTACAGAAACATCACCTGAAATATGAAAATACCTTTTTTGAATGAGACAATGCTAAACCTTAAAACAGAAATTGGCACAAGGAACAAGAACCCAGCATCTTCATTAAAAGCATGGGAATTGACTGCATGTACACAAACCAACTATAGAAGCCCCACTCCTCTCTTTGGGAAGTGCAATTCCACCAGAAGACGAGCCTGGACGCCTGTGAGAACTATGGTCTGTAATTCACAGTTGATCAAGCAATCAAGAGAATTGCATAGAATATTCCACTAAAACAATTGAACCGCCACAATAAGCCTCTTCTTTCATAAATCAAAAAAACAGTGCAAAAGTAAAGCAAACCACGCATAACCATAATTACTAAAATTGCTCCATAAAATTTAGTTTGAAAAAATAGCAATGCAGTTAGATTCTTCATTCTTCAAAGCTTTATAAAAGAGGCAATAGGCATGACATCAGCTTCAGTCCTTCAGGTAAGTGACTATTTTTAAAGTTAAAGTATAACCAAGAAAGGAAGTACATAACAATGACAGAAAGTGGTGTAAACCATCAAATTAACCCTTAACTCTGATGATAGTAACTAATAAACATAAACATGACACTAAAAAAATATTAAGGAGGCAATTGAAGATAAACATAACCTTGTGACTCGGTATTCTTACCAGATATATCCTTCTCCGAACCAAGTGTTGGAAAATCTCCAGAAGTCAGAGAAAACGCATCCTTCTTGGGTGCTGTTACTCCCTGCAGGTATAACGGTGGATAACTAATATAGATCAGGCCATACAGCTGACACAAGAGAGAGAACAAATATAAACTGCTTCAACAAAATAAGAATAGCCAAGCGTGGGATTTCGTAGAGTTGAGTATACGGTATAAAACTCTACCCAAAAACCAATCCCAACCATTATGTGTAAGACTATAATACCACACAATTGTTACCCCTCAACCTACTGCAACTACAAGTGGCAACAAAGTAAGAGACACTGAGAGGGGAGAGATTCTACATGAACAAAGGAAAAATACATTACCGACAAAAAATAGGGATACCACACAAATTGTAATTTAATTCAAGATGTCCTTGACACTATTCCAATAAGTGTGAATCATGATATGGTTATTGATATCACTAAAACTAAAACAAAAACAAAAACAAAAACAAAAAAACGAAGGCCAAGAATACCTATTTTTGTTATAATGCGACAGTTGAGCGTGGGGGGATTTGAACCTTGGATGTCTTTGTTAGAAGCACTGGGAGAGGCTAGTTAAACTACAAGGCCCTTGGTAATGAAGACCAAGAATACATTTCCATTGAAGATTTCGGTATAATCAAGCAAGAAAAAGAAATGCTTCCAATATATTCCTCAGATTCTTCTTTGAATCCAACAAAGAGTAGTCATTGCATTAATGATATTCTAGATTTTTTTTTCCTTTTTCTGGCAAGAACAACTCACTCACCCGTATGGTATTGAACCCATGACTTATCCTCCATCCCTAATTGAGGGAGGAGATGGAATCTGGTCCAAAGACCACAACCTCGCCCCCCCCCCCCCCCCGTGCCATTTTTTAATTCCTTTTTTTTCATTTGGATTAATAATAAAAATCCGCTTAAAGAAAAGCGCAAAGTGGAGCAACCCTAGTACACAGGAAGTATAAAAAGGAAAAGCCACTTTTACTTCCTCTATAGTTTTGTCGGAATATACTAGATAATTAATAAATAGATGCGGTACATGATGCTCCAAATTACGATCAGTTGACACATTGTTTATCACTCTTAACTGCAAAATACTGTCTGGTTTTTTTTTTAATGTTTATTTTGTAGTATGCATAAAATTGAAGGCAATGAATTATTCAGTACAATATTAACTAATTACTGTAAGTACAGCAAAATGCACTGCCCACCAATCACAGAACTTTCAGTGAAACCGTGCTTCATAAAACGGCCCTAACACAAAAAAATTATTGCATTTCAGTCCTGCATATAGTTTGCTTAAACAGTTCTTTTTATAGGAATACAATAGCAGTAAATGGTGTTAAAAAAGGATTTACGTACACGTCCAGCCCACATAACATGCTAAATATAACATCCATAACATTTTTTGCACAACTTTAATGAAGAAACAATATACTGTTACTGCAGCATATCCTTCAGTAAGAAAACTGAGCAGGAAACTTCTTAATTTGTTAGTATTGTTAAAATGCAAAGAATCAAACAATGAGCTTACACTCAGAAATATACCAGTTTCTCTGCAGTCCCAGCAGCACTCCATGGCCCAGGATTTTCGGATGATTGTTCTGCAAACCGGGATAACTGTGAGCTACCAGGTCTTGTTTCTGCACTGCGAGGACGCAATGATGTTAGTGACGTCTGACTAGATGTCAATGCACCAGAAGCTGATGATGGCCTAGAGTTTTGACCCCATGCATTAGCAGTAGGTTCATGAGCTCTATCGCTACCAGCAGTTGACGGTCGTGTGCTGCTGCCACCAGATGAAGGACGGCCACTAGCATGACTTGGTGAACCAGTACTACCATCAGCTCTTGGAGACAGTGCTGAAGAACCCCACGCATTTGACGTGGAGGAAGATGATCTACTGCCCCAGCTAAGGGTGCCCCTGACAAGTGTAAACATATATACTCAAGCACTGCTTTGGCATTTATAATCAGGACATATAGTGACAGCATTATAATACTATATGGATACGCAAACAAATCATAATACTGACACACACACACACAGAGATGAGATACCCTAGACTGAGGGATGTAGTAATTACCTAGGAACAATTTCCACACTTGGGTCCAAGCCATTATTTTCTAACCTTAAAACAACAGAGAGATGATGCAAAATCTTAGGGGGGGCCAAAAACAATTCATGTCTGTAAAGTGAACCATAAAGAATTCAGCAGGAACCAAATACCTTTGACTTGGTAAGTTTATGGGTTTTGGAACCGTGACTTTCGCGACTTTCCCTAAAACAGTCATGCCACCTCTTCTGGCAGAGGCAGAAGCAGCCCCCCACCTGCATGAATTATGGCACCGTTATATGACAATGTGAGGATGTATGTCAATTACAGCATAAAAGAATCTAAGAACCAGATTAACCAACAGAATCCTCCAGCACAAACTCAAAAAGGATAATAAGAACAATTTTCACCAAAATCCTGAAGAAAAATAAACACCCGGTAAATTAACAATAAAAAAAAATAAAAAATAAAAAGTAACACGCAATAATAAAGACCGACAAGTGACAACATCATAGTTCAAATTTAAACTAAATAATCCAACGCCTTATCCTAACTGGATATTTACATGCATAATAAAGAAGGGAATGGGGATGCAGGGGAACAAAAACTAAAGCTGAAACCATTGACATGCAGTTACTGGAGATCAAAATAATAATAAAAAAAAACAAGACTAAAAAATTTAACACACAATAGCAGAAAATTCTACTAATGATATTTCTCTAATCAGGAAAAAACATAAAAATGAACAAAAATAGATCTACTGACATGAGATGGATATGCTACCACACTCTCAGTTTTCTACATCTCTTTCTAATCCCATCCCTCATGGTACTCGATTATTTTCATGTGATTAATTCCTTTTATTTTATAGGTAACAAAAAATTTTATTAAGAAAAAATAGCCAACCCAAGTACATTGGGGATGTACTGTGGGGGCAAAAATCAAGAAACAAAATTACAATGATCAAGTAGAACAGGAAGGAAAAAACAAGAAAAATGCAACAAAGCCACACTCCATACAAGGAGAGTAGTAGACTCAAACATTTGGATACCATAGGGTGACCAGAAAAATTCATAAACTCAGGAGATGTCAATGAAACTACATCAGACCATAGGGGGTGTAGATATAGTTGTGTAATTTTTTCAACTATGTCAAAATCCATAGGAAGTTGGCAAAATTTTTACTGCCTATTAATTACAGTCTCTCCTATTAGCACAACTCTAGTCAATGAATATTCACGGGATATCCCCATTTTTTTTCAGCTGACAACCCCCCATACCCATCCATGCTATATAAGTGAAATTACAGCATAAATTCCCCTCCTTTTCATTCTTTTTTGCTTTTGATGAAAGGAATTAAAGATACAGTACATTATCTATAGATTTTTTATTATGAACACATTATAAATTAATTCTCACCCCCTAAATATCTGACACTACACTCTCAATCCATCCATAAATGCTAATAGAAATGCTTAAAGTTTTGGGTTCTAAAAATATTAAAAATGCTTTACTGCTCGCTATTAGTCTACTGGTATACAAAGTCTGAGCTGTAATTTTTTCATGAACTAAGAAAATAGGTATCTTGTTCAAAATTTTCACGTCCATAACATTAAAGTGCCTCACAGAAGATGCTTCTTATGCATCACATGGGCTATAACTTAGCTCTCAGGCTTCCAAATAAAGCATGCAACCCTGAATTTGGCACCACTTGCCGTAAGTATGTGCAAATCGAGAAAAGAAGAGTGAGTGACAGTTTAGATAACTATAAAAGAGAAGCATTCAAGATTTTTAAGCGACAAGGACCATGACTACCAGGAAGATATTAGAGGGAGTTAAAGGGAAATTAAAACATTATACCTTCTCTCTCCACTCAGCATACTTGATGTTATAGTCTGACTGTCCTTGCACGATCATTCAAACAATTTGAGACAGCCTGGGAAAAGAAGGAAAAAAGCGTATTGATCAATTCAAGATGTCGTAGTAATGGATGTGAATTTCAAAACATACATAGCAATTACAATATTATGTATAAACATCTTTATCCATTCAAATATTACAAAACAATTTTTTGATAACATTCAAAAAAAATTTCTGGTAGTAACGTGTCAAGTATGGGGGCTTCAATTGATAGCCCACGGTAATGGCATCTTTCCTGGTACCTCATATCTATGGTTCAAACCTCACCTCCCCTCTCCCCCACTATCTACCAATCAAAGAAAGACAGAAGAAGTAATGTGCCCAAGTACAGGATCCACCCAAATAGCAATTTTTTTTCCTACTAGCAATAATTGTTTCTACTTGATGGCTCTGATGCACACTCGACAGTGTCCAATGTAGTTTTCACAAGCTTGTGGAACCACCTCCCAATCACGGATGTTGTTAGTTTCCACAGCTAGATGCCAACTGAGGCAGTCAATGCCGGGATTGTAGTGGCCGCCAATTTGGTGGGGGATTCCTCGGCATGTTGATATAATGGTGGCAAGGAAGAACAATGATAAAACTTTCATGGTTATTTGTGAGGGAAAGAGCTAGAGCACTTTGTGCAAATTGACAGACTTCATTGCTTGGTGCCTCTATTTATAGGCTCTAACTCTGCAAAGTGGCCTTACTTAGGGATTTAATTTACTCAAACACCACCAGTCCAGTAAAAGATCATTTCAATTGAAAATTCATACACTTGCATGATCACACCATCATTAAAAAATTTACTTGGCTTTTGTTAACAACTTAAGAAGGAATCTATTTGTTTCTACTACCAATAATTGTTTCTAACCACCCTCCCTCATTGTAAATATTGTAAAAGCTAGCTTAACCACATGTATGTGTAAAACATAAAATGCCTTTGGTCAAAACCATAGAACTAACATATATATATATATGCCAAGACCTTGTAATTCAACTGTCACTTCTTGATATTTCCAATAGACATCTAGGGTTCCTCTTACCCCTAATTATCAATACATATATGAAGTGGGGTACATCTTAGAGACAGACTTCCAATATTAGAAATTTGCAATGTCCTTTAGCCAAATTAATACATAAGCATAATCCGTTTCAGCCAATGAAAGGAGATCTCATGTTCTCATCTTCTAAAGATTTGGTCTAGGGGTATGCATGGGACGGGACAGAGGTTTTATGAATTCTTTATATGGGCGGACAACGGGCTCAATGTTTTCTTCAATTGAGGGGTTCCTAGATTTTATGGACTACCTAGGCTCTAGCTAGTTGTTTTTTTCCCCTCTTTAGGATTCTTGTATACAACCTGTGTACTAGATTGTCATTTTTTTAATAAATTTATTTACATATAAAATAAAAATTCCCATCACATCCCAACCCCTCACATGTGTAGAAACCAATCCAACCCACATGGAACAAGTTGGGTTGGGTCAGTGGATTGTGCTTACATATTCCATGGCTTATAAAAATTTATACTTTCATAAACTATTTAAGCATTTTTTTAATAAATTTTTACAATTCACATAATATGCCTAAATCATATTCCAAACTCGTCAAAACTAATTCTTAAAATATTAAAATAAATCAAACTAAAAAACTAAAATAACCGTAATCAAATGGGTTGGAAAACCTACCAACCTAAACCCAACCAAACTCAAGGCTCAAAATAAAATTCCAACCCAACCCAAGACATTGGGTTGGGCTGGGCTGGTTTTGTCAAGTTAGTGGGTTGGCCCACTTCAGCTTCATACCTTAAAGCATTGACCCATCATCAATCAGTGACTTCTATTTTGTTAGGATGCAGACACGATCAAATATCTTGTATAATTAGTGTCAAGGATAGTAACAGTAGAGACTGCAGTTGGCAGCCTAAAATGTTGAACCCCAACCATAGATCACAATGAAGATAGTAGCTAAAATTGCAATAGCGCAGCCTTTTTTTCTTTATTAGCTATAGAGCAGTTTCATTTTTGGGGGGCTTCAACTTGTACTACATCTCATGGGACTCAAATGTAAACCATATCTTTTTTTCTCTCAATTATTCTCCTAAACAGAGTATTATAAAATTGGAATCCCATGCGAACTAGATTTCTACTGTTTACCACACCTACACTTCTTTTTTGACCAAACTCCGTCCCTTCAGTAGTAATGTTCCTTCAAAATACGAAATCTTCAAACAACAACAGAAAAAATTGTAGCAAAAAAAATTTCTGCCCATACTCTTAACTACTTGTTAAACCTGATTTCCTACCATGATGCCAACAGTTACACAGTTCAATAAATTCTCTTTAGAATTCAGTTCTTTCAGCCACTGGTCCGCTTTCTTAAAGATTTCCATACTCTCTAGATGCCAGATGGCATGTTCTGCTGTGCTAAAAACAATAGACATGGTTCTAATTATCATATTATATGTCACCAAGACAACATATTTTATCCTAATATTCAAAAGAGCCAGCTACAATGGGATTCAAAAACAATCACTATCATGTGTTTAACTCGGCTAATAATTCCAATTAAATTGGGATTGCCTTTTTTAGAAAAAAAGAACATTCAATGATGAGATGTATCAAAAGTCATCTCAATTCCCAACTAATTACAAAAGCATTCCCAAAATTCCATTCAACAGATCAACTATAAGAGCGACCTACTTTCTTTTCTCAGTTCCTATGAATTATGTTCTGTTTCATTAAACCAGTTCTGCTAGGCACACGAGTACATTATCGGCTTCTCTATTCACACATCAACAACAACGCTCTGGACTCCTATTTGCCCTCTCCTTCCAACATCCTTTTTGCTCAACTCAGCTCAACAAATCATTGCCTCAACTATGCTGGGTTGGTTACAAAGCCCTTCATATCACAATTCCACTTTATACAGGAACAAAATTTCTTTTAAAAGTCCGCCCAACAAAAGCTCCTTCTTGTCTTCCCCATTTCATCTCACAATAATTGAACCTAAATCATAGCAATTATTCATACTAGTCTCTGTTTAGAGTTCCTTTTTTTCCCAGAAAGTATTACAAACAAATTTTTCAAAGAAATACCAAACAGGTGCTAAATATTATTTCTTCTTAAGGCTAAGAGAAACTTTTAAATTACAAGTATATATTGCACATTGCCTAAAAATTCTACCCTACATCCAACTTCTTCTAAATCTCTTAACAACCACATTCAACCTTGCACAACAAATCATTACTTCCTACATTTGTATTAACCACCTCTCCCAGACTCGACAGACTTAAGAGCGCCTCATGCTCTGGATACGACATTATTATAACTAGTGATCTTGAACCCACAACTCAACCTTCACCCGCCTAGGTTATATCCATTGAAACAAAGTAACATCTGAGCTACACCTTATTGGGTTCCTACAATTATATCACAAAGCTTCCTATATAACTATGGGATTATTAAGAGACATTCATCGAAACCCATTTTACAGTATTGATCACTATAACCATCCTTTCAATTTAATAACAATAATTTCAAATAATATTGATCCACAAAGCGCAAACCCACATAAACAGAAACATGTAAACCAATAACGAATAATGAAACAACACCAAAAACAATTCAATTCCAAAGCAAATACAAACCATTTCAAATATAACATACAAAATTTAAAAAACCAAAAAAAAAAACCCAAATGCTCCGTTTGGTTGCCGAGAAACCACAAGGAAAAAATAAATAAATAAATAAACAAGCATTTGGCACATAGTTTATCTTGGCCTCTAATTCCATTTATCAATTTTTTTTTTCCTTTTGCGCTATTTCAAATTTTTTATATCTTCCGCTTCGATTTCTTGTGCGAACGAAATAGCATCGAAAACTTGAAAAATAACAATAATAAAATAGTTTCTGAGGAAATTTAGACTTGCCTGAGAAAGCTAGGTTCAGAAAGGATTCGTGGAAACCCTAGAGAGAGAAAGAGAAACGAAAAAAATCCGAGAGAGTATGAAACACAGAGAGAGAAAGAGAGAAAAGTGATGAGAAATCGGAACCTACGCGAGGGTATGAAGATCGCGATGAAAGTTCCGAGAGAGAGAGAGAGAGATCTGAGAGAGTTGAGAGAGAAGGATTTGAGTGCGGTGAGGGTTTTTTTTTTCAGATCGGAGAAGAAGAAGAAGAAGAAGAAGAGGAGAGAGAGAGACAGAGCTGAGGAGTTAAGAGGATTTTTGGAGTTGGCCTTGTGAAGATTATTAATATGCACACACAACCTTTTTTTATCTTTTCTCACACCCAAATTGAAATTACACATTAATATACATGTAGAATTGTAGTTGTAGATTAATTATTATTATTATTAGTTTTTTTATTTTATTTTAGTTTTTGGGGGATTTCTACCTTTTGTCCACAACCAAAAAAAAAAAAAACAAAATTTGTGATTTTCGTTTTATAAAGATAAAGTTTTTTTTTTTTTTTTGGGAATGGCGTTGTGGGTAATCTATATATAGAAAAGAAAGATGTTACACCAACCATTGTTCAAAAAAAAAGTATAAGACCTCCTTTGGAGTATGAGGTAAATCTAGGAGTCTTAATTTGGGTTCGTATTGTACCAAGGTAGGGGTATTTGATTAAATATCTTAACTCAAATCCGACTTATTTAATAATCATGTCATGGCTCTTCAACCTTAACTCGACTGTTAATGAAGTCGGTTGACATGACCCAACCCACTTGACACGCTTAATAAACAAGTTATATTGGATTGACACAAATGTAATACAACTCATTTCAACCCACTTAATATTAAATACAACATTTGTATAGAAACAAGTTTTTTACATCCTAAAAGTAATGCGTTCACTTTCAGTCTTCAACCCACGTTCAAAATAACATAGTTCAAAAAAATATAACATCCATTTAGAAATAAGTTTTTACATTCTAAAAGAAGTGCATATACTTCAACCTAAATTCAAAATAACATGGTTCAACAAAAATATAACATACATCGAATTCATCAAGTGCTAATTATCAATATTAAAAGAGTTGGTGCAAACAATAGACTATTATGACTAAGGTTTTTAAATTTTCTATTTACAATTATATCACTTGTAAGTTTTTGTAATTATTCACTTTTTTTTTTAAGTTTAAAATAAAAGTTAGATATAAAAGGTATTTGACAAATCTAAAATAAAATGAATATTTATTTGTTACAAGTTTTAGGGCTTAAGTACAAATTTTACTCTCTCTCTCTCTCTTTATATATATATATATATATATATATATATAAGTTGAAAGTTTTAGGATTAAGCAAATAAACTGTAAAAATTTTAATGTAAAACTTATGTACAATTAGTTTAGGTTCTAAAAAAAATGGATTATAATTAACTTAATTGAAAAAGTCATTTGTTGTCGAATAAAATATACGGTGGTTTGATTCTCACCTATACCAAAAATTCAATTAGTGTCTTGCTTTAATAATAAAAATAACCATTAGGAGCGGTGCCATTAGAGTCTAAGGTAAATCTAGAGGTCCCAAATTGCAAAAAATAGTTTCAAATTTTAGGGCTTAAGTAAAATTTTTAGTAGGGGGTGAAGCTTGTGTCCAATGCCTTTTGCACTAGACATGATACGATTCCGGATACATGTCCAGTTTTGGACATGTATTTACATCTTAGCTTGTCCATTGCAAAAAAGTACTGGACCGGATACAAGCTGTATCAACAAACAACAATTGAAAGTTTTAGGGTTAAGCAAATATATTGTAAAAATTTTAAGATAAAACTTATGTACAATTAGTTTAGGTTCTAAAAAATATATAAATTCCAACCAGCTCAAAAAAAGTCGTTTGTCATCAAATAAAAAAATGGAAGTTGATCAGTGTCTATACCAAAAATCTAATAAATGTCTTAATCTGATAATAAAAAATAATCATTTAGATGTCATAGGTTGAAATTATCACTAAAAAAAGGTTTTCAATTAAATTCAATAATATGATTATATTGATCAATGCATATACATGGTTTAATTTAATCACAAACCTAACATAAAAACATTTTTAACAACTCTATCTAAATTTTTTATGGGGTGTTTTAAAAAAAAAAAAAAATTATGGGGTAAAATATTTTTTAAGTTTTTAAATTAAATTCAACCGTATGTCACCACCGTATACTCTTGGTGCGATAGTCACTCCATAGGTATAAATGCTTGTGAAGTATGGAGGGTAAGGGCCGGGATTCAAGTCTCCAAGAAGGAGCTTTACATACATTTACACTTAGATTTGGCTAAAATAAAAATTCTATTTTATATAAAATAAAATAAAAAACTGTATGCCCATTCAATCGATAGAATATACAAGCAATGTTTTTTTTTTCAAATATATATAATAAACTTAATTAAAAAGTACCAAGACAACTGTACATATATTAATTTTCAAAGTATGTTTAGCATTGTTCGGAAGTACGAGTCACTGCTGCACTGCCGCAATGGCAAAGTTGCAATATAAAAAATAACAAGAGAGAGAGAGATGTGTATGAATGATACAGTAGTTGTACTTGTCATGGTCCTATTGGAGGATAAAATATCTCTTTCTACGGCAAATCACGGCTTTCAAATTTTCAATGAAACGAATTAAATAACAACGACTTATAGAGAAATGATCTAGTTTATTATGGTATAATATTTATATAACAACGACTTATCTAATCTAATAATATATTTTTTTTTTTAGTTTTGAGTAAACTCTAATGGTATAATTCTTTCAGCAAAAAAAAAAAAAAAAAAGGTATAATTCTGTTTTACTATTATTTTCATCTAGATGGGCTGGCTTGGCTCAATAGTAAAATGACAAGTCCACTGGGAAATAAAAAACATATGGTCATTTTTGTCACTCACTGAAAAAAATTGGTCATTTTTTAGTATTTATTCCAAGGCAATCGATAAGAATATATTTTTGTGGATACTAGTTACCTCAACTGACAAAGTTTATTATTATTAAATAAAAAATATGAGGCTCGATCTCCATTTTCACCAAAAACTAAATGATGTCTTAATTTTATGACAAAGAGCAATCGTCAAAAATAAATATAATGACTGGTGGAGCATAAAATAGAACATTAAATATAAAATTTTTATTTCAAGGAAAATGTTAACAAGCACTGTTAAGGTGCAAAAAAGACCAAAAAAAAAATGTTAGGAGAAAGTCAAAAAAGACATCAAGTAGTATTTATAAAGCTGTAAAAAAGACAAAAAAATATCAAAATTTTTTAAAAAAAGTTGTTAATTAACTAGCGATACTCGTTAACATAACCCTTAATTCAAAGCATTGCATACCAACCAAACCATTATAAAAAAAATAGAGATAGGATAACATTGTCATTGTAATTTAAGGACAAATAGAATGTTAAAATAAACAAATATGTGGAAGGGTAAAACTGTAAATTGGTATTTATTGATTAAAATAGGTGATTTCACTTATCAGATATTGAACCCCATTCACGATGATATCCCTTATCCTTTAAGGATTAATGAGTTATAAACAAGTGCGCAGGTGTTGCAAGTCAAAAAGTGAGTAACAAAGTCCTAGACCACATGTCCAAGACCTGTTGGTTCAATTGGGGTTTTCTTCCCCAGAAGTAAGGTCCAGGTTAGATCTATCATTTCTAACTTTTAATCTAACAAACAAACAAAAAAGTCCTACACTACAAAGTACAAAAACCATTGCAGCAAAATACAATACAAGTGCCCATTAGAATCTGTCCTTTCTATTCTGTTCACTGATATTTGAAACGGAGGGAGACAAATCATAAAAGAGAAGGATGAAAGAACAGTAGAAGAGAAAAGTGATTGAAATATACAAAGAAGAGCTAATTTTGTTTTACACAGTTTGACACACCCTCAAAAATCAACTAAATGATTTTTAAGTTAGATATCGTAATTTCAATTGCTTTTTAGAGCGTGTATAAAACAAAAGATGTAATAAACGTTGCTCTAAAAAACCAAAAGATTGTGGCCACACTCTATTACACTCTCCTCCGGTCTCTTTTCATCCACTCTTATTGCTAAAGGTTGCAATTTGTTTATGTGGTCAGATTTTGCAAGGTCTCACCATTATCCCCAATGAATTGGATTCTTTTTTTTTCCTCTCTCTCTCTCTCTCTAAGAAAAAGGCATATTGATAACTTTCAAACTGTAGTTCAGCTTGAGTTATTGAAAAATAACTCTATTGATTCTTTCTAATTGAACAATATAAAAGCTTAAAATGCAACTCCATTTTGAGCTGCATTTTAAGCTTTTGTATTGTTCCATCTTTTATATTATAGTTTAAAATCAAGATATTAATATGAGAAGTAAGACCATGTTAACAAAACAATTTTAAATAATATAGGATTATGCAAACTGCAAGGACCAATCCAAACTAATTGTTCTAAGTTGGACCAATCGCCTCCAGTGGTGTGTTAGGAACTTATGGATAAAACTCACCTTGAAAAATTGACTTGCAAGGGGAGAGTGCCCAAGAGCTTATAAAGTCATGATTGAATTTACACTTAAGTTTATGTAGAACATTAAAATCATAACATGGTGCCACCTAGATCGACATCAATAGTCAAAGAAAAAACCAAATCCTTTAGCATGAAGTCAGTAGGTGTTTTCTATATACATATGAATATCAAACCGGACAATATAAACTATAGAAATAGACACATTTAAAATTATCGTCTTTAAGCCCAGGCTATTAACATAACCCTGATAAAAACTATATATGATTGAAATCATGAAAGGCATTAAGGTAAGGAACACATATACTAAACCATTATTTCAAAAAAAAAAAAAATACTAATCCATTATTAGAGCACCAGCATTGACTGTGGGATATGCCAAATGTAAGGCTCTTATCCCATTTAGTCTCATTTAAGCCTAGCACTAGTTGTGGTAAACTATCATTATTGTAAAAAAAAATAATACAATTGAGCTACAATGCGGTTCTAAATGTAGAACTGCACTGTAGCTCCAATGGTATAAATTTTAATCTATTTTATCCATTCTTTTCTCTCTCTTTCTCTGTACGTCTTCCAGCTCTTCTCTCCCTTGTTCTTATTCTTGTTTTGCCCTCTCTAGATCGGCATGGTGGGTTTCCAGATCGGCGGTGGTGCAACGGCGTTTTTCCTTCTCCGGCAACTCTCTCTCTCTTTCATATTTCCTTCTCCGAGTGGTGGGTTTCTAGATCGGCGAGATCGACGGTGGTGGGTCTCCGCTTTTTTCCTTCTCCAGCAACTGTCTCTCTCTCTTTCATTTTTCCTTCTCCGTGTGGGTCAACAAAATCAACTTCCTTCAAGCTTCCCAGCGGCGAATCTGCTTCCTTCGAGCTTCAACAAAATTGAGCTACCCAGCGGCGAATTGAGCAATCCGGTTTTCATAAATTTTTGTTGTGTTTGTGGGTGAAGATTGTATGGCTTCGCAATGGTTAGCGATGGAGATCGCGGTGGGTTAGTGTTGGGTCAGGTGGGTTGTGTGGGTCTGGTGGTGCAGCGGCGTGGGTTTACTGGTGATGGCTCCGATGGGTTGCCGTGTTTGACTGTAGGTTGCTTTTTTTTTTTTTTTTTTTTTGTGGTGTTGATGGTCGGAGAGGGTGGTGTTGATGGTCCGGTTTTTTTTTTTTTTGGTATTGACGGTAGATTATGGGTTGCCGGTGGTGGAGGTGGTGTCAGTGTCTGTAGTGCAGCGGTGGTGGTGATTGTGTTGTATTGTAAATAAGGGTGATTGGGGGATATATTATTTTATTGTGTAGATATATTATTTTATTGTGTAGATGTATTATTTTAATGAGTAGAATAGAAAAATAAAAGTTTTGATGTTGAGGTATTGTAAAATGGTATGGTATAATTGATAAATTAGATTTTTGGATGGTAAAATAGGATAGAATTAGAAAAAATGAATGTGAATGCTCTAGTAGCGAAGGAAAAATGTCACTGTCCCACTTGGACTAGTCTAGCCCTATGAAGTTTTTTCTTTTGAAGAGGGCATGGATTTTGCCTGTTGTCCCATCTTGTTCCCACCCCACCCCACTTCATGTGTGTACAATCTCTCTCTCTCTCTCTCTCTCTCTCTCTCTCTCTCTCTTAATCTTTTTTCCCCTTGTACCTCTAACTCTAATCACACCAAAGGAATCTCATTAAAAATACCAAAGTGACTCCACCTTACTCCATTACAACCTATCCTACTTCTATTTCACATGGGTTTTTCTAATCTCGAAGAAGGCATGAAATTGGGATGAGCAGATAGGATACTCATGATCTTGAATTCTTATTTGATGTAAGGATAACATGTGTAGCCTCATTTACATTGTTGCAACCATTATTCATATTACCAACTCTCATGATTTGGCCTATGAGGGCGTTTGGATTCAACTGAAAAGGGCTGCGTTTTGCGTTTCAGCGTTTTCAACCTTTTTTTTTTTTCCCCAGCCACAGTTATTGACCAAGTCTTTCGTGAACAGTGCATCCGTGCACTGTTCACGGACCCACAAATTTCACTTTTCAGCAACTTTTTCATTAAAAATGGGTTCCGCGGTACTATTCACACATTTTAAAATTATTTTGCTACAGTGTTTTCAGTTTTCAGCAATAAGTTCTATCCAAACAGACCCTATGTCTTTGTCCCATTGTCATCCCCAATTATTTTAATTTCTTTTTATATCACCCTTGATTGTAACTAGCAATAAAGTCAGGGTCACAACAAAAGTTCACAACACCCAATTTGTCTACCACTTCACACATGAGTTATTAAAAAAATCAATTGGTCTATTAAAAAAAATTGGAGATTATGATGGGTCCATGTTTGAGGTGGTAGGAAAATTGGAGAGTGTTGTGAAATGAATAATGATAGGGACAGTAAAATTTTACTATATAAACCTTACAATATAATGTGTTACCAATCACAAAAAACAATTCAAACATTCGTTGAAAAAAAGATAGTTTTAACAAATGACGTCTTTTGATGGTTGCTCCTCATCATCATAGCAAGACATCAATTTTTAGAGATTTTGCAAGTTGAACTAATTGAAACTCACTATTGCCACATTAGTTTGTAGTACATTTAGCATTGTCCTTGTGAAATATTAGTTAAGAAAGTCGAGATATACAACTTTTATCACAATTCTAGATTGTGATTGGCCGAGAAAAAGTAGTGACTTCATATAAAAATAATTGTACATCACTTAAACAAATTACGATAAATGATTGCTACTTGCTACTAAAAATAAAGTTAGGGGTACAACAAAAATTCCCAACAATTTAAAAAGATTCCTAAATTAACTTGTAACCTCATACATGTGTTGATGTGCCCATCACAGTTTGCAATTTGAATCTTTCTTACGAATAGATATGTTAATTTATCATCGTGTACCTTTTGTGTGGTGGTTACTCTACAAGTATAAATGTTTGTGAGGTATGGGAGTCAAGGGCTAAAATTCAAGTTTTCAGGAAGAATCTTTACATACATATATATTTAGATTAAATTAGAGTAGAAATTCTATGTTGTATCGAAAAAAAAATGTTAATCTGAGAATATTGTGAAATTAAGGTGTGACACGTGACTTTGCTGCTAACTGTTTATGTTTTGTTTCTAAATTGGCACCTAACTAACTCGGCACGTGCCAAACAGCAACTCTATTTCAGTGTTTTTTTTTGTTTTTCCCAAGAATACGATTGAGATGCCAAGCTGACCCGACTCTCTCTGGGTCACACTCTCTGTGATCTCTCATCCTCATCAGAGATTCGCAGGGACTAGTACAGTTTCCATGGTTTCAGAGACCAGCTAGGTACTCTATTCTCTCATTTCAATTCCCAGGTCACATCTGAGCACATATAATCACGCCCTTTTTTTATTAGTCAAAGTTGCTATATTCTAGGTTCTAGAAAATGGTGCAAATTGTAAACTTATTGTTTTCATATTAGTTACACAAATTCGTATTGTGTGTGTGTTTTTATTGGCTCAATTGGGTTACAGTTACATAAACTAGAGGGTTTTTTTTTTTTTTTTGATGCAAAGATGAAGTAGGAACTAGAAAGCTGTAAGATTTGGCATTATGTGATATCTGAATTGAGTGGTTGTGGGTGTATTTCATTAATGCTTTTGCAAATTTATAGACCCATTGGGGTGTTCTTACAATTAGTAATAAATTTAGCAAGCTTTTGAGGGCAAAAAAGAAAGTGGGGTTCAAAGAGTTAGTAGGATTTGGCATGGATTTATGTTGGTAATAGTGATATGGAACCCAAATCGCCATCGAAACTTAAGCTCTCAATCACGGGATTCACTCGGTATAAACGCGTGTTGAAAACAAGTATCATTGTTTTGGTTGTGGTGCTGTTACTGGTTGGTGTTTACTTTGTATTTAGCCCCGGAAAAGGCCGAAGTGTATTTAAGGAGTCGTATTTTTGTGTGGTTGTGGACTGTGGAAGCTCGGGGACACGAGTGAATGTGTATGAGTGGATGTCAGAAGGTGAAAGTAACATGAAATTTCCTCTTTTGTTGCATTCTTATCCTGACAATACAACCAAGAGTTCACTTTGGAAGAATTCATGTCAGTATCACTGTATGCAAACTGAGCCTGGATTAGATAAATTTGTCGGCAACTCATCAGGGGTGAGAGTGTCTTTGGAACCATTGATTTTATGGGCAGAACAGGTGGTACCTCGTGAAAGACATGCAGACACTCCAATTCTTGTTTTAGGTACTGCTGGGTTAAGAAGGTTGGCTATTGACAATGCTAGGCAGGTTTTGGAGGATGTAGAGGCTGTTGTGAAGGAGCATGCATTTTTGTATAGGAAGAATTGGATAAGGGTATTGAGTGGGAAAGAAGAAGCTTATTATGGCTGGGTCGCTCTGAACTATAAAATGGGGAGATTTGGAAATTATTCAGAGTCACCCACTTTGGGACTTATTGACCTGGGAGGTTCCTCGTTGCAGGCTGTGATGGAAATAGATGATACAAGAGAGGACACACACTTGGTGAGATCAAAGATTGGTTCAACGGAACATCAGATTTTAGCATACTCGTTGCCAGCTTTTGGTTTGAATGAGGCATTTGATAGGAGTGTTGTCATGCTCAGCCAAGCACAATGGTTCAAAGAAAATACTCATAATACATTAGAAGTCAGACATCCTTGTCTTGGTTCTGATTTTGTACAAAACTATAGCTGCTCTGGTTGCTTAGGGCTTAATTCTAGTTATCAGAATATTTTCAGTGGACAAACATGGAATGCTGAATCTCCTTCTTTGCATCTGGTTGGAGAACCCAATTGGGAGCTATGCAAAGGACTTGCAAAGGCTGTCGCCATCAATTCAAGCAGTTTAGATTGGTCACAACAAACAGTTGGTACAAACTGTAAAGCAGGCTCATCCTCTTATGGTGGTGAGTACTACTATTACCATTCATTCTTTACTCAGGTCGAAAAAGTATTTATTCTCGACATATACTGATCCATGTGACTTATCAACAACAAAAATAAAAAATAAAAATAAAAACCTGATATCCATGTTTTGGAGTTTACTAATTTGGTCTTGCTATGTTCTGAATTTTCTTCTGATAGCCTTAGGAATTCAATAGATTTTCCACGTCTACAAAGTAAATACTTAAAACATCATATTTCTTGAGATGTATTAAGTATTGAGAATAATAGGTTTAAGTTATTCACCAAATGAAAAATTATGCACTTTGGTTTATAAGAAATTTTTTTTGATAGGTCACTTTGGTTTATAAGAATTAAACTCTAAGCGAAGGATGGCATAAGCCATCTGAGATTCTTTTGCTCAATGATTGCTATTTTCATGGTCATAGCAACTTAATTGTTACTCAAGATAGGACAACTTCCAAGGCACCACATGTTTGGTGAAGTTGAGACATAAAGCTACCTTCGTTTATAAGTATATTATTATGTACAATGTTAAATTGGCATTTTCCAAATATTATTTCTTATGATAATAGATGGCAGTTTCAAATACCAATGAGTAGAAAGGAGTATTAGTTTTCCTTTATGCACTATGTCTCTTATACAGTTGTTCAGTTCTTTTCATAAAGGGATTTGTAGTAAGAATTCACCTTTTAAGTACCACTTGTGACATGCAGGCGGTGACTTTATTAATTTGACAGCTGCCACTTACCCCTCTGCACGCTTTCATGCTTTGTCTGGATTTTATGCTGTTTACAACATGTTAAATCTGAATCCAAGAGCTAACTTTACAAAGATTTGGGAGGAAGGTCAGCAGTTATGCTCAAGATCGTGGGCTAACTTGAGCAGTATTTCCAGGAACCAAAAATATGCTGGACAATATTGTTTCCATGTACCTTATATGGCATCTCTCATTGAGGATTCTCTTTGTCTTGGTGATAAAGAGATAATTTTTGGCCCAGGGGATGTTTCTTGGACATTAGGAGCTGCATTGGTTGAAGGAGAACAATTATTATTCAGAACTACCAAAACTGAGACTAGTATTTCTACCTTAAAAAATATGGGGATCATGTCCTCTCCAGTTGTTCTGTTTGTTTTACTTCTATGCCTTCTATTTATCATTTATCGTTGCCAAATCAAGCTGCCGATGCCAAGCAGGAATAGTGCTGCTGCTGGGGTGTCTCTGCCATCGTATGTTGCTCATCCAAAACGCCGACCTAACTAATATGCAGCTGCATGCACAAAGTATAATGGAGTCTTTGTTCATTGTTTTATTGTTCTTATACAACCACAATTCATTTATTCTTTTAGGATGGATTTGTTAGAAAATATTCTGATTATAAAAACCAATTTTGTTGTGTGGATTGGATAAACTAGTTGGCACATTCAGCGTTGGAAATCGTCTGCAACAATTCTATCCTGTCACTTGACTTTACTTGAGTGGCAATATTGGGCCAATTTCTGAACCTGGGCTGGAGCTCACTCTTAGAAGTTGATATCTGGTCCTTATTCCCAAGCTAGACCACGTTACTATGTTAATCTTGCAGTTCTCTGGACAAACTTGTTTACAAAAAAAAAATGTATACTTGATTTTGATATACATCAATACGTGTGAGCCCTGAGAATTTTACTTAAAATAGCTCCTGTCTCACCAGATGACCATACTTATGCACTATAATGCATAGGGGAAAAAAAACTTTTGTTACGGGGTACACTGCAATGTCTGCAACACATGGGCGCTGACACTTGCACGGTAGTGCTATGTGATACTTGTTAAGCTAGAGGCATTATATTGACTTGGCTTAGAAGCATGATCTAGGTACCAGTGAAAAACATGAAGGAACTAACTACACTCGAAAATAATTGATTTCAATAACAATAAAGCAATAGGCAATCACTCCTAGCATCTTATTTCCATTCGGGTTATAAGGTGGAATTTTGCGAACATGGCCCTAAGGTGTTAGCTAGGGCTAAAAGACTAGAATTCAAGATCGCATGGCTCACTAAAGACTACACTAACCTATTGAAATTCAACATTTACTCACTTGGTACTTTTGATACAACTTGCTTATTTTTGTTTGGGAATTGCTTATTTTTGTAGTTTATTTGCATAATGTGAGACAAAAAGCTAAAAGTTAGTTTATTTTCAAAAAACTAAAAGTTAGATTATTTGAAATAAAGATAAGACAAAAAGTAGTGTGAAACCCATAAACAGTTGATAATTTAAGCAAAAAACTAGTTTTTAATTAGTTGTCAAACACACATTTGAAAATTGAGTGCTTAATTAACTAACAATATTTTGGTCTCTCATTATATTCCAATTACTTTTAATCCTATGTTTGGATGGAGGGAGAGAGGGACCCTAGGAAGAGGGGGGGGGGGGGGGGGGGGTAGTTGAGCCAGATATGGCTGGATAGGTGCATGGAGAGAGGGAGGGAGAGGTGGCTGGAAGTTAGGTGCACCTCTCCAACCACCTCTCATCTATTCTCCTCTCTCCCTCCATCCAAACATACCATAAAGGACACATATGAGAGAGAGAGAGAGAGAGAGAGAGTACAAACCAGGACAACTGCATTAGAGCACTAGTATTGGTGGTGCTAAAAAACTATGTTGCTATTTTTAGCACCACTAGATACCAAAATGTAGCTACATTGGTGGAGCTAAAGCCATATTTTTTTGACTTCACAAATACTGCACAACCATACTTTTGGCTGTGCATGTAGCTCATATGTAAAAATATATTATTAAATTGTTGTGTTCACATTGCTTTTTAAAAAAAATAAAAAAATCTCTTTTAGTTGTGTTCACAAGTGCTGAAATCTCTTAGAAATCTCTTTTTAATATATATTTTTTTAAATCTCTTTTTAAAAAATAGATATTATTAAATCTCTTTTGGTTGAAATCTCTTTTAGTAATATATATTGTAAAATAAGAAGATAAAATAGATAAAGTAGCTTTCACCAATGTGGACGCTCTTACAAATTTCTAAGATCTCAGATTTCAAAACCGCATGGTGATTTTGGCAAGCCCATTGAGAATAATTCAGCTTGACATTGGTCATCAGATTTTACCCTTATTTCTATTATCCTCATTAGAAGTAACTAATAATTTTCTGTTGGCAACTTGACGACATGGCAAAAGCCCGGAGTCACAAATTACAGATAACTATCGTATACATAAATTTTATTTATACACAAGCAAGTAATGAAGTCAGAAGCACCATAGTTTTACATATTAATTATAATCATATATACAGGGTTATTTTTGGGGACATAAAATTACAGATATAGGGAATTCAAAACACAGTAATTTAAGTATTAGTAGCTCCAAGCACATAATGCAGGAACTTGCAGTGATGCCCACCCACGCCACAGTCTAGTATGTTGCTACCCCACTGGATTTACAGCCATCAAATTCTGATGCATCAACATCCACCCAAACCTCATTTACACGCCCAATAAACCGGAATGGAGAATTGTACTGTGCAATTGAGTAGGCATAACTACTTTCTGAAGAAGTTGCATTTGCCCATGGAGACCTGCTCAAGCTAATGGCAAGTTTCTCTGCCTCTTTAACAATGTTACTATCCCTAGCAAATCCAGAGAATTTCCTAACAGCAATACACTGACTGTCCCAAGCATAGGGTTTCAGGTTCAGCTCTGGGAGTGGGAGTGGAGGGCTAGCTTGGAACTTCACAGGCAAGTAAAAGCGGACAAAGTAGGCTGATGAGTGTAGAGGGCCAGCTTCTGGGACTATGCTAGTCAGGACAGGAGCTGTCATTGCAATCCGAGAGAAATTCAGATTGGCACCTTGGATATACTGGAACAACCTGTGAGATTAACAAAAAAAAAAATCTTAGCAAAATGAAAATCTGTGGAAATTTTTATTTTTATTTTTAAAAAGAGTACGCAAAGGATTTTATGAAAATTTTGAAGGAAATGTGGAGGATCCAGAATGGGCATTTACACTATACCTATAAACAGATTTAAAATGCTTATAGACGTCTTGCACTATCATAGTAATTGCAGTAAAAGGACATGATAGATTCTATGTCCATAAAAAAAGGTCAATAAATTGGTTTTCAAGTTTTGTCCCATGTCCTCACTCTCCACCCATTCTTGTGGGAGGAGAAAGCGCCATTTAAGCCCGAGCTTTTTGGCAAACCATATGTTCTCTATTAACACATGTTTTGATCATTTTGATGTGAAACAAAATCTGCATAAGAAAGGTATCTATGAAGCTGAAGGAGGTTGCAGATTGTTGTGATGTCGATATTGGTTTTACTAAGGAATGCTCTGTCTAGCTTTTAGTACTAATTGTAGTAAGAGGCACCATGAGAATTAAAATGCTGCCAATAGTTACCATTAAACAGGATGTTTTCACATTTATTTCGTCTCCTCTCAAAAACCATCTCCTTTGGCTTACATTAGTTTCAGATAATTAAAGGTTCAAAAATTACATATAATACTAGTTTGGTTCCTAAGAAAACCGAATCAGAGCAAATGCAAAAGCTGAAAAACTAAACTGAATTGTGAATTATTACATGATTTATTTTGATGGGGTCCCTGAAATTCTAAACCTTATCTGATCTGAATAAGCATTATAAGAGTCAGACAAGAAACCAAGGATCAACTTCTTTCATTTATCCTATAATTTCTCAGCAACCAATCAGAAACTGGAAATTTCACCTCGATTAAATCAACCAGATATATGAGACACAGCTGAACATATTAGACCCCAAAATACAAAACAGAAAAAGAGACACAACCCCAAAGAAAAACCCAGAACTTTACTTTGATTCCTGTTTTGTTTTCCTTCATTTTCTCATCAAACAAAGAAAAGGGTACCTAAGATTACTCAAAATCAACATGGTTTAAGAAGAAAGTAGCAGCACCTGTGGAAACCAAATTTGGTGGCTTTCTCAAAGGAGATGTCTTTAGATGGAGCAGACATCCACGTGGACTGTCTGTAGAGTCTGATCTGGAAGTCCGATTCCGAGTGAACCACAGTGTACTGTGGCGATTCGATAGCGTGGCAAAGACCCAGAAATCCAAAACAAAGAAACAGTGATATCATCCTTGGATTCTCCATTCTCTCTCTCTCTCTGTGTCTCGGACACACACACACACAAGGTGTCTCTGACTTTTTGGACAGGATTTTTGTGAGAGAGAATGACAACGTGGGACGAAATTGTCAATTTACGGTTTTGTACATGTGTGATAAACGTTGTGATGTGAAGTGAGAGTGGATTAAATTGTCAATTTGCGTTCTGTGTACTAGTAGTATATTCCATGAGATACGTGTCATGAATGTTGAAAATAATATTATTATAATAATCATAATTTTTTTTTATTATAAAATAATCATAATAATAATTTCTCTTTACTAGACACTCACATTTGTCATTGAGATTAACATTTTAAAGCTTTGACAAAAATTGGAAATATGTATTGAAGAGTTTATCTTGACTCATATTATATTTAAAAAATATGTTAAAATTTAGTTATCATTCTTGGAGTTTGGGCAAATGTCAAGACTTTTTAAAACTGATTAACTTATTCCCTAATCATGGTGAGAGAGATGAGAAAAAATGAATAATGGTGTAAAGTCCAAGTTGAGTTTAGAGATCAAATTGGTCAATTTTAAAATTTTTTGGACTTGAGTGATGTTACCCTAAAAAATATTAACTACTCATTTTGGTATACAAATTTGAGAATGACTAACACATGTTGATGAAACAAATATCAAATTCAGTCACATACACGTGGCTGTTACTTGTTAGCCGCTTTGGTTGACGTTACCTCAGTAATTTATGGATCATATGTATTTTATACCCAAGCAAGAATCTGAAACTTGATGTGGGCATTGCTTGCATCATGGGATAGCAGGAAGGTCGGACACAATTGTGGTGGAGGTGAATAGAATTTATCTTGTCCATATCAAAGCATGAATGTAGATTTACTCAAAGCAATCCTCTATCCTAGTAAATGGGTTCCTAGTTCCTACATTAGGATGGATGAAATTGAATTTCAACTCAAGCCTGAACCAGTTGAATACAGAAATTGGGAAGCTTTATGGTGCAAGGCTAAAACCGCATTTTTTGCCATTTCGCGTGTTGCTCAACAGAACTTTGCCAAACATCATCCTTGCTGGAGAGGATTTGAATGTTCAGAACCCTCTGAAAAATGCAACCGAGGTGTTGAATTGGACCATAGCATCGTTAGTGAATGCTCTTAAGCAGTTTTGTTGTTGGAATTTATATATTGGAGATAGAAATGCTTGGCAGTCCACAATTTGGCTTAATAAGCCTTTTATAGTAATAGATTTGAGCCTATTTTCATCTCAGACCTCTAATCCTTTATCCTATTTAATACAATTTTTAATAAAAAAATAAAGAGGTCAAGATCAGTTCTTTTGTCCTACTTAGCACAAATCTTCAAGAAAGGTATTTTTCTGTCATATTGGCTTAACAATATTCTACTGAAGTGCAGGACTAGGAAGAATTGAATAAGCTCAACCTGTAAAATCCCAGTCATCCTGAACAAGTTGTGAACTATCTCCACTGCAGTTCTTCTCAAGTTCCTGCATATAAAGTGTAAAACAAAAAAATAGTTCAGCAAAGGGTTATCAAAATGTGAGATTGTAACAAATACGTGTATCAAAGCAAGGGACTGTTCATTGGTGCAATAATTCCCAACTAAATGGGTTGAGATTTGGGAATGGCCACTTATGCACAAATTGTTAGACCTGATTCAAATCAGCCCTCCCAAAAACTGTGGTTTGGCAAGATCAACACTATCCCGCCTTTTTACGGTTCATTGTTTGCTTCATTTTAAGAGGAGTATTGCACAGCAAATGCAGCAAAATAAGATTGAAGTTGCGTAATTAAATGCATCATTCTTTTACCCACCAAATCATGAAACGCACAACTAAAAATTTGTATTTTAATAAGCCATTTCAGTCTCTAAAGCAAGCAGGCAATGTTGCTTCTGTAAAATATTCCTTCCTGACAATATCCACTGAGCAAAATCTCACCTACAAAAACAAATACATATATGAAATAATACGACAATAAATAAACAAGGGCAGAATGAAGTACAAAACAGCACCATGATTATTCATCTGAAAGTTATGCTTCAGATCAAGTTCAAATTCAGTGATTTGATGTCCAGGTCTCATTCTAGAAACTTGAAAAAAAAAATAGAGAATAAAAATTTGAAGAGGTGCTAAACCCTCAGCCAAAAAGGACATCTGATAGCAGCCTCAGAATTCAAGAACCAAAGATAAGTTGGTGAGTATCCAACTCTGTAATGCAGCATAAGAGTTCCTCTTGAGACTATATATTTCAAACATAAACTTACAAAGGATATCTACGTCCCTTGGAAACAACAAGTGCACAAGAAATCCATACCAGAGAAGCATATGATTTCATCATGGGCTTGGCAAGCTGCCAGATTGGCTGAAACACAAATGGAGCTTCCACAAAGAGTACTTGGCCCAATCGCTTTGGATAGTAATAGTAACACAACTCAAACTGCCAAAAAAAAGAGAGCGATGAATAAACACAAAACAAGTATGTGATTTCAGGTTCAAAAACAAAATAAAAAGTAAAAGTGATTATTTCCTTTTGATTTTGACATTTGAACTGATCAAGTATATGTTTGAGCAGCAGCAGCAGCATTGAGTAGTAGAATAGTCAATGTCAAATAAATACAAAATGAACCAGGATTTTCCTTTTACCATTTAAAAAAAATCATTCAGTGCCATGGCTTTGAAGTAATTCTTAAATCATCAACTCAACTCTCAACAATGGATTCATTGCAAGCAAAACCGGTAACAGTTGCAGTAGTATGAGTACAAGGACAAATTATAGAAAATTGACAGCAAACAGCAGCAACCTAAGGAATTTGGAAGAATACAGGGAGATACGTCTCTGCACTTGTTCACAAAAAGTACTAAGAATAAATGAAAAAGAACTCATCGGATGAAACGGATGCTTTTTATTCTTATGTGTTTTACTGTGATATATAACTTATTTGATAGTGTAATTTCCGCAAGAGAAGCATCACATGTATCCAAGTTCAATTACCCATCTAGAACGTAATCAGCAGCTATTGCATAAAAATTACCAAAAAAGCCAAAAACTTAATATCTGCATTCTTGGTGCCAAAGCCCCGAAGATCAAATATTCCGAGCAATTCTTCTTTCCCAGCTGGAAGCATACCCAATGCTTTCTCAATCAGAAACACACCGAGCTTCTCATCCTCTACAGGATCCTGCATCTATAAGTAAATGATTTTATGTTTATGACTAGAAACTAAAACCCATGCCAGAAATCAAATCGATCATCAAAGATTTTTAGTTAGAGTTTGTAGTTCTAACAATATTTTCTTGACTTCAAAATACCATGTATAAATAGAACAATAGCACATATGGTGATCCTTGGTTTTGTTTAAAAAGTCACTATAGTTTGCAATAGACTAAAGAAAATTTAGAGGAAGGGGGTTAAGTGACATTAACTGATCTAAAAAGAGGCAAAAATATTCTATGAGAGATTCATACACAAACATATTCTCAGGTACTCTTCATTCTCCCATTTGGACTGGCCATCCCTGAAGTTACTTGTTTCGACAATGACTTATGTTCTTGTAGTAAATCAAAGACAGAAAGCATGTCATGAATGGTTTATAACTGTGGGATCATGGATATAGAGACACTCCTCTAGAGTTGCAAATATGTATTCTCAGAAAGTCTACCTCATCATACCACAAAAAAGTTTATACTCCATGACAAAAACATAGATTGTAGGGTCAACGACTATATTCAAATTTTCAAGATAAACATAAAATTAAAAAAAAAAAAAATTTCTTTCAAAGCCAATATTTGCAGATTAAGAGAGTGGTACTTCAAGTTTTAGACTTACTCCAGAAAAATGCTTGGATGCCACTACTATAATCACAGGTCTGTCATTGACATCAAGAAAATCATGCACATAGCACTTTCCAGTTTGAGCTACATTTTTCACTGACTCTTCAGACAATTCAGACACCTTGAATTCTTGACGCCATTTCTTGTAAGGTACAGAAAATTGAAAAGAGAAAATAAAAGTTCATCAAAATATCCATGGTTTTTCATTCTTTTTTAACTCAAACAAATCTTCCAATGTAAACTTCAAGGGCCACATTTAAAAAAAAACCAATCAATTTTTAAGCAGCAACTAGGGATGTTTTGGAGAAAAAAATTCACAAAATAATCTTGAAAATCCAAACAACTTAAAGTGCATTTTTCTAAAACAACTGTCTCCTTGAATGTCTTGCAATTATTTTCAGACTCCATTTGCCAAGGAGTTTGAACTTTTCCAAAAAACAAAATAGTTGAATAAAATTCAAATTGAAACACCTATGCACGTGCACACAAATGCAAACATATGTTAAACTTGAGAATTTTGCAAGATTTTTGAGGATACAATGGCTTTAGTCAATTTTGCAACAGCATCTTCGATGGAAAACCTCCGGTCCTTGAGAAACCATAGGATCATATCTTCATCATCTCTTCCATTTTTGCCAATAGGGAGACTCGGGTACTCTTTTTCAAGCCTCTCTTTAACTTCCAAAACTAGCTGCATATTAGAAAACATATTTTATAAAAAATTTCACCATCATTTTATTTTATTTGATATGAAGAAACAATCAAACATGGTGCAATATCAGAAAATGTAAACACACTAATGCAATTAACCAGTTTTAGGCTCCATTCAGTTTCAGCCTCCATTAGTCCTCTCAGTCAACAGAATAGCAGTAAAATACCCATATAAGAAAATGGGTTCCTATATTTTTCTTGGGTAAAACTTAGATAGAATTCTTTAGGTATTGTACATTAAGTTCCCCAATTAAATTCAATTATATGGTTGCATTGACCAATGAACCACATTTCTGAATTTAATTGTCCTCGAAAAAGATAACATTGCTTTTGTTGTATTTGTCAATACAACTATATGGTTGAATTCAATCGAGAAACCTAAGGTGCAGCACCTAAGAAACCATACCAAGTTTTGCGCTTTTGTATTTGTCATTCCTTATATTTCCAAGCTCTATATGATTGTGAACTTGTGATGGGGTTAGTTGAATGAAAAATTTCCTTTTTTGGGACCTAGATAAACAACAAATTCAACTTGGACTAATAACACTTTACTTTTAGCACATTTCTTAAGCACCCAATAGGCAGTTCATCCATTTGGTTCCTTCAAAAACTTTAAAAAAGGAATCTTTAGCATGCTTGTAACATTTTTTGGTTTCTGGGAAAAATAGTTCACACTTTATGATTCAGAGACATAAAAGCTAAAAGTTCTCAGTAAAATATACAGTACTGAAAGCTAAAGTTCACAATGGAAAGTTAAAAAGCATGAAAAGATAGTAGAGAAAAAAAAAAAAGAGGGTATCTGAGGAGAACCTTGCGTGAGTGTTCGGATTGTGGCATAGCGATAGAGTTGTGAACAGAGAATCTGCGAGTTGGAGTGGCTTTAATGGAAAGATTACTTGGAGGGACAAATGGGTGTCGAAGTTTTTGATAAAGACGAAGTGCCATTTTAGTTCTCGAAGGTATATTTACTAAATACTTTTGTTGTTCTATCTTTCTGTCTGGGTGTCTCTAACTCAGCCTCTGGCAAGTTTTCGATAAAGATTTTGATAAAGGTGATGATGTTTGTTGTATTTGTATTTACTGGCTAATAATAAGACTACGTCGGTTTTACTTAAAAACCCACATTATTATTCTAATTTATTACAATTATTATGTTTTACGAAAAAGTTGCAAAATGAAATTTAGACCAAAATGAATCTTTGACAAAAAAATAAAAAAATGGTTTTGTAAATTTTTATAAAAGTTTTTTATTCTTAAAAAAAAAAAAAACAACATTGGTAGAACATTTTACTAAAACACAAATAGTTGGGAAGTCAATCTTGATGATTTTTATGCTTGAAAAAAAGGAGCATAGTAGGTAAAATATTGAACAATTAAGGCGATGACATATGACCTTAAGGTGAAACGATAAGGTCAGGCCTAATGAAGTCTTTATAATCACATTGCCATGATTGTTATTAAGACGAGACTTATTTTGTTCCTGTGAAGCTTTGTCAAAATAGTCTGCTATCATTGGGTACGTACATTTGTAAAGACCAAAATAAAACAACGAAGTAGATATCAATGTTTGGGATGCTGGTTTGCCGGGATGGACTTAAGAATGAGTCCAAATCTTCTCACCCACTTTTTCTACTCCACTTTATACTCCATCAATAAAAACTTGTCATGTGTTTACCTAATTAATTAAATACTGCTATTAATTAATAACGGTAGCATTAATAGCTACCGTTAGCATTAAATAACGGTAGCATTAATAACGGTAGCATTAAATACTGCTATTGATTTATTAATGCTACCGTTATTAATTAATAGCAGTATTTAATTAATTAGGTGAACACATGACAAGTTTTTATTGGTGGAGTATAGAGTGGAGCAGAAAAAGTAGGGCAGAAGATTTATACTCCTAAGGAATTAAATTGAGAGGGGGGGGGGGAAATATGAAAAAAAAATTAATGGATACTCAAAATTAATGGGTATCTATTCTAATTACTTTATTTACTCTCTAAATTGATTGGACTAGCTCTTGTCTAGTTAAAATTTCACTCTCTTAAATATATTGGTTCTTAAAATATTTTGGGGTTCAAAGTATTATAAAATGAGAATTAAACAAAAGCTTTCATTTTTGTTAAATTTTCTACATGTTTTTATGACTACGGCATTAGAGCACTCATTATCAATCTATGTATAATAGCATAAGAGCATCTCCAATAGCTTGTCCAGGTATTTATACTATCTGGAGAATAAATAGTGACATTTACTTTTTACCTACCTACTTTTTTTAAATACATTTTCCAACGGATTCTTTATCATTTCTCTATCTCATTTAAATATTATTTCTTTATTAATTCTTTATTCTTTTTTAATCTTTATTTATTCTTCCTTTATTCATTCTCAACAATTATATTTTTCAACAAAAAGTGTTACATCCACAATATTTTTTTGCAATACTTTCACAAAAATCATAACAAAATCTTATATGGAAAGTTGTTACTAGTTCTAATTTGAACTCATCACTGAAATTATTTTTTTATTTACCAATATTAGCTAATAACAATATGTTACTTAAGATTTATTGTGAAAATATTGTGGTAGCATTTTTGAATTGTCATTTCTTATTCTTTATATTATTTTTCCTTTCTTTCATCCATTTGTTTTTTTCCTCTCTTGTTTTTTCTCCACCACACACGTATACCCACTCATATCTCCATCCTCCCCTTTTTTTCTCTACTTTTTCTTTTTCTACTTGATTCCAGAACCTCTCTCTCTCTCTCTCTCTTTCTTTCTCCAGCTCTCTCTTTTTCTACTTTTTTTTTTCTTTTTCTACCTGATTCCAAGACATTCTCTAGCTCTTTCTGTGATAAGAAACAAAAAAGAGGTAGAGAGAGAAAGAACAAGCGAGAGATCTTGTTTGCTCCACCATTGATCGAAGGACATAGGCCGGCGAAGAATCGGCGATCACTGTGCCAAGCCCCGCCCGCTTGTCTTCCTACTCAAAGGAACCCAGATGGATTAGATGGCTTGTGGCTTTTTTTCTTTTGCTTTTATTGTTATGATTTGATTAGTTTTAAGCTTGTGTTTTTGAGTTTGTATTTTGATTATACTTGAGTTTAGAGATGTTTGAAAGAAATGATTGTTGTGTTTGTAGCCGTTGCAAATGTTTGTAGCCATGGTGAGAGGAGAGAGAAAGAATTGTTTTTTTTTATTGAGTTATATGATTTTTTTAAGTAGAAAAATTCATTTGGAGTTGCTATAGTTTTCTTTAGATAAGAGCATCTCTAGCAGACTCTCCAAATTTTTGTACTGTTTGGAGAGTGAACAGTTACTTTTACCATTTATCTATTTATTTTTTCAAATACACTTTCTAACAGATTCTCTATCTTTTTTTTATCTCATTTAAATATTATTTCTTCATTTCTTCATTATTCATTCTTTAATCTTTCTTTATTCTTCTTTTAATCTTTCTTTATTTATTCCTAACTATATTTTCTAACTCTCAATGGGTAAAATTTTAAAATTGTGGTTGGTTTTTTTTTTTTTCAATGGATCTCTTGAAGCACTTGAGATAACAAATAAATGGTCATGAGTTGTTAGTTTCTATTTATTCATTATTATTCACTAATTTATCACAAGATTTTTTTTAAAAAAAATTTCTAAAATGAAAAAAAAAAGTGATACGTCTACAACATTTTTCACCACACACGTACCCACCACTTTTTACAACCCATTGTTTCCACCACACACACACTCCACTATAATTACAAACCAATTCTCCACCACATACCAAAAGTTATAGAATAAAAAATATCTTCATCTTAAACTCAAAGATTCAAACAGAGAGAGGATTTTGGCAAAAAAAAAAAAGAGAGAGAGAGAGAGGAAGACCAAGCGACAAAGATGGCAAAGAAGACGATCATGGAGATGAGGTGCTAAAGGAGGCTGAGGAAGAGGATGAGGAGCGTGTAGTTCATGCAGTACAAATTGGTATTTCTCCACAACTGATTTGCTGCGCCTCCATAGCCAGTTGTCCTCCTCCCTACCGCTGACAAAATGCGGTTTTTTGCTTTTGTTGTTTGAATTTCATTAGGCTTATGAGAAAGATTGTTTCTGTGTTTCATATCTTTCGATTGGGTTTTGTATTTTTGTTTCGATTGTGGTATGTTTTAGTTTGTAACTGTTGAGATAGAGAAGCAAGAGAAAGCGAAGAACGAAAGAGAAAAGGGATGAGAGAGAAAGAATCATTATTTTATTTAGCCAGTGATTATTTTAAGAGTGAAATATATTTGGAGTAGCTACAATAATTGCTACAGTGCTCCCTAGCTCAAGAGAGCTACTATAGCAACTTCAAAATAAAATTGGAATAGTTTTGCTTTTAGAGAAGCTATTCAAGTGAGTTTTTGGTGTGTTTGTTCTCCAAAATTGGTTTTAGGGAACTTATTGGAGATGCTCTAAAGAGCAAATTTGCATACCCAATTCCAAAAATCACCGACATCAATCCATGTAAACTTGTGTAAAATAAGATAAGTTATAGTATTCATGTAAATATATATAGTTACTATTCATATGCAAATCTATGTTTTAATACTTTTTATCATATATTGAGTGAGAGAGATGATTTGAGAGAGTAATAAAAAATTGATCAAGATATAATATTTTAAGGAAATGTAATATAAAATAGATAATTTGATGTAAATGTTTTAACTTTTAAGAAGTGGTTAAATAAAATAAAATAAAAATTCTTACCTTAAAATGGACAATTTTTTTTTTTAAAATTTTATTTATGTAAACTCTTAAACTGTGTTAGTGTATCTCAGGTAAGAGCATTCTCATCAAAGCTTTCAAAAATTTTAGCATTTAGTATCTCAAAAAATTACTTTATCAATTTTAACAACTTACTTTACAATTCATTCTACATCAAAGGTTTTATATTTTTTTCCACTTCATTAAAATATTATTTTTTAATTATTTTTTATTTTCAATCTCATCTCTTCCACTCCCCACAAATCTACTGTCACTGCCCACACCCATTGCCACCACAGCCACAGCCACAGCCATAGTCACCACAACCACCACCACCATCCACAACCTTAACCCTAACCACCATCAATCACCATAAACCAAAATCCACTCACCCACCCACCTACCACCACCGTAAACCCCAACCCAAAATCAACCCACCACTAGCCACCACCACCACCACAAACCATACCCACCATCAACCACCATCAACCAAAACCCACTCACCCACCTACCTTCCATCACCATGAACCCCAACCCAAAATCAATCCACCACTAGCCACCAACACCACAATCCATACCCATCCACAACCAACACCTAAAGCCACTTCGATCAACCCATGAACCCAATCACAAAAATCAAATCCCACCAAAATAAATCAAAACCCAACAAAATTAAATTCATTGATATCAAATCACAAAACTCACTACAGCCCAGCCATTACAACCTAGCCCAGCCACACTGAAATCAACCTATGATCCATGAGGAAGATGCGAATAGAGATGCTAAAATTCTTGTTGGTATAGAGTCCGTGTAGTCGTCGGCCTTCCCAATGCAGAGACCCACGATCCACGAAAAACCACTACAGCCTAGCCACACCTAGCACTACAGAGTCCCACAAACTGGAGAGGCAGTCAGGCATAGAGAAAGGGAAATGGAGGGGTAGAGAGAAAGTGACAGAGAGCACGGGAGAGAAAGTGAAAAAAAAGGAAGAAAATAATAAAATATAGTAGCATCTTGCTACAGTAAGGTCTCGTTTGGGAGGAGGGAATGGAAATGAATGAAAAGAATAATTTTAGAATATTTTTTCCTTCCCTTGTTTAAGAGTTTTAATGGAGGGAATGGAAAACTCATTTGCTTGTTTGAGAGTTTAAGTGGGACGGAATAGAATGGGTAGGAGGGAACACACATTACTCTCTATCCCTTTAAAACTTCAAATTTTCATTCCCCCCAAAATTGGGAGGAATGGGAAGAAATGAAATTAGATTTAATGATTTTTTTTTACTAAAACTCTCAAATTACCCCTATATATTCAACCCTTTATTTAAAAATATGGATCTAATAGTAATATTGTATAAATGATTCCATTCCATTCCCTTCATGTTGCTCTTAAACAAGATTACTTACATTCCATTCATTTTTATTTATTTTCATTCCTTTATTTTAAAACATCCAATCAAGGTTACTTAATTTCATTCCATTCCATTCTTTTCCATTCCTTTCCCTTACTTAAATACATTCCATTCCATTCCATTCTTTTCCATTCTCTTATGATCATTTCATTCTATTCCCTTATCAACTCCCAAACGGAGCCTAAGGTGTTAGTAATAGAACCTCAATGTAGCAAGTTGCTAAAATTTTTAAAATTTGGCACCTTTTTTTTTTTGATCAATTTGAAACCCTTAATAAAGACGGGTTTTTATGATTTGAGTTGCTAAAAATGCTAAAAAAAATATCTAGCATTTTTAACACCTTTGATGAGAATACTCTAATAACTCTAAAGGGTTCCTTCTTGTGGGCTCAAGCCTAGGAATGGCAACGGGCTGGGTTTGGGCTGGGGTTTTTCATACCCGGCCTCCATCTGAGGGCTCGGACCTACAGCCCGAACCTAGCACGTTTATTAAACAAATTTTTTTTTTTTCCGAGGCCCAAACCCACCCCACTAGGCCCTGTTTAGGCCAACCAGATTTGGGCCCAATTTGCGGCCCAAATCGTGGCCCAACCGAAAAAAGAAAAGAAAAGAATTGAAGCCTAAACAGAGCCCTAACGAAAATCTAATCACAGTTTAGTAACTAAAATCATTCAAAAACCTCAAAATCAAACTAAAAACCAAAAAATACATTAGAATTGAATCAAAGCAACGAATGATTAACTCCAAACTCAAGGAAATTTTACTCAATCAAACTATTCCAAAAAGCAAAAAATCGAATAGAGCTAAAGAATCTATCTCGAAGTTAATGCTGAACATGCAATCTATCATAAACTCTAACGATTCCTCTTTTTTCTCACACTTTCTCGGTAACCAAACAAAGCTAGAAAATCACGATTCACAAACCCAAAATCACAAACACAGAAATCCTAAAATTCCAAACATAGAAATCATTGAATATACATGTTTAAATAAAAATAATTACAACAGATATTCTTCAACCACAAGTTGTTCGGGGGTTTGGTGGCTTTGAATTCGCTAAGGAACAGTGGGGGTTTCGATCAGAGGGTGAAGGACATGTTGAGTACGAAATGTCCATCGAATGATGCTGCACCTGCATCGCCTGTGTACGGGATTTCTGGGCTCGGTTGGGGCTGTTGTGGTGAGAAGAGAGGAGAATGAGTGAGACTCGGTTGTGGCTGTGGTGGTTAGAGGAGAGGAGAGTGAGTGAGAGAGAGAGGGAGAGGAAAGTGAGAGAGAGAGAGGGAAAGGAAAGTGGGGCGGCTAACAAATGTAAAATGATATGAGATGGTAAGGTTTATAACCACATATATATATATATATATATATATATATATATATATATATATATATATATATATATATATATATGATGGTATTTTAGTACTTAAGGATATAACCGACGGGTTTTTATTAAAACCTAGACCCGTTTCGGGTTTTTTTAAAATCCAAACCCGAACCTATTCTTTATTGGGTCGGGTAAAACTCGACCCATTAGGGTTGGGCCGGGCTGGGCTGGGTACCCGCGAGTCGGGCAAAAATTGCTATCTCTACTCATACCCTGTCATAAATAAATGGTTGATAGACTCATGGGTGTGGAACCATGAATGCCATGCCATCCACGTTGTAAAAGTAGCACTTTGGGCCTATATTTGGTTTTCATAGCAAATCTACATTTACTGTGCAAAGTCACACTCTCCTTTTGTGAGGGGGCCATAGCTTACTGCTAAGGAGATTTTTAAAAGGTCAGGGCGGCCTGGGCCCTCTTAGGCCCCCCCTATATTCCGAGGCTGTATCTGTTTAGGTATAGCAATTGCTCCATCTATTTTGCAAGCTGGATTTTTCAGTTGTAAGGTGTACCTTTTTTACTAGTAAAAATATGTTTCACATTGTCAAAACAAAATTCCAACATTTTATAATAAAAAGATTAACAGTTCTAGGAAAAAAATTAAAGGTAAATTACGTATTTAGTTTCTATCATTTACACCACATTTCAATTTAGTTTCTAACATTTTAGTGTCTTGACTATTTAGTCTATGCTGTTATTTTTTGAATGAAAATTATTGACATGACAAGCGACAAAAAAAGAAGAAGTTTATTGTCATATCAATGGAAACTAATTTTTTATTTTTGTTATTTGCTATATCAGCTGTAAGGACCAAAAATCATGCACAAGCCCCACAGCCTAAAGGAGGTCCAATAATTCAAGGCCTAAACAATAAATTTGTAGAGAGGGAACCAAACAACAAAGATATTGACGTTCTGATAAATTCACCAAGATCAACAATACATTCTCTCAGACTTTCTCTCTCAAGAACTGGCCCTCCTCCCCCTTCTTCGTTTCTTCCTCTCCTATTTATACTCCATGCTCTTGCTATCTCATCCCTTCATCTCTCACCTTACTAGCCCCATTTGCTGACATTTGTCTATTCATTTGTAATCGGTAATGGAAAGAAGTTCTAGTGTTGTGCCTTGTACTGTTCAGGTCACCTCCACATTAATGCAACAGATAAAGCTGATGCTCCCTATTCAATGCGGCTAGAAAGCTTGGTGTAGAGCATTCAATGCGGCGTTCACAGTTACCTACCCTCAATCCAGATATTTTCAATACCTTTCTAATGCATCACCGATTTACCCTTTGTGTTTCTCCCGGTAATCCTACTTCCACATCCTCGGACCCTCGGGTCTTTGACTTCCATCCTCCTTATCATACCTTTTATTCCTTAAGCTTCACATTCGATCCTCGGGTCCTCAGGTCCTCGGGTCCCCACATTAGCAATTTCCATCCAAAATATAACGGTAAAGACTAAATTGACACTGACATTATAGTTTACCCAAAAATTAAATAACTAGCTAAAAGGAATGATAAAAAAAATTGATAAGCATATGAAAAAAATTATATATTAATGGTTATAAATAAAAGAGTTAAAACTTGAAATGCAAAATAAATGCATTTAATTCAATTAAAATATTAAGTTAGTATATGGATTTGTTTTTATTGATGATGTATGATATAATCCTATGTAACATTTTTGAAGAACTTTTGAAACAATTTTCTTATCAGTTTTTTAATTTTGGGAATTTTATAGTATAATAAATTTTTTTATTTCTTTGTTTTGAAGAGATTCTAGGCGCAATTTACTCACAACTGAGTGAGATAGATATAGTGTCCTAACTTCTAGAATATTTCATTATGTGAGATTTTTTTTTGATAAACAGACTAGAACTTTCATTAATATAAAGCCCTTGATACATCGAGGGGAATAGCTTGTCCAAGAAAATAAGGGCTCTCTTCAGTCCAAGCTAAATATTCAAAGGCTTCAGCTTCAACTTTAATAGCTCCCAATGGTACCAGAAAGTTTTTACCGTAACCCACAATGAACTTGCCTTCATGATCACGAATAATAACACCTACCCCAACTGCATTTTGAGAGGAAAAAACAACCCCATCCGCATTAACTTTGTATTTGTTTGTAGCTGGTTCTATTTTGCAAGCTTGATTTTTCTATTGTAAGGTGTAGTTTTTTATATTAGCAAAAATATATTTACTTTAAGTAGCAGGTCCAAAAGATTCTACCTTAACGATGTTTCACATCATCAAAATAAAAAAATTCCAACATTTTATATAAAAAAATTTAAGATAATTCCAGCAAAAAAAAGGGGAATGATTAGAACAATTGATAAACATATTAAAAATAAAAAATAAATAAAAGAATTAAAATTTGGAATGCAAAATAAATACATTTATTTCAATTAAAGTTTTAAGTTAGTATGTGTTAGGGTACTTTCTTTTTTTACACCTAACTCTATTTGAGTACCACCTATTTATACTACCAACAAGTTATTGGGTTTTCCCAAATATTTTGCTCAAATATTTTATATCTCATTATCTAAATTGGGTCATGATACAAACTATCACAAAAAGTCCAAAAACTCATATTTTATCCAATTTTATTATCATTATCTAACTAAGCCCAAAACCGGCCCTATGAACCCAACACGCACATCATATTCTATTTAAAGCCCAATGATACTTATGCTTGATAATATTTGAAAAGCCCATGATTCAAGTCTATGGAAAAATAATTTTATCAATGGAATTCAAATCTATGATCAAAGCCCATGATTTAAACTCATGACTATCCATGATCAAAAGCCCATGATTTAAACTCATGGCAATATCCAAAGCCCAATTTTCATTGGCAACATCAAAGCCCAATTCTTATTGGCAATATCAAAACTCAGTTCTCGCTGTCAATATTTAAAGCCCAATTCTCATTGGCAATATCAAAAGCCCAACTTGCGTTGGCACTATTAAAAAACCCAAGCTAACTACTTGACACTATTTTATCGAAAGTTCAAGATTATCAATACTCGGCAAAATACTACATCATTATTATTTCACTTAAAAATACTTTAGATTCTTAAACCTATTACTATAATATTACAAGCTCATGAAATTCATGAATTATCTATTCTCAAAACCCATGGCAATCATCTTATAAAAATTCATGGAAAGTTATGATTATTAGACCTATGACATTTATTTATTTCATATTATAAACTTATGATCTATCTTACATCACAACATTCATAATATTTATTACCAAAACTCATGGTAATTATTCATCCTACATGCCTATCATGATTATTTATAGAGAAACTCATGAGAACATCACATTATCCCATTATAGTGGTTGTTACCATATTTATTTAAAACCCATGGCAAATATTATTCTCAAGAACAATATTGGAGGTCATTATTTAAAAAAGCCCCAAAGAAAATATCATTTACAAAGTAATCCATAGCAAAATTACGACAAACTATACAAGTTGTTATTTAAAGCCTATGGAAATTAATACCCAAAATCTATATTAAAGCTCATGGATTCATTTTATTTTTACTAAACAATTAAAGCCCATGAGGAGTAAAATACCCATGGCAAAGCATGTCTTTAATGCCCATTTTGTAGGACCAAGAATCTCATGGAGTAAGGAACAAGCCCATGCAAAGAAAGGGTCATGTGGCCCAACTAAAAGTGTTGAAATGGAGCAAAGTTCCATCCCAAAAAGGTCCTAGCAAGAGGCTTGAAAATGGACAACCAGCCCTTGTTCATCCTTAACCAAAATACAACTAGAGACCCCTACAAGAGAACCAAGCCTTTGAGGATGAACTAGGGGCTGTCCCATCAGTTTTTTGCCACCCTCTGCCTGACGTGAACAGTGCTTAAGAGCTATCACATCAGTTGAAGTTTAAAGAATGAAGGAACTCCATCATCTTCCTTAAGACTGCACCTCTAGTGGAAGGAGAGCTAAAACCAAATTATCCAAACTTCAACAAATTGATGCTATAAATGTTAAAAACGTTCAAGACATTATTCATGTACCAAGCCCATGAATCCTAAAGGGGAAAAATTGGGAACATGTGGTTTGGAGGGCATAAAAGGATCTCCAGCGGAACCCCCTGAAGTGACTAAGAATTTGACACTTGGCTTGAGGTGTTGAATCTTACTTTTTGGGGACCAAATCTCAGTTGCAGCATTAGGATTCGTTCTTGATACTTGCCTTAACCCCATTGGCTGAACACAATCTCAACAATCTTAGCATTTAATGCAAAAGGTTCTAAAATCCCATCATTACCCAAAGAAGCAAGACAACCCCTCAAAGTGGATTTTCCTACTTCTGATAAAAAATCCCAGGAAAATTAAACCTTGATTTGTCACCCCTGATGAGTCATGTGTTTTTTGGATTCTTGTCAATCAATGCTTCTCTAAACTCCATTATAAAACATAAGCACCTCAGCCCAAAACGGGGGGCAGCTACCCTCTCTGAAATTTTGGGTTTATTTGCTATCTTTCTCATGGTTTAGCCTCCCTCAAGCTCACCACTCATCATCCTTAGCCCACACTCATCTAATCTCTAATGTTTTCTTCCCTTTTTCACACCGATACAACCCATAAATGTCTCTCAACTAGTCATAAACATACCACTCACAAAAAGCCTTGATCTTGGTGTTAATCCCATCTCACTCATTCAAAATAGCCAACCTCATTCATGCCTTATAATTATACACTCACCAAAATCATAGCTTAATACTTGTTGCACTGAGCCGGGGATCTTTCTCTCCCTTCATTCCATTCTATTTTTCCTCTTTTATTTGTAACTATGGAGCCATTAATCCTTGTTTATTATTATGATGAAGGATGTAATGTATTTGTAACAGGGGCGGAGCCAGAGGGGGGCGAGGGGGGGCACCTACCCCCCCTGACTCCTAAAATATCATTGCATATGTAGTAGTCTGCTATAAATTACTCCCTGACATAGAGAAAAAAAAGAAAAGGAAAAAAAGAACTCCTACTTGAAAGTGACACAGGAAAAAGAAAGGAAAAAGAAGTTACTCTCAAAAGACCAAACCATGTACCTTTTCACCAATTCACTATTCTTATAAGCAGCTTTTGTCTGTCCCAATGTTGCACCTATTTCACTATTTTTTTTTATATTTAATATCATTATTTTCACAATTTTCACTATGATATCTTTCACAGCATTTTATTATTGAGTGATGGTAAAGATATTACAAATTTTACTACTTATGTCTTACAAATTGGCATCTCACCAACAACCAAAAATAATTTCAAACATATATTCATTATATTGTTTAAGTAACACTAATCACATTTTTACCATATCAGTTTGTAAAATTTGTAGTAGCTATGACTATGAATTGGTTAATTTTGTTTATTTATTTTAATAATATGAAATATATTCATATTTTCTTGCAATTGTTTATTTATTTTGTTATTATTATTGATTAATATTTTTTAGATTAATTTTAATTTTAATATATATATTTTAAATTTTATCCCCTCTAAATTAAAATCCTGGCTTCGCCACTGATTTGTAACAATTGATTTTTTTTCCCTTAACATTGAGGTAATGATGGTTAAAAGTACTATAAATTCCCCTAACCGAGACACACAATGACCCCAAGGACTGAATAACTTCATAAATCTATTTAATCATTAATTTCTAGACTTTTAAGTGAAATTTCACCTTTACCGCTGAAGGACTGATTTGAACTAGGATGTTATAAAAATGACTAATAATATAACAAACTAACAATAATAACATGTTTATTGTACTTTATTGTTGTCTTCTTGTTAGGGTGCAGCCTCTCTCTCTTGCTTGGGCGGACTTAAACAATACCGAAAGTCTTTGGGCTTCATCTCAAAGAGCCCATAGTCAAGTTTCGGCTTGGCTACCCTATATTTTATTTGAAAATATCAAAATTTTTCCCTCAACAGTATGTTTCTCAAAAAAAAGAAGTTAATACATGGAAAAAGTCTAAATATATAATATGTGGCCGGCCCATTGTACATAAGATTCTTATGTTGGGTTCACCAACTCCTGCCTACCGGATTGAATTAATCCTAATTCTAATTGAATTAGAATATTCTAAGGCCGGTTGGTTTAATATAAAAACGAAAAGCTTTGTAGTTTAAAAAAAAAAAATTGTTGAGAAGATTTCAGATAAATATTTTCTTTTGTGTGTGTGATTGGTATGAAAAAGTCTAGTACCACAAATTTTTTTACAATTTCTTGTCACAACTGTGACATGATAGAGTGTAATTAGTGAAAAAAAAATGGTAGATCTATGTGTACGTAATAGTTAATTACTCATAATTTATTACATCAAAGTTATGACAAAAAAATTGTAGAATAATTTGTAATCTTAGAATTACTCAATTCATATTTGCTTTTGTGAAGAAATAGGTGTTGAAATTTGTGACGCATGAGGTTTGCATGTTTGGAATTCTGATTGTCTGATTTAGTAAGCATCACAAAATTTGCTGTGTCTTGAATTTCTTTTGAATATGAAAACTAAAATATATATATATATATATATATATATATATATATATATATATATATATATATATAAAATATATGGGTTCAAGTTACACCCGGTGTAACTCTAAAAAGTTACACATTTTCTAAACCATTGGATTTGTGTAAATCCAACGATTAAAAAAGACACTAATTAATGCTAATATTCTGATTAAGATCTCATTTATTATCTCTTATTTATGACATTTCATACTTATTTCTAAACCCAAAAAAATGTATATGTTTTTCTCTCTCCTCCATCACTCTTCCACTTCCACGGCCTGGACATTATCATGTCTTCTTCAGTCCAAAAATAGTACAGTCTAATGTCCTGCGTGTCCATCCCATCTATCCTCAATCCTCATACTGAATTTTTTCTTTCCCATTCTTGAGGCCAGGCAAGTTGTTAAGAGGAGCGGACAGAAGCAAAAATTTATCAACATCCACAGAATAAAACAATTAAAAAAATCCAAACCAAAAGATGACTCCAAGAACATCCACAAAAACAAGGAAAAACCAAATGCTTTCTTGTACTCAAGCCTTTAAGGATCTATAAAAGGGTTGGCCGAATTTTGTTTCATCACCTAAAAATAATTATTTTCAAATCAAACTTAATCTATGTCACGCTTGTCCCAACGTTGTTGTTATCAGATTCACAGCTTGCCTTCATTTCTATCTTGTAAATTTTTTTTGAAGGAAAGGAACTAAAAAGGAACCAAATCATGTACATATTAATATATCACAATCTTACGGCAAATAAGTAATCTGGTCTTGGGCGTTGGTGTTTAAAATGTGATCCCTAATGAGACCTGATGTAAGTTTGTAACCTTTTTCCCATTTGAGACTTGGAAAGATTTTACAGATTTTAATTCGCATGTCACTTTTCCTTCTTCAACTGAGCTTTCCAAAATTCCAATGGCATCTTTGAGGGATTTGAGTGATGGAGGAGAAAAAGAGGGCAGAGAAAAACGTGAATTATGGAGGAGAGTGAGAGAGAGAGAGAGAGAGAAACGTAGACCTTTTTTTTTTTTTTTTTTTTTTTTTTTTTTTTTTTTTTTTTTTTTTTTGCTTTAGAGATAGGTATAGAAGGCAATAAATAAGAGATAATTATTGAGATTCTAATCAGAATATTATCATTGATGAGTGTTTTTTTTTAGCCGTTGGATCTATTTAAATCCAATGGTTTAGAAAATGTGTAACTCTTTTAGAGTTACACCAGGTGTAACTTGAACCCATCTCTATAAAAAAAAAGAATAATGATAATAATCACACTATTTTCAAGTTTAAATTGTGGATATTTTTTCTTTGGTGTTTTAAATTGTGTATATTAATGCATCAATTGTAGATATTGTATTAAATGTGGACTTTTTTTTTTGGCCTTTAAAAATGTGTATATTAATGCATCACTTGTAGATATTGTATAAAATAATGGAGCTAAAATGAGTGTAATAGAATTTTTTTTTTTTCAAATTTTAATGGTGGCATTTTTTAGAACTGTCCAAATTTTAATAAGCTTTTTACAAACTGAGCCTCCTACTATCTTTCTACTCCCCAACACATTATTACTCAATTCTTAAACAAACACACTATACTCAATTCTTAAACAAACTGCATATATGCATGTGATACAGTGACGAATTGAGCCTATTCTTTTGCATCATTACAATACAATTGATACAAAGTAACTAGGATTAAAATAAGAATTACACAATTAGGACTACATGAACTCTTTGTATATAAAGGTCCTTTATATATAGCTAGCTAACCAGACTCCACTTTCATTAAGACTTCTTCTTCTATCATTCCATTTCCTCACTTTGTCCCCAACACAGCCATCCCCCATGATCAACCCACTCAAACACAACCATTGTGGCACAAAAGGTAGCCGTGGCTTCAATATATTCCACTGTACCACAGAGCTATGCTTTACATAGAGGATTTCAACCTTACTAAGACCACTAGTCCCAAACTTTTGGATCGAACTCAAGGCTCGCCGACCATTGTCCTTTGATCATCATAGTTAGAAGTAGTGGACTTAGTAAGGTTGAATTCCTCTGTGTAAAGCATATATAGATCTGTGTTACAGTGGAATATATTGAAGCCACGGTTAGCTTTTGGTGCTACAATGGTTGTGTTTGTGTTTGAAGAAATGGAATGATTAGGAGTAAAAGGAAAAAACATGATAGAGAAGAAGATAACATTGTTAACGAAAGAAAAGAAAACAAGCTCTTAATGAAAGTGGAGTCTGGTTAGCTAGCTGTGTATATATATATATGACTTTGTATCCACTTGTTTGTAATGATGAAATAGTGTGTTGGGAGTAGAAAGAGAGTAGGTGGTTCAGTTTCATGGCATGAAGTTCATCACAGTGCGTTTTAGAAAGAGAGTAGGAGGTTCAGTAAATAGTTTAGTAAAATTCTGACAGTTTAAGAAAATGGCACCATTAAAATTTGGAAAAAAAAAAAAATTCTATTACACTCATTTTGCCTTCATTATTTTATACAACTACAATGGATGCATTAATAATATACACATTTTAAAAGGTAAAAAAGAAAATTTCCACATTTAAAACAATATCTACAACTGATGCATTGATATACATAATTTTAAAAGGCTAAAGAAAAAAAAATATCCACATTTAAAACTTGAAAGTATGTGTGATTATCATCACACTCTCTCCCTCTCTCTCACTTTTTAATTATTATTTTTAGTTTTCATATTCAAAAGAAATTTATGTGCACATAAATTTTGTGATGTCTGCTAAATCAAACAATGAAAATTCCAAACACACTAAATTGAGATTTAAAACTATATTTACAATTCTAGCTTAAATATTTTATGTTCTTTTTAATTATTTTCAAAAGATGAAAATGAAAATTTGCCATATTTATCGAGTTCACATGTATTGGGCTTTGATCAATTTGGTAAAAAGGGAACTTGCACAAATATACTCTATTTCAGTGGAGATTGTGTGACAGTCATTGATTGTATAACAATATCTCTTTTAAGTAAAATTATTAGTTTTTTTGTTGTTGTTGGGATTTTCATGGAAACCACCCACAGTAAGGTCAAGTTTTGAGAAAATGCACATTGGAGGAATTGAATAAAAAGGCAAGTCTAATGCTCAAGTCCTATAGGTTAAAAGCACCATCTCCTTGAGAGGTTGCAGGAGAGGTGAGCCTAATTTCTAACCACCTACTCTCTACTCTCCCTCCATGCACCTCTAGCTTCAACCACCTTTCATCTACTCCCCCTCTCCTTCCATCTAAATATACCATAAATGAGAGAGAGAGAGAGAGAGAGAGAGAGAGAGAGAGAGAGAGAGAGAGAGAGAGAGAGAGAGAGAGAGAGAGAGAGAGAGAGAGAGAGAGAGAATGAATGAATGAATGGGTGATTCCTAATATACTGAAGAACCTTATTACAAGCCAATTTATTAAGACAACTACATTAGGAATTTCTGAGTGCTGACCCTCTTAAGTCTAGACTATCTAAGATTTCAAAACCGCATGCTGATTTTGGCAAGTCCATTGAGGATGCAGCTTGACATTAAACATCATATTTTACCCTTTTCTTAGTTATATTATTCTCATCAGAATTAACTTATAATTTTATGTTGGCAACTTGGCATGCATGGCAAAACCCCGGAGTCACAAATTACAAATACCTATTGTGTACATAAATTTCATTTATGCACAAGCAAATAATGAAGTTAGACGCACCACATTAGTTCTCAACCAAAAACGAAAAAGAAAAATTAAAATTAAAACCCACATTTTTATTATTATAATTTATTACAATTATTATGTTTTACAAAAAAATAAGAATATTTGACAAAAAAAAGGGTTTTGGTAAAAGGTTTTGTAAATTTTTATTAAAGGATTTTTTTAATATAAAAAAACCTTGTTAAAAAGTTTTACAAAAAAACACAATGGGGGCTGCCGATTTTTGTGATTTATGCTTGAAAAATGGAGCATAGTAAGAAAAATATTGAACAATTGAGGCAATGATTTATGATCTTAAGGAGATGGCGATCATGATAGGTCTAATGTGGTCTTTATAATGACATTGCCATGATTGTTATTAAGACAAAGCTTATTATGTTCTCGTGATGCTTTGTTGATAGTCTGTTATATATACATGTGCTAAGATCATAACAAGGAAGTGAATGAGTGTGTTTAGGATGTTGGTTTGGAATTGAATCAACCTATAGAATTTGAAGGCATGCAGTTATAACACCTTGCTAATAATAAGGCAACTTTTGTTTCTTTTTTTTAACATTCAATCGGGGATCTTCCTTGGCATTAATCATTAACTGCTATGTTTGAAGATAAACTAGGAGTCATGTAGTGTATTATAAGGTTGTATTTGTTTGGGTATAGTAATTGTGTACTCTGTTCTGGAGCATTGATTTTCTGTTATAAGGTGTATTTTTTTTTTTTTGTTGCTTAGTAAAAATATATTTACTTCAAGGAGTGGATCCAAAGGACCCTGGCCTAATGAGGTTTTTATGTTATAAAAAAAAATCAACATAAGGGGTTCCAGTTAGCTCAGTTGGTAAAATCTCTGATGATTGTATAAGAGATCTGGGGTTCAATCCCCGCATATACCAAAAACTGATTGGTATCTTGGTCTGATAATAAATGGTTATTATCAGGAGCGGACGCCATAAGTTGAAACTCTCTCAAAAAAAAAATCAACATTTTATAATTAAGAAAATTAAACAGTTTAGCAAAAATAAATATATAATCTTCTATCAGGAACGAACGCCATAGGTTAAAACTTTCAAAAAATAAAAACCTCCTAAAAGGAATGACTAAAAAAATTGATAAGCATATGAAAAAGTTAATACAAATGATTATTATAAAAGAATTAAAACTTGAAATACAAAATAAATGCATTTATTTCAATTAAAATTTGAAGTTAGTATATCTGGCCGGCCCATTGTACCTAAATTACTTATGTTGGGTGCAACAACTTCAGTCCACCAATTGAGAGGTTTGTGGGTTTTTATTTTTGGGTTGAAAGAAGATCTGAGAGAAAGATTGTGTTATTGTGTACGTGTGGTTGGTATTTGTTTTTTTTTTTTTTTCGGTGAATAAAGAGAGTAAGTCTAGTGACACAAATTTTTTCATAACTTTATCACAATTTTGTAACATGGCAACTTGTGAGTGGAGAAAATAAAATAGTGAATCTTTGTAAGTCCATGATTTCACCATTTACGAGTCGCCACGAAACAAAGTTGTAGCAAAGTTGTGAAAAAATTTGTGGCACTAGATTTACCTGAAGAAAAAACGGATGGAAAGTGTGAAGAAGTTAATGTTTATTATTATGATGAAAAAAAATTAAAGGTAAATTATGTATTTGGTTTTTGTCCTTTATATTATATTTTAATTTAGTTCTTAACCTTTCAGTGTCCTGTCAATTTAGTTCATGTTGTTATTTCTTGAATGAAAATTACTGATATGGCAACCTACCCCAATATTAAAAAAAAAAAATTATTTCCACATCAATAAAAATTGATTTTTTATTTTGATTGTTTGCCTGCAATTTTCATCCAATAAATAACGACAAAGACTAAATTGACATTAACATTGTAGTTTACCCAAAAATTAAATAACCAGCTAAAAGGAATGACAAAAAAATTTGATAAGCATATGAAAAAAATTAAATATTAATGGTTATGAATAAAAGAAATTAAAACTTGAATTGCAAAATAAAGGCATTTATTTCAATTAAAATATTAAGTTTTTTTTAATAGCCTAAATATATAATAGGTGGCCGGCCCATTATTTTGGGTTCACCAAGTCCAGCCCACATGGAATCAATCCTAATTCAATTAGGGTAGGGTTTTTTTTGAGAATAAAAGGTAGAGGAATTCTAGGGAACGTAGGTGGGTTTAATATATAAACAAAAAGGTTTGTGGGTTTTGTTTATTTATATTTGGTTGAGAGAAATCTTGTGTTCTTGTTGTTGTTGTGTGTGATTTTGTGAAGAGAGAAAGGATGGGAAGTGTGAAGAAGTTAATGTTTATTATTATTATGATGAGCATTCTCTTCTTGGAATTGTCTGTCTCTTGGGGTAGCGTTTTGGGGCAGGGACAGAGTAATGAAGAAGATAAAGACAAGTTGAAATACGAACCAGTTATTGTTGTTGCTCCTGCTGCTGATCATGGCTCAAGAGTTTTCGAACCCAGCTCAATGTATGTCCACCGCCGCCATCGGAGTCTATCAGCAGTGGTGCCTAGGGCTTGGACTATGAGTTTTGCTTATCCTAAAATATCTAGAACTCGTATTCCTCGTGGAAGAGCCAGGCTCTGGTACGTACCAACAGATAAACCTAAACCTAAACTTCTCGCTATGCAGTACGTAGCTACAGATAAACCCTAAACCTAAACCTAAACTTCTCGCTCTGCAGATTGATGGGGTTGGCATTATGGTTATGGGTTTTACGGTTTCAATGTAATCAGATTTGATATTAATAATATTTTATGATGAAATATATATATATATATATATATATATTTTTTTTTTTTTCTTAGCATGACACACACAAAAGTTTGTGATGAATTTTTTTTTCTTTTATTTTTTGTGAAAAATATTTGTTTCTATTGATGATGTAAATATCTGAAGAACTTATGAAACAACTTTCCCATCAATTTTTAATTTTGGGAATTTTTTAGTATAATAATTTTTTTTTTAAAATTTCTTTGTTTTGAAGAGATTCTAGGCAATTTATTCACAAGAGATTCTAGAAACCAACAATTGTCAAATTGTCATTGTAAATTTGTAACTAAAATGTTAATGATTGAATTTGTTAGAAGGATGCTAAATAAACCATTCGGAATATTTAAAAAAAAATATTGAATATTGTAATAATATTAAACCTGAATTTTATTAGGGTATCTGATATGATTATCTCCTCATCAATTTTGAATTTTGGATTAGAAAGTTTAGCTACAAACTTTATTATAACCTAATTTCTCAGAGCATTTACATTGAGAATGGTATATGCCATATATTGGTTTAATTTAGCATAAAAGACCAAAAATTCTACTGCATCCGGACTTGTAAATGTAGACTACAGTAGAAAAATTCACTATTGTTAGTACAATGGTAAAACTAAATAATAGTTTTTTATTCAATCTGAATTTTTCTATCTCTTTATTTTTGGGTTTTTGTTTTTGATTTTATTTGGGTTTAATATTATTTAATTGTATAAAAATATTATTTTAATGTGTTGTATTGTAAAATTAAAGTTGGGATGCTGGGAGTATTGTAAAATGGTATGATATAATTGATAAAGTAGTTTTTTAAGATGATAAAAAAGAATATGATAGAATAATGGGATGTAAATGCTCTTACTACACATGTTTCATATGGTTGCCTTAGATAATGCATTGTTTGACAATAATTTTAGGGAGAGACGAAGGATACCAGACAACATTTTTAGGGAGAGATGAAGGGGTATCTGTTTAATCTTGATATTTGACCATCTATTGGAGAGTTTAGCTTTGCTTTAATCAAGTTTACCCTTCAACTACTTTTCAGTTTTCTTAGTCTCTTTGCTATGATTTTGATCTTAGTGTTGTTTTCACTCATTTTGCTTGGTGTTTTTGGGTGTATTGGATTATAAAGTGGGGAGTTAGCAGTGATGAGGCCCTAGCCCCTCGGTAACTCAATTCCTCTTTTAGCTGCGCTTATGTTAATTATGCCAACACTTAGGACGATCTGTACTAAGTACTAACACATTCAATTCTTTTGTTTCTTCATTTTCTTTTTAATTTGGTATTGTTATATATGCAAGAAAGTGGAAAATCTGTGTAACATCTGCTTATTCATTGTACTTATGAGCATAGATTATGGACTTTGGTGTGTTTTTTTGGTGTAGTGTCCCTTGGGTGATGCCTAAGAGAAAATAATAGCGCATGCTAAAGGAGAAATCATTCACTAAGAATTTTTTTTAAATAATTTGATTGTTAAAGGAATTTGAAATGTGGATAATTTAATGAATTGTCACGTAAGATTTCTCCAAATCAGTTTTGGAGGAAAATTTTGTTCATTTAGCTTTTCTTTTTTGAAGTCATTTATGATACAGTTTGTATTATTTAAAAAAAAATTGATTTAGATTGGAATTGTTAGAAATTTTATTGCTTTATGGTGGTTTAAGGCATTTTTCGACTTTTTTTTTCTTTCTCTCTTTTGGGTATGTTTGTATTTGTTGCAGGGGCTATTAGTTGGAATATATATATGTGTGTGTGCAATAATAATAATAATAATAATAATACTCATAATTAGTTGGGTTCAAGTTATACTTGGTGTAATTTTAAGCAATTGTTACACTACTTAATAACTTATTATTGAATTCATATTTTGAAAATGCTTTATACATGTCAAATTTTATGCAAATCAGATATTATTTACTATTCGATCTATAAACTAATCTTTTATGCATTATTTCAAACTACAAAAACTTGAAATTTAAACAATTGATTGATGACATGACTACTAATCTTTGATCATCTTAAAATTTTGCAAGCATGGAGAATATATGAAAATAATATAATCTAATGGTAAATTTGTCAATATTTGCATCCAATTAAAAACTATTGGTTGGTGTAATATTGCTTAAAGTTATACTAGGTGTAACTTGAACCCAACCCATAATAATAATAATTTTTCTATAAGTTAGTATGTAATCAAAATTATTAATAAATGAGACCAGCATTAATTGTATAACACACTATTTTCTAGCTGCTTGTTTTTTTTAGATACCTTTTTTAAGTGTTGGGTTTCGTACTTTTTCAAATGTAACCCATCTTAATTTTCTCAAATTATAGAGTAGCATGTGCAGCATGCCACTCAAACTAGTATAGTCATGAACCAAGAACAACCAAATGAAGTAGAAAACAATGTGGACAACTTTTCATTCTTTTCTCTTATCAAATGTGTTTCGAAAACATTATATTTTTGTGGGTTTTGAAATAATTAGACAAACATATTTATTGAGTATCTTTTTATTTTTTAAAATATTTTTTACGTTACTGATGAGTATGTTTTGAATATTTCACCATCATTATTTTTTATATTATTTCATTTCAAGTGACTCAAACATTTGAATATGTGTGTCTGTTTTTGAATACAAACTAGTTTTATATATGTATAACTTTTTCCGAACTTTGCATAGGTGTAAATGAAAGCATTTGGCTTTTTGGTTGACTCCTTATACTGTCATGCAAGCTTTTGAAAAATCCACATATTTCCATATCATCATATAAAATATAATTTTAGTTTTCTTTTACAGCCTGTTAATTAAGATCAATTAGAACCAATTGTTTTAGTAGGATAAAGAAACTCAACATTAATCAAATTTTGATAAATTATGTTGGCCTTTTCTACATAAATTCTAAAAGTTAATTAATTACGTTGCATATTAAATTCTCTATGAATAGGATCATAGATACTATATATATATATATAGACACACACATACATATAGTTTTATTGAGTTAGCAATTAGTTTTATTGATATTTTAAACTCCAAAAGGGATAGCACAATTGCAATTTGCAGACTAAATCTTATGTAATGGAGCTTAATGTGATCTTTCCTTTACTTTCTTTTTCTTAGGGCCAAACTCACTCATCCATTTTTGAAAAAATAAAAATAAAAATAAAAGTCCAAAACTTCCCTCTTGTTAAATTGGTAAGAGGTATAATTAAATTATAAGAACCGATGAAAACAAGATTCATGCCTCACTTTTTTTTTTTTCCTTATACTTTGTGAAGTACCATACGCTTTGTGCTAGGTTTTCATTGAAGGTAAGCAGAGAGAGAGAAAGAAAGAGAGAGAGAAGATATGGATGATAAGAAGATGCTGGACAGAGACAACTAAATTGAGAGAGAGAGAGAGAGAGAAGCCTTGTAAAAAGAACAGATATGGATGATAAGAAGATGCTGGACAAAGACAACTAAATTAAGCCTTAACATTCATTCATTACCATGCAAATATATATTTTTCCTTTATAGTAGACTTAGTAGTAATAAAGAGATAAAGAGACCACCGTGAGGTATGAGTTCATGACATGGAGTTTGTCAACCAGAACATAATTAACATTAAACAATATATTAAGCAAGTAAACTAGTTAGTAACACTCATTGGGTGTTAGTTTGAGATTCATGTTGATCAAGTCATAAGTCTGTCGTGTACCCTGGAGCTGCTTGCTGCCAATGATTGTAAAACCAAAGCCGAGACCATAATGGAAGGCAAGGCAGAGCATATCAGGTTTGTTTTGAAGTGAATACCTCCAGAACAGCTGCTCCATTGTTAATGTGAGAGAGTAGGTGTTGGTGAAGTGAAATTTGACTTCAGGGACACTTCTGGATGTGGATCTGGTTGAGAAACAGGTGTCGAATTGTATGGAGTCTGGGGGTTTCACCTGGATCATATTGGTGAGTTGCACGAAATTTGAACTGAAAATTTCATAGACTTGTGTCGGCATCCAACTCACTGAGGCTCCTGAATCAACCAAGACACCACCATCAATATTAGATTCGGGGTTGGTGCTGAATTCCCAGTAAGATGATGGAATGGGAACCATTTGATTGTTCAAGCTAATTCCTTGGAAACCAACAAAATAGTGGCTGGGGTGAAGCGGATTCAGAAGCAAAGGTACGGTGATGGTGGTATCCTTTTCAGGCTCGGTGTAGAACATGCCACTCGTTTCTTCGTCGAAGTGTCCTTGATTGTTATTAGCGCATCCCACTAATATGTTCTCCAAGGGCCTAACGTCCGAGAAAAACCCCAAGGTCTCTATGATTATTTTACCGGAGGCACTAGAACCATCAGTATATTCCATTTGAAACCTGCAATCCTTTTTTGAAGTTCTATCAATTGTGGCATCGCAACTAAAGATATAATTTTCGTCATGGTTGCATAGTGCGGAGTTGCAAGAAATCTCTCTGTAAGAAGAGGATTCTTTTGGATCGAACTCAAGGTCGTCGGTTTGATTAAAACAATTAATACATGGTTGACACTGCACCCAAAGTAGGTCACTGCCGATGTCTAACAGTAGTGCTTGGCGTTGAGGAGGGTCACCAACCATGAAGTATGCCACGTAAGTACCGTGTAACCTGTCATAGAGGCCGGTGGTGAACGTTGTCTTTTGAGCATCATAGTTGGAACTAGTGGCCTTTGTAAGGTTGAATTCCTCTCTGTAAAGCATAGCTCGGTGGTACAGTGGAACACTGAAGCCACGACTAGCTTTTGGTGCCACAATGGTTGTGTTTGGGTGGGGCTGAACATGGGGGATGGCTGTGTTGGGGATGAAGTGAACAAATGGAATGATTAGGATCAAAAGGAAAAACATGATAGAGTGTTGAGGAAATAGTGAAGAAATAGAATGATTAGGAGCAAAAGGAAGAAGCAGAAAGAAAAGCTCTTAATCAAAGTGGAGTCTGCAGGTTAGCTAGTTACATATATAGGACTTTTATATACAAAGAGGTCATTGTAAGTGCACAATTGCACCTGGACCCAAAGACAACTACGGGCTCAGGCCCAATGAACCTTAGACAATAAAATTTATAGAGCGTGGGCTTGTAACCTAGATTAGAAGTGCTGAAAACTTAATAACGGGCTAAGAGTTACAAACACATGTAAATAACAAACGATAACTGAGAAAAGGCCTCCTCGGACGTAAGCCGAGGACCACTTCTGTATTATTGATATTTCTTCCTTGGAAGTTACAGCTCTTAGTTTCTTTCTTTTCTCTTCCGATCCCCCTTCCTTTTTGGCCTTTACCCCCCTTAAATACTTCCTTCCCTGATACTTTTTGAACAGTGACTAGAAGTTTCCACCTCACTGTTCAGGGGTCACTTCCCCATTAATGCGGCCAGGGAGGTAAGTGCAGAGCCTTTAATGCGGAGGTGGCAGCCTTTGCTCTTGATATTTTCTTTAACATTGGTGCATCTAGAAGGTTCAGGGTGTCCCCCTTTAACCATCAGTCTTTCCAGAGTTGTGCCTCGACCTTCATAATCAAGTTTTGAGTTCTCTTGGATCTGTCCGAAGAGAAGCTCTCCCTCGGCTGTATCCTCGGATCCTCGGCGTATGGGCCAATTCGTAGAGTTTAATTCTGGAGTAGGTCGACCCTCCATGCTACAGTCCAAAGGCCCATATGCCCACTTGGGTCCTTTTACTCCCCACAGTCATGTAGTCCTTGTGTAATTCTTATCTTAATCTTAGTTACTTTGTATCTAGTTGTGAGCATTCATATCAGTTAGTGTATAATAGAAAAAATAATGTAAAATTATATAGTTTTGTCTAAAAATGATTTACATCAATCTGTGTATAATTGTGTAAATTTACAAATTTATTATAATAATCGTGTAAATTTACACTAACACTATTCATTTTATAGTTAATTTTTTATTATTTCTTTATGTATTTCGAGAATGAAAGATGCGAGTGGATGATGGTTAACGAAAGAGAAACAATTAAAAAAAATAAAAAAATTTGATATTTTAATGAAATATAATGTGAGGTATTTAAAAAAATGAGTATATAAAATAGAAAAAATAAATTTTTATATGAAAATAGATAGAAAATTTTACACAACTGAAGCCAATTGTATAATGATGCAAAAGAATAGGCTTAATTCGTCACTGTACCACATGCATATGTGCAAATAATTGACTAATAGTGTGTTGGGAGTAGAAAGAGAGTAGGAGGTTTAGTTTGCAAATCGTTTATTAATGGCATGGAGTCCATGACAGTGCATTTTAGAAAGGGAGTAGGAGATAGGCTTAATTCGTCATTGTATCACATGCATATATGCACAGAATTGACTATTAGTGTATTGGGAGTAGAAAGAGAGTAGGAGGTTCAGTTTGTAAATAGTTTATTAATGGCATATGAAGTCTATCATAGTGCATTTTAGGAAGAGAGTATAGGAGGTTCAGTTTGTAAATAGTTTATTAAAAATTGGACAGTTTTGAAAATGCTACCATTAAAATTTGAGAGAGAGAAAAAAAATTCTATTACACTCATTCTACCACCATTATTTTTTACAAATTAATGTCAATATCTACCAATGCATTTATATACTCATTTTAAAAGACCAAAAGAAAATGTCCACACTTAAAACAATATCTACAATTGATGCATTGACATACACATTTTTAAAAAGCCACAAAAAAAAAAAAATCATGTTTAAAACTTCAAAGTAGTGTGTGATTAGCATCCTCTCTCTTTTTTATTTTCATTTTTTTTTAAAGTTTGAATATTCAAAAGAAATTCAAGACAGATACATTCTGTGATGTCTACTAATATATTTTGGGTTCTTCTTAATTATTTTCAAAAGATGAAACTGAAAATTTGCCATATTTATCGAGTTCACATGTATTGGGCCTTGACCAATTTGTTAAAAAGGAAACTTGCACAAATACACTCTCTTTCAATGGAGACTGTGTGATAGTCATATATTGATAGTATAATAATATCTCTTTTAGGTAAAATAAAATTATTAGTTTTTTTCTTTTTTTTGGGGGGGGGGGGGGATTTTCATGAAAACCGCCCACAGCAAGGTCAAGTTTAATTTTGATACAATGTGCATAGATGGAATTGAATAAGATGGCAAGTCTAATACTCAAGCCCTATAGGTTAAAAGCACCATATCCTTGTAAAAATGATGTATTTTGATTAACGTATAATAAAAATCATGTTAATAAGATTCTCAAAGAAAAAAAATGTTAACACTTACATGAAAATAATGTTTCATCAATTATTTCCGCTTAGTACGACAATTAATTTAAAAATTGTTGTGAAAATATGTGTTACTAAGTATGGGACCAGTCACATAGCAGGGAATAACTTATATGCCATCCTTGCGTGTCACGCCATTAGCATTTTTTTTTCTTTTTTTGAAATATTGTCATCATGAACTTTAAATTGGGGAATTTGAGGAATTGGCTTGTACTAGAATGAAGAGGGCTTTACTCCATTTGGATAAAGTCGGAAAAAGAAAACATGAAAAACCAATTGGAGATTTCATCAAATGTCATGTTCAGACTTATCACTACCATTAGTCTTATATTCTTTTATGTAAACCCATGCTGACCTTGTCAATCATACCTTATAAAAATAACCTAATGACCTTGGTTTAATAACCTAATGACAATCAGCATCCCCAACACACAAAATTCAGATTTAAAAACTCACCATGCAATTATTCAACCATTTACAATTCCATGTTATCAAAAAAAAAAAAAACCATTTAATATTCCAGCTAATATTTTGTGTTCTTTTTAACTATTTTCAAAAGATGAAACTGAAAATATGCCATATTTATTGAGTTCACATGTATTAGGCCCCTCACCAATTTCTAAAAAGGGAACTTGCACTGATAAAATCTCTTTCAATGGAGATTGTATGATAATATAACAAAAGACTAGATACCATTATGCATGCTAACCTATTAAAATTCAACATTCACTTGCTTGGTATTTTTAATATAACTTGCTTATTTTCGTTTGGGAATTGTTTTATTTCTAGTATCTTATTTGTATAATGTGAGAGAAAAAATTAAAAATTAATTTATTTTCAAAAAGCTAAAAGTTAGATTATTTGAAATAAAAATAAGATAAAAATGCAAACATTAGATAATTTAAGTAAAAAACTAGATTTTAATCGGTTGTCAAACACACATTTAAAAATTGAGTGCTTAATTAACTAACAATATTTTGGTCTCTAATTGAATCCCAATTATTTTTAAGCCTATGTTTGGATGGAGGGAGAGGGGTGGGGTGGGGTTAGGGGGGAGTAGAGATGAGAGGTTGCAGGAAAGGTGAATCTAATTTCCAGTTACCTCCACTCTACTCTCCCTCCATGTACTTCTCCAACCTCCTTTCATCTACTCCCTTCTACTCTCCCCCTCTCCCTCTATCCAAACATACCATAAAGGACACATGAGAGAGAGAGAGAGAGAGAGAGAGAGAGAGAGAGAGAGAGAGAGAGAGAGAGAGCTACATTAGGAATATCTGAGTGCTAACCCTTTTGAGTCTAGACTATCTTAGATTTGAAAACCACATGGTGATTTTGGCAAGCCCATTGAGAATGCAACTTGACATTGGTCATTAGAATTTACTTTTTTCTTAGTTATTTTGATGAGAATAATATAATTATATAATTATATTATTCTCATCAGAAGTAACTAATAATTTTATGTTGGCAACTTGGCATGGCAAAACCCGGAGTCACAAATTACAAATAACTATTGTATACATAAATTTTATTTATGTACAAGCAAATAATGATTCTAGAAGTGGGTTCCTGTTAACTCAATTGATAAAGTTTTTTATAGTTGAGTAAGAAATCTGGGGTTTAATTCCCGTCTACACAAAAAATTGATTGTGTCTTGGTTTGATGATAAAGAGTTATCATCAGAAATGAATGCCAAAAGTTGTGAAACTCTCTTAAAAAAATAATGAAGTTAGAAACACCACTTTAGTTCTCAACAAAAAGAAAAAAGAAAAAGAAAAATTAAAACCAACATTATTATTCTAATTTATTACAATTATTATGTTTTACGAAAAAAGATTGAAAATGAAATTTAGATCAAAATAACTCATCATTATTTTAATTTAAAATTAAAAAAAAAGAATATTTTACAAAAAAAGGGTTTGGTATAAGATTTTGTAAATTTTTATTAAAGGATTTTTTTTTATAATAAAAAAACCTTGTTAAAACATCTATAAAAAAAAATAGAGAGAGAGAGAGACAATGTCAAGAAGAAGAGAATGGTCCAAAGGATTGGCTTCGGATTACCCCTTCTTTCTTTCTTTCCACTTTAGAAACGTAGGCTGGGTTTGAAAATGGCTACCCTTAAATACATACAGAAAATAAATAAAATAAAACTTATTAGTAGTATTTATCCCTCTCTTTTTCTTCACAAATCATGCCATTAATTAATGGGTGCGAAATTGACAACAAGAACAATTTCTGCCAATGACCCTCAAACACTTTTAGTATTGATAGGTGCTAATTAAGCTATTAGGCTTTTGACAAATAGACAGATTTTTTACTACAAATATATATATATATATATATATATATATATAAATATATCATATCATATATACATAGTACATACAAGTCAAAACAAAAACTTCTTCTAAAAAAAATGTAAAATATATATATATATTGAGGCTCAACCATTTGGCGTGTTTCCAATGGATTGACATGTGACAAATTTTTTTGTATAGGATGATTACAATATACAATGCCAATAGTCTATAACCTGTAAAATGTACAGAAAAATTTATTTATTTATTTTAAATATGAAATTTAATAGTTATAATAATTATTAACAAAGATGTATATTTTATTATTTAAAAAATGAGTTGGAAAGATTTTAATAGAAGATTTAAATATAGAAAAGAATTTCAAATAAAAAATATAATAAAATTCTGGAAAAACTTTTAGATTCTCCCAGAATATATAAAACGATGTTCTCTCCTCTTGCATTCATGGTAGACCCTACCATGAATTTAATGGGTGGACCTTACCATGAATGTGAGAGGAGAGAGACCATTTTCTATACTGGAAGTACCTAAGAATTACTCAAAATTATGAGGCTTTAAAAGTATATGCATTATCTTCTTCTTTTTTTAATGTTCACAGAAAAAGTTTTTGTAACAAAATATTACAAAACCACCCAAAAGTTAGACATCTTCAATTATATATATGTGTGTGTAAATATCCCTTGCAATTGACTATGGGTGCAATCCCTACAATGTGGCTTAGTTTTTTTTTTGGGGGGGCGGGAATTCCTGGAAACCACCCACATCAAGTTTTGACAGAATGCACATGGGAGGAATTGAATAAAGTGGCAAGTCTAAAGGTCAAACCCTATAGCTAGGTTAAAAGCACCACCTCCTTAAAATGGTTTGACACATAATCGCTATGCCAAAAATACTCTTGATTTAATAATAAAAAAAAAAACTTTTTCGGCATGAAATGTTGTACATAATACGTTTAATGACACCCAAAAAATAAATTCATAAATTTTTTTACAACTATTTGAGATGATATATTGTGATTGACGTATAATAAAGATCATGTTTACAATTATATGAAAATAATGTTTTATTAACTGGTAAAGTCTTTGATGATTGAATAAGATATTTGGGGTTCAATTCTCGTCTATACCAAAAATTAATTGGTGTTTTGGTCTGATGATAAAGATTTATCATTAGAAGCGAATGTCATAAGTTAAAACTCTCTCTCAAAAAAAAAAAAATAGTACAACAATAAAATTAAAAAACATTGTGAAAATATATGTGTCACTAAGTATGGGACCAGTCATACACAACTGGGGAACTTGTATGCCATCCTTGCGTGTAACCATGAACCTTTTTTTTGGGGAGATAGTGTCGTCATGAACTTTGAATTGGGGAATTTGAGGAACATCCACGCTTTTTGTTCCTACTTTCGCTGGAAGATAGTGAAGGAATAACACTTACATGCAACTATTGACATGAAATTAGAAACATGCCACCACTGGCAAGATATTTAGAATATTATATGTACTAATTAAGGGATATAAAGACTCATAGAACCTATAAACATTAATGCAATATTGTCTTACTTGTTCCAAATAGAAAGAAGGCAACTTGTAGATTACTTGTTAAGCGTTGTTTCTTAACACAATTAATGCCAAGTTTCTTCTTCTTTTTTCTTTTTTTAGAGAGAGAGAGAGAGAGAGTAAAAGAAAAAAAAAAGGGAGCTGTTAAGGATAAGGAGTGCTTGACCTATTTGAATCAAAGGCGAAATGGTTTAGTCCAGTCCCAGGTTTTGCATTTTTTGGGACTAGACCTATTTATTTGGTCCCATAAAGCCCTGGACCAAACCTGGCAAGACAAGTAACCGGTTTCAACCGATTTGGGTCCAATTGGTTTTGGTTAATTAGCTTGGTCCAAAATTTTGACACCGACCAAACCAACCACCAACCATAGAAGGCATAATCTGTTCAATCCAATCATCCTCTCCAGTCGATAGCAAGTTGAGATTTGCTCTACCCAATTAGGTTGGGTTGAGTGCTGGTTGAGCCCAAACCCAATCCGACTCTCGTCAACAACCCTATTCACCACACTTTAAGCACCATCATATAAAATATAAATGTAAAAAAAAAAATTCCACTGAATTTATTGATATATTTCTTAGTCACAGCACAAGTAGGTCACATTAAGAAGACTAAATAGTAAATTTGAGATTACATCAAATGTATATACATTATACTAAAAAAATGCCCCCTTTTAACTCCGGACCCTAATAGGTTAATGGTTGTTTTATCTTACATGGTTGAAATAGTCATCTTGTTGGTACTGTCATAATCTCTTTCTCAGAGATGTTGACATTCATACATTACCTATTAAAGAAAATGTAGACTTTAATTTTATTTGAAGGAGCTAATGGAAAATGCGAGCATTACTTTTACTCTTTTCGGACAATTAAGATGATCATTTACGTTTCTTCCTTCCACTTTTTGTTTTTGTTTTTTGTTTTGTTTTGTTTTGTTTTTTCCTTTGATATAATTAAAATTTATGAAGCTCCCCAACTTTTTACCGATGGCCATTCTTCTCTGACAAGGTACCAAGAGACTATTTAGAAATCTGTTCACACTAACACCTACCCTTATTAATTGGTAGTACTAATTAACATGGGCTATAGAATTGGATGGCTTATGCGCCTAGCTTCTAGCTAGTATTTATATGTAGGCTCTATAGCTTAACAAAATCATCAAAAACCAGTGAAATCTGTTTTCGTCTTTCTCTCTCTGATTGAAAAAAACATGTTTTCTTCTAATTTCTCTCTTCTGCTTGTCCTAATTCTCATTCTTATTTCCCAATCTGCAGACACCAAAACCACGCATTCACCACCATCCCAATCTCACTTGAGCATTCCCTTGTACCATAGGGACATGCTTGCCATGAAAGAGGATAATGTGGATTACAAGACCCTTGTCAATTCATACGAAGGGAGCTTGTACCACACCAGTGTGTACGTACAACCAGTTGGGAGGTGAGTATGTGGCATATTTCTGGGTCGGCAGCCCCCCTCAACGAGTTGGATTTCTTATAGACACCGGCAGTCGCTTGATGTGGTTGCAGTGCCTCCCATGCGACGAATGTTACAACCAAACTGAAGGTCCCATATTTGATCCGGCTCAGTCTTCTTCATACAAAGAAATAGAATGCAACTCAACACAATGCCATCATGTGGAATATATCATTCAGCCTTGTAATGGCTACGATTATGAAGGAATAAGTACTAATAATAGTACTACTGCAGAGGAGCAGTGCGGTTATCATTATGGTTATGCAGATGGTGAAGCCACCGCTGGTAGAATGATCAAAGAGAAGTTAACATTCATCATGGACCAAGAAGCTGTGGAGAATATAGTCATGGGATGCTCTGATTCCTTCGGTGGAAACTACACCGGCAAATACGCTGGCATACTTGGTCTTAGCCATGGTCCTTACTGAATATTAGACCAACTGGGAGTCACAAACTTCTCATTTTGCCTGCCAAATCCTTCATTCAAAGATCTCACTACATTCGACTTCTTCTACCCGGGCCCTAAAAACATCAGTGAAACCGTAATTACACCATTCATGATTCCTAGATTTGAAAAGTCTAATCAATATTATGTCAGTTTCTCAGGAATCAGCATCAACGACATCTTGTTGCCCATCCCTTTAAGTTATTGGCATCGCAGCAGCAGCTCCGGCAATGGTGATGATAATGGTATCTTAATCGATTCAGGATCCAGTTTTAACTTGGTTTCCCAAAGAAGTATATACAATTTTCCGAGATAGTTTCATGAAATTCACCTCAAAGGCCCTGCACCAGTTGGAGCACCCTGCTACAATCCAAGTGAGATTTGACGCCTGTTTCCAAAAACATAATATTTATCAGACTTTTCAAATCTAGGAATCATGAATGGTGTAATTACGGTTTCACTGGTGTTTTTAGGGCCCCGGTAGAAGAAGTCGAGTGTAGTGAGATCTTTGAATGAAGGATTTGGCAGGCAAAATGAGAAGTTTGTGACTCCCAGTTGGTCTAATATTGAGTAAGGACCATGTCCATTTCCCCATTGTCAAGTTTCATTTCATCTCCAATTCCACGTTCACTGCCTCTTCCATCACATTAATCACATCCCAACCTTTCCTTGACATTGACAACAACACATATTGCCTTGCGTTTGCTCCTGCTTCTTACAATTTTACTGTCATTGGCAGCCACCAGCTCTAGGGAACGCGCCTAACTTTCGACCTTTATCACCACAATCTCATACTCTCACCCAACGATTGTTCTTAGCTCAAGAATAATAATAATTGTTTAATGTGTTGAGAAAAATCATGGGCGTTCTTTATGATACAATTGTTATTATCATGTATTGATGATATGATATGGAACAAATATATTCAATAAAAGGCTTTGTCCAGTTTATTTATTTGCACTAATTTTTCGTACCATTCACTTCTATATATATGTTGTCTATTCTGTTCTTTTTTTCCCAGCAATTATTAATAGTTTATTTATTTTTCAGTTTTTTTAATAGGCTTCTTTTTCATATGCTACGGATGAGATGGTATCTCATGTGTTTGGCAAATGAGATCAAGTTATAGTAGTATATTCTTGTATGGGGTCATAACTTATACATTGTCATTAAACTGACACCATCATATAAACAACTAACTTAATGCACCAAAAATTAAGAAACAAGAATGGACCCTATAAGAGCTATCCTCGAATTGGATCGAATTTATCACCTCAAAAGATTAGGCTGAGTTTGGATACAGATGAAAAATTATGCGACTGCGTTCAGCGTTTTTTTTTTTTTTGGCCTTCTGCTTCACGCGTTTCACAGGAGAAGCGGCTACTGTTCATGCTACTGTGCATGAACAGTAGCCGATTTTGTTGACTTTCAGCAAATTTGTGGGTCCCGTGTACTGTTCACGGGACCCACAAACTTCACTTTTCAGATTTTTTTTAATTAAAAATGGGACCCACGGCACTATTCACACATTTAAAAATTATTTTGGTACAGTGTTTTCAGTTTTCAGTTTTCAGTTTTCAGCAATAAGCTGTATCCAGAGGTATGCCAAAAAAAAAAAGGGTCTGACCCCCATCAAGAGGTATGCCAAAAAAAAAAAAAACACTCTACAAAGACATTATTTAGTTATGGGGATTTACATTTAGACCACCGAACTTAGAGCAACTTTAGTAAATTTTTCAAAATTTTGTATTAATTAAAGAGTAAATAGTTTTTTTTGTCTTTTGCCTACCTACTTTTATAAAATATACTTCTTAACAAATTTTCTATCTTTTCTTTATCCTATTTATATATTATTTTTACATTTATTCTTTTTTTAAACATACTATCAAGGACACATGAGAGAAAGAGAGAGAGTCGGCCTTTCAAATCTGCGTTCACACTTCACACACGTTGCCTAGTCCACTCGTGCTCCTCCCCACCTTCAACGACATGTGTCCCCCAGTTGCCTAGATCAGATCAGCATACTTTATCTTCTCTTCTTCTTCTTTTTTTTCTTTTCTTTTTTGGGTTCTGATTTGATTAGTTTTATACGAAAGATTGTGTTTTGTCTTGGTTTTGATTGTATCTCCCTCTTGAGTTTGGAGATATTTGAGAGAGAAAAGAGGTGGGTTTATTTGCAGCTATTGTTATAAAAGTTGAATATTTTAATCTAGTATGTTAGTAATTTTTTATTTTGTTTTATTCTTTCATTAATTAATGAACAATAGCACTTTAATTAGGCCAAAAGAGTGAATGTTCATTAGCCCAAAACAAAAAAGCAAAAAAAAACTTTAGAGGATTGTGTGTGTGTTTGTGTGTTTGTGTGTTTGCTGCTGTAGGAGATGCTATTAATCATCCACGTAATAAATACAAGCATGTTCACGAGAATAAATAAATTTATTTCTTTTACCGTAGGTATGTTAAATAATAAAATTAATTAATACTAAAACTAGGGGAAGAAGTTTGAAGGTGAAATTACACTATTAGTTTTTGAAGTTTATCCTGTGTGCGCAATTAGTATCTCAAGTTTGAGGCGAGTACAATTAGTCTCTTAAGTTTTACAATTGAGTTGTATTAGTCTTTTTACTATCTGCTATTAACGGTGTTACTTACGTGGCTAATGAAACAATAACTTGACATTTTTTTTAATGACATGACACCTTTTTAATTAAAATATTTATAAACTAGATTTACACGTGAGAAAAAAATATTCACCGGTGCTAAACTAGAAGCTTCACGCTGATCTCCTTTATCTTTTGAGTTGAGTGGTGAAATATTGGGAATAAAGCTGCTTCATTAGGCCAATGATATTATCCAATCAAACAGAGTGCATAACATCAACCATGACCAAAACACCCAACAAAACAAAGTTTTGTCAACTCGAGCTCATCAGATAGCAGACAAATACTATATCTATTTCAATCGGAGGTATCGCCACGGGACTTCTAACTAGGATCTGCTGGGTGGCACCACGGCTGCCGAACGAACTGACATAGATGGTCTTCCAGCTGATGTTGACCGAACCGAAGAAGCATGCTCTACAAAGTTCCGACCTAACTAATTAAAATATCAGAATCCCAATTAGCCTAATACTTTACCAACTATAACCAAATAAAAAATCAACCATTTATCAACTTTAACTCAAAATTTAACGATTTTCTCTTAAATTTAAATATTTTAAAAAATAAAATAAAAAACCGAAACTTAATCTCAAAGTAAAATGATATTCCACAGTATTACAATCAAACTCGATCTTATCATTGAAATTAAGACTTAAAGCAATAAAATTCAATACTATTCAGATCTTCAAAGATAAAAAGAAAGAACGAATTGAAAGACTAAAATTTTACATAATTCAAAGCAATTAGTTCAAATAATAGAGAGACAAAGATTTCTCGAAGTTACCGCAGGCGACGGAGATCAATTAGGCCGAGAAACCGAAATCCCACTACTGTAATTGTTGTTGCTGTTACTGTTGCCGAGAGAAGAGAAAGGCGAGGGAGAAGGCGGAGCCGGAACGGCGAATTTGAATTCGTTATCTTCTTCTTCATCGTCGTCTTCGTCGGCGGCGAAGGTCTACGACGCCATGACCTTAGCCAAGTGCTGAGCCGCAACCTAGGCGGCCGCGTTCTGCGTTCGCCTGACGGTGGAGAATCCGGTGGCTCCAGCTGCCAGCCGAGACTGCGGACGCGCCGGCGACGACGAACCCGTGCTCAAATCGCTCCACTGTCGGCGGTTGGGTTCTTCCCACTCTCCCCTTCTGTCTCTCGTTGTGGGTTTTTAGATTAGGTAGAAAGTAATTTTTTTAGCTTAGCACCGGTGAATATTTTTTTTCTCACGTGTAAATTTAGTTTATAAACTTTTTAATTAAAAAGATGTCATGTCATTAAAAAAAATACTAAGTCATTGTTCCATTAGCCACGTAAGTATCACTGTTAATAGAAATTAGTAAAAGATCAATACAACTCAGTTGTAAAACTTAAGAGATTGATTGTGCTCGCTTCAAACTTGAGGGACTAATTGCACGCATAGGGTAAACTTCAAAGACCGATAGTGTAGTTTCGCCAAGTTTGAACATTGTGTGAGATTTGGCTAGTTTTGTTAGTCATAGATGAGGTGGAAGCTAAGTTGGATTTTTAATTGACTTGGCAAGCTCTAATTAGGCCAAGTAAGCCACATGGCAAGGATTGCATCTTAGTTAATTGCAGGGAATATAATCTCAATTAGAGGTGTTTGCAGTGCGGCGCGGTGCGATTTTGGGTCATTTTTAGCACTGCACTTTGCGGTTCGGTTTAGCTTAAACTATAACTGCACCACACCTTAATTTTGCGGTCACATGTGTGGTGCGGTGTGGTGCGGTTTAAAGTTTAGCCAAAACCATAACCGCACCACACCTCATTTTTGTGGTCACATATGCGATGCAGTGTATAAGATGCGGTTTGAATGATTTGAAGTTGATATATTTTTCAAATTTTGAGCTTTTTCTATCTAGCTCAAAACTAATTTTTCCCTTTATTTTGGTCAAAATTTTAAACTATTGAGCTAGCTTTTTCTTTATTTTGGGCTAACTTTTCTAATCAACACTTGTTAGGGTTATCAAACTTTTTTTTTTTGGTTGAAAACTAGGGTTATTAAACTATTAATAATATATTTAATATTAAAAATAAATTAAATATATTAATATATAGAGAGGATGCGGTGCGGAGTGGTGCAGTGCACTATTATTTGCGGTGTGGTGCGGTTATACCATTTTGTGGATGGTTTTGGTGCGATTTTTGTAGTTTGTGCGGTTTATGCGGTTTGGTAAACACCCCTACTCTCAATCATTTTTTGTCACATCTATACTATATATGTTGCGAAAGATATATTATATATATATATATATAATTATTAATTAAAGATCTAAAATATATCTCAAAAAGATACTATGGCTTTTAAATAGAGTTGTAGTGTGCTTTTGTATTAGAATTCATTTCTCTCTCTCTCTTGTGTGTGTGTGTGTGTGTGTGTTTGTTTCTAAAAAAAATAAAGACTTTTGATTTTTTTTTTTTTTGAGAGAGGACTTTTAATTGACTTCATAATATTTTGTCACAATTTTTATTTCTTTCAATATTAAAAAAATGATAATTGATGCATAAACTTTTAAAACCTCATAATTTTGGATTCAGATTATCTAGATTTCCTAGGGTGTTCTACTAAATAGATTTTCTTAAATTTTAACTATTCTTTAATGATTTAATGATCTAAATTTCATCATGTCAGCATTTCACTAACAATAATCTTAATTGTTTTGTTTACAACATTATTTTATTATTTTAAGAGTATTGTTAATGAAATATTAACATGGCAGAATCTAGACCCTTAAATCATAAAAGAATGGTTTGGATTTAAAGAAACCTATTAGTAGAGTATCCTAAGAAATCTAGAAAATCTGAATCCCATAATTTTACACATCATAATTTTATTATATATTTTTTATTTGAAATTCTATCTCTATATTTATATCTGCTATTAAAAGCTTTCCAAATTAATCTTTCTTTAAAGGGAAAAAAAATAGAAATTATATTTCCATATATAATTACAATCATAATTAATAATTACTATTATTATATATTTCATATTTACACAGTTACACTGTACCTGGAATTGAATTTAAATCTTTATGTGCACAGCTCATGAATTCCTGTTGTCAATTTCGCCCCATTTATTATTTATAGCCATTAATGGCATGATTTGTGAGGCTGATGAATTCCTGTTGTCAATTTCGCCCCATTATACTTTGTTTGCTTGCTTTCTTGTTTTGTTTTGTTTTTTTCCTTCTTTTTTGGTAAATTATTATATGTGGGAGAGGAGATTTAAGACCTAGTTCTGTTCATGAAAGAAATCAATTAATGTTATTGGTTCTTCTTATCAACTTTGGATATGTTTGGTTGTATGTTAAATAATTATAATGTAGGAAGAAAATAGAAGAAGTTGTAACAAATAATTATTCTTATTTATTTGTTTAATTAAAAAACTACAATATCCAAGGACGTTTAAAATACATAGTCTTGCTCAACCTACCTCTTTCTATCTTGTGCATGTTTTCCCTCATCCCTTTTTTTTTTTTTTTTGTATTTTTTTTCAATCACTTTATCATTAGTGATGAAGTTACCTAATTAGGGATGGAGAAAATACCTCCGACTCATCGAGTCCTTTATCTACCCTGCTCTCATCTTGTGTGGTGTTTTTCCTTTGTAAATAGGATAGAAAATCAAGACAAAACACCATGCTCTGAGCTTGTCCCGCCCCATTGCTACCATATTTTAACATTTGAAATGAATTATTAAACTTTTAGTGAAGGGCAAGAAAATGCATATACAAAGAGAATGGGATGGTATCATTTGCATGACATAAAACTAAGTAAGCATGAGATCATTAGATACATTATTGAAATTGAAGGTTCTTCATTTATTTATTTTTATTATTGTCGGAGCAAATGATCTAATGACACTCTAAGGCTATGTGCCCTGTTTGAGGATGATAAAAGTCCGACACATGTGTAAACCCAAGCTTGATATGTGTGCTAGGACCGAGGAAGGAAGGCATCAGGATCATTCGGAACTGGACCAAAATTGAGAATAAGAGGTCTGAGGAGAAAGGGCTAACCTAGCCATCAATTGAGGATCCCAAGGAGCAAATGCATCTTAGGAGAACTATATCTGACTCCCTACACCGGAAAGTAAAGCTCGTAAGAAGACAACAGAGTCGTGTAAGCAATGGAAATGAGGAAGTATCTGGGAAGGTGACTACCACCTCCACATCTAATGCTCTGCATCAACTGAATTGGCCGCATTTATAAGGAAAAGACACTTGAACAGTAACTACACAGCTCACAGCTCTCTCTACCACTTCCAGAAAGGTCTTAATGGGACAAACACCTATATTATTCCCTTGAGACATACAGATGAAGGGCTGAGATGCAATGTAAAGGACTATATAAGGAAATGAATCCCTCTAAAAAAAGGGATGAACATTCTACAAAGAAGAGGAGAGAGAGAGAGAGAGAGAGAGAAAATTGTATCTTATTGTGAAAATATTAGCCTCTACTGTTAATAAGAAATCCCTCTTCAGACTTGCTTGAGGAAGAGTTTATATTAAATTTTCGTTTCTTTCATTCATGTTAGTCAAGTTAGTATTGTTTTTCCATAGCTTGTAATCACCTTACTATTGCAATTGACTCATAAGCCCACTCTCTTACAAATTTAGTGTACTGAGCTTGAAGAGCTGGGAACCACTATTCTAGTTGGGCCTGAGCCTCTTTTCCAGCCCTTACAATTATCATTTAGATTAGAGGGTTAATATGTTTTGTTTTATATATTATTATTTTTTAGAATAGAGGGTTAATATTAGTAGGGGAACCACATTGAATTCTCAACTAAAATGTAAGAGAACTAACAATTTTCTTATTACATCCCTACATTTTCAAGCGATTCGCACTTTGGTTCCTAGATTTTATTTTTACCGTTTTTAGTCCTTATCTTGAAAAACGTTTCCCGTTTTGGTCCCTACCGTTACATCAAATATGGAATATGCACACGTGGCAAACGGCATAATTAAAAAAATATTAAAACTATTTTATTTTATTTTAAAATAAAATAAAATATTTTAATATTTTTATTTTAAAATTATTAATAACTAAAATTTTATTTTATTTTAAAATAAAATAAAATATTTTTAAATTTTTTTTTAATTCTGCCGTTTGCCACGTGTGTATATTCTGTCTTTGATGTCACGGCAGGGACCAAAACGGGAAACGTTTTTCAAGATAGGGACTAAAAGCAGTAAAAATAAAATCTAGAGACTAAAGTGAGAATCGCCTGAAAACGTAGGGACGAAAATGTAATTTCCGCCTATAAAATATAAAAATATGTTATATAATATTCCAAATTATTTAATTTGCACCTTTTTAACAAATTCAATCATTAATTTCTTGTTTTTATAAGAGACACAATTTGGTTACAATGACAATAGCTGGTTTCTACGTATGTAATAATCACCCTTGTACAATTATTTAAAAAACAAAAACTTTCAAATTGATACTACCATGATAATGCATAGAAAGAAAAATATTATAATTTAATAATAATTGGCTTCTTTTGCATAAATAAATAATTTTTATTTAGCGAAAATACCTTTATCACTTAGAGACCACTTAGCCACTTAATAGTTTAAAGGCGTTTAGAATTAAACTTAATTTCCAAGCAAAATATTGCTAAAGAGATTATGAAGAAATTATTAGGACTACCGGAGGATTGCTGAAGTAGCATTCTCAACCAATAAAATGATGTCACTTATGCAATTGTGACATCACACTTTTTTTTTTTTTTGAGAAATAGTTTCAACCTATAGCATTTGTTACTGATGATAGCTCTTTATCATCAGATCAAGACACAAATCAACTTTTAGTATAGGCGGGGATTGAACTCCAGATTTCTTATATAACCATCACACCTACATAAGTTATATTGTTTAATTGGTTGAGAGAACCAATTTTAGCAATTCTCTAGTTAGACCTAATAATTACTTCATAAAATGACTCAATTTTGAGCAAATTAGCTTTGAATCTCTCCAAAACAAAGAGATAAAAAAAAGTTATACACTTATACTAGAAATTTCAATATTAAAAAACCGATAATAAAATTGTTTCAAAAATTAACCTATTACAATATCCTACGTCATATAGCATCAATTGAATGGTTTTCCTTTCATTCTTCGCACTTACTCTTCATATATATGTCACAAAACCAAGTTCTATTATTTTGATGGGACATTGGATTATATTACAACTTTATCATGAAACAAACATCAGTAAAAACTTCTCAAAAAAAAAAAAAAAAACCAATTAAAACAAATATTCCATTTCCATCACAACCTTCAAAAAAAAAAAAAAAAAATCAATTGGATTGTTGGGCTGGACTTTGTGCACCCAAGTCCCAACATAAGAAACGTATGTATACCCATTTAAGACTCGACACTCGAGAGGGGGACTCTAGCATTAATGTTTGGTTTGATTTGAGAATCTCATCACTCAGCAGCCACACAAATCATCAAGTCATTATGATTATGGGCCGGCCCACCTATTATAAATAGTTTTTATTTTTATATTTTTTTTATTGGGTTTGTTTTGGGAAAGTTGTATAATTGAATTGTTTTGGAAAAATTGTATAACTCAATTTGACTTACTTCCAGTACTTTTTAAATTGGACATGTCCTTTTGTTTTAAATATATAATAGTAAGTAGTAGTGAGTTTTAATCTTCATATTTTATTTAATTAATGGATAACGTAGTAATTTCTCATTAAAATAAAAGGAGATTTCAGTTAAAAAAGTATTAGAGGTAAATCAAACCCTAACATATATTATAATCCCATTGTTGTAACTATTAAATTATCAAAAAATAAAAATAATTCTCAAATCCTCTTTAGTCTAAGTGTGCGTTTACTTTTTTTTTTGGAAAAGCGTGTTTCAGCCATTTTTTTTGGGTCCCGTGCACTGTTTACGAAACTCAAAAATCTTTTTTTTCGGCGACTTTTTCATTAAAAATAGGCCTTACTGCACTATTCATACATTTAAAAATTATTTTTCTACAGTGTTTTCAGTTTTCAGTAAAATAAGCGGTATCTAAACGCACCCTAAATTATCAAAAATTAAAAATAATTCTCATATCCTCTTCGTCTCTTTAGTATTCCCAATTCAATTAGAGTTAGGATTTAGGACACCTGATGTGGCTTAATATAATCAGTGGGCTAGACTTGTATTTGTGGGCCTTGAAGTCCAACCCATGTAACAAAGATAAAAATGAGCCGAAAGGCCCAACCTGTGTAGTGAAATAATTGTGTGCCAAAGATGAGTACAAAACAACTACAATTCCCAGCTATTTTTAATTTTAACCAATCAACCTACATAAGTAGTCAACAACTACATGAATCTCAGAATCTCTTCCAATATTAACGGTGGATTCATTCACAAGTAAAGCATCCTCTTTGAACTCTGTAGAAGCCAAAAAGAAGAGAAATCTTGGTATTTTTTTAATGCTCTGTGTCTCTCTTTATTTAAAAGTTACCTAAGAAAATGAAAATTATTTGCCATGCCGAATAATTTTTTTTGTCACCATGCATCACTTTTCTGCCTTAAAAAGTCCCAACAATCTGGCCTCAGTACACCACCACTCTTCAAAGCAAAGCTGTGCGTACTATGAGTCTATAACACCTTTTTTTTGCTTTCTCAATTAGTGGTCATCGATCTTTGTGGTAGTACAGTGTGTGAGTACTAAATACTAAATAGAGAGCAATGTCATCGATTTTGAGAGACAATAGGAGAGCAGGCAATGCACTTGTACGCAGAATGGTAAGCCTTCCAAGGAACATTATAGGCGGATTTTCAAGAGCAATGGGTCATGGTAGAGACCTCATGGGAATAGGAGGAAGAAGAAACCAACATGTGCCATCAAACTATCAACTGCAACATCCAGAGGAGCATATCAGTACTACTGTTCCAGAAGAGTGGGCATTTCTAACCAGTTTTGAAGATCAATATGGTTCCAACCATCCATTTTTCTATGCTTGTCAGTTCATGGAAGCCCTGAAGATGGCAGAGGATGATCAAAAGTTTATGTTCGTGTACCTTCATGCACCAGAGCACCCTTTCACTCCCTCTTTCTGTAGGGACACTTTGTGTTCAGAACTGGTGGTACAGTTTCTTGATGCTAATTTTGTTTGCTGGGGAGCACTGGCTAATAGAGAAGAAGGCTTGCAAATGGCTACAATAATGAGGCCAGCCAGCTTCCCATTCTGTGCTGTGATAGCTCCTGCCCCTGGTGATAGCATAGCAGTGCTGCAACAGGTTGGTTTGGTATTCATTTCTGGAATAAAATTTAGAGCTTTTGTTGTGCATGCTCACTTTCCCTTTCCTCTATATTAAAGCAGTAGTCGTTGTAATAAGAAAGAAAAATTAAATTAAATGGCTACAATAATCAAATTGTGATAAATTTTATGCTTGTATGGTCTAATGTGAGGCAATTTCCTTGTTAGCTTAGTGCTAACATTGACTATGTGGCACACACACTGTTATGTCCCACTAGCTGCTCCTAATAGTAACAATGACGATGCTTGAGCTTATTGTTTTGTTCCTGTTCTGTTCATGTATAGATGGAAGGGCCAATTTCCCCTGCTGAGCTGGTGGAGACTCTGCAGAGGACAATGGAGGAGCAAGGGTTGGCTTTTGGAAGTGCAAGGGCCAAGCAGGAAGAAAAGATAAGAGCGGATCGTCGCCTCAGAGAAGAACAAGATGCAGCATATCTTGCATCTCTTCAGATAGACAAGGTGTGTGAGTTATGTGCCTATATGATATTACATGCTTTAGGTCCAATTCAACTATAAGTCTGCAAATTGACAATGAACCAATAACATTCTTGCCCATCTTAGGAAAAGGAAAGATTCAAGAACTTGCTGTCAGGAGAGAGAGTTCAGAAACCAGTAGAAGCTCCTTCTAATAAACCAAATTATGATAAGCTTAGGAACAGTCAAAAACAGTATGTTCAAGTCAAAGAGGGTGCCATTGCCAAAGAAACTCAACACAAAGAAGTAGCAAATAGGGGAACGAATCCTCAAGCTACCCAGGTAAGTATTTGTGCTACCAAAATAATTTATGTGAGATTAAAAGTATTTATTGTGTTAAATCATTGTTTTCATATTTCAGATTTTGATAAGGTTTCCAAATGGTGAAAGAAGAGAGCAAAGCTTCGCAAGCACAGACAAGGTCCAGTCAATATACAGATACATAGATTCATTAGGCCTCCCTGGTATTGGAAACTACAGATTGATATCAAGCTTCCCTAGAAAAGTCTATGGTGTTGATCAGATGGGAATGACTCTCAAAGACAGTGGCCTCCATCCTAGAGCAAGCCTGTTCTTGGAGGCTATGTGACATTAGTCATTGGGCACATGCGCATACATGCCCACATAATCAAATGTATGAAAATTCCAGGAACATATCCAATGTATCTTTCTTTTTTTATTCAGAGAAAGAAAATAAGTGTATCTTTTCTTTTTATTCTACAATGTGCTTTAATTTCTTCACTTGTCACGTCATTGATGTACTATCTGTACTATGGAGCATTTGGACATTAATTCATGCTGAAACACAAATTAGGCTTAGTCAAATAAATGCTGAATTGCTGATCACAGCCATGATCAAAGAGTTCACTTATAAAAACAGCTCGCCCACAATGAGTCAATGACGTCCCAAGTGACCTATATTTGTAGCTTTCTCAAAAAAGTACTTAATACTTATGGTTCGGTTGCAACAATAATCCACCTGCTCATCAGTAATCTGCTGTGCAACAGGTTTTCTAAACATCTCAACTAAAATAGAAATTCTTAATTGGTTTAGAAAAGGAAACAGTGGATTCCCTCTCTCCTTTCGATGAGTGAGTTTGATCCAGAGGGGTATGATAAAAAGATTTAAACCAATGACCTCCGCTTTATAAGACATTATCCGGACTATATTTTATCCAAAGTGCAGATTTCTTTACTTACTATCTTGAAAAAATTATATTTGAGATCAAGAAAGTGGATTCTTTTCTTCAACATAACTTCTTCAACCCCCAATTGAAGGAAAATTCTTGCTTTATATTGTATTTATTACTATCATAATGGAAATTAGTCACACCCCAGGTTGGTAATTTGTCTTATTTATATGCATAACATATCAATAATTTTCATTATATAAAAACATGCCTGATACACCTCATTCAACATATTTGATAGGCTTGTATTACTATTTATTATATTGTTTCTTCTAATTTCTACCTAACTATACCGCCCATCCACTCACTTAAAATAAAGAGATTTGGAAATTTTTTATGTAACAAAGGGCATGCAGGCTGATTAGTCTATGATAGTGCAGTGACCTTGATTTCATAGACTACATCTCTTCCAGAAAAATATGCTCTCTTTATTGAAGAGAAGTGGGTGAATATAGGATTCTATATTTTTGTTGCTTACTGCAACAGTTGCATTTTGTATCTTTCTTCAAATCCCACATTCCAAAGTCCAAACGGGGAACAAAGAATATGAAAAGTAGAAAAAAGAAGAATCATTAGAAAGTGATAGCTATAGTTTTGTGGTTTATTACTGGAAGATTTCTATTCACTTAATGTAGAGAATAAAAGAAAAAAGATGAGCTTATATATATATATATATATATATATATATATCATAGTTTATTTAGCTTATTGCTAAAAATATGCTAAGTATATTTGTATTTTGAAAAAGTAAGAAAAAAAGATGTTTTAAAAAGATGTATATAAAAGCTAAAAAGCAAAAGGTTAGGATCCGTTTGGTACGTATGTTTAAACAACAGTTTTCAGTTTTTTTGAAAATACATGTGGGTAAAAAAATGTATAAAAATACGTGTAATGTTGTTTAAAAACTGAAAACATGTGTTTAAATCTGTGTACCAAACGGGCTCTTAGCTTCTAAACTAGTCTCAAACATGCACGTAAAATGTTTTTATCATTTTGATGAATTATAGTGAGCTGCACAAATTCTCTTCTATCAGTTCACCTTATTCTAATTATGCATCTAATTGACAATTGGGAGTAGACATGAGAATCAAATGAGAAAATTGAAATCCTAGTTGATGTAAGAATCTAAATTTATTCTTCTTTTGGACACTTCCAGATCAATCAAAGAGAAATGATATATTCGTGTCACCAATTTTCTTCACCAAGGTCCATAATTCCTCAATTCTTATTCTTCTAATAATTGAGGTCTAGAATTCTATCGTTATTTTGGCAATTTAAATTTACTCATATATGACAAATAAATAAAGAAAATGACAACTAGAAGATGGAAATTGAGATTCAAGAAAAAAAATTTGTCTTACTGATAATAGATAGATTGTGAAAATAATGCGAACATTGCAATCTAAGGTTAGCACCCTTAACCTTTTTTCCTCTCCCTTGTGTGTGTGAGTGTGTTTGTTTCTAAAAAAAAAAGTAATTGTCCCATATTGCTTAAGAGAGTGTGTTGTGTGTAGTATAACTTGCTTCACCCTCCCTTAAAAGTTATCATGGCTTTTGAGTGGAGTTTGTGGTGTATCTTTGTATTAAAACGTTTTTTTCTCTCCTTTGTGTGTTAGCGTGTTTGTTTCTCAAAAAAAAAAAAAAAGGTTAGCATAATATTTTTTTTTACAATCATCGAATAAGAAATTTGGGATTCTAATATCACTTACACTAAAAACTAATTAATAATAAAATAAAAAAAAAACTGAATAATAGGTTGATTTGTACATTTAAGGACGTTTTTACTTAAAAAAATGTTTTATAGAGTCTTCAAATAACCAATAATGTATTAGATAATAATTGAAGTTCATCATTCCATTTTAGAATAGTTTATTTAGTTTTTTGTTAAAATTTTTTGATAAAAGTGTACTAAAGTATACTTGTATTTTGAAAAAAAAACATTTTATTAAAAAGTTATACAAAAGTTAAATAACAAAAAGTTAACTTATAAGTTAGTCCCAAACACAAAAATAGAATTTTTTTTTAACTTATTTTCTTTTATTTAGTGGATAGCTAGAACAAGATATAGTACAACCCATTTTCTTTCGTTTCTGTTACCACTTAACCAAAGCATAAGCAAAAAGTTTCGATGCAATGGGCTTACAAAATCACACGTGGGCCTACATGGTGTTATCAAAGTCATCAAAAGCCGCCATCAAAATGCGAATGCGTTCAATTGATTGGGGATATCATGGAAAATGGAGATGGGCCAAGCCTGTAGATGGTTGAGGCAGTTTTCCAACCAGCTTCGGCAGAAAAAAGCCTCGGCTTGTCTCCTTAGTCCTTTTTATTAATTTATTTTAGGCTAAAATCTAAAATTCGTTTTTTAAATTTCAATTTTTGTCATTTCAGTCTTATAAATTTTAATTTTGTCATTTTAGTTATCTAAATTTCAAATTTTGTCAATGTAGTATTTCGTTACCCTGTAGTTAAATGATTTCGTTAACTAAGCCAAAACGCCGTCGTTTTAGCTTCTTTTTTTTCTTTTCTTTTTTAATTTAATAATTAAAACGAAATAGGAAATTTTCTCAATAGTTGGAGTTCAAATTTTCTTTTAAAATAAACTGCACAAGATGGACTTCAACTTCAAAAGATGATCCTTTTCGGCTTTAATGAAAAAACTGCGCATAATTCAGTTTCTTTTTCTTACAATTTTATGAATATTTAATGGTAACACTCCTCGTCTCAGTGCATGTCCAACTCGAACTCTCTTTTACAGTACTGGGGCTGGTTAGCACAGCAAAGATGATGCCTTGTTAAGGAATAATAAAACTGAATTGCATATGCCTAGAGGACTCCATGTTCTGATGATGTCTGTCCTTTGAGCATATTCTGCTGATGCTGTGCACGTGTGCTCCATCAGGTGTTGCTTTCCTCCGGTCTCACATTTCCTCCTCTTGATCTCTCACTATTTTGTCAATTGTTTTCTCAGAAATCGGTGAGGCTAGAGGGTATCGGTGAGGTGGGGTTTTCCGTTTTGATTTTCAGGGCAGGGAACGACGTCGTTCCCCTTTCTTTTTTTATTTATTTTTTATTTTTTAAATAACAGTTTTCCATTTTGTTTTAATTACAAAATTAAAAGTAAAAGAAAAGCTAGTTAACAACAACACTTAACTGAAAGATAACGGAATACTTAATTGAAAAAAGAACTGAAATGACAAAAGTTAAACTTAAAAATGTCAGTTTTGAATTTTTGCCTTTATTTTATTAATCTAACTGGAATAATTATTATTATTTTTTTGAGAGAGTTTCAACCTATGACGTTTGTTCTTGATCCCAGATCTCTTATAAAACCATCAGAGACTTTACCAGCTGAGCTAATTGGAACCTACGGAATAATTATGGCTCTCAAAGAAATTATAACATTTTTTTATAAAATTTTAAACTATGGTGTATGTTTCGTGATTGTGTTTTTTATCATCAAATTAAAACACTAATTAGTTTTTGGTATAGACAGAAATTAAACCTCAGATATTTTATTTAACTATCAAAGTTTTTAGTAGTTAAACTAACTAAAACCCATAAAATTGAATTACAAAGGACGAGAGGGTGAAACCAAGTTTATATTTTAGGGGTCAAGGCACTAATCAAATACTGTAATTTTCTTAAGTGATAATCTTTGAACAAGTTAGTAGTTTATTGACCCTTCGGACCTATTCATTAAAAACAATTTATAATTATTTGTCAACTTTTTAAAGTTCAAAAGTTGAACTACATTATCTGTAATGATTAGATTATATTCTTTCAAGATTTGTGTTGTCTTATCAATAAATCTTGAAGGCGTTTGGATTGCGCGTTTGCGCGTCCACGTTCACGTTTGATTTTTTTTTTTTTTTTCAAGCGATTCTGTCACTGATCATTGGTCTTGAACAGTGATTTTAGGCCAATGAATAGTAAGTTTTGGCATGAACAGTATTTTTTACACATTTAAAAATTATTTTACTACAATATTTTTAGTTTTCAGCAATAGATAATCCAAAACTTGATCTAAGAATAGGTTCCACAGCATTTATTATTATTATTTTAAAGCTTATTTGCTTATGTACTTCATTTTTTAAGGTCCAAATGTTCAATTGCACTTATTCTAACTTTCAGTGAAATAAACTCTCAATTAAAAAACTAGTCCAAATGTGCACTTACAGATACATATATTTAAAAGCATGTGTTTTATTATTTGAAAATATGTATTAAATATGTGTGGGTGAAAAAATATATAAAAATACGTGTAATTTTGTTTAAAAACTGAAAATGTGTGTTTGAATAAGTGTACCAAACACCCATTAATTCTTGCAATTAGTTGAAAGTTTGGCATTTTTGTTCCTCAGGAAATTTTAGAAATTGGTTAATTAAGAAGATTTTTGTTTTGCTTTTGGAATGGGCCACCATCTACAGCTATGGGCTATCTGTTTTTTTTTTTGGCTCTTTGGGCCCATTTTAATTTTTGGGGCTGGATTTTTTTCAATAAAATTTTTGGATTGAAACTGGATTTCAATTTTGGAGAGACTAGATTTTTTTTTTTTAGACAAAAAAATTTTAAATCGATATATGTATATCTATGTAATTTTTTCCTGAAATTTTAAGGGGAGCCATGGCCTTTGTGACCCAATGATGTCTCTTATAAAAATGAGAAATTCATGGTTTAATTTGTTAGAAGGGTGTGAATTAAACTAATTGGAAAACTTTTAAAAATATAAAAACTAAAATAAAATATTAATTTTTCCCATATGGTTCCGCCACTTACAATTGTAGAAATAATACAACCCAAATTTAAATAGTGCAACCGATCTCCTTGTCAGTTTCTTGTTCACGATAGCAATGTATTTTGTTGGGCACAAGTTACTGATATTGATGTATAGCAATTGCTTGTGACTTGTAATGTGAAGCAAAAACTGGGTTTTGTTTCATTTCATTATAAGTTAGAGTTCAAACCAAAACAAAAGCGGCAACTTTTGAGTGGGACATAGGGTCTATTTGGGATCTATTTATTTTGCTGAAATTGAAAACTTTTTGTTGAAAGTACTGTAAATAAAAGTAAAAGTTAGTTGAAATAATACAGTGAGACCCATGAGTAGTATCTGCTTGACATTTTGTCAAAATGTTTTTCCAAATCTTTCCTTTCAAAGGAACAACACTTCATGAGTAAGAATTCTTCTCTTGCTACTTCTGTATAATGGGCCACTGAACCAAGGAATTCACTATGAATGATTGTGAAAAAGTCTTCTAGAATGTTACACTAAGCTGCCTGTCTTTGCCTGTATTCTCCAAGATTGATCTACCATTGTCTTAATTTTCTTGTAAGTCTTGCAACAAATTTGGCAATAATTTGTGCAACAGTGTTATTTGGAGCTTGAAATTCAGCTGTGCACCATGAATACATGTTAAAAATCTCAACATGCCATTTGGAAGGGGGGCTATTATCAACGGTGAACAAGTGCTTTGAATCTGTGGTTGATGAGTCGGTCAATCTTATTTGGTAATCAGGAATTAAAGGTGGTGGGGAAATTGATTAGGGCGGAGGACATCCTCTTCTTCTACTTTTGGTTCTGTCATCAATATGCCTTCTAAATCAAGATCAGACAAATCTAAATCTGTGTCATCAATGATTGGGAGTAAAAAAGGTTTTGTCTTTTCTTTAAGGGTAAGAGTTTTGAGGAATGACGAAATTGGGTTTGGAGGGTTAGGGTTTATAGCCAACATGTTCATATCTGGAGGTCTTGAAAAAGCACCAACAGTTGGATCTGGAGGTTGGTATAGTGGTTCTTTGTCTTTTTTTATGGGAGAAGGTTCATTCTGTGGTCTGGTTTGAGGTTCTAGGTGGGGGTAGTGCTGAATAGGTTTGCTACTATTCATGGGCCCCATATAAGCTGACTTTTTACTTTTTGCTAAACACAAACATAGTATTGCAAATTTTCAGGCCTTACTTAAGGTTGTGAGACTATATTTTTGGTCTTTCAACAAATGACAAAACATTATGAAAGAAATCAATTCATGTCCGATGTTCACAAATAGGTTTGTTCAACCCACATAGAGACTTGACCCATCCGATAGATTCAACTGGATCTGAGCCGACTGCCCTCTGACTTGACTACTCCAATGGTCGGTGGCGAGTCGGTTGATGGTCTCCTCCCCCAAAACTCGAAAAAACTTGAACTGACTGATTAGTATAAGATTTTCAATGAAAATTTCTAGATTTGGTGAGATTTCCACCGAATCTAGTGGGATCTCACCAGATTTTGTGAGATTTCTACTAGATTTGGTGAAATCTTATCAGATTTTCATTAGTTTTGGCGAAATCTCACCAAATTTTCGTCATTCAATCTTCAAATTTTCGCCATTTTCAAATCTACTACACCGACCAAACCAACCACCACTCGTTGAAGGCTTGATCTACCTAATTAGATCAACCTCCCAAGTCAACAACGGTTGAGATATGCTCCACCCAATTAGGTTAAGTCGGGTGCAGGTTAAGCCCTAACCCGATTTGATCCAACATGTGGACAGCCCTAATCATGAGCTTTTTCATTTAACTTTTAATTTACTTTGATTATGTACTTAAAAAAAAAAATCACTCTTTGTAAAAGATAAATATACTTTACTTCACTTTTAATATTAAAAAAAAAAAACCAAATAGTTGATATCATTATTGTAAGGACACATTTTACTCCTAAAGCCCAAATGGAGGGTCAATGACCCAAAAAGTCCAAAACAATGAATTTGTTAGAAAGTGGGCTTAAAAATGACTTTCAATGAATTAAATGGACAGTTGTCACAGTAGGTTAGTTAATCCTAGGAAGAATAAAACAAACAAATTTGAGCAAGAAAAGTTCTACTCGGCCAAATTTGAGGATGGTTTGTTCTTATATATCTCTCTTAAATTTATACAAAATTACAGTTCTTGAGTCTACAGTCATTCGTTCTTAGATTTTCTAATCATCCCCCTGTAAATTCCCCTTTCTCCCTTCATCTCAGCCCTCCATGTGTAGATCAGATTGCTGACCTTGATACTTGTCCCATCAGCACTTTCCTGAAGTTTTTGTGAGTATTTGTAAGACTGAATGTTACTGTTCAGGTATCACCTCCACATCAATGCAGCCAAAGAGTTAGCTGTTAAGCATTCACTGTGGGGGTAGTAGGTTTCTTCTCAGTTATTTTCCAACTCTCTTTTGTCTTATCCCTATCTGATGTTTATCCTTGCCAGCATGATTGTTTGTTGCCCTTTTCTTGATGAAGGGTCGGACCTTTGACCTCTACTCTGTTTGGTTGAGGAGGTACTTCTCATTGGACAACATTTTCAGCTCTTTACAACCAGACTTCTTCTACAACCCATTAACCCGTATGTCTTCATTAGTATTTACCTATCCTTGGGCTATCTGATGTCCTTGGGCACGGCCCACAGCCCAATACCTATATCTGGCCCTCCATCCCTACAATTATCATATGACACTCAAGTACTCAACACCTAATCCATCACTATTTGGCTCGTTTGGTTGGAGATTTCTAGTATCGTTATTTAAAATGATGTGAAAACTATGGTTTAAAAAGTGATGTGAAAATATATGTTTAAAGTACTTACAATGAAAAAAATGTGTTTGGTACCATATTTCATATAACATGTTTCATTGCAAGTTATGTGTTTGGCATGTGTTTTTTTTTTATTATTATTCTTTTTTAAAAAGATGACAAAGTTGTACCACTTTATAATTTTTTATTCAAAGAGAGAGGACCGCTGATGTGGGAGAGATGGAATGCGTGGGAGAGAGAGATAGCTCTATGGTGTGTTGTCTAATCCACATGGGCCCCACCAATTTGCATATATTTATGAGCATTTCACTGGAATACATTGTTTAAAACCTAAAAACTACTATGAGGAGCTTTCTAAAATAAGTTTTTAAACACCTTAATTTGAGAAACATTTTTCTAAAACCCTTAAAAAACCCAGTCTACCAAACACATTGTTTTATTTTTGTTTTGGAACAATAGTTTTCAATGTTTAAATACTAAAAACTATTGTTTGAACACTGATACCAAACAACAATACGCTAAACAAACCAACCACCACTAGTTGAAGGCCCGATCTACCTGATTAGATCAAACTCTTAGGCCAAGGACGGTTAAGACATGCTTCGCCCGATCAGGTCAGGTCAAGTGCGAGTTAAGCCTAAACCTAATTCGATCTGAACTATGAATAGCCCTAATCATGAGCTTTTTCATTTAAATTTTAATATACTTTTATTATATACTTTAAAAAAATCACTCTTTTTAAAAGATATATATACTTTACTTCCAGTGTCAGCTCAATGGTATAAGCCATTGATTCGGCCACCTAAGGCCCCAAGTGAAAAAAAAGCCCCTAAATTTTAACCAATAGTATTAATTAAGCCAAAATATTGACCAATAAATAAAATAATATTTTCTTATCAAATGAAATACTAATAAAAAAGAGAAAAAATGTTATGTCCACAACATTTTTCACAACATTTTTACAAAAAATCCCAAATAGCAAATTGTTAAAGGTTGTTATTGACAGCAAAAAAATAATTTTAGTGATAAGTTCAACTAGAAAACAAGAAGCAACTTAACACCTAAAATTTGTTATGAAAAATATTCTGAATGTAGCACTTTAATAAAAGAAAAAAGAAAGAAAGAAAGAAAGCAATTCACAAAAAAAAAAAATTCACAACATTTTTTACAATAATTGAGTTAGCAAACTTTTACTAGTCTTCAATTAGATTCACTATTAACATCACTTTTTTACTCACTACTATCAATCTGCCACATCAACAAATGTAAAAGGTTTTGTCACATTTTTTTGTGTTTATAAACTTTTTATTTTATTTTAAATTCTACATGGTTCATGTTAATTAATAGTAATTTTATATATGAAACAAGATAACCAGTTTTTGCCTTAGGCTCCCAAATTCATCAAGCCGCCCCTGTTTACTTCACTTTTAATAAAATAAACAAAATAAAATAAAACCAAATAGTTGATATCATTATCATACGACACACAAGTGGTCAATACCTAATCCATCGCTATTTTGCATTTAAGTTACAAACAAAATAAAACACACTTAAACCATCGCTTTTTGCATGAAGTTGCAAACAAAATAAAACAAAACGAAACAAAGCAAAAACAAAAGGAGGTAATGCCTTTTCTTGTCCGCACCGTTTTGCAAAACACCACAGGAAGACGCTTTACCATTTCTCTAGAACATAGCGACACTCGTACGTTACGTATAATATGACCATGTTGCAAGCTTCCAATAGTCAAAAATAAACTACAAGAAGACAATCACACACTACGTACCTTTAGACACCACTTTTGGGACCGCAAAATAATGAAGCCTACAATGTCTTGTATCGTATATCACCACAACATACTTCCAATAAGTCTCCCATAGGTCAATTTTTCGACCAGCATCATTATTGCCTTAGGTCCCGTCCCTATTGATCAACCTCCACAACCATAGTCATAGTGTAAAAATAAAGTAGCTATATACAATTAAACAAATACCTTGTTAGCAATAACTTTTGCTAGCAATGTTGGTACCCATGTGATACATACTATACCAATTTAAGTTCATTATAGCTTGTTAGCTTTGAGTCTTCAAGATTTTCAAGTGGGGCTTTAAAAAAGGCACATAAGTTTTTAGCTTTTCTTGGTAGAAATGATAGTGAAAAGAGAGTAACATTTTTTATATACATATCAGAAAGATAACAACACATGGTATCCACTATGGCACTATCTGCATACAAGGTAGATGATCTATCACCATCTTATTCTATCTTCACTACAGGCACTAAGGTGTAGTGGTAATGCACTCATGTATGCTTGGCTAACAAGCATGTTGGTACCAGCTACTTGTGTGGCGTGCTTGTACCATAATGGCATTGCAATTTTGACCATATATGGCTTATCTTGTGAAGAGAAAATGATTTCATATTAGAAATTAGGTGAACGTACTAACATTTCTTTCCAGGTCCAAAAGCTCACTAAAATCTGACTAGCTTTTCAATGGAACTGGATTCATATTGTAGTTTATGCTACGTTCTGGTTAAGTTCATGTGCTTTTCATTTCGAGTGGATCAAAAATCCTTAACTGTAATAGCGTCAACTTTAAATTCATAGCTCCGGCTTTAAACTGCCTTAATAGGTTAACATATTGTGGCAAGTTCTAAAAGCGCTGTATTAAGTCTCTTATAGTAGTGGTTTTCAAAACTGCTGAAAAAAAAAAAAAAACGCTGTTATAAAACAAGTTTTTTTTTTGGTAGTGGTATAATAGTAGCTAATTGTATCCACTTTTTCTGAACCGGTAACCATTGGATAATTATGATTTCATTGTTAATTATCACATTCTTTTGGAATGATGACCTGCATGATCACTCCTACAGCAATGGAATCTCCTTAGGGACATGGCTCTACTATTTTAGACATCGAATTTGCAAACATCAATAAGAATAGTAGAATACTAGAAAGGGAAAGTAAAAAATTGGTTCCCATACATGAGAATGATCAAGAACTTCAAGAGCCTTTGAGAGAATAAAATCTACTTCCTAATATAACTTAGCTGTTTACAGTTTACTCATACGATTCCTCTCTAGTAGCAGAACTTTGCTAATTTTATATATATTTGCTTGGTTGCTACGTAACCTTTTGAAAAGCATGGCAATGGCAGCCTTTTCCAAACAGTAACGTATTTTTATTTACGTACACACTGCCCTTAAACTACATTAATTTTTCTCTTTATGCTTTATATTCTATAACTAATTATAACACAAACTTCAAGAAGATAAAATCTAGGAAGACATGGAAAATATATATTCTTCAAGGTTTGTGGGGTTTGGGATCTATTCTCTCTCAAAGACTCAAACCCAACTTTACAAAGGGGTATGAATATGTATCATACTATGGTTCCAAAAATTAAAGAACCTTATACATTGTGATTGCATGACAGTTGTTTTTTTAAAGACAGTGGACCAATATTATTCTGCAACAGTACTCTTTTATTTTGCCGAATAGGTAGTTGAGAGAGTGAGTGGGTCTTTGTGAAAAGAAGAGATAATTAAAGAACGGCATGAGAAGAGGGGCATTTTGAAGTGGCAAGCACCTTTGCTCAGAACCCCAGAAAAAAGAGTGACCAGGTCAAGGGCCCATACCTCTGTGCTATATATGCCACACTATATTAATGCCAAGCCATGTTCAAAAAGAATTACTACTAGTAGCTTGTAGGTTTCTACATGGGAATATATATATATATGGTAACTTTCAAAAGGGAAAAATGGCTTAAATCTTAAACTATGCAGTAAAACACTCATCTTTTCTAAAGTATTTAGCAAAATACTCTTATTTTGAAACTCAATCTCTATATGAAACTAATCAATATTTTCAAAATCGAGTTCTATATGTATTTTTAAGCGGAGGTCAATATTAGTAATATAGAGTTTCTACTTAAATTTTCAAAAAAAATTTAAGTAGCAAAATATGCTAATGCTGAATTTTAAAAAATGGATATTTTGCTAAATACTTTGGAAATATGAGTATTTCGCTACATGATTATTGCCCGCTTTCAAAAAGCTAAGTTACAAAATTTTTACACGAAAATTTTATCATATACTTCTTCATGATCCTGGCCATCTTGGTAATTCAATTTTGATTAAATGTACTGCTTTTAACTTGCACGGTTTCACCTTCTATTGGAACTGGAAGTACTGATGTGTGTGTTGAATTTTCTTGAGTGAAAACTGAATGTAGGGGCCCTTTTTTACCTCGACAAACAAATGCCTTTTTTAATTTATCTTCTTCTATTTCTCTTCGGAGTTCTGGTTGAACTTCTTAAAAGCTTGAGTTATGACTGACATGAACCTCAAAAAATTCAAAATGGAATGCACCATAAACTCATGGACATCTAAAAAGTAATAAGCAGTGCTAGAGACACTTGAGAGAATGTCTTCTAATTGGTGTAATGTCATTTTCACGAGTTTATTATCGACATTATTTTTTTATTTTACATTAATATCAATAGGCTATTGCAACGATTGATTAAAAATATTATGAAATTTGTTGGCTCAATAGAAAAGCAAAATCGTGGAACATGGAAAATCACTTCGAATAAAAAAAAAATAGAGTTAGATCCCATGTGAGGAAAAATGTTAGAATATTAATAAAATGATTAAATTTACTAATTTTTTTATATGAGATAAAAATCTTATTCTAGTCTAATTTTAGCATATATGCATGTTTATTTTGGAGACTTGAACCCTGACATTTACCCCTGACTCCACAAAAACTTGTATTTGTGGAGTGATTATCATGTCAAGGGTACGCTCACTGCATAAGAAATTGTACTTATAAAGTGACCATCACGTTAAAATTGTATAGTAAATTCACCATTTTCTAATAATATAAATAATGTGTCTCTCAATTTCAGTAGTCATTCCAATGGTACCGAAGACTTTAATGGTTTAAATAGGTGTCGGCACAGTGGTCTTCGACTGCATTGACATCGTGTACCGATGATCCTGACGTTCATAACATCTAGCTAGCAAGCCCCACTGATCAAATAAAGGCACTATGGTCCTACAGCATTATTATTTCCTCGTGGAATTATTACAATGATTTTATGACCCCTCTTTGGAGTAGAAAATATAATCTGCCTCTTGAAAATCTGTTAAGTGTGTTAGCTAGACTTTTGGAATCTATGAGGCATGCATTGCGGCCAAGGTAAAATAAAAAACATGGATATCATAATTGTGTCAGCTACCAAAGCACACTTGTTTTGTTTTTTGTGCTTGATAAAAGAAAATATATAACTGATTGTGTTAAGCTTCACTTTCATCTCATTTATTTGTATTGGTATATGCTTTTACCATTTCTAAACCGAAATTATTAAATGAGTGTTTGTTTGATTGGTACTAAGCAAATAGGTAGCAAAGTGGAAGATTTAGCCTTAATTGCTTCATGGACAAAAAAACTACATAAATAGTGGTAATAATCAAGTCACCCATATATCAACCAAAGTAATAAATGAGTATCATGTGAGAAGTTGAGATCACTTTTGAAAAATGAGCATAAAATTGAATAAGATAGCATTCACTCATTGGTTATTTAAATTTTTTATTTTATTTTATATTATAGATATGATATGATAGTATTTCAAACTTATAGCATCCGCTTCATGATGATTGCTCTTTATCTTCAAGTCAAGACATTGATTTGTTTTCATGATAATTGCTCTTTATCATCAAGTTAAGACACAAGACACTAATTCGTTATTGGTACAAGGGGGATTGAATCCAAATCTCATATTCGATGCAAAAAACTTTATGAGTTGAACTAACCCACCCACTTATTAGTTATTACATAAGTGATTTGCATATAATCATTACTAATAAATTACAAAATATACTTTTACCTTATGAACAAGGAAGAGCAAATCTTAAACAGCAAAAAAAGGCACATGGTACAAAATTTGGTCTAACACAAAATCATTACAAAAAAAAACTTTTGAATTTCAATTATCAACAAGCTCTTTCTAATAGTCAAAAGCAATTGCACAATTTATTTTCTTAGGTTAAAAAAATTATACCCATTTGGAAAGCATGGAAATTATTCATCATCATGGTTTAATTGATACTATGATTAGAATGGTCCACCAAAATCCAAATGTCCAACTGTGCTCTAGTACTCCTACTGCACTGGATAGTGGAAACTGCACCGTGATATCATATCATAAATCTTGACCTCAAATTTTCTGAAACAAACATAGAATAAGAGAAACAGCACCAACGCAAGACCCCTAACTCTTCCTCCCAAAATGGAAAGAAAGTATTACAATGTAAAAAACCAAAAGAAAAAAAAGATTCTGCAGGTGGGATATAACTGAACACAAACTGATAAATTAGAATACTAGACATACTAGAACACACAAACTAAAGTTATTAATTTCCAAATTGGAAACTCTTTGTTACAAAAAACAAAAGTGGAATAAAAAATTTCAAAACAGAAGAGATGAACAAAATGGTAAACCAATGAAGTGTGATTCCTCTCTCTTGAAAATCAGAGAAAAGAATAAAATAGAATCCACACTCATTGGTCTGGTTAAATCCAAATCTAATGTCATCTCTCAATCTTATTAATTTCCAATTTGGAAAACTTTGTTACAAAAAACAAAAGTGAAATAAAAAATTCCAAAAAATAAAAAGAGGAAGAGATGGACAAAATGGTAAACCAATGAAGGGTGATTCCACTCTCTTGAAAATCAGAGAAAAGAATAAAATAGATTCCACACTCATTGGTCTGGTTAAATCCAAATCTAATGTCATCTCTCATTCTTAGTATTCCTTTTTTTTTTTTCCTTTCTTTCTTGGTTGTAGAGTCTTTGTAGTCACTATAGGTCTATAACAGAAACTGTGAAACACCCTCTCTCTTAAAGACTCAAATATTGGGAATTTTAAAAAACTCTTTTGACCACAGGCTGTTATGGGCTAGACTTAAGAAAAGGTACAGCCCCCACCAATCCAGGTCTTTTTTAATATGCTCGTGCTTGAAATTTCTTAGGTGTCAGGGAAAAAAAAAACAAGACACTATGCTCTTTATCTGAGAGTGAGAGAGGTTTGTTTATAATGTTGGAAATGGTGAAGAAGTGAGAAGTAGAACTAAAGATTGGTTATTTTCTTTGAACGGTTTCTACTGTTTTGTATGGACATGAAGGAAATAGATTCAGTTCCATGGACAAAACATAGAAACAAACCGTGTTGTGTAATCCATCACACAACAGGACAACAACACCAATGCATACAAACACTAATTGTTGCGCCAAAAAAAACAACAGCACAACAACAACATTCCTCAAATGAACTTGTTGCTTCACATTCTCCTACTTCCCACAAAACTCACTCTTCAACCATTCCCATGCTTCTTGTTGCTTTCCTTCTTGTAGTGTCCTTGATTAGCCCTGCTTTCTCAGATTCCGGTCACTCTTTACCGGCCAACCAAACTTTTCACCCGGCTTCACAGTTGAACAAGCTGAAGCGGATCACAGATTATCTCACCAAGATCAACAAACCTGCAGTGAAGACAATTCAGGCACCTAAATTTTGTGTATTTCATGGTGTTTCTCTATGTGTCAACCAATATAAATTGTTGTGTTTTATGGTTTTGTGATCTGGGTTCTTGTTTATTTTGCTTCAGAGCCCTGATGGTGATGTTATAGACTGTGTTCTTTCTCATCTCCAACCAGCTTTTGATCATCCTGAGCTTAAAGGACAGAAACCATTGGTAATTTCAAAATTTTCTTTTTCTTTTTCCCTCAAGATCATTGATATTCAAACAAGAAAAGAAATTCCACTACTGCTTGGTATTTGAATGTTTATAAAGATTGTTTTTGGATAACTATAGATTATGTGAGATAATAAAAGTCTTCAGTTCTACAGGATCCACCAGAGAGACCAAAAGGCCTTAACACAACAGATACAGTGGCAAAGAGCTTTCAGCTATGGGCAGAATCTGGTGAATCATGTCCAGAGAGTACTGTTCCAATTAGAAGAACTACAGAAAAAGATGTTCTAGGAGCAAGTTCCATTGACAGATATGGAAGAAAACCAGTAAGACATGTGAGGAGAGACTCTTCAGGAACTGGTCATGAGGTTGGTATTCTAAAGCAATTTCAAGTTTAGAAATAAGAAAATTTGGTAAATGGAAATGAAAACCGAATTCTGGAAATCTGTTTTCTTGCAAGTGATATCTTATTAAAGCTTATGCAAATTTTTTCCAGATTTGATTTTTGTTTCCATCGTTTGAAAGGTTATGTGTTATTTTCATTTTTTTTTTCTCATTCCTAGAATCCTTCCACCAATAAGTCTAGTTTAACACAAAAAGCCAAGCTTCTTTTTTTTTCCATTTTACCTCAATCATTTAGAGTGTTTTGGTAAATAGGGAGCAGACAATGATAAGACCTTAATTGTAAAAATTGGCTTTGAGTTTCAGAGTACTCTGTATTACGTAATATTGAATTCATATGTTATGAATGTAATTTGGATAATGGGTATGCTACTGCTTGCTCAAGAAGTATTTTACTAGTTTTTCTAATTCTTCTGTGCTAAAATCTAATAATTAGTTAAAGTCAGAGTAGCTCATTAATAAAATGACTCATAATGTACCATATTCTTCTCAACCTGGACAGACTTTTCTTTATATTTCACATCTGTATATTTTAGTATCTAAGCATTGATAATTTCATATTGCAGCATGCAGTTCTATTTGTAAATGGAGATCAATATTTTGGAGCAAAGGCTGGCATAAACGTGTGGGCACCTCAAGTAACTGATCGATATGAATTCAGCTTGTCACAAATTTGGGTCATTTCTGGTTCCTTTGGCCATGACCTGAATACCATTGAAGCTGGTTGGCAGGCAAGTGTATCATTGTGTGATGCTATGCATTTTATTAATGAACAACCCATTGAACTTTCTCTAGTAATACTAATTAAACTTCCAAATAACTACACGTGTATCATTTGAATATATTTAGTTGTCACTACTATAATACAGAATTTAGTTTATTCAATTGTTGACGACAAAGATTTTCATCATTTGGATTAGTTTTTGGAAGCTATTCAACTACTCATGGGTATTATTACAAAGGTTTTTATAGAGTTTAATGAGATATTGTAATCATATTTCTTCAGGTTAGCCCAGATCTGTATGGGGACAACAATCCTAGGTTCTTCACTTATTGGACAGTAAGTATTGTCCACTCTATTTTCCTCTTAAATATTTGAACCATAATAACTAGTGCTGACATTTTTTCAATATAATCACAGACTGATGCATACCAAGCAACTGGATGCTACAACTTACTGTGCTCAGGCTTTGTCCAAACCAACAACAGGGTTGCTATTGGAGCAGCAATCTCTCCAAAGTCCTACTACAATGGTAGACAGTTTGATATTGGCTTAATGGTTTGGAAGGTAAGCCTTAGCTTCAATCAATTGACAAATAATGTTACATAGTGTCTCCTTTGAATAAAATCCTAAAAAAAAAACATTTCGTTCAACATTGCATAATCATTAATTCGGTGGCATTAAAGAACTTAGAGGCAAAATACCTTTCTTGACATAGTTCTTTCTGATTTTTTTATTATTAAAATGTAAGATTCTCTTCTTTTCCTTTTAAAAAAGGCTTCCTGATGCATGAGCTTCTCTTCTTTAATAAAGCACTAACTTTTTTTTTTTTAATTATTTTTTTTAAAGATTGGGTTGACTCCCACCATCTATTATAAATTGAAGAATTAAAAGCATACATTTCTTTTTTTTATTTTCCCTAATATTTAGTTATTTACTCTTCCATTAATGGTTGTGATTTCTTTCCCTTCATTTGTAGTTAAGACTATATAATAAGATAATTGGACCCATGTTAGGGAAATTCATTATGTTTGCCTTTATGCAGTCAAAGACATAATGAGAAATAAGGAAGACTTAAGCAATGTACATCCAAAGTTTAGCCAAAAAAGTCACTAGAACATAATTTGTTTTGCGTGTAGGACCCTAAGCATGGACATTGGTGGTTGGAATTTGGATCAGGACTACTGGTTGGTTATTGGCCAGCATTCTTGTTTAGTCACTTAAGAACTCATGCTAGCATGGTTCAATTTGGAGGAGAGATTGTAAATTCTAGATCATCAGGTTATCACACATCTACTCAAATGGGTAGTGGCCATTTTGCTGAAGAAGGATTTGGAAAAGCTTCTTATTTCAGAAATTTGCAAGTTGTTGATTGGGATAATAACTTGCTTCCTCTAACAAATCTTCACCTCTTGGCTGATCATCCAAATTGTTATGATATAAAACAAGGGAGAAATAATGCTTGGGGAACTTACTTTTATTATGGAGGTCCTGGAAGGAATGTAAAATGTCCATGAAGAAAGAAAAAAAGCACAGGATATAGAGAGTAGCCTATATATTTTTTTCTCTTTTTTTTTTCTCTTTTTTTTTTTTTCAAATATGAGTTTTTAGTTTGCATCTTAGCCTTGACATGGTTTGGGTGTCATAAAAATTTTCCCACAAAATTCCATTTTTACTAACGAGTTACCCATTATTCATCCCACCTTTGGGAGTATGTAAATTTGTGGAAATACAGATTATCAATAACAATTGAGTGTGTGATGTTCTCAGTTCTTCACCTTTCTCTTCCAAATCCTTGAATTATATGAAAAAATAAATAAATCAATCAATGTTACAGGCAGGATCACGTTGTCAACACCCTTAGGCCTTAAGTAATATTAGCATCCTTGTGTGCTATTTTAAAAGAAGAAAAAAAAAAATGAGGTGTGGACTTTTTTTTATTAAAAAAAAAATTTATTAACCTTACTGTTTTTTTAACTTATTTGTCTTCATTTTTTTAGGTAGTAATATTAAATAAATGTCAGGAATATTTTGGAGTATAGAAAATTTAACCCGAAAAAAAAAATTATATTCCAATCATATATATAAAATTTACGATATGTTAACCTACCAAACCTACAATTACATTGTCATTTAGAAAACCCATACCACTTCCACAAATATTTATTTTCTTTGAAGGGAAGGACAATCCAAATGTGCTAGTGGTATTTTATATATGGCTTTGCATGTGCGGTGCATCAAAGAAGCAAATTCTGAAGGAAACAGACAGATTTACACATTGGACAACTTTTGCATAATATTATAATCTATACATTAATTTGGATCCCAGCTTTCAAACAATGAATTAACTAAAGTAGTGTATCTAAGCAAACACAATACATTATTCATATTGTTCCTATAAGTAAGCACAATACAATAATTATTAAAAGAAAACTGAGATATTGAAATACAATGAACCCAATACCAACAACAACAAACAAGCATTTTCCTCGAACCAAGTTTGTGCTATCAAATATTGACTTGAAGTTGAGAATTGATTAATACCAAATTGGGAAACATATAATTTTCAATGTCATTTGTCTTTTGCAGTTTCTTAGAAAAACTCAGTGCTATTCCCCTTTGAGCCAGATGTCCTAATCTTAAAAAGTCAATGGCATAACCACTTAAAACAGATCTTAGCCAATCCTCAAAATAATCTTCAGTTGATAAAAAAACAAGGGGCAGCCTTTGCATGATAGAAGCATAATATGATGTCAAATTATTGCCTCACTCCTAATGTTCACACTCTATAAACACCAAATATTAGTTTTAAAAAAATGTGGATACTGATATCCAAACTTTGTAAATAGTTCTCTTGTATGTATGAAAGGTGGATATTGAGGGTGTAAGACAATCACTACCCTAATATAATAAGGATTGAAATCTGATGCAATACTTGTAAATAGTTGTCTAGGATGAATGAAGCGGGGACATTGAGAGTGTGAGACAATCATTACCCTAATAGAATAAGGATTGAAATCCAATGCAATAGTTGTAAATGGTTGTCTGGTATGTATGAAGTGTGGACATTGAGAGTGTGAAACAATCATTGCCCTAATATAAAAAGGATTGAGATTCGATGCAATAATTAGGACGGGGAGAAAGTTCAATTTTTAACTTTCAATCTCATATACCAATTGCACTCGGTGCAGATCTCAATCCGTAAAATAGAATCCAGATGCATTTTCCGTTATGGTTTGTTATGAAAGATCAAGGATTTTCCTTATAAATGATAAGGTAAACACATAGCCAACTATTGTATCACATGAGACTAGGAGCCAAGGCCCAGAAGGAGAGGATTAAGAGCAGTAACCTAAACTAAAGGCTAGTACCTAGTGATGATTGATGAATGCTTAGGCAAGAAATTTCAGAGAGTGTATTGCAGAACAGTTCATATGCTTATGGAAGGAATGTTTGGTTATTGTCATGAAGTTGTCTCTCAGCATCAAAGACATGAATACTGACACAGACACTTTGTAGGACAGAACAGGAAAAGCAAAAGACATAAAAAAGCTGGTTTCTTTTGTTGTAGATGTGAAAGGGTGTGGAAGGAGGGGGAGCAAGGTTCAAACTTCAAACAGAAGCTGTTCTATTCACTTTATTGGGTTACATCTTACAGGACATAAATGATAAGGTCCATAGGTATTTTTGAGAAACATGATGCACTGAAACAAACAAACAAAATAGGTGTGATTGTGTGAATAAACTTTTTCTTTAGCTTTTTTTCACATTGAGAGCTTAATAAAATATTTAAAAACAAAAGTACTTGTTCATTCCTATCTGTTAGGTCTCTTTTTAGTTTTTTCACTTGACTCAGGCTATTTCCAAATGCCGGAGTCAAGTAGGGCTGCCTCTTCCAGTGAATCTACTTCTTCGTTGCTATTACAAACTGTAAATGTTAAGGTGACACTGAACTAACAGTGACTGTTGGATTGGAATAGGATTCAGCCAGATGTATATCGATACATGTCAAGCAAACATGCAATTCGAAACAAAATGAACTACACAAAGAGGATCTAGGATTGTCCTTTCTAACTTTCTTTTCTTTTTTTAATGCATTTCCTTATCGTTAAGACTCTGTTTGGGAGTTCATAAGGGAATGGAATAGAACGATCATAAGGGAATGGAAATGAATGAAATGGAAGGAAATAGAATGCATTTAAGTAAGGGAAAGGAATGAAAAAGAATGGAATGAAATGGAATTAAGTAACCTTGATTGGATATTTTAAAATAAAAGAATGGAAATGAATGAAAATGAATGGAATGTAAGTAATCTTTTTTTGGAGTAATATGAAGGGAATGGAATGGAATCATTTTATGACAATATTACTATTAGACCCATATTTTAAAATAAAGGATTGAATATATAGGGGTATTTTGGGAGTTTTAGTAAAAAATTCATTAAATCTAATTTCATTCCCTCTCATTCCTCCCAATTTCGAGGGGAATAAAAATTTGAGATTTTAAGGGAATAGAGAGGAATGAGTATTTCCTCCTACCCATTCCATTCCCTCCCACTTAAACTCCAAAACAAGGAAATGGACTTTTTATTCCCTCCATTAAAACTCCCAAATAAGAGAAGGAAAGAATATTCTAAAATTATTCTTTTCATTCATTTCCATTCCATTCTATTCCATTCCCTACTCCCAAAACGATGCCTAACTCAACGGCCAAAACTTCTAGCTATAAAAGGAAGTGATAACTCTCTAGCTACCAGCTTGTCCCTGACTCTCTCATGCTCTCTCCAGAGGTCCACATTACTAGCGTGAAGAACTTCAGCCTCATCTATCCTGCTATGAGTGCATTTCTAAAAGCCCTACCAGCTGAAGCCAATATCCCATCATTGACAACTTCAGACCCCAAGCCACATCACCCCTCAATACAACAGACTATGCATGTTTCTCAAATCATATAAAGCGAGATCTAGATTGTAGTCTGTTGCATGTTTCTCAACAGACTATGCAGTTTTGCATAATAATCCTCCCATTATTTATTTTTTCTTCCACCTTTTTTTTGTTCACTTCTTAGCAATGAGCTGTTCAAGAGAAATATAATGCTAAAACTGTCAAATTCAACTCTAAAGCTAGACTATTAGAGATTTTTTTTTTTTTTGGAATAGTACTATTAGAGAATTATGCAATTATCAAATCAACTGTCAGAGAGAACAGAGGAAACAAACGTGAATGTTGGTTGAAACAGAACTCTAATGTTAATCATGTACAAGTGATTGAATATCTTTTTTCATGATAAAAAGCATACATACTCTTTTTTAATTGTTAAATTTAAGTATTATAAACAAATAATTACTACGCAATTGGATAATATCCATCAAATAACCCTGAAAGCACATCATTCAGTTAAATTTGTGAATTACACTAGGGCAGTGAGTATATGACGAGAAATAAGTAGCAGATTCTTTGGAATTAGGTTGTCAAAAAAATAGAGAAAAAGAGAAATCTATAAAAGAGATGGACTTACCACAATGTTCCTGTATTAATGGAAAATGGGCAATTATTAAATAAACTTTTTCAATTTAGTTGGACTATGCATTCTGTGCTTAATTGTATACACACACATATATAATTGTTTTACTTTCTATCAAAGGGATTGTTTGTGGACAAACTTAATGGCTGGAAACAGCGTTGAACTATTTTTGAAAAATTCAAAAAGAAAAACCATTTGAGAAGAATCCACATTTTAATCACCTTGTCCAATTAAATTGAAAATAAATAATTAAAAAAAGTCCTAACAAAAGAAGCTGAGCTCTAAAATCTACACAACTTTATTGAATGAAAGAGTACGGTGGATCAATTAAAAAAGCAAACACCATCAATCACCTATTCACCTTGAAATGTATAAAGTTTTGAAAGGCCATGATACTTTTCCAAAGAAACGATTTCCAACTAAGCACAAATAGCAATAGCACTATGTCCAAAGCTAGGGTTAAAAAACTCATCTTTTAGAAATGATCTTCCATTGCATATCTGACATGACAGTTTTCAACTAAGCACAGAATGCACCGCCAAGTTAAGCATCAATATTTTTATAATTTTATATTAAAACTTTTATACAGTAATAGATAATTTCAGATTCCAAACTTTCACAAAAGCTGTGGACTAGACTGGCTTAATCATCACAGAGATTAACATCATGAATTCAGAAAAGGGGGGAACAGAAAATTTTCTTTTATTGTGCTAGTAATTACAGCAACAGTATTTGACTTAATTTAGTTTCTTTTATGTACCTTGTTCATAACATGAATTAGAAAGCAGCCAATGAACACACACCATTCCCAGAGCTTCACAGTCAGCATTCTTGCTATAAGATCCTCCTATAAGAATGATTCACAATCCAAATAATCACTTCCTGCATACTATAATCATATGAAGAGAGAGAGCCGTACACAAAAATAGCCACTCATAAAAGCAGGGAAAGTGGAAACAGTGTAGCCAAAAATCAATTCTTATTGAACATCTAAGCACCATCTAATTCAGAAGGCAAAACAATTTCACTGTTAATGCCACTGACTATTGCAATAGCACTGTCAATAAATCTAACCAGATCTTTGGCAGTACATATTTGGGAACCATAAGTTCTTATAATATCCAAGCTTGTTAAATCATCTACCAAATCTTTCTTTGTATCAAAACAGAAACTCTGATTCTTGTGCATCATCCCAAATGTTCTTTCCAAGCCCACACACAGATTAAGAAATGTGGGATCATCTAAAGTTTCCCTTATATCCAAGAAGAAGCCATGACTTCCTGCAACACCACCAATAGAGTTGATCTTGACTGCAATGTTCTGGAGAGATCGAAGGTTCAAAGCTAAATGCCGAGCTACTGTGGATGAACTCCAAGTGGGGTTTTTGCAGTCTCTTAGTAAATTGCAAAGTTGGGCCAAGTTTGCCAGGCAGAAGTGTGTTATGAAAATAAAGAAATCATAGAAGTTCATGCCTGTTGAAAAAGAATCAATCAATACAAGATATAGGATTGGCATAATCCCAGTACAGCAAAATTCTCATAGTGCAACTAGCAGCAAGGCATGCAAAATGGGAATTAGTTCTTCTCAACTAAAATGTATATAATGCACAAAATGTCATGGGAATTCTTCCAAATATGCTGTTAGTTCATCTACTAATGACGCAAGTAAATGGGGCTCACTCCATCCTTGATGCAAGCCTATTGTGGTAAAAAATTGAATAGCTTCTTCATCAATTAAGCTACTCTAATTGTTAGTTTGGGCCAGGCTGAGCACGACCTGCTCTATTTGTTATTTTAGTTCATTTCACTTACATTTTAGGTAGAATAGGCACAACTCACTTGATGCTCCCTCAAATTGAAAATAGTTAGTGGCACTAGCCTGGGTACATTTGAAACGAAGAAGAGCTTAAGAACATTATTGAAAATTTAGATCTTAAGTTACATTATAACTATATTAAAACAAAGTAGTACTACAGTTGGCCAATCACATATTCCCTTATAACGAGTTTTTGCCACTATCCTGTTTGTAAAATCAATATGGGGATTCACATTCAAGCTCTTGGAGATTGCTCCAGAAGTTAACACCACCTCTGGTGACTTTGGAATGAAAAGGCAGATCTATTCTGGTGATTTCAGCATGATTTGGCTAGATTTTCTTCCTCATAAGTTGTCCACCTAAGCTATTTTGTTTCTAATATGGTATACTAAAGAGAGTATATTAGAATATCTATAATTATTGGTTGTTACTCCCTCTGTCCCATTTTATTTGTCCAATATTCCACTTTTGGCTGTCCCTGAATACTTGTCCAGTTTATTGAGACTAAGCACTAAATGATGTTTCCTTAAAACGTTAAATCTTCTAAAATGGACAAACAAAATGGGTTGGAAGGAATATTTTACACTGTTTTGATCATGCCCTGTTGAAACTAGAAAGATCAAAATTAACTTAGTTTTTTCCTATGCCTAAATTGGGATATTAGTGATACTTTTGCATTTCATGGCATGTTAAAGAACAGGTTTACTACATGGGTAGGATACCTTATCATTAATTTCAAATCTTCTAGAATATTACAACTCTAGTTCAAGTTTTGCAAGCCATGCTTCCCATCAAACGATATCTAAGGATGGAGTGGAATAGCATAAAAAAGTGTGTGCATGGTTAGCAACCCCAAAGAATGTTAACTTTTTTTGGTTAAGTAAAGAAATTTTATATTAAAAAGCAAAAAGGAGGTTGCCTAGCGGCACACAAGCTGAGTAAAGAAGGACTAAGCAATCCTCTAATATTCATACGACACCTGTGTTAGCCGCAAGATTGCGCTGGCAGAGACCTTCAAAATCATCACATATATCCCTGATGTCTTCTATGTATTCCTTAGCTTCATTGTAGTCTCTCAAAAGTAAATTCCACTGGAAGAATGATAAAAATTGAGAAAGGCTTGAGTTCAATTAGAATAGGCCCAAATATTAATAAATTTACTACATGAATCTAGTATCTGCTTACCACCCAAGAAAGGTTATAGCCATTGAACCAGTTGTGGTTTATTGATATTGTATCTTCCTGAAAACATTACAAATGCATGTTATAAGTGACATTGTCATCCAACAAACATCCAACTTGTAGAAAAATTTAAATGAATTCAGCCTATGATTTAAGTCCCATCTGACCTATCTCTGAGCCTAAACATGTGATAGAAGTTGGAAAAGAACCCGAAAATTGAAGGAGCTCCAAATCAACCATACAAAAAATCTCACATGCTACATCAGTCTAATTAGATCAAACAGTCAGCCAAACAAGTGGGAAATGCCTTCAAATTGTCTAAAAGTACTTAATGTTTGACAATGACCCTAAGGAAAATAGCCAAACCCTTATCATCCCTTATAAGTATAGCCCCCAAATGTCTTTTGCTAATCACTAGTAAAGAAACAGTGTCCCAATTCTAGAATCAAGGGCACACATTCAGTTCCCATAAACTGTAATATCCCCAATGTAAAACCAAACACAGCTATTAGACATACAACCTTAATTAAAGGCAAGTAAACCAAAATGTGGCTTCTGCAGGCCACAGAATAGTTTAAGAAACACATCATGTTAATGGTTTTGTCTCTTTTTTTTTTTTTTCTTTTTTTTTGATATGTAATGGTTTTGTCTCTAATTACAAAGAAAACAGCAGCATATAATATTAATATATATATATATATATATTATTTTTAGGGTAACAAAAACAAAAAGTAGAGCAGATTCACAACTTCGAATCATACTTGATGAGGACCATAAGCCAGATATTGAGAAGAAGAAACACAGATTGCAGAATTTGTTGTCATATATTATGTATACTTGCCTTTAATACAGATATCTTGAGAAATCAGTATTGACTAATGACTTTAATAATGCAGACTATTCAAACACTTTACCTAAAGGTGAAAGAAGAAAAGAAGCATTATTGCATTTTTGCTCGGTTAGGGAAGAGGAATACCACAGAAATGGAAAATAGATAACTTGGACAGCCTTTGCAAAACTAATTGCATGTTCATTAATGACTTGGGATTAGAAATTAGAAAAGCACAAAGAAAACTATATATAATTGCACCACCAAAAAGTAGAAAGAAAAACAAAAGTTTAAGATACCAGATTATGAACTTGATGATACCATCCACTGGGTACAAAGATAATTTCATTTTGTTCTTGAGTGCAGTCCAACCAGATTGCCTGCACAATGAACACACAAGACATAACATATGCAGAAGACTAAAGGGAATTTAAAGTTACTAAAAGATCTAGGCTGGCAAGTTACCTCTGTAAAACCAGGAAATACTTTTTCACTCACATCATCAAAGATATTATACACAGAGCTTTTCATGTTCCTGAATGGAAATTGAAACGGCAATTAAAACAACAAGACCAAAAGACATGCAATAATAGGAACTAACTTCTATCATTATTTTGTATCACTATCAACTACTAATGAAGTTAACATAACATGAGCAAGTGTATGAGAGGATATATGGTCAAATGACCTAATTCTTTCTCCTCCATACATCATTCTACACAACCCTTTCGCATCACTGAGATTTGTCAACATGAGCAGTTAAAAAATACAAAAGTAAGCTCACCAATATACTCTTGACAGGTTTGAAAGTGCCCCAGAAGAAACAAAAAATTAAACAGAAATTTTGAAAAGGCTTACTGAATATCCCATCATGGGCAGCTAGGTGGGACTTATAATGAAATATGATGCAGGGTTTGGTATACAGAGGTGATAAACCTTATGTACAATAAAAACTAAGCCTTAGTTCCAAAATTTTGAGGTCAGCTAGGTGATCAACCTATATCATCTCTTTTATTAGAGGATTTAGATTCTTTTTTCTTTAATTACCAGGGGTAGGAAGTATGTTCAGATCAATTAATGACGCTAAGTGAAACAGAAAGTAGGCTCAAAAGAGCCACCAACAAAAGAAAACCCAACATTTTTCCTACACCACAATTATGACTGAATAATTCCTCAATTAAGCAACCATATAAATTTTTTTTTTTTGGATAAGTAATTGAACTAATTAAACAACCATATAATATTGCTTCCAAACTTTTATTACACCTCAATGCTACTTAGCAAATGAAAATATATATGGTAACTAATTTTTAAAAGTCCTGTCAGTATATTCTTGAGTTTTTTTGTGCACCAATTAACCTGATAGTTAATAGGAACAAACGGTTGCCCAAAGAAAATATGTTTTTTATTTGGTAAGTTACACACACACCCAATGGTTTTGATCCCACAGCCTCACCATCCACCTAGCATTTACAAGGGGAGGAGGTGTCATTTGAGTTAGAGCTCATCGGCCCCAAAGAAAATATGTAGAGGCAGATTACTGTAATAGAATGGATAAATGGCAGAGGTGGTCACCAGTTGCTACTGATATCATACGAAAGTGGATAAATGTCTAAGCTTGTTATAATAGTTAATTGCTGCATAAGAATGGAAAAATTCCAACATATTTATCATCGCAAATCCACATGTGGAAGATGAATAGTACCAGTTGCTATTTATCTTTATCTAGAATGTATCTGATTCTCCTCTATTCTATAAGTGAAAATATCTTCTTCTCTTTTTCTTTTTAAAATTATTAGTCAGTTGACACGTGCACCCAGTGGGTTTTGAACCTACAACTTTACCCTTCACCCTTTCTTTTGGGGGATGGAGAGGTGCCATTTGATCTATAGATCACTGGTATAAGTGAAAATATGTTTACAAGACAAAGTCATTCTTGTCCCAACATACAACCAAAAGGTTCATCTAGAAGCAAGCGCTCTTCCTACATGAGCACATTTTTTTAAGGCCACAAATACTGTCTATCTAATTAATAGAAAGCACAGGAAACTATATTCATACCTGTCAAACACAAGATTATGTTGAGAAGGAGACAGAAAGAGCCATCGTTTCTTCCCACACACATTTGCCGACCAACTATATGACCTGAAAACATCAGCATGAAGAGGAGTCCAAGATCCTACATTAAAATTTAAATATTAATTAATTGAGCATCAGATTACATTTAAACAATAGAAAGGGCAGCCAATTCTCTCTGTTCAAAGGAAGAATCAAGCTTCCCCCCCTCCCCTCTTTCTCCCTTCTCTTAAAATAAGTGGAACATCAATTAAACAATATCTGTAACTAACATGAAAGAGGAATAATATTGGTGCTCAAACCTTTTGCTCCCATATAAACAAAACGATAGTCAGAGCAACTTATTTCATTATTCTCTTGAAAAGTGTCAGGATCCTTATGCATACGATAATTGTCAAGATACAGGTTGAGCCAATCATCACAGAAAAACAGTGGAGTTGTGTATGCTAAATATTCTGGGTACTCCTGAGCATAAGATTAAAGAGGATAAAGGCAACATATCAGACTGCTGAACTAACAAGGATCCAACATAGATGCCTTAGACATTAGAAACTGACACAGGCAAAGTGACACTGCCCCACCAAATATATTGGTGAAAAATAATTCTTTATAAGAAAAAAAAATGCCCAAGGGTATGATTAATATTGATGGCTGAATGATTTGAATGCTAACGGATCAAGGTTTATATAATTTTTTTTTATCAGTAAACCAAATGTTAGGAAAGTTTATGTACATCCATGATACATGTCAAAGCATATAACCAGACTTGAGAAAGAACTAACGGATAGTTCACTTTCCATCTTTGTATAAATAGACAATCAAACACCTTGCAACTTAGCCAGCTTAGTCATTATCAAAGTGGAGTTCCAAAGGGGCATTGTGACTTTTAAATTCAAAACTACACTTGTGAATTATCGCGTATTTGACTCTAGTATGCTGACACATGCATGAATTTTTTTAGGTATAGTTCCTTGCGACATACTCTAATTACATTTTTTCTTTTCAAAAATTTGAAAAAAAAAAAAAAAGGTAATTAGTAGTAGTAAAGAATATATAATAGCATTGCAAATCTCTCTCTCTCTCTCTCTCTCATTGGATATATGAGCCAGTTTTCTTAAATTACTTGTCATTTGTAGCTGATAATAAAAGTTCTTAGCATGATATTGCCATGTCTGTATGCCTTAAACTCTACCAATTATTGCATTGAACACTCATAATGACTTGGTCACTTCACAACCAGGTCATGTTGATTAAACACTAATATAGCTAATTTATTGTGTAAGTTGACTAACTATCTATGGAAATTGATTTTTTTTCAAACCAAGATATAATGTTCTCACACTCTTAACTACTTGTAGAAAGACAATCTTCAATAGAACTGTAAAGTAAGCAGACAAATTAATAAAGCAATTTTTTTATCATGCCTTCACAAAATGCCAGTCCTTCAAATATAGCACAGGATGTCTATTACTGTGATCTGTTAAAGCACTACAATGCTCCTGCACAGAATCCTCCAGCCAGTGGTCAACAAACTCTGAAACAGACATCTCCACTCTTTTCTGATCTGTGAATTCTCTGGTACCACAATCGGCAACCTTTAATTTCCACAGTAACAACTGAGTTCAGTTCCTAATAAATTGATTTATAAACAAACAAACAAACAAAAAAAATGCCATAGATGAATCCTATTTTTATTTGATATTAGAAACAGTTAATGGTGTAACATCTAGTCACTGAACTTTACTAATCAGTAAACAAATGCACAAACTATTAGATAGATCATATTTGGTTTTGACACTACAAGACTTGAGAATTCAATTTTATAAATTTTCTCTAAAATTGAAAGAAAGGAAATTACTTGACATATTTCATAGCATTTAGGTGTAAGCACATACTATTTCCACATCCACATGATTGACACACATTATGGGTTGCATTGTATTTTGTTCATGGTGTTCACTTGCACATACACACAACTCTTACACGTATCAGCAACTAACACAAGCTTTACTTTAAGTGCCAATCCTTAACAAAATGCCTGGTACCAGTCTTTTCTGAAACAAACTCTCCACTACTGTAGTGTAATGACAAACACAGGTGTACCCACTTGCAAACACATTGTGGGCTGCATTGTGTTTCATTCATGGTGTCCACTCACGCTGCGCATACACACAACTCTTACACTTTTTCTGCAACTAACACAAACTTTACTTTAAGTTCCAATCCTTAACAAAATGCCCGGTACCACAATCTTTTCCGAAACAAGCTCTCCACTACTGTTATCACACGCACACATTATGTGTTGTATCGACTTTGGTCATGGTGTCCACTCGCGCATACACTAATCTCTTACACTTTTCAGCAACTAAAACAAGCTCCAAAATTGAAAATTCTCTATGATCATGCCAAAAGTACTTGAATTAACCATATTCAAAAACTCATACTAATATTTCTTATCCTAAGGAACTATACCCCCCAAACCAACATTTCTCTGACCCAAACAGACCCTCGAGCAAAATCAAAATAAATAAACAAACCCATTATTCCACTGACATCTTTCACAACAATGGCATAAAAACCAAGAAACATATATAAAATAAAATAAGGTATTGAAGACCAAATTAGTACCTGAACTGTGGAATTGCCAAAATGGGTAGAGAAGAAATGGAGATTGGGTTTTCCATTATCAAAGACCCAATCTTTACAAGCCCTCCAATCATCCATGAGACCTGTCAGCACCACTGGCTGGTTCTTTTCCATATACCTCTCCACAAACTCACTGTAATTCAATTCTTTCCCATTCACCTTCTCTATCTGACCACCAATTCTGATTCCCATTTTCTCTTTCTCTCTCAAAGTTACAAAGGTTGGGTTTTTTTTTTTTTTTTTTTTTTTTAAGCCAAAGCCAACGAAGGTTGTTTTTTGAGATGGAACAAAGGTTGCTATGGGCTTTGTCTTTGCAGGGAAAAATAGACGAAACTTGAAAAACCAAAATTACATACCCTTACGTTTGGGTTTGATTTGTTCTCATTTAGTCCTTACCTCCTTTAAGGGTTTTTTTTTTTTTAATTTTATTTATTTAGGATAGTTTTAACATTTAGTCTTCACCTTAATGATGGTTTTTTATCATCAGATCAAGATACCAAACTAGTTTTTAATATAAACGATGATTAAACTCCAAAGTCCAAATCTTTTATTCGATAATAAACTTTTTCTTTTAGTTCATCAAATTTAGTCATATTTTAAAAAAAGTCTTCCCAATCATCTTGAAGTATTACTTCCTTTTCTTTTCTAATGAAAATATTTTTCTTGGTCTATCAAATTTTTTTGTTTGAGAAAAAAATTAGGTTCCATTTCCAAAATGATCTTTTTGTCCACCTTCATGTATAATCTGATTTTTTATATAAAAAAAATAGAGCATAATTTTATTAAGTGTTAACAAAACAATGTTTTTGTTTCCCATTTTATTAAAATGGCTAGAATTAGTTACAAACATAGGTAAAAGGATAATTTTAAAAATTAAATAAAATTTGATAGATTAAAAATAAATAAAAATCCTCAACTTTAGAGAACAAATTAAGGACAAGATTGCTGTATTTTTTTTTAAAGGAGTGTAAAATGAATAGAGTAGGGCAAGTCCAAGCTCAAATTTGGCCCAATCATCTCTCTCTCTCTATGTGAGTAACAAAGGTTGTTAATTTGTGAGATTATATATGGGTTTTGTATTTGCATGATTAAAGAACTTATAGCTCCAAAGAAAATTTAAAAGACTAAATTAAATTTCCGCCCTTAAAAGTTTAGGTTATTTTTATTTTTGTCCTTACCTTTGAGATATTTTATTTTGATCAATTAAATTTGAGTTCATTTTTAAAATGGTGCTTCCATAGAACGTGAAGTGATCTACATTATGTTATTTATGAAAAATAGTATTTGGTTTTTTTTTTTATATACGAGATAAAATTTTTACTCTGACCTAATCTAAGTGTATATGTGTGTAAAACTTCTTCTTGGAGGTGGAGACTTGAACCCAGCCATAAGTATTTATATTTGTGGAGTGACCACTCTACTAAGGATGAACGGAGGTTAGTATTTGGTTTTAAATGTTAAGTTTCATTTTAAATCCAAGGAAAATTTTTTAAACTGAATCAAATGAAATTAATCCTAAACTTTAAGGACAAGAGTGTAATTTAGTCAAACTTAAAATTAAGCCCAATTGATTTCAGGCCTTTTGCACTGCCTTTTTCTGGAAAAAAGAATAGAGAGAGCTAGGCTGATCCAGGCCCAAATTCGCGGCCCAATTTATAGATAACATAGAAGTAATAAGTAAAACGCCGCCGTTCCATCACGCAGCGCCGCGAGCGACGGTTCGGTTCGGTTCTGCAACACACCGACCAAAAACGCCGCCGTTCCATCAAACCCCAAAAAAAAATAATTAATTAATTTTAAAAAAAAAACCCCTAAAAATTTAAGAAGCGTCTCACTCACAAAAAACTCTCTCTCTCTCTCTCTCTCTCTCTAAACTCAACTTTTTTCTGGTTAGTTTTTTATTTTTCAGTAAATTCTTTTACTGTGAATTTGAATGCTAATGCGGTGTCGTTTATTTTGGTGATGATGGATTCTTGTCTGTTTTGTTTATGGCAGACTTATATGTTTTTGTAAAATTTAGGGTTAGCTGCTGAGATGGATTCGGATTCGCATTCCTACGACGCGGACTCACCGGTAAATTCTCTCAAAATCCTTCTCATTTCGCCATTCTCGAAAAAAAATTTTAAGAAAATTCGTTACAGTTTGTAGAAAGTGGAAACATTGTTTGGCATTGGTACTTGTTTAGATTTTTTTTTTAATTTTAAGCTACAAGGCTTAAATTGTTGTAATGTTGATTGGAAAATGCATTCATTCAAAACAGATTGGCCATTGTTTTTGAGAATTGTTGTGGTTTGTGTATTTTGTTAGGTCATTTTTTTTTTGGTGCTAAATTTTTAGTTTTTGCAAATATATATAAATATATATATATTATTGAAATGCCTCAGTCCAAGGTCCCTTTTGGAACTTGAGTTGCAGCTCAGTCAAAAGTTCCTTTTGGAACTCGAGTTCCAAGTGAAAATCAAGTTTGGTGAACTAAAGTTCGAAACAGGTAACTCAAGTTAGCAAACTCGAGTTCCAAGCAGATAACTAAAATTAAGCATAAGCTTTTCAGTAATATTTTTTGAAAAACTGAATATTTGGCAAAAAAAAAAACCATTTTGCTAGAGATATTGGTTTTTTTAAAATTTTTTTATCATGTTCTGTCCAGGCATGCTTGATTGATCTTGCTCTTTTTTGTTTTTCCCTCACATTTATTAGATGAATGATGGGGAGGCTACTTCTGATTCTAACCCTGCAGACGAGTTTGAAGCTCCTCCAGATGCATCATCACCCACCGCACAACATCGGGTGAGTACTAAATTTTTCACTGAAGAACCATGTCATGTCTGGGATCATTTTGTAAAATTACAAGATTGTGACCCCAATGATCCCATAGCGGAATGCAATCATTGCATTAAGCGATTCAATTTTCATCATAGGAAACATGGTACTTCAGCCCTGTTGGCACATATTAGTTTTGGTTGTGAGGAGTATCCTTACATTCATGCCCCGGTGGATAAACCAGAAGGTAGTGAGAGAGAAGGTGAGAGTGATGTGACAGAATTTAGCGTGTAGAGATTAAGAATGGGTCTTGCTAGGATGATAATCATCGATGAGTTGCCTTTTAGAATTGTGGAAGGTGAAGGTTTTCTTGACTTTATGGCTATGGTTGAACCTAGATTTCCTGTCCCATCTCGCCTCAATGTGACAAAAGATTGTATCATACTCTATGTTAAAGAGAAGGAGAAGTTGAAGAAAGTGTTGAGTGCCAGCCAAAGGGTTTGTTTAACCACTGATACATGGACCTCACTAGAAAACCTTAACTATCTTTGTCTCACCGCCCATTTCATTGATAGTGATTGGAACTATCACAAAAAAGTCTTAAACTTTTGTCTAGTTCCTAATCTCAGAGGGGAGACCATTGGTAGGATGGTGGAGTCGTACTTGCTTGAATGGGATCTTATTGACAAGATTTTCACTATTACAGTAGATAATGCAAGCTCTAATGATGTTGCTGTGGAATTCTTAAGGAGAAAAACAAAAGATAGAAAGGGTAGCTTATTGTCAAGTGAGTTCCTTCATATGAGATGTTGTGCACACATTTTGAAACTTATTGTGCTAGATGGTTTGAAAGATCTTAGTGAGTCAATCATGAAGATTCGTAATGCAATGAGATATGTGAAGTCTTCTCACTCAAGATTTGAGCAGTTCAAGGAATGTGTGATGCTCGAAAGAATTTCAAGTAAAAATTTACTGTGCCTTGATATTCCAACTAGATGGGACTCAACATATATGATGTTAAATGCAGCGCAGAAGTGTAAGAAGGCTTTTGAACGGATGGAGGAAGATGAAGAATATGACAAATACCTTCGTCACTTTCGTGAAGATGATGGGAATGGGAAAACGCCCATAGGCCCTCCCAATTCTTTTGATTGGGAAAATATTCAAGCTTTTTCTAAATTTCTCAAGCTTTTCTATGAAGCAGCCTTACAATTTTCAGGTTCTTTGTTTGTCACTTCTAATGCATATTTTCATGAACTTGTTTTGATTCAAAGCGAATTAAGTAGTATGTGTAGTAGTGGTGGTGATCCTCTCTTAAAGGATATGGCGGGGAATATGAAGAAAAAATTTGACAACTATTGGGGAAGTATCGATAGAATCAATTCAATGTTGTTTGTGGCTGTTGTACTTGATCCTCGATACAAGTTGAATTATGTTAAGTTCTGGTTTAAGAAGTTGTATGATAATGAGCAAGTGGATGACATGGTAGCCAAGGTGCGGGGTGCTTTAGATAGATTGTATGAGCATTATGCAACCAAGGCCGCAAGTGAAGGTGTAAGCAGGCAGCTAATTTATAAGCCTGATTCTTCACAATTGATGGTTGATACTAACATGAAAGATGTTCGAAAAAGGCTGAATAGTTTATACAAGCTACACTTGGTTGATGAGGATAATGCAAAGCACAAATCTGAAGTGGATCATTATTTATTGGATGGTTGTGAAGATCCTGAGATGGAAAATTTTGATATTTTAAATTGGTGGAAGGTGAACTCATCAAAGTATCGAATCCTTGGCCAAGTAGCACGAGATGTGTTGGCCATTCCTGTTTCCACTGTTGCATCTAGGTCTGCTTTTAGCACTGGAGGTCGTGTCTTGGATCCATTTCAGAGCCCGTTGTCTCCAAAAACAATTGAGACTTTTATCTGTGCACAAAATTGGCTAAGATCTTCACATTCACCAATTGATATGGGAGAGGCAATGAAAGAAGTCGAAGGCTATCAAATTAATTCGGGTAATATAATTTGTTTGATGTAATTTATCTATTCATTAATTAGTATTATTTACTTTTCTGTTCATTTACTTGTCTTTGTTTCTTCTTTTCTCTTAGAACTGGCATAAAAATGCTAAATACTTGGGGAACCTACCATCATTGGTTTTTGAAATATATAGAAAAATAATTTATTTAATAATTATTTAAAATATAAATAAATATATTAAATTAATAAAAGTAGAAAAATGAACTAAAATATTCTATATAAATATAAAAATCTAATTTTCAAATGGAAATCTTTCATACAGCCCTACCACCCACCACATCTGAATAAAAAGGAAATTTATTTATTTAAACAGAGCTTCGTAGAATCATAGCTGGTTACCATGAAACCACCATGTACTCATCTATTGATTTAAATAATAAAAAATAAAAAAATAAAGCAAAGAATTATGAAAGTCAGGTGTGCTTGTTACCACGAAACGACCATGTACTCATCCATTGATTTAAATAATAATAATAAAAATAAAGCAAATAATTAAAAGGAAACCTCCTTGTAAATGAGAATCTTCATGCAGCCCCCACCACCCACCACATCTGAGTTAAAAGGAAATTTATTTATTTATTTAAACAGAGCTTCGTAGAATCATAGCTGGTTTCCACGAAACGACCGTGGACTCATTTATTGATTTAAATAATAATAATAATAATAATAAAGCAAAGAATTAGGAAAGTTAGGAATCAATGACTTGTGGCAAAATACAGGGGATGTGAAATTGTGAACGCACACGGAGAAAGAAAGAACAGAGTCCAATCCTTTATTAAATCCGGCTTTGTTTCAACTTTCAAGAGGGTTTCGAGCATTGCAATCACTACTACTACTACTACTGTAATTTCAATTCCCAAATCTGTGAGTTGTCATTTTTCACACATATTCATCCCTCTTATTTCTTTGCTTTAATTTTTTTCCTTGAAATGAAAAATTCATACCAAATTGTTTTAATTTTTATTTCTTTATTTCTTTTTCTGTTTGTTTTAGCATTAACGTTTTTTGAAAAATTGATCATTTTCCAAGAAATATTTTCTAGAAAACTATCTTATTTTCCTACGTTTGGTAATGATCTTGAAAATAAGACTGAGAGCATTTTCTAGTGTTTGGTATGCTCAAATTTTTTATAAAATTTTTTATAATTTAAAATATGTATAACATGTATATTGTGTAAACTCAACTAATGGAATCAATGTAAATAGTTAAAAAAAAAAAAAAAAACTAAGTATGAATTTGGTTTTCAAATAAAATTGACAATAGATACAATTAAATAGTTTTCCAATTTATATAATCTTTAGTACTCATCTTGCTCATATATTATGGATGGTAACATATATACACACATATATATCAACCATACTTCTCATAATTCAAAATAACCATAGTTCCATTTCAAATAGTTCAAAATGCCACATAGACTAAATAGTTCAACTTGCAAAATAGTCTAGTACAAAGTGTTTGATAAATACCAAAATGCCAAATTGTCCAAACACTTGATTTATATTTGCTTTTAAGTTTTAAGAAGCAGAACACTGGATTTAATGTTTTCAAATGTTCTATCAAGAAGCATTCTATAGTCAAAAACTCGAGGTTTAGAATTTTTTTATTTTTTAATTTCTTCATCTTCTTAGCAAATAGTTTGTTGATTACTTTATTTATGTGGCAAATCAATAAGAATGGACCCATAAGAGACTGCAAGGGTCGCCCTCTACTAACACCAACCAATAATTCCAATCCACGATGGTCTGTTTTCCAGCAAGCTATCACAACAGTTGGAGGGAAACTTGCGAAGCCTGAAATATTGGCTTCAACTACTGTTACACGATTTATAAAACAGTTGGGTTTCTCTCCAATGAAAAATATTCCCGTCTTACTTGATGAGGTTTGACAAGTTTGCTAATCTATGGGAAGAGAAGAGAGAAGCGACCAGAGAGAGAAAAAATATTGTTTCCCGTGACCAAAAGAATAAGAGTTGTAAGCCACGCAAGACAGAGATTGTTTTCCAAAAAAAAATTTCTAGAAAACATCCTATAGAAAATTAGCTTTATTTTGATTAGAGTTTTCCATTGACTAAAAGATAATTTTCCATTGACCAATTTTTTTTATGCTACCAAACACTAGAAAATATGAAAAACTATATTTACAAAATATTTTTCAATGAAACAAATAGAGCGTAAGTATATTTTTTACTATTTCCATGAGCAACCAGGGCGCCTCAATGTCATCACCATCTCCTCTTTCAACACCTCGATGGAAATACGTATATATATATATTCAGTTTTTGTTTTAAATCTATAGTAATTTTTAATTTTACATTTTAATATGATCCCAATTTTTAATATTTATTTGTCATTGAGCTTATAATTGTTTAAACCTATTTGTTTTGGGTATGTAGTTCGCTTAAACGTACTTGTGTAACTTATTGGCTTGTAGCTGTGTATGGTTTAAGATGTAAATAAGCTTCGAACAACGTAAATTGACTTGTGTTGGCTTAGAGGTCATTAATTTTTATATTGATTTTTTTTTTTTTGAGAAAATTTTTTGTTATTGATTTTGGTTGTAGGTTCTTTTGTTATAATTTAACTTGTATGGGAGGATAGTTGTTTAAAATTTCAACTTATTGATTTTCAAAAAAAGGTTTTAACTTATTTGTTATTCTTATTGGCTAGTAGGTTTTTTATTTTTTATTTTTGGGGAAAAAAAAAACTAAGGGGGATACGTGTTTGGGCCCAATTTCATCATTTTTCAAGGCTCAAACAATGTATCCTAAACCCTAAATCTAAGTACTCTATCAATTCAAGGCCTAAAATTTTTTTTTTCTCCTTTTTCTTTTTTTTCCCCTGTTTTTTAGAGGCCTAAAACCGAGAGAGAGAGAGAATGATTTATTATATAAGAATATTATATTTTGTTGATAAGCGTATTTCTTTTAGTTGATCATTTCATTTGCGTTAAATTAATTTATATAGGGGATCATTTAGTAAACGGTTTATTTTTTATTTGACTTAGGTTAAAAAATCCAAAAGTTTAAATGGTTTTTTTTTTCTTTCAATTTGACAAATTAAAATACTAAAAAAAAAAAACCAAAAGGATAATGGAAAGGTGCTCAGGGGTGTTTGCAAAACATTAAACTGTTTCAATTTTAATACAAGTTGAATAAAAATTAAAATTAGTTCAATTTAAAACCCGTTTAGGGTTGAAATCGGTTTTATCATCTTATGTTATATTTAATTCAAAACCTTTTTGTTATGAAATTTTGATTGTAATAATTTGAAGAAAAAAAAACTTTATTGATAACACAAGTTGAAAATTATAACGAAGAAAGTCCGAAAAATATATAAGAGTGAAAATTTTAAAAGAATTTTAGGAAAAAAGATAAGCAAAATTTGAAACTAATTTTGGTGGTACGATTTTTCGTGAAAACATCAAAATTAAAACGAATTTATTTTTGGAAATATGAATTGAAAACACTAAAATTTTGGGGAATGCTTGCAATTGGCATATATATCATACAAGCCTCTCTCTCTATACCCAGAGAAAAAAAAAAAAAAAAAGTGGTTTTGACTTTATTTATTTCAAATACACAGTCGGTCCATCCATGCTCAAGTTTTTAAATTAGGTATATTTTCTTGAGAATTACCTGAGGTTTTTATGTTAAACTCAACACCTATAAAATAAAAAAAATAAACTCAACATAAAAAAAATCATCATATTGGAGTATATATTTTTTGATAAATTATATAATTATTATATGTCATATTTAAAAAAATATATAATATATTTTGGTGTCGGTGGTTTGATATTCGGCCAAGTCCTACATATATTAGGACTCTTATAACCGACTCAGGTAGTCTATATATATATATTAGATGTTTGCCCTTTTTGTAGAACCATAGTTATTTGTGAGAGAGAACCAAAGGTACATTTGAGGTTCTGCGTCTTGTGTGTCTGTGTTGTGGAACCAACATGAAAGAGTCGTCAATTTGTTTGGAAGAAGAAAATAAAGAGGGATGTTTCTTTAGGTGTTAACATTGTTGCTGATATGAAATCAAGATACATTGAAAGAAAGGCAGAGCTTGGAAAGCTGAGAAAGAGAAGGGCTCCTGAAAAGACTTTCAAGGTTCTACGTGATGAGAGAGCCAGAGAACTTGCTCGTTCTCGTCTTTGTGATGAAGAAGAAGCAGACCCTGAACCTGAAAAAGAAGAAGAAAACAGGGCTATGGCTTTGGCTGTTGTAAAAGAACAACAAAGGAGGCTTCAAGAAGCTTTGGCATCAAAGGCGGCTCCTTCTTCAGAAGATAGTTTCGCCATTAATGAACTGAACTTGGACTCTCAGGTTTATTGGTGGCATGACAAGTATAGACCAAGGAAACCAAAGTATGTGAACCATGTTCACACTGGATATGTGTGGAACAAATACAATAGGACTCACTGTGATCATGAAAACCCACCTCCAAAGTTTGTGCAGGGGTATAAATTTGATATCTTTTATCCAGATGTTGTTGACAAAACAAAGGTTCCAAGTTTCATTCTTGAGGAGGACAAGGATTCTGAAAGCAACAATGGTGAGAGTGAGACTTGCATTATTAGGTTCCATGCAGGGCCACCTTATCAGGACATTGCTTTTAGGATTGTGAACAAGGATTGGGAATATTCCCACAAGAATGGCTCCAAGTGTACATTTGATGGTGGTATTTTGCGTCTGTATTTCAACTTTAAACGCTGCCCATACCGCAGTTGAATTGAGTAGCTTGTGAAGATTCTAGAGCCAGAGCTATTACATTACTGATGAGCTTATAACAGAACCAAAGTTAATTAATTTGTGCTGTAGCTACTATTCAATGCATCAGTTTAGTTTTGTGTTAATAAATTTTACTGTTGAATTTTCTTCCAACAGTTTTAGACATTATCTGTTTGATTGATTGTCAATTATTTCAATGGATAAACCATGGTGTTAATATTGTGATTATGAATAGAGAATAATGTTTTTCTCTTTGTTTGGTGTTGGTGGTGATTCTAAGCACCCTAATTGGGTGGTGAAGTTTAGGATTTGTTTGGTTTATTTTCTTTTTCCCTTTTATTTCTATTTTCCCTGTCCTGCATTGATGTCAACCGTCATATATATACTTGTTGTCATAATCTCCTTCTCCCTAGATTTGCACGATGTTTCAAGTAAAGGGAGAGGAATGGATTGTAATTCCTAATGTGAATGTTTGTTCCCGTGCACATGCATCTTCACTCCCATCTTATTTCTTCCTAGGCATGTCATCCTTAAAATACAAAAGGTATCAATATTATCCTCTTCCTTTACAGCAAAGGAGGGTTGCAGATGATCAAATCTTGACACTTCATCTGCAGATTAGAAGAAAAATAAAATAAAATAACCCAATTTTATTTTCTGGAGAATTGTATAGATATCTCTCTAGAGTCATGGTATCTAGGGTAATGGTGTTTCTTTGGCTGAGTAGTGTCATTACTTTGTTATCACTGAAATTATATTTCAATAGCCCTGTTTACTCAATTTAAATAGAAAACAACAGAGTAGCCTAAGGGTTGAGGCTAGCTTACCTTATGAAAAAATATGGGATTGGTCTCTATCAAATATAATCCATATCTAATGTGAACTTTTCAAATTAGTTAGGAAAAAAAAGCCTATCATTGTCATGTTCCAATCATTATTATTATTTTGATAACATGAAAAAAAGCAACACAACCATGAAATCAGAAGCATAAGTACCTGAAACCAACAACAAAGCAGACAAAAATAACAAACAACCTTCCATATCAGCCAGCAAGGGAAACAAAATAGAACAAATCACCAAACCACATGTATGAAGTCCTGAGCCACTACGTTTGCAATTCCATGAATGTTCCCCGGGCACTTTGATGTACATGGCTAATGCAAAGGCTTGGGGATTGATGAGAGTGAGGTATATGGATATGGATGTTGGTGAGGTGTTTGTTGAAGATGCATAGGGGATTGATGGGAGTTAGGATGTTGGTGAAACAGGTACTGGTGAATTGGGGAGTAAGAAGAGAAAAAAGGGAGATAAAGAGTAAGACTGAGGGAAAGGATTCTGGCAAGTCAAAATGCTTGAAGAAGATGGCTAAGGTGAAGAAAAAGATGGTCTTACAGACAGAGAACTGGTATGGGCTGTTGGCTGCTAAGGGGAAGAAGGAAGATGGTACAAAGGAGGTGAAGGCTAAGAAAAGCAACAAAGCAGTTGAGTAATTTCAATTAAAGACTAGAAGTTAGAGATGTTAATCCATTCTCTGACAAATTTTGTTTTAATTGTCTAATACATAGTACTTTGTGTGTTTGTGTGTGTGTGTGTGAGTTTTGGAGTCACTCTGAAAATTCTGCTCATTAACATTACAAATCACTTTAAATGGTATCTTTTTTTTTTTGAGGGTGTCTTTGACTGGTATCTTGATTCTGAGGATAAATATAGAGTTTTTTTTTTCCCCCATACCATTCAAGGGAGAAAATATTACATCAGTTCATGTTACAAAAGAGTAGGACCAGCTGCAGGAAACCAACAAAAGTGCATTGGCATACGAGTTGCCAAGCAAGCTACAGCTCTCAAGTCCTTTACAACCACAGTGTATATCCAAAAGACATCACAGTAAACACTATTTTGATTTAAAAGCCTCAGATCAGTTAGTCTAGTACTATCTAACCAATCAATAGCTGTGTTGTGCCTATAAGTCTGCATAAGACTTCTGCTATTGCTAAGAACCAAAATATGCTGAAAACCTTGACTCTTTGCTGTCAGAACAGCTTCAATCATAGCCTCCAGCAGTGCTCCAGTTGACGTCCGAGCAGTACTACTAATAGCTCCAAAAAACACCTTCTCTCCTTGAACTGTTAGACCCTCATAAACAGTACCATATCTATGAAACTTTCTGCTTCTACTATTTACAATCTTGATAATTATCTGCCAATCCCCTGCTACACTCTGCCTCCCTAATCTGCTCTGATCTGATGCACTCTCCCTTCCTGATCTAAGGCCACTACCCTCCCTGCCTCCAAGACTATTCCTGTTTGAGATTGTATCTCTGTACCTGCAAGATAGGTGTTGAGCCATTAGTATTACTTCCACTGGATTTGGGTTAATCCCTTGGTGAATAACTTTGTTTTTGTGAGTCCATAGTGTCCAAAGTATGGTAAAGACATCCTGCAAAAAACACATTGAATCCACACCATTCCTATTATGACTTGAAATGAGTTGCTCAATCCACTGTTGGACAGATAAATGGTTGAATGCAGTAGTATGAATGGATAGCATAGAGCCATGCCAACAAGCCCTGAGGCTTTCTTCCTCCTCATTACACATTGGACAACATTTGACATTAGTGATGCCCCTGATATGCAGATAGAGTAGTTGATTTTATGTTTTAATGATTTATATTTTCCTTATTTTTAGATCTGAACTTTGGTCTTGTTCTTGTATGCAAATTGCAAAGTTTAAAATTCATTTTGTCCTTGTTATTTTGATATTTTGCATCAAAATGGGAGCAGAATTCATTTCATGGTTATCTATGTTAAATTATACAGCATAATGTTAGAAGTTCATCAAAGTAAAGGGCGAGTGCCTTGACCAAAACCATTAATGTTGTTCTGGTTAAAAGTTAAAACTCTGTGTCGCTCTATTTGCAATTGGCAGGGGTTTAAAATCAAAGTCCTAGAAAATGATGGAAGAATGATGAGTACTAAGTGACAATTATATAGAGGATTAACAGCTCATTAATGATGACTACTTGGCAATAACTATGGATATACGATTCATTCCTCAATGCCACTTTGATATGTTTGGCCCTCAATATTCAATTTGAGATGATTTCTTAGACTTATTTGTCTATTAATTGTAACTAGTATATAACCGTGGATATGCACGGTACAATTAAAAAAATTACAAATTATACATGTATATGGATTCAAATTACTCTCTCTTTTTATTTTATTTTTGGATATACACTAGTTTACTTTTTTTTTTTTTTTTTGGTTTTTGATGATTTATTTATATTAGACTCATTGTCTTTTGCACCTCATTAACTCACCTTGAACAAAAATTGAAAAAACTTAAATAGGACATGTGACGCAAAATTAGATAACAATTGAAATCCAATTTAAAACCTAAATGGATTTTCTCTCAGCTTTACCTATTAATATATATAGACTAACTTGTAACAAATGCATATGCATGAATATACTTAAAAGATATATATTAAAATACATAGTACAATTCTTATATATATAATTTAAATATTATTGATAGTCATTTTTATTATATTTTTTAACTCTTCAAAAAGTCTTAGAAGAATATTATTAACTACAAAATGTAAATTGTCCATTTTTATTATTATTATTTTTTTTTTTTTTGGAGCTAATACGATAGAAAATCTTTATATAAAACTAGTGTAGGGAAGACACCAACTCCATGCAGTGGGTCCCCAGAGAAACACCGAAAGATGAAGGAAAAAAGTCAAAAAAACCCAACCATAGAAACAATAAACTAATTCCATTGAAATAGCCATTAGTATTTGGTATTCTTCCAAAAAACCACTAGCACCTTCAAGGATTGTCTTCGGGTGAACCTAGACTTGCTCAAAATAGTATTTGTTATTTTGCATTCCAGAGTGCTCACCACCTGCAGCCTCTGACCACCACCAAGAGTTGAATCCCCATTTGGAATACAGCAAACTGACAACTTTAAATTCATTTTTTTATTTCTACTTTTGTAGTGAATTGATTATGAAGAAAATCCATCTATTTCAGCAACTATCTAATGCATTCAATTGTTATTTAGTTATCTTTCTATAGCAGTCCTGACATTCGCAAGATTCAACATCTAATAGATTTATTTTTTGTTATCAACCATACTCTGTGATCCTATTTAACTATCTGAATGATGTGATGTATAGTAGTTATTAATAAAAAATAAGGTTTGTTTATATATGTGTGTATGTATGAACTGTTTGACTCATATTTGTTGAAAAAGCTATTATGAAATAGGATGGAATAAATAATATCTAGTTAATGATTATTTGTTTGTCACTTACAATATGCTTTCACTCTACCACAAGCATTATTATGAAACTAGTTGAGTTCATGCATGATGCGCGGTTTAACTTATTATTAGTTTTCTCCAATATTTTAATAAGTTTTACCAAAAATCTTATAACTTAACTAATTGATACCTCAATTTCCAATAGAAATATTTAGGATTCAAATCCCTACTTCCATAAAAAAGATATTTCAATAAATTTCATTGTAAAAAATTGTAATCTTTAGTTATTTTATATATTGACAAAATAGAAATTCACTAAGAGTAGTATAGTGATTTGATCATACTATATATATGCGTTTACAAATTGAAAATTGCATGATATACTGACTAATATAGATAGACATGTTTCATGCATGCCTACTAAAAAATGCATATATCCTTCAATTTTTTTACATTCTTGATTGTGTGTTACTAAAAAAATTTCCCTTTTTTGTTGAACATTGTTTCAATTGTTGCAAAAACAACTAAATTTGAGTAAAAGTGCCATATTTCAAATCAGTTGTTTCTCACATTAAAAAAAAACAATTGTTTCTCATATAAATCATAAAAAAATGATATTAAAATTTCATTATGCTTAAAATTAATAATTAATATAACAAAATTGTATAGTTTATTTAGACCCCTTAAACTACAATTGGATTAACCTAGTTAACAAGTCAAGTTATTACTTAGTCCAAATTCCAGATTTAGGTTAACACAATCATATAATTATATCAATGCAAAGTGCGGAATATAAAAAAACACAAAGATATGATGACCTAGGAAAACCAAACTGGTAAAAAATCTAGGGAGGATTTAACCTAGCAATCCTCAAGGTAAACCTAAATCCACTATGAAAAAACCGAAATTGTACAATAGCGATTTAGACCACTAACATCCTATTGCTACCCACCAGTAGAACTTACTGACACGACCACGTGCAAGCTCCAAGACCACAAACTCCTTCTTTCTTGGATTCTCCAGCAAGTACAAGCACCCCCGCTTGTGTATCTTTAAGCTCTTATGGCAGCAACTGAACGATCATCAAGCTCTCGAAGAAATCTCCTTCTTAATAATCCCAAGCTTGTGTGAAGGCAAGCACCTCTCTGATCTCACAAGAGATTCACACAAACAGCAATATGAGCAACCTCAAAAACGTGATTAGGGTTTGCCTTTTATACCTAGGGCAACACATAAAACCCTACACGTCATATGGGCTTAGGGCTGAGTTGGAAAATCTGCAGAAAAAAACAATCTGCACGACTTTCGATCGGTCAAGTCTAATTCTCAATCGATCGAGTCAGGCAGAAATGCACAGTAACTTCTGCAGTTAACTCGATTCCAACTTTACATAAATCACATACTTTGAGCAAGTCCAAAACACAACTAGACACTTGTTTTGATCATGGTTTGCCAACAATACATATTAGAGTTCTAATACATTAGTTCCTAAGTACTTAGAATCTAACAAAAATAAACATATTTATTATATTAGTAATTTATCTTACATAGAATATACTACTGTGTTAGTTCCGTGCGCACACGCACACACATACAAAGGAGTTATGAAATTTAAAGGATTAAGATTAATTTTAGTGAATTCACAAATATTTAATATTTGGCGAAAAACTCATTTTAGTTTTTACATTTTCACGCGATTCCCACTTTGGTCCCTAACTTTTTTTTTCCACCGCTTTTAGTCCCTATTTTGGAAAACACCTCTCGTTTTAGTCCCTGACGTTACATCAGAGACGGAACTTGCTGAGTTGGCAAACGGACAAAATTGGAAATATTAAAATAATACTTATTGTGGCCACGTGGCTTTCCACATCAACCTCTAAATTAAAAAAAAATTAATTTATTAATTTTAACTGAATAAAAAAATTAAAAACATAAATAAAAACCAAAAAATTAAATTCAAGAACACCAAGAACAACAACAAGAACAACAAAACCCACAACAAATTAACCATCACCACTTCAAATTAACCATCATCTACTCAAATCCGGCGACGATCAGCCTCCTTCGCTCAGCTCCGGTGACGATTTTTCTCAGATCTACTTGGATCCGATGATTTTGGCTCAGATCCAAAGATATTTTCAAAAACCCACTTAGATCCGACGATATTTAAGCCTAAACCGGTAATGTTTCACTCTCCTCTGTTCAGATTCGGCGACGTCTGGCGACGTTTCAATCTCCTCTACTTAAATCTGGCGCCGTGGTGATGTGTTTGCAATTTCTCTTCTCTCTTCCTCTTTGCGGTGGCGCTATGGTTGTGGGTTTTGTAGTGGATTAGTTTTGCTTTGGCGGTTTTCGATGGTGAGTGCAGTGGTGGCTGGTCTGGTTCGACGATGGTCTAGGTTTGATGGTGGTTTTTGTGCCTCTTTTGGTCTTAGTTCGGCGGTGGTTTGGGTTTGATGTGGAACGGTGGTCTGGGTTTGATGGTAGGGTGCTGGTCCAACACTCTTGGTTTGAAAATCAAGCTCAGATCTATTGGGTTTTGAGGGTGGATCCAAGGCCCCATAATCTGGAGGTTGTATTTGTTTATATGCTTGTTTATGTGTTTGTGGAGGTTTTAGATTCAAATTTCTGAGTTTGGGTGTGGGTTTGGCTGTGGTTGTTTTGATTGGGTGTGATGTAGCTATGGTTATGGTGGATTCTAGAGTGTTTTGGTGGTGTAGGGGTTTGAAATATGGGTTTGAATTTGTTGTTGTTCTTGAATTTAATTTTTTGGTTTTAAATTTTTTGTTGTTCTTGAATCTGTTGTTATTCTTGGTGTTTTGTTGTTCTTGAATTTAATTTTTTGGTTTTTATTTTTTCTTTTAATTTTTTTATTCAGTTAAAATTAATAAATTAATTTTGTTTTTTTTAATTTAGAGGCTGATGTGGAAAGCCACATGGCCACAATAAGTATTATTTTAATATTTCCAATTTTGTCCGTTTGCCAGCTCAGCAAGTTCCGTCTCTGATGTAACGTTAAGGACTAAAACGAGAGGCGTTTTCCAAAATAGGGACTAAAAGCGGTGGAAAAAAAAGTTAGGGACCAAAATGGGAATCGCGTGAAAATGTAAGGACTAAAGTGAGTTTTTCGCCTTAATATTTTTATGGTTTTTGTGACAATTGTTGTCAAAGCAACTAAACATGAGTAAGCATGTCATGTTCTAGATTTATTATTATTATTCCAACTAAAAATTATTTTCTATATAGAGTTTATAAAAATAATCATATAAATTCATTTAATATAAATAATTGATTCACAACAATAGATAATTAATATATGCATTTACTTTATTGGCTAATTTAATGAACTAATACTTTAATATAAATGTAAACTTTGTTGAAGTAGAAAACTAAATAAAGATAACTTCAAGAAATGCGTCACATGGCACAACTTCATACTCTCCAACATGAGGTATCTGTTTTTATATATATACTAGTAAGTTGCTCGTATGATGCACAGATAATATTGTAATGTTTTATGTAAGATGATTTTGAAGAATGTTGTACATATATTATAGAATAATCATAATAAAACTTTGTTAGTAATGAGTTTATCATAAGAAGCAACAATTATAAATTACACACACACATCCAATATAACTATTCAGTTTAAGAAATGAGGGAAAAAAAAAAACACTCACAGTCAAAACAGAATGTCTCTCTTTCTTTCTCCTTATTTATAAAACAAAATATATATTCCAAACACTCATAGTCAATCTCAGTTTTTACAAAGACCATAAGTCCAAAGTAAACGATAATATTAATTTTTTAATTTGAAAAATCTTGAAACATTGAACTAAATAAAACAAAAAATCAATATTTAATTTGTTTTTATCTTTGATATGACAATTGAAAATATTTCAATTTTTTTTACAAAGAATGCTAATTCTATTATTGTTAGTCATAGTTAATCTATAAAGTTTGCTAGTAAAACTAAATTCAAACTAAACCCTAGTCCTTAGACATATTTTTTATTCCAAATTTGGGCATTCTTTGACTATGTAGTGTTTCATCATGAGTTGTAGAAGAGTAATGAGACATATATTTACAATGTTAAAGAAATTATATACGTCAACATAAAACATAAAAATTACCATTGTCCTCCAAACATCAATGTTTAATCAAATCTTGTTGAAGCTTAAAATGAAGAAAATTTTCTAGTGAGCAAAGTTAGTGCGAAATTCAAATTTAGCAATACTCTATTATTATGTATCCAAACTAATATGAAAATAACCTTTTGCAATATGCAATCACGTATCAACCAAAAACCACAATGGTTGAAAAGTGATTCTTAGAACATATATATGGATGCCCTCATAAAGTTTTCAAATTTTCATCATACATAGAACATTTTGTGAATTTACATAGTAAACTGCCAAACATAAGTATGCATATGGATACTCACACTCCTTTCCAAAAGCTGAATTTAAGAAACCATATTTTGGATTGCCCTCACAACAATAACTGCAGCAAATATTGCTACCACAGGTGCCACCGCATGTGCCAAAATTGGCACCATTGTTGCTACCACCGGTACAATTGTGGCAACTGCAAGTGCCACAACCTCAACAAAATAAAAAATTGGGCACCAAAAAACAATTTTTTGACAATTTGCTTTGTTTGTCAAGATGTCACAAACTTGTGTGTATTGCTATGGAATAAAAAGGTTGATATGGTCCTCTATTTATATGTTAATAAGATGGGAGAGACATGGTTAGTGATTAGCCTAGTTCTCTTGGACCAATGCACCTCCAATGGATTCATCTACTTCTCATAAATTCAAATACAGGAACTGACTTTGGAATTTTAACAATTTTATGATAATTCTTTCAATTTACCAAGAATTGTGTATCTACCATTTTTACTATTTATTACTATTCAGTATTATATCATGTATACAATCAATGATTCAATGCAGAATATTAACCTCAAGCCCAATGGTTGACTATCAAGGTAAAAAAAGAACCTTTGCTTTTAGAAAATTAGACCAAAGGTTATGAAGAGTCATTAATGATTAACATCCCTCTATCTTATCTATTACTGAAGAGTTATTAATGAAGTTTAATTAGTAAATTACTATTGTTGTATCTAAAAAGAGTAGTAAATTAATGATGATGCATTCGCCCCAAAAAAGAGTATTTAATGACAATTTGGAAGATTGTGGTGAGAGTTCAATTCTCCTTTTAAGGAGTGTGCCACTTGGCAAAACCTCATGCACTCCCGTATGAGGTCTTTACTTGTGTGTGTGTGTGTGTATATATATATATATTGATTGATTGATTAATGGACATAAAAATGTCACTTTAAATTCTTGAGGATGTTAGTCATTTGTTTTGGTCAAGAATTTTCTAAAACTTGCCGATGAAATATATCTCAAATGGAACTTCCTTTTTCCATGGTATGGATAGTGAATGGATTAAGACTCACTATTGTGTGTGTAACTTACCTAAAATAAATAAAAACTGGTTCCATGAGTATGGTAGTCAATTTGCCTCTTGTTTTGAGTGCTAGATAAAGAGATTGTTTAGGATGAGAGTGGGATGACTTGTCCAATCTATGCAAGTTGCCTCCTCTTGCACATTGTATTGTGATGCAATTTTGTAACTAGCTAATGTTTACTGAGGGTCTGAAATCTCAAGCTTGTGAACTGAGTATGTGTAGAAGTGATGTTGCACTTTCTTTATTTTTTTTTTGGTTTCATGGAACCTTCATTACTCATAGACACAAGCATCATGGCATTCTTGCAAGAGATCAGTAGAGGGCCATGGCAAGAAGGCCCTCCATTTCTCTATTGACAAGCAAGGATATAGATCATTGGAAATTGTAGAGTGGAACTATATTTTAATTATTCTGATAGTTATAGGGGTGAGGGGTAGGCAGCGGTTGGTGGGTACTCTTTTTAAAGGCTTGTTTTGATTGAAGGAGGAGGAGGGGGAGTAGAGGGGAGTTGGCCAGAAATTAGTCAGAGTTAGTCGAAAATTGGCCTAATTTCCGGCCAAGTCTACCCCCCTCCCTCTATCTCAATCCAAACAACCATAAGAAATTAAAGTTGGCCTTTAGCGTCAAATTGTGTAGGCCTGATATTCTATAGAAAGAATATGTATAAACTTTACCAAGTTGTTGGCAATTTAAAAGGGGATAAATTATAGGTCATGAGCTTCAACTTCAAAAGACATCATTTATAAATTATTTGTTTCATCCAATTTGTACTTGCTACCTTTTAATCTGAACCTACACTTATGGCTTAGTTTTAGGCTTTCAAAGAGATTGGTCTTAGAGATACATTTTACATGAATTTGTGCAATCTATAATCTCATCTTGCACATATGAGAAGCATTCCTTGGTATTTGGTTCATTAACTATTTTTGTTTATAGTTCTTCAATGTCATTTTGCATTGTATACCTATTACCAATTCTGACATTATTGCATAAGTTGAATTAGAATGGTGAAAATTGGTCAAAACTAATAAGCTGCTGATATTGAAATAGAAATTCACCCAACAAATTAATGCTTAGTGATAAGGGTATTTTTGGCAAGGAAATTGGGACCTATAAACAAGAGAAGCATATGAAGGCTAATGGTACCTACAGAACCGTCGGCCTTATAAAATCCAATGAAGCCTTCAAACGACGGTAATGTGGACGGTGCAACCATAAAATTGACGGGTGCGTCTCCCCCACGCACCGATAGAAGATCCTTGAGCGACGGAGGACCATAGACCAATGGAGAGGGAAGTCAATGGGTCCTACGTGGCCTCACTTGGTCCCCACGAATACTCATATATAGAATCATCTTGCGTATCATGCACAAAAACCCTACTATGTACCCATATCTACCTCATATGAAAAGACACCCTAAAATCTCGAAAACCCTAATGCCAGATCTTCCCTACAAGGAAGAATCCCCACTTTTGAGGGATCTTGGTTCACTACTCTCCACTATATAAGCACTAGCCTCCTCTTTTCTCAGGTACACAAGAAATCCCCAGCTCTCTCACTTTAGGGTTCTTAGAGATTTCTCATTCACTAACTTGACTTTCAGAGGGTCTTTGGCTAGTACCATGTTGGTGCCTTTATTTTGTCCTCGTGTTTTTGTTTTGCAAGTATCCATTAGCGTGATCTGGAGCAAACAATTCACTGACAATTTCCGTGCATCATCACTTAGCAAGAAATTCATAGTGCATGAAACTATGTTGCATTGTTTAAATAAATCATCTTTTGATATTGTGATTGTTCTTAATTTATTTATTTTTAAATAATCAACTAATCTTGTAGAATTTTTATTTCCTATATATTTTTTGCGGGGTGCTTCATTTATATATATGTGCCTTGTTAATTGTTTGATATAGGTGTAAAATTTGGTGGTCCTTAACATGAAACCTGTTTTTTTCCCCTAAAAAAAGGAATTATCATTAAAATTTTGAATTTGTCAAAAATATCTAATAGCAAAGGGCATTTTGGCTATCACGAATCAATCACAGAGGATATTGCCCAGTTTCATATTTTAGGATGAGACTCAGAAACTGACCCAATATATATTTTTTGAGAGGGGTAGTGCAATTAATTTTTTAAACTAATATTATGTTCACACGTTGCATGAATTAATAAAAAATAAACGTAAGAAAATATTTTCAATAATATGAATGAAATTTAACAATAAAATAGATAATAAAAATTTCCTAAGTTAGTCAAAGTGCATCAAATAAGATTGATTTTTTATTCAAAAAACCATTATGATAGACTATTTAAATAAACATAATTTGAAACACCTTTTAAATTCTTCAAAGTGTTTGAGTATTAATTAAAACTTCAGAAGACATTAGCAATATAGAATTACAAAAAAAAGGGTAAATCATTGTAATTATTATTTTTTAATCATTTATAGTGCATCACATGGCCAAAACACTTTGTATAATACTTACGTTGAGCCATGCAAAGCAAGAACATTTGCATATGTAAATATGTAATACTCAACTTTTCTTATTAAAAAAATGTGATAGATTTTTATAATAATATAAAATAAATATTAAAACTTGTTAAAAAATTTTAAAAACATTTATTAGCAACATTTTGATAAGAATAGCATTTTAGACCAACAAGATATTTTAACTAAAATCCGTACGATAGACTTTTTTTTTTTTTTTGAGAAGAAAAATACGATAGACTTGATCATAGTCAAACTATTTACAAAAATCTAAAAGTCTTTAATATCATAATTGGATCAATTTATGATTTGCTAAACAACTTTTAGTATTTAAAGAAAAGAAATGTTAGATTTATGGAGTACTCTATATATATATGGGAAATGCACATGGTACAATTTTATATTTTTTTTTAATGAAAAGTTATTGAACTCATAGTTTGTAATATATAATTCGAAATATGTGTATATTTCATTTGATTCGATTCAGAGTTATAAAATTTTTTAAAATCTAGCATACCAAATGAAAAATATAAGCAAGCATAAAATATGGGTATATTACAAATTGAAAAGAAAAATTTGAGATTAAAGATTAAATATTTTACATCCCTATCATTTAGTATAATTTCATAAATTATTTGCAAATACCAACTAATGTTAGATATACTGAATATGTGTATTGTATTTCTCAAAATAATAAAATATACATGAGTGCCTTTATATAGGAGGCAGATGTGTGTAGTACAAGTAAGAGTGCTATACAAGTAAACAAGATGGGCCTAAAGCCCACAACCCAATATACGTAAACAGCCCCCCTCAAACTCAAGGTGAATGTGAGACCAATTTGAAGTTGTCAACCAAAGCACGATGACGTCATTTAGGATGTGACTTAGTGAAGATATCTGCAAGTTGATCTTTAAAGGAGACCGAGAATAGCTTGAGAGCACCATGAACTTAATAACGGATAAATGACAATCGATCTCGATGTGTTTAGTCCGTTCATAGAAAACATCATTGTGAGCAATATGAATGGCACTTTGGTTGTCACAATAAATAGGAGTAGCAGAGAATGTGGATACACCTAAGTCCTAAAGAAACTATCGTAGCCAAAGGAGCTCAGATGTGGTATCAGTAAGGGCAATATATTTTGCTTCAGTACTAGAGCAGGCCACATGGGTTAATTTCTTACTTCGCCAAGAAATCAGAGAAGAAAGCAATAACCAATGGTGGACCTACGTTGAGTGGGATTTCCCGCCTAATTAGGATCAGAGAATGCACGGAGAACAAGAGGAGATTGAGCTGAGTAGAAAAGGCCATAGAAGAGAGTGCCCTTCAGGTATTAAAGAATGCGTAGAACAGCAGCATAGTGAGTCGATTATGGAGCAGACAGATACTGGCTCACTTGGTAAACAACATAGGAAATGTCTAGATGAGTGATAGTGAGATAAGCTAGGCTGTCAACCAATCGTTTGTAAAATGACAATCGATCTCGATATGTTTAGTCCGTTCATGAAAAATATCATTGTGAGCAATATGAATGGCACTCTGGTTGTCACAATAAATAGGAGTAGCAGAGAATGTGGACACACCTAAGTCCTGAAGAAGCCATTGTAACCAAAGGAGCTCAGATGTGGGATCAGTAAGGGCAAGATATTTCGCTTCAATACTGGAGCAGGCCACGTGAGTTTGTTTCTTACTTCGCCAAGAAATCAGAGAAGAACCAAGAAGAAAACAATAATTAGTGGTGGACCTACGATTAGTGGGATCTCCCGCCCAATCAGCATCAGAGAATGCATAGAGAACAAGAGGAGATTGAGCTGAAGTAGAAAAGGCAATGGAAGAAAGTGCCCTTCAGGTATCAAAGAATGCACAGAACAGCAGCATAGTGAGTCGATTGTGGAGCAGACAGATACTAACTCACTTGATAAACAGCATAGAAAATGTCTAGACAAGTGACAGTGAGATAAGCTAGGCTACCAACCAATCGTCTGTAAAGAGATGGATTAGACAATAGTTCCCCCCCCGAGGGAGTCAAATGCGCATTCAACTGGAGTGTCAACAGTCTTGCTATCAGTGAGTCCAGCTCGAGACAAAAGTTCAGAAGTATACTTGGCTTGAGTAATATAAAGACTATCTATGGAATGAGTGATTTCAAGACCCAAGAAATATCTAAGATGTCCAAGATCTTTCATCTTAAACTGCTGACTGAGAAAATCCTTGAAGTCTTGAATGCCACTGAGGTCATCACCAGTTATGATCATATCATCCACATATAAGAGAAGCAAAATGGTGCTTTTGTCAGTGCGACAAAGAAATAAGGCAGAATCATAAGGACTGGCATTATAACCCAAGCGAAAGATGGTGGAGCTGAACTTGGCAAACCAAGCTTTTGGAGCTTGTTTAAGGCCATAAAGAGCACATCGAAGGCAACAAACCTTATTTGATTCAACAGAGAGACTAGGAGTAGGTTGCATATAAAATTCTTTACTTAAATCCCCATTAAGGAATACATTTTTGACATCCATCTGAAAAATGTCCCATTTACTGGCAACAACAACAGCTAAAAGGGCACAAACAGATGAAATATAAGCAACCAGAGCAAAATTTTCTTCATAATCAGTCTCATACTCCTATGTAAAATATTTTGCAATAAGACAAGCCTTATAGTGCTCAATGGACCCATCAGAACGAGTCTTGATTTTGTAAATCTATTTACAACCAACCACAGATTTTCCAAGGGGGAGAGTCACCAAATCCCAAGTATGATTTTTAGATAATGCATCAAGTTCGTCTTTCATTGCAATCTACCATAAAAAGGTCAGTGGAGGCCTCATGATAGGTGTGAGGCTTGTGTAGTGTAACAAGGGTAGTATAACAATGATAGTCAAGTAAATGTGTAGGAATGGATTTTACCCGAGTTGAGTGACAAGGTGAAGTGTCTTGCATAAGATCTTTAGGCGGAGCAGAAGCAGGGGACCCAAGCTCAAGGTTGGATGCCTCATCTTCCACCTGTTCATCAGAGGGTGATCCAGGAGAGGCATAAAAAATATCTGGTGGTTGGATAGAGAAGTCTATAGGAGGATTAAAAGTAACTATAGAAGGAATATGTGGCTCATCTGGAAAAAGTTCTAAGATGGAGGAGGTAGATAGGGAGGCATGAAAGTGAGAGAGCTCGACAAATGAGCGATGTTCCCAAAAGAAAACATTGGGGGAGATGCAAAGACGATGAGAGACAAGATCATAACAACAAAGTCTAGACCGAGGTTTAAGTTTGTTATGCTCATGTGGCTGAAGAAGAACAAAACAAGTAGAACCGAAAGAGCAAAGGTGATGATAGTTTAGAGGTGACCCAAAAAGGCGCTCATATGGAGTTTAATTTTGGATATCAGGACTTGGAATGCAATTAATAGCATGAAGAGCAGCTTCACCTCAAAAAGGAGCAGGAACTTTGGCAGAGAGAAAGAGAGCATGAACAGTGTCAAGAATATGATGAAATTTTCATTCAGCTCTACCATTTTGCTAAGAGGTACCTGGACAAGTTAGTTGATGAACAGTGTCATAGGAATGCAAAACATTTTGGAAAGCATATTGACTGTACTCAAGAGCGTTATCAGATCGAAAAATTTTGATACGTTTGGAAAATTGAGTTTCAACCATTTTTGCAAAATTAGAATATGCTTGCAATAATTCAGAACGATATTTTATGTGAAAAATCCAGCTATAGCGGGAATAATTATCAACAAAGATAACAAAATATCGAAATCCACCAATACTAGAGATAGAGGAAGACACCCAAACATCAGAATAAATTAGTTCAAAAATATTAGTGGACATTGATTTACTAGTATTGAAAGACAAAGTTGGTTGTTTTCCTAACTGACATGAAACACAATCAAATTTTTCTGTGGACACTGAACCTAACAAACCTCTAGAAGTTAAGTGTTCTACTCGAGAGGAAGATGCGTGACCAAGTCAGGGTTGCCAAAATGCAAGGGAAGGAATAGAAGAAACTGCAGTAGCTGTAGCAGCAACAGAAACAGGAGCAACAGGTGGAAGATGAAGGTTGTCCATGTGAAACATATACCTAACTCTGGGATCGGTCCCAAGCTCCTGTTCCGTCCTCGAATCTTGCACAATAAACCCAGAATAATCAAAAGTAATGTGATAACCCAACTCAGCTAATTGACCCATAGAAAATAAATTGTAAGAAATGTTAGGAACATTAAAGACCCTAGGAACCGAGAGATTGGAGGTCGGGATAGAACATATATTATGACCGAACATTGTGGAACTATTAGTTATGCGAATATTAAGAGGGTGTGGTGCAGGATTAAGTTCAGAAAATAAGGATGAGTGAGGTTTCATGTGGTTGTAACAAGAAAAATCTATAAGCCAAGAGAAAGGAGACATACTAGATAAAGCTGAGAGAGAAGAGGAATAAGATGCATTACCAACCATACGAATGGTATTAGCGATGATATTTTTAAGGTCATTTGTGGAAATGGTGAAAGTGGATCTAGAATACTTAGACTGTGTAAACATGGTAGCCATTGGTTGGATACTCTCTGTGTTAGCAATAGTAGCAGCAGAAATGGAAACAGCTGATTTGTTGCGTTGATAGCAAGTCTCAATATTATGGCTAAGACGTTTGCAAAAATTGCAAAAATATTTGTTGGATTGTCGGTGACGATTGTTGCAATAAGAAGAAGACCTGTTTTTATTCTTTATTTAGAAGCAAATTATGTAAAAATAGACTACAAAAATGAAATCTAAGCGAAAAACTAGGTAAGGAACACCTGGACTACAAAAAGTAAAACTTGGCAAAAAGTCAACGGTCAACCCTTGAAAAGTCAACGGTTAATGCCAGAAAAGTTAACCCAAGGACAAGTTAACATTTGTTGTCAACGATGATGTAAGTAGATGACGTCAGCAAAGAATGGTGATGATGTAAGCAGATGACGTCAGCTAGGGTTGACATGGCAGAATGACATCATAGATGACGTCAGTGGCAACAGGGTGCGCGTGTAGTGCGTGAGGCACGTAGACGACGTTCCAGAATCCTTAAACGGTGAATGAGAGCGTGTGGGAAGTCTGATAAGGCCAATTCTTTTCCAACGATGTAGATCGGAGAAAGATGATTCCGATAGCGGCAGCAGTGAGATGATCAGAGCAATACCTAAAGTGCATAAGGCGCGTGGACGAAGCGGCTGAAACTTTGACCAGCGCGTGGCGGCGCGTGGATGGTTAGATGATGATGATTCTGGCGGCGTTGTGTCGAGCGGTTGAAAATCTACATGGTGATATGTCTTATGTCCTAACCGGAGGTCCGATGTGGAAGATTCGATAGAGGCAATGGTCTTGGTGGCGGTGATAGAGCTTTTGGTGGTGAAGATTCAACCTTGGGCATCTCTGACGGTAGTGGAGCAGTTAGGAGGAGGCATGAAAAAGGTTTACTAACTGAAGAAGTCGAGGCAAGGGAAAATACCAAAAGAGACAAGACTGCAAGACACAATAAATTAGAGCAATGACTCTAATACCATGTTAGAAATACTGAATATGTGTATTGTATTTTTAAAATAATAATAGAATATACATGAGTGACTTTCATTTGATTCAATTCAAAGTTATAAAAAAAACTTTTTAAAATCTAGCATACCAAATGAGAAATATAAGCAGACATAAAGTATGGGTATATTACAAATTGAAAAGAAAAATTTGAGATTAAAGACTAAATATTTTACATCCCGCTCATTTAGTATAATTTCATAAATTATTTGCAAATACCAACTAATTAAGTGTGATTTATTTTCTTGTAAATAAAAAAATAATTTATTACGATAGACCTAGGAGTGGCCAGACCCAATTTTTTTTTTAGTTAGGTATATTTTGAGTTTTTTATAGTTTGGTTCACACTCTTCCAAAACCTTAGCCCCCTCCCCTGTGATTATCAGCCCAAACAACCTAGCCCAGCCCAAAAACATTAAAACCCATCAACCACTTTAAGTTTTAAACACACGCCACATGGTTACAAATTTTCAACACTTTTGGTTTAGTTTACTTTTAGTATTTTTTTAAAAGGAATTTCATTTTATTTTAATGAAAGAATACTGCATCATTTACTAACTAAGTAAACTGTAGATATTAAAACTCACTACCACTTGTCGTTGTGTATTTAAAACAAAAAGATATATCCATATAAACAAGTACGAGAGATAAACCAAATCTCCCAATCTAGTTTCTTAGAGTCTGTTTGGATAGAACTTATTGCTGAAAACTGAAAACTGAAAACACTATACCAAAATAATTTTTTAATGTGTAAAAAGTACTATTCATGCCAAAAGTGCTGTTCATTGGCCTAAAATCACTATTCATGGCCAATGAACAGTGACAGATGCGCTTGGAAAAAAAAAAAAAAAACGGGGCTAAACGTGGACGTGGACGTGCTATCCAAACGTCCTCTTAGTATTTTGTGTTATTTTCTTTTACTTTTTAAGTTTTGTGAGCTTCACTTGATTAGCCTGACTAGTATTTAAGTGAAGCCCATATTTTTATGTTGATTTTTAAGCCACCTAGTATTAAAAAAAAAAAAATAGCTTATGCCTTTTTCTTCTGTCACTATATGGATATATTTTAATCATATTATATTCTGAAAAATTAATTTTTAATTTGATCATATTTGTATTATATATATATATTTTGAGAATCAATTAAATATATATTTTACGCTTAAAGATTGATATTCTAATTGAAATGTGGACTTATAATTTTAAGATCCTTAATAATTTATATGGGTTTTAATCAATATCATACACACAGACATATAATAATGAATACCCTAAAATAGAATCCCAAAATAGATTGGTATCGAAACAATTTGTTCTAATGGATAGACCAAAACGAGTTTGAAATATTATTCATAACATTGCTCATAATGCTATAACTAATATTTTTAAATTAGATAAATTTATAATTGAAAACTAGCAAATCCCACATTTCCGACATTGTTAACTCATAAGACAGTTTTTTTTCCCTGCTTATATTTAGGCCTTCCTTAACTTGAAAGGTCCATCCATGAATTTATATTTTTGGTATTATTTTTAAGAAAATAAATTATTTATTTTCTCATGTTATTATAATTTTAAATAATTTATTTTTGCTTATTGAAAAAATTACAAACAAACAAACATTCATTCATTCATACTAAAATTTAATTAAGATTAATCATTCAATTTGTAGAAAAATCTTAATGGATTAAAGTACAATTCTTCTCTTAAAAAAGAAGAAGACTAAAGCACAATTCAAAATTCTAATAAAAATATGATGAAAAATGTTGACGTTTAATATAAAATTAAATTATGAAACTAAAAATATTTATATTTTTTATAACTATATCGTTGCATATAAAGAAACCTTGGCACAATAAATAATTATAATATCAATAATTTAATTTAATATAATATGTTATATATTCGTTATGATATAAAATTTTTTATTTTTGATTTTAAAATATAGTACATGTTATTACTAGGTTGTATTGTTAATTGGCGCTTACGTGGCAAGATATTATTCGTTCATTGACACGTGGAACAATATTATTGGCTAAGAGCCGTATCTCCAACAAGTCCTAGTTAAAGTTGTACTCGGACTTATTATCAAAAAATAAAGTTGCACTCGGAGTAGAACTCTCTTTCTTTTCCTATAAATATCGAAACAAAACACAAAAGACTTTCACTCTTTTTTTTTTTTCTTAACTTTACCGAACTAAGCGTTTTAAAGTTAAACTCTTCCAAAAACCTTGTAGTACACGAAAGCGAAAAGCTCAGAGAAAGAGAGAGAGAGAGAGAAAAAAAAAAAACCATGGCAGATCCAAGCTCTTCTGCCCCAGATCATGGGCAGCCCTCTTCTTCCTCGGCGGACCAGTACGTTTTTCACTACTTCTTATTTCTGTTTGTTTCCCATGAAAACAGTTTCTTGAGAACTTTTTATGTTTAATTTTTTGTTTCCATCGAAAGATGGTTTCTTTGGGAATTTTTGTTGTTTTCCTGAAAGATAGTTTCATGGGATTTTTTTTTAGGATGATGAAGATTGTTTCGTTTGGAAAATTATTACATTGTGTAAAGATAGAATCTTTCTGTAGAATTTTGTGTCTGTTTGTGCTGTGCTGAAATATGATCGGTTTGTTTTGCATATTGATTAATGGGTTAAGCTTTGCAGGGGTTTTTGTCTGTGTTTGGTTTTTGTTGAAGTTGAAGTTGAAGTTTTAGTTTTTTATATTGTCTTCATGGGATTGTTGTAATGTAAATGGTGAACTAGGATTAAATGTGATTGATGACTCTTTGGGAATATATTCACTGGGATAATTAAACAGAGTTACAAAAATTAAGTGAATTGTAGAGCATGTGATTTTAAGTGTAACGTGTATTTGAAATAAAATTATATATGGGTGTGATGCTTATTGTAAGAGTTAAGCTCCTGGGATGTTTTTACTGTGTATTTTTAGTTTTGAATGAGAAAATTAGTTAGAAATATCTTAAATATTCTTTTATTCTTGTTGGTGAATTTAAATGTCACTCTTGGTTTTTAATAATTGTCGAACATTTACTTTTCAAATCTGTAGTTTCGATTTACATGGGTCAATTTGATGATGAATTCATTGAGAAAGTTTGGTAATCTGCATTGTCATCCAATTGATAAAGCACATTGCAATTTTTATGTTGGATGTTAACATTATTTTTTCCACCAATATTAAAATGTAGATATACAGAAGATCTAGACTACTGATAACAGCTGAAGTTTTGATGGGGTTTTTTTTTTTTTTTTTGGGGGGGGGGGGGGTACGTTTGTTTGTTTTTAACTGTTAAAAATAGTTGATTCCTGCATCACATTGTAATATATGTGCTAAATTGAAATTAGTTTGAAATACAGTAGAAATTTGAAGTTCCAATGAGGCTTGACCTTGGGAGGCTTATGTTGGGCACAAAACTAGTTTGCATCATTCAGTTTATTGGATAAAAAATTATCACACACTATTGTAATATGTCGCCTTTTCTTCTGTTCATTGTGTATATATCATGTATCTCATAACTATTCAATGTTCTCTCTCTCTCTCTCTCTCTCTCTCTCTCTCTCTCTCCTGTCCATGTTATCACCTTGTCACTTTCCCCAAAGTTACTGAAATTCTTTATTAATTAGTTCATACGCCTTTAGCCTTTCTGCCAGTATAAATGATTTGTATGTTCAAAACAGGAAAAGTAATAAGAAGGATTATTCCACTGCAATTCTGGAACGCAAGAAGTCTCCTAATCGTCTTGTTGTTGATGAAGCTGTAACTGATGATAACTCTGTGGTTTCCATGCATCCTAATACAATGGAAAAGCTTCAGTTTTTCCGTGGGGACACTGTTTTACTTAAGGTGATTTTACATTCTATATAGCTACTTAAGAGGTGAATTTGATTTTGAGAATGTGATTCATTTCCTTTTTTTCCTTTCTTGGTGGTGTACAGGGAAAGAAGCGAAGAGACACAGTCTGTATTGTTCTTGCTGATGAACAATGTGAAGAACCAAAAATCAGAATGAACAAAGTTGTTCGATCAAATCTTAGAGTTCGTCTTGGAGATGTTATATCCATTCATCAGTGCCCTGATGTGAAGTATGGGAAACGAGTTCACATCCTTCCGGTTGATGATACAATTGAGGGTGTCAGTGGCAACTTGTTTGATGTTTATTTGAAGCGTGAGTTTGCTATTTTAACTTCATCTTGGCTCATTTATTGCTTATTTTAATTAGAAATTAAGTAGTTATATATTTTTGTGATTTTGTCTGATTCTTTTTCCTGTTTCAACAGCATATTTCTTGGAATCTTACCGACCTGTGAGGAAGGGTGACCTTTTTCTAGTCAGGGGTGGAATGAGAAGTGTTGAATTCAAGGTTATAGAGACAGACCCTGGTGAATATTGTGTTGTTGCACCAGATACTGAAATCTTCTGTGAGGGAGACCCTATCAAACGTGAGGATGAGGAGAGATTGAATGAAGTGGGATATGATGATGTTGGTGGTGTTAGGAAGCAAATGGCTCAGATCCGTGAGCTAGTAGAACTTCCTCTTAGACACCCACAGCTCTTCAAATCAATTGGTGTGAAGCCCCCGAAAGGTATCTTGCTTTATGGGCCACCTGGGTCTGGAAAAACTCTGATTGCAAGAGCTGTGGCTAATGAGACAGGTGCATTCTTCTTTTTAATTAATGGACCTGAAATAATGTCAAAGCTAGCTGGTGAGTCTGAAAGCAACTTGAGAAAGGCATTTGAGGAAGCTGAAAAGAATGCCCCATCTATTATATTTATTGATGAGATAGATTCAATTGCTCCAAAGAGGGAAAAGACGAATGGTGAAGTGGAGAGGCGTATTGTTTCCCAACTCCTGACATTAATGGATGGCCTTAAGTCCCGAGCACATGTGATTGTCATGGGAGCAACCAATAGGCCTAATAGTATTGATCCTGCACTGAGGAGATTTGGGAGATTTGATCGTGAAATTGACATTGGTGTACCAGATGAGGTTGGAAGATTGGAAGTTCTTAGAATCCACACCAAGAATATGAAACTTGCAGATGATGTGAGATTCTGTCTACTGTTTTCTCAAATGTTATTTAAAACATAGTTTTCTTTATGGTGATAACATTATCTTATGTTTTAATTGGTATTATGTTTCAGGTTGATCTTGAAAGAGTTTCGAAAGATACCCATGGTTATGTTGGTGCAGATCTTGCTGCTCTTTGCACAGAGGCTGCTCTTCAGTGTATTCGGGAGAAGATGGATGTCATTGACTTAGAGGATGAAACTATTGATGCTGAGGTGTTAAATTCGATGGCTGTGACTAATGAACACTTCCAATCTGCATTGGGGACTTCAAATCCGTCAGCGCTACGTGAAACAGTGAGTTTTGAAAAGAAGTCTTGTTTTACTTCATATGGAAATTGTTTCTCTATGGGCTATTTCAGATGCCATATGCATTTACAGGAGATAACAATCATGATTTATTGTTTGGTAGGTTGTGGAGGTTCCTAATGTTTCCTGGGAAGATGTGGGAGGTTTGGACAACGTTAAAAGAGAGCTTCAGGAGGTTTGTACTTTGTTCCATCTTGATTTTTCCCTTCTGAAATATGCATTTTAGAGCATTCTCCTGTCTCTGTAAGATTTCATTTATGTACAATAAATTTCGTATCAATTTTTTGGCATCTTGCAGACTGTCCAATACCCAGTGGAGCATCCTGAGAAGTTTGAGAAATTTGGCATGTCACCTTCTAAAGGTGTTCTCTTTTATGGGCCTCCTGGCTGTGGTAAAACACTACTTGCAAAAGCAATTGCCAATGAATGCCAGGCAAATTTCATTAGTGTCAAGGGACCTGAGTTGTTGACAATGTGGTTTGGAGAAAGTGAGGCAAATGTGCGTGAGATATTTGACAAGGCTAGGCAGTCAGCTCCATGTGTCCTTTTCTTTGATGAACTAGACTCTATTGCAACTCAGGTACTGACCATTTAGGCTGTACTTTCACATATCCATTCACCTCTAAACAAGAACAAACAAAAAAACAACTTATTGCTGTTAATTGCAAAGTTTTGTACTAAGACTAACTGTTTATTTTGATTATTTGATGGTCCCGACTTTCAGCGTGGTGGCTCTGTTGGTGATGCTGGTGGTGCTGCAGACAGAGTACTAAACCAACTTCTGACAGAAATGGATGGTATGACAGCCAAGAAAACAGTGTTCATTATTGGGGCAACAAACAGACCAGACATTATTGATTCAGCTTTGCTCAGGCCTGGACGTCTGGACCAGTTGATTTATATCCCACTTCCAGATGAGGCTTCCCGTCATCAGATATTTAAAGCATGTTTGCGGAAATCGCCCATCTCTAAGGAGGTTGACCTTGCAGCTCTTGCGCGGTATACTCAAGGGTTTAGCGGTGCAGATATCACTGAAATTTGTCAGCGTGCCTGCAAATATGCTATTAGAGAAAATATTGAGAAGGTAAGTGCTTTTCCCAAATTTGAAGTTGCATTTAGCAAAGCATTAGTTTCATAAGCATATTGTTCTTAGACCACCTTGGTTGTGGAAGACAACTAGTTACCAAAAATAATTTTTGCTGGTCTAGTAAAGCTGCTCACTCGGTGTGAGAATTCTTTGATTAGTGTGTTTATATAAGGTGTAATTTTTCCTTGACTTGGTAGACATATGGCACCATTTTTGATGGTGTAAATGGCTGTTATAAATAATTTTTTTTGTTCTGTGCACTCTGTTCGTGTTATCATGCTTCATATATATATATATAGCATGATTGTAGTTCAGAAAATTTGAATTTGCTAATCTTAAAATGTTAAATGCCAACAAGGCTATTTTCCATTGTTCCTCCTCTCATAGCTTATATAAATGCTTCAATTCTTTTTTTGTTGGCTGTGCATATGAAAGTAAAATATCCTTCAGGTTTGATGGTTTTACAATTTGTAGAATTCTGTATTTGCTCCTGTAATGTTGGTTGGCCTTGGTTTATTATTATTGTTATTATGGGTGCATGACCTTGGGTTGATAATATGCACATCCTGCATGCACATCGTTGTTCTCCCACCCCTTCCTATATATTCTTCTGTTCTTCATAAAAATGGACTTCATGTTCCTTATATCCTCTTTGTTCAACCCATCTGACAGGATATTGAGAGGGAGAGAAGGAAGAGAGAGAACCCTGAAGCTATGGAGGAGGATGACATTGATGAGGTCCCTGAGATAAAGGCAGCACACTTTGAAGAGTCGATGAAATATGCTCGCCGAAGTGTCAGTGATGCAGACATCAGGAAATACCAGCTCTTTGCTCAGACTTTACAACAATCACGTGGTTTTGGATCTGAGTTCCGGTTTCCAGATCGAACTGAGAGTGCTGCAGCAGGAGCTTCAGACCCATTTTCCTCTGCCACTGCTGCTGGAGATGATGATGATCTGTACAACTAAAGTTGAAACCAATACCTGTTTTAAGTGCTGCAGCTAATATGTCACATCCACTGCCATGAATTTCATATTTTATTCTGCTCAGGAAAAATTGTAGCCTTTAGCTTTTAAGTTTCTATCTCACTATTAGTTATTTTTTTTGCTATGAAAAAATTTCTTTTCATTTATATGGTTTGCTTTGTTTGTGGGTTGGATCTTTCAACCGTGTGAAAATAGGGCAAGACTCCTTTCCAGTATTTCAGTAAACTGGATGAGATATGAGAACAACGCATGGCCATTGTTGGATGTGTTGTGACTGTGTTTTGTCTAGTCTATTGGAGCACTAAATGCAAGTCAAACCCATGAAAATATGGCTGAATAACTTCTCTCTTTTTCTCAACTTCAGAGGAATTGTGTACTTAAAAGCCTAAAGGCATAATGAAAACTATGGGACACTGCTCACCTGTTCCCCCTGACCCTTCCCCCCAACAAACTGGAGTGCCAATCAAAAGGTGATGAGACGTTTTGATGGACACATCCTTGTGTTAAAATCAATGAAAACATAATTATCTAACAAAAGATGTGAAGCATTTGGGTTGGGACATTAGGTCTTGTCCGAGTGTAATAATGGACCTATATGACAACACAACAAGGTATTTCTATCATGGAGATGAAGATGCATCTCCAACCAAATAGAAAAAGATGAAGATGTGGCTCCAACCAAGGATATTCACAGGGAAACAGTGTAATATCCTGGTTGTTAGTGAACACAAATATTACTGTCATAAACTATTTTCACATGGAGATTCTGTTCCCCCCTCCTCTTAGAGCCAAACTAACTTCGACAGGTTTTGTGACCAAGAACAATTCTGCAAATAGGGTTATTTTTGAAGTGGATAGGAAAATATTTTTGGTTTATTGAATCATTTAATTAATAACATACCAATAATAAGCCTTGCCAACATGCTTAACACTCATAATTTTTCCTGTTGAAATGATTTTACACAAGGAAAATCTGATTCAATTCTGGGTTCTCGGATCTTCTAATTATCAGTCATCTCTTAGCTCTAATTATGCAATTCCAGCTTGGCCACTAATCTTTGGGGCAAACTGTGACAAAGGATTTACTACTGTTTACCACATCTTTTTTCGTAATCTTTTTAATCTCACGCCTCAGTTTTCAACCATCCATTTTCTATCATATCATAAGTCTAGTTTCATCCATTTCACCTGAAAAGAATTTTCCATGGTAACATGTTTGTGTACCTCAATGTGTTTCAGTATAAAGTTTCACTTCCTTTAAAATTTTAACTTAGCACCAGCCAGAAATTTATCTACTAATTTGATTGGATCCTTGCTAGATCCAAGTTAGTTGTGAAGCAAACCTCACTTAGATCTGCCAAAATCAACACCAACCCACCTATTTGCCTACCCTATCCAAGGGATACCAAAGTTTTGGTCACTTAGATTGCCAAAATCAACTACTAGTCCTTTGTTAAAGCTGTGCTGATAGTGAACCACATGGCAGTCACCATCTTAATGTAAATTCATGTGGGATCCCATGTATCATGCACACATGTGGTGGACCCTATGACCACACAAAATATACATCATATTAATTTAAGTACTTATGATCTACTTTGGGAATCTTAGATATATACTTTCTATCAATGGCCAAAATTTCCTGGTTTCTCTGAAATATATTTTTGATGCCAGCAGTGTATCTCAGAGCTCACATGTTGGTCCATTAAGTTGCTAGAATCTTTATCACTTTGTGGCTAAACTTGCATGTGCATCACGTGAGAGCAAACAGAGAGCTACAAGAGTTAGCTTAGTACTTTGCTGCATATAATATTAGTATAAGAAGAAAAATAAGATACTGCAAGCACAGCCTAGCATTGCCACGAGTTAATACTTATTGCTCAAGTGAGCTACCAACAAAGCAAAGCTTCCAACAAATATGTAAAGTGGTCTTCAAGTCTTGCACCAATATTTTGTGGTGCTTCCCGCTGCAGTATCTTTGTGAAAGGTCAGTAGCTCTTCTTTACAGTAACTAGTTAGATACAGAGCCAAAAATTTTTTGTACAAGCAAAATAGCTAGTCACATTTCGTAATTATTACTTATAAACTCAAGATCCACTTGGTAAAAATACGAGACTTAACACACATTCACACAACACAGCATAAACAATCTAATCCATTTTAATTGTGCAAAATAATTAAAATTTATCAAAGGGAGAAGAAAATACGAAGAATTTCTTGTTTTTTTTTGTCCTTTTGGTAAGTAATTGAAGGACTTCTTTATCAGTCATCATTTCTAGTCTCTATCTTTATCCAAGAATAAGTGGTGGCAAGTTGAAATGTATTGTACACAAGTATTGATGTATACATGTATGTACATCTGTATACATCAATTAATATTTGGAAAAGACGTTTGGCTTGTTTTTAGTTGTATTTGCACATCTAGTTATCTTTTTTTCGTAATTAAGTTTTTTAAGTGCCCTATTGAATGTAGTACGGTTTCATTTCACGTGGTGTGGGGACCTAGATGGATGCATGAAATCAAAGAAGCTTCTTTCTTATCCTTAACTCAACAATTATCAAGTGAGATAAGGGGATCACAATGCCCAATCATTGCACACATTTTCCCACAACCACACATGAGAGAGAGAGAGAGATCACTTTCTAAAATTCTTTTTCATCCTTGGTAACATTAATAACACAGTCACACACATCCATCAACACACCCCCTTGCTCCTTTTGGGAGAAGTGATGGAAAATGACTTTGCAATGAAGCAACAATTTGTGTTCCTTTCTCTTTCTCACACACATTGTTTAATTTGGTAATATTATATACATATATGGAAAAAAAAGAAAGAAAGATGAAGACATGTCGGAATCATATTATGTTCAATGCAAAATTACACTTGACACAAGTTGTATAAAAAAAAAAAAAAACAATATTTTTAGATGTGAAAACAAGTTTGAATTTGGGAAATATCAAATAATCCCATTTACTAGGGACAACAATTTCAAGTTGCTATACACATTTTGCTTAACTTGTTTTCAAATTATCCAAAATATTGATCCTTGCTAACTCTTTACAGTTTCTTTATATATTATAACCCCTACAACTACAAATCAATATTGGAACATATATATTTCCCTTACTACATAATGACACATAAAAATCTATATAGTTATTGATGTTCTGATATATAGCCAGCTGAAGAAGATGAATAAGCAAATGAGCAATGAGAAGAGCCTTGGAGGAGTAGCAATTGAGCTGGTGTCACCGACGATGATGAAATTGAATACGATTGCTTTTCCATCTTTTTCAATGAATTGCTATTCAGCTTGTGGCCCTCATTTCCTATGGTGGGCTCATGTTGAATTTCTCTTAATAATGCTGCCACATCTTTCATTGTCGGTCGGTCTTCAGCACGATTGCTTGTACATAGGAGGGAGATTCCTAAGGCTTGTAACATTTCTTGGATTTGGGTGTCTGGATGGCCTTGAAGCTTTGGATCTAGGATCTCAACTGGGTCCTTCTTGCTCTTCAGGTGGTCACGTACCCATTGAATCACATGTTGCCCATCAGGAAATGATGGATCCACCGGTCTTTTCCCGGTTATGATCTCTAGTAAAACGACCCCAAAGCTATATACGTCACTCTTTTCTGTGATCTTTAGCATACAACCATATTCTGCAATATAAACCATATGAAGGGAAAATAATAATGTTAAAATTAACTCAGTTCAATTTTCACAGATATGAAATGATCAATTTGTGTCACCAATTATTAGAGGCACAGGTACAAGGTACAAGTTGTTTAAATAATGAAAATATAAAATCCAAAAGAGATCAAGTATATCACAGCTAAGTAGTGCAATTGTCAGGCCACATAAAGGTGTGGTGTTTTGGACACTTGCCATGCATGGTCCATGTTATGTCATATGCTAAACCAAATTCCTTGTCCAGAACCAATTCACCTTTTTTATTTTTATTTTTTATACAATGGAGTGGTGTTATAGTCTTTTAACTAAATTATTTCACTTATTGTTCATGAAATACTCTCAAAAGCTCATGGACTAATAGTATGGTTAATTAAACTTAAGACTTCCGAGTTTATATCACGACGCAAATTAATGAGCTCAGCACACATATATGATATACCCATGGAATAGTTCGCTTCTCGTATCAAATACTAATATGCATGTGCTTTACAGCCAAATATATGAGGAACAAACAAAGCGACAACAAACAACTATCATAGAAATGGAAGTGTCCAAAAAAGTGGTTTTATCCCATCTCATCGTATGTTAGCAAAGGCCTTACGTCACTAACCAATGATTAACTCATTAATCACATTACTAATCAAGCTTTTAGTATTTAACAACTCATAAATCAGATTTGTCTAATCATCATAATCACCTCCTAAACTAGATAATTAAATTATAGCCTAATAGCATGCAGTTTTGATGTTGGCGTGTGAGTGTATTCCCTTATCTCATCCCTCTTTTCTTATATATATGTGTGTGTGTTTATTTCTAAAAAAAAAAAAAAAGTTATAGCCTAATAATAATAACAAATTATATCCAAAAGAAAAAGGGTAAAGTTTGATACATACCTGGAGCAATATAGCCATAAGATCCAGCAAATTGTGGAATAGCCGGGAATGAATTATTATTATCATCTTCAACAAACCTAGCAAACCCAAAATCAGCCAAACAAGCCTCGTACCTGTCCCCCAACAATATATTGTGGGCCTTCACATCCCGGTGCAAGATAGCAGGCACACAATCATGATGCAAGTAAGCAAGCCCTTCGGCCACACCCAATGCTATCTTGAGCCGAATCTCCCACTCCACTAATCCTGCGCACCCCTCATGTAACAATGTGTCCAAATTACCATTAGTTAAGTAGTCATAGAAAAGCAGCTTCGTTTTTCTATTAGCTCCCCAACCTAACAACCGCACGATATTTCGGTGTCGAATTCGTGCCAGTGTGGCAATCTCAGACGAAAAGGCCGATGCAGACAACTTTTCGGATGACCGAAATCTTTTGACGGCGATCATTAAGTTTGATGGAAATATTGTGGCTTTGTAAACGATGCCGGATCGACCTCGGCCCAATATGTTGCCAGGTGTTAATGATTTTGCCACATCAGAAATTGACAGGTCTAGTTTCTGGTAAAGTGTCACTTCCCAAGGTGGGCCCATTTCCACATCAGCATTGGGATTGTCTTGGGCCCCACTGTTTTTCTTCTTTGAGTTCACAACGATATAAAGCGCCGAGATGAGCAAAGCGCACGCGGCGCATAGTAGAACTATCATTGCTACACGCGCTGCCTCGGCGCGTGTACGAGATTTTGGAGAAAATTTGGGATTTTCTGAGTTGCAATCGTTGGCGGCGAAGCAGAGAGAGGGGTTTCCAGCGAGGACGCTGAGAGGGAGGTTGGCGAATAACAAAGTGTTCGGCACGCGCCCTGAGAAGTTGTTGAAGGAGACGTTGAGGACCACGAGATTTTGAAGGTCCGCGAGATATTGGAGATCGCCGGAGAGATGGTTGTGAGAGAGATCTAATACTCCGAGCTTGTCTAACCCAGCGAACTCCGCCGGAATCTCGCCGGAAAGTTGGTTCCAACTTAGATTCAAAGCAATCTCCAGCGCCGGAATCTTCCCCAGACTCGCCGGAATATTCCCCGACAGTTCGTTGCTACTCAGATCTAACAACTGTAACTTCGAAAGCGAACCGAGTTGACTCGGAATCGATCCAGAAAGCTTGTTCTTCCCGAGAATGAGTTTGGTGAGTGAACTCAGCGATCCAAGACTCGGACTCAGAACACCTTCAATCAAATTATCCGAAAAATCAACAAACTGCAACGAAACAACGCGGCTCAACTCGCCGGGAAACTCTCCGGAGATCAAATTCGAATGCAGATCGAGAAACGTCAAGTTTCGGCAACCCGAAATCTCGGCCGGCACGACACCCGATAGCCGATTCGATCCGAGATCCAAGAAATCCAGATTCTCCAAGGCCCCAATCTGTCTCGGTATCGAGCCCGTAAGCTTGTTTCCATTAACGCGGAACCGAATCAGAGACGAACAGTTTCCGATACTCTCGGGTATCTCGCCCGATAAATCGTTAGAAAGTAGCAAAAGCTTGTTCAGCTTCTTGAGATCGAAGATTCCTCGAGGAATGTTTTCGGTTAAACCGTTTTGAGACAAATCAACGGCTTCGAGATTCTGACATTTGGAGATTGAAGATGGAATGGGACCCACAAGCTGGTTTTGCCACAGGAAAAGCAGCTGAAGTTTCGGGAGGTTTCCGATTTCGGATGGTATCGTACCGGCGATACGGTTGTTGTCTAACTCGATAAGAGTGAGCTCCGTACAGTTTCCGAGTTGTGCTGGGATTTCGCCCGATATTTGATTCATGCTCAGCTGAAGTTCCTGCAAAGCCGATAAGTTTCCGAAACTTGCCGGAATGTTTCCGGTTAGCGAGTTCACCGAAACATCGAGAACTGTCAAGTTCTTGCAATTCCCAAGCTCTGATGGAATAGTACCCACCAAGGTGTTCTGCCATAGAAGAAGATTTCGGAGGCTTTTCAGGTTTCCGAGACTTTTCGGTATTGAACCGGTGAGTGAGTTTTCGTAGAGGTAGATGTTTTGGAGGGCGGTGCAGTCGCCGAGTTCAGGTGGGATTTGGCCGGAGATGAGAGTTGTGTAGATGGCTATGGTTTCGAGCTTCTTGAGGAGGCCGAGACTCGGAGGAAGGAAACCCGAGACGCTTGTTTCGGCTAGGCCTAGCATGGTCAACTCGGTACAATTCCCGATTTCTTGGGGTATAAGGCCTCCGAGATTCTTGTTTCCACCGGCTCTTATCACCTGGAGGTTCTTCAAGTTGCCTATTGAACTGGGTATTTCTCCATTGAGCTGGTTGTCATAGAGAGTCAGCCATTTCAAGCTTTTGAGGTTGCCGATTTGAACCGGAATTGAGCCTTCTAGCTGGTTTGAGTTGAGGTGGATTTCTTGGAGCTTAAGCAAGTTGCAAATCTCAGATGGGATTTCGCCGGTTAGCGCATTGTCACTTAAGTCCAAGTGATTCAGTTCATGTAGTGTAGCAATCTGTGTTGGGATTGAACCCGTGAGGTTTGTACTAGAAAGTACAAACTTGGTTAATGAAGCCAATGAAGAGAGATTAGTTGGAACTGTACCATATAAATCCAAGTACCTTAACTCCAATTCCACAACCTCCTTGTTGATGTTGCAAGTGATTCCAGACCACTCACATGGAGTTTCATCACTTGGGTTCCAATTAGACAAGGCCACTCTGGATCCATTTAGGCTTTGCTTCCATGAAAGAAGAGCTTCGCCTTGTGGATTAATGGCGAAAGCTACAAAAGGGTTCAAGAGGGAAATGGTAATAATTGTTAGGAAAGAGAAGAGGGTGTTCCATAGATTTACAGGCATTACAGCTATGCTACAAAGTGTAATGAGAGTGGAAGAAAGTACACAAAGGAAGAGGGTTTAATTGGTTGAGTTGAGGCTAGGGAGAGAGACAATGAGAGGAACCAAATCATGTCTTGTGGGCTACAAGTTTTTTAAGTGGTGTATGTATAAATAAATTGAAAGACCCAGAATCCCCGGATCCAAGAACAGCTAGGCCATGATGTTTTTATGCAGAGAGAAATGGAATTTTAGATGGTTGTTTTTTAGCATTTGTTTATGGTTGATGATGGAGAAGAGGTGGGGGGGAAGGGAGGGATAACTGTTTTTTTAATTCAAATGGAAAGTGGGAGAGCTTGGTGAGAGTCACTTTTGTCTCTGATTTTCTGGTGTGAACTTTATCCTTTTTAATATGTGGGTTTGTACAAAATAATCTTAATTTTTTTGTTTTTTTTAGTTTAAAGAAAAGAATTGAGAACTAAAAAAATATCAGTAAGTGAAAAGGTTTTGTCACTTGCTGCATAATTTGGCCAATTAGCACTGAGGGGTCTGAGTCAGCCTTGTCTAGAGTAGAGTTAGATGAGTCTACTACTACTGGGATTGAGACCACTTCACAATTTTAGTTGTGGATCCAAAAACATTTAATTTTCTCTAGAAAGGAACTTATAGTTTTACTGATGATAATGATATTTAAACTTGTATTAGTGGGTGAGGGTTCATTTTCCAATTTTGTTTCATTTGGAGCCTACAAAATTGTTGTATTGGAAGAACAGAAATCACTTCAGATTGATTTTGAATCTATGTCCAAAAATATCCCTTCGAAGGTTTTCAAAAGCTGCAAAAAGATTTGTTGGAACAAATACAATGCTGCATTGTTCTCTGCTCTTACCATAACCTCTGAGTCCATTTTTATCTAAATTTTGGAGGGGACTTAGATCTTGATCATTCATATGGGATACAGACCTTAATCCTGTTGTTGAAATTGTAACAGTTTTAGATTTAGATCTATATTAGAAAAATATGGACTTAGATCCAGATGCTTGTAAACCTGCCTCTTCGAATCTCAAATAAATTCAAGATGAGATCTATGACATGGTCCATTTGTCCTATGAAATTCATATGCTAATTAACAATGTGCTTATTATTTAAAAAATAACACTCTCAAATGAAATTTTTTGTAACCATTGTTTATGTCACTTACAAATTCAACATTTTTAAGGTCACCCGTTACAAGAGCTAAGGTGCTGATCCTGCAGAATTTGTATTAAAAAATGGGGCTTTGTTTTTCAACATAATTAAACCCCCATTGAGTTTTGTAATTAAAGTAACAAAGACGTCACGTGATTTACAGGCCATACTGAGAATATGAATCATTTTGTTGTGGGATTTTCTTCACAATTTAGAGTCACACGTATTGGCTACCTTGTGACTATGCTCTGAGGTTGATATTATTATATTCGAATTACCTTACAAATGTGTCCAATTAGGAATCTAAGCACGAGATGGGGAGGGCTGCACATGAAAGAAAGAGAGAGAGGAAGTAGATCGTTGCTTAAAGAACCCAAAACTGCCATGGTATAGGACAGCTTTTGGTTTATAAAAAGTGTCTTTGTTTTGTCGATGGCAAAGAGGAAGGGACAAGCAAACCCCATCAAAGTAGAATAAGTTCCTATTACATCTCTTTTCTCTCTTCCGTCACTATTTCTTAGTATAACCATCCATGAAAAATCATTACAAATCAAAAAAGAAAAAAGGAAAGAAAGAAAGAAAGACATAACTTCAATTTGCAAGATTCAAGTGAATACTTCTGATAAATGATTGAAACTATGTTGTCGTGATCCGAAGAGGCCTTATTCATATCTGCATTATATTTCAAAAAGACTAGTCAAGTGACTATTAGAACTCCTCGTGATTGTCGATGTGGGATTCAACGCATAACATGCATTTATCCAATCTAAAACCCATAATTAGGGGTGTCACAATGTACTAAACTAAGTTCCAACTAAATAGGCATTTTGGAACCAAATCATGGATATAATTGCATGATTGATGACTTGTGCAAGCAACTGGGCAAGCATTCCTACTACAAGTTATCTTCTTTTGTTTTGGGTTGGAAAGTTTGCATGTAATGAACCTGAGAATGGTTGGTCATTTTTCAATGATACACAAGCACATCATGTGCTCATCCGTGTCATGTTTTTTTTTTTTATAATAATATGATGGGATTTAAGAATAAATTGTAAACTGAGTTAATAATAGAAATTCATATATTCCAAGTGACTCAAAAGTTTGATATCAATAATTCAAGCAAACGATCAATTTAGTTTTACCATGTTACAGTTTGCTTATCTGCAAAGCAGCAACTTTAATTGTACCCTTGAACTTTTTGGAACAATCCTTCACCAATTTCCCATGGTCTCTTATCTATTAGCTATGTTTTTGGGTGTAATTTTATTTTATCATATTTTTTTTGGTTAATTGTAACCATCCCACCCTAAGCTATATATTTATAATATGAACCACAAATTCAATAATTTTATAATCAACACCCTCATTTGTTGTTAATTTACATCATCCATCTCAATGTATAAATTATTCTACAAGTTAATAGTTTAATCTATCCACCATCATCTACAAGATTTTAGAATTGTGCATTCTAAAACTTTGAGAACATTTGCAATGTACACCAATAAATTGTAAGGGCATTTACAATCTATACCATATGTCATATAGAGGGAGACATTGGGTGGATACGTGGCCAAAAATGGCCTCGTGTTTGCTCAATATCCTGTCTAGTGTACAGAAGCATTAGATGGAAGCTATAATTTTTCTTAATAATTCTTAAACCTTTTCTATGTCTTTTCCTGTGAAGTAGGAAGGAAGTGACATTGCCTTCCAAACTTTCCACAAATTTAAATTTAGCCCTATGTTTGAGTTATATTTTACAACAAATGTATTTGTCTCCAAATTTTCATATTTCCTATATGAATATCTAAAGTGTGTATTTTATTAATAATTTTTAGCACTGCAGTCCAAAAAAAAGAAGAAGAAGATGGATTTCCTATAGGACTCTATATTTAGTGTATTTATTTGTTTATTTTAAAAAATTTTGTTAATTACTTTGTCTCTTAAAATTCTACCTCTGTGCCACTGTTTAAGTATGTTATATTTACCCTCTGTATTTTCCAATTGCGCAATATTTTAATTTCTGTATTTCGCTTCAAATTCTAATTTAGGGATTCACTATAGCAGTTTGGCCCCTCCAAAACAAAAAATCAAGACTTCACATTTCCACGTAAAAATGATTGAGAGATCTTTTCGTACTGATTTTATATATCTATTAGTCTCTTCACACATGCGGATTTATACTTATAACAGACTAGATAATTGAGCGGTACAAAACATCATTTTGGGCCATCTAGAAGAAGCTCCACCATTAAAAAAAGTGATAATGTTTTCATATTAGATACCTATCAGTCATCTGACATGACCTGATAATGGCTTTCAGTGAGCACACAAGTGGGAGATTATGTACATTCCAATTCATTAAGCACTAAGCAGTTCCAAGTGGTTACCCAAAGAAAATCATTTTCACACATATACTGCGGCTGCCCCTCGGAATTACAAAGGATGTGTTTTATGCAAAGTTATATTTTGGAATCCATGATGAAATCATTTTCACACAACTATGATAATTTTTTTTGTGAGTTCTAGTTAACTCATCTAGTGAGAGGTCTGAAGTTCAATACTCGCCTACACTTAAAACTGATTGGTATATTGGTCTGATAATAAAGACCTATTATCAGGAGTAAATACTATAACTTAAAACTCTCTAAAAAAAACAAGGATAATTTTTTTTCCTTACACTTTTTAAGAGTTGGGGGGTTTTCCATTAAGCTTGTTGATTGTAATGGGCATTACCTTTTGTTGAATGCTGTGTGAGTATATATGGAAATAAAGCAGCACATAAGTATGTGAGCATAATAGAGCTATGAGAGGCTGTGGAGAACCATTCAAATGGTCAGTGTAAGTGCTTAGTAAAAAGTTTAGCTAGTTCTAGAGTTATATAGAGAACTAAGAGAATAAGATCTCGTGTCTGATATAGCCAGGCTCGGGTGAGAGAGGTCCCTCTCTTCATGAAACTGACATGTGTAAAGCTCACATCCTCATAGCTAGAAAAGAATGATTAATGGTGATGATGTTTGATCATAATTCATAGCAAGTACACTATTGGACACACTTGGTTCATTTATCTGCTCCCTACTTTATTGTTTAGCATGCAAGTGATAATGATGTACAGATCAACACAAAAGAAAATGATCCTCTCTCCATGATATTTTCATTTCGTAGTTCATGTAAAATTACATACTATTCTCTGCAATGTTAGATAAGAAAAAGAAAAATTTAACAGTGAAAGAAACTTTCTTCATTTCCAATAAAATCAAAATGATCATTTTCCTAACACAAAAGCTTAAATAAATCTATTGGGTTTGTGTTTTATTCTTCCTTGCTTCATGGACCCATCGCAATGATTAGAAATTAGTATTGTGCTTATGTAATGACATACAGATTAATAATTGTATGTATGTTAAAACAAGCGTTTCAACAATAAAATACATGGCAAAAATGAAAAATAAAAATTACTTTAAGTTACATAGAGAAATGGAATTATGTACGACTGAATTTTATCAAAACCTAAATTTTAACAAATTATTAAAATAATCTAAAATAAATAATATAACTGTTTATTTATTTATTTTTAAATTTTTGGCAATATAATTTAATCGGAATAATATTGTTAAAACTCTTGAAACTTTGATGTTAGGGTTTTACTTTAAAAAAATTTTGTGTTAATTTTAATGCAGTTATGCGGCATTTCATCATGTGGTATAAGGAGAAAAAAAGAAAGGAAAATATTAAACAAAAAAAAAAGAAAAAGAAAAGAAAAGAGGGAGAGTGTCCACTTATCGCAACCATAACATATAGAATGGAAAATTTCTTTTATATATATAAAAGAAGATTCTTGGCTTTGTATTTTGATAATTAAAATCAGTTAACCTATTTTCCTTTCATGATAAAAGTGTATCTTATGAAATAGTTTCATAAACCATCCTCTCATGGTATGAGTCCTACACATGTGAGACTCATAAATGTTGTGAGAGAGATTTTATTAGATCATCTTATAAAATATCTTTAAAAAAAAAATATTACGTTGGATTATATGAGTCCTTTGGAACATTGTTTTTATATCATAACTAGCGTATAAATTCATGCATATGTACATGTATATTTAAAAATAATCACACTTACACACACACACACACATATAGTTAGAGTTACAACTTATACATTTTTTAAGCTATAAATTTCTAAAATATGTAACGATTTCTCACTTTACATGTATATAATTTAGAATCTAATTGGATTTGAACTCTTCGATTTTTGCACTCAATAATTTACTTGCTACAAGAATTAAAAAAAAAAGGAAACGTAGCATAAAATTGAATCCCAATTTACTGTCCTAGCTTCGCTCTCAAAATTGTTACCTCAGATTCACAACTCTATGGAGATCGAAACACTAGCAGCTTCCTCAGCAGTGCAGCTTGCTTCAGAGTTGGGGTTCTCCAATATAGTTCTAGAAGGTGATTCATAGGTTCTAATGCAGGCACTAATACATGACAGACCCTTCTTATCTCTGGATGGCTTACTGTTTGATGATCTCAGATTTAGTGCTAGGTGTTTTAATCAATTACATTCCTCTCATGTAAAGAGATAAGGCAATATGATAGCTTATAGGCTAGCTCGTTATGCTTTAAATATATCAAATTTTGTTGTGTGAATAGAGGATGTTCTACCACACGTTATTTTCATTGTACTAGTAGACATTGCTGGTTTAACTTAAATAAAATAAAGTCTTTGTTCCTCAAATTTTTTTTTTTTGAAGTCTAATTTAGAATCTAATTGAATTAGTTTCTTCAATTTTTGTATTTGATAATTCATTTGATACAAAAATTTAAAAATAGATAAAATACCTGGCACTAATCTTTTGACTTCATTTGATACAAAAAATTAAAAATAGATAGAATACTTGGCACTAATCTTTTGACTCTCTCTCTCTCTCTCTCTCTCTCTATATATATATATATATATATATATATATATATATATAGATTTGTTGAAATTTCCAAAAAAATTCGATCTTGGGTAAATGGACCCATATTAATTGTTGCAGTCCTTGTCAACACTAATTGTTTCTATCATTTTCCCCTTGTTTTGACTTGTGAGTGGGGTGTAGACTGTGGTGGAGTCAGTAAACGCAAAATCGAATAGTTAATTAATGCAATGTGCTTGCAAGTTGCAAGATCAAATAAGCAAATGGAGAAAATGCTTGTACCATATGTCCATATCTTCTCAACAAATATGTAAGAGAATGCCAGTCCATTTGAAGAAGAAGAAGATACGCATTAACATATGATTTACTAGATTTATTCTCTCATAATAGCTACACCAGTACCAGATTATGAATTACAATATCATGGTCCATGGATTAGATTTTTGACTTCCACAAAGATTCCACTTATGTCTTGAATGCATTCCAAAAAGCTGATTAGAAAGCATGACAATTTAAAATACGAGTCCTTGAAAGATATGAGTATGTGTCCAAGAAAGTGCTCTTATGCTATTAAAGATTTCTTATCATGGTTAATGGTCCATGAATGTGAGGATATAATTATTTGTTCAAAATCTTTACCAGTCAAATATCCTTTGTATTGTTTTTTGTATGATGACTTTTTTCCTTTTAGAATTAGCATTAATTGTTTAGGTTTTCTTCTTCCTTTTCTAAAGAATTAATTGTTTGAAATCTCATTAGCATTCTTTAATCAATGAACTTTTAATTGCATGAGGACAAAAATGAATACATAAAACATTTAATTAATTGAATCAACAATGTTAAATTAATCATATTACAAGTATTCTAGTTGGAATATAGACCAGAACATGAATTCAAGCGTAAGAGGGAGAGTTTTTTTTTTCTAAATGAGTTAGTGTAGGTGGGATTCGATCACATGTCCCTTATTCAATGAGTAAAAGACTTCACTGGTTGAACAAATTGAAACTTGTTTTAAATAAACTTCTAATGAGATCATTTGCTGAGAAAAAGCGTTACAAGGGAAGCAAGAATCTGAGGTGGTAATAAGTTGAATATTTTTTATGGGTTGGCCTGGGATTAAAGATAGAAAAGTTTTAAAGAAAAATATATGGCCAAAAATGATTTTACTATTAAGGTGGAAGTTTGGGTGGCAGCTGCAAACTTTCTAGTGCTCTGGTTTTTTTAATGGCCTATACGGGTTTTAAGCTGCATCAATCAACTCCATATAGTTGCTGATGCAAATCTCTCTCTTTCTACATCATACACATTTTATCGCTGTTTTATTAGACAATCACATATGATTGACAAGTTTTTTGAATGGGCAAAGGGGGAGTGTTAGATTGCTCACTTGCTTTGATTGTTTTTGAGCAATAATTGAGCAAGTATGAGAGACAATCCCAATGAAAAAAAAGGTTCTCTAATCAACGGCTAGTCAAATATTAGATCATTTTGACTATGAATTATATTTCCAAGCATTGCATGGCCCATTTGGCTCCACAACACGTGTGGGTAACCTCACAGGTCGCAACTATTACATAAGCCAATTATACAATTGAAGTTCATCATCTAGTTGTTTAGTATTTAATCTCACACATATAATCACTTTGTGAAAGCTATTCTTTCCTTCATGGTTGGCCATTTCTTTTGTGTTTTCTATTTGTGCTTTTCCTTTGTGGGTGGTACTCTTCCCTTCTTTCAAGGGTAATGGCCTAACTAGCTTTTCTTCTTTCGGCTCCAAAGTATGTGATTTACAAATTTTAATGTGGGTAAACTCTAAGACACACATAATATTGTTAATTCTTGCTTTCCTTCTTTAAGACTAAACGTGCAAGATTCAAAATCATTTGCTCACATAAAGGGGGCAATAATGTCACCTTGAGAATAGGCTCTTTGAGAAACTTCTCAAGAATATTTGAAGAGAGATAAAAACTTATAATTAACAATGTGATGTTAGCCATGAATGAGAGGTGACTAGCTTTTAATCATTTACTTCACAACATTAACCGAGATGCTTTTATATTAAAATTGTGAACTGAAAACACTTTCTGCTACTTGCTAACCATTAAAGTAGCTTTGTAGTCATTTTTTTTAGCACATGTATATCGTTCCTTTCAGTTTTAGGCTTGTAACTTGTATTTTAAGCTAACCCTAGAGTTTTTGTTATAATTTAAACATTAATTGAGCAATGGTACCTCCCCAAGAGTCTTGTGTTTCAGCTACGTTAACCAATTCTCTCACTAAATAGAGCTTGGATTTAAGTGCACCCCACCCTTCACTCCTTCACTTTGTTGTAAGCTAATTAAATTGAGCATTCTCTCTAGTTCTTGTAATAATCTCTGATTCAACCTAGACTATGAAGAGTGCATATCATAGCACAACCTTTAGATTGGGAAATCTCCAATCCAACCCATCCCATGTTAGTTTTAAAACCCAACCCAACTCAAATTAAGTTACGTCATCATGTAGGAGCCATTTTGTCACTGAAGGAAAAAGCTTCTATTCAACTACTATTTAAACCTATTTATTTATTTTAATTTACACAATTGGGCATGATATTCAATCTCTTTTAAAACTAATTAAAATAAATAAAACTAACAATATTATGCAAAGTCTTAAAATCCAACATAAATCAAAGTTACAAATAAAATAAATATACTATACATAATATGGGTTAGTTCAGGATGATCTTATTGAAAAATTTGTCAACCTAAATTTGATCCAAGTTCCTCCCCTCCCCCCCCCCCCCCCCCAAACAAAAGAAAAATTGGAAAAAAAAATATCCAACTTAAAATAAAACCCATCAACCCATGAAAAAACCAACATGAAGCGTTGGGTTGGTCTGTTGAATGAACACTCTTACTTGGGAATGGACACTCTTACTTGGATCTACAATGATATAAATACTAGCCAATTAAATATTCAGTCATATAATCTCAAAACCATCCTTATAAAATAGAAAGGGATAATAGCAATTCAATTGAAGCTCTTGGAGTGTTAAAATTCCTCAAAATTGCTCATGGGGTTGGAGTCAAATTTTGAAGCTTATTAGGGAAATAGCTCGTCTTTGGATCAAACATTCCATTTGTAACAGTGGTAAGACATTTGTTAGGCATGATAATTGGCACCCTAAAGGCACATTATTGCGTAGATTTGGTCACTAGATAGTTCTTGAAGCTCAAAGTAATGTAAATGCCAAATTTTCTAGTATTCTAAAACAAGGTTACTATTTCTGCCCTCCAATTAGATCTGAGGTAGTGGTGAATTTTTAGGTTGGTTATCACAACTTGACTTAGCAAATTTTGTACAATGGTTGCTCTCAAAATTTGGGAGATTTATCAGATCCTCAGCTTGGAATGAAATTAGGCTAACAACTAGAGATTGGTTGGTTAAATGGGGTTATGGTGGGTTCATCCTGTGTTTTCTATAGAAATAAATTGGAATCTTAGATTTTTTTTAAAAATAAATAAAATAGTATTTCTTACTTAGAGAACGTATTAGAAACTTTACCAATTAAGTTAAACTAGCATGTAACCCTATGCATATGTTTTTTTTTTTAGAATACTAAATATTTTTAACACACACACGGGGAGAGAGGGAGAAGGTTTTTTAAAGAAACTTACAGTGGTGCATATTCAAAAGATAACACATTAAGATGCATAGTAAAATATTCTTACATATATAATTTAAATATTATTGATAGTCATTCTTATTTTATTTTTTTAACTCTTTAAAAAGTCTTATAAAAATGTTATTAGGTAGAAAATGTAAATTGTCTATTTTTTAAATATTTTATGTTCTTTAATTCTAAACTTTTTGGTTTTTGTACATAGTAACTCACTTGAATGGATATTTATGATATAGTTCCACATTTGATTCCAAAATTAAGAAATAAAACTCTCTAAAAATAAATAATTTGAGACACATGACGCAAAATTGAACTTTAATTGTAGAATCTAATTGGATTTTTTCTAAGTTTTACCTATTAATATATATATATATATATATATATATATATGACCTATAAATTTAAATTATTTTTAGTTATAAAAAAAAGCTCATAAATATAAAATCATTCAAACTTTATCTTCCTCTAATTTTATATGTAGTGTTAGATATATGGTTATGTTTTTTATAATTTATTTATATTGGACTCCTCGTTTTTTACTCTGAATTAACTCATTTGGCATAAAAATTAAAAACACTTTGATTACATGAAACACGTGCTGTAAAATTAAACTCTAATTGAAATCCAATTTTATACTGAATTAACTAACTTGGTTCAAGAACTTAAATTTTTTTATTAGATGGGACTATATATATATGACTTATAAACTTGAATTGTTTTTAGTTTTCTAAAAAAAGCTCATAAATATAAAATCATTCAAAAATTATGTTTTTATTTTTTTATTTTTATGATTTACTTATATTGGATTCCTCGTTTTTTATACTAAATTAACTCATTTGGTACAAAAATTAAAATACTTAGATTAGATGGGACACATGTTACAAAATTAAATTCTAATTGAAATCAAATTTTTACATTAAATTAACTCACTTGGGACAAAAATTTAAAAACTTAAATTAGATGGGACACATGACGCAAAATTAGACTTTAATTGAATTTCAATTTGAAATCTAATTGGATTTTCTCTCAGATTTTTCTATTATTATTTTTTTTTTGCTCTCGCACAGTGTATCCTCAAGGCTTTCAACCAAAGACTAATCATTGTTCACGCCGGGTGAGCCCACGAATAGGTAAAGCGCTGGCCCAGGAAATTCTTTTCAAAGTGCAGGTAGCAGGACTCGAACTGGGGAGCACATCCAATCAAACCCAATACAAGCACCTTGAAACCGAGAGCCCAACTAACTCGGCCAACCCTGAATTAAAATTTTCTATTATTATATGTATAGATATATAGACAAGAGATTATTTATTATTTGAATGTTCTTTTACCAGTAGAATCTGGTTTCGTCAAAATCCGTGTGGTATAAGAAGTGCGGATTAACATGATCTAACCCAATAAGAAGAGGGTAAAAAATAAACCATTATGTTCCACACAAGTATCTTCAACGGGCAACCCAATAGGACCACTGCCCACCCCTTTAATGCTTGTTCCGCGTAATGGGCTCACCAAATCATTGAATTAATTGGGCTCATCTCTTATTTCTGGTTAAAAGGAAATTGAATCAAGAAACTAGCTTGCCTCAACAGGCATAGTACTAGAGGCAGAAAGCCTATAAAAGTACAGGCCAGAATCATCAAAGCTTAGCAAATGCTTAGCCCAGTTGGGTACATCTCAATATCTGCTCACAATGCTTGTCGTTCTTTTAAGTCTTGCCCAAGCAGCTCATTGCCCAACTTGGGCCACTCAGCTGGGCTTTGCAGCTTTTGCTGGAGGTCCTGGAGTTTCTTAGAACAGGTTTGATGAAAAAATCCAGCACTGACGCAACTTTTTTTTGCCACAATTGTCACAATACAATTGTGGTAGGGTGTGAATGATGAAAAAAAAAAATGCTACATTTATAATATTTTTGTAATATTTTCACAACAAATTACAGGTAGTTAGTTGTTATTGGTTCAAATTTGAACTTAACACTAAAATTACTTTTTTACCCCAACAATAACAACTAGTAATGACCTGCCACTTAGAATTTGTTGTAATAAAATTGTGGGCATATCATTTCTCAAAAAAAAAAAAAAACTCCATTTATAAGTAATAAATAGCTACTCACAGTTTGCAACAATAGATTGTGGCAAAAAGTTGTGGAATTGTAGTAGTAGAAGTGTAGAACCACTCTAGATTTTAACTTTCCTCTAAATTGTTATTTGTTAATTTACAAAACTATCTTGTCAATCACATGATTCATGACTTCCAATCACTAACTGATAGATAATATGACCAATTTAATAGCCGTATCATTAATAAATGAGATCATGTGATATGGATTTGTGAATTTCATGTAGTTGTTTTGAGAGAAATTCCTTCGAATTGGAGGAAAAGTTTGTCGTCCTTCACTAAATCAATTAATAATTTTTTGCATAAGAATATGGAAAGCATCCCTAGTTTCCCACATATAGAAAGAAAACTGAGAGAATTGCTTCTTATTGTATAGGCTATAGATGAAACCAAACAATTTTCTTCCAAATTGTCTAACCTATTTTATGGCAAATCATTTGGTCGTTCACATGTATACTTCATATTAGTTTTCGTAGAAAAGCTAGGAAGAGGAGCTAACTAGTGTTTTAATTGTCATCCTTGCAGCACTCGGATTTTTTACTACAAGCTTCTACTAATCCAACATTTCTAGGAAGCCCATCCCCAACATGCTTATCGAGAAAGAATAATTAATAGTAGGGAGGCTTTTGTTATGTACTAATCCCCCTAATTTTGTTGTAAGCCAATGGTTCACAAATGCTTGGGCGACGTCATGTCGGTTAATTCGAGTTTTTTTTAAGGGGGTATTTTGGCACACACTTTACCATAGTTTGTTTAGTATCAATTATGGGTCCATCATTTAAAGCACTCAAATTAATCTATTAACTACTTGACGTGTGACAAATTGTGGCAGAGTGTTTTCCTTTAGACAGTTTGATCATGAATTAATATCCACAGAAGAAAAAAAAAATAGATGTTGAATTAAAAAGAAAAAGATATTTAAAAGTTTTGGTGGATTTCTTAAAGAAATATGTGAGACTACTGGTCTTTGCAGTTTCATCATATCTTGGGGTAAATTATTTATTTGTGTTTTGTTGAAGTGTGTTGCTTACTTTGTAATCCTTTCATAGTTTAATATCAATAGAGAACACTCCTTAAAAAAAGTAGGGAAAAAAAGGCCTAATTGAATCTTGCTAGGTTGTATGAGTTGCCCTTGAAAATCCACATAATAATTTGCCTCAGTCAAGAAATAAGCAACTTGTACACATTTGACAGACCTTAATAATACAACTGCTCTAATTTCTCTATGAATGACAGATTAAACAATGTGTGTTTTAACCATATAAGTGTCAATCCTTATTTCTTAAAGCACTAGGTGCGTTTTCTATGTTGTTTCTCCCTTGGAAAATGTGCTTTACACTAGGTCCCAAAGATATATATACTTTCAAGTGTGCGTTTAGCAACACTTATTTTTATCAATTTATTTTACTATTCAGCTTATTTTTGCTACTATTCATGGGCACCACTGCACTTTTTAGTACTATTTATGAGTCTCACTGTACTATTTTAGCTAATTTTTACCTTTATCTACAGTACTTTCAGCAAAAAGTTTTCAGTTTCAACAAAATAAGCGAATCTCAAATAGACCCTAAATATATGAAAATTTATTTAATCATAACAAACTATTCTATTTGAAGAATTAGGTGGTATACAAAGAAGAGAAAACTCAACAACTATCATAAGGACTTAAATTTAAATTCCACTCTTGTCTGCATTAAATATTTCTAGCAAAATTTGCTAATGCAAATAAAATTATTATTCTTTTTGATTCTTTAGTAGATGATCATTTTAAGTAGGAATTAAAGTACAAAACTAAATGATGCTACAGCAGTCCAACTAGAAATATTTGTTTGTTTGTTTGATATAAGGAAGTGTTGTCTTAATATTTGGCCAGATTATTCCACTCTCTTTTTATGAAATACCCCGAAAACCCCCATGAATAGATAATGTGATAGATTAAGAGTAGGACCTCCAAATTTATTGCATACCCTAGACCAATGAGCTCATCACTTGAGTAACCCATAAGGGTCAAACAAATAGTTCAAAATAAGAACAACAAATAATCTACCAACCGGACAAAGAGAAAAAATAAAAGCAGAAGCAAAATGCATCACAGCTTAGCATATCAAAATAAAGTTTTATTTCAACACATTTGGTGGGAAAAAAAGTCTAGGTGAAACATAATTGAATTAAAACGTGCATAATTAAAACATCTTACTTTGCACTAGTAAAATTAACTCCACTTTTCAAGCGATCCAACCAACAACATCTTCTTTGTTCTGCAAAATGTAGGTAATAATCACAAGGATGTAATAATAAATTTGTTTAAGTGTAGTTTTAGAATATGTCCCTGATTATTTGGCACTTCAACTAGCAAGGTAGAGGAGTTACCCCTTAAAATAATAATAAAATAAAATATGGTAATAGCCTCAACATTGACACAAAATAGGTATTTCTGACTGGTAGAAAATAAATTAAAAATGAAAAATCATCTCTACAATTAAAAGGACATTTTTTTTTAAGAAACAAAATTATGAAATAAAGTATTTTATAATATGAATCTATAAAAAAGTGTAATTTCTAATATAATAGTACATAAATAAATACCTGAAATCATTATTTGTGTCTGCAAAATTCTGCCTCAATTAATTCTTCCATGAGCATTCTTCTTGGATCTTCACACCTTGTTGCGTCATTCTCCATAAACAATATTCATGAGACATTTTGGTTTTTCACTTGAGAACATAAGATATCCCATTCCTAATCCAAACACGAAACCACATCCATACCCCAACAATACAACTTTCCAATGAAATCCATTTGCAAACCCAAAATCATCTTCTTGGATGGTTGGTGATGGTGGTGGTTGTTGTCCCTCATCATTGCCACAAGTTTTTGTCAATGGAAATCCACATAAACCAAAGTTTCCACTGTAAGAAGCATTTGTAAATGTATTGAATTGTTTACCTTGCGGTATCAATCCCACAAGATGGTTTTTTGAGAGATTTAAAATTGCCAATGATGTAAGATCTGTCAATTGTATAGGAATGTTGCCTGTGAGCTTGTTTGAGGAGAGATCTAACCATTCAAGATTAGTTAAATTTCCAAATGATATAGGTATATGACCCATAAGATTATTGTTTGAAAAATTTAGCCCTTTAAGTGATCCAAGCTTTCCAATTACCTTTGGAATTTCTCCTTTGAAACTATTGTTGGAAAAATCAATGATTGTCAATAGAGTGTGTATTTTCACCACATTAATATAACTCCCTTTAATATCAATTGTAACATCAATTGTAACAAATTCATAATAATAAGAATAAAAATCATAGAAATATCTTCTCCAAACAAAATAATAATCATCACCCATATATTGCAATCCATCGCTATCCATGTTCCCATTTGTCATGGCTGATAAACACTTGAAAAAGTTTGATGGCAAATGACCATGGAACATATTGTGAGAGAGGTCTATAATTCTCAAATTAGGCAATGAGAATTTAGTCTTATGATTGCCTATGGAACCGTGAAAGTTGTTTGATCGCAATAAGAGAACCCGCAACTCTGGAAGATTTACCAACCAATGAGGGAATGTGTCATTAACCTTGTTGTTAGCAACGTCTAGAATTTCTAATTTCTTGCAATTGACCAATGAACGTGGCAATGGCCCTTCTAATTGATTGTTGGCCAGTTTAAGACTTCTTAAGTTACTGCACTTTACAAATTTTGGGATGGTGTCATGAAGACTGTTATTTTGCAGTTCCAAATTTATGAGATCACTCATATTTCCCAAACATGGAGGAATCATACTAAAATGATTATGAGAGAAATCAAGGTATTTAGAAAAATTAAGATCGCAAATCGAGGATGGGATCTCTCCACTTAAGTTGTTCCTTGAGATTGAAAAGAAAATAATGTGCTGTGGAAGTACATGAAGTGGCCAAGAACCTTCAATTAAATTATCTGAAAAATCAACATTCTGCAACAAAACAAGGCGGCTTAACTTACCAGGAAAGATTCCCGTGATCAAATTAGAATGCAAATTGAGATATGTCAAGTTTCGGCAGCCTAAGATCTCGGCAGGTACATTTCCCGAAAATCGATTCAAACTGAGATCCAAGTTATGCAGATTTTCCAAGTTCCCAATCTCTTTCGGTATTTCACCTGATAAATTGTTGGAGAAAAGATAGACCGTCTTCAGTTTCTTGAACCGGAAGATTCCTTGGGGAATATTCCCAGTCAAAAAGTTCTCAGACAAATCAAGGGCCTCGAGATTCTGACATTTGGAAATTGCCAAAGGAATTGATAATTCCTTGCAATTTCCAAGCTCTGATGGAATAGTCCCCACCAAGCTGTTCTTCCAGAGATCAAGATTTCGGAGGCTTTTGAGGTTTTCGAGACTTTTTGGTATTGAACCTGTGAGTGAATTTTCGTGAAGGTAGATGTTTTGGAGGGCGGTACAGTTGCCGATTTCAGGTGGGATTTGGCCGGAGAGGAGAGATGAGCCGATATATATGGTTTCAAGCTTCTTGAGGAGACCAAGACTCGGAGGAAGGAAACCCAAGACACTTGTATGAGTTAGGCCTAACATGGTCAACTCGGTACAATTCCAGATTTCTCGGGGTATAAGGCCTCCAAGGTTCTTGTTTCTACCGGCTCTTAACACTTGGAGGTTCTTCAAGTTGCCTATGGTATTGGGTATTTCTCCATTGAGCTGGTTTTCAAAAAGAGTCAGCCGTTTCAAGCTTGTGAGGTTGCCGATTTGAACCGGAATCGAGCCCTCTAGCTGGTTCGAGTTGAGGTGGATTTCTTGGAGCTTAAGCAAGTTGCAAATCTCAGATGGGATTTCACCGGTTAACGCATTGCCACTCAAGTCCAAGTAATTCAGTTCATGCAGTATAGCAATCTCTCTTGGGACTGAACCCGTGAGGTTTGTACTAGAAAGTACAACCTTGGTTAATGAAACCAAGGAAGAGAGATTACTTGGAACTGTACCATATAAACTCAAGTACCTTAATTCCAATTCCATGACCTCCTTCTTCTTGTTGCAAGTGATTCCAAGCCACTCACATGGAGTTTCATGTGTTGGGTTCCAATTAGACAGGGCCTCAGTGGGTCCATTCAGGCTTTGCTTCCATGAAAGAAGAGCTTCGCCTTGTGGATTAACTGCGAAAGCTACAAAAGGATTCAAGAGGGGAAGGATGATTGTTAAGAAGGAGAAGAGGGTGATCCATGGATTTAGAGGCATTACAGCTATGCTTCGAAGTGTAATGAGAGGGAGTAAAGTACACAAAGGAAAGTTACACAAAGAAAATGGCAAGCATTTATGGCCAAAGGGTCATCTATTTCGGCCAAAAGAAAAGAAGCATGAATTTGGTTTGTATATCAGGTGATGTTCTGGCCATCTTCTTTTGACAATTCATAAAGAACATTTAATTCAAGCTCTTGTCATTGGCCCACCATAAGTTTCAACACTATGCAACCAAACATTATCATACAAATTTTATCGGAGATTCTGAACCGTTCAATTATTGTGTTTAAATATACAGGTAAAATCATTTATATATCATGACTTTTGCGTGCAATTTGCCAAGGAAGAAGTGATAAAGAATTTTTGTTAAGTGGCAACGGCAGATTTGGAGACTTTAGGTGCGGTTTGGATACAGATGAAAAAAAGGGCCGTCTGGAGTCTTCAGCGTTTTTTTTTTTTTTCCCCTACTGCACGTCTCATCTCAATGTACAAATTACTGTGCACATACTGTGCAGTTATTGTACACGCACTTTTTAACAATTTTTTAATTAAAAGTGGATCACACAATATTATTTACCTATTTTAAAATTATTTTACTACAGTACTTTCAGCTTTCAGTTTTTAGCTATATCCAAACGGACCCTTAGTGGACTTAGCATAATCTTACATTTTTAACTTAATTACTTATTTTATTTAAAAAGTAATGTTATGTTATAATATTTTTACAACATATTTTATGTGGTAAATTTTTATTGATTTTAATTTAAAAGTTAGTTTTTTATCCACTAATAATAGTAAGTAAACTACTGCAGGCTTTTAGTGCGATGATCACTTCACAAGTATAAGTGCTTGCTTGTGGAGTGTGGGGTAAGGGTTGAAGTTCAAGTTTCCAGGAGAAAGTTTCGTGCTCATATACACTTAAATTAATTTCGAGTAAGGCTACAAAAAAAAAAGTTCAAGTAAAATTAAATAACTTTAGGGGCCTTAGGCAAAAATTTTAAGTGTGGCCTTTTTATAATTAAAAATGATAATTTAACTAAAAATAAAATTTAAAATATTGAATAATAGAACTTGGTTATTGAAATTTTTTTAGGTTGTGACCACTTCAAAATCTAAATCTGCACAAATAAAAATTAATTTATTACATCGTTTAATAAATTAGTGTCACTACAATACAAATGAGTCAATATGATACACATCAAATTATTAATTGGAATAATAATTTATAATAGTTGATAAAATGAGCTTGTCTTGTAATTGTGGGTTGCACTGTGCAGTGCGCAACTGTGTAGTGCGGCTTGTGCTGCTATGCGCTTGGGTAGATGTGAGATGTCCAGCCTGTACTCCTATGGCTAAGTGTAAAAATAAACAACGTATCATAGTAGAAAATGGTCCATTAAGAGAGGGGCAGAATTTTGTATTAATATTTTCCCAGCCTATCGTATGACTAAAAACCAGAGCCGACTTGTGCAATGAAATAAATAAACGTAAAAACCAGAGCCGACTTGTGCAATGAAATAAATAAACGTGTCCCACTCCCATCAATGGCTTGCGCAGTTAAATAAGAAAGGGGCAGAAAAGGATCCTATCATAGTAAAAACGTGTCCCATCTATCAATTGTGCAGTGAAATAAACTAAAAAATATATATAATTTAAGTTAAATAAATATCAGACTCATCATCTTTATTTTCGGAAAGATAGAGAAGGGAAGAAGATCACCTTTTCAATTTTGAATTTGCTGTGAATTGAAGGTAATCAACAAAGAAAATTTTCAAGCTAGACTGAGTCTATGGAAAAAGATCAAGAATCAAAATGAAGATGAAGAAAAGAAAGGTAAGAATATAGATGGAGATGCAGAGGGGTAGAGAAATGAGAGATTTTTCTTTTGTTTTTGAAATTTATAATCTCTAATTTAGCATATTTCAAGACAATTACGTTGTGTTATTAATGAATTTGTCTGGTATTAATTTTGATTTTAGCATATTTCAAGAATGAGTTAATAAATTTGTCTCTTAAAATTTAATTTTGTTAGCTGAAGTTTGACTATTTTTGTTTTTTCCCTTTTTAATCTTCTGCATTTTAGGATACAATGATGAATTTTTAATGCATTTTATTGACCAATAAAAGTGCTTAAAATTTTTTTAATTAAATTATATTATATTTTTTTTTACAAGTGGAGGCCTTTCTATTATTTGGGGCCTTAGAGCCTCCATATCAGTGGATGCAAAGTCTTTCATAATAGCATCCAAATCACATTTTACACATTTTGACCCAAAAAACACCCACATAAATGAGAATAAAGTTGTGCATTTATGCACAATTGCTACAGTAACTGTTCATATATGCACGGTTACTGTAGTTCTTGCGTTTGATATTTTATTATTATTTTTCTCTCTCCACCTCACTCTCTCTTTTTCTCTCGGGTTGTTGGCTCTCACCTCACGCTCTCGCCTCCTCCATTGATCTTCGTTGCTCTCTCAAGTCTTGCCACAGCCGATCACCTCACTCGCCGCTACTCACGCCAATCGTCGTTGCCTCGCCGCTGCTCTGATCGTTGATGTAGCTCAATCTTTGTTTGATGGTTTTGTGATTTTGATCCATGGATTTTGATGATTTTGATTAGTGGGTTTTGGGATTTTGATCAGTGGGTTTCGATGATTTTGATTAGTGGTTTTGGGATTTTGATGGGTGGGTTGATGATGGAGGCTGGCTTGATGGTGGTAGTTGTGTGGGTTGTTGATAGAGGCTAGTTGATGATTGCCATTGATCTGATCATTGATGGTGGCTGGATATTGATTCAAGAATGAATATTTTATTAAATAAATGTGTAGAATAGACAAATTGATGTGAGTGTTTTGTAAAAGTGGGTGTCTAAAATAGAAAAAACATTTTTTTTTCTTGCAAAATGGACAGAAATTATGCAGCTACTGATGCGGATGCTCTTAGGTGATTGCATCAATTGCATCCCCTATTGAGCCGGCCCTGACTTTATGGATAGGATTTTTGATTCCACAAAGATTCCATTTGTCTTTGATGTATTCCAAAAGGTAGATTGGAAAGCATGACAATTCAAACATGAGTCCTTGAATGATATGAGTATCCATGAAGGTGCTCTAATGCTGTAAACACAAAATTTCCCAACTGCAGAAAATCAAACAATTGAAAAGAAATATGGTTTGCAAATATAAATTTGTATTGATGAATAATAAGTACAATCTCTATTTCAATTCTTTTACAAAAGAATATCCTCTAATTCTATCTTCATTGAACTTGACTTGAATAAGAAATCTTCTTGACTTTAGTTGGAAGATGGATTGAACGGTCTCCAAAACAAATCTCTAGCTTTGAGCTTAATAGAGATTTATTGTTCTTCAAGTCTTCGAATGTGAAGGCTTTTGGGTTGAAGTTCTTCGGGGCTTTAGAGGCTTGATCCGTTGAGCTTCAAAGATTTAGGGTTTGTTGAAGTTTATGGAGGCTTTTTGTAGCTTAATTCCAATAGAACTTCAAGGAACTTCTTTGAATGTTCTTTGTGTGTTTTTGAGGCAGAATTTCTCCAGAGCTTTAACGTCTTACAAAAAAACCTCCAAATGAGAGGGGATGTCCTCTATTTATAGTGATTTCAGATGATAAGCTCCCCTTTGAATTGATTTGCTTGAAAATATGTAGTAGGCTCTTGATTGGTCCAAATTTTGCTTAGAGATAATTATTTCTATTTATCTATTTTGATAAATATCAGATGTTGATAAAGATAATAATCAACAAAGTTAAATAATTATCTCTATTTATTTTAATAAAGATAATTATCCATCAATTTTGAGTAGAATAATTATCCACAAACTTTGAATAGTGGATTTATCTTTATCTTGTGGGGCCCAGTGACACATGACAAATTTCAATATGCCAATGTAATATCAATTTGGATGACACATGTCATCATTTGATTCAGTTAATTTAATGACATATTAATCTAGAATTTGTCATTAAATTTTTGATGTGGCATTTTGTAATTGGTTTGATAATTTTTTGCCTCCTACAAATGCTATTAAATATTTCTTATCATGGTTAATGTTCCATGAATGTAAGGATATAATTATTTGTTCAAGATCTTTACCAGTCAAATTTCCTATGTATTGTTTTTATTATGATGAATTTTTCCTTTTAGAATGAGCATCAATGGTTTAGGTTTTCTTCCTCCTTTTCTATAGAATTAATTGTTTGAACTTTGATATCTCATTAGCATTCTTTAATCATTGATCTTTTAATTGCACGATACCTAAAACATTTAAACAATAGAAAGAGATGAGAATTAAGATGGCATAAATAGAAATTTATATGCTGCAAAGTGATTAAAAGTCTTCAACCTGCAGATGTTTCTTCAAGTCATTGGTCAAAGACTCGGAAAATTATAGGCCTTGTGGATCTCTCTATTAGCGAGCGTGAATTGTGGAAGACTTGTGAAAATTATGACCTTAAGGGTCATTCTACTAACCAAATTAGCCAATGTATACCAGAGGCTGTAAAATTTTACCAAAACTGCACTATCAGTCCTTAAACTTTACTTTACGAGTACAATTTGTCCCTCAAGTTTTATGTGAGCATTATCGGTCCCTCAAATTTAAAAATTGAGCATTAATAGTCATTTTGTTAACTGTTGTTACTGTTATTGCCTATATGGCTAACAAAAGTTATAGAACAATGATGTAGCATCTTTTTTTTATTATCAATGTAACATTTCTTTTTATTAGAAAGAAAAAAAAAAGATTTTACATGTATTATGGCACATAATTAACTTTAAAATGGATTTATACGTACACATGTTTTAATTAATTAATTCATCTTTCTATTAAAAACTTAAAAATAAAAACTTAATAGGTCTCCCCTTATCTCTCTCTTGCAATTCTTCCTCTACCATCAACTGGCAATGCCCAAAATCAAACTTTAATCTAGCTGGTTTATCTTCACAATACCAAAGTCCCTTTTGAGTCAATAGTGAATACAATTGTTTCAATTTCAAAATATCTTCTCAAATCTAAATTTAATCTAAGTCTCCCCTTTAATTTTACTTTCACTGGGATTATAATATAAATTTAACCTTAATCTTCTTCTCAAATCCAAATCTAAGTGTTCACAAGGCATGATGAAGCCATATGGGAAAAAGAATGAGCAAGAGCTCCATATAGGCATATACATGCAAATTTATATCCTATTTGCACTAAAGGACCACAATTGTTTTAGATACTATTGTTTCAACAAAAAATGTAAGAGAAAAATAGAGAGACACTACAAAAAACGCGCGCTATAGCCGCGTTTTTTAGCTGCGTTTATAAAAAACGCGGCTATAGACCAAACCTATAGCGCCGTTTCCTAGAGACGCAGCTTCAGACCCAACCTATAGCTGCGTTTTGTTAAACGCGGCCATAGGTTAGGTATAAAGCCGCGTTTCTAGTGTCTTGAGCTGCGTTTTACGTCCGGACTATAGCCGCGTTTATCAAAACGCGGCTATAGGTCCAGTCAAATAATATATATATTTTAAAAAGATGACTTGTGTATCCAAATAAATTTTTTTTTTTTTTTTTTTTTTTTTTTTTTTTTTTTTTTTTTTTATATATAAGGGGGGGCTATAGCTGCCTTTTCAAAAACGCGGCTATAGGTCCATATATTTTTTTTTACACTGATAACCTGAGCATCCGAATAAATTTTTTTTTATATAAGGGCGGGGCTATAGCCGCGTTTTCAAAAACACGGCTATAGGTCCAGTCAAATAATATATATATTTTAAAAAGATTACCTGTGCATCCGAATAAATTTTTTTTTATAAGGGAGGGGCTATAGCCGCGTTTTCAAAAACGCGGCTATAGGTCCAGTGAAATAATATATATATATTTTAAAAGGATGAGCTGTACGTGCATCCGAATAAATTGATATTTTAACATAAGGGAGGGGCTATAGCCGCGTTTTTGAAAACGCGGCTATAGATAACACCATTAAAAAAACCCAGAACCCCACTTTCCCACCTACCCCCACTCTTATCTTTTCTTTCTTATCTTTTCTTTCTTGGTCATTGTTGTCTGCTTTCTTCAGTTCTTTCTTTCTTTCTTCTCTGCAAGTCACGCCCAGCTCTCCTTTTTTTTTTTTTTTTTTTCCTTCTTCACTCCAACACTGCTCTTTTTTTTTTCTTTGTTTCTTTACTGCTGCTTCTTCTTTCTTTTTTTCTCTCTTTCCTTCTTTTTTTCTCTCGTTCCTTCTTTTTTTCTTTCAACACAACGTACACACCGGTACACTCCACACCACCATATACTTCATTTTTCAAGCAAGGGTCACTGGAAAACTTCATAAGAAAAGCTAAAGGCTCACTCATCTCTACTATTTGAGGTAAAAATTCTCTAATTTTATTATGGGTATTATACTTTTGCTAGAAGTGATTTTTGCTATTGTGTTGTTGATATTGTGCTTATGTTTAAATAGGTTTGTGTTCTTGAGCTTTTGTGTTCTTTGAATGGATTTAGTGTTAAATTTGGGTTGGTTTTGTTGAATGAGAGGAGATTCATGGTTTGTATTGTTATATTTTGGAGCACGGTGCATTTGTATTGTCAGTATATTGTGTTTGATTTTGAATTTTATGGGTGTGTTTGATTTTAAAATTTTTGGGTTTGTGTTTGATTTTGAATTTTTTGGGTTTGTGTTTAATTTAAAAATTTTTTTTGTTTGAATTTTGAATTTTTTGGGGAAAAAAAAACCCAGAAATTTTTTTTTGTTTTAAAAAAAGCTGAATTTTTGAATTTTTTGGGGAAAAAAAACCCCAGTAAATTTTTTTTTTTTGTTTTTAAAAAGACCTATAGCCGCGGTTTAAACGCAGCTCAAGGCAGGTTTGTAGCCGCGTTTTTTAAAAACGCGGCTATAGGTCGCTGACTATAGCCGCGTTTTTAAAAAACGCGGCTTCAGGTCTGGTCTGTAGCCGCGGTTTTAAAAACGCGGCTACAGACCCGCAGGGTCTGTTGCTGCGCCACTTAGGCCGGGGTTGTAAACGCGGCCATAGAAAACGCGGCTTCAGGTCTATAGCCGCGTTTTCGGGGTCTATAGCCGCGTTTTTGAAACGCGGCTATAGACCCCGTATTTTGTAGTGAGAGGATTCAATGATAGTTAAAGACTAAAATAGAAAACCAAAAATTGGTATTTGAAATTTCAAATACTAAGCCCATATTCATTATATGAAAGTTCAAAAGCACCCAAAAAAGATAAACAAAAACCCAGTCTTGCTTAGGCGTCCAACGCAGCTTTTTTCCTAGAAAAAAATCAACTTTATCAATAAACCCACTCTCGCCCTCTTCAATCTCAAAACAAAAAACCAAGGCAATAAAAAAAAAGACACATAATCAATAAAATCTCAAATGAAGCAAACGGAAATCTTGGCAGAATGGATGATTCATGATGAGGCGAAAAAGACAAAATGGAGATGGACAATGGGCTTACATTTTGGAATTTTGATGTTTTGGTGTTTTAAGTTTTTATTTTAAATCTTTTTTAAAGCCAATGCAGCATCATGCTAGATTAGTTTTGTAAAACACTTAGTAGTAAAAAGATGACACGTCATTGTCCGTTAGTCACATAGACAATAGTAATAACGACAATTAACAAAAAGACTATAAATAACCCTCATTTTTTAAATTTAAGGCTCCAATAATGATCACTTAAAACTTGAAGGCTATAAAATTGTTTATGCGGATTAATTGATTCTAGATTAATTGTTGGCAACCAATCTTTGCTTCTTGGTGCTAAACCTCAAAAGGATATAATGTTTGACTGTTAATAATTTAATTTATTTTTACTGTTTTCTCCTTTTATTTAGGGATGATAATTTTTACCCGACCCGCGGGTACCCGGCCCGATAAAGAATAGGGTCGGATTCGGGTTTTGAAAAAAACCTGGCCTGAACTTGAACCCGACCCGACCTAGTTAGCTAAATATAAAATTACAAAAAACCCTACCTATATATATATATATATCATAAACCTAACCCTAAAACTCATTTCTTTGTCAACTCTCAACCTAGCCGCCTCTCTCAAGTCTCACCTTAGCCGCCTCTCTCAAGTCTCAGCTCACCCTCACTGACTCTCACTCTCACCCTCACTCACACTCACATCTCATCCGCCCCTCACCACCTCACTCACTCTTACTATCACTCACATCTCATCCTCACCCTCACTCTCATTCACTCCCTGACCCACCCTTACCCTTGTGGAGGAGCACAAATCTCGTGGTGGTTGCTGTTTGTCACAGAAGAGCACGGATCTTGTGAGGTCAGGCAAAGATTGCTGAAACCACAGCCGATGAAGCTACTGTCTGAGTTCTTCATATTTTTTTTTTGGGAGGAGCACGGATCTTGTGAGGTCAAGCGAAGATTGCTGAAACTACCGTCGATGAAGCTACTATCTAAGTTCTTCATTTTTTTTTTGGGGGTTCATTTCCTCTCTATAGTTTATGTTTTTGGGTATTTGATGTTTGAGGATTCATGTAAGAATCGGTCCATAAACGGAGTTTTGTTTCTTCTATTTTTTGTGTTTATTATTATTTATTGTCTAAAAATCTCATTTCAGCAAGATTGATGACAATGTTGATTGATTTGTATTTGTGTTTGTGTTTGTGTTTGTGTTTGTGCTTGTGTTTTTTTTTTTTTTTTTTTTTTTAAATTAATAAGATTGGGGGAGGACCCGCGAGTTGGGTCCGAGTATCAAAAAACCCGCCCCAAACCCGACCCGTTGCCATTCCTACTTTTATTGACCTCGGTTTTCTCTCATCCCTTAATAAAGAACAGTGCACTGTTTTCTCTTTTTATTGACATCAAGTTTCCTCTTGTTTTTTGACAAAGAACAGGGGGAGGGTGTTTGGTCATTTGAGACTTTCCTCTAGCTTTCAGTGGTGTCTCAAACATTAAAAATTCAATATTTTTTATTTAGTTTTACTTTGAATGCAAGTTAAGTTTTAGTTTGTTCACAAATTATTTGATTAATTTAATTTATTTCTGTATATAATAAACACCACAACTAAAATTTTTGCATTCCATCACAAATCTATACCAAGTTGTAATCGATGCTTACGCATGGAAATTGTTAAGTTCTAAAGATTTAGGATTAGATGTTTAGAATCATATTTTGTATGTGTTGGCAAACCGAGAACAAAACATGTTTATTCTATGTTTTAGACAATGCTCAAAGGTGTATGTTTCAAGCTTCAAGTTCGAGCTGACTGCAGAAAAGATGAGTCATAATCTGCCAAGCTCAATCGATAGAGAATTAGGCCCGATCGATCGAGAATCACAGAAAAAAGAATTTTAGCATTATTTTAAATCAAGCCTAGCTCATGAAAACGTTTAGGGTTTCAATCTAACTTGTCCACAAATAAAAGGGAAATCATAGCTATGTTTTTTCGACTTTTAGGAAGACTTGTGTGTTACTCTTTATGAAATACGAGAGATTTTGTACCTTCTAACTACACAAGCGTCTACCGGAGCAAGATCTATAATCAAGTGGTAGTAGAACCTAGTTGCTGCTACAAAGATCAACAACTGAGGGTGATCTAAAACTTTTGAGTAGGATATCAAAGTCATAATCGTGGGTGCTTGTGTTGCAGTAAATCTAAGGAGAGAAGGAGTTCGTGGATTCGGAGTTTGCACGTGGTCGTGTCAATAAGTTACTACTGGAGGTAGCAATAGATTTAGGATTAAATTTGATTTTAAAAACTTCAATTATCTTATAGTAGATTTGTTTTACCTTGAGAATTGCTAGGTCAAATCCTTCCCATGTTTTTACCTTGAAACGATTCGTTTCATCGGTTTTCCTAAGTTATCATATCCTGGTGTTGTTTACTTTTTCACTGCTGTGCATGATATGATTTATTATTGTTTGACCTAAATCTGAATAATTAACCTAAATAATCACTTGGCTAATATATTAGGTTAACCAATTTGGTTTAAGGGATCTAAGCAGAACACACTGAAATAGTAGTTGTATGGACACAATTCGAACTCCCAATCCACAATCCAAAGGGAAAGGGCTTGAAAGGCCTTTTTACAATAAATTTGTAGAGAGTGGGCTTGATATTTAGATTTCGAAGGTGGTTTAAACAACAAAGGAAGAAAAGGCCTTGGGCCCAATGACACAAATAAGGAGTTATATAAAATAATATGAATGAAAGCTCTTCCTCGGACACAATCCGAGGATAGTTTATAATCTTGCTTCTTAAGGTTGATTACAATGGTTTATACTATTCTTTCTCTTCTCAAAGAAAAGCCCCCCCCCCCTCTTCTGAAGGTCTCTTCTCTTATTTATACTTCCTCCTTCGTCCATTCTCATTTTCCACCTCATGGTCATAATGCTGGTTTTAGATACTTGTCCCATCAAATTTCCCTGAAGTCCTCTAGGATTAGGGACCAAGTTTCAAACCTCATGTTCAGGTCCCATTTCTCCATTAATGTAGTTAGTACATCAATCGCAGAGTCTTTAATGTATGGGCGGTGGTAGCAGTTTGACCTTAGATATCCCACCGCCCTCCCTATTGTCCTCCACGTGTACTGTGTCTTCCCGTACCTATAGGAATTTCTATAACATGCTCTGGGGATATTAAACCTCTCTTCCTATGACCTCGACTTTACTATCCGAGGACAAAGCTTTCCTCGGACATAATTTGTCCACACGTTATCACATCTTCCCCTAGCCTTTTCTTTACGAGGTACATTCATGTACCCCTAGCTCATTTGATGTTCTCGGATTGGGTTTCTAGCCCAAGAGATTTTTTGGGCCATCCTTTATAAATTACTAGGCCCAATGTCCCTACAGTATTAATAAAGGAAAAAAATTGAAGAATTATTTTAATATTTTTTTAGATTTTGTAAACTATAATAATAATAATAATAATAATAATAATAATAATTGTAAGCGCACAATTGCACCTGGGCCTAAAGATAGACGCGGGCTTAGGCCCAATAAGCCTTAAACAATAAAATTTGTAGAGTGTGGGCTTGAAATCTAGTTCTTATGAATATTGTATTACAAATGGAGGGCTAGATTGCTTTTTTACACACAATCAAAGGGTAAAAACAGCGAGAAATCCTCTTCGAACATAAGCCGAGGAAGTCTTATATTACTCTTCTTTCTTTGTATAGTAGCTTAAGATTAAAAATGAAGTCTACAACACTTTCTTTCTTCCTCCTTTCTTTTTTCGTTTTTTTCCCTTTCAATGCCCTTTCCTTTCCCTTTATATCATTCTTCTTCTTTCCTCCATCCTCCACGTGTAGCACAAATTACCCTATTAGACACCTGTCCCATCCACCACCCTCCGGAAGTCTTCAAACGATAGCAAGAAGGCTGACTTCTACTGTTCAGGGGTAATTTCCACATTAATACAGCCAGGGAGGTAGATGCAGGGTCTTTAATGTGGAAGTAGCAGCCTTTTCCTTAGATATTTCTCACATGTCTTTGCTTCTAAAGGGTGCTTGGATCACCCTCTTACCCATCAGTTCTTCTAGAGTTCTGCCTCTAACCCATTTAGCAAGTCTCAGGATCATTGCTGGGCTTGTCCGAGAAGACAGTCCTCCTCGGACAACTCTTCAGACCTTTATAGCGTAGACCAACTTGTGGGCCTGGAGGCCTTAATAAAAAACAAACTGGTATCCATCAGTAAAGCTCCGAGCCCAAATGTTTATTCAGGAACTTTTAACTCCCACAATAGCCCCTCAAAACTTTATTTTTTCCATCCATCCGAGGAGAGAAATAGAGTTTTGATCCAACCAGAATACCTCCCACACGCTTTGCAGACCACCACGCTGGTGCGGGTCCTTTCGTTCCCTGAAAAACGTTTTTGACGCTTCGAAATTCGGAATGCACGCATTTATGACCGCAAGTTACACCCTGTTCCCCACGTTTAACGGTGAGATGAACATCTAAGGGTCCAGGTCACCCCCTGAAAATTTGAGCAAGAAAAATCTAATTTCGAGGCCGCCTCCCGCACGTCAAAACACTTGGAAACCCGCGCCTCCATTCATTTCTTTCAGAATTCAATCATATCAACGCATCAATCATAACCTTTTTTCTCCAGAAACTCGTGAAGACTTGCATAACCAAACCCCGTAAGTTCTTGCTTTCTTTGCTCCTCCCTTCTCGGATTCTGTCCTCAACTCCACTCTTAACTTCTTTTCTTCTCAAAACTTGTATTTTCACCTCTCCTAAATGGGTAGATTCAAGTGCCTAATAGATACCGACACTGGTATGGAAGGGTTTAGGGCCAAGTATCAAATTCCTAATGACATAGGTCTAAAATACCTCCCAGTAGAAGCCGTAGGAGGCTCTAGAAAAATGAGGGAAGTCATCATTCCCATGATCGCCTTCATTGAAGGTGGAATGACTCTCCCTATGAGAAGTGTGACTAGGGAATTCCTCCGCAACCATAGGATATGCCCAGACCAGTGCGCACCAAATGTGTTTAGGGTTTTAGGAAGTGTCGACGCTCTAAATGAGCAGATGGGCTTGAACCTCACATGGCACGATGTTGCCTTCATGTACGAATGCCACAAACTTACAAAAGTAGGTTATTACATTAAGTCGCAGTCTAGTGTAGTTAGGTTGATCTCGTGTCTGCCCAAATCCAACAAAGGCATGAAGGACGACTACCTTATCGCCTCAGGGAACTGGTATGACGGTCTCCACTGCCCAGTCGAATGGGGTGATCCAGGTGTGACTTCTTAGGAATTAGATTTACTAACCCCTAATTCCATCCCACTACCTTTACCATTTTTTAACTTTTATCGCACATTATTTCCTTTTGCTTTGATGTTTATCACCAGTCTGACCATGTCCTTCTTCTCGGACGTTTTTCCTTGCAGATAAACAACACGTGCGCCCCCGTCTCAGCTTCTATAACATCGCCGACTTGAACCGTGTCCTCCGATCAGAAGTCTTCGTGAGTGAAGATTTGCAAGTGAGAGCGACACACTTGATATTAGGATACGACCCTATATCAACAGACTTCCAAGAGATAGAAAATGCGATTATCGCGGGGGATAGGCGAAGCAAAAGGATAAACGTAACAAGGCCGCACTTTCTCTCCGACCACGATATTGCCGACAAACCAAATACCATCCTGTATACGCGCCCTATTGCGACAGTTCCACTCTCGGCAAACTCCCGAACGACCACCGTCCCAGAAGAAGAAGCCTCCTCGCTGCACTCGTTGGACGAGGAGATAGACCAGTTCCATTTTGAGGACATTGAAAGGCCCCGAAGGAACCCGTTTGTTGTACTCTCGGACGAGGAGGACGAGCCCGCCGAGACTTCCGGGATTGTAGGTTTAGTAGTTGCCCACCCCGACTTCAGCTCCGAAGAGGAAATGTCGGACGTGCTAAAATGGTTAATGCACAAGAGGGGCGAGAGAGTCGCCAAGAAAGGAGCAGGGGGATCTCAAGTTCCTCTATCCTTGTCACCACCCCCTCCTATGTCCGATCCCAAGCCTTCCATCGAGGAGCCCAAGAAGAAGAGGAAGGGAGAGACCGAGGAGGCTGGTGAGGAAAGGAAGAAGAAGCTGAAGCAACAGCAACAGCAACCCCAGCAACAGAAACTGGACAAAGGCAAGGGACGTGCTCCTTTAGTAGAAAGCGGGGAGATAAAGGATCTTGCCGAAGTACGCCGAGCACCGGCTACGTGGTCTCCCGAGCTGAAGCTGGACGGGGCACCAATCTCTAGCCAGTCCAACATCAGGATGTTCCAACAAGGCCATGCTCTTCACCTGGCCGATGCCTTGGAACGTCCTCTCCTGTTGCCCAAGGACATGAAGGCCTTGGAAAAAATGAACCAGTCCAACCTGTTCCTTTCACTAAAAAGGGACTTGGCCCTGGTAAGTTTTAACTCCTATCTTCACTTTACTTGTCTACTTATATTCATTTTCCTTTATCGCATCTAACTATTAGTAAACATTTTTATGTGTTCGACCTTTTGATATTCTGTCGCAGGCCATCCAGGAAGTCTTTACCGCCGAGAAGTTCGTGGAGGATTCTCGGAAGAAAGCTGGACTGGAACTGGAGCTTCGGTTGGAAACCGAGAAGTCCCTAGGCTAGGCCCTCACGGAGAACGAGAAGCCCACTTCTCAGCTAGCGAATTTAAAAAGAGAAAGAGATGGCGCTGAGGCCAGTTTGAGGACTATGAAAACCCAAGTAGAGGGGCAGCGTAAGCTTCTTCATCAAAGGGATGAAGAGCTATCCAAGGCTCAGCAGGACCACTCTGACCTTGAGAAGGAGCTTGCGAAGATGAAGGACGAGGCTCGTACCTACAAAAGCTCGCTGGAGGCCGCGAAGAAAGCAGCTTACGCCGAAGGGGTGGCGGCCACAAAAAAACCAGCTGACAGAGGAATTCGCGGCATTGTACCGAGAATACTGCTAGCAGGTTTGGGGGGAAGCCTTAACTGCAGCAGGGATCTCCTCAACTTCCAAGCTGAGGAGGCGCGAGAACATATGGCTTCCCCTGGACATACAGGAGATAGAAGAGGCTCTTGCTGTCGTTCTTGCCCCTGAGACAGCTCTCTCTGCATCCCCTTCAGTGAACCCAGAGCCCATTCCAGCTCCTACAGAACTTATAGGTTCCAATAAAGAGAAGGAACATGGTGAAGGTGAGGAGAAGGCCACGAGTCAAAGTGCCGAGCCCATTGTCCCCCCACCAACTACAGCGAATAAAGGAAAACAAGTCCTGTCTTCATTTGAAATGGAACTGAAGAGTACTAAGGGCACCAGTACTTCCCAACAAGACCCATTTCCAAAAGCTTAGGGCCGAACCTAGGACTTCTTCATTTTTTCTGTAACTGCGATTTACCTTTGTAATGTATATCAAGAACAATTAGAGAAAATCTGTCTTGTTTGCCTTTCGTTTGAATTGTATTAATGTTATTTTTATTTTTACCATAAGGGCTCTCATTAACACATGAAGAAAGAAAGAATGAAACAACTAACTTCAGTTCCAATAGTTGATCTGTCGTAACTTTAACAACTGTACACATGTTTAACTTGTGCTTTACAAATTACACCTTAAGAGTATAACCTGTGCAACGCAATGATAACACTCAACAAACTAACTTAGAGTTCAATTTGAGGCATGTAGAGATCAAACATAAACAAACTTTGTTTTGATAGTAAGTAGGACATCAATTTGCACAAGGCATATGGGCCGAGAACCGCGCATATCAACGTGATACTTAGAATTTGTAACTTGAAACATTAATTTCACCAAAATATGGGGTTCGAGGACCTTGCAATACCAACTTTCTGCTTGATGCTTAAGAATCTGTAACTCAAAATGTTAATTTTCTCAAAGTAGAAGGTCTATGGACTCGGCATAACTAAGGTTCTGTTTAATAAATGATAAGATATCAATTTGCACAAGGTATGTGGTCCGAGGACCATGCATCACCAAGTTTCTGTTTGACACTTAATAATATATCAATTTCCACAAGGTATGTGGTCCGAGGACCATACATTACCAAGTTTCTGTTTGATACTTAAGAATAGTAACTTAAGATGTTAATTTCCCCAAAGTAGAAGGTCTATGGACCCGGCATAACTAAGGTTCTGTTTAACAAATCATAAGATATCAATTTCCACAAGGTATATGGTTCGAGGACCATGCATCACCAAGTTTCTGTTTGACACTTAATAATAGTAACTTAAGATGTTAATTTTCCCAAAGTAGAAGGTCTATGGACCTGGCATAACTAAGGTTCTGTTTAACAAATGATAAGATATCAATTTCCACAAGGTATGTGGTCCGAGGACCATGCATTACCAAGTTTCTGTTTGACACTTAATAATAGTAACTTAAGATGTTAATTTCCCCAAAGTAGAAGGTCTATGGACCTGGCATAACTAAGGTTCTGTTTAACAAATCATAAGATATCAATTTCCACAAGGTATGTGGTCCGAGGACCATGCATCACCAAGTTTCTATTTGACACTTAATAATAGTAACTTAAGATGTTAATTTCCCCAAAGTAGAAGGTCTATGGACCCGGCATAACTAAGGTTCTGTTTAACAAATGATAAGATATCAATTTTCACAAGGTATGTAGTCCGAGGACTATGCATCACCAAGTTTCTGTTTGACATTTAATAATATGTAAGAGATAAATCTAAACACATCTTCATAAATTGAACCGTGAATAATAAAAGTTCCTTTTATTAATAATAATACCTTCGAAGGTTGTTTACATTCTAGGGGCGTTGTACAATTTTTTCATCTAGATCAACTAGCCGATATGATTCTATGCCCGCTACAGAGATGATCCGATAGGGTCCTTCTCAATTGGGTCCGAGCTTTCCCCATGCTGGGTTTTTGACAGTACCCATAACTTTTCTCAACACTAGATCCCCAGGCGCCAGCGGCCTTAACTTTACGTGGGCATCATACCCTCGTTTAAGCTTTTGCTGATAATAAGCCATTTGGACCATGGCTGCCTCTCGCCATTCCTCAACTAAATCCAGGCCTTTCTCTAGGAGGCCACCATTATTTTCTGGACTGAAAGAGCTCGTCCTCAGGGTGGGGAAACCAGATTCTAAGGGTATCACAGCCTCGGTGCCGTAGGTCCTGGAGAATGGTGTTTCTCCAGAGGACCTGCGCGGTGTAGTTCGATACGTCCATAAGACGTGTGGTAATTCCTCTACCCATCTGCCCTTCGCATCGTCCAGCCTTTTCTTGAGGCCACTGACTATGACCTTGTTGACGGCCTCGGCTTGCCCATTTCCCTAAGGATAGGCTGGAGTGGAGTATCTGTTTATGATGCCCATGTCACTGCACTACTTCCTGAAAGCTCTACTATCAAATTGAACACCGTTGTCCGAAATGATTGTGTGTGGTACCCCAAATCTAGTGATGATATTCTTCCAAATAAACTTCTTGGAATTGACGTCCCTAATATTTGCTAAGGGTTCAGCCTTGACCCATTTGGTGAAATAGTCGGTTCCCACAAGTGGCCACCTCTTGTTTCCTACAGCCCTCGAAAAAGGACCTACTATGTCCAATCCCCATTGAACGAAAGGCCAAGGACTGGACAGAGGGTTAAGGGTTCCCCTAGGCTGATGAATGTTGGGAGCGAACCTTTGGCACTGGTCACATTTTCTTGCATAATCTTGAGCTTCCCTCTACATATTGGGCCACCAATATCCCTGAGTCAGAGCCCTATGGGCTAAGGACCTTCCCCCGGTATGGCTTCCACAAATTCCCTCATGCAATTCTTCCAAAAGCGCCTCTGCTTGCTCAGGGTGCACGCATAACAAGTATGGTCCGGAGAAGGAACGTTTATACAGTTTCTGATCCTCGGATAGCCAGAAACGAAGGGCCTTTCGACGGATCTTATTTGCTTCAGACTTGTCCTCGGGAAGAACATCGTTTTTAAAAAAAGATACTATAGGGTCAATCCAACTAGGTCCAGGCCTTATCAGATGGACACAGGCGGCCCCAAAAGTGGTCAGAGTGAGTTCTAGCAGGTCTTCCACGAGGATAATCCTAGGCAGACACTGAGCCGAGGACGTTGCCAAGGTGGCCAGTGAGTCTGCATGTGTGTTTCCACCTCTGGGAACGTGAGAAAGGATAAAAGAATCAAATTTCAATTGTAAACACTTGACCTGGGTCAGATACTCCTACATTCTTAGATCCCTAGCCTCCATGGTCCCCGTAACCTGGCCGACCACCAACTGAGAATCCAAGAACATATGAACTTGCTTTCCGCCCATCCTATACACCATGTCCATGCCGACCAAGACTGCCTCGTACTCGGCCTCGTTATTAGTCGCCGAGAACGCTAACCTCAAAGATTTTTAAAAAACGATTCCCTCAGGGGACATCAAAACAAGTCCGATACCAGACCCTCTTTGGTTAGCCGCGCCATCAACGGATACGTTCCAAAGCGAAGGTCCTTTGTTCGTAATCACGCCAACTGATTTCTCATCCATTTGTGATTCCTTCACAGTTTCTTCCAACAATGGTTCAGCAAACTCTGCCACCAAATCTGCAAGAACCTGGCCCTTCACCGAGGTGCGTGGTATGTATTTAATATCAAAGGCTCCCAAAATAGTTCCCCATTTAGCCACCCTTCCAGAGTAGTCAGCACTTTGTAACACCGACCTAAGAGGCAGTTGGGTTAAAACTACAACGGTGTGGGATTGGAAATAGTAAGGAAGCTTCCGCGTGGTATGAACTACGGCTAGAAGTGCCTTCTCCAAAAGTAGGTAACGCACCTCGGCCTCATTCAAGGATTTACTGACATAGTAGACCGGTCTTTGCACCCCACTATCGTCCCTTATGAGGACCAAGCTGACCGCATGGACGGCCACTGCCAGATACGCAAATAGGATCTCATCTACCTCAGGCCGAGACATAATGGGTGGCTAGGAAAGATATTCCTTAAGTTGTTGGAAGGCTACAACACAGTCCTCGGACCACTGGAACCCTTTCCACTTATTCAACAGTTGGAAGAAAGGCCTGCACCTGTCAGCTGACCGAGAAATAAACCTGCTGAGAGCAGCGATCATTCCGGTTAACTTCTGAACTTCTTTTGGATTCCGAGGTGGCTGTAAGCCTTGAATGGCTCTAACTTGTGCCGGGTTCACTTCTATCCCTCTATGAGTAACCATATAACGTAGGAACTTTCCGGAACCCACACCAAAAGAACACTTTGAGGCGTTAAGGCGCAGCTTGTACTTTCTAAGTACTTGGAAGGTGTCGTTCAAATCTTTCACGTGCGAAGGTACTGTCTTACTTTTCACTACCATGTCGTCCACGTATACCTCAATGGTTTTTCCTAGTTGCAACTCAAACATCCTGGTCATCATTCTTTGGTACGTGGCCCCAGCATTCTTCAATCCGAACGGCATAACCTTATAGTGATAGTTCCCTGTTGGAGTAATAAAAGCAGTCTTCTCCTGATCCTCCGCCGCCAATGGAATTTGATGATAACCCTGGAAGGCATCCAAAAAGCTCATCTGAGGATGTCCGACTGTGGCATCCACAAGTTGATCAATGTGTGGCATAGGGAACGAGTCTTTTGGGCAGGCTTTGTTTAAATTTGTAAAGTCTACACATACTCTCCACTTCCCGCTCTTCTTTTTCACCGCGACCATATGCGCCAACTACTCTGGATAGAAAACTTCCTTTATAGCCTCGGCCCTTTTGAGCTTGAGCACTTCCTCTTTAACAGCCTCGGAATGCTCTTTAGAGGAACGCCGAGGCGGCTGCCTTCTAGGAACAATAGCAGGGTTGACGTTCAAATGGTGACAAATGAAGCTCGGGTCTACCCCCGGAGCCTCATAGGGATCCCAGGCAAAGACATCGACGTTGTCCTTCAAAAATTCCAACAACTCCATCTTCTCCTAGTATGGTAAACATATGCCAACTTGAAAGAACCTTTCAGGATCATCAGCTATCAAAAATTTCTCCAAGTCTTCGCATGTGGCTTCCTCTGCTGTCACCACGTCGGGCGCATCCAGAGTCGTTAATTGCTATAAGTCCTTAACGACCGAGGCTGAGGACTCTGTTCCGGCCTGATGTAGTACCGCAGCCGACATGCATTGCCTGGCCACTGATTGGTTGCCCAGAATTTCTTCGATGTATTCCCCCGAAGGAAACTTTACCTTAACATGCAATGTGGAGGAGACAACACCCAAAGCGTGTAACCAGGGCCTGGCAGGAATGGCTGTGTATGGGGAATATGCGTCGACTACAATAAAATCCACCTCAACCGTTTCCGAGCCAGGTTGCACGGGCAACCGAATCTGTCACTTTGGTATAACGACATTTCCTTCAAAACTTATTAACAGCGAGTCGTAAGGGGTGAGATCGTCCAATTTCAATTTCAGCCCCTTAAACAAGTCAGGGTACATAATATCTGCCCCGCTGCCCTGGTCAATCATCACCCTCCTGACGTCGTAATTGCCTATTCTCAAAGTGACTACCAAGGCGTCATCATGGGGTTGGATGGTCCCAGCCTTGTCCTCCTCCGAAAATCCCAAAACGGGCAGATTCACTCTCAGCCTCTTCGGTCTCACGCCTGACTCCTCGGCCTGGGAGTGTGAAACTGCCAGCACCCTGGTGGGACATGAACCGGTCCTGCCAGGTGAAGCGAAGATAACATTTATCGTTCCCAAGGACGGCCGAGATGAATTATTCTTCTGATTCTTCGAGCCAGACTGATTACCTTGCCCATTAGGTTGGTATAGGTGCTGCTGTAATTTCCCCTCGCTAACGAGTTGCTCCAGGTGGTTCCAGAGGGTCCAACACTTCTCGGTGGTATGACCTACATCCTGGTGGTACTGGCAAAAGAGATTCTGATTCCACTTCGCAAGGTCTCCTACCATCTTACTAGGCCATCTGAAGTAGGGTTCCTTACGAACTTTCTCCAGCAGCTGGTGCACTGGCTCTCGGAATACAGTATTAACAGCCTGAGGAGTTGCCGAGCCAAGCTACCCTGAGTAATCTCTCCTCGGCTTATTATTGTGATATCTGTCCGACCTGAAATCACTTTTCTCCTGCGGGATAACCTTCGCCTTACCCTCCCCTACTGTTGGTCTTCTTCCACCCTCTTATACTCGTCAATGCGATCCATAAGGCGACATACACTCCGTACGAGCTTTTTGGTCAAGGATTTCCTTAAATCATGATTGGTGGGAAGGCCCACTTTAAAAGTATTAATAGCTACCTCGCCAAAATCTCTATCTATCTCATTGAACATCTCCCAATACCTGTCGGAGTATGCTTTCAACGTCTTACCCTCCCTCATGGCCATAGATAAAAGTGAATCCAACGGCCGAGGAACTTTGCTGCATGTAATAAATCGTAACGCAAACGCTCTAGTAAGTTCTCCAAACGAATCGACGGACCCCGATTTTAGGCCATTGAACCATCTCATAGCAACAGGTCCCAAGCTAGAAGGGAAGACTTTGCACATCAAGGTCTCATTGTGGGAATGCACCGCCATTCTCTGATTAAAGTGGCTCACATGTTCCACCGGGTTTTTTCGGCCATTATAAATGGTGAAGGTGGGCTGAGTGAACCGCATGGGGAGCCTCACATTCTCAATCCTACGCGAGAATGGTGATTTGGAGAGTTGGTGTAATGCCCGGCTCATAGCGTCGTTCCCCAAGCCCCTGGAGGGGAGCCTCCTGTGCCTACGACCTAACAGGTCATCCTCTTCGCGAGAGGAAGTTTTGCTAGGGGGCGACCAGGACCTTGAACTGTAACTACTTCCCTGGCATTCCCCAGAAGAAGGATTAGATGGGGGTGAAGCATGCCTTCGTCTGACGCGACGCAGCTTCTTCTTGAGGTGGTTTATCTCCCTCTGCATGGCCTTAGCATCATCTTCATGGGTGGCACTGCCTCCACCGCAGGCGTGACTCGCGCTAGGATATGCAGTGTGAACGCTTCCCTCTCGATCCCTTCGGCGCTCAAGACGTTCAAAAAGATCTTCAGGTTGTGATCCCTGAGATTCTTCATGGTGTGAGCCTAAGCCTGCCATGGTGTTCTGGTTCCTTCAACACTAGATTCCCACAGACGGCGCCAATTGTAAGCGCACAATTGCACCTGGGCCCAAAGATAGACGCGGGCTCAGGCCCAATGAGTTTTAACCAATAAAATTTGTAGAGTGCGTGCTTGAAACCTAGTTCTTATGAATATTGGATTACAAATGGAGGGCTAGATTGCCTCTTCACACACAATCAAAGGGTAAAAACAGCGAGAAATCCTCCTCGGATGTAAGCCGAGGAAGTTTTATATTACTCTTCTTTCTTTGTATAGTAGCTTAAGATTAAAAAAGAAGTCTACAACACTTTCTTTCTTCCTCCTTTCTTTTTTCTTTTTTTTTTTTCCCTTTCAATGCCCTTTCCTTTCCCTTTATATCATTCTTCTTCTTCCCTCCATCCTTCACGTGTAGCACAAATTACCCTTTTAGACACATGTCCCATCCACCACCCTCCGGAAGTCTTCAAACAATAGCAAGAAGGCTGACTTCTACTGTTCAGGGGTCATTTCCCCATTAATGTGGCCAAGGAGGTAGATGCAGGGTCTTTAATGTGGAGGTAGCATCCTTTTCCTTAGATATTTCTCACATGTCTCTGCTTCTAAAGGGTGTTTGATCACCCTCTTACCCACCAGTTCTTCCAGAGTTTTGCCTCTAACCCATTTAGCAAGTCTTAGAATCATTGCTGGGCTTGTCCGAGAAGACAGTCTTCCTTGGACAACTTCTCGGACCTTTATAGCGTAGACCAACTTGTGGGCCTAGAGGCCTTAATCAAAAACAAACTGGTATCCGTCAATAAAGCTCCAAGCCCAAATGTTTATTCGGGAACTTTTAACTCCCACAACAATAATAATAATAATAATAATAATAATAATAATAATAATAATAATAATAATTATTATTATTATTATTATTATTATTATTATTATTATTATTATTGTTGTTGTTGTTGTTGTTAATATTTGCATAAGGAATATGATACTATGGAACTCTATGCTTGACAACAATCTTGTAAAATGCAAAAACATCATGTGTACAAATTAAATGTGCCTACTTTATAAATTTAGACATAATAAACGGAGATCATTTGTTTTCTTACGAAAGAAAATGATAAATAATCGCTTTATATCCTAAAGCTTTAAATCAAATTCGTTATCTTTTCTACGAAGGCAAAACCAAGAGTCATCATATGTCATAGTTTTTTTTTTTTTTTTTTTTGAGTAAATATATAAATGGACATGTGTGTGGTATGGGTTAATTTATTTATTTTTTCTGTTTTGAATGAATATTTTTGTAGCATTATTGTTTTGTGCAAAAGTGTGCAAACAATGATGATGAGGTTGTCTTATATAGATCGAGATCTTTTATAGTTCTTAGGAAAACTCTATCGTATAAAGTCACTTTAATTTTAACACTTCTTTTATAATAAATTCAGAATATGTCATGTCATTGATTTACTAACAAAACCACTAAAATAATGGTTTCTAAAAAGCAACTAAAAAAAAAAATCTAAACTTTAGATTCATCTCCTCCCCTAAACCTTCCGCCTCAACCTCCAATTGACAACCGGTGTCGGTGGTGGCCGATTAAATAAGAGCTACTTTAGGCTCTTTGAAAAATCAATTTGGTAGAGTACTAAAACAATTATCTTAAAATTACACTGATCAGACATTGTCTACGTGTTCCATGTTTAGACTTTAGATGCAGGAAGAAATCATTTAGAAAATATGTTTTATTAGCCAAAAGCTTGAGCTACTATTCTTAATAGATAATTGGAAAAAATGGGAATATACCCCTTTCGGCCAAAAATTTCACCAAAATGCCCAATTTTTGAAACTATTTAGGGATATGTCCATATTTTGAAATTCAATTTTCTCAAAATCGAGTTATAGCCAAATCAATCTTATATATATATTTTGTAGAACTCGAGTTCCACTTGAAAATTTTCAAGGAACTCGAGTTCTACACTGAAACTCGATTTTAAGAAAATCGAGTTTCAAAATAAGAGCATATCCCTAAATAGTTCCAGAAATGGGACATTTTGCTGGAATTTTTAGCCGAAAGGGGTATATCCCCATTTTCGCTTAGATAATCAATGGGTACAACTTCTTTTTTTTCCCAAATGAGTTTGATTCCTTTAAATAAAAGCCTTGATAGCATATGTTTATTCACTTAAGAGGGGAAGAATTTCCCCAGCCTATTGGTTTGCTTGTATAAAAAAGATCAAACTACTCCTTTGGTTACAACTTTTACCCAAGCTAGGTATTATTTCGTGTCTGTGTTATGAATCACCTAATACCATCTTTCACTCATCCTTCTTCACAGCCAAATTTCTAAGTACATGAGTCTACTCCAAATACGTAACACATACGTTCTATTTTTAATTGGTGTTGATCTGTAAAATTTACTAATTAAGTGTGCGTTTGGGACAAGCTAAAAATTTCAACTTATATACAATTTTAGCTTATTTTTGTTACTATTTATGGGTCCTACTAGACTTTTTGGTACTATTCATGGGTTCTACTATAATATTCAATTAACTTTTGCCTTTATTTACAGTACTCTCAGCAAAAAGTTTTCAGTTTCAGCTAAATAAGCTGTTCCCAAACGAACACTAAAAGTCTCTAAGATGATGAGTCAAATCCAATTAAAATGACCATACTTTCTTTCAAGTATTTATAGCAAAGGTCACAAAGCAAGAGTTTGTGGTCTAAAAGTCTCAAGATAAATAAAATCAAGGCTTACATTGGAAGATGTTTTTACTAATTAATGAGTGTTTTCTTATTTTTAGATAAGCTACTCGTAAGTGTTTTCTATGAAATAAACCGTTATGATTTAACAATCTTTTTTAAATAAAAGTTTTATCATAAATATTAGAGGTGAGATCAGCTTACTGACATGAGTCATATCTAAATTTACTACAGGGCTCCTTTGCGCTTGAGTCTTTTCTATTACTCATGTTTGGTTTGTCTTGATTTTGGTTGATATACATAATTGATCATCAAATATTGATTGCTCTCTCTACCAACTATAAATTTTGGTCTGGCTTTAGTCAAAACTAATTCGATGCACACAAATACACTACTATATTTTGTTGACACTTAGAATCAATTATCAACTGCATTCAAGGTTGTCAAAATCAAGATCCTACATAGGATCATGGGAGGTAGGTGGGATTGTAGATCGTAAAATCGGATTGTAGATTGTAAGATCCTACATTATTTGAGGAAAAAGAAATACACATTGGTATATTAAATAATCACATAAATTATATATTCATTGATATAATTACCATACATCACTACACTCATTTGTAAGCATCATTTAAAGAGGCCAAAAACCTCAAAATGTGACACTCTATTGGGATATTTTTTATTTTGGTCTAACGGACACTCTCTACATTAGATTGGAAAAACTTGGTTCATTGGGATTTTATTTTTTATTTAGGTCCAACTGATAGATAAATAACTACTCATAGTTTGCTACGATAGAATTGTGATAAAAAGTTGTGGAATAGTACGTAGTAGTAGAAGTGTAGAAACACTCTAGATTTTGAATTTCCTCTGTTATTTGTTAATTTACAAAACTATCTTGTCAATCACATGATTCAAGACTAAATGTGCAAGATTCAAGATCGTTTGCTCACATAAAGGGAGCAATAATGCCACCTTGAGAATAGGCTCTTTTATAAACTTCTCAAGAATATTTGAAGAGAGATGCAAACTCTTATAATTAACAATGTGAAGTTAGCCATGAATGAGAGGTGACTAGCTTTTTTAATCATTTACTTCACAACATTTGAAGAGAGATTCTTGTGTTTCAGCTACATTAATGGATTCTCTCACTAAAGAGAACTTGGGTTCAAGTCCTCCCCCCCTCCCCCCCCCCCCCAACACTCCTTCACTTTGTTGTAAGCTAATTAAATTGAGTTTTCTCTCTTATTTTTGTAATAATCTCTGATTCAACCTAGACTATGAAGAGTGGTTATCATAGCACAACCTTTAAATTTGGAAATCTCCAATCCAACCCAACCCATGTTAGCTCTAAAAACCAACCCAACTCAATTGTTGTAAGCTAATAAAATTGAGTTTTCACTCTTGTTTTTGTAATAATCTCTTATTCAACCTAGACTATGAAGAGTGCATATCATAGCACAACCTTTAGATTTGGAAATCTCCAATCCAACTCAACCCATGTTAGCTCTAAAAACTAACCCAACTCAAGTTGATTTACATCATCATGTAGGAGCCATTTTGTCGCTTAAGGGGGAAAAAAACTACTATTCAACTATCTAAACCCATTTATTTATTTTAATTTACACAATTGGGCATAATATTCAATCTCTTTTAAAACTAATTAAAATAAATAGAACTAGCAATTTTATGCAAAGTCTTAAAATCCAACATAAATCAAACTAACAAATAAAATACATATACTATACATAATGTGGGTCACTTCAGGTTAATCATATTGAAAACTTTGCCAACCTAAATTTGATCCAACCTAAGTCCCCCCCCCCCCCCCCCCCAAAAAAAATCCAACCTAAAATAAAACCCATCAACCCATGAAAAAACCAACATGAAGCATTAGGTTGGTTGGTTGGTTAAATGAACACTCTTACTTGGATCTACATGTAATTATTAATTTGACACTACTTAAAAAATATAAACAATTGATTATTCAGTCATATAATCTCAAACACCATCCTTATAAAATAGAAATGGAGAATTCCTCAAAATTGGTCATGCGGTTGGAGTAAATTTTTGGGTCAAACATTCCATTACTAATGGTGGTAAGACATTCGTTAGGCATGATAATTGGCACCCTGAAGGTGCATTATTGCATAAGTTTGGTTACTGGATGATTCTTGAAGCTGCAAGTAATGTGAATGCCAAATTTCTAGTATTTTGAAACAGAATTACTAGTTCTGCCCTCCAACTAGATCTGAGGTAGCTAGAGGAGAATTTTTAGATAGGTGCAATGGTTAACAAATGAGGATTTTGTACAATGGTTGCTCTCAAAATTTGGGAGATTGGAATGGAATTAGGCTAACAACTAGAGAAATGATTGTAAATGAGGTTATAGTGGGTTCATCTCAATAAGAGATTATTTGTTTTCGAACGTTCTTATTTTTTTTTTCTAGAGAGAGTTTCAACTTATGACGTCCGCTCCTGATGATAGCTTTTTATCATCAGATCAAGACATCAATCGGTTTCTAATATAGGCGCGGATTAAATCCCAGATCTCTTTTTCAACCATCAGAGATTTTACCAATTGAGTTAACTGGAACCAATTAACATTGTTCTTTTACTATTAGAATCCAATAACCTCCTCTCCTAAATCCATGTGGTACTGTACAAGAAGTGTGGATTACTGGATTAACATGGTCTTACCCAAAAAAAAAATGTAAAAAAACCTATTAAGTTCCACACACCATTGTAAGTTTCTTTAAAACCTTCTCCTCTCTTAGTGTGTGTTAAAAATATTTAGTATTCTTAAAAAAAAAAAAACTTCAACGGGCAACCCAACAGGCCCACCACATTAATGCTTGTTCCTAGTAATGGGTTCACCAGATCATTGAATTAGTTGGGCTCATCTATTTCATTTTTTGTTAAAAGGAAAATTGCATTAAGAAATTAGCAAGCCAATACAGGCATAGTACTATAGACAGAAAGCCTATTTAAGAGAACAGGCCAGAAGCATCAAAGCTTATCAAATGGCTATAGGCCAGTTGGGCTCATCAAGCCATAGTTGGGCTCATCTCAATTTCAGCTCACAGTGCTTGTCGGTCTTTTAAGCCTTACCCAAGTAACTCATTACCCAACTTGGGCCACTCAGCTATTGCTGTGCAGCTTTTGCTGAAAAGTCCAAGAGTTTCTTCTAACAAGTTTGATTTAAAAATTTCCTCTAAATTGTTGCATAAGAATATGGAATGCATTTCCACATATAAGAGAGGAAACTGAGAGAATTGCTTCTCATTGAATAGGCTATGGATGAAAAAAAAAAAAAAAAAAAAAATTTAAACTCGTGTTTTAATTGTCATCCATGCAGCGCCGTGATTTCTAACTACAACTTACTAATCCAACATTTTTAGGAAGTCCATCCCCAACATGCTCATCAGGAAAGAAACTACTGTGCTGATATTTTAACTAAAACAAGAATTAATTGTAGGGAGGTACTAATCCCCCTAATTTTGTAATTTTGTTGTAAGCCAGTTTTTGACTGATGCTTGGGCATCGTCGCGTTGGTTGATTCGAGTGTTTTTTAAGGGACGTATTTTGGCACACACTTTACCACAACTTGTTTGGTATCAATTAATAATTGCATTACATCACTTACACATAGGTCCATCACTTAAAGCACTCAAATTAATCTAATAACAACTTGACATGTGTACAAATTGTGGTAGAGTGTGTGTCTCTAGACTGTTTGATCATGAATTAATACCCAAAGAAAAAAAAAAGATGTTGAATTACAAAGAAAAAGATATTTAAGAGTTTCGGTGGATTTCTTAAAGAAATTTGTAAGACTATTGGTCTTTGTAGTTTCATCATATCTTAGGGTAAATTATTTATTTGTGTGTTGTGTTTTGTTGAAGTGTGTTGCTTACTTTTTAATCCTTTCACAGTTTAATATCAATAAAGAACACTCCTTAAAAAAAGTCGGCAAAAAATGCCTAATTGAATCTTGCTAGGTTGTATGAATTGTCCTTGAAAATCCACATAATAATTTGCCTCAGTCAAATAAATAAGCAACTTGTACACATTTGACAGACCTTTATAAAACAATTACTCTAATTTCCCTACGAATAATGGATTAAACAATGTGTGTTTTAACCATATAAGTGTCAATCCTTAAAGCACTAGGTGCATTTTCTAAATTGTTTCTCCCTTGGAAAATGTTCTTTACACTAGGTCCCAAAGATATATATACTTTTAAATATATGAAAATGTATTTAATCATAACAAGCTATTCGGTTTGAAGAATTTGTTAAGATGTATACCCTTAAATCCTATTGTATGATGCTGTGTATGACATTATGTATGACTTAATGTTGTGATTAATAAAATTGTTTTATTATTATCTAAAATAATGATAACATGAATAGTGGGACATTATCATATAGTTCATGAGATGCATAGTATGTGATTTATGTGATTTAGTCACAGAAGATATAAATCACAAGTTCTTTGTAAATTCAGAATTTTAGTTCATAGTCGATGATGAAATTGGACATTTCATCTGCGAAGACTATAACATATCAACTAAGATGATTTGTCGTGATCATGGAAATTGAGATTTCTAGTTGGTATATTGATATGTTTTAAGAGTTAAAACATATTAAACTGGACCGCTGTGAGATTTATTATTCTTCTAACGATTGTCAAATGAATAATAAGCTCACGACTTCTATTTGCATGAACTTTTAATTCTGAGAGAATAATGGACCTGATCATAAAGTGTAGGTTGCTTTGATATATCAGGAGTGAGGTCTAAAATCACGATCAAAACCTCAGTATGTTGGACAACCACATTTAGTGTTGATGGAACATTTATTCTCAAGATGGAATTCATAATTTCTTAATGGAGATACAAAATATTCCATTGAGATAAGTTTAATGGGTTTGGTTATTCAGAGTGTTAGGCCTAACCACTTTAGTAAGGAGTTATTAAAGTATATATTTATGAAATTACATTTCATAAATATATGATGAATAACTTAAAGGATTAAACCGAGTACTCAAGGAATTAAGATGTAGTAATCTTCAAAGTAGCAGTCTATATTCGTGACTTTGTATTACTACGAATATTTTATGAAGGGGTTGCATGTACAATAAAGTCTTGGGATATAATTTATAAATAAGGCCTAAAGTGCAACTATATTTATACAGTAGTATTAAATATAGTTAATGGTAACTTTGGACTTGTTAAAAGTTGACAGAAAAGCCCAAGGCCCATTGAAGCTAGTTTCTTATTGGTCCATGTTGGTCTCACTCCAAGTCCCATACTTAAGCCCTATTGAAAAGACCTAAAAGGCTAGCCCAATTAGATAATTAGTTAGATACAAAGAGAGAAACATACAGAATTTAGTAAGTAACAACACTATTGTGAAATAATGTGTATGTATGAGTGAATGCCACTCTTTATTTCTTCCTTAAACTGATTGAGAGACCACACTTCTTGGACGTTAGTGGAATCGGAGTGAAGATTAAAAGTGTTTCCAAGTGCTTTTGATTTATGTTTTTGAAATTCACCACTCCAAGGAAAACTCTCTTGTTCTTAAATTCTGAAACTTACATAGTGCATGTTATTAATTGCGAATGAAGTAGATCTGTTAATTTTTCGCTGCGTATGTTTTGTATGCGATACAAACATGTATTTTTTTTTCTACAAAATTAGGTGGTATACAAAGAAGAGAAAACTCAACAACTTTCATAGGGACTTCAATTTAAATTCCACTCTTGTCTACATTGAATATTTCTAGCAAAATTTGCAAATGCAAATAAAATTATTATTCTTTTTTATTCTTTAGTAGATGACCATTTTAAGCAGGAATTAAACCAAAAAACTAAATGATGCTACAGCAGTCCAGCTAGAAATATTTTTATGTTTGTTTGATATAAGGAAGTGTTGTTATAATATTTGGCCAAATTATTCCACTCCCTTTTTTATGAAATACCCCAAAAAACCCCCCCAAAAATTCCCTGTGAATAGATAATGTGATAGATTAAGAGTGGAACCTCCAAATTTATGTCATACCCTAGACCAATGAGCTCATCACCCGAGTAAGCCATGAGGGTCAAACAAATAGTTAAAAATAACAATAACAAATAATCTACCAACCAGACAAAGTGAAAAAAAATAAAAGTAAAACCAAAATGCATCACAGCTTAGTTATATCAAAATAAAGTTTTATTTCAACACATTTGGTTGGGAAAAAAAAAACTCTAGGAGAAACATAATTGAAATAAAACGTGCCTAATTAAAACATCTTACTTTGCACTAGTAAAATTAACTCCACTCTTCAAGTGATCCAACCAACAACATCTTCTTTGTCCTGCAAAATGTAGGTAATAGTTAGAAAGATGTAATAATAATTTTTTTTTAAGTGTAGTTTTAGAATATGCCCCCAATTATTTGACACCTTAATTAGCTAGACAGAGGAGTTGCCTCCTAAAATAATAATAATAATAACAAATAAAATAAAATATGGTAATAGCCTCAACATAGACACAAAACAGGTATTTTTCACTGGTAGAAAATAAATTAAAAATGAAAAATCATCTTTACAATTTAAAAGGGCATTTTTTAAAGAACTAAAATTATTGAATAAAATATTTTCTAATATGACTCAATAAAAAATGTATTTTCTAATATAATAGTGCATAAATATATACCTGAAATCATTATTTGTATCTGCAAAATTCTCCTTCAATTAATTCTTCCATGAGCATTCTTCTTGGATCTTCGCACCTTGTTGCGTTGTTCTCCATAAACAATATTCAAGAGACATTTTGGTTTTTCACTTGAGAACACAAGATATCCCATACCTAATCCAAACATGAAACCACATCCGTACCCCAACAATACAACTTTCCAATGAAATCCATTTGCAAACCCAAAATCATCTTCTTGGATGGTTGGTGATGGTGGTGGTTGTTGTCCCTCATCATTGCCACAAGTTTTTGTCAATGGAAATCCACATAAACCCAAGTTTCCACTATAAGAAGCATTTGTAAATGTATTGAACTGTTTACCTTGAGGTATCAATCCCACAAGATGGTTTTTTGAGAGATTTAAAATTTCCAATGATGTAAGATCTGTCAATTGTATAGGAATGTTGCCTGTGAGCTTGTTTGAGGAGAGATCTAACCATTCAAGATTAGTTAAATTTCCGAATAATATAGGTATATGACCTATAAGATTATTGTGTGAAAAATTTAGCCCTTTAAGTGATCCAAGCTTTCCAATTACCTTTGGAATTTCTCCTTTGAAACTATTGTTGGAAAAATCAATGGTTGTCAATATAGTTAGTATTTTCACCACATCAATATAATTCCCTTTAATATCAATTGTAACATCAATTGTAACAAAATCATAATAATCATAATAATAATTATAATCATCCATATATCTTCTCAAAACAAAATAATAATCATCACCCATGTATTGCAATCCATCGTTATCCATGTTCCCATTCATCATGGCTGATAAACACTTGAAAAAGTTTGATGGCAAATGACCATGGAACATATTGTGAGAGAGGTCTATAATTCTCAAATTAGGGAATGAGAATTTAGTCTTGTGATTGCCTATGGAACCATGAAAGTTGTTTGATCGCAATAAGAGAACCCGCAACTCTGGAAGATTCACCAACCAATGAGGGAATGTGCCATTAACCTTGTTGTTAGCAACGTCTAGAATTTCTAATTTCTTGCAATTGACCAATGAACGTGGCAATGACCCTTCTAATTGATTGCCGGCTAGTTTAAGACTTTTCAAGTTACTGCACTCTACAAATTTTGGGATGGTGCCATGAAGATTGTTATTTTGCAGTTCCAAATTTATGAGATCACTCATATTTCCCAAACATGGAGGAATCATACTAAAATGATTATGAGAGAATTCAAGGTAGTTAACAAAATAGAGATTGCAAATCGAGGAAGGGATCTCTCCACTTAAATTGTTCCTTGAGATTGAAAAGAAAGCAATGTGTCGTGGAAGTACATGAAGTGGCCAAGTACCTTCAATAAAATTATCCGAAAAATCAACAAACTGCAACAAAACAAGGCGGCTTAACTTACCAGGAAAGTTTCCGGTGATCAAATTAGAATGCAAACTGAGATACGTCAAGTTTCGGCAGCCTGAGATCTCGGCTGGTACAATTCCCGAAATTCGATTCAAACTGAGATCCAAGATATCTAGATTTTCCAAGTTCCCAATCTCTCTCGGTATTGGCCCTGTAAGCTTGTTGTCTCTAACTTCGAACCAAAATAGAGACGAACAGTTTCCAATATTTTCCGGTATTTCACCAGATAAATTGTTGGAGAAAAGTTGGATTATTTTCAGTTTCTTCAACTGAAAGATTCTTGGGGGAATATTGCCAGTCAAACCGTTAGAAGCCAAATCAAGAATTTTGACATTTTGACATTTGGAAATCGACGATGGAATAGGTCCCACTAACTTGTTTTTATATAAGAAAAGTAGCTGAAGTTCCGTAAGGTTTCCAATTTCGGATGGTATCGTACCGGCGATACTGTTGTTGCCTAAGTCGATGCAAGTGAGCTCCTTACAGTTTTCTAATTGTGCTGGAATTTTGTCCGATATTTGATTCATTTGGAGATTGAGTTCTTGCAAAGCCGATAAGTTTCCGAAACTTTGAGGAATGTTTCCGGTTAATGAGTTCTCTGAAACATCGAGAACTGTTAACTTCTTGCAATTCCCAAGCTCTGATGGAATAGTACCCACCAAGCTGTTGTCCCAGAGAAAAAGCTTTTGGAGATTTTTGAGGTTTCCAAGACTTTTCGGTATTGAACCGGTGAGCGAGTTTTTAGAGAGTGAGATGTTTCGGAGGGCGATACAGTCGCCAATTTCAGGTGGAATTTGGCCGGAGAGGAGAGTTGTACTGATGTATATGGTTTCAAGCTTCTTGAGGAGACCAAGACTCGGAGGAAGGAAACCCGAGACGCTTGTTTCGGCTAGACCTAGCATGGTCAACTCGGTACAATTCCCGATTTCTTGGGGTATAAGGCCTCCGAGATTCTTGTTTCCACCGGCTCTTATCACCTGGAGGTTCTTCAAGTTGCCTATTGAACTGGGTATTTCTCCATTGAGCTGGTTGTCATAGAGAGTCAGCCATTTCAAGCTTTTGAGGTTGCCGATTTGAACCGGAATTGAGCCTTCCAACTGGTTCGAGTTGAGGTGGATTTCTTGGAACTTAAGCAAGTTGCAAATCTCAGATGGGATTTCACCGGTTAACGCATTGTCACTCAAGTCCAAGTAATTCAGTTCATGTAGAATAGCAATCTCTCTTGGGACTGAACCCGTGAGGTTTGTACTAGAAAGTACAACCTTGGTTAATGAAACCAAGGAAGAGAGATTAGTTGGAACTGTACCATATAAACTCAAGTACCTTAATTCCAATTCCACGACCTCCTTGTTGATGTTGCAAGTGATACCAAACCACCCACATGGAGTTTCATCTGTTGGGTTCCAATTAGACAAGGCCTCAGTGGGTCCATTCAGGCTTTGCTTCCATGAAAGAAGAGCTTCGCCTTGTGGATTAACAGCGAAAGCTACAAAAGGATTCAGGAGGGGAAGGATGATTGTTAAGAAGGAAAAGAGGGTGTTCCATGGATTTAGAGGCATTACAGCTACGCTACAAAAGTCGAATGAGAGGGAGGAAAGAATGCGAAGGAAGAGGGGTTCGTTGTGTTTGAACTAAAAATGTTGGTTGAGTTGAGGCTAGGGAGAAACAATGAGAGGAGCCAAATCATATATTGTGGGCTACAAGCTTGTAGTAACAATATTTGAATTTCTCTATTTCGATTTAAATTCTAATCCAAGGATTGGGTATGACGGTAATGATGCACAGAATACAAAAGACTTTGCCTTTTCGCGTAAGAATGTTTTATCATGCATGTAATGATGCACAGAATACAAAAGAAAAAAAAAAATCCACTCCATTTGATGGTTAATTGAATTTTACGTCACATTCTCTATAAAATATTCACTGTGAACCTTGTTCGAACAAGTTTAAATAAATCCATTGGGTTTTCATTTTGATTTAATCATCTAACATTATTTCTCCTTGCTAGATGGATGCTTCACGGTCCCATGGAACAATATTTTCATCACGATGATTACAAATTAGTATTATTCTTGTATAATGGGCAGATTAATAAAAATATTGTATGTAAAATATAATAAAAAATCAACAATATAATAAAAATATTGTATGTAAAATATAACTAAAAAATTAAACAATATAATTGAAAATGAAAGATAAAATACATGGTAAAAATTAAAAATTACTTTATGTTACATAGAGAAATGAAATTATGTATATTATTTATTTTATTTTATTTTGAACGCAAATTAAGTATTATTCATCACGATGGAACATTATTTTTCATCACGATGATTACAAATTAGTATTATTCTTGTATAATGTGCAGATTAATAAAATATTGTAGGTAAAATATTATAAAAAAAAATCAACAATATAATTGGAAGTGAATGATAAAATACATGGTTAAAATGAAAAAGTACTTTATGTTACATAGAGAAATGAAATTATGTAAGACCGAGTTTTATTACAACCTAAAAAGTATAATGGATTATTAAAATAATCTAAATAAATAATAAAAATTTTAATTTTTTTTTGTACGTTTGGTAACATAATTTAAATTGGAATTATTTTCTTAAAATTCTTGAAACTTTGACGTTAGAGATTTATTTAGAAAAATATTATGTTAATTATTTTACTGTACTTACAAAGCCTCACACGATATAAGGGACAAATAAAAAAGGAAAATATTAAAAATAAAAAAGAAAATGAAGGAGGGAGAGTGTCAACTATATATATATATATATATATATGTATGTATGTATGTATGTATGTATGTATGTATGTATGTTAAAACAACGTTGGGTATATGGAGCCATATTTTTGCAAATCTTATCAACACATAAGCTTAAGAAAATACCTTTGGTTTTGCATTTTCATTTAATCATCTAATCTATTTTCCTACAATGGTGGGAGGGTATCGAGCTCATAAATCATCCTCTCATGACATGTGAAACCCACACATGTGAGATTCATGTGTTTTGTTGGAGACATCTCATAAATTATTGTTTTTTATTTATTGGTTTTTGTTATTTAATGTTGGGTGCTTGAGTACCTTGCAACACTGCTTTTCACCATAGTCCTTGTCAACATTAATTGTTTCTATGATTTTCCCCTTGTTTTAACTTGTGAATTGGGTGTAGACTATAGACTGTGGTGGATTCAGTAAACGCAAAATCGAATAGTCAATGCAATGTCCTTGAAAATGCTTGTCCCATAAGAAGAAGAAGATACGCATTAACATATGAATCACAAGATTTATTCCATCATTATAGCTAGACCAGTACCTTCATTTATGTCTTAGATGTATTCCAAAAAGCATATTAGAAAGCATGACAATTTAAAAACGAGTCCTTGAATGATATGAGTATCCACGAAGGTGCTCTAATGCTATTAAATATTTCTTATCATGGTTAATGGTCTATGAATGTAAGGATATAATTATTTGTTCAAGATCTTTACCAGTCAAATATCCTTTGTATTGTTTTTTTATGATGACTTTTTCCTTTTAGAATGAGCATCAGTGGTTCAGGTTTTCTTCCTCCTTTTCTAAAGAATTAATTGTTTGAACTTTGATATCTCATTAGCATTCTTTAATCATTGAACTTTTAATTGCATGATACCTAAAACATTAAACAATAGAAAGAGATGAGAATTAAGATGGCATAGATAAATATTTATATGCTGCAAAGTGATTAGAAGTCTTCAACCTGCAGATGTTTCTTCAAGTCATTGGCCAAAGACTCCGAAAATTATAGGCCTTGTGGGTCTCTCTGTTAGCGAGCGTGAATTGTTTTTCTGGAAAATATAATTGTCTGAGTAAGATATTTCCTAAAATAGATCTTAAGTTTTATTCTAATGTTACAACTCACAACTAAACTTATAAATATATTTAGTTATTCCATTACAACACATTTTATCCATAGTAATAAATATTAAAATTCCAATCGTAATCCTCATTCAATGTACCAAATGTGCCCTAAATATTTTTTTAAAGCTGATGCAGCATCATGCCAGGTCAACTTTGTAAAACACTTATTATTCCATTAGCCATATAAAAAATAGACAATAGCAATAACGACAATTAACAAAAGGACTATATATAGCCCTCATTTTTTTAAAAAAAATTTAAGGGACCAATAGTGATCACTTAAAACTTGAAGAATCAATTGCATTCACAAGGAAAACTTCAATACCAAAAGCATAGTTTCGAGTATAATTTTTTGATGCAGAATTTTTGAATCTCGCCAGCTTGAAACTGAGAAAATCAAATGCCAAAGACATGAAAATTATGATCTGATGGGTCTCCTCTACCTACCAGTGTAAAATTGGAGGCTATAGAATTGTTTATGCGGATTAATTTGTTAGGTTCAAAGAGTTTAGAACGATTGGCAAACTATGAGCACAAACTTGTCTAGGTATAAATCTTGGAGTCTATAGAGTTTATTTGACAATACTCAAGGTGTTACAAGTCTGAACACAAGAACATAAAAGCTGCAGAAAGTCAAAGAATTCAAATTCAGTGAAATCTAACCGATCAAAAATTAGATCTGACCAATCGAAAATCGCAGACATAAAATTTCTACAAAATTCTATTTCAGCCCAAACTCTACTTAAACGTTTTGGATTTCAAGTGAAACACTTTTAGTATATAAAGGAAAACCCTAACTACGTTTCGAGAGCTTTTGAGAGACTTTGGAGGTGATCTTATAAGATCAAAAAGGTATTGTACCTTCTTTTATCAAAGTCACTGCCGGAAATCATTCTCATATCATTAGATCCAGCAGATCTGAAGTTGCTACAACAAGATCAACAACTGCTAATGATCTAAACCTTCAAGGGTGGTCTTGGAGTCACAAATTGGACAGTTTGTGTTGCTGAAACCTTTAAGTGGGATCTCAAAGTTACAAGCGTGGGTGCTTTTGTTGGTGTAAATCCAAGAAGAGAAGGAGCCTGTGGATTTGGAGCTTGTACGTGGTCGTGTCAGTAAGTTACTACATAAGGTAGCAATTGATTTAGGGTTAAATCTTTTATAAACACTTCAATTCTCTTATAGTGGATAGTTAGGTTAAATCATTTCTAGGTTTTTACCTTGAAACAGTTAGTTTCATTAGTTTTCTTGGGTCATCATATCGTAGTGTTATTTACTTTTCCGCATCTTTGCATGATATGATTTATTTGTATTTAACCTAGATTTGAAAATTAATCTGAGTAATCACTTGGTTAATAAATAAGGTTAAACAATCTGTTTTAAGGAGTCTAAACAAACTCTCATAATTGATTCTAGATTAATTGTTGGCAAGTGGCAACCAATCTTTGCTTCTTGGTGCTAAACCTCAAAAGGATATAATGCTCGACTATTAATTATTTAATTTATTTGTACTATTTTCTCCTTTTATTGACCTCAGTCTTCTCCCATCCCTTGACAAAGAACAATACACTGTTTTCTCTTTTTATTGACCTCAAGTTTCCTCATCTTTTAACAAAGAACAAGGGGAGGATATTTGGTGATTTGAGACTTTCCTATAGCTTTTAGTGTTGTCTCAAGTATTAAAAATTCAATATTGTTTATTTAATTTTATTTGAAACGCAAGTTAAGTTTTAGTTTGTTCACGAATTATTTGATTAATTTATTTTATTCCTGTATATAATAAACACCACAACTAAAATTTTTGCATTCCTTCACAAATCTATACCAGGTTGTAATCCATGCTTACGCATGGAAATAGTAATGATAAAGGAAAAATTGAAGAATTGTTTTAATATTTGTTTGGATTTTGTAAATTATAATTATTGTAAGAACGCAATTTGTACCTAAGCCCAAAATAGGAAAGACAATAGGCCCAACGAGCCCAATACAGTGAATTTGTAGAGAGTGAATTTAAAATCTAGGTCCTAATGAGCTTGTAAGTCAATTATAATGGGTCAAGATCACAATAGAAGCAAGTTTGTATAATGTAAATTTTCCTCGGACTCAATCCGAGGAGGCTAGTTCTTCTTTATATATCTCCCTCCCTTAATGACAAATTACAAATATTGTTTCTCAGTCTATAGTGTTTTTCTCTCTTTCTTTCCCGATCTATCTAAATTGCTAGTGCTGATACTTGTCCCATCAGCACCTTCTTAAAATATTTGGGTAATAGCTGTAAGGCTGAAAATCACTGTTAAGCTATTACTTCCTCATTAATGCGGCCAGAGATTTGAATATAGACAGCAAGCGCTTTCTTAATAAAGATGGTCAAATTGATACTGGCTAGCTTAGGAAAGTCATAAAAGGAAACAGAGTGGCCAGGGTAGTGCCGCAGATCGAAGGTTGGTACACTCGAAAAAAAGAGTGGATAAGGGATCGAAGATGCCAACAGGGCGGGAATCCAAGTGGGGGAAAGGAATAATCCACTCCGCAAATATCGATCGAAACTTGTTTTCAATGCAATGGTAGCAGTTTTCTCTTAGATATTTTATAGCTGTTCCTTTGCTATGTGCCCCCATGAACCATATCCTCATCAATAGAACCTCCTGGAAGATCATTCTGAACAGCAAGACATACCATCTGACCTTTGTTTCGCTTAGTCGAGGAGACACTCCTCCTCGAACTACCTCCCTTAGCTTCTTTAGTCGCAACTTACTTGTGGACCTCTAGGTCTAACATCTTCATTACTGTTTATCTATCATCGGACAAATGAACACCCTCAGACAAAGCTCATGGCCCAATATGCATTTTTGTGCCTTTTATCCCTACAATTATAATTATAATTATAATTTATTGTTGTTAATATTTGTATGAGGAATATGATACTAGTATGGAACTCTATGCTTGACAACAATCTTGTGAAATGTAAAAACATCATGTGTACAAATTAAATGTGCCTACTTTATAAATTTAGAGATCATTTTTTTTCTTACAAAAGAAAATGATAAGTAATCGATTTATATTCCAAAGCTTTAAATCAAACCCGTTATCTACTCTGCCAAGGCAAGGCAAAACCATGAGCCATCACATGTCGTAGGTTTTTTTTTTTTTTTTTTTTTTGAGTAAAGATACGAATGGACATATATGTCAGTGTGTGGTATGGGTTAATTTATATATTTTTCCTGTTTTGAAGTAATATTTTTGTAGTATTAACATTTCTTAAATTCAGATTATGTCATGTCATTGATTTACTAACAAAACCACTAAAATAACGGTTTCTAAAACGCAACTGAGGTGTTGTAAAATAGTTTGAAACTTTGGCATTATCCTTTCTAAAAAAAAAAAAACTTATGAACTATTTTTTTAGACCAAAAAAAAAAAATCAAAATATGTCAATTAGTTGAGTTATAAGGCTCTTGGACATATTTAACAAGAGTTAAATGGTCATGATGTAAAGATTATTGTATTTATATATAAAAAATATATGATAAATGTTTCCATATTTTTGTTAAGATTTTTCTAAAAATAAAAGTATTATACGCGTACCGTTTTTTCACCGTTTCCGTATTTTTATGACGAATATTTGAAACGTAATTTTATGAAAAATGCCAAATTATACCCATTAATATATTTATAGTATTAAAAACGTACCGTATTTTACTAACTATGCTTGGATCTACCTGTAATTATTAATCTGACAAAACAAAAAAGAAAAAACATATCCATTATTAATCTAACACTAGTTAAAAAGTATAAACAATGATATAAATACAAACAAATTGAATATTTAGTCATATAATCTCAAACACCATCCTTATAGAAAGGAAGAATAGCAATTCAGTTGAAGCTCTTGGAGTGTAAAAATTCCTCAAAATTGCTCATGCGGTTGGAGTAAATTTTTGGATCAAACATTCCATTGCTAATGGTGGTAAGACATTCATTTAGGCATGATAATTGGCACCTTAAAAGTGCATTATTGCGTAACTAAGACGCCAATCGATTTTTGGTACAGACAATGATTAAATCTCAGATCTCTTATTCAACCATTAAAGACTTTTCAATTTAAATTAACTAAAACCTACAAAATTATTTGTTTTTCAAATGTTCTTTTACTAGTGGAATCCAATTTCCGTGTGGTACAAGAAGCGTGGATTACTGGATTAACATGGTCAAACCCCATAAATAAAAAACAAAAACACAATTAAGCTCCACGCAACTATCTTCAACGAGCAACCCAACAGGTCCACACGTTAATGCTTGTTCCTAGTAATGTGTTCACCAAATCATTGAATTAGTTGGGCTCATCAATTTCATTTTTTGTTAAAAGGAAAATTGCATTAAGAAACTAGCTAGCCAATACAGGCATAGTACTATTGGCAGAAAGCCTATAAGAGAACAGGCCAGAAGCGTCAAAGCTTAGCAAATGGCTATAGACCAGTTGGGCTCATCAAGGCAAAGCTGGGCTCATCTAAATATCAGCTCACAATGCTTGTCGGTCTTTTAAGCCTTGCCCAAGCAGCTCATTACCCAACTTGGCCCACTCAGCTTTTGTTTTGCAGCTTTTGCTGAAAGTCCAAGAGTTTCTTCGAACAGGTTTAATTTAAATTTCCTCTAAAAATGCAGTTTACAAAACTATCTTGTCAATAACAGAATTGATGACTTTCAAATTTCAATCACTAACTGATATAGTTAATAGGACCAATTTAATAGTCATATCATTAATATATGAGATCAAGTGATATGGACTTGTGAATTGCCTTGTAGGCTTGTACTCATTTTAAGAAAAAAATTTCTTCGAATGGGAGGAAAAGTTTGTCCTTAACTAAATCAATTGATAATCTATATATATAATAATAGGTGAATCTGAGAGAAACTTAAATTAGGATTTCAAATTAGAGTTCTAAATTTTGTGTCATGTGTCTAGATTTATGTAGGGATTATACAATAATTATCATTCAAATTGTTCAATTCAAATATAAAATTGGAGTCCAATTTTGCTCCATCTGTTTAAATTTAAGTATGACCATATTATAATTACCCACGGCCTACTCTCATTAAAAAAAAAAAAAAAACGCTGTCCTCTTTTTTTTTTTTTGAATAATGGTTATTTGTCAATACTTTACTTTTAAAAAATCAAGTACTGTATAAATTTTTTTTTCCACAGTTTTTTGTAAATTTTATATTATTATGTGGATTATAAATATTTGATATAGTAATTAGTATTTAGAGTATGGACTGTGTAGTGATTTATCTTTATCTTTTTTTCTTTCTTTTTTTGTTTATATGGTACTTTACTTTCAAGAAATAAAGTACTAGGTAAAAAAAAAAATTCACCTTTTTTTTTTCTTTTGTAAATTTTATATTATTATGTGGATTATAAATATTTGAGATAGTAATTAGTATTTAGAGTGTGGATTGTGTAGTGATTTATCTTTATCTTTATCTTTTTTTTATTTTTTATTTTTTTTGTATGGTACTTTATTTTGAAGAAATCAAGTATTGGGTAATTTTTTATTCACTTTTTTGTTCTTTTGTAAATTTTATATTATTAAGTAGATTATAAATATTTAAGATAACAATTAGTATTTAGAATGTGAATTGTGGAGTGATTTATCTTTTCTTTTTCTTTTTGTATAGGACTTTACTTTCAAGAAATCAAGTACTGAGCAATTTTTTTCATTTGTAAATTTTATATTATTAAGTGGATTATAAATATTTAAGATAGTAATTAGTATTTAGATTATGAATTTTAGAGTGATTTATCTTTTTTCTTTCTTTTTCCTTTTGTATAGGAATTTACTTTTAAGAAATAAAGTCCTGGATAATTTTTTTTTCACTTTTTTTTTCTTTTGTAAATTTATATTATTAAGTGGATTAGAAATATTTAAGATATTAATTAATATTTAGATTGTGAACTGTGGAGTGATTTTTTATTTTTTTTGGTATGGTACTTTACTTTTAAGAAATCAAATACTAGGTAATTTTTTTTTCAATTTTTTTTCTTTTGTAAATTTTATATTATTAAGTGGATTATAAATATTTAAGATAGTAATTAGTATTTAGAGTGTGGAATGTGGAGTGATTTATTTTTATCATTTTTTTCTTTTCTTTTTGTGTGGTACTTTACTTTCCAGAAATCAAGTACTGGATAATTTTTTTTTCACTTTTTTTCTTTTGTAAATTTTATATTATTAAGTGGATTATAAATATTTAAGATAGTAATTATTATTTAGATTGTGAACTGTGGAATGATTTATTTTTATCTTTTTTTTTTTGTATGGTACTTTACTTTTAAGAAAACAAATACTAGATAAATTTCTTTTTTAATTTTTTTTCTTTTGTAAATTTTATATTATTAAGTGGATTATAAATATTTAAGATAGTAATTAGTATTTAGATTGTGGAATGTGAAGTGATTTATTAATATCATTTTTATTCTTTTTCTTTTTGTATGGTACTTTACTTTCTAGAAATCAAGTACTGAATAAATTTATTTCACTTTTTTTTCTTTTGTAAATTTTATTATTAAGTGGATTATAAATATTTAAGATAGTAATTAGTATTTAGATTGTGGACTGTGGAGTGATTTATCTTTATCCTTTTTTTTATGGTACTTTACTTTCAAGAAATCAAGTATTGGGTAAATTTTTTTTTTCATTTTTTTTGAAAATTTTATATTATATTTAAGATAGTAATTAGGTCAATTTTTTTTTCTAAGGGTATTTTGGTCATTTCTTAAGTTTCATGGTTATTTCGGTCATTTTTTGGATTTTATAGTAATTTTGGTAATTTTTTTTTTTTAGTTTTAGGGTGATTTTGTCATTTTTAGGTTCTAAGGGTATTTCGGTCATTTTTTAGGTTTCGGAGTATTATGGTAATTGGTGAGAAAAAAAAGGGAACCATTGAATGTGACAAAAGTACCACCAAGTGTGAGAAATGTACGGTCTAATGTGATGCTGGTGCTGTCTAATGTGACAATAAAACCGTCAAATGTGATAAAGAAATAAGGGAGCACCAAATGTGACAAAAGTACAGTCACATGTGATGTTGGTACTGCATAATATGATAACGGGACCGTCAAATGTGAGATTTAATCATCTAACATTATTTCTCTTGGCTAGATGGTGCTTCACGGTTCCATGGAACACTATTTTTCATCACGTTGACAATAAATAAATTTTCTTTTTCACTTTTGGTAATATAATTTAAATTGGAATTATATTTTAAAATTTTTGAAACTCTGACGTTAGAGGTTTATTTAGAAAAATATTATGTTAATTATTTTAATATACTTACAAAGCCTCACATGCTATAAGGACAAAACAAAAGGAAAATATTAAAAATAAAAAAGAATAAAAAAGAGGGATAGTGTCGACTATATATTTATATATGATTCTTAAAACAATGTTGGGTATATGGAGCCATATTTTTGCACACCTTATCAATACATAAGCTTAAGAAAATACCTTGGTTTTGCATTTTCATTTAATCATCTAATCTATTTTCCTACTATGATGGGGAGGATATCTTATGAAACGATCTCATGAAATCATCATCTCGTAGTTATTGCAATTTGCTTGAAAGTTGCAAGATCAAATAAGCAATGGGGAATATGCTTGTCCCATATCCTCTTAACAAATATTTAAGAGGAAAGAATGCCAGTCCATTTGAAATTTTACTTATATAACATATATATATGTATCTAAAAATTGACCAAGAAGAAGAAGACAAAAATATTCATGAGCATATGAATTACAAGATTTATTCCCTCATAATAGCTAGACCAGTACTAGATTATGAATTATAATATCATGGTCCATGGATAAGATTTTTGACTCCACAGAGTTCTTGAACAATATGAGTATCCACGAAGGTGCTCTTATGCTATTAAAGATTTCTTATCATGGTTAATGGTCCATGAATGTAAGGGTATAATTATTTGTTCAAGATTTGTACCAGTCAAATATTCTTGGTATTGTTTTTTGCATGATGGCTTTTTCCTTTTGCAATGAGCATTTCTAAAAATGTGAGTAAAAAAATGTGTGAAAATATATGTTATATTGTTTAAAAACTGAAAACTACTGTTTAAAATACACTACCAAATAGCCCCTTACTTGTTTGAAATCTCATTAGCATTCTTTAATCATTGATTTTTTAATTGCATGAGGACAAAATAGAATACATAAAACAATTAAACAATAGAAAGAAATGAGAATTATGGCCTTCAAAGTGATTAGAATTTAGAAGTCTTCAACTTGCCGATGTTTCTTCAAGTCTTTGACCAAAGACTTGGAAAATTATGGCCTTGTGGGCCTCACTATCGCGTGCTTGAATTGTGGAAGACACTGAAAATCATAATCTTACGGGTCCCTCTACTAAATAAACCAGCGTAAACTGGGTGCTATAAAACTGTTTGATGCATAATTTTTTTTTAATGATAATTTTAACTTATAGCGTATGTTTTTGCCATTTTATCTTCAGCATAAAATACCAATTGATTTTTTGTGTATGAGAAAATATTTCTTATTCGATAACAAAAGACTTTATTTTAACCCAACTAATCTGCTTTCATACCATCTATTTTGTCAATTTATAAACAAAATGGACTATTTATATTATTAATAAATTAAAATTATTAATTTCATATTTTAATAAATTATTTACAAACTTAAAAAAATTTAATATCAACTTTAGATTTATATATTTTATATATGTATATAGTAAAAACATATAATATTATATATATATATATATATATATATTTAAATCAAGTTTCATACTCACAATTTTTTTTTTTTTGAGGAAACAAACTCACGAGCTTGTTCATGAATATATTATTATGTATAAGCTTGATTTATATAGTTGAATTTAAATTTACACTTAAGCTTGGCTCGCTTATAAACTCCCAAATGAAATGTCAGTAAATAAATGAACATAAAGAAGTTTTCTTCGGTCTAAGTTGTTTTTGGGGTAAAATATTATTTTAGTCCCTAAACTTTACCAAAAATTTGTTTTTATCCCTAAACATTAAGAAGTTCATTTTTTGTCCCTAAACTATTGAAAAGTTCATATTTCATTCCTAAACTATTGAAAATATTTTATTTATTTCCTTAAACTTTACTAAAAGTTTGTTTTTCATTTTTAAACTATTGAAAAAGTTCTTTTTCATTCTAACATTTGTCTCTATACTATTTGTAAGTGCACAATTGCACCTGACCCCAAGAACAGTTACGGGCTCAGGCCCAATGAGCCTTAAACAATATGATTTGTAGAGTGTGGGCTTGAAACCCAGGTTAGAAGTGTTTGAGGATTAAATGACAAGCCAAAGATTGTAAACACTTAAAAACAACAAGGAATACTGTAAATCAACCTGCTCGGACGTAAGCCGAGAACAGTTCTTATATTATCTCTTTCTCTTTTTTCTTTTTCTTTTTTTAGATTACAAAGAGGGGATTCCCTATTTCTGTTCTAGGTTGCTCCTTAAATACTCTTCTTTTTGATACTTTGTACACGTGTTGCCCCAAACTCCCCCTTAGCCTAGATATTTCTTTTCTCAGTGCCTTTGAATAGTAACCAGAAGTTTCCCTTCCACTGTTCAGGTGTCACTTCCCCATTAATGCGGCCAGGGTGGTAGGTGCAGGGTCTTTAATGTGGAGGTGGCAGCCTTTATCTTTGGTATCTCTCTAACATCGGTGCTTCTAGGACATTCAAGGGCTTCCCCCCTTTAACCATCGGTCTTGACCGTGTCATTCCCTAACCTTTATCATGAAGTCCCGGGTTCTCCGGTGTCCGTCCGAAAAGAAAATCACCCTCGGCTAGATCCTCGGATCCTCGGCGTATGGGCCGACCCGTACTACTGACAAGTCCTAAACCCAAGAGCAGGTCGGCCTTCCTTAGCATGGCCCAACGGCCCATATTCCCATCAGGGTCTTTTTACTCCCCACACTATTCAAAAAAAAACTCTTTACAAAGTTTAGGGATCAAAAAAGAGCTTTTAATAAAGTTTAGGAACCAAAATAGTATTTTACCTTTGTTTTTAAATATGGTTTTTTTACTTTGTGGGTAAATTACAAATTACAACCCTCAAGTTTTGGGTTATTTGGATTTACATCCCCCAAAGTTTCAGATATTTGATTTCACTAGCTTAAGTTTGGTTCCATTAGCAATTCGCACCCCGGTTAGTTTCTGCCTTTAACTAACACATCACAGTGCTAAAGTGTTTTATTTTTGTCAAATCAGCCTCAAAACTACGTCATTTCATTTAAGTGAAAAATAAAAGCACACCTAGAACAATCAAAACGATGCCGTTTTGTTCGAATTTAAAACACAAAACTCAAAGCCTCTATAGCATTTCAGCCAAGTTCTAAAATTCCAAATCAAAACCCTACAAAGGCAACTCCCTCCCAAATTGCAAAGCAAAGACCCATCGTGAACCCACACCTCAAAACCATTGGCTCGACCAGACCAAGTCCATAGCGGTGGCATTGTGGGTATATGATTGTGAAAAGATAAGATAACATATGGGCAGCATCTTGCGTTGCATCGTGTTATATAGGGGTGTGCAGCCAACCTGCCAACCCGCCAAAACTGACCCAACCCAACCCAACCCACCAGGTTGGGTCAGTTTTTAGGCCTTGGTGGGTTGGGTTGGGTTACAAAATTTTTTTTGATAGCGGGTTGGGTTGGGTTTGGGTCATAAAATTTCAAACCCGCAAAACCCAACCCGACCCACCCATATATATAATATATGTATATATATATTTAAAATATATTATATAATTAATAACATTTTCAAAATAACCAGCTCTTCTTATCCTATATAAAAGCCAATTAGTTCATACAAACCCTAGTAAATTACTCTTATTGTTTAGTCATTAGTGTTGTTTGCCTTTAAGAAGTTATAATGATATTAATCCTTGGATTTTTTAATATATTTATATTTATATTTTTTTCAACTCAATTTAAAAATAAAATTAAAAAAAATTGTCCAACTCATGGGTTCAACCCGACCCATGTGGGTTGGGTTGGACTTATGTGATGAGTTGGGTTGGGTTGAATTTTTTTTTGACCCATTATGGCGGGTTGGGTCAAAAAATCCCCTCAACCTGACTCATGCATACCCCTAGTGTTATATATGCAGCTTGCACATGTGACGCGTGCCAGGTTGTGGTGTCTAAGGATTAGCTGCTGCTCTGCCAGAATTGCATATTGTGGCCTCTTTGCACTTTCTCCCATCATTTCATGGATTCTTCATGAGGTTGCTGCGCCTCTGATGGAAAAGCTCCGATGTAAGTTGCCTTCTCAAATTTTTTCAATGTTGTTTGCTTTTGTCCCTTTTTTGGTATTTTGGTGGTTATGGATATCTTTTATTCTTTATATGACCTGGTAAATATGTTTTATTTGGTACATTTTGTTGTTTGTGATACTAGTAAAGTAGCTAAAATATGCACAAAGAGAGAGATATAGAGCTGGAGAGAAGAGAGAGAGTTCTCACAGTGGCCTCTGCTATGGACCTAATATGGTCAAGTCGATGGTTTTGAGGTTTGAATCGCCGCCATGGACCTAATCTAGTCGAGCTGATGGTTTTGAGGTGTGGGTTCACAAAGGGTCTCTACTATGCGATTTGGGAGGGAGGTGCCTTGTGGGGTTTTGATTTGGGATTTTAGAACTTGGTTGAAACAATGTGTTTTAGGCTTTGAGTTTTGAGTTTTAAATCGGGGCAAAATAACATTGTTTTGATAGGTCAGGTCTGCTTTTATATTTCACTGAAACCACATAGATTTAGAGCTAATTTGCCAAAAATAAAACAGGTCAGCACAGTGATATGTTAATTAAAAGTAGAAACTTACTAAAGGGTGCGAATTGCTAACATAATTAAACTTCATGGAGTAAAATTAAATTTTTGAAATTTTGAAGCATAAAATTCGAACCATCCCAAACTTTGAAGTGTAATTTACAATTTTTTTAATTACTTTTTTTCCTTTACTGCTTTTCCCTTCCACGTTGATTAGCTCCAAGAAGTTTAAGCCATGTGGGGCCTAAGTGTGAAAAAAAAGTTTTGTTGAATTAGGCCTGCCACTCCCGTTGGGCCAGACCTTAAAAATCTTGTGCTTTATGGATTGTCATCCATTGATTATGAAAAGAAAATCATATTTTGGTCTAATTCGGTTTTTTTTTTTTCCCCGTTGGGCCAGACCTTAATATTTTTTTTATAAAAAAAAAAAAGATTTATTGTACATTCGCTATATAGTATACATTTACTCAGCTGTAGGCTGTAGCTGTATCTACAAGAATTTCAAGAATATATTTCATAAAATAACAACTACTCAATAACTAAAATATATGACCAGTTTGGATGAAGGGGATATAAAGTATAAACTAATGTTGGTGCAAACACAATAATAATGGAAACAACACAAAGAGAAACTGATTAATACGCTGAATGTTATTAAATTGAAGAGATGAACACAACACTATTTGGACTGAGGCGCGGCACTCGCGCTCTTTAAGGAGATTCAAGCCCTTGGTTGGCTAATCTTTGTAAACGGTGCAGACCTTCTCTAACTTGTCTCCCCCAGGATACAACAGTCCAACAAATGTTGTATGGCTAGAACAGCTTCTGCACAAAGTGTTCAAGCCCAAAGCTCCACCAGAAGAACACCTCTCTTTGACCCGAAATCTCTCGAGTATTAAGGAATATTATTGAATTCACTCTCTCACACAATACTTTTTGCTTTTAACTTTTTCTCTTCATTCACTCTTGATATGAAATTAGTCCATAGCATAGCCATATATATAGTCTTCCAACCCTTCACATAACCTAAATGTTATTTATTAATTTAGAAAACTTTCTTTAATTTATTTAATCTAACTTACATACAAGTAACTCTTTTTTTAACAAATTTTATTATAACTCATCTCTTTATTCATCTTCAGTTATTTTTAGTTTCAACATATTTAATTTAAAATGTACTAACATTCTCCCACTCATTTTAATAGTAAATTCGGAAAATGAGAGATTACTGGGCAAAGAGAGATTATGGTGCATCATGAAGGTGTGCTCTGCATTGAACCTTTACTTAGTGAAACAATAATCTCTACTCCAGAGTCAATAGTGGTCTCCGACTTGAACTATGGCTGCTTAAGGGAAATAAAGTATTACTACTCACACATAACAATCTAGGTGTTGACATGAGCTTTACTAACTAGCACGTTACAGCCCTGTGCTGATCCCAGTTTTTCATGAGCGTCTTTGAGAATAAGCTCAATTCTCATAGGGAGCGGCCCCACTCCCACACTCACATAGGTGAAATCTATTTAGGATGCTCTTGTAACTTTGACACCCTACTCATAAGAGCTACAGATTGTTCATTAAGAGTTTTAAAAAACTCAACCTCCTACATGTTACAGGATAAATGCATTTACACCATAGGGATGGATTATTTATTTTTTATTTTTTCAAATTAAAATTAAAATTAATAATGCACTTTCTTACAACCATCATATGATTCGTTTTTCCCATCGAACTCAATTCTCAGGATCTCTGGTCCCCAAGTTGGGTATCCTCATACATGGCTCATGATTGTATGGACTTCAATCACACCCCCTCAATGTATTCCAAACCCTCTCTTTTGTTAAGGCCTTAGTTAATGGATCTGCAAGATTATCACAAGATTTAACATATTCTATATTAATGATGCCATTACTCAAATAAGATCTCACAGTACTGTGTTTTCTTCTTATGGGTCTGGATTTGCCATTATAAAAACGGTTACGTACTCTACCAATTGTAGCAGTGCTATCACAATGAATTAAAATAGGTGGTATTGGTTTTTTCCGAAGAGGAATTTCATGCAACAAATCTCTCAACCAGTTTGCTTCCTCACTTGCTGAAGCTAAAGCTATAAGCTCAGCCTCCATAGTAGAGTTAGCAATAATAGTTTGTTTTTTAGATTTCCAACATATTGCACCACCACCCAAAGTAAAAATATAACTAGTGGTAGATAGAGAATCACCTGACAAAGTATTCTAGTCGGCATCACTGAAACCTTCAAGTACACCATGATATTTTTGATAAAACAAACCATGTTATTTGGTATCAGATAGATATTTCATAACTCGCTCAATGGCTTGCCAATGATCTCTATTAGGCTTGCTAGTAAATCTGCTAAGTACTCCTACTGCATAGGCAATGTCAGGTCTAGTACAATCAGTAGCATATCGCAAACTACCGATTATGCTAGCATATTCCTTTTGATTAACAACATCATTGTCGTTATTAACAGGAAACAAATGAACACTAGAATCAAAAGGCGTAGCTATACTTTTATGATCATGAAAACTATATTTCTTCAAAATTTTCTCAATATAATGAGACTGCTCAAGATAAATTCCATGACATGTTTTTGTAATTTTTATGTCCAAAATAAGATTAGCCTCACCAAGATCTTTCATATCAAAATGGCTTCTAAGCATATTTTTTTGTTTCATTTATAACATGCAAATTAGAGCCAAATATTAGCAAGTCATCCATATAGAGGCTAATAATGACATGTGAGTTTTCCCAAGTTTTATAATAGATGCACTTGTCAGATTCATTTGACTTATATCTATTTTCAATCATGCAGGAATCAAATTTTTCATGCCATTATTTAGGAGCTTGCTTTAAGCCATATAGGGATTTAGTTAGCTTACACACCTTGCTTTCTTGACCATGCTCTACAAATCATTCGGGTTGGTCCATATAGATTTCCTCATCTAGGTCCCCATTCAAAAAAGTTGTTTTTACATCCATTTGATGAATTTTCAAATCATATATGGCTACAATAACAATTAGTAATCTAATGGATGTAATTCTAGTAACAGGAGAAAAAGTGTCGAAAAAATCAATATAAGCTTTTTGTTTAAAACCTTTTGCAACAAGTCTAGCTTTAAATTTGTCTATTGTGCCATCAGGTTTAAGCTTTTTCCTAAGGACCCATTTACAATCTATTGTTTTACAACCAGGTGGTAAATCTACTAACTTCCATGTTTTATTAGAAATAAGTGAATCCATTTCATTATTTACAGCCTCTTTCCAAAATACACAATCAGGTGTGACAAAGCTTCTTTCAAAGTAAGAGGATTTTCATCAACATTAAAAACATAATAGTCATGGCCAAAATCTTATTCAGTTCTAGCTCTTTTACTCCTTCTAAGTTCAATTTCAAGATTTTCTTGATTTTGTGAATGAGTTGAAGAACTATGCTGAGAGAACACATTTTCTATAATTTCTTTGCCCCCACTATTTTTAGATTTAAAAGGAAATTTTTCCTCATGAAAGATAGCATCACCTGATTCAAAAATCACATTATTTTCAATATTAAAAAATCTATAGACTGTACTGTTTACTGCATATCCAAGAAAAGCATAAGTAGTAGCTTTAACACCCAATTTTGGTATTTTGGGATCCATTAACCTTACAAAGGCTAAGCAACCCCAAGCTTTAAAATATCCCAAATTTGGCCTATGTCCCTTCCACAACTCAAAAGGTGTGAGTTTAGTCTTTTTGTGTGGCACTTTATTTAAAACATGATAGGCTGTTAAAATTGCTTCCCCCCACAGATTTAGAGGAGCACCTGACTCAATAAGCATGACATTTGTTAAATTAATCAAAGTTCTATTTTTTTCTTTCAGCCACACCATTAGATGCAAGTGAGTATGGAGGAGTAGTTTCATGGATAATTCCCAAGGACTGAACAAATGAGTTGAACTCAATAGATTCATACTCCCGACCTCTATCACTTCTAAATCTTTTTATTTTTCTACCGAATTGGTTCTCAACTTCTCTCAGAAATGCTTTAAATTTCTCAAAAGCATCACTTTTTTTTTTAATAGATAAGCATATGCATATTTCGAGAAATCATCAATAAAGGTTATGAAATACTTGTTTCCTCCTCGAGTTAATTTTCCTTCAAATTCACAAAGATCTGTGTGAATTAATTCTAACAATTCAGTATTTCTTTCAACATTTTTATGAGGTCGTTTTGTAATTTTAGCTTAACTGCATGCTTCACATTTTTCGAAGTCTTTTGTTAGTATTGGGATTAATCCTATGTTACTTATGATTCCCACATATCTACTGTTTATATGACATAAGCGAGCATGCCAAAAATTCACAGAAGACAGCATATAAACAGAACTAGCAGATGACATATTATTTTCAATATTTAGTTTGAACATTCCATCACAAGCATACCCTTTGCCCACAAATAATCCTTTTTTTAGAGATTACATATTGATCAGATTCCATTGTTTGTTTGAAGCCAGCCTTATTTAGTAAATAACTTGACATTAGATTTTTCCTCATGGACGGAGTGTATAGCACATCTTTCAAAGTGAGCACACGTCCAGAGGTAAATTTTAGCTCTACCTCACCACTCCCAAGTACCTTGGTTTTACTAGAGTCACCAAGCATAATTGTTTTTTTTTTCTTTGAAAGGAGTGTATATTTTGAACCAATTTTTAGCATAGCAAACATGCCTATTGGCATCAGAGTCTGCCCACCACCCTTCAACATATTGGATCATGTATATGTCTGTAATCATAGCCACTAAAGGCTCTTCGGTAACATTAGCCTATAGAACAGATCCATGTTTTCGAAATTTGCAAAAATCGAGCAATATGCCCACTCTTGCCACAGACAAAACATGCATTAACTTGGTTATTGGAAGGGGGTCCTTGGTTCTTATTCCTTTGACTAGGGTTGCCCCTATTGTGAGGTCTACCATAATTTTTCATATTTTTCTTTCTAGGCCTCAATTGAGCATTTTTAGGAAAATGATCTTTGGGCTGGTTATTGCTTGCTGAAATTAAATTTACCTTGGTGGTAGAATGTCCATTACCCTCTTGTGTTATAAGTTCATATTGTCCTCTAGCTTCCTCCTCTATGCGGATGCGAGTGATCAAGGATTCTAGAGAGGTCTCCTTTTGCTTATGGCACATTGATTTTTAGAACTCTTTCCATGATGGTGGTAGCTTGTCAATGATACCAGCCACAATAAGGTTGTCCTCAATCTTTATGCCTTCGGATCTAACTTTTGCTACGATCATTTGAAAGTCTTGAACCTGTTCCACATGCAACAGATTTGGTATCCACCATTTGATAGCGAAAGAAACAACTAGCCGCGTATTTCTTTGCACCAGCCTCCTCAATGTCATATTTGCTTTGTAAAGCTTTTCAAATTTTCTTTGCAGAATTGTATGTAGTATTATAATAATTATAAAAATGATCTGCAAGACAATTTAAAAGATAATGACGACATTTATACTCATCTTGTTCATACCTATCTATTTTTTCTTGATGATCATAAAGTTCGTCTTCGGTCATGTTGTCAGTAGAGACCTTGTGTGGATTCTTCTCAGTGGGGACATAGGCTACCTTAAAAAGGCTTAGATAGAAAAGGACTTTGGCTTTCCATCTTTTGAAATGGGCTCCCTTAAAACGGAAGGGCTTGTTGAGATCTCTAAAATTGTCATTTGGCTTCTCAGTTGTTGGCTCCATTTTGAATCTCCTTAAAATTGTTGGGGCAAAAACAATAATAATGGAAACAACACAAAGAGAAACTGATTAATACGCTGAATATTATTAAATTGAAGAGATGAACACAACATTATTTGGACTGAGGCGCGACACTCGCTTTCTTTAAGGAGATTCAAGCCCTTGGTTGGCTAATCTTTGTAACCGGTGCAGACCTTCTCTAACTTGTCTCCCCTAGGATACAACAGCCCAACAAATGCTATATGGCTAAAACAACTTCTGCACAAAGTGTTCAAGCCCAAAGCTCCACCAGAAAAATACCTTTCTTTGACCCAAAATCTCTCAAGTATTAAGGAATATTATTGAATTCACTCTCTCACACAAGACTTTTTGCTTTTAAATTTTTTTCTTCATTCACTCTTGATATGAAATTAGTCCATAGCATAGCCATATATATAGTCTTCCACCCCTTCACATAACCTACATGTTATTTATTAATTTAGAAAACTTCCTTTAATTTATTTAATCTAACTTACATACAAGTAACTCTTTCTTTAACAAATTTTATTATAACTCATCTCTTTATTTATCTTCAGTTATTTTTAGTTTCAACATATTTAATTTAAAATGTACTAACAACTAACAAATAACAACTGCTCATTCAAACAAATGCAAATTCAAGTACAAAATACAAGATATTCAGCAAAAAATAAAAAGTTACAAAATATAAGATGTAATTACTAAAAAATATGTCCATTAATCACTGACATCTCTTTAATTTCAAAAAATATGGACTGCATTCCCACGTATAGAAAGAAAACTGAGAGAATTTCTTCTTATTGTATAGGCTATAGATGAAAAAGGAGAAACAAAAATCAAACAATTTTCTTCCAAATTTTCTAACCTATTTTATGGCAAATCATTTAGTAATTCACACGGACACTTTATATTAGTTTTCTCAGAAAAGCTATGAAGAGGAGCTAACTCGTGTTTTAATTGTCATCCTTGCAGCGCTCGGAATTTTGACTACAAGCTTCTACAAATTCAACATATCTAGAAAGTCCTCCCCAACATGCTCATCAAGAAAGAAACTACTACGCTAATATTCTAACTAAAACAAGAATTTATGGTAGGGAGGCTTTTGTTATGTACTAATCTGACGCTACTTAAAAAGCAGAAACAATGATACAAACACTACCAAATTGAATATTCAGTCATATAATCTCAAACTCTGCCCTTATAAAATAGAAAGGGAGAATAGCGATTCAGTTGAACCTCTTAGAGTGTTAAAATTACTCTTGGGGTTAGAATAAAATTTTGAAGCTTATTAGGGAAATAGCTCGTCTTTGGATCAAACAATCCATTTGTAATGGTGGTAAGACATCCGTTAGGCATGATAATTGGCACCCTGAAGATGCATTATTCAATTATTGTGTAGATTTGGTCACTGGATAGTTCTTGAAGCTGCAAATAATGTGAATGCCAAAGTTTCTAATATTTTGAAACAGGGTTACTATATCTACCCTACAACTAGAATTGAGGTAGTGGTGAATTTTTAGGTTGGTTATCACAGCATGACTTAGCAAATTTCGTACAATGGTTGCGCTCAAAATTTGGGAGATTTATCATATCCTTAGCTTGGAATGAAATTAGGCTAACAACTAGAGATTGGTTGGTCAAATGGGGTTATGGTGGATTCATCTTGTGTTTTCTATAGAAATAATTTGGAGTCTTAGATCATTTTTTTAAAATGGTCTTACTAATGTCATACGTTAGTAAACTATTTTGGAAAAATTTTTATGAGAAAATGGAAAAAAGTGATTAAATTTTTTTACAACATTTTTAATTTTGCATAAAAATTTTTCTAAAATAGTTTAGGACCCCTTAACCGAACTTTGATTTATAAAAAATGGTATTTCAAACCTTTAGAACATATTAGAGATTTTACAGGTTAAGTTAAATAAAAGATTTTTTTTTTTTTTGAATGTTCTTTTACTAGTAGAATCTGGTTTCGTCTAAATCCGTGTGGTATAAGACGCGTGGATTCCGATTAACATGATCTAACCCAATAAGAAAAGGGTGAAAAAAAAACCATTGAGTTCCACGCAAGTATCTTCAATGAGAAACCCAATAGGCCCACCGCCCACCGCTTACCCCTTTAATTATTGTTCCGAGTAATATGCTCACCAAATCATTGAATTAGTTGGGCTCATCTCTTATTTCTAGTTAAAAGGAAATTGCATTAAGAAACTAGATTGCCGAAACAGGCAAAGTTCTAGAGGCAGAAAGCCTTAAAAGTACAGGCCAGAAGCATCAAAACTTATCAAATGCTTAGCCCAGTTGGGCTCATCTCAATTTCTGCTCACAATGCTTGTCGGTCTATTAAGTCTTGCCCAAGCAGCTCATTACCCAACTTAGGGCACTCAGCTTGGTTTTGCTGCAGGTCCAAGAGTTCAGGTTTGATGAAAAAATCCAGCATCCCAAACTGTTACACAACTTTTTTTTTGTACAATTGTGATGGGCTAGAGTGTGAATGGTGAAAAAAAAAAAATGATGAATCTATGTGTAAGTAATAAATAACTATTCACAGTTTTGTACGATAGAATTGTGGCAAAAAGTTGTAGAATAGTTTGTAGCAGTAAAAGCGTAGAACCACTCCAAATTTTGAATTTCCTCTAAATTGTTATTTGTTAATTTACAAAACTATCTTGTCAATCACTTGATTCATGACTTTCAATCACTAACTGATAGTTAATATGACCAATTTAATAGCCATATCATTAATAAATGAGATCATGTGATATGGATTTGTGAATTTCATGTAGTCGTTTTGAGAGAAAATTCCTTCAAAGTGGAGGAAAAGTTTGTCCTTTACATTGATATTTTTTTTGCATAAAAATATGGAATGCATTCCCACATATAGAAAGAAAACTGAGAGAATTACTTCTCATTATATAGGCTATAGATGAAAAAGGAGAAATAAAAACCAAACAATTTTCTTCCAAATTGTCTAACCTATTTTATGGCAAATCATTTGGTGATTCACATGTATACTTCATATTAGTTTTTACAGAAAAGCTAGGAAGAGGAGCTAACTGGTGTTTTAATTGTCATCCTTGCAGCACTTTGATTTTTTACTGCAAGCCTCTACTAATCCAACATTTTTAGGAAGCCCATCCCCAACATGCTCATCAGGAAAGAAACTACAACTATATATGCTAATATTCTAACTAAAACAATAATTAATAGTAGAGAGGCTTTTGTTCTGTACTAATCCCCTAATTTTGTTGTAAGTCAATGGTTGACAAATGCTTGGGCGTCGTCGTCTCAGTTAATCCAAGTTTTTTTAGGAAACGTATTTTGGCACACACTTTACCATAATTTGTTTAGTATCAATTATGCGTCCATCATTTAAAGCACTCAAATTAATCTAATAGCAACTTGACATCTTTACAAATTGTGGCTGAGTGTTTGTCTTTAGACAGTTAGGTCATGAATTAATACCCAAAGAAAAAAAAAAAAGATGTTGAATTAAAAAGAAAAAGATATTTAAAAGTTTCGGTGGATTTCCAAAAGAAATATATGAGACTACTGGTCTTTACAGTTTAATCATATCTTGGGGTAAATTATTTATCTGTGTTTTGTTGAAGTGTGTTGCTTACTTTGTAATCCTTTCATAGTTTAATATCAATAAAGAACACTCCTTAAAAAAAGTAGGGAAAAAAAGGCCTAATTGAATCTTGCTAGGTTGTCTAAGTTGCCCTTGAAAATCCACATAATAATTTGCCTCAGTCAAGAAATAAGCAACTTGTACACATTTGACAGACCTTAATAATACAATTGCTCTAATTTCCCTACGAATGACAAATTAAACAATGTGTGTTTTAACCACATAACTGTCAATCCTTATTCCTTAAAGCACTAGGTGCGTTTTCTAAATTGTTTCTCCCTTAGACAATGTTCGATCTTTACACTAGGTCCCAAAGATATATATACTTTTAAATATATGAAAATGTATTTAATCATAACAAACTATTATGTTTGAAGAATTAGGTGGTATATAGAGAAGAGAAAACTCGACAACTATCATAAGAACTTAAATTTAAATTCCACTTTTGTCTGCATTGAATATTTCTAGCAAAATTTGCTAATGCAAATAATATTATTATTCTTTTTAATTCTTTAGTATATGCTCGTTTTAAGCAGAGATTAAAGTACAAAACTAAACGATGCTACAACAGTATAGCTAGAAATATTTGTTTGTTTGTTTGATATAAGGAAGTGTTGTCTTAATATTTGACCAGATTATTCCACTCTCTTTTTATGAAATACCCCAAAAACCCCATGAATAAATAATGTGATAGATTAAGAGTGGGACCTCCAAATTTATTTCATACCCTAGATTAATGAGCTCATCACCTGAGTAACCCGTGAGGGTCAAAGAAACAGTTAAAAATAACAACAAAAAATAATCTACCAACCAGTCAAAGAGAAAAAATAAAAGTAGAAGCAAAATGCATATCAACTTAGTTATATCAAAATAAGTTTATTTCAACGCATTTAGGGGGAAAAAAAAATTCTAGGAGAAACATAATTGAATTAAAATGTGCATAATTAAAACATCTTACTTTGCACTAGTAAAATTAACTCCATTCTTCAAGCGATCCAACCAATAACATCTTCTTTGTTCTGCAAAATGTAGGCAATAATCACAAGGATGTAATTATAATTTTTTTTTTAAGTGTAGTTTTAGAATATGCCCCCGATTATTTGGCACTTCAACTAGCTAGGTAGAGGAGTTGCCCCCTAAAATAATAATAATAACAAATAAAATAAAATATGGTAATAGCCTCAATATTGACAGAAAAATAGGTATTTCTCACTGGTAGAAAATAAATTAAAAATGATAAATCATCTTTATAATTTAAAAGGACATTTTTTAAGAACCAAAATCATGAAATAAAGTATTTTCTAATATGACTCAATAAAAAAACGTATTTTCTAATATAATAGTACATAAATAAATACCTGAAATCATTATTTGTATCTGCAAAATTTTGCTTCAATTAATTCTTCCATGAGCATTATTCTTCAATCTTCGCACCTTGTTGCGTCGTTCTCCATAAACAATATTCAATAGATATTTTGGTTTTTCACTTGAGAACACAAGATATCCCATACATAATCCGAACATAAAACCACATCCGTACCCCAACAATATAACTTTCCAATGAAATCCATTTGCAAACCCAAAATCATCTTCTTGGATGGTTGGTGATGGTGGTGGTTGTTGTCCCTCATCATTGCCACAAGTTTTTGTCAGTGGAAATCCACATAAACCCAAGTTTCCACTGTAAGAAGCACTTGTAAACGTATTGAATTGTTTACCTTGAGGTATCAATCCCACAAGATGGTTTTTTGAGAGATTTAAAATTTCCAATGATGTAAGATCTGTCAATTGTATAGGAATGTTGCCTGTGAGCTTGTTTGAGGAGAGATCTAAGCATTCAAGATTAGTTAGATTTCTGAATGATATAGGTATATGACCCATAAGATTATTGTGTGAAAAATTTAGCCCTTTAAGTGATCCAAGCTTTCCAATTACCTTCGGAATTTCTCCTTTGAAACTATTGTTGGAAATATCAATGATTGTCAATAGAGTTTGTATTTTCTCCACATTAATATAATTCCCTTTAATATCAATTGTAACAGAATCATAATAATAATCATCACCCATATATTGCAATCCACCTTTATCCATGTTCCCATTCATCATGGTTGTTAAATACTTGAAAAAGTTTGATGGCAAATGACCATGGAACATATTGTTAGAGAGGTCTATGATTCTCAAATTAGGGAATGAGAATTTAGCCTTGTGATTGCCTATGGAACCATGAAAGTTGTTTGATCGCAATGAGAGAACCTGCAACTCTGGAAGATTTACCAACCAATGAGGGAATGTGTCATTAACCTTGTTGTTAGCAAAGTCTAGAATTTCTAATTTCTTGCAATTGACCAATGAACGTGGCATTGGCCCTTCGAATTGATTGCCAGTGAGTTTAAGACTTCTCAAGTTATTGCACTTTACAAATTTTGGGATGGTGCCATGAAAATTGTTATTTTGCAGATCCAAATCTATGAGATAATCACTCATGTTTCCCAAACATGGAGGAATCATACTAAAATGATTATGAGAGAAATCAAGGTACTTGATGAAATTGAGATTACAAATTGAGGAAGGGATCTCTCCACTAAAATTGTTACTTGAGATTGAAAAGAAAACCATGTGCAATGGAAGTACAAGAAGTGGCAAAGTACCTTCAATCAAATTATCTGAAAAGTTAACAAAATGCAACGAAACAAGGTGGCTTAACTCACCAGGAACCTTTCCGTTGATCAAATTAGAATTCAAAAGGAGATACGTCAAGTTTCGGCAGCCCGAGATCTCTCTTGGTATTGAACCGGTGAGTGAATTATTGTAGAGGTAGATGTTTTGGAGGGCTGTGTAGTCCCCGAGTTCAGGTGGGATTTGGCCGGAGAGGAGAGTTGTGTAGAGGATTATGGTTTCGAGCTTCTTAAGGAGGCCGAGACTCGGGGGAAGGAAACCCCAGACACTTGTTTCGGCTAGGCCTAATATGGTCAACTCAGTACAATTTCCGATTTCTCGGGGTATAAGGCCTCCGAGATTCTTGTTTTTACCGGCTCTTATCACTTGGAGGTTCTTCAAGTTGCCTATGGTATTGGGTATTTCTCCATTAAGCTAGTTGTCATAAAGAGTCAGCCATTTCAAGCTTGTGAGGTTGCCGATTTGAGCCGGAATCAAGCCTTCTAGCTGGCTTGAGAAAAGGTTGATTTCTTGGAGCTTAAGCAAGTTGCAAATCTCAGGTGGGATTTGGCCGGAGACATTTGTTTCAGCTAGGCCTAACCGGGTCAACTCGGTACAATTCCCGATTTCTCGGGGTATAAGGCCTCTGAGATTCTTGTTCTTACCGATTTTTATCACTTGGAGGTTCTTCAAGTTGCCTACGGTATTGGGTATTTCTCCATTAAGCTGGTTGTCATAAAGAGTCAGCCATTTCAAGCTTGTGAGGTTGCCAATTTGAACCGGAATCGAGCCCTCTAGCTGGTTCGAGTCGAGGTAGATTTCTTGGAGCTTAAGCAAGTTGCAAATCTCAGATGGGATTTCACCGATTAACGCATTGTCACTCAAGTCCAAGTAATTCAGTTCATGTAGTATAGCAATCTCTCTTGGGACTGACCCCGTGAGGTTTGTACTAGGAAGGTCAACCTTGGTTAATGAAACCAATGAAGAGAGATTAGTTGGAACTGTACCATATAAACTCAAGTACCTTAATTTCAATTCCACGACCTCCTTGTTGATGTTGCAAGTGATTCCAAACCACCCACATGGAGTTTCATCTGTTGGGTTCCAATTAGACAAGGCCTTAGTGGGTCCATTCAGGCTTTGCTTCCATGAAAGAAGAGCTTCGCCCTGTGGATTAACAGCGAAAGCCACAAAAGGATTCAGGAGGGGAAGGATGATTGTTAAGAAGGAGAAGAGGGTGTTCCATGGATTTAGAGGCATTACAGCTATGCTACAAAGTGTAATGAGAAGAAGGAAAGTACACAAAGGAAGAGGGGTTGGTTGTGTTTTAACTTCGAACTAAAAACGTTGGTTGAGTTGAGGCTAGGGAGACACAATGAGAGGAATTAAATCATGTCTTGTGGGCTACAAGTTCTTTTTAGTAATTGTTACTACTTTGTCTCTTCAAATATTAGCTCGCCACTGTTGTTGTTGCTGAGAAAGGAATAAAGAGAAAGTGTGAAAGCAATGAAGAAATGGATCAATTTTTCTTACACGGTTCTTTTTCAACAAAGTGAGGCTGGGACCACAAGTTCTATTTTTCATTGATGTTCAAGTGAGAAAGCAACAAAGATAAGGATGACTATGCATGCAAATTAAAGTTGTTTTCACATTTGTATGTAAATAATGGAATGGAAGTTCAATTTCATGGAAGCTATTTGTTGACTCATGTAGAGAACGAGGGTTACAGGTACAACATTTTTCTCTACAAAATGTTGGTTTTGCAGTGGAACAGGTGTGAGTGTGAAACAAATTTTTTGTTTCGTAGGAAAACTTAGGACGAACAGGGAGAGAGAGAGGCCTAGAGTAAAGTGCAGCGTTTTTTCTGAACGGTTTCTTTTCACGCTTTGTTTTCTTTTCTATCAAAATCATTGGTGCTTTCTTTTCTGAAAGCTTTTGTTTTCTTTTCTTTTATGAGGTTTTTACTATATAATGCTTACATAAAATTACTTGCATAAAAAATAAAATTACAATAATTTCACCGTTGCACAGTATTATGATTCAATAATTAACATATTCTATTGGCTACTTTTTATTAATTCTTTATATATTATCATATACTACTTTTTGTTTATAATCTTTTTTGACCATTTAAAGGCAAAGTCACGAGGATAATAGATCACAACATTTTATGTAGTCAATGTTTTTATGTAATGAAAGTTTACATAGGACCACTTTTTTCTATTTATTTTTTTGTTTTAGGGAGTTCACATGGAACACTTGATAACTAAAAAAATAATGTTTACATGAGAGGTGGGAACAATAGTATTCTGTAAGATATATCTTTATCATTGTAGCTTCTCTGTTCTTTTCTTGAGCTTTCCAAAAAAAGGTGAATACTCTCTCTCTCTCAATTTTTGTTTTTCTTTCTTTTGCTGATTTTTTTATTGTTTCTTAACCCTTAAGTTGATGAAATTTTATGATTTTTTTTTTTAATTCTACATAGTCTTTGATACATTTTAGTGTGGTATTTTTTAATACTCCATCACAAGTCTCATCTTTCTCTCTTATAATTTATGATGATTTTATTTTGGATTAATATTTAGTTATTTTGATAATGGAGATTTGAGTTTGGCCAAATTACCATTTTCGTCCTTCCATTTTGGGGTTACAATCAATTTGGTCCCTACATTTTGGTAGCAATCAATTTTGTTCACATTATTTTTAATTTGCCTTCAATCTGGTCTTTACCGTTAACTCACTAACGGAAAATACTTATGTGGCAAATAGTGTGCATTATTGGCATGATTAAGCTGACATGCCTAATTTTAAAGACCGCATAAGCGCTTAGATGGCAAAATCAAGCCACATCAACGTTTACAAATACTTTTTTATACCAAATTTAATCTTAATTTTTTATTATTATTAATTTTCTTACAATTTCATGACAACCAAACGTATTTTTATTTTTATTTTCTCAATTTTCCTTTTTAACTTTCTTGCATTTTCTTGGTAACTAAATAGTACACCCTACAATTAGGTTCACCATACTATCGCAATCTTCTTCAGGTTGGAGTCTTCTTCAGGTTGGAGTCTTCTTCTTCTTCTAGATATGACTCTATGTCATTTCGTTTTTCTTCTTTGGATTCGTTTGTGTGCGGGGACTAGAGCGAAGGTTAAAATGGGAGGGCTAAACAGCAAGTGAAGCTCTATTAGTGTGAGGGGTTTGACAGGTTTTGACTTTTGAGGTACAAAGGAATCCTTTCTACAAATCCAACCGACTTATAGAACACACCATTGTAAGAGCATCCACAACCCATATGGCAAATTGCAAATGTAAGCCTAATTTGCCATTTAAGCCCAAAAACGTCACTCCATCAGAACTTGTTAAAGCCAACAATTGCAAATTTTTTGCAATTGCACTACAGTGTAGTTGTAAATGTAGATTAATGCACTATAGCTGAATTGTAAACGTAAATACTATTATTTAATTCTCTCTCTCTCTCTCCTACTTTTTATTAAACAATTCCAATACTCTCTCTCTCTCTCTTTCTCTCTCTCTCTCTCTCTCTCTCGTTATTTCTCTGCTCTCTTCCTTCTCTCTTCAGACCCAAAACCCATAGCCACCACACCACGACGAGCCACCACTCCCATTATTTACCCTCTTTCTCCTTGCAGATCGGCCTGGTTAATGGCGGCTACATGGATCAGTGTTGGTTTGTGTTGGATTTTTGGAATGGGTTTTGATGGGGATTGCTATGGGTGGGTTTACTTAGATCAGCGTGGATCAATGAAGATTGGTAGGTTTCTTGGTGGAGATTGGTGGGTTGTCAATGTCGCCGATGATGGGTCGCTCAAGATTGCTGATGATGGGCTAGATGTGGTGTGATGTTAGCGGCGTTGATCTGGTGGCGCTGTGGGTCAAATGGTTTCGCCGATTTGGGTTTTGTGTGTGTTTTGCAGTGAGGCATGGATTGATTTTTATCTTTTGGGTTCAGATGGGTTGGATGTGGCAGTGATTTGGTGGTTTTTTTTTTTTTTTTTTTGTTCTTCTTAATTTGGGTTTTTGGTTTTGGTGGGATTTTGGTGGGCAGTGGGCATGGTGACATGGTAGGCATGGTGGTGGTATGGTGATGATTGGGTTGTTTGGCTGTTGAGAGAGGGACAGAGACTCAGAAAGGCAGGGACAGGGATGAAGAGAGAGGAGTGATAGATAACCTTTAAATATTATTTTATTGTATAATTTATATTATTTTAGGGTGTAGTATTGTAAAATAAAAGTTGGGATGTTGGAAGTATTGGAAAATGATATAGTATAATTGGTAAAGTAGATTTTTGAGATGGTAAAATATGATAGAATTGAAAAAACCATTGTGGATATAAGCGAAATCTCTTTCTGAGTTATTGGTGACACCGTAGCAATGCCTTACGAATGTGTACTGGAAAAAAAATTAAAAGAAAAAAAAGTGAATGTGTTGATCCTTTTTATTAGTAGGAAAGATTAAGATTTTAATAGTAGTTTTTGTTATTTGAAATTTTTTTAATTATTAAAATGATGATGTAACATTTTTAGTATCGAATTTAATTTTTATTTAAATGATCATGTAGGATTCAAGTGTGCCAACAGTGCACATTGTTTGCCATGTAAGCATTTTTTTATTAGTAGTTAATGGTTGAGACTAGAGACCAAATTGACCATAAGTTAAATAGTAAGGACCAAATTGTCTGTTACCAAAATGTAAAGACAAAAATGGTATTTTAGCCTTTTGAGTTTATATTCAAATAAAATCTATATAGTTATATATTTAAATGTGTGTACAAATTATGTAACTGATAAATTATTATATTGCCTATCTTTCATGCCTTTAGTTTAATAATAATAATAATAATAATATTTTTTTTGATGAACTATAATAATAATAATAATATAGTGGCTACAGTGGGAGACATTTTTATCAACAGTGCAGTCGATAAAGTGTCAGTTGACTCATGACTTACCTCAATGACACAGAAGACTTACCACAATACTATAGTCAATAAAAGTAGAGATCCCTCTTCCACGAAGTTTCCTCAATGCAATTTTCCACCGAGGGTGTCCCACACGTTCTGCATTTTCCTCAAAGAGAGAAAGTCATGTGCGAACATCATTATCATTGTAGCTTCTATGTTCTCTCCTTGAGCTTAATAAGAAAAAAGAAAAAGAAAAAGAAAAAGGTGTAAATGCCCAATTGTGAAATGAAAAGAGACAAAAAGAATTTGTAAAGAAACGACGAGTTGGAGAGACTCAGCAAAGTCAGAACCACACAATAGAAAGTGTAAATGCCCAATTCTGAAATGAAACAAGGAGTTTTTTTGCCTAAAAAAGTTGAGGAATTTGAAAAACAAACACCTCTAGAAAATCTAGATTGTGAAACTATTACTCATGACAATAGAAAGGAAACAGAGCAACATAATGAGGTGGTAGGGACTTCTGATGTTTTAGCAGTTGAATCTCTGAGGATTTTCATAATAGGCGGTTCTTTAAACGTCAAGTGTGCTTCACAGATTGTTTTTAATAGTCATGTGATTGGTAAAAAGTACTTGGAAAATCTAAAGCAGTTTCATGGCCATAGTTCCTTGTATGGAGAAGCAGGACTTCAAGCTCTTTAGCTATCTAACTTGAACACTCCATTAGAGCATGGACAAATGGGAATTCATACCCATCGGACTTTAATGCTCAATCAGCAGCATCAAGATCAATTCTTCAAACTATGTATAAACATGGCTAAGAGACTCAAGGATCTGGAGATATATCTGAAGCTGGAATCCAAGATACTGGAATGACAAAAGTCAAAAGTCAGCTGCAAACTTTAACAGAAGAATCTGAAGCCCCAGTAATTTTAAGTGTTGACACCAAAACTGAGGATCGAAATTCAGTATGTAAAGGAGGTAACTCAACCTCAGATAATTCAGTAATTTTTAGTTTTGACACCAACTTATATCTGTTTTGATGAAAATTGTGGGTACTCCCTACTCGTTCCTGATGGGATGATTGAATTCGAGGAATAATAAATTGTTGGGGTGTCAATTAAGGAGAAATAAATGAAGACCATTCCTAGAAACAACTAGAGATTCGACAATCAATCAAGTAGAAGGTTGTGGGTTTCAGTTAGCTCAACTGGTAAAATCTCAGATGGTTGTATAAGAGATTTAGGTTCAATCCCCGCCTACACGAAAAACTGATTGGTGTCTTGGTTTGATGATATAGAGCTATTATCAGGAGCGGACGTCATAAGTTGAAACTCTCTCAAAAAAAAAAAATCAAGTAGAAGGTTCATTGCTCCTCCCATCTTTTACACAAAGGACGATAGATGTCATTAAAAAAATTCATGAATTTAGAGAAACCTAAATAAGAATTTGATATCAATGAAAAACTTTTATTTACAATGGCAATTTGAGAATTAAAATGTCTGTCAACTTTCAAAATGGAAATCAACTGCAGTGAGTTTGAAAAGAAAAAAGACTTGTTGAGGTCCAATCAAAAGATAACTTTAATTCAGAATTACTATTTTTGTATATATTAACAAATAACTGAAATTTTATTATAGGGATGCAATCAATAAACAAATTTATCATATGAATCAAAGTGGGTCAAATCACATCAATGCCAAAAAATAAAAGGGGCCAAGTCATGTGACAACCTCACAAGTTACAACAATATGTCTTCAAATCTTCTTCATATAAAACAAAAGTTTAGAAACACTATCCACATTACCATAAACCTTGAAGTTCAACTTTCCACATTTACACTAAATAATCTGTTAAATATTTTCACAAAATGACAGCACCAATATTAATAGAAACACAATATATTAGCAGCTAGACACACTGATTCATCCTCATTACCATCGGCAATGAACATGTGATATAGCCACCAACGCATGAGAGAAAACAATTGCAACTCCAAAATAGTGAAGGTGTTGACAATCCATGATCACAAAGCTTTAAATCCTTTTCAGTCACTGTATGATATCTCTTTTCTTCCCTCTTCTTTGCTCCATTTTTATTTTATTTTTTTGGATTAAAGTAAGATCTCTAATCAAATAGTTTGCAACACTATCAAAGAGGGGCACACAAAAAGTCAGAATTAAAATGTTATATATGTTCTTTCATGAAATCGCCAAAAGCATAAACGGTTGATACACATCATGAATTAAATTCACCTACATCATAGCATTACTTCATCTATGCCTACGACCCAAAAAAAAAAACATGATACAAAGGAAACAACACGATCATGGTCTCATTTCTATCACATTTACTTAACAAAATACAATTATTATCACCAATGATATCACTTCTTATACAGAAGTGACACAAGGTTTTCCATGATTGTACTAACAATTGAAACAATTGTAGTGTCATTTGAAAGACTCATTGCAATAATATATTTTTCTTTTTATCTCACCATCGTTGGATTATTCCTTGACTTTCTTGCAAAGTAGAAGTTCACGATCATTAGAAATACATTATCATAGTCATTGTTGTTGTTGATGAGGTTCACTTGTTTAGGACAATTCTTTCGGCAGAAGAGAGAAATTCAGTTCTAGGCGTAAAGAGTAAATAGTAAAGAGTTAAGACCCTAATCTGTTGGGCTTGGGCTTATTGATGTTTTTAAGTTAACCAGCTTTTTCGGGCCTCTGAAATACTAAATGATGAGAGAGTTGAACCTGTAAAAATAAGAACAGTAACACTAACGATGAAGACAATTAGACAAATGTGTCCAACTCTATACCCAAATTCATATGGCTCTGGCCTCAAGGACCTGCCAATGGACTAGAATGAAACTTGCATCTGGGTGGAGTGGGTTCGTACTATATTCAACAACTTAGAATTCAACTTGCTTCTTCACTTGCTTTACAGCCTCGCTTTTGCCCAATGAAATTGTGTCCGGTCATAGCTACATTATTCTAATCACAGAGACCAGTTTTTTTTTTTTTTTTTGGACATGAGGTCAAAGACTAGTTTCTTGTTTTTACTATGCTGATTTTAGACCTTTTGGATGTTGTTCTAATAAAAGAGTTTGTAGCTTAATCGGTACCTCCTCATGCACAAAGTGCTCAGCGTCTAGGGAAGGGGGAGAGGAAATGGTTTAATTTGCAAGATTAGCAGCATATTTGTAACTATATCAAAAAAAGAAAAAAAAAAAGATGTTTCTAATCCAAGTTGATATAATCTCTTTCCTTGGTACCAAAACAAACTTAACTACCCCAAAAACAAAAAGTTGATGCTAACCTCCTATAATATTGATTTTGACTAGATATCTGCTTTAAAAGTAGGAAGAAATATGGTCATGTGAGGAATGAGTTTTGAAATTTCGATGGAGTATGTTTCTTATGCCTTGGTGCAATCAATATAAAGTGATGCAAATTATAAAGTATAAAGTGATCACAAAGCTTTAAATCATTTTCAAAGACTATATGTTATCTCAATTTTTCTCTCAGGGGAATGAGAAAATGCAAACTCATGAGAAGAGATACAGCTAAAATTGCATAGCAGATGTAATGCAGCCACTAGAAAGATGTTTATCATTTTGATTAAGGAACCAAGCACAAGACCTTTGCTGGGCTTATGCTCACCAGATAAGAACTACCACATCCCATTTTCAACATTTTCATCATAGGGCTTCTTTTCTTCTCTCCTCTTTGGCTCTCTGCTCCATTTCTATTTTATTTTTGGACAAAATTTAGCTACAAAATTGGTTGTAGCCTAAGGCTACAAACTGACTCAAAAAAATAAATTACTGGATATTTTGAAAATCTAACCGTTGAATTGCATGTTTTTTACGCTCTTAATACACTTGTCAAATTTTGTGTCAATTGGATATTATTTACTATATAATCTATAAATTTATATTTTATGCATAATTTTAAATTACAAAAACTTGCAATTTTAAAGTTTATTGATAATATAGCTATTGATCTTTAATTTTCTTGAAATTTTGCAAACATTGAGGATATAAGAAGAAGATGTAATCCAATGGTAGATTTGTCAAAATTCACCTCCAATAAAAAGATATTGAGTGAGTTTGTAGCCTAAGACTACAATCGATTTTATAGCTAAACTTTGTCCTTTATTTTTTTGGATTGAAGTAAGATCTCTAAATATTTTGCAACATCATTAGAAAGGCACATAGAAAGTCTGAATTAAAATGTTATATTTTCTTTCATGAAATCGCCACAAGCATAAAGGGTTAATATACATATGAATTAAATTCACCTACATCATATCAGTACACTCATGCCTACTGCAAAACAAAATGATACCAAAGGAAACAACATGGTAATGGTCTCATTTTGGATCACTAATGATTTCACTTCTTATCCGGATAGCTCAGTTGTTCGATCAAGTATCACAAGGCTTTCCCTGAACATAGTAACCATATGTGTAACATTTTGTAGGATACCAAGATCCTTCTCATGTAAAGTTTCAGGGTCAAGTGAAACAATTGCAGTGTCATTTGAAAGAATCGTAGACTCATTGCAATAATGTATTTTAATTTCATCATCACTGGATTCTTCCTTGACTTTCTTGTCAAGTAGAAGTTCACCATTCCCAGTGCAACCATAGAAACTAATATCAACATTTGCTCCTTGATTCATGTACACCATAATCCCTCATTACCCAAATAAAGCATTGTGAGTCCGACAGTTTGCCGTCATCAATTTCGGGGTATCCATATGTTATGAAAGCCAAATTTCCCTCGAACACAAATAGACTTTGTTCATGCAATTTATCTCCATCAGGCAGTGCCATCACTCCGAATTTGTCATTATCAACATCAAATGACAAAATCATATTTTGATCTAGGAATTCCCCTTCCCTTTCACATTCACCCAACCAATGCAAAGCCCCACTAACAAATTGAGCAGACGAAAACAAGTCAATATCAGAGACCACAACATTGGTTCTCAATGAGATTTCAACCTTTCTCCATGAAAGAGACACACTAAACCATTGCACGAACTGACTATTTCGGACATGCTTAAATCAAAAGCAGAGGGAACTGAATACTCAAAAAGCGAATCAAACGTGCGGTCACAACAAAGAACCTTACAGACTTTTAGTAACTTAGAAGAATTATATTGAATACAAGTTTGCATGAGATGAAATTAGGAGCAGCGATTGAGGAATCCCAGGTTTTACCTGAATCTAAGGAGTGACTTGACTGGTAGCCTTGCCAAGATGTTCAGACTTCAGTACGATGTCGTCCGGGAGATGGTTCTTCCTTTGTCGGAGGATCAGAGGTTGAGGCTAAAGAGTAAAGTAAAGATACTAAACTAATCTGTTGGGCTTGGGCTTATTGATGTGGTTAATTGATAAGCCTGTTGATGGGTTGGTGCATTTGATTTTGTTTTTAAGGATATCACTAGTCGCTGACTTGTGCAATGCACGAAAGAGTTGAACAAAAGTTGTAAATTTTTACTTATAAAAGTTACAACTTAAGAGAAAAAAAAAATACAAAGACCAATAGTAATAACTCCAACACCAATAATGTTATATATAGTCTCAACCTTCAAATGAATAAAATGACTTTGTTAGAGAGTGAAGACAGATAAATGTGCCGAATATTAAGTAAAGGTTGATTTAGTCATCTGACTTAAATAGTTATAGTAGAATTATTATATAAAAAAAATTCCTTTGAACACTTTTAAGCCAATAAATAAAACAAACTCTGGTCACGCACACAAATGAGAGAAATTTGAAAAGAATAGATTTTGAAACATCTAAATGTAAAAAAAGAATAAGAAATACCAAATAAATAAAATTAAATAAATTATATTTCTAAATAAAATCAATCCGAACTTGCAAAAAAATTGGGTAACAAATTTTTATATGACATACCAAATAAAAATTTATCGTTCTTTAGGCTGGAAGACATAAGTTGCAGCTTTAATTTTTCTCCCATGTACAATAAAAAATAATAATCAGTAGAAATTTCAACCCAAAAGCCAAACCCACGAAAACAATGTTAATATAAAAACGGAGATTAACCCAAATACTCAAAAGAAAATCAATTCTAAACATAACAAAAGAATAAGATGGAAAGAAAATCTCAGGCACATGTGAAATCAACTCAATCTCTCTCTTTCTCTCTTTTTCTTAATCTAACGCGAGTCTTTTTCTTTTCTTTTTTCAGCATGCCAATTGTGCGTACCCAAAATGTAGTTGTTGGGCTTAAACTCTATTTGGGCTCACAATCTATTTATATTGTGGGTTTTGGGTTTCCTACTGTGGGGGTTCCAAACTTGGTTGGTCGAATACACTCATCTCCTCCTCTCTTCCTTGGACCTCTTGGAACCCCTTTCTTTTTCTATGTATCTTTGCCTCTCTCAATACCCTCTCAATTTTTCCAGTATTTTTCCTCCCCAAAAATGCCAGCCACAACCTCGAATTCCCATCTCTTATTTATAGCCCAAGTTTAGTGCAAGGGTTATGATTATTTTCATGGTCAGTGGGAAGGGAGGTCCAATGCTATTACCCTTAAGTGGGTGTTTAGTTGGGAGTGGGAGGTGGTGAGAGTGGCATTGGAACTGGTTCCACCGTTAGAGAGACTTCTCGGCGGTGATACTCCCTAGGCTCTGCCGAGCTCCCTAGGACTCATCTCCTCGGGAAATTGCATTCCCCATCCAAGTGAGATCTCACCATCGCTGTCCATGTCGTAACTAGCTTGGTAGCGGTTCTCGGATTTTGGTTGTGTGACGAGGCTTAACTGGACCATGTTCATGGACCCGACAGAGTATGTATTCGCGTCTGATACTCCAAGATGTGAGGCCTAACAAGTTCCGGGCCTTGTACAGGGTGATGGGCTTTATGGACACTGGGCTTGCAGAGAAGTAATGTCCCATACAATAGCCCCCCCTTGATTCGTGCCCGGCTCCCGGGCACGAGTTAAGGATTAGAGTCAAGTGCTATCTGAGAAACCCAACGAGCAGGCACAGGGCAATTTAGAAGGCTCATTAATGCGCCCCCTAAAAAGGCGTGTGGTATGTGACTGCTGGCTTAGCCGTCATCATTACCTGACAGTTCGTGGACCAAGGTGACACGCGCATGGCAGTTGATATGGGGATTCGCAGGATTTCCCGCTCCTCATTTATTGCATTTATCCTTTCCCTTCTGGTTCCTATAAATATTTTGTTCTGAATCCTTCTTTCACTTTTGCGTTCATTACTCTCTGAGTTTTCTCTCTGTCGTGCATTCATCTGTGTGCTAATCCTTCAGCCTAGAATACCCCTCTTTCCTAGAGCCCAAAGTAAGTCTTCTACCCCCTCTTTTACTTTAGTTTCTTTCTTCAATCTTGGAGTCTAGGATGGATTATGCTCACCTTCTAAACACTGAGGCGTCTTTAGCCACTTTTAGGCGGAAATTCAACATCCTTGAGGATGTGAATGTGGCGTACTACCATGAGAGTGAAATTACTCTCTACGGAGGTTCTAACACCGCTTTTTTCCCGTTGATGTTGATCCTGGAGGGTGGGGTTAGGTTTCCCACGGATCCCCTCTTACTCAATACCCTTAGGTTTTATGGTTTGTGTCCGGACCAACTCCCTCCCAATTTTTACCAGGTAGTTGGTTGTGTCAGTAGGTTGAATCAGATATACGGTTTGCAACTGAACCACCACAATATAAACTACATGTACAATCTGTGTGGGAATAAGAACACCAATTATTACTTGAAAGTTAGGGATATGTGGGTATGGCTAATTTCATGCCTACCCGATTCTAACAGAAACTCCGCTGGGGAGTTCGTCTGGGTGAGTGGCAACTGGTTTGCCGGTGAAATCCCTTGCCCCCTCTCGCGGCGTGAAGTTGGTTTGTACCGATCACTAACTTGCTTTTCTTTTTCTTTTTTGCTTATTCGAATATTAACTCGCTGTATTCCTCTATCGCAGACAGTAAAGTATTGACCCTGGATATTAGAGTGGTGCATGTAAGGGACCTGAATTTTGTGCTCAAGTCTAAAATATTCATTCATATCGACGGTCAGCTCCGGGCATCGCACCTCATACTTGGTTGCACCCCCGTGTACAAGACTTGGCAATCATTCAGCCAAGCCCTTTCAGTAGACAGTCCGCTGCTGTCTTATATCGACGTCCGGCATGCCAATTTCCTCCCCCCCCCCCCTCGTTAACTGTCGGCGAAGCCCGAGATCTCGATCCTCGCTACATAACCGCTGAAGATCTTGCCCCGATCAGGGACGAGTTGGCCGAACGAGTTTCTCGGGCCCTCAGAGAGCAAGAGCACATTCCCGTCAAAGGGAACGAAGCCCAAGTCCAGGCGGCCAAAAGAGAAGCAGCCAAGCTGATCAGTACTTCGGACGCCAAATCTGACCAAGCAGAGAAAATAGTGAAGCAGAGAACGATGACCCTGGCTTAGTTTTTGCCTGGGGCCAGTCCTACGACTCCACCTCAATTCATCCAAGGAAAGGGTCAGAGTCTTCCTGCTGGTGAAGGTAAAAAGAGGAAGCGTACCATCGAGAAAACCACCCCCGCCTCGGGTGACGCTCCACCGAAGACCCCGCTGAAGGAAAAATTCTGGTTTTGTGTCTCATACAAAACACATAGCGGAAGCAACAAACAATGATCTATTTCATTCATGATTGATAACGTGCACTATATAAATTTCAGAATTTAAGAACAAGATGGCGTACCTTGGTGTGGAGAAATTCAAAATAAAGATTAGAAGCACTTGGGAACACTTTTAATCTTCACTCCAATTCCACTTTACGCCCAAGATATGTGGTCTCTTAATCAGTTTTTCAAAGGGAGAATGAAAGTGTGTCTCACACTCTCTCACACACCGTTTCTTATTTCACTTTTTCACCAATAAAAATTCTGTATGTTTCTCCCTTTATAACTAACTGATTATCTAATTGGGCTGGCCTATCGGGCCTTTTCAATTGGGTTTTAGTGTGTGGCTTGGAGTGGGACCAAAAGGGACCAATAAGACACTAGCTCCAATAGGCCTTGGGCTTTTCCGTCAACTCTTGACAAGTCCAAAGTTACCATTAATTATATTTAATACCACTATATAAATATAATTGCACTCTAGGCCTTATTAATAAATTATATCCCAAGACTTTATTACACACGTAACCCCTTCATAAAATATTCGTAGTAATACAAAGTCATGAACGTAGACTGCCACTTTGTAAATTACTACATCTTATCCTTGAGTACCCGGTTTAATTCTTTAAAGTTATTCATTATATATTTATGAAATCCAATTTCATAAATATATACTTTAGTAATTTCTTACTAAAGTGGTTAGGCCTAACTCTCTGAATAACTGAACCTATTAAACTTATCTCAAGGGGATATTTTATATCTCCATCAAGAGATTATGAATTCCATCTTGGGAATATATGTTCCATCAACACTAAATGTGGCTGCCCAACATACTGTGGTTTTGACCGTCGCTTTAGATCTCACTTCTGATATATCAAAGCAACCGACACATCATGATCAGATCCATTATTCTCTCAGGATTAAGAGTTCATGCAAATAGAAGTCGTGAGATTTATTATTCATTTGACAGTCGTTAGGAGAATAATAAATCTCACAGCAGTCCTGTTCAATATGTCTTAACTCTTAAAACATATCAACGTATTAACTAGAAGTCTCCACTTCCATGATCAAGACAAATCATCTTAGTTGATACGTTATAGTCTTTGCAGATGAAATGCCCAATTTCATAACCGACTATGAACTATAAATTCTGAGTTTACAAAGAACTTGTGATTTACATCTTCTGTGATTTTTCACATAAATCACATACAATGCATCTCATGGACTATATGATAATGTCCTATATTCATGTTACCATTATTTTAGATAATAATAAAACAACTTTATCAATTACAATATTAAGTCATACATAATGTCATACATAATATCATACATAGCATCATACAATAGGATTTAAGGGCACTAATCCTAACACCTGCCACGCGCAAAAGGTTGGCCTAAGATCCAGGAGACAATGGGTGTCATTCAACTAGCAGTCTAGGTCAGGACCAATGTGGCGTCTTCGTCCCAGCTCGAGGGTGGTTGGTAGCCCGTCTTTAGGTTGGGCGACAAGCCTTTGCCAGCAACCGCCAGCATTCGGACATGGGCACAAGGCGAAGGGGGGCGGGTTGCTCAAAGTCTGGCGCAGGGCCTCCTTCTACCCGAGGACACTCACTTCCTCTCGGATGGTGACGACGAGTTGTTAGCTAGGCGTCTGCAATGGCACACCATTACGGTAATTTTCTATCTCCTCTTTTCCATGAGTTGCAATACATAGGTATGTTTCTCGTCTTATCGTTCTATTATTGTTACGTCCTTAGGCCGTACAACTGACTTGTGTCATTGTCGGGAGATTAAAAGAGGCTACTGAGGTCATTGACTGGGAGACAGCGTTGAAAGCTGTTGCTGAGGCGACGACCAAGGAGAGGGTGAAGCCACTGAGGCTTCTAAAAGAAAAGCAGTAGATGTCGAGAATGCCCGATTGGCGGCGGAGAGCAAGCTGACAGACATAGTGACCAAATTGGGTGAGATCGAGCTCAAACTGGCAACGGCAAATAACCTAAATTTGGCCCAAGCCGACCAGATTACTGGCTTGAAAGATGCCCTTAAGGCCTGCGAGGATAAGTGGTACAACGTAGGTTTCACAGAGGCGAAAAATTCTGTGGAGCCTATTATCCACCAAGCCCAGCATCATGGATTCGAGGAGGGGTGGTTGGCTGCCCTTCAAGCAATTGGAGTGGCTGAGGATTCTCCACTATGGAATCTCGAGCAGATTCCCTATCCGACCCTTCCTCCCCCTACTTAGAGTCGAGCCGGTGCCGAGGATGAAGAGGATACGCCAAGCATGAAGGATCTAGTATGGGCGATTGACTCCCACGTAGAAATGGTCGACCTAGACGTCACGAGTAATATTCATACCGGAGCCAAAGATGTTCAAAACCAGACCCCCCCTGTAGCTCAGTTAGCCAAGGATATACCCAGGCAACTTCCTACCCAGACTCCACCTACCGACCCTGCTGCGTGAAGACTTAGTTTTTCTTTTTCTTTTTTTGTTATTTATTGGTTTTATGTTTAGTAAGCCTAGATCGTCGGGCTGTGGCGATAAAACAATTTCTTTAACTTTTGAATGGTTTTAATTAATCTTGTTGAGATGGAAGCTTGTGTGTTTTACTTCTTTTCCCCTTTCCCTACTTTTAAACACATCTATGCTTGTTTGATAACTACCAAGTTTACACATGATTTTAGTCAATTTGATCATCATACCTTACTTTCTCACTCACGGTGGTGGGGAACCCACATCAGGGTTGACTATGTTCTGACTCGTGATCAACACTTGCTTGGTAATATATATCGGACCAAGAACAGATTTCATACCTTAGACATAGCTTCAAGCTTAGGGTTTTGCATGCCCGACAAGGGAAAATGAACCAAGGGGAGATTTCTATCCTTAGGATTCTTTAGTGTGAGGTTTCCACCTACTCGGTAATGAGGATCAAACCGAGCATAGGTTTCTGTCCTTAGAATGTTTTGCTTTAAGGTTTCCTCCTGCTCGGTGATGAAGATCGAACTGAGAACAGATTTTTGTCCTTAGAATGTTTTACCTTAATATTTCCACCTGCTCAGTGATGAGGATCGAACTGAGAATAGGTTTCTGTCCTTAGGATATTTTACCTTAAGGTTTCCCTCTGCTCGGTGATGAGGATCGAACCGAGAATAGGTTTCTGTCCTTAGGATATTTTGCTTTAAGGTTTTCACCTGCTCGGTGATAAAGATCGAACCGAGAATAGGTTTTTGTCCTTAGGATATTTTTCTTTAAGGTTTCCACCTGCTCGGTGATGAAGATCAAACCGAGAATAGGTTTCTGTCCTATTCGGGGCAAATGAGTTGAAACGCACATTAATCGAGGTATAGGAGTTGAAAATGTAGGAATCATAAGAACGAATACACCTGCATCAATAAACATCACTTTTGTATTAATTAACAGTATGTGCATATAATACTACACTGAACAGGTACCCTCGTGAACAGATAACTAGTGATTGTGGGCATTCCATGGCTGGGGGAGTGGTCTCTCGGCTAGATCCTCCAAATAGTACGCCCCTGCTCCTACAATGGCAGTAATCCTATACGGTCCCTCCCAAGTCGGTGCCAAATTTCCTGCGTTGACATCTCGAGTATTCCCAACAACCTTACGAATTACTAGATCTCCCACGGCAAACTCCCTTCTCCTCACGCTTCTGTTGTACCTTCAGGCGAGTTTCTATTGATATTCTGCCAGCCGGATGGTCGTCGCTTCACGGTGCTCCTCTAGCAAGTTTTCCTGAACATTAATTCTTCATTCTTAGCTGGAGTGAATCCTACGACTCGGGCACTGCAAAGGTTTATCTCGGCCGGTATGACAGCCTCTGCTCCAAAGGTTAAAGAAAATGGTGTCTCTCCTATGGATCTCCTAGGGGTCGTCCTGTATGCCCACAAAACACTGGGCAGTTCCTCGGCCCACTTACCCTTGGCGCCTTCTAACCTTTTCTTCAATCCATTGACGATCGACTTATTGGTGGCTTCAGCTTGGCCATTGCTTTGTGGGTATGCGGGGGTAGAATACCAGTTCCTAATGCCAAGACTGCTACAAAATTCACGGAAGGCTTTGCTGTCGAACTGCAATCCATTATCTAACACAAGGGATTTTGGCAATCCAAATCTCGTTATAATATTTCTCCATACAAACTTCTTGACATCTACGTCTCGGATGTTTACTAGTGCCTCCGCCTCCACCTACTTCGTGAAATAGTCCATTCCCACTAGCATAAATCTTCGGTTGCCTGTCGCCCGGGGAAACGGTCCGACTATGTCCAGCCCTCACTTGGCGAAAGGCCACGAGCTACTTACAGGGTTTAAGTTCCCAACATACTGGTGGATCGTCGGGGCATGTATTTGACACTGCTCGCACCTCTACACATAGTCGATGGCATCCTTCCGCATCTGCGGCCACCAAAACCCTTGAGTCATCTCTCGGTGAGCCAATGAATGTCCACCCACGTGACTACCGCACACACCTTCATGCAACTCAGCCAAGAGTTCTTTAGTTTGGCTAGGGCATAGACACTGTAGGTACAATCCTTCAAATGACCTTCGATATAGTTTTTGATCGGCAGATAACTAATACCGAGCAGCGGTCCGGCGTACTTTGGTGGCTTCCTTTTCGTCTTCTAGAACTCGATCTTCAACAAGAAAATCGATGATAGTGTCCATCCAGCACAGCCCGGTGGTGGTTACTTGTGAAACTATGTCTTCACATTAATATTCGGTTCAGCCACTAACTTCACCCTGATTAATCAGGGCACCTCGTCGGCTATTGGTGACGCTATCGTGGCTAAGAAGTCGGCATGTCAATTTTGCCTCCTGGCCACCTGTTCCACCCTGACACTTGAAAAGTTGCCCATGGTCTGTTTCACCAACCGCAAATATTCAATCATCCAGGGATCTTTGGCCTCGAAGCTCCCCTGTACTTGGTTAACTAGTAGGCGGGGATCCGAGTAAATCTCCACCTCCTTAGCTCCCAGATCTGAGACGACCCTTAATTCAGCCAATAGGGCCTCATACTCGGCCTCATTATTAGAGGCTCTAAAGCCTAATCTAAATGAATGTTCTAGCTTTATTCCTTTCGGGGTGATGACCACAATTCTAGCTCCTGCCCCTGCCACATTAGATGCGCCGTCCACAAATACTTTCCACAGGTTGACTTCTACAAGGCAAACCATCTCCGTACTTTTTGGCGAAAACTCAGCAATAAAGTCTGCGAGTACCTGACCCTTCACTGAGTTCCTTGGCCTGTACCTGATGTCAAAAGAGCCCAGCCAAGTCCCCTACTTAGCTATCCTCCCCGTAAAGTCAGATTTCCTCAACAATGACTGCAATGGATACTCAGTCAGGACATAGATAGTGTGAGCCTGAAAGTAATAGGGCAATTTTCGGGTGGAGTGCACAAGTGCCAACACCAATTTCTCCAATGGCAAATACCTCTTCTCGGCGTCAACAAATGTTTTGCTTATGTAATAAATTGGTAGCTGCACACCACTATCCTTCAGCAGCACTATGCTTGCAGCATGCTTGGATACCGAGAGGTACATGTATAAATCTTCTCCAGGCTCCGAGGCTGTCAACATTGGCACCCGCCCAAGATAGTCCTTTAGGTCTTGGAAGGCTTTGTCACACTCTTCGTCCCACTAGAATCCCTTCCACCTCTTCAGAAGCTGATAAAATGGTCGGCACCAATTGGCAAATTTGGAAATAAACCGGTTAAGGGCAGCTAACATACCAATCAGTCTTTGAACTTCTTTCGAATTGCTCGGCGATTTTAGATGCTTCACGACATCGATTTGCTCGGGGTTTAATTCAATTCCCCGTTTAGTGATTAAATAGCCCAGGAACTTGCTGGCCCCTACTCCGAAGGCACACTTATCGGGATTGAGACGCAGCCGGTGTCGCTTGAGTATTTCAAACACCTCTCTAAGGTCATTAATATGTTGCCCCTCCTGCTTGCTTTTTATCACCATGTCATCAATGTATACCTCAACCGTACGCCCAATCTTATCCCTAAACATCCTTGTCATCATTCGTTGATAAGAGGCTCCCGTGTTTTTCAATCCGAACGGCATCACGGTGTAATGATAGTTAGCATCAGGGGTTATAAATGCATTCTTTTCATGATCCTTGGCAGCCAGGGCAATTTGGTGATAATATTGAAAAGCGTCTAGAAAACTCATCCTTGGGTGCCCATAGGTTGCATCTACTAGTTGATCAATCTTCGGCATTGGGAATGGATCTTTTGGGCATGCCCGATTTAAGTCAGTAAAGTCAACACAGACCCTCCACTTACCACTCTTCTTCTTTACTACCATAGCGTTTACAAGCCATTCCGGAAAGAATGTTTTTTTTTATGGCCCCGGCTTCTTTCAACTCCCCAACCTCTTGTCTGACTACTTCGACATGCTCTTCAGCCGATTTTCTTGGCCTTTGCTTCTTAAGAGGTTACAGAGGGTCCATGTTAAGCTTATGAACTATGAAATCGGGGTCAACCCCGAGCACCTCATAGGGACTCCAAGCAAATACGTCTACGTTCTGTATAAGAAAAGGCAACAACTTTACCTTCTCCTCGTCCTTCAAACTTGCCCCTATCAAGAAATTCCTTTCACAATCCAGGAGAATCTTCACCTTTACCAAGTCCTCAGCATAGCTGGCCCCCATTTCCTCTTGGGGTTGCTGTATTTGCTATAAGGGGGTTTCCTTGGTGGGCTCTCTTTGTTCAGTTCCTCGGCTGGCTGCAGCCACTAAGCACTGTCTGGCTACCTATTGATTACCCCTTATCACAGTGATTCCCTTCTCGGTGTAGAACTTGACCTTCACATACAGAGTGGAGGCACGACCCCCATTGCATGAATCCACGGCCTCTCGAGGATTGCAGTGTATGGTGAGAAAGAAGCAACCACTACAAACATTACGATCACCTCCTTACCCTCCATACTTACGGGAAGCGAAATCTGCCCTTCCGGGATTACCATATGGTCGTCAAACCCCATCAATGGGGTATCATACTTGGATAGGCCTTCCTAATTCAAACTTAGCCCCCTGTACAGGTAGGGGTACATCACATCCGCACCGCTCCCCTGATCTATCATTTCCCTCTTTACTACAAAGCCGTTCACCCGGGCCGTAACCACCAATGCATCGTCGTGTGGTTGAACAGTGCCTTCCAAATCGTCATCGTCAAAAGCAATGGGTTGCCGAGGGTACTTCAACCTCTTCCAAGAGGAGTGCAGTTTTCTATTGATAGCACGACAAACTCCCCCTTTCTTCTGGGCGCCTGAATGTTTCTTGAAGCTGCGTGGATGACTTCTATTATCCCTAATGGGGGTGGGAGAGGATTCCCACGCAACCAATTCGCCTGCCCGGCCTCTTGATTCCTCGTTGCCACCACAAACTCTTTCAGATACCCCGCTTTCACCAACTGCTCTAAATGATCTTTTAACACCCTGCATTGCTTGGTGGTGTGCCCTTTATCTTTGTGGTATGTACAATACAAATTCTGGTTTCTTCTCGATGGGTCGCCCCCCATTTTGTTCGGCCACCTAAAGTATGGCTCTTTTTTATTCGATCGACCATCCTATGTACCGGTTCCTTGAAGGCTACATTCACTTCTCCCATTCCTGGCCCTGGCTCTTGAATCCTCAGATCCTTCCGGGGTATGGGTTGGAAAGTGATATTCCGAGGATGATTTATAACCGGGGCCTTCCTCTTGCTCTGTAACCGATCATCTTCCAACTGCTTATACTCCTCAATACGCCTCAATAACTGCCTCATATCCTCGGGAGGCCTCCTCGTCAATGATTTCCTCAATCCAGATTCCTTGGGCAACCCCATTCGAAAAGTGCTTGCTGCAATCTTTTCATTCCCCCTGCCGATCTCATTATACAACTCCCAGTATCGATTAGCGTAGTTGCGAAGGGTCTTTCCAGCCCTTATTTTCATTGACAGTAATGCATCCACTGGTTGCGGAACCTGGCTGCAGGTCATGAATCGTACACCAAACTCTTGGATCAATTCGAAAAAACTGTGGATCGAGCCTTTCCTTAATCCGTTGAACCATCTCAGAGAAGTGGGGCCGAGACTCGAAGGGAAGACTTTACGCATCAGCGCGTCATTTTGAGCGTGCAGAGACATCATCTGAATGTAATGGCTTACATGTTCTACCGAGTCTGTCTTTCCATGGTAGGAGTTAAACGGCGGTCGCACGAACCTGCTCGGCATCTGTGCACCTTCTATATCTCTTGAGAATGGTGATCGGGTAGCTTGACACAACGCCTGGTTCATTGTGTCCATGGCCACATTCCGAGATCGTCCCCCATCCGAGGAAGTCGAATCACGGTCCGTATACTCCCGGGAACGATCGTGATGTCGATGAGATCCGGATTGATGGGACCCTACTGCACGGTGGTTCCCTACACTGACCGACCTCTCCTTTCGTTCCTCATGGCCCCTTCTCCGACATCTACCCATTGCTTCTAACTCCAAATCCCTCACCATCCTACGTAGACGCTCGAGCTCTTGATCCCTCCGCTCAAGCTCCTGGTCCCTTCTGTCGAAGCGGTTGTGCCTTAAGGCGTCGGATACTGTCTGGAGTGTTTGAAACGATCCCTTTCTGAACCCGAACTGTTCTGCCTCCTCATGCTACTTGTCTTCAATCCTTTTCTGCCTTTTTTCTCCCCATGTAGACCCCTACGAAGAATCTCTAGAGCCACTTTTAGCATAACTTCCTAGCCGACTTCCAAACATTTTCCTGTGTGCGGCTCAATAGAACCACAATTACGTAGGAGATTCTCACAGACAGTGCCAATTGTGCGTACCCAAAATGTAGTTGTTGGACTTAAACTCTATTTGAGCTCACAATCTATTTATATTGTGGGTTTTGGGTTTCCTACTGTGGGGGTTCCAAACTTGGTTGCTCGAATACACTCGTCTCCTCCTCTCTTCCTTGGACCTCTTAGAACTCTTTCTTTTTCTATGTATCTTTGCCTCTCTCAATACCCTCTCAATTTTTCCAGTGTTTATCCTCCCCAAAAATGCCAGCCACAACCTCGAATTCCCATCTCTTATTTATAGCCCAAGGTTAGTGGAAGGGCTATGATTATTTTCGTGGTTAGTGGGAAGGGAGGTCCAATGCTATTACCCTTAAGTGTGTGTTTAGTTGGGAGTAGGAGGTGGTGAGAGTGGCATTGAAACTGGTTCCACAGTTAGAGAGACTGCCCGGAGGCGATACTCCCTAGGCTCTGCTGAGCTCTCTAAGACTCATCTTCTCGGGAAATTGCATTCTCCGTCCAAGTAAGATCTCACCATCGATGTCCGTGTCGTAACTGGCTTGGTAGCGGTTCCCAGATTTTGGTTGTGTGACGAGGCTTAACAGGACCATGTTCATGGACTTGACAGAGTATGTATTCGCGTTTGATACTCCAAGATTTGAGGCCCAACGAGTTTCGGGCCTTGTACAGGGTGATGCGCTTTATGGACACTAGACTTGTAGAGAAGTAATGTCCCGTACAATCTGTTAACTGAAGATTGAGAAGATGAAAAAAGAAGAGTAGAATGTAAGAAAGATCAAAGATGTGACGAAATTAATAGGAATGATAAGAGATGAATGAAAGCTTGCAATTTCAGTGGAGGTTCACGGATGAGTTAAGGGCACTAAATTTGAAAGGTTTTGAGTACGTACGTTTGATTGGGATATTTGACGGAAAGAATGATGATTTACAACAAGTGTTCTAGAATTGAATCTCAGAGAGAAAAAATCAAACTGGAAATATGGAATTGATAGGGAAAAAGAGAAGTTGTCCTCACTTCAATGTGAAATAAGAAAGGATGGCTAATAGTGGCTTCTTTTCACTATATATATATATATATATATATATATATATATATATATATATATATATATATATATATATATATATTTATTCTATTTTGCTACAGTAATTTCAGTTTTCAGCAAAATAAGCGGTATCTAAACGAACACTAAGTATGTTATATTTCTTTCTCTATTTTCCAATTGCACAATATTTTTAATTTCTCTATTAAAATATATATATATATATATATATATATATATATATATATTGTTGATTTTCGTGAGTTAGAAATTGGATTGAATTATAAATTAATTTTAAGCATTAGACTGAGTCAAGTTTGAGTTAATAGCTTTTTCAACTTATTTGACCCAATCTGACCTATCATATATGTAAGCTTATTTTATTATTTTTTTGTTTGAATTATTTTTGATGAATATAGAACTTTAAAATATAATTGAGACATATTTCATGAATTTTTTTGATAAATATATTATATGAAAAATATATTAATTTATTAAAGAAAAAGTGTTTAAATAGTTTACAAAAGTCCTTTTAAAAAAAAAAAATACATGAAACATATAAGAACATAATCTATTGTCACAACCCGACCGAACCCATGCCCATCCTACTTCACCCATGTCCGAGCGACTCAAACTCCCAAGAGATTAAAAAAAAAAAAAAATTGAAAACAAAAATGGCGAGCTAAAGAGAGATACAGATCCACCAACAGAAGATCGACTCTTATGCGTCGTCGTTTCGCAGTTCCCTCCAATCCATCAAATCCAGAGCTCAACCAACCACCCAAAACCAAGGTTTGCTTCACGATCATGTGCTCTCTTTTTTTCAGTGTTTCCTTCTCATTTCTGCAAAATTGGGGTTTTGATCTTTTTGGGTCTGAGGCTCTGTGAGCCTCGCCCAAAATGCTTGTACCATATGTCCATATCTTCTCAACAAATATTTAAGAGAATGCCAGTCCATTTGAAGAAGAAGAAGAAGATACGCATTAACATATGATTTACTAGATTTATTCCCTCATAATAGCTAGACCAGTACCAGATTATGAATTACAATATCATGATCCATAGATAAGATTTTTGACTTCCACAAAGATTCCACTTAATTATGTCTTAGATGCATTCCAAAAAGCAGATTAGAAAGCATGACAATTTAAAATACGAGTCCTTGAACGATATGAGTTCCCACGAAGGTGCTCTAATGCTATTATCATGGTTAATGGTCCATGAATGTGAGGATATAATTATTTGTTCAAAATCTTTACCAGTCAAATATCCTTTGTATTGTTTTTTTGTATGATGACTTTTTTCCTTTTAGAATTAGCATTAATTGTTTAGGTTTTCTTCTTCCTTTTCTAAAGATTTAATTGTTTGAAATCTCATTAGCATTCTTTAATCAATGAACTTTTAATTGCATGAGGAAAAAAATGAATACATAAAACATTTAATTAATTGAATCAACCATGTTAAGTTAATCATATTACAAGTATTCTAGTTGGAATATAGACCAGAACATGAATTCAAGCATAAGGAGAGTCGTTTTTCTAAGTGAGTTAGTGTAGGTGGGATTCGATCACGTCCCTTATTCAATGAGTAAAAGACTTCACTAATTGAACGAACTGAAACTTGTTTTAAATAAACTTCTAATGAGATCATTTGCTGAGAGGAAGTGTTCCAAGGGAAGCAAGAATCTGAGGTGGTAATAAGTTGAATATTTTTTATGGGTTGGCCTGGGATTAAAGATAGAAAAGTTTTAAAGAAAAATATATGGCCAAAAATGATTTTACTATTAAGGTGGAAGTTTGGGTGGCTGCTGCAAACTTTGACTTTCTAGTGCTCTGGTTTTTTTAATGGCCTATCCGGGTTTTAAGCTGCATCAATCAACTCCATATAGTTGCTGATGCAAATCTCTCTCTTTCTACATCATACACATTTTATCTCTGTTTTATTAGACAATCACATATGATTGACAAGTTTTTTAAATGGGCAAAGGGGGAGTGTTAGATTGCTCACTTGCTTTGATTGTTTTTGAGCAATAATTGAGCAAGTATGAGACGCAATCCCAATGAAAAAAAAGGTTCTCTAATCAACGGCTAGTCAAATATTAGATCATTTTGACTATGAATTATATTTCCAAGCATTGCATGGCCCATTTGGCTCCACAACACGTGTGGGTAACCTCACAAGTCACAACTATTACATAAGCCAATTATACAATTGAAGTTCATCATCTATTTGTTTAGTGTAATTCATATAATATTTAATCTCACACATATAATCACTTTGTGAAAGCTATTCTTTCCTTCTTGGTTGGCCATCTCTTTTGTGTTTTCTATTTGTGCTTTTCCTTTGTGGGTGGTACTCTTCCCTTCTTTCAAGGGTAATGGCCTAACTAGCTTTTCTTCTTTCGGCTCCATAGTATGTGATTTACAAATTTTAATGTGGCTAAACTCTAAGACACACATAATATTGTTAATTCTTGCTTTCCTTCTTTAAGACTAAACGTGCAAGATTCAAAATCATTTGCTCACATAAAGGGGGCAATAATGTCACCTTGAGGATAGGCTCTTTGAGAAACTTCTGAAGAATATTTGAAGAGAGATGCAAACTTAGTAATTAACAATGTGATGTTAGCCATGAATGAGAGATGACTAGCTTTTAATCATTTACTTCACAACATTAACCGAGATGCTTTTATATTAAAATTGTGAACTGAAAACACTTTGTGCTACTTGCTAACCATTAAAGTAGCTTTGTAGTAATTTTTTTAGCACATGTATATCGTTCCTTTTAGTTTTAGGCTTGTAACTTGTATTTTAAGCTAACCCTATAATTTTTGTTATAATTTAAACATTAATTGAGCAATGGTACCTCCCCAAGAGTCTTGTGTTTCAGCTACGTTAACCAATTCTCTCACTAAATAGAGCTTGGATTTAAGTCCCCCCCCCCCCCCCCCACCCCTCACTCCTTCACTTTGTTGTAAGCTAATTAAATTGAGCATTCTCTCTAGTTCTTGTAATAATCTCTGATTCAACCTAGACCATGAAGAGTGCAGATCATAGCACAACCTTTAGACTGGGAAATCTCCAATCCAACCCATCCCATGTTAGTTCTAAAACCCAACCCAACTCAAATTAAGTTACGTCATCATGTAGGAGCCATTTTGTCACTTAAGGAAAAAGCTTCTATTCAACTACTATTTAAACCTATTTATTTATTTTAATTTACACAATTGGACATAATATTCAATCTCTTTTAAAACTAATTAAAATAAATAAAACTAACAATATTATGCAAAGTCTTAAAATCCAACTAACAAATAAAATACATATACTATACATAATGTGGGTTAGTTCAGGATGATCTTATTGAAAAGTTTGTCAACCTAAATTTGACCCAAGTTCCTCCCCCCCCCCCTCCCCCAAAAAAAAATTGAAAAAAAATATACATATCCAACCTAAAATAAAACCCATCAACCTATGAAAAAACCAACATGAAGCATCGGGTTGGTTTGTTGTATCAACACTCTTACTTGGATCTACAATGATATAAATACTAGCCAATTGAATATTCAGTCATATAATCTCAAAAGCATCCTTATAAAATAGAAAGGGATAATAGTGATTCAATTGAAGCTCTTGGAGTGTTAAAATTCCTCAAAATTGCTCAAGGGGTTGGAGTCAAATTTTGAAGCTTATTAGGGAAATAGCTTGTCTTTGGATCAAACATTCCATTTGTAATAGTGGTAAGACATTTGTTAGGCATGATAATTGGCACCCTGAAGGTACATTATTATGTAGATTTGGTCACTAGATACTTCTTGAAGCTTAAAGTAATGTAAATGCCAAATTTTCTAGTATTCTAAAACAAGGTTACTATTTCTGCCCTCCAACTAGATCTGAGGTAGTGGTGAATTTTTAGGTTGGTTATCACAACTTGACTTAGCAAATTTTGTGCAATGGTTGCTCTCAAAATTTGGGAGATTTATCAGATCCTCAACTTGGAATGAAATTAGGTTAAAAACTAGAGATTGGTTGCTTAAATGGGGTTATGGTAGGTTCATCCTGTGTTTTCTATATAAATAAATTGGAATCTTAGATTTTTTTTTAATAAATAAAATAGTATTTCACACTTATAGAATGTATGAGAAACTTTATCAATTAAGTTAAATAAAAGATTATTTATTTTTTTGAATGTTCTTTTACAAGTAGAATCTGGTTTCGTCAAAATCCGTGTGGTGTAAGAAGTGCCGATTAACATGATCTAACCCAATAAGAAAAGGGTAAAAAATAAACCATTATGTTCCACACAAATATCTTCAACGAGCAACCCCATAGGCCCACTGCCCACCCTTTTAATGCTTGATACGAGTAATGGGCTCACCAAATCATTAAACTAATTGGGCTTATCTCTTATTTCTGGTTAAAAGGAAATTGAATTAAGAAACTAGCTTGCCGAAACAGGCATAGCACTAGAGGCAGAAAGCCTATAAAAGTACAGGCCAGAAGCATCAAAGCTTAGCAAATGCTTAGCCCAGTTGGGAACATCTCAATATCTGCTCACAATGCTTTTCGTTCTTTTAAGTTTTGCCCAAGCAGCTCATTGCCCAACTTAGGCCACTCAGCTTGGTTTTGCAGCTTTTGCTGCAGGTCCAAGAGTTTTTTAGAACAGGTTTGATGAAAAAATCCAGCACTTACACAACTTTTTTTTGTCACAATTGTAATGCGGTAGAGTGTGAATGATGAAGAAAAAATGATGAATCTGTGTGTAAGTAATAAATAACTACTCATAGTTTGCTACGATAGAATTGTGATAAAAAGTTGTGGAATAGTATGTAGTAGTAGAAGTGTAGAACCACTCTAGATTTTGAATTTCCTCTAAATTGTTATTTGTTAATTTACAAAACTATCTTGTCAATCACATGATTCAAGACTAAATGTGCAAGATTCAAGATCGTTTGCTCACATAAAGGGAGCAATAATGCCACCTTAAGAATAGGCTCTTTTTGATAAACTTCTCAAGAATATTTGAAGAGAGATGCAAACTCTTATAATTAACAATGTGAAGTTAGCCATGAATGAGAGGTGACTAGCTTTTTAATCATTTACTTCACAACATTAACCGAGATGCTTTAAATTAAAATCTTGAACTGAAAACACTTTTTGCTGCTTGCCAACCAATAAAGTGGCTTTGTAATAATTTTTTTTAGCACGTGTATTGTTCCTTTCTTTTTCAGGCTTGTAAGTTGTAACTTGTGATTTAAGCTAACCCTAGAATTTTTGTTATAATTTAAACACTAATCAAGCAATGCTACCTCACCAAGAGTCTTGTGTTTCAACTACATTAACCGATTCTCTCACTAAAGAGAACTTGGGTTCAAGTCCTCACCCCCCCCCCCCCCCAACACTCCTCCCCCACTCCTTCACTTTGTTGTAAGCTAATTAAATTGAGTTTTCTCTCTTATTTTTGTAATAATCTCTGATTCAACTTAGACTATGAAGAGTGGTTATCATAGCACAACCTTTAAATTTGGAAATCTCCAATCCAACCCAACCCATGTTAGCTCTAAAAACCAACCCAACTCAATTGTTGTAAGCTAATAAAATTGAGTTTTCACTCTTGTTTTTGTAATAATCTCTTATTCAACCTAGACTATGAAGAGTGCATATCATAGCACAACCTTTAGATTTGGAAATCTCCAATCCAACTCAACCCATGTTAGCTCTAAAAACTAACCCAACTCAAATTGATTTACATCATCATGTAGGAGCCATTTTGTCGCTTAAGGGGGAAAAAAACTACTATTCAACTATCTAAACCCATTTATTTATTTTAATTTACACAATTGGGCATAATATTCAATTTCTTTTAAAACTAATTAAAATAAATAGAACTAGCAATTTTATGCAAAGTCTTAAAATCCAACATAAATCAAAATAACAAATAAAATACATATACTATACATAATGTGGGTCACTTCAGGTTAATCATATTGAAAACTTTGCCAACCTAAATTTGATCCAACCTAAGTCCCCCCCCCCCCCCACCAAAAAAAAATCCAACCTAAAATAAAACCCATCAACCCATGAAAAAACCAACATGAAGCGTTAGGTTGGTTGGTTAAATGAACACTCTTACTTGGATCTACATGTAATTATTAATTTGACACTACTTAAAAAATATAAACAATTGATTATTCAGTCATATAATCTCAAACACCATCCTTATAAAATAGAAAGGGAGAATTCCTCAAAATTGGTCATGCGGTTGGAGTACATTTTTGGATCAAACATTCCATTACTAATGGTGGTAAGACATTCGTTAGGCATGATAATTGGCACCCTGAAGGTGCATTATTGCATAAGTTTGGTTACTGGACGATTCTTGAAACTGCAAGTAATGTGAATGCCAAATTTCTAGTATTTTGAAATAGAATTACTAGTTCTGCCCTCCAACTAGATCTGAGGTAGCTAGAGGAGAATTTTTAGATAGGTGCAATGGTTAACAAATGAGGATTTTGTACAATGGTTGCTCTCAAAATTTGGGAGATTGGAATGGAATTAGGCTAACAACTAGAGAAATGATTGTAAATGAGGTTATAGTGGGTTCATCTCAATAAGAGATTATTTGTTTTCAAATGTTCTTATTATTATTTTTTTTTTAGAAAGAGTTTCAACATATGACGTCCGCTCTTGATGATAACTTTTCATCATTAGATCAAGACATCAATCGGTTTCTAATATAGGCGCGGATTAAATCGCAGATCTCTTTTTCAACCATCAGAGATTAAAACTTTCTCCTCTTTCAGTATGTGTGTGTTAAAAATATTTAATATTCTAAAAAAAAAAATCTTCAACGAGCAACCCAACAGGCCCACCACATTAATGCTTGTTCCTAGTAATGGGTTCACCAAATCATTGAATTAGTTGGGCTCATCTATTTCATTTTTTGTTAAAAAGGAAAATTGCATTAAGAAATTAGCAAGCCAATACAGGCATAGTACTATAGACAGAAAGCCTATTTAAGAGAACAGGCCAGAAGCATCAAAGCTTAGCAAATGGCTATAGACCAGTTGGGCTCATCAAGGCATAGTTGGGCTCATCTCAATTTCAGCTCACAATTCTTGTCGGTCTTTTAAGCCTTGCCCAAGCAGCTTATTACCCAACTTGGGCCACTCAGCTATTGCTTTGCAGCTTTTGCTGAAAAGTCCAAGAGTTTCTTCGAACAGGTTTGATTTAAAAATTTCCTCTAACTTGTTGCATAAGAATTTGGAATGCATTTCCACATATAAGAGAGGAAACTGACAGAATTGCTTCTCATTGAATAGGCTATGGATGAAAAAAAAAATTTTAACTCGTGTTTTAATTGTCATCCATGCAGCGCCCTGATTTCTAACTACAACTTACTAATCCAACATTTCTAGGAAGTCCATCCCCAACATGCTCATCAGGAAAGAAACTACTGTGCTGATATTTTAACTAAAACAAGAATTAATTGTAGGGAGGTACTAATCCCCCTAATTTTGTAATTTTGTTGTAAGCCAGTTTTTGACTGATGCTTGGGCATCGTCATGTTGGTTGATTCGAGTGTTTTTTAAGGGATGCATTTTGGCACACACTTTACCACAACTTGTTTGGTATCAATTAATAATTGCATTACATCACTTACACATAAGTCCATCACTTAAAGCACTCAAATTAATCCAATAACAACTTGACATGTGTACAAATTGTGGTAGAGTGTGTGTCTCTAGACTGTTTTATCATGAATTAATACCCAAAGAAAAAAAAAAGATGTTGAATTACAAAGAAAAAGATATTTAAGAGTTTCGGTGGATTTCTTAAAGAAATTTATAAGACTATTGGTCTTTGTAATTTCATCATATCTTAGGGTAAATTATTTATATGTGTGTTGCATTTTGTTGAAGTGTGTTGCTTACTTTTTAATCCTTTCACAATTTAATATCAATAAAGAACACTCCTTAAAAAAAGTCGCAAAAAAATGCCTAATTGAATCTTGCTAGGTTGTATGAATTGTCCTTGAAAATCCACATAATAATTTGCCTCAGTCAAATAAATAAGCAACTTGTACACATTTGACAGACCTTTATAAAACAATTACTCTAATTTCCCTACGAATGATGGATTAAACAATGTGTGTTTTAACCATATAAGTGTCAATCCTTAAAGCACTAGGTGCATTTTCTAAATTGTTTCTCCCTTGGAAAATGTTCTTTACACTAGGTCCCAAAGATATCTATACTTTTAAATATATGAAAATGTATTTAATCATAACAAGCTATTCGGTTTGAAGAATTTGTTAGGATGTGTACTCTTAAATCCTATTGTATGATGTTATGTATGACATTATGTATGACTTAATGTTGTGATTAATAAAATTGTTTTATCATTATTTAAAATAATGGCAATATGAATAGTGGGACATTATCATATAGTCCATGAGATGTATAGTATGTGATTTATGTGATTTAGTCACAGAAGATATAAATCACAAATTCTGTGTAAACTCAGAATTTTAGTTCATAGTCGATGATGAAATTGGGCATTTCATCTGCGAAGATTATAACATATCAACTAAGATGATTTGTCGTGATCATGGAAATGGAGATTTCTAGTTGGTATGTTGATATGTTTTAAGAGTTAAAACATATTAAACTGGATCGCTGTGAGATTTATTATTCTTCTAACAACTGTCAAATGAATAATAAACTCACGACTTCTATTTGCATGAACTCTTAATCCTAAGAGGATAATGGATCTAATTATGAAGTGTAGGTTGCTTTGATATATCAGGAGTGAGGTCTAACGTCACGATCAAAATCTCAGTATGTTGGACAACCACATTTAATATTGATGGAACATATATTCTCAAGATGGTATTCATAATCTCTTAACGGAGATACAAAATATTCCATTGAGATAAGTTTAATGAGTTTGATTATTTAGAGTGTTAGGCCTAACCACTTTAGTAAGGAGTTACTAAAGTATATATTTATGGAATTACATTTCATAAATATATAATGAATAACTTAAAGGATTAAACCGAGTATTCAAGGAATTAAGATGTAGTAATCTTCAAAATGGCAGCATATATTCATGACTTTGTATTACTACAAATATTTTATGAAGGAGTTGCATGTACAATAAAGTCTTGCGATATAATTTATAAATAAGACCTAGAGTGCAACTATATTTATACAGTAGTATTAAATATAGTTAATGATAACTTTGGACTTGTCAAAAGTTAATAGAAAAGCCTAAGGCCCATTGGAGCTAGTGTCTTATTGATCCCTGTTGGTCCCACTTCAAGTCACACACTTAAGTCCAATTGGAATTGGAAAGGCCCAAAATGCCAACCCAATTAGATAATTAGTTAGATACAAAGAGAGAAACATACAGAATTTGGTAAGTAACAACACTGTTGTGAAATGGTGTGTATGTATGAGTGACTGCCACTCTCTATTTCTCCTTTGAACTGATTGAGAGATCATACTTCTTGGGCGTTAGTGGAATTGGAGTGAAGATTAAAAGTGTTCCAAGTGCTTCTGATCTATGTTTTTGAAATTCACCACACTAAGGAACACTCTCTTGTTCTTAAATTCTGAAACTTACATAGTGTATGTTATCAATTGCGAATGAAGTAGATCCATTAATTTTCCGCTGCGTATGTTTTGTATGCGATACAAACGTGTATTTTTCCTACAGAATTATGTGGTATACAAAGAAGAGAAAACTCAACAACTTTCATAAGGACTTAAATTTAAATTCCACTCTTGTCTACATTGAATATTTCTAGCAAAATTTTCAAATGCAAATAAAAATATTATTCTTTAGTAGATGATCATTTTAAGCAAGAATTAAACCACAAAACTAAATGATGCTCCAGCAGTCCAGCTAGAAATATTTGTATGTTTGTTTGATATAAGGAAGTGTTGTTATAATATTTGGCCAGATTATTCCACTCGCTCTTTTTAAGAAATAACCCCAAAAATACGCCATGAATAGATAATGTGATAGATTAAGAGTGGAACCTCCAAATTTATGTCATACCCAAGACCAATGAGCTCATCGCCCGAGTAAGCCATGAGGGTTAAACAAATAGTTAAAAATAACAATAACAAATAATCTACCAACCAGACAAAGTGAAAAAAAAATAAAAGCAAAACCAAAATGCATCACAGCTTATTAGTTATATCAAAATAAAGTTTTATTTCAACACATCTAGTGGGGGAAAAAAAACTCTAGGAGATACATAATTGAAATAAAACGTGTCTAATTAAAACATCTTACTTTGCACTAGTAAAATTAACTCCACTCTTCAAGTGATCCGACCAACAACATCTTCTTTGTCCTGCAAAATGTAGGTAATAGTCAGAAAGATGTAATAATATATTTTTTTTTTAAATGTAGTTTTAGAATATGCCTCCAATTATTTGACACCTTAATTAGCTAGACAGGAAGTTGCCTCCTAAAATAATAATAATAACAAATAAAATAAAATATGGTAATAGCCTCAACATAGACACAAAAACAAGTATTTTTCACTGGTAGAAAATAAATTAAAAATGAAAAAAACATCTTTACAATTTAAAAGGGCATTTTTTAAAGAACTAAAATTATTAAATAAAATATTTTCTAATATGACTCAATAAAAAAAATGTATTTTCTAATATAATAGTACATAAATATATACCTGAAATCATTATTTGTATCTGCAAAATTCTCCTTCAATTAATTCTTCCATGAGCATTCTTCTTGGATCTTCGCACCTTGTTGCGTCGTTCTCCATAAACAATATTCAAGAGACATTTTGGTTTTTCACTTGAGAACACAAGATATCCCATACCTAATCCAAACATGAAACCACATCCGTACCCCAACAATACAACTTTCCAATTAAATCCATTTGCAAACCCAAAATCATCTTCTTGGATGGTTGGTGATGGTGGTGGTTGTTGTCCCTCATCATTGCCACAAGTTTTTGTCGATGGAAATCCACATAAACCCAAGTTTCCACTATAAGAAGCATTTGTAAATGTATTGAATTGTTTACCTTGAGGTATCAATCCCACAAGATGGTTTTTTGAGAGATTTAAAATTGCCAATGATGTAAGATCTGTCAATTGTTTAGGAATGTTGCCTGTGAGCTTGTTTGAGGAAAGATCTAACCATTCAAGATTAGTTAAATTTCCAAATGATATAGGTATATGACCCATAAGATTATTGTGTGAAAAATTTAGCCCTTTAAGTGATCCAAACTTTCCAATTACCTTTGGAATTTCTCCTTTGAAACTATTGTTGGAAAAATCAATGGTTGTCAATAGAGTTAGTATTTTCACCACATCAATATAATTCCCTTTAATATCAATTGTAACATCAATTGTAGCAAAATTGTAAAAATCAATATAATAATTATAATCACGCATATATCTTCTCAAATAAAAATAATCATCATCACCCATGTATTGCAATCCATATTTATCCATGTTCCCATTCATCATGGCTAATAAATACTTGAAAAAGTTTGATGGCAAATGACCATGGAACATATTGTGAGAGAGGTCTATAATTCTCAAATTAGGGTATGAGAATTTAGTCCTGTGATTGCCTAAGGAACCATGAAAGTTGTTTGATCGCAATACGAGAACCCGCAACTCTAGAAGATTTACCAACCAATGAGGGAATGTGTCATCAAGCCTATTGTTAGCAACGTCTAGAATTTCTAATTTCTTGCAATTGACCAATGAGCGTGGCAATGGCCCTTCTAATTGATTGCCGGCCAGTTTAAGACTTCTCAAGTTACTGCACTTTACAAATTTTGGGATAGTGCCATGAAGATTGTTATTTCGCAGTTCGAAATCTATGAGATCACTCATATTTCCCAAACATGGAGGAATCATACTAAAATGATTATGAGAGAAATCAAGGTAGTTAACAAAATTGAGATTGCAAATAGAGAAAGGAATCTCTCCACTTAAATTGTTCCTTGATATTGAAAAGAAAACAATGTGCCGTGGAAGTTCATGAAATGGCCAAGAACCTTCAATAAAATTATTGGAAAAATCAACAAACTGCAACAAAACAAGGCGGCTTAACTTACCAGGAAAGTTTCCGGTGATCAAATTAGAATGCAAATTGAGATACTTCAAGTTTCGGCAACCAAAGATCTCGGCAGGTAAATTTCCTGAAATTTGATTCAAACTGAGATCCAAGATATCTAGATTTTCCAAGTTCCCAATCTCCCTTGGTATTGGCCCTGTAAGCTTGTTATCTCCAACTTTGAACCAAATTAGAGACGAACAATTTCCGATATTTTCCGGTATTTTCCCAGTCAAACCGTTAGAATCCAAATAAAGAATTTTGAGATTTTGACATTTGGAAATTGAGAATGGAATGGGTCCCACTAACTCGTTTTTATCCAAGAGAAGTAGCTGAAGTTTCGTAAGGTTTCCGATTTCGGATGGTATCGTACCGGCGATACTGTTGTTGCTTAAGTCGATGAGAGTGAGCTCCTTACAGTTTTCTAATTGTGCTGGAATTTTGTCCGATATTTGATTCATTTGGAGTCTGAAATCTTGCAAAGCCGATAAGTTTCCGAAACTTTGCGGAATGTTTCCGGTTAACGAGTTCACCGAAACATCGAGATCTGTTAACTTCTTGCAATTCCCAAGCTCTGATGGAATAGTACCCACCAAGCTGTTCTGCCAGAGATAAAGAATTTGGAGGTTTTTGAGGTTTCCGAAACTTTGCGGAATGTTTCCGGTTAACGAGTTCATCGCAACACTGAGACCTGTTAACTTCTTGCAATTTCCAAGCTCTGATGGAATAGTCCCCACCAAGCTGTTCTGCCAGAGGAAAAGAGTTTGGAGGGCGGTACAGTTGCCGATTTCAGGTGGGATTTGGCCGGAGAGGAGAGTTTTCCAGATGTATATGGTTTCAAGCTTCTTGAGGAGACCAAGACTCGGAGGAAGGAAACCCGAGACGCTTGTTTCGGCTAGACCTAGCATGGTCAACTCGGTACAATTCCCGATTTCTTGGGGTATAAGGCCTCCGAGATTCTTGTTTAAACCGGCTCTTATCACCTGGAGGTTCTTCAAGTTGCCTATTGAACTGGGTATTTCTCCATTGAGCTGGTTGTCATAGAGAGTCAGCCATTTCAAGCTTTTGAGGTTGCCGATTTGAACCGGAATTGAGCCTTCCAACTGGTTCGAGTTGAGGTGGATTTCTTGGAACTTAAGCAAGTTGCAAATCTCAGATGGGATTTCGCCGGTTAACGCATTGTCACTCAAGTCCAAGTAATTCAGTTCATGCAGTATAGCAATCTCTCTTGGGATTGAACCCGTGAGGTTTGTACTAGAAAGTACAACCTTGGTTAATGAAACCAAGGAAGAGAGATTAGTTGGAACTGTACCATATAAACTCAAGTACCTTAATTCCAATTCCACGACCTCCTTGTTGATGTTGCAAGTGATTCCAAGCCACCCACATGGAGTTTCATCTGTTGGGTTCCAATTAGACAAGGCCTCAGTGGGTCCATTCAGGCTTTGCTTCCATGAAAGAAGAGCTTCGCCTTGTGGATTAACAGCGAAAGCTACAAAAGGATTCAGGAGGGGAAGGATGATTGTTAAGAAGGAAAAGAGGGTGTTCCATGGATTTAGAGGCATTACAGCTACGCTACAAAAGTCGAATGAGAGGGAGGAAAGAATGCGAAGGAAGAGGGGAACGTTGTGTTTGAACTAAAAATGTTGGTTGAGTTGAGGCTAGGGAGAAACAATGAGAGGAGCCAAATCATATATTGTGGGCTAGAAGCTTGTAGTAACAATATTTGAATTTCTCTATTTCGATTTAAATTCTAATCCAAGGATTGGGTATGACGGTAATGATGCACAGAATACAAAAGACTTTGCCTTTTCGCGTAAGAATGTTTTATCATGCATGTAATGATGCACAGAATACAAAAGAAAAAAAAAAAATCCACTCCATTTGATGGTTAATTGAATTTTACGTCACATTCTCTATAAAATATTCATTGTGAACCTTTTTCGAACAAGTTTAAATAAATCCATTGGGTTTTCATTTTGATTTAATCATCTAACATTATTTCTCCTTGCTAGATGGATGTTTCACGGTCCCATGGAACAATATTTTCATCACGATGATTACAAATTAGTATTATTCTTGTATAATGTGCAGATTAATAAAAATATTGTATGTAAAATATAATAAAAAATCAACAATATAATAAAAATATTGTATGTAAAATATAATAAAAAATAAACAATATAATTGAAAATGAAAGATAAAATACATGGTAAAAATTAAAAATTACTTTATGTTACATAGAGAAATGAAATTATGTATATTATTTATTTTATTTTATTTTGAACGCAAGTTAAGTATTATTCATCACGATGGAACACTATTTTAATCACGATGATTACAAATTAGTATTATTCTTGTATAATGTGCAGATTAATAAAATATTGTATGTAAAATATATTTAAAAAATCAACAATATAATTGAAAATGAACGATAAAATACATGGTAAAAATGAAAATTACTTTATGTTACATAGAGAAATGAAATTATGTAAGACCGAGTTTTATCACAACCTAAAAAGTATAATGGATTATTAAAATAATCTAAATAAATAATAAAAATTTAATTTTTTTGCACTTTTGGTAACATAATTTAAATTGGAATTATATTTAAAAATTCTTGAAACTTTGACGTTGAAGGTTTATTTAAAAAATATTATTTTAATTATTTGAATGTACTTACAAAGCCTCACATGCTATAAGGGACAAAACAAAAGGAAAATATTAAAAAAATAAATAAATAAATAAAGGAGGGAGAGTATCAACTATATATATATTATATATATATATATGATTCTTAAAACAACGTTGGGTATATGGAGCCATATTTTTGCAAACCTTATCAACACATAAGCTTAAGAAAATACCTTTGGTTTTGCATTTTCATTTAATCATTTAATCTATTTTCCTACAATGGTGGGAGGGTATCGATCTCATAAATCATCCTCTCATAACATGTGAAACCCACACGTGAGATTCATGTGTTTTGTGAGAGACATCTCATAAATTATTGTTTTTTATTTATTGTTTTTTGTTATTTAATGTTGGGTGCTTGAGTACTTTGCAGCACTGCTTTTCACCATAGTCCTTGTCAACATTAATTGTTTCTATGATTTTCCCCTTGTTTTAACTTGTGAGTTGGGTGTAGACTATAGACTCTGGTGGATTCAGTAAACGCAAAATCGAATAGTCAATGCAATGTCCTTGAAAATGCTTGTCCCATAAGAAGAAGAAGATACGCATTAACATATGAATCACAAGATTTATTCCATCATTATAGCTAGACCAGTACCTTCATTTATGTCTTAGATGTATTCCAAAAAGCATATTAGAAAGCATGACAATTTAAAAACGAGTCCTTGAATGATATGAGTATCCACGAAGGTGCTCTAATGCTATTAAATATTTCTTATCATGGTTAATGGTCTATGAATGTAAGGATATAATTATTTGTTCAAGATCTTTACCAGTCAAATATCCTTTGTATTGTTTTTTTTATGATGACTATTTCCTTTTAGAATGAGCATCAGTGGTTCAGGTTTCCTTCCTCCTTTTCTAAAGAATTAATTGTTTGAACTTTGATATCTCATCAGCATTCTTTAATCATTGAACTTTTAATTTCACGATACCTAAAACATTTAAACAATAGAAAGAGATGAGAATTAAGATGGCATAGATAAATATTTATATGCTGCAAAGTGATTAGAAGTCTTCAACCTGCAGATGTTTCTTCTGGCCAAAGACTCGGAAAATTATAAGCCTTGTGGGTCTCTTTGTTAGCGAGCCTGAATTGTTTTTCTGGAAAATATAATTGTTTTGAGTAAGATATTTCCTAAAATAGATCTTAAGTTTTATTCTAACATTACAAATCACAATTAAACTTATGAATATATTTAGTTATTCTATTACAACACATTTTATCCACAGTAATAAATATTAAAATTCCAATTGTAATCCTCATTCAATGTACCAAATGTGCCCTAAATCTTTTTTTAAAGCTGATGCAGCATCATGCTAGGTCAACTTTGTAAAACACTTATTATTCCATTAGCCATATAGAAAATAGACAATAGCAATAACGACAATTAACAAAAGGACTATATATAGAATCAATTGCATTCACAAGGAAAACTTCAATACCAAAAGCGTAGTTTCGAGTATAATTTTTTGATGCAGAATTTTTGAATCTTGCCAGCTTGAAACTGAGAAAATCAAATGCCAAAGACATGAAAATTATGCTTTGATGGGTCTCCTCTACCTACCAACGTAAAATTGGAGGCTATAGAATTGTATATGCGGATTAATTTGTTAGGTTCAAAGAGTGTAGAACGATTGGAAAACTATGAGCACAAACTTGTCTAGGTATAATCTTGGAGTCTATAGAGTTTATTAGACAATACTCAAGGTATTACAAGTCTGAACACAAGAACATATAAGCTACGGAAAATCAAAGAATTCAAATTCAGTGAAATCTAACCGATCAAAAATTAGATCTAACCAATTGAAAATCGCAGGCATAAAATTTCTGCAAAATTCTATTTCAGCCCAAACTCTATTTAAACGTTTTGGGTTTCAAGTGAAACACTTTTAGTATATAAAGGAAACCCTTAACTACATTTCGAGAGCTTTTGAGAGACTTTGGAGGTGATCTTGTAAGATCAAAAAGGTATTGTACCTTCTTTTATCAAAGTCACTGCCAGAAATCATTCTTATATCATTAGATCCAGTAGATCTGAAGTTGCTATAACAAGATCAACAACTGCTAATGATCTAAACCTTCAAGAGTGGTCTTGGAGTCACAAACTGGAGAGTTTGTATTGCTGAAACCTTTGAGTGGGATCTCAAAGTTACAAGCGTGGGTGCTTTTGTTGGTATAAATCCAAGAAGAGAAGGAGCCCGTGGATTTGGAGCTTGCACGTGGTCGTGTCAATAAGTTACTACATAAGGTAGCAATTGATTTAGGGTTAAGTCTTTTATAAAAACTTCAATTCTCTTATAGTGGATTTGATTTACCTTGAGGATAGTTAGGTTAAATTCTCTCCAAGTTTTACCTTGAAATAGTTAGTTTCATTAGTTTTCTTGGGTCATTATATCGTGATGTTATTTACTTTTTCGCATCTTTGCATGATATGATTTATTTGTGTTTAACTTAGATTTGAAAATTAATCTAAGTAATCACTTAGTTAATAAATTAGGTTAAACAATTTGCTTTAAGGGGTCTAAACAAACTCTCATAATTGATTCTAGATTAATTATTGGCAAGTGGCAACCAATCTTTGCTTCTTGGTGCTAAACCTCAAAAGGATATAATGCTCGACTGTTAATTATTTAATTTATTTGTACTGTTTTCTCCTTTTATTGACCTCAGTCTTCTCCCGTCCCTTAACAAAGAACAATACACTGTTTTCTCTTTTTATTGACCTCAAGTTTCCTCGTCTTTTAACAAAGAACAAGGGGAGGATGTTTGGTCATTTGAGACTTTCCTATAGCTTTTAGTGTTGTCTCAAGTATTAAAAATTCAATATTGTTTATTTAATTTTAATTGAAATGCAAGTTAAGTTTTAGTATGTTCACGAATTATTTGATTAATTTATGTTATTCCTGTATATAATAAACACCACAACTAAAATTTTTGCATTCCTTCACAAATCTATACCAGGTTGTAATCCATGCTTACGCATGGAAATAGTAATGATAAAGGAAAAATTGAAGAATTATTTTAATATTTGTTTGGATTTTGTAAATTATAATTATTGTAAGAACACAATTTGTACCTAAGCCCAAAATAAGAAAGACAATAGGCCCAATGAGCCCAATACAATAAATTTGTAGAGAGTGAGTTTAAAATCTAGGTCCTAATGAGCTTGTAAGTCAATTATAATGGGTCAAGATCACAATAGAAGCAAGTTTGTATAATGTAAATTGTCCTCGAACTCAAGCCGAGGATGCTAGTTCTTCTTTATATATCTCCCTCCCTTAATGACAAATTACAAATATTGTTTCTCAGTTTACAGTATTTTTCTCTCTTTCTTTCCCGATCCATCTAAATTGCTAGTGCTGATACTTGTCCCATCAACACCTTCCTAAAATATTTGGGTAGTAGCTGTAAGGCTAAAAATCACTGTTCAGATATTACTTTCTCATTAATGCGGCCAGAGATTTGGATACAAAACATTCAATGTAATGGTAGCAGCTTTCTCTTAGATATTTTATAGCTTTTCCTTTGCTCTATGCTCCTATGAAACATATCCTCATCAATAGAACCTCCAGGAAGATCATTCTAGACAGCAGGACATACCATCTGACCTTTGCTTCGCTTAGTCGAGGAGACACCCCTCCTCGGACTACCTCCCTTAGCTTCTTTAGTCGCAACTTGCTTGTGGACCTCTAGGTATGACATCTTCATTACTGTTTATCTGTCATCGGACAAATGAACACCCTCGGACAAAACCCATGGCCCAATATGCATTTTTGTGCCTTTTATCCCTACAATTATAATTATAATTATTATTTATTGTTGTTAATATTTGTATAAGGAATATGATACTAGTATGGAACTCTATGCTTGACAAAAATCTTGTAAAATGTAAAAACATCATGTGTACAAATTAAATGTGCCTACTTTATAAATTTAAACATAATAAACGGAGATCATTTTTTTTCTTACAAAAGAAAATGATAAGTAATCGATTTATATTCTAAAGCTTTAAATCAAACTCGTTATCTACTCTGCCAAGGCAAGGCAAAACCATGAGCCATCACATGTCGTAGGTTTTTTTTTTTTTTTTTTTTTGAGTAAAGATACAAATGGACATGTGTGTCAGTGTGTGGTATGGGTTAATTTATTTATTTTTCCTGTTTTGAAGTAATATTTTTGTAGTATTAACATTTCTTAAATTCAGATTATGTCATGTCATTGATTTACTAACAAAACCACTAAAATAACGGTTTCTAAAACGCAACTGAAGTGTTGTAAAATAATTTGAAACTTTGGCATTATCCTTTCTAAAAAAAAACTTATGAACTATTTTTTTAGACAAAAAAAAAATCAAAATATGTCAATTAGTTGAGTTATAAGGGTCTTGGACATGTTTAACAAGAGTTAAATGGTCATGATGTAAAGATTATTGTATTTATATATAAAAAATATATGATAAATGTTTCTGTATTTTTGTAAAGATTTTTCTAAAAATAAAAGTATTATATGAGTACCATTTTTTCACCGTTTCCGTATTTTTATGACTAATATTTGAAACGTAATTTTATGAAAAATGCCAAATTATACCCATTCATATATTTACAGTATTAAACATGTACTGTATTTTACTAACTATGCTTGGATCTACTTGTAATTATTAATCTGACAAAACAAAAAAGAAAAAAAAATATCCATTATTAATCTAATACTAGTTAAAAAGTATAAACAATGATATAAATACTAACAAATTGAATATTTAGTCATATAATCTCAAACACCATCCTTATAAAATAGAAGGGAAGAATAGAAATTCAGTTGAAGCTCTTGGAGTGTTTAAATTCCTCAAAATTGCTCATGCGGTTGGAGTACATTTTTGGATCAAACATTCCATTGCTAATGGTGGTAAGACATTCATTTAGGCATGATAATTGGCACCTTAAAAGTGCATTATTACGTAACTAAGACGTCAATCGATTTTTGGTACAGACAATGATTAAATCTCAGATCTTTTATTCAACTATTAAAGACTTTTCAAGTTAAATTAACTAAAACCTACAAAATTATTTGTTTTTCAAATGTTCTTTTACTAGTGGAATCCAGTTTCCGTCTGGTACAAGAAGCGTGGATTACTGGATTAACATGGTCTAACCCAATAAATAAAAAACAAAAACACTATTAAGCTCCACGCAACTATCTTCAACGAGCAACCCAACAGGTCCACACGTTAATGCTTGTTCCTAGTAATGTGTTCACCAAATCATTGAATTAGTTGGGCTCATCAATTTCATTTTTTGTTAAAAGGAAAATTGCATTAAGAAACTAGCTAGCCAATACAGACAGGCCAGAAGCGTCAAAGCTTTGCAAATGGCTATAGACCAGTTGGGCTCATCAAGGCAAAGCTGGGCTCATCTAAATATCAGCTCACAATGCTTGTCGGTCTTTTAAGCCTTGCCCAAGCAGCTCATTACCCAACTTGGCCCACTCAGCTTTTGTTTTGCAGCTTTTGCTGAAAGTCCAAGAGTTTCTTCGAACAGGTTTAATTTAAATTTCCTCTAAAAATGCAGTTTATAAAACTATCTTGTCAATAACAGAATTGATGACTTTCAAATTTCAATCACTAACTGATATAGTTAATAGGACCAATTTAATAGTCATATCATTAATAAATGAGATCAAGTGATATGGACTTGTGAATTGCCTTGTAGGCTTGTACTCATTTTAAGAAAAAAATTTCTTCGAATTCGAGGAAGAGTTTGTCCTCAACTAAATCAATTGATAATCTATATATATACTAATAGGTGAATCTGAGAGAAACTCAAATTAAGATTTCAAATTAGAGTTCTAAAATTTTGTGTCACGTGTCTAGATTTATATAGGGATTACACAATAATTATCATTCAAATTGTTTAATTCAAATATGAAATTGGAGTCCAATTTTGCTCCATCTGTTTAAATTTAAGTATGACCATATTATAATTACCCACCGCCCACTCTCATTAAAAAAAAAAAAAAAAACGCTGTCCTCCTCTCTTTTTTTTGAATAATGGTTATTTGTCAATACTTTACTTTCAAAAAATCAAGTACTGTATAAATTTTTTTTTTCACCGTTTTTTGTAAATTTTATATTATTATGTGGATTATAAATATTTGATATAATAATTAGTATTTAGAGTATGGACTGTGTAATGATTTATCTTTATCTTTTTTTTTTGTATGGTACTTTACTTTCAAGAAATAAAATATTAGGTAAAAAAAAAATTTCACCTTTTTTTTTCTTTTGTAAATTTTATATTATTATGTGGATTATAAATATTTGAGATAACAATTAGTATTTAGAATGTGAACTATGAAGTGATTTATCTTTTCTTTTTCTTTTTCTTTTTGTATAGGACGTTACTTTCAAGAAATCAAGTACTGAGTAATTTTTTTTCATTTGTAAATTTTTTATTATTAAGTGGATTATAAATATTTAAGATAGTAATTAATATTTAGATTATGAATTGTAAAGTGATTTATCTTTTTTCTTCCTTTTTCCTTTTGTATAGGAATTTACTTTTAAGAAATAAAGTACTGGATAATTTTTTTTTTCACTTTTTTTTTTCTTTTGTAAATTTTATATTATTAAGTGGATTATAAATATTTAAAATAGTAATTAATATTTAGATTGTGAACTATGGAGTGATTTGTTTTTTTTTTTTTTTGGTATGGTACTTTACTTTTAAGAAATTAAATATTAGGTAAATTTTTTTTAAAAAAATTTCTTTTGTAAATTTTGTGGGGAGTAAAGGACTCAAGCAGGCATTTGGGCCTTTGGGCTCTAGTAAGATGGACCGATCTGTTCTTAAGTTAAGGATTTGTTGGTACTGCGAATCGGCCCACACGCCGAGGGTCCGAGGACACATCCGAGGGTGAGTTTCTCCTCAGATGGACCCAGGAGAATTTGGAGCTCCATTATGAAGGTCAAGGCACAACTCTGGAAAGACTATTGGTTAAAAGGGGGAATCCCTGAATGTTGTAGACACAACCGGTGTTAGGAAATATCATAAGCAAAGGCTGCCACCTCCACATTAAAGACTCTGCACCTACCTCCATGGCCGCATTAATGAGGAGGTGACCCCTGAACAGTAGAACTGAAACTTCTGGTTACTATTCAAAGGCACTAAGGAAAGAAATATCTAGGGGGAGGAGAATTTGAGCAACACGTGGATAAAGCATTAGGAAAAGAAGTATTTAAAGGGGGGTGAAGGCCAAAAGAAGGGAGATCGGTTAATGGGAAAGGAAGAAACAAATAATTGTAATCTTTAAGAAAGAAAGAGAAATAAGATAGAGGTAGTCCTCGGCTAACATCCGAGGAGGTTCATTTGCAGTTATCATCTGTTATTTACAAGTATTTTCATATTTTAGCCTGTTGTTAGTTTCTCAGCACCTCTAACCTAGATTTCAAGCCTGCACTCTACAAATTTCATTGTTTAAGGCTCGTTGGGCCTGAGCCCATAATTATCTTTAGGTCCAGGTGCAATTATGCACTTACAATTGGCGCCGTCTGTGGGAAATCTAGTGGAAAAAGGAGCTGGGATATTATGGCAGGCTTAGGCTCACACCATGCAGAGGCTGAAGGATCCCAACCTGAGGATGTTTTTGAGCGTCTTAAGTGTCGAAGGGATCGTGAGGGAAGTGTTCATACAGAATACCCTAGGGCGAGCCATACTCATGGTGGGGGCAGTACCACCCACGAGGATGGTGCTAAGGCCATGCAGAAGGAGATTAATCATTTGAAAAGGAAATTACGCCGCGTCAGACACAGGCACTCACCGTCCTCATCCAGTCCTTCTTCAGCGGAGGTCCGGGGAGGTGGTTACAGCTCGAGATCTTGGTCGCCCCCTAGCGCAACGTCCTCTTGTGGGGAGGACGACCTGCCAACTCGCAAGCATAGGAAGCTCCCTTCCAGGGGCTTGGGGAACGACGCTATGAGTCGGGCGTTGCACCAACTCTCTAAATCGCCTTTCTCACGAAGGATTGAGAAGGGGAGGCTACCCAGGAGGTTCACCCAGCCCACATTTACCATCTACAACGGCCGGACTGATCCAGTGGAGCACGTGAGTCACTTCAACCAAAGGATGGCAGTGCACTCTCATAATAAGACCCTAATGTGTAAAGTTTTCCCCTCTAGCCCGAGACCTGTTGCTATGAGGTGGTTCAATGGCCTTAAATCGGGGTTTGTAGGTTCGTTTGGGGAACTTATTAGGGCATTTTCTTCGCGGTTTATTACGTGTAGCAGAGTACCTCGGCCATTGGACTCACTGTTATCCATGGCCATGAGGGAGGGGGAGACGTTGAAAGCATATTCTGACCGCTATTGGGAGATGTTTAACGAGATTGACGGTGATTTTGATGAGGTGGCGCTCAATACCTTTAAGGTCGGCCTTCCTACTGATCATGATCTAAGGAAGTCTTTGACAAAAAAGCCCGTCCGCAGCATGCGTCGCCTCATGGATCGCATTGATGAATACAAAAGGGTAGAAGAAGACCAGCAGCAAGGAAAGGGTAAGGAGAAGGTTATCCCGCAGAAAAGAAGGGATTTTAGGTCAGACAGATACCATAACAGACAGCCGAGAAGAGATTACATCGGGCAATCCGGCTCGGCAGCCCCTCAGGCCGTGAATACTATGTTCCGAGAACCAGTACACCAATTATTGGAGAAAGTTCGTAAGGAGCCCTTCTTCAGGTGGCCTAGCAAAATGGCGGGAGACCCCGCGAAAAGGAATCAGAACCTCTTTTGTCAGTACCATCAGGTCGTGGGCCACACTACCGAGAACTGTCGGACCCTTTGGGACCACTTGAAGCAGCTTGTCAGTGAGGGGAAACTGAAGCATTACCTGTGTCAACCTAATGGGCAGGGCAGTCAATCCGGCTCAAACAATCAGAAGAATAATTCATCTCGGCTGGCGGTAGGAACAATTAATGTTATTTTTGCTGCACCTGGCAGGACCGGCTCAGGTCCCACTAGGGTGATGGCGGTTTCGCATTCTCAGGCCGAAGAGTCAGGTTGCAAGCCGAAGAGGTTGAAGCTGAACTTGCCCGTCTTGGGATTCTCCGAGGAGGATAAGGTGGGGACCATCCAACCCCATGACGATGCTCTTGTAGTGACTCTTAGGGTAGGTAATTATGATGTGAAGAGGGTGATGATTGATCAGGGCAGCGGTGCAGATATCATGTACCTTGATTTGTTTAAGGGGCTAAGGTTGAAACTGGAGGATCTCACTCCTTATGATTCGCCACTCATAAGCTTTGAAGGGAAGGCCGTGATACTGAAGGGACAGATTCGTTTGCCCGTTCAATCTGGTTCGGAAACGGTGGAGGTGGATTTCATTGTGGTTGACGCGTACTCCCCATATACAGCTATTCTTGCCAGGCCATGGCTCCATGCTCTGGGAGCAGTCTCCTCTACCTTACATGTTAAGGTCAAGTTCCCCTCGGGGGAATATGTTGAAGAGATCCTCGGCAGTCAGTTGATGGCCAGGCAATGCATATCGGCGGCAGTGCTGCACCAGACAGAGGCCGAGTCTTCAGCTTTGATCACCAAAAATTTATAGCAATTAACGGCTCCGGATGCGCCCGATGCAGTGGTAGGTGAGGAGGCTCTTTGTGAGGATCTAGAAAAGTTTTTGATAGCCGAGGACCCTGAGAGGTTCTTCCAAGTTGGCATACTCTTGCCACATCAGGAGAAGATGGATTTGTTAGAGTTTCTGAAGGACAACATTGATGTTTTCGCGTGGGACCCCTATGAGGCTCCGGGCGTGGACCCAAGCTTCATTTGTCACCATTTGAATGTCAACCCTACCGTTGTACCAAGGAGGCAGCCACCTCGACGTTCTTCTAAGGAGTATTCCGAAGCTGTCAAGGAGGAAGTTTTCTATCCAGAATGGTTGGCGCATACGGTTGTGGTAAAAAAGAAGAATGGAACGTGGATGGTATGTGTGGACTTCACAGATTTGAACAAAGCCTGCCCCAAGGATTCGTTCCCAATGTCGCGTATTGATCAGCTCGTAGACGCCACTGTCAGACATCCTCGTATGAGTTTTTTGGACGCCTTCCAGGGTTACCACCAGATTCCATTGGCAGTGGAGGATCAAGAAAAGACGGCTTTCATCACTCCAACAGGAAACTACCACTATAAGGTCATGCCGTTTGGGTTGAAAAATGTTAGGGCTACCTACCAAAGAATGATGACCAGAATGTTCGAACAGCAACTAGGGAAGACCATTGAGGTATACGTGGATGATATGGTGGTAAAGAGCAAAGCAGTACCTTCACACGTTAAAGATCTGGCTGACACCTTCCAGGTACTTAGGAGGCACAAGTTGCGCCTTAATGCCTCGAAGTGCTTTTTTGGCGTGGGTTCAGGTAAGTTCTTGGGTTATATGATTACTCATAGGGGTATAGAGGTGAACCCAGCACAGGTCAAGGCTATTCAGGACTTGCAGCTGCCTCGGAACCCAAAGGAGATCCAGAAATTTACCGGAATGATTGCTGCACTGAGTAGGTTTATCTCTCGGTCATCCGACCGGTGCCGTCCTTTCTTCCAATTGCTGAATAAATGGAAAGGGTTTCAATAGACCGAGGACTGCGTGTTAGCCTTCAAACAGCTTAAGTAATATCTTTCTTGGCCACCCATTTTGTCTCGCCCCGAGGCGGACGAAGTCTTGTTTGCTTATCTAGCAGTGGCCATCCATGCGGTCAGCCTGGTCCTCATAAGGGACGAAAGCGGGGTGCAAAGACCGGTCTACCACGTTAGTAAGTCTTTGAATGAAGCCGAGGTGCGCTACCTACTCTTGGAGAAAGCACTTCTGGCCATAGTTCATGCCATGCGGAAGCTTCCTCATTATTTCCAGTCCCACACTGTGGTGGTTCTGACGCAATTGCCCCTCAAAGCGGTGTTACGTAGTGCCGATTACTCAGGTAGGGTGGCAAAGTGGGGAACCATTTTGGGAGCCTTTGACATTAAATTCATGCCTCGTACCTCGGTGAGGGGTCAGGTCCTTGCTGATTTGGTGGCAGAGTTTGCCGAACCACTGCTAGAAGAAACTCTAAAGGAAGCACACATGGATGGAAAATCAGTTGGTGTGATCACAGCCGCAACACCTCTGACTTGGAAAGTGTATGTGGATGGGGCTGCTAACCAGAGAGGGTCTGGTGTCGGACTTGTCCTGATATCCCCTGAGAGAATCGTCTTCAAAAATCTCTAAGGCTGGCGTTCTCGGCTACTAATAATGAGGCTGAGTACGAAGCAGTCTTGGTGGGTATGAACATGGTACATAGGATGGGTGGAAAGGACATTCACGCGTTCTCGGACTCTCAGTTAGTGGTCGGCCAGGTCACGGGGACTATGGAAGCTAGGGACCCCAGAATGCAAGAATATTTGGCCCAAGTCAGACGTCAGCAAGCTAAATTTAACTCCTTTGTCTTATCTCACGTCTCTAGGAGCGGAAACACCCATGCAGATTCCTTGGCCACATTAGCAACATCTTCGGCTCAAGGTTTGCCCAAGATTATCCTTGTAGAAGATTTGCTAAAGCCAACCCTTACTGTAGTTAACGCAGTTCGTGTCCATTTGATAAGGTCTGGGCCTAGTTGGATTGACCCGATCATATCTTTTCTTAAGAACGACACCCTTCCTGATGACAAGTCTGAAGCAGATAAGATACGTCGAAAGGCACCACGTTTCTGGTTGTCCGAGGATCAGAAGCTGTATAAACGATCCTTCTCAAGACCATATTTATTATGTGTACTCCCGGAATCAATGGAAGCGCTTCTGGAAGAATTGCATGAAGGGATTTGTGGGAGCCACACTAGGGGAAGGTCCTTAGCCCATAGAGCTCTGACTCAGGGTTATTGGTGGCCCAATATGCAGAGGGAGGCCCAAGACTATGCCAGAAAATGTGATCAATGCCAAAGGTTCGCCCCTAATATTCATCAACTTGGAGGGGTTCTTAATCCTCTCTCCAGTCCTTGGCCTTTTGCACAGTGGGGATTGGACATCATCGAACCATTTCCGAGAGCAGCAGGGAACAAAAGATGGCTGCTCGTGGGGACAGACTACTTCACTAAATGGGTCGAGGCTGAGCCCTTAGCAAATATCAGAGATGTTGATTCCAAGAAGTTTGTTTGGAAAAATATCGTCACTAGATTCGGAATACCACATACGCTTATATCAAACAATGGCGTTCAATTTGACAGCAAGGCTTTTAGGAAGTATTGTGGTGATATGGGCATCATAAATAGATACTCCACCCCAGCTTATCCTTAAGGAAATGGGCAAGCCAAGGCCGTTAACAAGGTCATAGTCAGTGGGCTGAAGAAAAGGTTGGACGATGCAAAAGGCAGATGGGTAGAGGAGCTACCACATGTCCTGTGGACGTATCAGACTACACCGCGCAGGTCCACTGGAGAAACGCCATTCTCCATGACTTATGGAGCTGAGGCGGTGATACCTTTGGAGTCTGGTTTTCCCACCCTAAAGACGAGTTCTTTTAGCTCGGAGAATAACGATGGCCTCCTGGAGAAAGGTCTGGATTTAGTTGAGGAACGACGCGAAGCAGCTGTGGTCCAAATGGCTTATTATAAACAGAAACTTAAGCGGGGATATGATGCCCACGTGAAGCTAAGGCCACTTGCACTTGGGGATCTTGTACTAAGAAGAGTCATGGGCACTGCTAAGAACCCGGCTTGGGGTAAGCTAGGACCAAACTGGGAGGGTCCCTATCGCATTATTTCAGTAGCAGGCATAGGGTCTTACCGACTAGTTGACCTAGATGAAAGAATTGTACAACGCCCGTGGAATGTAAATAACCTTCGAATGTATTATTATTAATAAAGTGTGCTTTTCTTAATTAACAGTTCAAAGTTTTAAATATCTCAGAGGCTTACAGTTACTATTCTTAAGTATCAAACAGAAACTTAGTTAAGTATGGTCCTCGGACCACAAACCTCGTGAAAATTGATATCTTGTCATTTGTTAAACAGAACCTTAGTTATGCCGGGTCCTCGGACCTCCTACTTTGGGGAAATTAACATATGAAGTTACCGCTCTCAAGTGTCAAACAGAAACTTGGTTAAGTATGGTCCTCGGACCACAAACCTTGTGGAAATTGATATCTTGTCATTTGTTAAACAGAACCTTAGTTATGCCGGGTCCTCAGACCTCCTATTTTGGGGAAATTAACATATGAAGTTACTGCTCTCAAGTGTCAAACAGAAACTTAGTTCAGTAAGGTCCTCGGACCACAAACCTTGTGAAAATTGATATCTTATCATTTGTTAAACAGAACCTTAGTTATGCTGGGTCCTCGGACCTCCTACTTTGGGGAAATTAACATATGAAGTTACTGCTCTCAAGTGTCAAACAGAAACTTGGTTCAGTAAGGTCCTCGGACCACAAACCTTGTGGAAATTGATATCTTATCATTTGTTAAACAGAACCTTAGTTATGTCGGGTCCTCGGACCTTCTACTTTGGGGAAATTAACGTATGAAGTTACTATTCTTAATCACCTTAGTCACTGTTCTTATTCTTATCACATGTCCTGTGGAAATCAATATCTTACCATTCATTAACTTGGATCTTAAGTTCTATATCTGTAAGGGTTAAACAAATTTTTGTAAGGAATGGTCCTCGGACCTTACATCCTATTGAAAGCGACGCCCTAGATTACGAAAAGTTTAACCATCATATGAGTTCTCTAACTAATGCATTGTTTAACATCCAAACTAAGTTAGTCTTTGTCAAGTTCTTAAGTATTTTACTTTGCAAACCAAGTATGCGCATGGCTGTTTGAAGGTTATAATTGTTCAACTCCTAGAGTTAGATTTGTTTGTTCTGATTCTATCTTTAGCTATGTGTTAGAAAAAGATTTTCATGACAAGCACAAAAAGGATAAAGTAAAACAAATACAACATGAACGAAAGTTGAATGAAATTTTTCTTCATTAATTATATACATAAAAAAAGAGTATAGAAAGGTCCTACACTAGGCCCTAAGTTAGGGAATGGGGGTCTTGGAGGGAGCTGCTGCCAGCTTCAGTGCTCTTCAATTCCAGCTCAAAGGTAGACAGAACTTGCTTCCCTTTGTCTGTTGAAGCAATGAGGGGCTCCACGTTCTAAATCTGCTCCTTCTCGGCGCCACCACACTCGTCCTTCTCTTTATGGGAACCTGAAGGTTCTGTAGGATTAAGAACAAGTTCTTGCACTACTGGAGGGAGGGCAGGAGAGGCAACAACAGGAGGGTCTTCAATCTCCTGTATGTCTAGGGGAAGCCAAATGTTCTCGGGCTTCCTCAGCTCGAAAGCTTGAGGAACCCCTACTGCATTCATGGCCTCTCCCCAGACCTGCTGACAGTACTCTCGGCACAAGGCCGCAAAGGCCTCTGTCAACAGTTCTTGCGTTCTAGTCACCCCCTCCTGATAGCTGGCCTTCTTCGCGGCCTCCAGTTCGTGCTTGTGGGTGCGAGTCTCCTCCTTCACCCGTGTAAGCTCCTTCTCCAAGTCAGAGCATGCCTGTTGGACTTGAGAGAGCTCGTCGTCCTTCTGGCGAAGAAGCTTACGCTGCCCCTCCACTTGATTCTCCATCGTCTTTAAGCTGGCCTCGGTACCATCTTTCTCTCTTTTTAAATCGGCCAGCTGCGATGTGATCTTCCCGTTCTCTGCTAGGACCTGGCCTAGGGACCTTTCTGCCTCTTGCCGTAACTCTTGCTCCATCCCAGCTCACTTCCGATAGTCCTCCACAAACTTCTCAGCCGCGAAAACTTCTTAGATGGCCTGCAAAAACGTCAAGGGGGTTTAATGTGTTAAAGAGTTTACATATGAACTTAAAGTATAAACGTGAGGTGGAACTTACCAGAGCTAAATCCCTTTTTAATGAAAGGAACAGCTGAGGCTGGCCCATTTTCTCCAAGGCGTCCATGTCCTTGGGCAGCAAAAGAGGCCACTCCAACACCTCGGCCAGGTGGAGGGCATGGCCTTGTTGGAACGACCTGATGTTGGACTGGAGGGGAATGGGCGCCCCGTCCAGTCTCAGCTCGGGAGACCACATGGCTGGCACTCGGCGCACCTCGGCCACGTCTCTAATCTCCCCGCTTTCAACTGAGCGGGCGCGCCCTTTTCCTTTGTCCAGCTTCTGCTACTGAGCCGCAGCTGGCTGCTGTTTCAATTTCTTTTGCTTTTCACCACCAACCCCCTCTGCCTCCACCTTCCTTTTCTTCTTTGGATCTTCGACTGGAGGCTTGGGGTCAGCTGGAGGAGGAGGTGGTGGTAAAGCCGGGGGAATTTGGGACCCCCTCGTTCCCTTTTTTGCTACTCTCGCGCCTCTCGCGGTCATAAGGTCCTTAAGCTCGTCCATCTCTTCCTCGATGGAGCTGTCGTCTGGACGCGCTATCACTAGGCCTGCGATCCCAGAGGTCTCGGCTGCTTCTTCTTCCTCGTCGAAAAGAACAACGAACGGGTTTCCACGAGGTCGTGGGGCGTCCTCGAGCTGAAACTGTTCTATCTCCTCGTCCAACATGTTCGAAGAAGACACTTGCTCCTCTGGGACAGCGATTGCCTAAGAGTGCGCGGCGAAAGGGATTGCCGCAATGGGCTGTGTGTACAATACGGTGTGAGGGGCGTCAGGGATATCGTGGTCGGCCAAGAAGTGGGGTCTGGCTACGTTAATCCTCCTCCGCCTCCGGTCACCCGCAATTATTGCGTTCTCGATCTCCTGGAAGTCCGAGGAGATAGGGTCGTACCCTAGTATCAAATGAGCCGCCCTAACTTGTAAGTCTTTGCTGACGAACACCTCGGAGTGTAACACTCGGTTCAAATCTGCAACGTTGCAGTGGCTTAAGCGTGGGCGCACGTGTTGCTTATCTGCAAAGAAAGACATCAAAATAAATAAACATGTTGTAGACACACTGGTGTTAGGAAATATCATAAGCAAAGGCTACCACCTCCACATTAAAGACTCTGCACCTACCTCCCTGGCCGCATTAATGAGGAGGTGACCTCTAAACAATAGAACTGAAACTTCTGGTTACTATTCAAAGGTACTAAGGGAAGAAATATCTAGGGGGAGGGGAATTTGAGCAACACGTAGATAAAGTATTAGGAAAAGAAGTATTTAAAGGGGGGTGAAGGCCAAAAGAAGGGAGATACGTCAATGGGAAAGGAAGAAACAAATAATTGTAATCTTTAAGAAAGAAAGAGAAATAAGATAGAGGTAGTCCTTGGCTTACATCCAAGGAGGTCCATTTGCAGTTATCATATGTTATTTACAAGTATTTTCATACTTTAGCCTGTTGTCAGTTTCTCAACACCTCTAACCTAGATTTCAAGCCCGCACTCTACAAATTTCATTGTTTAAGGCTCGTTGGGCCTGAGCCCATAATTATCTTTGGGTCCAGGTGCAATTGTGCACTTACAAATTTTATATTATTAAGTGGATTATAAATATTTAAAATAGTAATTAATATTTAAAGTGTGGAATGTGGAGTGATTTATTTTTATTTTCTTTTTCTTTTTCTTTTTGTGTGGTACTTTACTTTCCATAAATCAAGTACTAGATAATTTTTTTTTCACTTTTTTTCTTTTGTAAATTTTATATTATTAAGTGGATTATAAATATTTAAGATAGTAATTAGTATTTAGATTGTGGACCATGGAATGATTTATCTTTATCTTTTTTTTGTATGGTACTTTACTTTTAAGAAAACAAATACTAGATAAATTTCTTTTTTAATTTTTTTCTTTTGTAAATTTTATATTATTAAATGGATTATAAATATTTAAGATAGTAATTAGTATTTAGATTGTGGAATGTGAAATGATTTATTTTTATCATTTTTATTCTTTTTCTTTTTGTATGGTACTTTACTTTCAAGAAATCAAGTACTGAATAAATTTTTTTTCACTTTTTTTTCTTTTGTAAATTTTATTATTAAGTGGATTATAAATATTTAAGATAGTAATTAGTATTTAGATTGTGGACTATGAAGTGATTTATTTTTATCCTTTTTTTATGGTACTTTACTTTCAAAAAATCAAGTATTGAGTAAAGTTTTTTTTTTTCATTTTTTTTGAAAATTTTATATTATATTTAAGATAGTAATTAATATTTAAATTATGGACTGTGGAGTACTTAATCTTTTTTTTTTCCTTTTTGTATGATACTTTACTTTCAAGAAATCAAATACTAAGTAATTTTTTTTTTCACTCTGTTTTTCTTTTGTAAATTTTATATTATTACGTGTACCAGATTATGAATTATAATATCATGGTCCATGGATAAGATTTTTGACTCTACAGAGTACTTGAACAATATGAGTATACACGAAAGTGCTCTTATGCTATTAAAGATTTCTTATCATGGTTAATGGTCCATGAATGTAAGGGTATAATTATTTGTTCAAGATTTGTACCAATCAAATGTTCTTCGTATTGTTTTTTGCATGATGGCTTTTTCCTTTTGCAACGAGCATTTCTAAAAGTATGTAAGTAAAAAAATTGTAGAAATACATGTAATATTGTTTAAAAATTAAAAATTATTATTTAAAATACACTACCAAATAGCCCCTTATTTGTTTGAAATCTCACTAGCATTCTTTAATCATTGATTTTTTAATTACATGAGGACAAAATAGAATACATAAAACAATTAAACAATAGAAAGAAATGAGAATTATGGCCTTCAAAGTGATTAGAATTTAGAAGTCTTCAACTTGCCGATGTTTCTTCAAGTCTTTGACCAAAGACTTGGAAAATTATGGCCTTGTGGGCCCCACTATCGCGTGCTTGAATTGTGGAAGACACTGAAATTCATAATCTTACGTAAACTGGGGGCTATAAAACTGTTTGATGCATAATTTTTTTTTAATGATAATTTTAACTTATAGCGTTTGTTTTTGCCATTTTATCTTCAGTATAAAATACTAATTGATTTTTTGTGTATGGGAAAATATTTCTTATTCGATAAAAAAATACTTTATTTTAACCCAACTAATCTGCTTTCATACCATCTATTTTGTCAATTTATAAACAAAATGGACTATTTATATTATTAATAAATTAAAATTATTAATTTCATGTTTTAATAAATTATTTACAAACTTAAAAAAATTTGATATCAACTTTAGATTTATATATTTTATATATGTATATAGTAAAAACATATAATATTATATATATTTAAATCAAGTTTCATGCTCACAAGTTTTTTTTTTTTTTTGAGGAAACAAACTCACGAGCTTGTTCATGAATATATTATTATGTCTAAGCTTGATTTATATAGTTGAATTTAAATTTACACTTAAGCTTGGCTCGCTTATAAACTCCCAAATGAAAAGTCAGTAAATAAATGAACATAAAGAAGTTTTCTTCAGTCTAAGTTGTTTTTAGGGTAAAATATTATTTTAGTCCCTAAACTTTACCAAAAATTTGTTTTTATCCCTAAACTTTAAGAAGTTCATTTTTTGTCCCTAAACTATTGAAAAGTTCATATTTCATTCCTAAACTATTGAAAATATCTTATTTATTTCCTTAAACTTTACTAAAAGTTTGTTTTTCATTTTTAAACTATTGAAAAAGTTCTTTTTCATTCTTATTTTTGTCTCTATACTATTCAAAAAAAAAAAACTCTTTACAAAGTTTAGGGATGAAAAAAGAACTTTTTAAAGTTTAGGCATGAAAAACAAACTTTTAATAAAGTTTAGGAACCAAAATAGTATTTTACCCTTGTTTTTAAATATGGTTTTTTCACTTTGTGGGTAAATTACAAATTACAACCCTAAAGATTTGGGTTATTTGGATTTACATCTCCCAAAGTTTCAGATATTTGATTTCACTAGCTTAAGTTTGGTTCCATTAGCAATTCGCACCCTGGTTAGTTTCTGCCTTTAACTAACACATCACAGTGCTAAAGTGTTTTATTTTTGTCAAATTAGCCTCAAAACTACATCATTTCATTTAAGTGAAAAATAAAAGCACACCTAGAACAATCAAAACGATGCCATTTTGTCCGAATTTAAAACACAAAACTCAAAGCCTCTATATCATTTCAGCCAAGTCCTAAAATTCCAAATCAAAACCCTATGAAGGCAGCTCCCTCCCAAATTGCAAAGCAAAGACCATCGTGAACCCACACCTCAAAACCATTGGCTCGACCAGACTAAGTCCATAGCGGTGGCATTGTGGGTATATGATTGTGAAAAGATAAGATAACATGTGGGCAGCATCTTGCGTTGCGTCGTGTTATATAGGGGTGTGCAGCCAATCTGCCAACCTGCCAAAACTGACCAACCCAACCCAACCCATCCGGATGGGTCAGTTTTTAGGCCTTGGTGAGTAGGGTTGGGTTACAAAATTTTTTTTGATAGCGGGTTGGGTTGGGTTTGGGTCATAAAATTTCAAACCTGCCAAACTCAACCCAACCCACCCATTTATATAATATATATATATATATATATATATATATATATATATATATATATTTAAAATATATTATATAATTAATAACTTTTTCAAAATAACCAGCTCTTCCTATCCTATATAAAAGCCAATTAGTTCACACAAACCCTAGTAAATTACTCTTATTGTTTAGTCATTAGTGTTGTTTGCCTTTAAGAAGTTATATTGATATTAATCCTTAGATTTTTTAATATATTTATATTTATATTTTTTTCTACTCAATTTAAAAATAAAATAAAAAAAATTGTCCAACCCATGGGTTCAACCCGACCCAACCTGAACCATGTGGGTTGGGTTGGACTTATGTGATGGGTTGGGTTGGGTCGAATTTTTTTGACCCACCATGGTGGGTTGGGTAAAAAAATCCCCTCAACTCGACCCATGCATACCCCTAGTGTTATATATGCAGCTTGCACATATGACGCGTGCCAGGTTGTGGTGTCTAAGGATTAGCTGCTGCTCTGCCAGAATTGCATATTGTGGCCTCTTTGCACTTTCTCCCATCATTTCATGGATTCTCCATGAGGTTACTGCGCCTCTGATAGAAAAGCTCCCTTGTAAGTTGCCTTCTCAAATTTTTTCAATGTTGTTTGCTTTTGTCCCTTTTTTGGTATTTTTGGTGGTTATGGATATCTTTTATTCTTTATATGACCTGGTAAATATGTTTTATTTGGGACATTTTGTTGTTTGTGATACTAGTAAAGTAGCTAAAATATGCACAAAGAGAGAGAAATAGAGCTGGAGAGAAGAGAGAGAGTTCTCACAGTGGCCTCTGCTATGGACCTAATATGGTCGAGTCGATGGTTTTGAGGTTTGAATCGCCGCCATGGACCTAATCTAGTCGAGCTGATGGTTTTGAGGTGTGGGTTCACAAAGGGTCTCTACTATGCGATTTGGGAGGGAGGTGCCTTATGGGGTTTTGATTTGGGATTTTAGAACTTGGTTGAAACAATGTATTTTAGGCTTTGAGTTTTGAGTTTTAAATCGGGGCAAAATGACATTGTTTTGATAGGTCAGGTCTGCTTTTATATTTCACTGAAACCACATAGATTTAGAGCTAATTTGGCAAAAATAAAACAGGTCAGCACAGTGATATGTTAATTAAAAGAAGAAACTTACTGAAGGGTGCGAATTGCTAACATAATTAAACTTCATGGAGTAAAATTAAAATTTTGAAATTTTTAAGTGCAAAATTCGAACAACCCCAAACTTTGAAGTGTAATTTACAATTTTTTTAATTACTTTTTTTCCTTTACTGCTTTTCCCTTCCACGTTGATTAGCTCCAAGAAGTTTAAGCCATGTGGGGCCTAAGTGTGAAAAAAAAGTTTTGTTGAATTAGGCCTGCCACTCCCGTTGGGCCAGACCTTAAAAATCTTGTGCTTTATGGATTGTCATCCATTGATTATGAAAAGAAAATCATATTTTGGTTTAATTCAGTTTTCTTTTTCCCCGTTGGGCCAGACCTTAATATTTTTTTTATATAAAAAAAAAAGATTTATTGTACATTCGCTATATAGTATACATTTATTCAGCTGTAGGCCGTAGCTGTATCTACAAGAATTTCAAGAATATAATTCATAAAATAACAACTACTCAATAACTAAAATATATGACCAGTTTGGATGAAGGGGATATAAAGTATAAACTAATGTTGGTGCAAACACAATAATAATGGAAACAATACAAAGAGAAACTGATTAATACGCTGAATATTATTAAATTGAAGAGATGAACACAACACTATTTGGACTGAGGCGCAACACTCGCTCTTTTTAAGGAGATTCAAGCCCTTGGTTGGCTAATCTTTATAACCGGTGCAGACCTTCTCTGACTTGTCTCCCCCAAGATACAACAACCCAACAAATGTTATATGGCTAGAACAGCTTCTACACAAAGTGTTCAAGCCCAAAGCTCCACCAGAAGAACACCTCTCTTTGACCCGAAATCTCTCGAGTATTAAGGAATATTATTGAATTCACTCTCTTACACAGTACTTTTTGCTTTTAACTTTTTCTCTTCATTCACTCTTGATATGAAATTAGTCCATAGCATAGCCATATATATAGTCTTCCAACCCTTCACATAACCTAAATGTTATTTATTAATTTAGAAAACTTCCTTTAATTTATTTAATCTAACTTACATACAAGTAACTCTTTTTTTAACAAATTTTATTATAACTCATCTCTTTATTCATCTTCAGTTATTTTTAGTTTCAACATATTTAATTTAAAATGTACTAACATTCTTCCACTCATTTTAATAGTAAATTCGGAAAATGAGAGATTACCGGGCAAAGAGAGATTATTGTGCATCATGAAGGTGCACTCTGCATTGAACCTTCACTTAGTGAAACAATAATCTCTACTCCAGAGTCAGTAGTGGTCGCTGACTTGAATTATAATTGCTTAAGGAAAATAAAGTATTACTACTCACACATAACAATCTAGGTGTTGACATGAGCTTTACTAGCTAGCACATTACAGCTCTGTGCTGATCCCAGTTTTTCATAAGCGTCTTTGAGAATAAGCCCAATTCTCATAGGGAGCGGTCCCACTCCCACACTCACATAGGTGAAATCTATTTAGGGTGCTCTTGTAACTTTGACACCCCATTCATAAGAGCTACAGATTGTTCATTAAGAGTTTTAAAAAACTCAACTTCCTACACGTTACAAGATAAATACATTTACACCATAGGGATGGATTTTTTATTTTTTATTTTTTCAAATTAAAATTAAAATTAATAATGCACTTTCTTACAACCATCATATGATTTGTTTTTCCTATCGAACTCAGTTCTCAGGATCTCTGGTCCCCGAGTTGGGTATCCTCATACATGGCTCATGATTGTATGAACTTCAATCCCATCTCCCTCGATGTATTCCAAACCCTCTCTTTTGTTAAGACCTTAGTTAATGGATCTGCAAGATTATCATAAGATTTAACATATTCTATATTAATGATGTCATTACTCAAATAAGATCTCATAGTACTGTGTTTTCTTCTTATGGGTATGGATTTGCCATTATAAGAACGGTTACGTACTCTACCAATTGTAGCAGTGCTATCACAATGAATTAAAATAGGTGGTATTGGTTTTTCTCGAAAAAGAATTTCATGCAACAAATCTCTCAACCAGTTTGCTTCCTCACTTGCTGAAGCTAAAGCTATAAGCTCAGCCTCCATAGTAGAGTTAGCAATAATAGTTTGTTTTTTAGATTTCCAACATATTGCACCACCACCCAAAGTAAAAATATAACTAATGGTAGACAGAGAATCACCTGACAAAGTATTCCAGTCGGTATCACTAAAACCTTCAAGTACAGCAGGATAATTTTGATAAAACAAACCATGTAATTTGGTACCAGATAGATATTTCATAACTCGCTCAATGGCTTGCCAATGATCTCTACTAGGCTTGCTAGTAAATTTGCTAAGTACTCCTACTGCATAAGCAATGTTAAGTCTAGTACAATCAGCAGCATCTCGCAAACTACCGATTATGCTAGCATATTCCTTTTGATTAACAACAGCATCGTCATTATTAACAGGAAACAAATGAACACTAGAATCAAAAGGAGTAGCTACACTTTTATGATCGTGAAAATTATATTTCTTCAAAATTTTCTCAATATAATGAGACTGCTCAAGATAAATTCCATCACATGTTTTTGTAATTTTTATGCCCAAAATAAGATTAGCCTCACCAAGATCTTTCATATCAAAATGGCTTCTAAGCATATTTTTTGTTTCATTTATAACATGCAAATTAGAGCCAAATATTAGCAAGTCGTCCATATAGAGGCTAATAATGACATGTGAGTTTTCTCAAGTTTTATAATAGATGCACTGGTCAGATTCATTTGACTTATATCCATTTTCAATCATGTAGGAATCAAATTTTTCATGCCATTATTTAGGAGCTTACTTTAAGCTATATAGGGTTTAGTTAGCTTACACACCTTACTTTCTTGACCATGCTCTGCAAATCCTTTGAGTTGGTCCATATAGATTTCCTCATCTAGGTCCCCATTCAAAAAAGCTGTTTTTACATCCATTTGATGAACTTTCAAATCATATATGGCTACAATAACAATTAGTAATCTAATGGATGTAATTCTAGTAACAGGAGAAAAAGTGTCGAAAAAATCAACATCAGATTTTTGTTTAAAACTTTTTGCAACAAGTCTAGCTTTAAATTTGTCTATTGTGCCATCAGGTTTAAGCTTTTTCCTAAGGACCCATTTACAACCTATTGTTTTACAACCAGGTGGTAAATCTACTAACTTCCATGTTTTATTAGAAATAAGTGAATCCATTTCATTATTTACAGCCTCTTTCCAAAATACACAATCAGGTGATGACAAAGCTTCTTTCAAAGTAAGAGGATTTTCATCAACATTAAAAACATAATAGTCAGGGCCAAAATCTTATTCAGTTTTAGCTCTTTTACTCCTTCTAAGTTCAATTTTAAGATTTTCTTGATTTTGTGAATGAGTTGAAGAACTAGGCTGAGAGAACACATTTTCTATAACTTCTTTGCCCCCACTATTTTTAGATTTAAAAGGAAACTTTTCCTCATGAAAGATAGCATCACCTGATTCAAAAATCACATTATTTTCAATATTCAAAAATCCATAGACTGTACTGTTTACTGCATATCCAAGAAAAGCACAAGTGGTAGCTCTAACACCCAATTTTGGTATTTTGGGATCCATTAACCTTACAAAGGCTAAGCAACCCCAAACTTTAAAATATCCCAAATTTGGCTTATGCCCCTTCCACAACTCAAAAGGTGTGAGTTTAGTTTTTTTGTGTGGCGCTTTATTTAAAACATGACAGGCTGTTAAAATTGCTTCCCCCTACAGATTTAGAGGAGCACCTGACTCAATAAGCATGGCATTTGTTAAATTAATTAAAGTTCTATTTCCACACCCTTAGATGCAAGTGAGTATGGATGAGTAGTTTCATGGAAGAGATTACATATTGATCAGATTCCATTGTTTGTTTGAAGCCAGCCTTATTTAGTAAATAGCTTGACATTAGATTTTTCCTCATGGACAGAGTGTATAGCACATCTTTCAAAGTGAGCACACGTCCAGACGTAAATTTTAGCTCTACCTCACCACTCCCAAGTACCTTGGTTTTACTAGAGTCACCAAACATAATTGTTTTTTCTTCTTCAAAAGGAGTGTATATTTTGAACCAATTTTTATCATAGCAGACATGCCTATTGGCATCAGAGTCTGCCCACCACCCTTCAACATATTGGATCATGTATATGTCTATAATCATAGCCACTAAAGGCTCTTCGGTAACATTAGCCTATGAGACTAATCCATGTTTCTGAAATTTGCAAAAATCGAGCAATATGCCTATTCTTGCCACAGACAAAACATGCATTAACTTGGTTATTGGAAGGGGGTCCTTGGTTCTTATTCCTTTGACTAGGGTTGCCCCTATTGTGAGGTCTACCATAATTTTTCATTTTATTCTTTCTAGGCCTCAATTGAGCATTTTTAGGAAAATGATCTTTGGGCTGGTTATTGCTTGTTGAAATTAAATTTACCTTGGTGGTAGAATGTCCATTACCCTCTTGTGTTATAAGTTCATCTTGTCCTCTAGCTTCCTTCTATGCGGATGCGAGTGATCAAGGATTCTAGAGACATCTCCTTTTGCTTATGGCACATTGATTTTTGGAACTCTTTCCATGATGGTGGTAGCTTGTCAATGATACCAGCCACAATAAGGTTGTCCTCAATCTTTATGCCTTCGGATCTAACTTCTGCTACGATCATTTGAAAGTCTTGAACCTACTCCACAACAGATTTGGTATCCACCATTTGATAGCAAAAGAAACGACTAACCGCGTAATTCTTTGCACCAGCCTCCTCAATGTCATATTTACTTTGTAAAGCTTTTCAAATTTTCTTTGCAGAATTGTATGTAGTATTATAATAATTATAAAAATGATCCGCAAGACAATTTAAAAGATAATGACGACATTTACACTCATCTTGTTCATACGTATCTATTTTTTCTTGATGATCATAAAGTTCGTCTTCGGTCATGTTGTCAGTAGAGACCTTGTGTAGATTCTTCTCAGTGAGGACATAGGCTACCTTAAAAAGGCTTAGATAGAAAAAGACCTTGGCTTTCCATCTTTTGAAATGGGCTTCCTTAAAACGGAAGGGCTTGTTGAGATCTCTAACATTGTCATTTGGCTTCTCAGTTGTTGGCTCCATTTTGAATCTCCTTAAAATTGTTGGTGCAAACACAATAATAATGGAGACAACACAAAGAGAAATTGATTAATACGCTGAATATTATTAAATTGAAGAGATGAACACAATATTATTTGGACTAAGGCGCAACGTTCGCTCTCTTTAAGGAGATTCAAGCCCTTGGTTCGCTAATCTTTGTAACCGGTGCAGACCTTCTCTGACTTGTCTCCCCTAAGATACAACAGCCCAACAAATGCTGTATGGCTAGAACAACTTCTTCACAAAGTGTTCAAGCCCAAAACTCCACCAGAAGAACACCTTTTTTTGACCCGAAATCTCTCAAGTATTAAAGAATATTATTGAATTCACTCTCTCACACAATACTTTTTGCTTTTAACTTTTTCTCTTCATTCACTCTTGATATGAAATTAGTCCATAGCATAGCCATATATATAGTCTTCCAACCCTTCACATAACCTACATGTTATTTATTAATTTAGAAAACTTCCTTTAATTTATTTAACCTAACTTACATACAAGTAACTCTTTCTTTAACAAATTTTATTATAACTCATCTCTTTATTCACCTTCAGTTATTTTTAGTTTCAACATATTTAATTTAAAATGTACTAACAACTAACAAATAACAACTGCTTATTCAAACAAATGCAAATTCAAGTACAAAATACAAGATATTCAGCAAAAAATAAAAAGTTACAAAATATAAGATGTAATTACTAAAAAATATGTCCATTAATCACTGACATCTCTTTAATTTGAAAGAATATGGACTGCATTCCCACGTATAGAAAGAAAACTGAGAGAATTTTTTCTTATTGTATAGGCTATAGATGAAAAAGGAGAAACAAAAACCAAACAATTTTCTTCCATATTTTCTAACCTATTTTATGGCAAATCATTTAGTCATTCACACGTACACTTTATATTAGTTTTCTCAGAAAAGCTATGAAGAGGAGCTAACTCGTGTTTTAATTGTCATCCTTGTAGCGCTCGGAATTTTGACTACAAGCTTCTACAAATTCAACATATCTAGAAAGTCCATCCCCAACATGCTCATCAAGAAAGAAACTACTACGCTAATATTAACTAAAACAAGAATTTATGGTAGGGAGGCTTTTGTTATGTACTAATCTGACGCTACTTAAAAAGCAGAAACAATGATACAAACACTACCAAATTGAATATTCAGTCATATAATCTCAAACTCTGCCCTTATAAAATAGAAAGGGAGAATAGCGATTCAGTTGAAGCTCTTAGAGTGTTAAAATTGCTCTTGGGGTTAGAATCAAATTTTGAAGCTTATTAGGGAAATAGCTCGTCTTTGGATCAAACAATCCATTTATAATGGTGGTAAGACATCCGTTAGTCATGATAATTGGCACCCTGAAGATGCATTATTGTGTAGATTTGGTCACTGGATAGTTCTTGAAGCTGCAAATAATGTGAATGCCAAAGTTTCTAATATTTTGAAACAGGGTTACTACATCTACCCTACAACTAGAATTGAGGTAGTGGTGAATTTTTAGGTTGGTTATCACAGCATGACTTAGCAAATTTCGTACAATGGTTGCGCTCAAAATTTGGGAGATTTATCATATCCTTAGCTTGGAATGAAATTAGGCTAACAACTAGAGATTGGTTGGTTAAATGGGGTTATGGTGGATTCATCTTGTGTTTTCTATAGAAATAATTTAGAGTCTTAGATCATTTTTTTAAGATGGTTTTACTAACATCATACATTAATAAACTATTTTGGAAAACTTTTTATGAGAAAATGGAAAAAAGTGATTAAATTTTTTTTACAACATTTTCAATTTTTCATAAAAAATTTTCTAAAATAGTTTAGGACCCCTTAACCAAACCCTTTTTTGATTTATAAAAAGTGGTATTTCAAACCTTTAGAACATATTAGAGATTTTACAGGTTAAGTTAAATAAAAGTTTTTTTTTTTTTTTTTTGAATGTTCTTTTACTAGTAGAATCTGGTTTCGTCTAAATCCGTGTGGTATAAGACGGTGGATTCCGATTAACATGATCTAACCCAATAAGAAAAGGGTGAAAAAAAATACCATTGAGTTCCACGCAAGTATCTTCAACGAGAAACCCAATAGGCCCACCGCCCACCGCTTACCCCTTTAATTATTGTTCCGAGTAATATGCTCACCAAATCATTGAATTAGTTGTGCTCATCTCTTATTTCTAGTTAAAAGGAAATTGCATTAAGAGACTAGATTGCCGAAACAGGCAAAGTACTAGAGGCAGAAAGCCTTAAAAGTACAGGCCAGAAGCATCAACACTTATCAAATGCTTAGCCCAGTTGGGCTTATCCCAATTTCTGCTCACAATGCTTGTCGGTCTATTAAGTCTTACCCAAGCAGCTCATTACCCAACTTAGGCCACTCAGCTTGGTTTTGCTGCAGGTCCAAGAGTTCAGGTTTGATGAAAAAATCCAGCATCCCAAACTGTTACACAACTTTTTTTTTTGTACAATTGTGATGGGCTAAAGTGTGAATGGTGAAAAAAAAAAATGATGAATTCATGTGTAAGTAATAAATAACTACTCACAGTTTACTACGATAGAATTGTGGCAAAAAGTTGTAGAATAGTTTGTAGTAGTAAAAGCGTAGAACCACTCCAAATTTTGAATTTCCTCTAAATTGTTATTTGTTAATTTACAAAACTATCTTGTCAATCACATGATTCATGACTTTCAATCACTAACTGATAGTTAATATGACCAATTTAATAGCCATATCATTAATAAATGAGATCATGTGATATGGATTTGTGAATTTCATGTAGTCGTTTTGAGAGAAAATTCCTTCAAAGTGGAGGAAAAGTTTGTCCTTTACATTGATTTTTTTTTGCATAAAAATATGGAATGCATTCCCACATATAGAAAGAAAACTGAGAGAATTACTTCTCATTATATAGGCTATAGATGAAAAAGGAGAAATAAAAACCAAACAATTTTCTTCCAAATTGTCTAACCTATTTTATGGCAAATCATTTGGTGATTCACATGTATACTTCATATTAGTTTTTACAGAAAAGCTAGGAAGAGGAGCTAACTGGTGTTTTAATTGTCATCCTTGCAGCACTTGGATTTTTTACTGCAAGCTTCTACTAATCCAACATTTTTAGGAAGCCCATCCCCAACATGCTCATCAGGAAAGAAACTACTATATATGCTAATATTCTAACTAAAACAATAATTAATAGTAGAGAGGCTTTTGTCCTGTACTAATCCCCCTAATTTTGTTGTAAGTCAATCGTTGACAAATGCTTGGGCGTCGTCGTCTCAGTTAATCCAAGTTTTTTTAGGGGATGTATTTTGGCACACACTTTACCATAACTTGTTTAGTATCAATTATGCGTCCATCATTTAAAGCACTCAAATTAATCTAATAGCAACTTGACATCTTTACAAATTGTGGCTGAGTGTTTGTCTTTAGACAGTTTGGTCATGAATTAATACCCAAAGAAAAAAAAAAGATGTTGAATTAAAAAGAAAAAGATATTTAAAAGTTTCGGTGGATTTCCAAAAGAAATATATGAGACTATTGGTCTTTACAGTTTAATCGTATCTTGGGGTAAATTATTTATCTGTGTTTTGTTGAAGTGTGTTGCTTACTTTGTAATCCTTTCATAGTTTAATATCAATAAAGAACACTCCTTAAAAAAAGTAGGGAAAAAAAGGCCTAATTGAATCTTGCTAGGTTGTCTAAGTTGCCCTTGAAAATCCACATAATAATTTGCCTCAGTCAAGAAATAAGCAACTTGTACACATCTGACAGACCTTAATAATACAATTGCTCTAATTTCCCTACGAATGACAAATTAAACAATGTGTGTTTTAACCACATAAGTGTCAATCCTTATTCCTTAAAGCACTAGGTGCGTTTTCTAAATTGTTTCTCCCTTGGAAAATGTTTTTTACACTAGGTCCCAAAGATATATATACTTTTAAATATATGAAGATGTATTTAATCATAACAAACTATTATGTTTGAAGAATTAGGTGATATACAGAGAAGAGAAAACTCAACAACTATCACAAGAACTTAAATTTAAATTCCACTTTTGTCTGCATTGAATACTTCTAGCAAAATTTGCTAATGCAAATAATATTATTATTCTTTTTAATTCTTTAGTATATACTCGTTTTAAGCAGAGATTAAAGTACAAAACTAAACGATGCTACAACAGTATAGCTAGAAATATTTGTTTGTTTGTTTGATATAAGGAAGTGTTGTCTTATTATTTGACCAGATTATTCCACTCTCTTTTTATGAAATACCCCAAAAACCCCATGAATAGATAATGTGATAGATTAAGAGTGGGACCTCCAAATTTATTTCATACCCTAGATTAATGAGCTCATCACCCGAGTAACCCGTGAGGGTCAAAGAAACAGTTAAAAATAACAACAAAAAATAATCTACTAACCAGTCAAAGAGAAAAAAATAAAAGTAGAAGCAAAATGCATCACAACTGAGTTATATCAAAATAAGTTTATTTCAACACATTTAGTGGGAAAAAAAAACTCTAGGAGAAACATAATTGAATTAAAATGTGCATAATTAAAACATCTTACTTTGCACTAGTAAAATTAATTCCACTCTTCAAGCGAACCAATAACATCTTCTTTGTTCTGCAAAATGTAGGCAATAATCACAAGGAGGTAATAATATTTTTTTTTTAAGTGTAGTTTTAGAATGTGCCCCCGATTATTTGGCACTTCAACTAGCCAGGTAGAGGAGTTGCCCCCTAAAATAATAATAGTAACAAATAAAATAAAATATGGTAATAGCTTCAATATTGACAGAAAAATAGGTATTTCTCACTGGTAGAAAATAAATTAAAAATGATAAATCATCTTTATAATTTAAAAGGACATTTTTTAAGAACCAAAATCATGAAATAAAGTATTTTCTAATATGACTCAATAAAAAAAACGTATTTTCTAGTATAATAGTACATAAATAAATACCTGAAATCATTATTTGTATTTGCAAAATTTTGCTTCAATTAATTCTTCCATGAGCATTATTCTTCAATCTTCGCACCTTGTTGCGTCGTTCTCCATAAACAATATTCAATAGATATTTTGGTTTTTCACTTGAGAACACAAGATATCCCATACATAATCCGAACATAAAACCACATCCGTACCCCAACAATACAACTTTCCAATGAAATCCATTTGCAAACCCAAAATCATCTTCTTGGATGGTTGGTGCTGGTGGTGGTTGTTGTCCCTCATCATTGCCACAAGTTTTTGTCAGTGGAAATCCACATAAACCCAAGTTTCCACTGTAAGAAGCACTTGTAAACGTATTGAATTGTTTACCTTGAGGTATCAATCCCACAAGATGGTTTTTTGAGAGATTTAAAATTTCCAATGATGTAAGATCTGTCAATTGTATAGGAATGTTGCCTGTGAGCTTGTTTGAGGAGAGATCTAAGCATTCAAGATTAGTTAAATTTCTGAATGATATAGGTATATGACCCATAAGATTATTATGTGAAAAATTTAGCCCTTTAAGTGATCCAAGATTTCCAATTACCTTCGGAATTTCTCCTTTGAAACTATTGTTGGAAATATCAATGATTGTCAATAGAGTTTGTATTTTCTCCACATTAATATAATTCCCTTTAATATCAATTGTAACAGAATCATAATAATAATCATCACCCATATATTGCAATCCACCTTTATCCATGTTCCCATTCATCATGGCTGTTAAATACTTGAAAAAGTTTGATGGCAAATGACCATGGAACATATTGTGAGAGAGGTCTATAATTCTCAAATTAGGGAATGAGAATTTAGTCTTGTGATTGCCTATGGAACCATGAAAGTTGTTTGATCGCAATGAGAGAACCTGCAACTCTGGAAGATTTACCAACCAATGAGGGAATGTGTCATTAACCTTGTTGTTAGCAAAGTCTAGAATTTCTAATTTCTTGCAATTGACCAATGAACGTGGCATTGGCCCTTCTAATTGATTGCCAGCGAGTTTAAGACTTCTCAAGTTATTGCACTTAACAAATTTTGGGATTGTGCCATGAAAATTGTTATTTCCCAGATCCAAATCTATGAGATAATCACTCATATTTCCCAAACATGGAGGAATCATACTAAAATGATTATGAGAGAAATCAAGGTACTTGATAAAATTGAGATTACAAATTGAGGAAGGGATCTCTCCACTAAAATTGTTACTTGAGATTGAAAAGAAAACCATGTGCAATGGAAGTACAGGAAGTGGCAAAGTACCTTCAATCAAATTATCTGAAAAGTTAACAAAATGCAACGAAACAAGGTGGCTTAACTCACCAGGAACCTTTCCGTTGATCAAATTAGAATTCAAAAGGAGATACGTCAAGTTTCGGCAGCCCGAGATCTCTCTTGGTATTGAACCGGTGAGTGAATTATTGTAGAGGTAGATGTTTTGGAGGGCTGTGCAGTCCCCGAGTTCAGGTGGGATTTGGCCAGAGAGGAGAGTTGTGCAGGCGAATATGGTTTTGAGCTTCTTTAGGAGGCCGAGACTCGGGGGAAGGAAACCCCAGATGCTTGTTTCGGCTAGGCCTAATATGGTCAACTCGGTACAATTTCCGATTTCTCGGGGTATAAGGCCTCTGAGATTCTTGTTTTTACCAACTCTTATCACTTGGAGGTTCTTCAAGTTGCCTATGGTATTGGGTATTTCTCCATTAAGCTGGTTGTCATAAAGAGTCAGCCATTTCAAGCTTGTGAGGTTGCCGATTTGAACCGGAATCGAGCCCTCTAGCTGGTTCGAGTCGAGGTAGATTTCTTGGAGCTTAAGCAAGTTGCAAATCTCAGATGGGATTTCACCGATTAACGCATTGTCACTCAAGTCCAAGTAATTCAGTTCATGTAGTATAGCAATCTCTCTTGGGACTGACCCCGTGAGGTTTGTACTAGGAAGGTCAACCTTGGTTAATGAAACCAAGGAAGAGAGATTAGTTGGAACTGTACCATATAAACTCAAGTACCTTAATTTCAATTCCACGACCTCCTTGTTGATGTTGCAAGTGATTCCAAACCACCCACATGGAGTTTCATCTGTTGGGTTCCAATTAGACAAGGCCTTAGTGGGTCCATTCAGGATTTGCTTCCATGAAAGAAGAGCTTCGCCCTGTGGATTAACAGCGAAAGCCACAAAAGGATTCAGGAGGGGAAGGATGATTGTTAAGAAGGAGAATAGGGTGTTCCATGGATTTAGAGGCATTACAGCTATGCTACAAAGTGTAATGAGAAGGAGGAAAGTACACAAAGGAAGAGGGGTTGGTTGTGTTTTAACTTCGAACTAAAAACGTTGGTTAGTTGAGGCTAGGGAGACACAATGAGAGGAATCAAATCATGTCTTGTGGGCTACAAGTTCTTTTTAGTAATTGTTACCACTTTGTCTCTTCAAATATTAGCTCGCCACTGTTGTTGTTGCTGAGAAAGGAATAAGAGAAAGTGTGAATGCAATGAAGAAATTGATCAATTTTTTACACGGTTCTTTTTCAATAAAGTGAGGCTGGGATGACAAGTTCTATTTTTCATTGATGTTCAAGTGAGAAAGCAACAAAGATAAGGATGACTATGCATGCAAATTAAAGTTGTTTTCACATTTGTATGTAAATAATGGAATGGAAGTTCAATTTCATGGAAGCTATTTGTTGACTCATGTAGAGAACGAGGGTAACAGGTACAACATTTTTCTCTATAAAATGTTGGTTTCGCAGTGGAACAGGTGTGAGTGTGAAACAAATTTTTTGTTTCGTAGGAAAACTTAGGACAAACAGGGAGAGAGAGAGAAAGAGAAAGAGGCCTAGAGTAAAGTGCAGCGTTTTTTCTGAACTGTTTCTTTGCACGCTTTGTTTTCTTTTCTATCAAAATCATTGGTGCTTTCTTTTCTGAAAGCTTTTGTTTTCTTTTCTTTTATGAGGTTTTTACTATATAATGCTTACATAAAATTACTTGCATAAAAAATAAAATTACAATAATTTCACCATTGCACAATATTATGATTCAATAATTAACATATTCTATTGGCTACTTTTTATTAATTCTCTATATATTATCATATACTACTTTTTGTTTATAATCTTTTTTGACCATTTAAAAGCAAAGTCACGAGGGTAATAGATCACAACATTTTATATAGTTAATGTTCTTATGTAATGAAGGTTTACATAGGACCACTTTTTTCTATTTATTTTTTTGTTTTAGGGAGTTCACATGGAACACTTGATAATTAAAAAAATAATGTTTACATGAGAGGTGGGAACAATAGTATTCTGTAAGATATATCTTTATCACTGTAGCTTCTCTGTTCTTTTCTTGAGCTTTCCAAAAAAAGGTGAATACTCTCTCTCTCACAATTTTTGTTTTTCTTTCTTTTGCTGAATTTTTTATTGTTTCTTAACCCTTAAGTTGATGATTTTTTTTTTTTTAATTCTACATAGTCTTGATACATTTTAGTGTGGTATTTTTTTAATTCTCCATCACAAGTCTCATCTTTCACACTTATAATTTATGATGATTTTAATTTGGATTAATATTTAGTTATTTTGAAAGTGGAGATTTGAGTTTGGCCAAAATACCATTTTGGTCCTTCTATTTTGGGGTTACAATCAATTTGGTCCCTAAATTTTGGTAGCAATCAATTTAGTCCACATTATTTTTAATTTGCCTTCAATCTGGTCTCTACCGTTAACTCACTAACAAAAAATACTTACGTGGCAAATGGTGTACATTATTGACATGATTAAGTTGAGATGTCTAAATTTTAAAGACCACATAAGCGCTTAGATGGCAAAATCAAGCCACATCAACGTTTACAAATACTTTTTTATACCAAATTTAATCTTAATTTTTTATTATATTAATTTTCTTACAATTTCATGACAACCAAACGTATTTTTATTTTTATTTTCTCAATTTTCCTTTTTAACTTTCTTGCATTTTCTTGGTAACTAAACAGTACACCCTACAATTAGGTTCACCATACTATCGCAATCTTCTTCAAGTTGGAGTCTTCTTCTTCTTCTAGATATGACTTTATGTCATTTTGTTTTTCTTCTTTGGATTCATTTGTGTGCGGGGACTAGAGCAAAGGTTAAAATGGGAGGGCTAAACAGCAAGTGAAGCTCTATTAGTGTGAGGAGTTTGACGGGTTTTGACTTTTGAGGTACAAAGGAATCCTTTCTACAAATCCAGTCGAGTTATAGAACACACCATTGTAAGAGCATCCACAACCCATATGGCAAATTGCAAATGTAAGCCCAATTTGCCATTTAAGCCCAAAAATGTCACTCCATCAGAACTTGTTAAAGCCAACAATTGCAAAGGTTTTTGCAATTGCGCTACAATGTAATTGTAAATGTAGATTAATGCACTATAGCTGAATTGTAAACGTAAATACTATTATTTAATTCTCTCTCTCTCTCTCTCCTACTTTTTATTAAACAATTCCAATACTTTCTCTCTCTCTCTCTCTCTCTCTCTCTCTCTCTCTCTCTCTCTCTCTCTCTCTCTCTCTCTCTCGTTATTTCTCTGCTCTCTTTTTTCTCTCTTCAGACCCAAAACCCATAGCCACCACACCACGACGAGCCACCACTCCCATTATTTACCCTCTTTCTCCTTGCAGATCGGCCTAGTTGACGGCGGCTACATGGATCAGTGTTGGTTTGTGTTGGATTTTTGGAATGGGTTTTGATGGGGATTGCTATGGGTGGGTTTACTTAGATCAGCGTAGATCAATGAAGATTGGTAGGTTTCTTGATGGAGATTGGTGGGTTGTCAATGTCACCGATGATGGGTCGCTCAAGATCGCTGATGATGGGCTAGATGTGGTGTGATGTTAGCGGCGTTGATCTGGTGGCGCTGTGGGTCAAATGGTTTCGCTGATTTGGGTTTTGTGGTTTTGCCGATCTGGGTTTTGTGTGTGTTTTGCAGTGAGGCATGGATTGATTTTTATCTTTTGGGTTCAGACGAGTTGGATGTGGCAGTGATCTGGTGGTTTTTTTTTTTTTTTTTTTTGTTCTTCTTAATTTGGGTTTTTGGTTTTGGTGGGATTTTGGTGGGCAATGGGCATGGTAGGCATGGTGGCGGTGGTATGGTGATGATTGGGTTGTTTGGCTGTTGAGAGAGGGACAGAGACTCAGAGAGGCATGGATAGGGATGAAGAGAGAGGAGTGATAGATAACCTTTAAATATTATTTTATTGTATAATTTATATTATTTTAGGGTTTAATATTGTAAAATAAAAGTTGGGACGTTGGAAGGAAAATGATATAGTATAATTGATAAAGTAACTTTTTGAGATGGTAAAATATGATAGAATTGAAAAAACCATTGTGGATATAAGTGAAATCTCTTTCTCAGTTATTGGTGACACCGTAGCAATGCCTTACGAATGTGTACTGGAAAAAAAATTGAAAGAAAAAAAAGTGAATGTGTTGATCCTTTTTATTAGTAGGAAAGATTAAAGATTTTAATAGTAGTTTTTGTTATTTGAATTTTTTTAATTATTAAAATGATGATGTAGCATTTTTAGTATCAAATTTAATTTTTATTTAAATGACCATGTAGGATTCAAGTGTGTCAACGGTACATATTGTTTGCCACGTAAGTATTTTCTATTAGTAGTTAATGGTTGAGACTAAAGACCAAATTGACCATAAGTTAAATAGTAAGGGCCAAATTGACTGTTACCAAAATGTAAAGACAAAAATGGTATTTTAGCCTTTTGAGTTTATATTCAAATAAAATCTATATAGTTATATATTTAAATGTGTGTACAAATTATGTAACTAATAAATTATTATATTGCCTATCTTTCATGCCTTTAGTTTAATAATAATAATATTATTAATATTTTTTTTGATGAACTATAATAATAATAATATAGTGGCTACAGTGGGAGACATTTTTATCAACAGTGCAGTCGATAAAATGTCAGTTGACTCATGACTTACATCAATGACACAGAAGACTTACCACAATACTATAGTCAACAAAAGTAGAGATCCCTCTTCCACGAAGTTTCCTCAATGCAATTTTCCACCGAGGGTGTCCCACACGTTCTGCATTTTCCTCAAAGAGAGAAAGTCATGTGCGAACATCATTATCATTGTAGCTTCTATGTTCTCTCCTCAATGTCAAAGAAGACTTACCACAGTACTATAGTCGATAAAAGTAGAGGTCCCTCTTCCACGAACTTTCCTCAATGCAATTTTCCACCGAGGGTGTCCCACACGTTCTTCATTTTCCTCAAAGAGAGAAAGTCATGTGCGAACATCATTATCATTGTAGCTTCTATGTTCTCTCCTTGAGCTTAAAAAGAAAAAAGAAAAAAGAAAAAGAAAAAGGTGTAAATGCCCAATTGTGAAATAAAAAGAGACAAAAAGAATTTGTAAAGAAACGACGAGTTGGAGAGACTCAGCAAAGTCAGAACCACACAATAGAAAGTGTAAATGCCCAATTCTAAAATGAAACAAGCAGTTTTTTTTGCCTGAAAAAGTTGAGGAATTTGAAAAACAAACCCCTCTAGAAAATCTAGATTGTGAAACTATTACTCATGACAATAGAAAGGAAACAGAGCAACATAATGAGGTGGTAGGGACTTCTGATGTTTTAGCAGTTGAATCTCAGAGGATTTTCATAATAGGCGGTTCTTTAAACGTCAAGTGTGCTTCACAGATTGTTTTTAATAGTCATGTGATTGGTAAAAAGTACTTGGAAAATCTAAAGCAGTTTCATGGCCATAGTTCCTTGTATGGAGAAGCAGGACTTCAAGCTCTTTAGCTATCTAACTTGAACACTCCATTAGAGCATGGACAAATGGGAATTCATACCCATCAGACTTTAATGCTCAATCAGCAGCATCAAGATCAATTCTTCAAACTATGTATAAACATGGCTAAGAGACTCAAGGATCTGTAGATATATCTGAAGCTAGAATCCAAGATACTGGAATGACAAAAGTCAAAAGTCAGCTGCAAACTTTAACAGAAGAATCTGAAGCCCCAGTAATTTTAAGTGTTGACACCAAAACTGAGGATCGAAATTCAGTATGTAAAGGAGGCAACTCAACCTCAGATAATTTAGTAATTTTTAGTGTTGACACCAACTTATATCTGTCTTGATGAAAATTGTGGGTACTCCCTACTCGTTCCTGATGGGATGATTGAATTCAAGGAATAATAAATTGTTGGGTTATCAATTAAGGAGAAATAAATGAAGACCATTCCTAGAAACAACTAGAGATTGGACAATCAATCAAGTAGAAGGTTGTGGGTTTCAGTTAGCTCAAAATCTCAGATGGTTGTATAAGAGATCTGGGTTCAATTCCCGCCTATACGAAAAATTGATTGGTATCTTGGTTTGATAATATAGAACTATCATCATGAGCGAACGTCATATGTTAAAACTCTCTCAAAAAAAAAAATCAGGTAGAAGGTTCATTGCTCCTCCCATCTTTTACACAAAGGACGATAGATGTCATTAAAAAAATTCATGAATTTAGAGAAACCTGAATAAGAATTTGATATCAATGAAAAACTTTTATTTACAATGGCAATTTGATAATTGAAATGTCTGTCAACTTTCAAATGGAAATCAACTCCAGTGAGTTTGAAAAGAAAAAATAAAAAGAAAAAAGACTTGTTGAGGTCCAATCAAAAGATAACTTTAATTCAGAATTACTATTTTTGACAAATAACTGAAATGTTATTATAGGGATGCAATCAATAAACAAATTTATCATATGAATCAAAGTGGGTCAAATCACATCAATGCCAAAAAATAAAAGGGGTCAAGTCATGTGACCATGGTTGTCAAAATCGCGATCCAGATCGTAGGATCGCACGATTTTACGATCCCACCTCATCAAAACGTTTAAGATCGCACTAGGATTGTAAAAATACTAGGATCGTATGTAGGATTGTGTAGGATCGTAGGATCGCATAGGATCCTACCGATCCTACCAACAACATAAATTTTTGGGTTTTTTTTTATCTAATTTTTTTTTATTGAGTTTGTTTGATCATTTTATAGCTGCTGATTAGTGATAAAATATTTAGACTTCTATAATAATGAGTCTTTATATATGTTCTTTGGAAAGTTCCATACTGTTTAGAAATCGCGAGCAACAATTTTGAGTTTAATCTTTCAAGCAATTTCTCTAGCGGTTGCAAACTCTAACATGAATATATTTGGCTCCCCTTCTACAACCAAACACTAGAGTTTTATAGAAGACCTTGTGAGGTGTGAACTATTATCCTAAATCATCAAAAGTAATAATGTTCATGTCATGAGAGTTGGGTTTTAGATATATTTACTAGGAAACTGATTCTACATTTGTTATTCATCTCCTAATATTACTAATATATATATATATGTAATTTTATCAGCTATGCTTGTATTTGTATATTGATTGATTGATTTTTTTGAGTATGCTCTTTAATTGTTATTGAGTGGTATAACTTGAATAGTTGAGTGTGACATTGTATCTTGATGTCTTTTATAGTTCTAGTATACAAATATATAATGTCTACATAGATGATGAAATGGGTGATGATGATTAGGAATTTAGGACGGTAGTTATAAGAACCTTGGTATGAGAATAATTAAATGTTCACTTCACCTTAATATTCATTTTACTTTTGGATTTCATATTGTAGTTAGCTAGTTTCCATTTGCTAATTTATTTTGGATTTCAAACTTGGAACTTAGAACTTAGAACTTGGAAAATATTTTCCATATGTTTTGATAAATATTTTGGTATTTGGTTGCTTTTTAAACATTTATTGAACTTTTTAAATATATTGGATCAAAACTTAAATATATTTATTTCATTAGTATAAATAGCATATGATACAAATCTTAGTTTTTTGTGGATGAATTTATAATTTATGTAATTATTCAACATACAAAGTCATTATCAATGTGTTTTTTGCTTTAAATCTAAAAATATGTAAGATCTTACGATTTACGATCCGATCCTACGATTCACGATCCCACCTACCTTCAACGATCTCACGTAGGATCCCGATTTTGACAACTTTGCATGTGACAACCTCACAAGTTACAACAATATGTCTTCAAATCTTCTTCATATAAAACAAAAGTTTAGAAACACTATCAACATTACCATAAACCTTGAGGTTCAACTTTCCACATTTACACTAAATAATCTGTTAAATATTTTCACAAAATGACAACACCAATATTAATAGAAACACAATATATTAGCAGCTAGACACACTGATTCATCCTTGTTACCATCGGCAATGAACATGTGATATAGCCACCAACGCATGAGGGAAAATAATTGCAACTACAAAATAGTGAAGGTGTTGACAATCCATGATCACAAAGCTTTAAATCCTTTTCAGTCACTGTATGATATCTCTTTTCTTCCCTCTTCTTTGCTCCATTTTTATTTTATTTTTTTGGATTAAAGTAAGATCTCTAATCTAATAGTTTGCAACACCATCAAAGAGGGGCACACAAAAAGTCAGAATTAAAATGTAATCTGTTCTTTCAAGAAATCGCCAAAAGCATAAACGGTTGATACACATCATGAATTAAATTCACCTACATCATAGCATTACTTCATCTATGCCTACGACCCAAAAAAAAAAAAAATGACACCAAAGGAAACAACACGATCATGGTCTCATTTCTATCACATTTACTTAACAAAATACAATTATTATCACCAATGATATCACTTCTTATACAGAAGTGACACAAGCTTTTCCATGATTGTACTAACAATTGAAACAATTGTAGTGTCATTTGAAAGACTCATTGCAATTATATATTTTTACTTTTATTTCAACATCGTTGGATTATTCCTTGACTTTCTTGCAAAGTAGAAGTTCACCATCATTAGAAATACATGATCATAGTCATTGTTGTTGTTGATGAGGTTCACTTGTTTAGGACAATTCTTTCGGCAGAAGAGAGAAATTAAGTTCTAGGCGTAAAGAGTAAATAGTAAAGAGTTAAGACCCTAATCTGTTGGGCTTGGGCTTATTGATGTTTTTAAGTTAACCAGCTTTTTGGGCCTCTGAAATACTAAATGATGAGAGAGTTGAACCTGTAAAAATAAGAACAGTAACACTAACGACGAAGACAATTAGACAAATGTGTCCAACTCTATACCCAAATTCATATCATAGTTAATTCACTTAATCGTCACTTTTGTGATTGGCGTACCCTTTTTTTTTCATTAGAATCTGGCATCAACTATAAAGGAAATTGTACATCTTTTATGGCCCTGGCCTCGAGGACCTGCCAATGGACTAGAATGAAACTTGCATCTGGGTGGAGTGGATTAGTACTATATTCAACAACTTGGAATTCAACTTGCTTCTTCACTTGCTTGACAGCCTCGCTTTTGCCCAATGAAATTGTGTCCGGTCATAGCTACATTATTCTAATCACAGAGACCAGTTTTTTTTTTTTTTGGACATGGGGTCCAGACTAGTTTCTTGTTTTTACTATGCTGATCTTAGACCTTTTGGATGTTGTTCTAATAAAAGAGTTTGTATCTTAATTGATACCTCTTCATGCACAAAGTGCTCGGGGTCTAGAGGAGAAGGAGAGGAATGGTTTAATCGGCAAGATTAGCAGCATACTTGTAACTATATCAAAAAAAAAAAAAAAAAAGAGAAAAAAGATGTTTCTAATCCAAGTTGATATAATCTCTTTCCTTGGTACCAAAACAAACTTAACTACCCCAAAAACAAAAAGTTGATACTAACCTCCTATAATATTGATTCTGATTAGATATATGCTTTAAAAGTAGGAAGAAATATGGTCATGTGAGGAATGAGTTTTGAAATTTCGATGGAGTATGTATCTTATGCCTTGGTGCAATCAATGTAAAGTGATGCAAATTATGAAGTATAAAGTGATCACAAAGCCTTAAATCATTTTCGAAGACTATATGTTATCTCAATTTTTCTCTCAGGGGAATGAGAAAATGCAAACTCAGGAGAAGAGATGCAACAAGCTAAAATTGCATAGCAGATGTAATGCAGCCACTAGATGTATTCCAAAAAGCAGATTAGAAAGCATGGCAATTTACTGTTTTGACCTTAGTCTTCTCTCGTCCCTTGACAAAGAACAGTGCACTGTTTTCTTTTTTTTATTGACCTGTCTTCTCTCATCCCTTGACAAAGAACAGTGCACTGTTTTCTCTTTTTATTGACCTCAATCTCCTTTCGTCCCTTGACAAAGAAGACAAAGAACAGTGCATTGTTTTCTCTTTTTATTGACCTTAGTCTCCTCTCGTCCTTGACAAAGAACAATGCACTATTTTCTCTCCTCTCATCCCTTGACAAAGAACAGTGCATTGTTTTCTCTTTTTATTGACCTCAGTCTCCTCTCGTCCCATGACAAAGAACAGCGCACTATTTTCCCTCCTCCCTTGACAAAGAGCAGTGCACTGTTTTCTCTTTTATTGATCTCAGTCTCCTCTCGTCCCTTAACAAAGAACAGTGCATTCTTTTCTCTTTTTATTGACCTCAGTCTCCTCTACTCCCTTGACCAAGAACAGTGCACTGTTTCTCTTTTATTGATCCCAGTGAACAATGCATTGTTTTCTCTTTTATTGATCCCAATCTCCTCTCGTCCCTTGACAAAGAACAGTGCATTGTTTTTTCTTTCTTTTGACCTTAAGTTTCCTCTTGTCTTTTGACAAAGAACAGGGGGAGGGTGTTTGGTCATTTGAGACTTTCCTCTAGATTTCAATATTGTCTCAAGTATTAAAAATTCAATATTATTTATTTAATTTTATTTTCAACACAAGTTAAGTTTTAGTTTGTTCACAAATCTATTCCGGGTTGCAATCCATGCTTATGCATGAAAATAGTAGTGATAAAGGAAAAAAAATTGAAGCATTATTAATACTAGCTATGTTTGATCCTTTTGAAAGCCGCATCTCTAAAATTATTATTAATGTGCAGCTAAAGCTCTTTTGGCAGCAAAAAAAAAAAAAATATATATATATATATATATATGTATAAAAGAATAAATATTAAAATATTTTATAGTGACTAATAATGAGGGATGTGTTTCCACTTTCCACTTTTCATTTCAACAGGGTAGTTGTAAGAAAATTGGTAGTTAGAATATAAAAGGACCCATTCAGAATATGCATGGAATTATTAGGCCCTATATTATATGTAAAAGTAAGATGCAACAATAATAGGGCATTAATTTGTTATCATAAATGAAGTGGCTTCAATTCACAATTCAGCCATATAAGTCCTAAAAATAAACAGCACAAAGGGATATACCTTTCTTCTTCTTTTTTTCTTTTTTCTTTTTTTTATGAGACACAAAGGGATATACTTAATTATTGCGTGTGCAAAAAATGTTTATAGATGCCTTGAGAAGCATGTGTGAAACTATGTTGGCACTGGCAGGCAGCCAGGCACAAAATATAGCTGATGACATAAAAGGACTTTCTAGTTTCTACTAAGTTTAAAGAAAGCTCAAAGTACTACCGCCCACGTCGGGCGGCGGAATGGTACTATTCCTCAAACCTTGAAGGCTTGTGAGATTTGAGGATCCAAGTTTGAGTGGTCCTGAACGAGGAGGGGTTGGGTAGTATATTAGGTTCATTGGATTAGGATTTTTATTTGAGCCTCAGAAAAAAAAAAAAAAAAAAAATGCAGCAAATAATGCTGCACGTCTCTTTTAATACGTCTGTGGCCTTTTAATTTGTCTTTTGAAGGTTTTAATAAATAATGTCTTTAAATGTTTATCCAATTATCCCACTAGCTTTTTGTACATATCTGTTTGAAGACTCTTTGTAATTTTCTTTGAGTTTAATAATTTTTTTCACTTAGAAAAAAAAAAAAAAGTAATTTGAACTTTGAAGAACCACAATGGGCGTTAAAGCCTGTTGTTTTTGATGACTTTCAAACCATGCAAAACAAAGTCACATAAAAAAAAAAAAAAATTCAACCCAATAAGAAATCTTGATATAATGAGAAAATGATTGGGAAAAAGCCTAGTGAAATTTTGTGTGTGAAAAATTCAGTACCGGTGGCAAAATTCAGTGTCTTCCCCTAAGAAGAAAAAAGACCAGAATGATCGGTCTTCACATGTAGTTGCTTAGTCATCGGAGGATGTGCATATTAATGTGAAAGCCATATTGTCAAAACTCCTTCTCTGAAAGTTCCGCAAAATATTGCAATTACAATCCGCTGCTTTGATATTATGTTAAATTTGTAACTCCATGCATATTCATAAATACACTTAAAAATATACAATAAGATGTATAATATAATTCTTATATATAATTTAAATATTATTGATATTCATTTTTATATTTTGTTAACTCTTTAAAAAATTTTGTGAGGATATTATTAGGTATAAAATATAAATTGTCCATTTTTTTAAAAAAATTATTGTGAAGTACTTTTTTTTTTTTATATACAATTCATTTATTTTAAATTCTTTGATTTTTGTACTTGTAAGGACCAAAAAATCATAAACCAGCCTAGAATATCACTACTAGTTCCCTGACTAAAGATCCGAATACAATATATTTGGTAGAAATGGTCCAACAACAAAAGTCTTTTCTCTGTATCTTTCGGTTCCTATTTATATCCTTGGCTCCTATCATCTCAGCCCTACACCTTGCAATCTATTAAGCTTTTTCCCCCGACACCTGTCCGTCGGTAATGGAGCAAAGCCCTAATTTTGCGTTTCATACTGTTCAGGTCACGTCTACATTAATGCAACGGACAAAGTCGGTACTTTCTAATTAATGCGGCCAGAAAGGTTGGTGCCGGATATTTAATGCAACCTTCTAAGTTATCCTGCCACATTCAGCTATTCGCAATATGTCCCCTATGTCATCAACACCCATGCCACTTCATCTTCGAGTATCCTCGGGTAAGTTTCCTTATTCCTTTATTCTCCCTTGTTTACTATGTCTTGAGCTTCCCTTCCTCGGGTCCTCGAGTTCTTGGGTCTTCGGCACCTCACAACAGCCCCTTTAACACTTGAGTTATTAACCATAAATTAATAACCAAGTTTTAACTTCGCATACACGCTTCTTACATGTTCCTTTGTTTTCACACGTACAGACGTCTTTTCACTGCCCCATGACCCGCGTCTGGCGCCTCGTATCCCACGATGGAGCATTTATGGAGTCTGGCGTCTCTTTTCCCGCGCACGTTCTACGGCTGGATGAATATTGTACGGCTCAGATTTCGATCTTAATTATGAACGGGAAAGTTACCGCACTTACCTCATTATTTCTACTTTCCCACCCCTATAAAAGCAAACCTTCAGGCTGGATGAAGCTCATTTTGGCGTTTTGAAGGATTAAAAGAAGAGAGAGCTCCCGAGGACAAGTTTTAAGCATTCTTCAGAGGTGTGTTCATTTTCCTTTTGCTTCTTTCTACTTGTTTGCTTTTCTCCTCTTGTCGTGGGGATTAATGGGTAGGTACGCTAAGCTAGTTAACACAAATGAGGCGAAGGCCGCCTTTAAAAACCGATATAGGATCCCCGATGATGTAGAAATTCAGTATTGTGAGGAAGAAGAGATTCCACTCATATCACGGCCACCTGAGTCCGTTTTGATTCCAATGATTGCGTTTATCGAGGGGGGAATGGAAATTCCTATGGGTAGAGTGACTAGGGATTTTCAGATAAACTATAGGCTTACCCCATCACAATGTTCCCCAAATGTCCTTAGAATTTTAGGATGCGTAGACGCCCTTAACCGAAGGATGGGGACTAATTTGACCTGGCAAGATGTAAACTGGGTGTACAACTGCCAAAAAGGGGACAGGACTAAATATTATATGAAGTGTAGAATCCCCTCTGTTAGGCTGATCTCTTGCTTACCCGATTCAAGTAAAGGGATGGATGAAGATTACCTTGTCATTTCGGGAAATTGGCATGACGGCTTACACTGCCCTACCCGAGAAGGGGTGCCAGGTAGGGTTCCTGAGGACCGACCTAGTATTTAGGACTAACCATCTTCCCTTTATGTGATTTGTTTGCTTAACTTATTCATTCTAACGATTTTATTCCTTATTGCAGACGATTACCATACCGCTCCAAACTTGTCTGCTGTGAACCGTGAAGATCTAAACAGGATTCTTCGGTCAGAAATATTTTTACATAGGGACGGACAGCTCCGAGCAGCCCACATCATCCTCAGCTACACCCCATCCACCAAACGTTTCCAAAGCCCGAAAAACGTAATCAGAGCAAGGGATCTTCGACTAGCTCTGATTGACGTTGCGATTCCTGGATTCCTACTACCTACACCTCCGTCCGCAAGAACTCAAGACACACAACTTCCTGCCCCACTTGCCGCCCGATTACTTTATCCCTTGGAACAGGCTGCCAATCCTGTAACTGAAGAAAGAGTTGCCACTCCCGAGCCAACTCAACCTGAAGTGATGGAGAAGGACTTTGAAGTGTTCTACCGCAAAGACACTCCTTGCAGTTCCAATCCCTCAACCAGCACAATGGGTTTTCAAGAGAAAGAGCCCGACCTGTTGGCCTTGCTTCAAGTGCATGCAGACGATTCTTCACCGGCAATGCCGGTCCCTCCTCGTCCAATTACCCCGGCTGTGACACGTGCACCTTCTTCGGAAGTTATGGACAAAAAACGAAAGAGGGGCCAAAGTAATAAAAATGTAATAGAAATCGAAGAAGGGGAGAGTCTTGACCCTTCTTCTAAAGATACCAGGGCTAGAAAAGCCCTTTCCAAAAAGTCTGCTCCTACTGGTTCGTCCAAAGACCCCAGTAGTGAGCCTACAAGGAAGACATCAGCCTGGCGACCCAACTTCACCCTCAGTTCGGGTAGTCCCGTTTTGGATGCCGCCAACCTGAGGGACCCGAAGAAAGGAAGCTCGAGCCTGGTGGCCGAGTGTTTAGAGAAGGCTTTATGCCTTCCCGAAGATATGGCTGAATTGCGGTCATTCCGTAAGAGGGAAGTCTTCCTGTCCTTGAAACATGATTTAGCTAAGGTATTTCCCAAGTCTTTGCACATTCCATCTACGAGCCTAATTCTTTATTATTACTAACTTTGTTAATTCAAATGCATTATAGGCGGTCCAGGCTTCCTTTATGGCTGAGGAATGGGTAGACCACTCACTGGACCTTGCCCGGAAAGCTGAGCACAATGCCGAGGCGGCTGTGAGGGCCCAAAAAGAAGCAGAGCTAAACTTAAAAGAGACCCTCACTCGCTTATCCAAAGTAGAAAAAGCTCACAAAAATGCTGAGGCTGCCCTGCAAAGTTACGAATCGCAGGTGAATCTTGCTCTTGAAGCCCAAAAGCAAGCTCAAAACAGGCTCGCCCTTACTGTTGTTGAGCTTAAACAAGTGCAAGGAGTGCTAGCCACCAAGGAGCAGGAGCAAGCCGCTGCTGAGCAAGCAGCGTATGACGTTGGGATGAAGAAGGCAGTTGATAGCTTGACCGCCCAACTCAAAGGGGTTGCGAGAGCATTTTGTTTGGAGGTATGGGGTCGGGCCTTGGATGCTGCCGGGGTAGCCACTGACTCTGAACTCCGAGCTCCAGACAGCGTTTACTATCCTCCGGCATTACACTTAGCTCCTGCTCCCCCCATGCCAACAAGTGAATCAGCTGCGCCCGTCCCTACTCCCGACTCATCTGATGCGCCAACAACGAAAAACCCTTCTCCTACAGCCCAGCCCGTGGAAGAAGTAATTGAAAGTGACTTGGCTTGAAGGAGAGCCGGTAAAAAAGAAGAAGAAAGATAAAGAATCAAAAAAGAGAAAAGATAAGCAGCCTGTTGCTTAGTCGTTTTATTGTTGTTGTTTTGTTTTTTTTTTTTTAATATATGTACGGGTGTAAGGGGCGACATAACTGCCACATTTTTGTACTGAATATTTTACAAGAGACTAATATCGGCCTTTCTGTTATGCATTTATTATCACCATGTGTTGCCGTTCAACTATTACCTTTCATGCATCTAGACAAAGGCTTATATCAACCAAAAATCATGATATAAATTAAAGGTTGTTCATTATTATACTTGTGATTTAATAAACATAGAAGGATTAACTTGGGAACCATAACTTAACTGCTTAACTTTTTTACAACGTTTGAGAGACGAGGCATGAAGCAAAATTATCTTAGCGCATCTAAAGATTGCTTACACTAATACTTAATTGTTTGAGATACGCTAGCACTTACCTTGTTTTTTGAAAAGTTACTATGTTAGACTTATGATTCCATGTTGCATCTGACTCGTTCTTTTAGTTGCTAGGTTTTCCTTGACTTATGGTCCGAGGAACCGGATAAGAACTAAGATCAATTTAACACTTGTGTTTTTACAAGTGGTTAATTTCTCTTAGACTTGTGGCCCGAGGAGCCGAACAAGAGCTAAGGTCAGTTTAACACTTGTGTTTTGATAACTGCGAGATTGATACAAATGAAAACAAAGCAAAAAAGACAACATTTTTAGTACAAAAGGAAACTCTTTTCTTAATAATAATAACGTCGTAAGTTATTTACATTCCAAGGGCGAGGAATCACCCTCCCATCCAGATCTTCCAAACGATAAGCCCCTATACCTGCTAATGAGGTAATTTTATACGGCCCCTCCCAATTAGGTCCCAATTTTCCCCAAGCAGGATTTCTTGTTGTCCCTACTACTTTTCTCAGCACCAAATCACCTGGTACTAAGGGCCTGGACCTGACTCCCTTGTCGTATGTCTGTTTGAGTTTTTGCTTATAGCTACCCATCTTCACACCAGCTACTTCTCTTCTTTCCTCAATGGTATTCAAACAATCATGCATCCTGTCACGATTACTCATATCGTCATACTGGTCGGATTTCAGGGTGGGAAAACCCGATTCTAAGGGTATTATAGCTTCCATACCATACGTCATTGAAAATGGTGTCTCGCCTGTCGATCTTCGGGGCGTAGTGTGATAGGCCCATAATACATGAGGCAATTCTTCTACCCAGCATCCTTTAGCGTCATCCAAACGCTTCTTCAACCCAGCCAAGATGACCTTATTTGTTACTTCGGCCTGACCATTTCCTTGAGGATAGGCCGGTGTTGAATATCCATTTCTTATTCCCATCCCTGCACAGTACCGTCAGAAAGCCTTGCTATCAAATTAAAGCCCGTTATTAGAAATCAATGTGTGAGGGACTCGAAAGCGAGTTATGATATTCTTCCAAATGAATTTCTTTGCATCCACATCCCTGATATTAGCTAACGGTTCGGCTTCTACCCACTTCGTGAAATAGTCCGTGCCGACAATGAGCCATCTCTTATTACCAACTGCCCGAGGAAAAGGTCCAACGATATCTAAACCCCACTTAGCAAAGGGCCATGGGCTGGACAATGGATTTAAAGTACCTCTTGGTTGATGAATGTTTGGCGCATATCTTTGACACTGATCACATTTCTTGGCATACTCTTGAGAGGTTTTCTGCATGTTCGGCCACCAATACCCTTGAGTCATGGCTCTGTGAGCTAATAATCTTCCTCTAGTGTGGCTCCCACATACCCCTTCATGTAATTCTTCCAACAAGGGTTCCACAGCCTCAGGATGTACGCAAAGTAGATACGGCCCTGCGTAGAAGCGCCAATAGAGCTTCTGCTCCTCTGACAGCCAGTAACGGGAAGCACTTCTTCGTACCTTCTCGGCCACTGTTCCATCTTCAGGTAGTACTCCTTGCTGCAAGAAAGCTATGATTGGGTCCATCCAGCTTAGGCCCACAAGAATGTTGTGAATCCTTACCGCCGAGATGCTTGTCAAGCTAGAGGTCAGTAAATCCTCCACCATGACCATCCGTGGTAATTTCGAGCCCAGTGATGTGGCTAACATTGCTAATGAATCGGCGTGAGCGTTCTGTCCTCTTGTGACTTGTTGTACTTGGAAACTTTCAAACAAACTTAACACCCCTTTGACTCGTTCAAGATAACTCTTCATTCTTCCATCTCTTGCCTCAAACTCTCCATTAACTTGCCCTACCACTAGTCTGGAATCACAATACAACTTCATTATCTTCCCCCCCAAGTGTTTAACCATTTGGGTGCCCACCAAGAGAGCTTCATATTCAGCCTCATTATTAGTGGCTGAGAATCCCAGCCTCAATGATTTTTCGATAACTAACTTTTCGGGTGTAATTAACACAACTCCAACCCCGGCTCCCTTTCGATTTGACGCCCCATCCGTATAGACTTCCCAAGGAGTGACGTTTCCCATCTCGATGGTCATCACTATCACCATGGTTTCTTCTTCGTTGATCTGACCTTCTGTGAACTCGCCCACGAAATTGGCAAGGATTTGCCCTTTGATAGCTGTCCGAGGCATATATTTGACATCATAGGCTCCAAGCTTGGTTCCCCACTTGGCCACACAACCCGTGTAATCCGATTTCCTTATAATAGCCTGTAAGGGCAACTGGGTGAGTACCACTACGGTGTGAGCTTGAAAGTAATGGGGAAATTTTCTCGTTGCATGTACCACGGCAAGAAGAGCTTTTTCTAAAGGTAGGTATTGTTGTTCAGCTTCCTGTAAGGACTTGCTGACATAATATATTGGTTTTTGAACCCTATCATCATTCCGTATCAAGACGAGACTTACAGCGTGATTTGTAACGGCTAGATAAGCATACAACACTTCTTCCTTTTCTGGTCTTGATAATATCGGTGGTTTAGTCAAGTATTGCTTTAAATCCTCAAAAGCCAAGTTACACTCATTAGTCCACCGGAAATCTTTCCACTTGTGCAAAAGACGATAAAAGAGGCGGCACCTGTCTACGGACTGAGATATGAACCTATTCAAGGCTGCAACCATACCAGCTAGCTTCTGCACTTCTTTAGGATTTCAAGGAGGATGCAAGCCTAAGATGTCCTTGATTTGATCGGGATTAACTTCAATTCCCCGATGAGTTATCATGTACCATAGAAACTTTCCCGAGCCCACTCCAAAAGAGCACTTTGATGCGTTCATGCGTAACTTGTGCTTTCTTAAAACTGAGAAGGTCTCATGCAAATCCTTCAAATGGTCTCCCGTCTTTTTACTTTTAATTACCATGTCATTGATATAAGCTTCCATATTACGCCCCAACTGTGAATCAAACATTCTGGTTACCATCCGTTGGTAAGTGGATCTTGCGTTCTTAAGACCAAAAGGCATTACTCGGTAATGGTAATTGCCATTAGGGGCACAAAAGGCCGTCTTCTCCTGATCATTCAGTGACAAAGGGATCTGATGATATCCTTGGAATGCATCCAAGAAACTCATTCGGGGATGCCCAACAGTTGCATCCACCAATTGATCGATTCTGGGTATAGGGAAGGGGTCCTTAAGACATGCCTTATTCAGATATGTAAAGTCAATACAGACTCTCCATTTGCCATTCTTCTTTTTTACCACTACAGTGTTGGCCAGCCACTTAGGATAAAAAATCTCCTTGATTGCCCCAGCTTGCTTTAGTTTACTAACCTCCTTTTTAACTGCCTCTGCATGCTCTTGAGACACACGCTGAGGGGGCTGCTTTCCTGGCGTAGCATGGGGATTAACATTCAAATGGTGGCAAATGACTTCTGGATCAATTCCCGGGACGTCATAGGTCGTCCATGCAAAAACATCAATGTTATCCTGTAAGAATTGAACCAACTCCTCCCTTTCCGGTATCGGTAACTTTGATCCCACTTGAAAATATTTCTCTTTATCTTCCCCTATAAATACTTTGTCTATCTGCTCGGCAAAGCCTCCACCCTCAACTTCACCGACTTCCCGAGCAATTTCCTTTAATTGTTATGATGTCTCCAAAACCTTCCCTGCCAATGAACCTTGACCTGTTTGGATAGTGACAGACGTCAGACATTGCCTGACTACCATCTGGCTACCATGTAGCACTCCCACATTTCCTCGTATAGGATATTTCACCATTACGTGCAAAGTAGATGAAACTGCCTCCATTGCATGGAGCCAAGGCCAGGCCAAAATGGCCGTGTACGGGGAGTATGCCATAACAACTATGAAGTTAACCTGTACTTCGGAACCCTCCACCTGCACAGGTAACTTAATCATTCCTCGTGGAATTACCTGTTTTCCATCAAAGCCTACCAACGGGGAATCATATTTTTCCAAATCTTCTTCTCTCAACTTTAAACCATTAAATAGATCAGGATACATGATTTGTGCACCACTTCCATCATCCACCAAGACTCGTCTCACATCATATCTCCCGATACGAACCGTTACCACCAAGGCGTCATCGTGGGGTTGATACGTGCCCTCTTTATCTTTATCGAAAAATCCCAATACTGGCGTCGCCGAGAACCTCATTCTTTTAACTACTTGATTACTTTCCTCATGACTTCATTTCCAAAACCGTTTTGAACGGTCATGACCCGAGAAGGTTTCCCGAATTCTCCTCTCGACTGTGCCAGAATGATGTTAATAGTGCCTAGAGATGGTTAAGGAGCATGACCCCAATATTTCCGAGTGCCTTGTTGTCCCCCTTTCCCGTCCGGTTTAGCCAATAAATGATTGATCTTCCCAGCTTTAACCAATTGATTCAGATGATCGCGCAGTGTCCGGCAATCCTTCGTGGTGTGTCCCTTGTCCTGATGATAATGGCAATGGAGGTTTTGATTTCTCATGGATGCATCTCCACTCATTTTGTTGGGTGGCCTAAAATATGGTTCATGCCGAATTTTCTCCAGTATGTGATGCACGGGTTCCTTGAATAATGAATTAATTAGATTAGTTTCGGAGGTCATCGGGTGGCTTGAAAAGTCTCGTTTAGGCCAACTACCTTGGAACCCCCCTCCCCGAAGATCTTTCCTCTCCGGATACACTTTCATTTTTCCTTTGCTTTGCATCTAGTCTTTTTCTACCCGTTTATACTTATCTATCCGGTCCATGAGCTGACGCATATCTACCGTGGCCTTCATTGTCAAGGACTTCCTTAACCCATGCTCCGTGGGAAGTCCCACCTTGAAGGTTCTCACGGCCACATTCTCCACATCTCCATCAATTTCATTATATATTTCCCAATATCGGTCAGAGTAGGTTTTGAGTGTTTCGCCTTCCCTCATAGACATAGACAGTAGAGCATCCAAGGGTTTTGGAATCCTACTACAAGTTATGAACCTTGCTCCAAATGCCCTAGCCAACTCCTCAAAAGACTTCAGGGAACCTTCTGCCAAAGCATCAAACCACCTCATGGCTACGGGCCCCAAACTGGAGGGAAAAACTCTGCACATCAGCGCCTCATTATTCGAGTAAACGGCCATCTTTTGATTAAAATGACTGACGTGTTCTACAGGGTCAGTCCTCCCGTTGTACATAGTAAAAATGGGTTGAGAAAACCTACAAGGTAGCTCTGCCCTATTTATCCTGGTCACAAAAGGGGATTTGGCGATTTGCCTCAGGACTTTACCCATTGCATCACTTCCATCATCATGATATATCCCATCAGTACCTGGCATCCTCATCTCCTTCTGCTTCTTTGTCCTAACACCCGAAGACGCGCTGACACGGGTCACACTTCGCGTAGGCTCAAATGCTGGGGGCTCATTTCCTCCAAGGTTTGCTTCCAAACTGTCACTGGAAGAACAAGCATAACTCTTCCGTCCCCGTTTCCTACTATCCAAGCACTTGTGTAAGTAAGCTATCTTAGATTGCATTTGTTGCAATACGTCATTGCGAGACATCTGCCCCTCAGTTGGTGATCGTTGTTCAACCCCCTGACCACTATCATGTGCTTCCGCCACCCTTGAGGTATGTCCCTTCCCTATTCCTTGTTGGAGACTTACGGTTACGTCCCTACTTCGTGAACTCACTGATTCCTCTCTTTCTAGATACGCCTCAGCCATATACTTCTAAATGGAATGTATCACGTTGTTGTTCCCACAGACGGCGCCAATTGTAAGGACCAAAAAATCATAAACCAGCCTAGAATATCACTGCTAGTTCCCTGACTAAAGATCCGAATACAATATATTTGGTAGAGAGGGTCCAACAACAAAAGTCTTTTCTCTGTATCTTCCGGTTCCTATTTATATCCTTGGCTCCTATCATCTCAGCCCTACACCTTGCAATCTATTAAGCTTCTTCCCCCAACACCTGTCCGTCGGTAATGGAGCAAAACCCTAACTTTGCGTTCCGTACTGTTCAGGTCACGTCTACATTAATGCAACGGACAAAGTCGGTACTTTCTAATTAATGCGGCCAGAAAGGTTGGTGCTAGACATTTAATGCAACCTTCTAAGTTATCCTGCCACATTCAGCTATTCGCAATACGTCCCCTATGTCATCAACGCCCATGCCACTTTATCTTCGGGTATCCTCGGGTAAGTTTCCTTATTCCTTTATTCTCCCTTGCTTATTATGTCTCGAGCTTCCCTTCCTCGGGTCCTTGAGTTCTTGGGTCTTCGGCACCGCACAGTACTTAATAACTCACCTGGATGAGTATTTATGATGTGACCCTACATTTTATTCTAAAATTAAGAAATACAACTTTTAAAAAATATAATAAATAATTTAGGATACATGGCGCAAAATTAAAACTCTAATTTGGAATTCTAATTTGAGTTTCACTCAGCTTCACCTATTATTATATATATAGATTTGTTTGGATTTTGTAAATTATTATTTTTATTATTATTATTTACTGTTGTTAATATTTGTATAAGGAATATGATACTATGGAACTCTATGCTTGACAGCAATCTTGTAAAATGTAAGAACATCATGTGTACAAATTAAATGTGCCTATTTTATAAATTTAGACATAATAAACGGAGATAATTTGTTTTCTTACAAAAGAAAATGATAAGTAATCAATTTATATCCCAAAACTTTGGCCAAAATGGGCAAATGCCCTTTTTGCGCAAAAAAACAGCATTATGCCCTATTTCCCAAACTAATTAGGGAAATGTCCCTCTTTTGAAACTCGATTTTCTCAAAATCGAGTTAAGCCCTATAGCGACATTTTAAGGAGCCTATAGCAACGTTTTAAAGAATCTATAGCAACATTTTAAAGAGCCTATATCGGCGTTTTAAAGAGCCTATAGCGGCGTTTTGAAACTTGAGATTCATGAAATCGAGTTATAGGTAAAAAAAAAAAAAAAAACTTGCATGAAACCCGAATTCATGGAGCTTGAGTTACAAAACACCACTATAGGTCCTGAAAAAATCACTATAGGCTCCTTAAAAACGTCGTTATAAGGCTCCAGAATTTTTTTTTTTTTAACTCGATTTTGAGAAAATCGAGTTTCAAAAGAGGGGCATTTCCCTAATTTGTATGGGAAATGGGACATTTGCCCTTTTTTTTTGCGCAAAATGGGCATTTGCCCATTTTCGCCCCAAAGCTTTAAATCAAACTCGTTATCTACCCTGCCAAGGCAAAACCATGGGCCATCTAATTTCTTTATTTTTCTTGTTTTGAAGTAATATTTTTGTAGTATTATTGTTTTGTGCAAATTAAAGTGTGCAAACAATGATGATGAGGCGGTCTTATATAGATCAAGATCTACCGTATAAAGTCACTTTAATTTTAACATTTCTTTTCTAATAAATTCAGATTATGTCATGTCATTGATTTACTAACAAAATCACTAAAATAATGGTTTCTAAAAAGCAGCTAAAAAAAAAATTAAACTTTAGATTCATCTCCTCCCCCAAACCCTCCGCCTCAACCTCCAACTAACAACCAACGTCGGTGGTTGCCGATCTAATAAGCGCTACCTTAGGCTCATGGACAAATCAATTTGGTAGAGTACTAAAGCAATTATCTTAAAATTATACTAACCAGAAATTGTCTAACTTTTGAAATCTAATTTGGAATTTAAATGAATTTTCTCTTAGTCTTAAGCTGGTTTAAATCATAGGTAATTTTATAAAAAAATAATATATAACCTCATTTATATGTACGGGTATATTTAAAAACAATCACAATTACACACATATATGAGTTCAAATTATACTTAATATTAAGGTTACAACTTACACAATTTTTAAGCCGTGAATTTCTAAAATATGTTATGGTTTCTCATTATATATATATATAATATGTCAACTAGTTGAGTTATAAGGCTCTTGGACATACTTAACAAGAGTTAAATGATCATGATGCAAAGATTATTTTATTTATATAAAATATATATATATGATAAATGTTTCCGTATTTTTGCTACGATCTTTTCAAAAATAAACATATTATACTTGTATTATACACATACCGTTTTTTCATCATTTTGTATTTTTATGACAAAGTTTTGAAACATAATTTCATGAAAAATGCCAAATTATACCCGTCCATATATTTATAGTATTAAACGCGTACCATATTTTACTGACTATATTTGGATTTACATGTAATTATTAATCTAAAGAAGAAAAAAAACACTCACACATATCCAACCTAAAATAAATCCCATCAACTTATGAAAAAACCAACATGAAGCGTCAGGTTGGTTGGTTAAATGAACACTCTTACTTGGATCTACATGTAATTATTAATCTAACACTAGTTAAAAAGTATAAACAATGATATAAATACTAACAAATTGAATATTCAGTCATATAATCTCAAACACCATCCTTATAAAATAGAAAGGGAGAATAGTGATTCAGTTGAAACTCTTGGCGTGTTAAAATTCCTCAAATTGTTAATGCGGTTGGAGTAAATTTTTGGATCAAACACTCCATTGCTAATGGTGGTAAAACATTTGTTAGGCAGTGGCAACTCTAGAAATTTTTTCTCGGGAGGTCATTAAAAAACTTAAATTAAATAAAAATTTAATTAAAAAAAAAAAGAACTTGAATACATTGAGTTATCGGAAAAAAAAAAAAAGCACACAAATACATGAAATTTTACAATTTCTTTTTACGAGTTTTCATATTTTGAAATCATCTCATGATAGTTTATTATCAGTTTTCATTATCTATTGTCAATGTAAGTATGACCATTTTATTTTGTTAAGTTTATATAGTATTTTTGTTTTTATGAAATTGTGGTTATATATTTGTCATTTTTTTATAAAAATATTTTTAAACTAAATGAAAAAACTCAACTCCACTTGCACTATATAATTATTAATTCACACAACCACACTCATTCATACATAAATAATATACTAAATTGTTGTTTGATTTTGAGATAAACTGATATGTGAAGGTGTGCAAGATTTAAAACATGATTTAAATTAGTAAAGAAATATTTTATATATATATATATATATATTTTTTAAGTTGGGGGTTCATTGAACCCCCTAAAATGTATGTGTAGCCGCCCTTTTTTGAAACTAGAACCAACCAATTTTCATTAATTTAGAGAACTTGCATCCAAATACAAGGCATCCACCACAGGTGCAGGATCTTCCTCCAACCAAACAATGTCATTATCAATTGATCTAGGGCATCTAGCCAAAGCATGAGTGACACTATTAGCAATGCGCCTAACACAATTTGTCAAAATAGATCTGAAACCTGCAACTAAACACCAAATATCCTCATAAATTAATCCAAGCATGACAGATTTGGTTGAGCCTGGGAAGCATTCTGCATCACCAACGCACTATCACCTTCCAAGATTATCTCCCTGGAAGCCAGCGTCTATTACAAACTCGAGGGCTTTACGACATGCCATCACTTCCACCTCTTCACTATCCCTTACAGCACCACCCTTCGCAGCAAGAGCAACCATTACTTCGCCCTTTTCATTCCTAATCATAACCCTATAGCCCGAAGTAGCTCCCTCGTCAAAGCAAGCGCCATCAATATTCAGTTTGAAGAAATTTCCCTGCAGAGGTTGCCATGTCTGTTGCGGTGGAGACTGAATTGGATCTCACACAGGGTAAAAAAATGACCCCACACAGAACCAAATTGATTATTTCAGAGGCTGTAAGAGCATAAATGTCCATTGCTATGTCTGCAAGTTTAGAGAACTGACAGATTCAAGGATCGATGGGGCCAAATACATCATCCACTTTCTCACTCTCAGATCAGGGTTGTCAACTGGCGCAGATCTGTGTTGTTAACTTATGTGTAGCCGCCCTTGGTTAGGCATGAAAAATAAATAAAAAACACTATTAAGTTCCACGCAACTATATTCAACGAGCAACCCAACAAGCCCACACGTTAATGCTTGTTCCTAGTAATGGGTTCACCAAATCAACGAATTAGTTGGGCTCGTTTATTTCATTTTTTGTTAAAAGGAAAATTGCATTAAGAAACTAACTGGCCAATACAGGCATAGTACTATAGGCAGAAAGCCTATAAGAGAACAGGCTAGAAGCATCAAAGCTTAGCAAACGGCTATAGACCAATTGGGCTCATCAAGGCATAGTTGGGCTCATCTCAATTTCAGCTCACAATGCTTGTCGGTCTTTTAAGCCTTGCCCAAGCAGCTCATTACCCAACTTGGCCCACTCAGCTTTTGCTTTGCAGCTTTTGCTGAAAGTCGAAGAATTTCTTCGAACAGGTTTGACTTAAATTTCCTCTGAAAATGGTTATTTGGCAATTTACAAAATTATCTTGTCAATAACACGATTGACGACTTTCAAATTTCAATCACTAACTGATATAGTTTATATGACCAATTTAATAGCCATATCATTAATAAATGAGATCATGTGTTATGGATTTGTGAATTGCCTTGTACTCATTTTAAGAAAAAGATTTCTTCAAATTGGAGGAAAAGTTTGTCCTCAACTAAATCAATTGATAATCTATATATATATATGAGATGAGTTCAAGTTACATCTGGTATAACTCTTGTAAAGTTACACATTTTTTACACCGTAAATTTATAAGTGATCTAACGGCTAAAAAAATATCATTAAATTATTATTTTTCATCTCATTCATAATTAATACTAGCATTTTCTCTCTCCTTATTTATTGTTTCTCACTTGATTAAAGGGCATACTGCCATTTTTAACAACTTACATTTCTATTCTGGAAAAAAAATAAACTATACAAAAAAAATATTTGAGATAGATAATTGGTGAAAAATAAAATGGTCAAATAACTTCAGCTAAGTGCTTGAAAATAGTAGTTCATGTTCATTTTTTATTTGATCAAGAAGAACAAGTTCATTTTCAGTTAGTATTGTTATGATCCGAAGCAGTTGCAACTCTATAAAAAGTATGGGTTTATTCTCCATTATAGTTGCTTCCTATGTAGATTCATATAAGACTTGTGAGGCTGTGCTTTGACACAATATATTATTGTTTTCCTACGGACATCTATTATTAGCATTGTTATTGATTCCGTTCCGTTCCGGCCGGAACGGCCGGAATTTTTCGTTCCGGTATGCAAACCGGTACCAGGATACCCATCGTTCCACCTTGGGCCAGATTTCGGGCCATTCCAGTCCATTCCGGCCGTTCCGGCCAATTCCGGCCGAGATGTGAATTCCGGCCGGTACATGATTTGGCCTATGGAAAAAAAAAAATTTATTATTTGATGGCTAATATTATGTTATAAATTTTGTTGGCTTATTAGTTATTAATTATTATGGGCTTATGTAATGAGTAATGACTTGTTATAAATCTTCTTATTATTTGATGTTATATTGAGGTTTAAGACATAAGAGTTAAGACTAAATGTTTTGTATTATTTGATATTTAGTTATTGTCTTCTAAATCTTCTTATTGTGTGATGTTAAATAGATGTTATATTGATGTTTAAGACTTAAGAGTTAAGACTAAATGATTTGTATTATTTGAAATTTAGTTATTTATTTATTAGAATTGACAATTTTATGTTTTACAAGAATATATATAATTTAATTTTTAGGAACCCGAAACAACTTAAAACCGTACGCCGAAATCGACCGGTACCGAAATATTCCATTCCATTGGACAAACCGAAACGGGGTCCGAAACGGTATTAATAACAATGATTATTAGTACTTAATTGTTTGGTTAACAAAACTTCCGCACCAAAATATGAAGGCAAAAACGCAACAATAGAGATAGAGGCACTCTCCTAATTATGTGAAAATGAGCCTTGAGATATTTGCCTCATATATATATATATTTTAAGTATAGAAAGCAAGTTGTTAAAAATGGTGGTGTACCCCTTAATCAAGTAAGAAAAGTAAATAAGGAGAGAGAAAATGCTAGTATTAATTACAAATAAGGTGAAACTCAATAGCATTAAATGATAATTTTTTTTAACTATTAGATCTCTTATAAATCTAAGGTGTAAAAAATGTGTAACTTTACAAAAATTACACCAAGGATAACTCTCTCTCTCTCTCTCTCTCTATGTATATATATATATAATAGTAATTGTGGGGGGTAAAAGTGCTTGAATATGCATTTGGACTTTGAGCCTGATTATTTGGTACAAATCTGTTCAATTACGGTCTCTAGGCCCACAGGTCAGTCCACACTATAGTGATTCGAGGAGTTGTCCAAAGAGGAGTATCTCCTCAGACAGGCACAGCAAAAGCCCTAAGACTTGCTAAACGAATTAAAGACAAAATTCTGGAAGATCTATTGGGTAAATGAGTGATCCAAGCATCCTTTAGAAGCAGAAACGTGGGAGAAAATATTTGGGGAAAAAGCTGTTACCACCGCATTAAACGCCCTGCATCTACCTCCTTGGCCGCATTAATGGAGAAATGACCTCTAAACAGTAGAATTCAGCCTTCCAGCTATTATTTGAAGACTTTAAGAAGTTGGTGGATGGGACAAGTATCTTGGAGGAAGATTTGTGTTACACGTGGATGAAATAGGAAAGAAAAAGAAGGATATAAAAGGACGAGAGAGGAAAGAATGGGAGGATCTTCTTCTTTCTTAAAAAACCAAACATTGTAATCTTTTGCTTAAGAAGATAAATATTATACAAATTGTCCTCAGCTTACATTCGAGGAGGGTTTTTTGTTACGTCCATCTATTACTTGCGTAGACAGCGGCACTCTAGCCTGTTGTTCAACCTTCCAACCTTCCAACATCCCAAACCTAGGTTTTAAACTCATACTCTACAAATTTCATTGTATAAGGCTCTTTGGACATGAGCTTATCACTTGTTTCTGGGTCCGGGTACAAATTGTGCACTTATAGTAATAATAATAATAATAATAATAATAATAATAATAAGTTAAGAGAACCTCAAATTAGAATTCCAAATTAGAGTTCTAATTTTGTACCATGTGTCTAGATTTATGTGGAGACTACACAATAATTATCCTTCCAATTGTTCAATTCAAATTCGAAATTGGAGTCCAAATTTGCTCTATTTGTCTACATTTAAGTGGGACCATGTTATAATTATCCACTGCCCGCTCTCATTAAAATAAAAACGCTATCCTTCTCTTTTTTTTTCTAAATAAATGGTTATGTGGCACTACTTTACTTTCAAAAAATCAAGTACTGGGTAATTTTTTTAACTTTTTTTTTCTTTTGTAAAATTTATATTATTATGTGGATTATAAATATTTAAGATAGTAATTAATATTTAGAGTGTGGATTGTATAGTGATTTATCTTTATCTTTTATTTATCTTTCTTTTTTTGTTTGTATGGTACTTTACTTTCAAGAAATAAAGTACTAGGTAAATTTTTTTTCCACTTTTTTTTTCTTTTGTAAATTTTATATTATTATGTGAATTATAAATATTTGAGATAGTAATTAGTATTTATAGTGTGGACTGTGTAGTGATTTTTTTTTCTTTTTATTTGTATGGTAATTTACTTTCAAGAAATAAAGTACTGGGTAAAAAAAAAATTTCACTTTTTTTTTCTTTTGTAAATTCAATATTATTATGTGGATTATAAATATTTGAGATACTAATTAGTATTTAGAGTGTAGATTGTGCTGTGATTTATCTTTATCTTTATCTTTTTTATTTTCTTTCTTTTTCTATTTGTATGGTACTTTATTTTTAAGAAATCAAATACTAGGTAATTTTTTTTTTTCATTTTTTTCTTTTGTAAATTTTATATTATTAAGTAGATTATAAATATTTAAGATAATAATTAGTATTTAGAGTGTGAATTGCGGAATGATTTATCTTTTCTTTTTATATGAGACTTTACTTTCAAAAAATCAAGTACTGGGTAATTTTTTTTCACTTTTTTTTTTTTGTAAATTTTATATTATTAAGTAAATATTTAAGATAGTAATTAGTATTTAGATTATGGATTGTGGATTGATTTTTCTTTCTTTTTTTTTCTTTTTCCTTTTGTATACGATTTTACTTTTAAGAAATAAAATACTGGGTAAATTTTTTTTTTCACTTTTTTTTCTTTTGCAAATTTTATATTATTAAGTGGAATATAAATATTTAAGATATTAATTAGTATTTAGATTGTGGATTGTGGAGTGATTTATCTTTATCTTTTTTTTTGTAGGACTTTACTTTTAAGAAATCAAATACTGGGTAAATTTTTTTCCATTTTTTTTTTTTGTAAATTTTATATTATTAAGTAAATTATAAATATTTAAGATAGTAATTAATATTTAGAGTGTGGAATGTAGAATGATTTATCTTTGTCTTTTTTCTTTTTTTTTTTCTTTTTGTATGGTACTTTACTTTCCATAAATCAAGTGTGGGGAGTAAAAGGACCCAAGTGGGCATATGGGCCTTTGGACTGTAGCATGGAGGGCCGACCTGCTCCAGAATTAAGAATTTGTTAACTCTACGAATTGACCCATACGCCGAGGATCCGAGGATACAGCCGAGGGCGAGCTTCTCCTCGGACAGATCCAAGAGAACTCAGAGCTTCATTATGAAGGTCAAGGCACAACTCTGAAAGGACTAATAGTTAAAAGGGGGAAATTTTGAACCTTCGAGGTACACCGGTGTTAGAAAAATACCAAAAGAAAAGGCTGTCACCTCCACATTAAAGACTCTGCACCTACCTCCCTGACCGCATTAATGGGAAAGTGACCCCTGAACAGTAGAACTGAAACTTCTGGTCACTATTCTAAGGCACTAAGAAAAGAAATATCTAGGGGGGAGGGGGTTGGAGCAACACGTGGATGAAGCATCAGAAAAAGAAGTATTTAAAGGGGATGAACGCCAGAGAAAAAAAGGAGGAGGCGGTGGGTAAGAAAGAAAAAGATTAAGAATTGTAACCTTTAAGAGAGAAAGAGAAATAATACTGAAGTAGTCCTCGGCTTACGTCCGAGGAGGTCTATTTGCAATTATCATTTGTTATTTACATGTGTTTGTAACTTTTAACCTGTTATCAAGTTCTTATTACCTCTAACCTAGATTCCAAGCCCACACTCTACAAATTTTATTGTTTAAGGCTCATTGGGCCTGAACCCGTAACTGTTTTTGGGTCCAGGTGTAATTGTGCACTTACATCAAGTATTGGATAATTTTTTTTTCCACTTTTTTTCTTTTGCAAATTTTATATTATTAAGTGGATTATAAATATTTAAGATAATATTTAATATTTAGATTGTGAACTGTGGAGTGATTTATTTTTTTTTTTTATCTTTTTCTTTTTGTATGATACTTTACTTTTAAGAAATCAAGTATTGGGTAATTTTTTTCACTTTTTTTTTATTTTGTAAATTTTATATTATTAAGTGGATTATAAATATTTAAGATAGTAATTAGTATTTAGAGTGTCGAAAGCGAAGTGATTTATCTTTTTTTTTTCTTTTTGTATGGTACTTTATTTTCAAGAAATCAAGTACTGAGTAATTTTTTTTAAATATTTTTTTTGTAAATTTTATATTATTAAGTGGATTATAAATATTTAAGATAATAATTAGTATTTACAGTGTGGACTGTGGAATGATTTATTTTTATATTTTCTTTTTCTTTTGTATGGTATTTTATTTTTAAGAAATTAAGTATTGGGTAAATTTTGTTTTTCATTTTTTTTCTTTTGTAAATTTAATATTAATAAATGAATCATAAATATTTAAAATAGTAATTAGTATTTAGAATGTAGACTGTGAAGTGATTTATCTTTATCTTTTTCTTTTTCTTTTTGTATGGTACTTTACTTTCAAGAAATCAAGTATTGGGTATTTTTTTCACTTTTTTTTTCTTTTGTAAATTTTATATTATTAAGTGGATTATAAATATTTAAGTTATTTTTTAGGTCCTAAGGGTATTTCAGTCACTTTTTAGATTACGATGCCATTTTAGTAATTTTTTTGGTTTCAAGGTCATTTCGGTCAATTTCTAAGTTTTAAGGTCATGTGGTCATTTTTTTTTGTCCTAGGGGTATTTTGGTCATTTTTTAGGTTTTATGGTAATTTAGGTTTTTTTTTTTAAGTTTCAGGGTCATTTGGTCAATTTTTTTGTTCTAAGGGTATTTTAGTCATTTTTAAAGTTTCATAGTTATTTTGGTTATTTTTTGGGTTTTATAGTAATTTTGGTAAATTTTTTTAGCTTTAGGTTGATTTTGTCATTTTTAGGTTCTAAGGGTATTTCGATCATTTTTTAGGTTTCGAGGGTATTATGGTAATTGACAATAAAAAAAGGGAACCATCGAATATGACAAAAGTACCACCGAGTATAAGAAATGTATGGTCTAATGTGATACTGGTACTGTCTAATATGACAATGGAACTATCAAATGTGATAAAGAAATAAGGGGAGCACCAAATGTGACAAAAGTATGATCACATATGATGTTGGTACTACACAGTGTGAGGATAGCACAGTCAAATGTGAGAAAAAAGAATTAAAGTACGACCAAATATGAGAAAAGTATGGTCAAATGTGATGTTGGTATTACCTAATGTGACAATAGAACCATCATTTGCGAGGAAAAAAAATGATGATCATGAACCTTTTTGGAACACATAAGCTTAAATAAATCTATTCAGTTTTCGTTTAGATTTAATCATTGTCGGGGGCGAAAAAGTTTCATTTCTGATAAATGAGATTTATGTTGGGTCGAGGGCCTAAACCAAAACTTGACGATGGGCTCGATGCACGGCCTAAAGACTATCAGCAAAGATCCAAATAATTCACTGTATTTTATGCCTTAGACCTAGATTGAGACTTACAAGAATGGCCCATAAACAGTCCCACAGCAAACACATCAGCGTGGTTAAAAAGTCTTCTGTCAGAAATAGGCTAGCAGTAAAATGTTTCTGCAAAAAATAACCAAGCGGTAAAGTGCTTCTGCAGAAAATAACTCAGCTGTAAAATGTTTATGCAGAAAAGAGTAACCCAGCCGTAAAATGCTTTTGCAGAAAAGAGTAACCCAGTTGTAAAGCACTTCTGTAGAAAAGAGTAACTCAACAGTAAAGTACTTCTGCAGAAAAGAGTAACCCAGCTGTAAAACACTTCTGCAGAAAAGAATAACCCAACTGTAAAGCACTTCTGTAGAAAAGAGTACCCCAGCTGCAACTTAGTCGTAAAGCACTTCTGTAGAAAAGAGTAACCCAGCTGTAACTCAGCCGTAAAGCACTTCTACAGAAAAGAGTAACCTAGCCGTAAAGCACTTGCAGAAAAGAGTAATCTAGCTGTAAAGTAAAACAAAATAAACTTCCAGCTGTAAAATGCTTCACAGATTAAGGGAAAACATCCATATTTTCGGACTCATCATCCGTTAGCTTTAGAGAAGAGTCTTCTAATACAACAATATGAGGGAAAAATTTTATGGTAACAGTTACATCATTACCATCAACAGTAAACGAATAAGTAAATGTCATGGGTTCCATAATAACAAATAATAAGCTTAGTGTGAGATGAAGGGAGAGAGAGAGAGATCCCAGCTAGCGCAGCAAGATTATTATGGTGCCAAGGCATGCTCGTGGATGTAGTATATATAATGAGTAGAGAGAGGCATTTGTGAGTAGTATGAGTGATGAGTGAGAGTGTATAGTAGGACTGCTGGGACTTTCTACTGGGGGTAGCTGAGTGTTTTTAAGTGAAAGTATGAGGAGTGTTTTTGAACTAGGAGCTGAAGAACTCAGTTTCTTTGCTTGAAGCTAAGAGCTTAGTGACTTAGAACTTTGCTGGAGTTTAGAGAAAGCTAGACAAAGGGTTGAATGAGAGTTCTTCTCTCTGAGTGTATTTCTTAATGTGTTCTTGATCCCCCTCCTAAAGCATCAATGGAGAGTCCCATTTATAGTTGCTTTTTAGGGGGTAATTAGCAAATAACTTCTGCTAAATCTTTCTTAATCTTCAGAAAAATCCTTAGAGAATCGTTTTTAGGATTTTAATATTTGACTCCAAAATATATACACTTAGCCTCCCTCCAAAACATTTACAAATTACCCCATGAAACATCCAAAAATAAATAAAAATCGACTGGCCTTCCTTTTTGCCCAATTGCCCCAAGAATAATTGAAAAACCTTTAGACAAAACCTTAAAACCAAAAAAAAAAAAAACCACAGTCCTCTCTGCAATGTGTTGTGTGAGGAAGAGACTCTAGCTGCTCTACCCCCCCCCCCCCCTTCTTTTTTTTTTTTTTAAAAATTTTATGAAACCCATTCTCCGTCTCCCAACTCTTGCTTCTCTCTCTGCTTGTTTGCAATGACCAAGTATAGAACTAGTAGTGATGCGGGTAGTAACTGATATTTCTCAATATTCAAGTATAAAGGTGTGCCCTCTAATATTTAGACCAAAAAAGAAAAGAAAAGCTTTTTAATAAAAATAAACTTGTGGCTATCATTAGAGGACTAGAGTACTGGGTAGTGCTGTAGAGACTAATAAGAAGAGGGGGGAAAAAATTGGTTGTTTGTTTGACTTTTGTGGTCTGAGGATAATAGAAAAGTTGTTTATTTAATGTTTTGTAATGAATTTTTTTTTTGAGAAACTTTGTAATGAATTGTTAATATTACTATTGTTGTGACCTTATTATCAATAAATTATTAACATTAAATTTGTTATGTTTTGTGGGCATGTTTATTTGGGTTTGTGTTTGGGATTAATTTCGTGGGGGAATGTTGTGGATTTGGGTGTTCCTAGCATTATTCAAAGAAAAGTTATAAATAATTCATAAGCTAATAATGATGATTTAGTGTTGCTAACCTTTAGTGTTGATGTCCTAATTTTTTATCTTGAAAAGTCATCAATGATGAAATTGGTATTAGTTTATAGATTGTAGTGTGATTTTGGATTGCATTTGCAAATATGAGATTATGATGTTAATGAACATGATGAAATTCGATAAGCTTACATTAAGCTTGCCCCTCCTAGGTTTGAAGTCTGGCTCCGCCCTTGTATATGTTACCATCTATTGTAAAAAAGGAGGGGTAGTTATTTAAAAAAAATATACGTTGTTCATTTTTGTGGGTTATGGATTGGATTGGATTGGATTATAATTTAATTTTAAGCATTAGGTTGAGTTGAGTTCGAGTTAATAGCTTTTTCAACCTATTTGACCCAACCTGACTCACCATATATGTGAGCTTATTTTATTATTTTATGATTTTTTTGGTTTGAATTATTTTAGTATTTTGTGAATTTTTTTTATGAATATAGAAATTTAAAAATGTAATTTAGACAAATTACATGATTTTTTTTATTATAAATATAATATATGAAAATTATAATAATTTATTAAAGAAAAAAAGCTTAAATAGTTTACAAAATCCTTTTTTATTTTATTTTATAATACATGAAACATATAAGAACATAATCTACAGTCCCAACCCGACCCCAATCCATGCCCATACTCATATCCGAGGGACTCCAACTTCCAAGAGATAAAGAAAATTGAAAACAAAAATGGCGGGCTAAAAGCAAAAATTTCATTTCAAAACAAAAAACACACACTCTCTCTCTCTCTCTCTCTCTCTGTCTCTCACTCTGCGTGCGCGTTCGTGTCCGTGAGAGAAAAATGGAGGCGCAAGCTGCGGAGGAGCCAGTACGGACGAAGATGGAGTCGCTGCGATTGACGTGCGAAAGAGAGATACAGATCCACCAACAGAAGATCGATTCCTACGCGTCGTCGTTTCGCAGTTCCCTCCAATCCATCAAGTCCAGAGCTCAACAAACCGCCCAAAACCAAGGTTTGCTTCACGATCATGTGCTTTATTATTATTTTTTTTTTGTTTCAGTGTTTCCTTCTTATTTCTGCGAACTTAGGGTTTTGATCTTTTTGGGTCTGAGACTCTGCGAGCCTCGCTCAAATTAGGTTTTTTGGTTGCGAAAAATGTCACCTTGGTTAAGAAATCTTAGTTTAACTTTACTTTTGATTTTGATTGTTTAGGAAAATTAGGGGAACTTAAAGCTAAACTCAGAGAGGCCGAGGATGATATGGTCAAAGCCCTAGCAGGTAATTTTGATTATTTGAAAATTTTGAAAGAACTTGAATTTTGTTTTAGTTGTGTATTTTTATTTGAAAAATAAAAGAAGTGATTTTTATGAAGTTGTAAACTTTGTGTGTATTTTTTAAATTTTTTATTTTTTATGTTTTCTTTTGTTAATATTGTAATGTAGTGAAGACCCGTAAAGAGGCGAAGCGGATGGCCATAATGGACTCAATTGCTGCTCAAAGAGCTAGAGTAGAAGAGCTTAAAAGAAGTGTGCAAGTACAGAGTGCAAAGAGGGATCAATATGCTGCAATTATATCTCAACATTCTCTTGGTACTTTCCTCTCGTCGTGTTGCTTGTTTGTTTTTTTTTTTGTTGTTGTAAGTTATATGTTTGCATTGTCTAATGTTTGTTTAGGATTTTAGTTGAAGTCAGTGAGTAATGGGTTAATCCTGAAACGTCTGGTTTTATAGCGTGTTATGGATGTGAAGGTAGTAGTTTTGTACCCAATAGTCATCCTTTCCCAATTGGTTTTCAATTATCTATGAAGGAGAAGAATGTAGGTTCGTTGTCAATATTTTGCATTTTTGCTGCGAATCAACTTTTATGTGAGTCATGGAATATATATTAAGGTCATAAGGAGACATTCTTAATTCTGCAGGATTTGAAAATATTGGCCTCTAAGGTTCCACTGGTAGGAATCACATGCAGATTCATCATTCCCCGTTTGAGGAATTATGAAATTATTTATTTGTGTAGGATTTAGATGAAGTCAATGAGTAATGGATTGGTCCTGAAACATCTGGTTTCATAGTGTGTTATGGATGTGAAGATAGTAGTTTTGTACCCAATATTCATCCTTGCTCAATTGGTTTTCAATTATCTGTGGAGGAAAAGAAAGTAGGTTCGTTGTCAATATTTTGCATTTTTTCTGCAAATCAACTTTTATGTAAGTCACGGAAGATGAATTAAGGTCATAAGGAGACATTTTTATTCTGTAGGATTTGAAAATATTGGACTCTAAGGGTCCGCTGGTAGGAATCGTGTGCAGATTCATCATTCCCCATTTGAGGAATTATGATGTTATTTATTTGGTCTTCAGTTCAATCTGGAGCAGATATTCTGACTTTAGTTCTCTTCTAGTTTTTAGTTAACTCTACCGCCTGGCCCAAGAACGCGAAATTCACGCTTTGGTATATTTGAACTACTAGGAGTCTGATATGGAAAGAGATCAATCATATAACTTTGAAGAGGGATTATATATCACAGGTGTGAGGCTTGTGATTGTTAATTTATGTTACCTACACCTCTTTTCTAATTTTCCCCTTATTGGTTGATATGCCAGTTGATGTGATCCATAGGCAAATAATCATCCATGAGAATATCATTAGCTGGGTCTCAGTGGTGCCGTATATATTATGTGGTGAGTTGGGTGTTAGTTTGTGGTTTTACAGTTGTGAGGGCACCATGACTAGTGGGAGACATGGCCTTATGATGGGGTCACCACATGTTAGTGTTTGATTTGAAGTATTTTGCTATTCTCATTTCTCAGCAGCTATATTACTTCATTACTCTTATTGTTTCCCCCTTTTTCAATTATAAGATATTGTTTCGTATCTGCAAGAATTTCCATATATATTGGTTATGAGTTCTTAAGAGTGATGGTAGTGGTTTTCTCACTTTTTCTAGCCAGTATTTTAAAGGTGTGTGAATCTTGGTTCCTCAATGACTATGTTAAACGACTTATATATTTCCTCTCAAGTTCTGGCACCTATTACATTGTGTTTACATGTTTAATTGCAATTTGCAGTTAATGTAGTATGGACTCATATATGTATGAATATCTCAGTGGTATATAATTACACTAAAATTTTGAGTCGGCCATGTGGTGACACTGACACTTCTTAAGAATCTCTAACCATCTAGCGGCCAGTTGAAAGTCTTATTGTAGTTTGGACTGTCATGGTTAATATATCTTGGTTTTGTACAATAGTTGAAATTCTGTGCTGTACACACTTTTCTGTTTATTTTTGGTCAAAACCATATTGTGAACATTGATATATATTGGTTTTGTTTATAAATCTGAATCTGTATTTTGAAGTAAAGGATGGTCTAGATTACTACTTGTTCTCTGCTCATTTTCTCTCATTTTGTACCATCAACAGCTTTGGCAGCATCTGAAGAAAAGAGTAACAAAGATATTGAGTGTAAAAGTGAAACACAAGAAGCAATTTTGTGGTACAATAGGGTTCTTGGTTTCCATGTTGAAGCTGGACGTGGTAATTGAAGTTCAAAATCATGCACTTTTATTTATGTATTTATTTTTATCAATAGTGATTTACTTACAAGTCTTTTGTTCTCTAGGGGTAAAATTCACCTTCAAGAACATAAATTCGAGAAATCCAAATGAGGAGTACTCTCTCACCGTTCGCTATGCAAATGATACATACACCTGTAAGTTATATAAACCTGTTATTGGTCATGTTCTAATGTTAAATATATTCCAGTGATGTGCGAATAAGATATTCATATATTTTCTATCACATCAGTGTTAGATTGTGATCCACACTTGAATGACACGAAAGAGTTGATCTATGAGTTGAATAAAACCAACGGTTTATTCAAATTTGTCAGAATCATGAGAGAGAAGTTCCAAGAAGCTGCCACACAAGGTACAACCTTATCTTTTGCATCCTATCTAGTACATTGCATGTCTGATAAATGACATCCACTCAAAAATGAGAGCCGGTCTTCTCTAGTGAAACTCATACCTGTAATCAAAGAGCCAAAAAGAAATTATTTTACCCTTAGTGACATGCATGTGGCACTTTACCTTACATTTTTCTTATATGGTAAAAATAAATTGACTGAAAAGTAGCCTTGCACTCAAACGTTTTGTGTACGATTATAAAATTTTAGAGAAGTTTTATGGTAGGTTACTCTCTGTTTCCATTGAGGTGCACCTTATATGACTTAGAATAATACTTCATTGTGCCATTTATCAATCACCAGGATTTTTGCCCCAATTAACAAATCATCAAGAGTCGTCCACAATATCTACATCTGCTCCAGTTCTATCAATGTCAAGTGACAGAAGTGAATCCTCAGCCACGACAAATGACGATCAAGTTCTACATGAAGAAGGCAGTAGACCTTCTAAGAAAGCATACCATACAAGAGGGACGAAACCCTTATCATGGAGGTGATCGTATGCCATAAAAAATTTCTTATTGTAGTTATTGGTCCATGTATGTGTGGATGTAATTATTTGTTTTCGATCTTTATCTGCCAAACTAATATTTAATTGTTTTTGCTTGGTGGACTGTTCCATTTAGAATGATCACTAATTGTTTGGATTTTCTTCTTCCTTTTGTCAAATAATGCATTGCTGGAAGTCTCATTAGCTTTCTATTAGCATTAAAATTTTAATTGCGAGAGGATTAAAAAAACACAAAAATAAAAATCTTGCTGCTAGACCTGATTAGTAAGTGTTGAATTAGCTACGTAAATAGTATTTGCATTCTTTTGAGTGAACTTATGAGTTGAAGTATGATAGTTACCTTAAAACAGAAAGGTTTTGAAAATATATACAAGGTTTTTCTTTTGTACATTATCTATTGAAAATGAGAAAAAAGAAGGTTAAATTCTAAGTTCCGAAGTTAGATCAATTGCTGAAAAACAAGTTCTAACTTAGAGCATTCACAGCAGTGGAGCTAAAATTTTAGCAATTTAGCTCTACAAAAAGTTACTTTATCTATTTTATCTACTCATTTTACAAAACATACTGCAGCAGTAGATTTATTTTAGCTTTCAACACAATAAAATAATATAAACATCACAATAAAACAATATATCTAGTACAATAAAATAATATATCCTACTACTAAAAAAATATTCACAGCACCAACTACAACCACCTCTACCATCAGCCACAACCACAACCACACCCACTGCCACCGCCACCAGTCCACAGCAGGAAAAAAAAAAAGAAAAAAAACCAACCGAAATTTCTAATCTTTTTCCTCAACCCAAACCAAATAAAATCACCAATCACAAATAAAATAAAAAATCACCAATCATAGAGTTGGGCTTCGGTGAGGACAGTGTCGGCGTGGGTCTGATCGGCAGAAGAGATATGGGTCTGAGACGGATGGGTCTGATCGGCGTCTAGTGAGCATTGAGATGGAGGATTGGGCGGAGGCAACTTGGGGCTTGGGTCAGTGACGTTGAGGCCGGCGGCTTGGGGCTTGGGTCGGCTTTGGCCGGTGACGTTGAGGCCGGCGGAGGCGTGGGTCGGAGACTTTGAGATAGAGAGGTGGGAGGGACTGAGAGAGAGAGAGGCACCCTTTTTATTATTTTAGTCCGGCCGGGAATAAAACATTATTTTTTTTTGTTTAGCTCTTATGAACAGTGCACATCTATCCATAGATGTGCACTGTAGCAATCAGCTAAAAAAAATAGCTTTAGCTCCATTGCTGGAGCATGTTTTTTGGTGTTAGAGGAGCAAAAAAATACCAATATACCTGTTTAGCTCCACTGCCGTGGATACTCTTACAAAGCAAGTAAGAATGTAAAATGAGAATTTTGGAGTTCGTTTGGCACATGCGTTTAAACACATGTTTTCAGTTTTTAAATAATATTACACGTATTTTCATACATTTTTTTACCAACGCATATTTTCAAAAAATATAAACAATGTTTTTAGAACGTTACTAAACTGCCTCTTGATGTTCTTAACTTAGCCTCGCTCAAAAGACAGAAAATAGAATCTGGTCCAAAACAAATTTCCTAAACTTTCTAGTCCTTTTGTTTTTACTCTCTTTTTGATGGCATATACTGGTACTAATCAGCCTCAACTCCATGTAATTGTTGAATGTAAAATCTCTCCAATTTAAAATCAAAGTCAAAGCAACTTTGTCTCTTTCTGGTAAAACACAATCACATATAATTGATAGTATTTTTTTTATTAACTATTTACCTCTAAAAACTGTACTGACTGTAGTCTAGGTAATTTAAGGCTTTAAGTTTTAAGCACATAAAAAGAAGTGTTAGATGCATGCTTGCTTGCTTGCTTTGAGCAATAATTGAGCAAGCATGAGTAAAAAGTCCCAACGAGAAAGGTTTTCCAATTTCTAATCAACTGCTTGTCAACTGTTAGATCAAATTTCATTTCAGAAAACAGTTTCTCATTTTACTACGGAACTTCTTCAAGCACGGCCCATTTGGCTCCACATGATGTGTGGTAACCACACAACATAATTGTAGATATTATTACATAATAACTTTATTACTTAACTGATTGTGTAATATGTTAAGTCATAAGTGTATTCATATGTTTAATCTCTCTCTCTCTTTTTTTTTTTTTGAGAAACAATCTCTCTTATTAGTTTCACTTAATTAAGGCTATTCTTTCCTTCAAGATTTTTTATTTCTATTATGTTTGGAAAATGATCTACTTTCGTTAAATCCTCTAATTTCCTCCCATTTTTTAGCTGAATACGATATACATGACATTTATTTGATTTTTAAATGTCACGTTTCCTATTTCATTATGTTTTCTTTTATGTACTTCATTATTATTATTATTTTTGCTTAGTGTTGCTACCTCTTTTTCAAGGTAATGCTCTAATTAGTAATTAGGTCTTCTTTTATATGGCTAAGACAGCCATAATATTGTTACTTATTTGCTTTCTCTTCCCCAATCCAGTTAACTTTCTATATGGCAACCTTTGTTGAATGTCCATCAGTCAGACATCTCAAGGTTCAAAATCATTTGCTCATATAAAGGCTAATAATCAATAATGCCACTCTGAGAATAAGCTCTCTGGGAAACTTCTAAAAAAATTGGAAAGAGGCAAATTTGTAAGTAACAATATGTGAGGTTAGGTGACTAGCTTTTTAATAATTTATTTCACAACATCAATGCAGATGTTTTTTTTTTAGTCATAAGAAGCATACAAAACACTCTCAAAAAAAGAAAAAGAAAAAAAAGAAAAAGAAGCATGCAAAAGTGAAGAAAGAAATCTTTTTTTGTGTGTGCAGAGAATAGTTTATTCCTAGTCCTACTCCTAGACCTAGTATATGTTGCATGTTATTTTTTTGTTCAATTTTTGTAAGAAACGCAATATTATTTGATAAAAATTCATGTGAATATTTAAACACAATGCGTTTCACGGAAGCAAGAAACGTGAGAAATGACAAATTTTTACCATAAGTGTAGGAATTTCAATTCTCTCGTTTCATGGGGAAATTGACTTTTATAGTAATAACAATTCTTGAGATGAGAGTTTACCAAAAAAAAAAAAAAAAATTCTTGAGATTTCATTAAATAAACCACCTAAATCCAAATTTTTTTTTTTTCTGGAAACCGATAACTTTTATCCTTTATCCTATGTTAGATTATTTGTTTATTTTTCATTAGTGAAGGTATGTCTCATGCGTGGCCATATCCCATAACTTTATCAGCTTCTTTTTTTCCCCACCCATGATTTTACATAGTATTATTTTTTTTCCTGGCCATCATTATTGCTACTTTACAAGTTAATTAAACTATTAGGGGGTGCTCATGGATAAACCTGTTCTGTTAAATCACAGCATGATTGCCAGAAAGAAAGCATGGATAGACTGGTCTGAGGGAGCTCCTAAAAAGATTTTTTTTTTGGTTGCACTGACAACTCCTGAGACAACATTATCTACAGCTAAAATTAAGGCATTGGATGATCATCAATCTCAGCCACTAGAACCTCCAAAGCAATCTGTTAGTACTTAGGAGCTCTCATGTAATCCAAATACCTCAAAAGCAATCTGATAATATTTAGGGGGTGTTTGGTAAGTTAGTTTTAACACATTTGTACACATTTTAAACAACATTACACACATTTGCACACACTTTTTTACCCACACATATATCAAAAATACCCAAATAACATAACTCAAATTCATCTCCCAAACACCCCCTAAGAGTTCTTATGTAATTCTTTTTTTGAGTATTAGTTCTCATGTAATTCCAATATAATAACATAGTTTTCTGTTATCTTGTAAATAAACTTTTATCTGTATATGTACGTACGTTTGAATATAAATATAAAAGTAGTATCTTCTGAAATATTTTCAAGGAAACAAACCAAAACACAATTTAGGAGTTTTCATGTAATCCAAATACAATAGCATAATTATTTGTTATCTTGTAAACAAACATTTATCTTTATATGTACGTACGTCTGAATATAATACAAAAGTAGCAGCTCTTGAAATATTTTCAAGAAATCAAACCAAAACACAAACTCTTATTATTCTTTCTTAGACGACTAAGCTTATTAAGACAAACTTATAGTTGTGAATTGTGATTTTTTATTAATCTTCCTGTCATGCTGTCACTAACAGCATAGTTTTTGGGTCGACTATCTACTTTTTAAGGCAACTATCGTCACACACCCCCACTAAGGGAAAATTATAAATTCATCTAAAAAAAGGGAAAAATAATAAATATGTCTACAATTCTAAAGGTTATAGTATTGTGATTGATTGTCGGTTTGAGATTACTCTTCTATATTATTATTTTTTAAGAGAAATTTGACATAGAATTTTTTTTTTAAATTCAACTGTTTATTCATGTTCGTTCTTCTTCTTCTTCTTCTTTGTTTTTTTTTTTTTTTTTGGCTGAACATTTAATTATCATCTAATGACTACAATCTCCAAAATAAACTCTCTCCAGTTGAACCCAAATGGTACTTTTCATCAAAAGTGTTAAATTATGTGATCCAAAGTTAATCACTCAAAATGCTTCTGTCCTTTTGATTGAGACCCATACAAATGCATATTAACCGAAAAGTGTTACAGTATTTTGACAAAGAATTATGCAATAATTCCATTTTTAAGCTTTGATTTTGCATAAAGTAAAACATATATGAGAATGAGATCAAAGTAAAATTTTCGCAATTTTTGTGCACATATCATTTTCCTTAATTAACACTTAGCCCGAAATCAGTAGGTTCCATACAAATTATGATCCACCAGAAATCAAATAGGCCCACCCTTCCATGCTTGTCCCAAGTCCAACCAAAGGGCTAACCCAATCATCTCTCTTGCCCCCACCCCACGAATGGTAATTTTGCAAAGCACAGTACTGAAAACCCACAATCATGGTTCATCATTCACTAAAGAGAAATTGTATCTTCAAAATTTGTAGGTTAAATTATTACAGGAAACCAACCTCTCAATTGGTTCACACACTGTACAAATCTTTCTAGACCAAATGTCACATCTGAGAATGTTTTAAAAAAAAAAAATTTAAGACACCATTCCTTCTTGTTATTATAGTGCATAGGGATGCTATTTTAATAGCAAGTTATACCCTTCTTTTGAGCCCACAAATTAGCCCCCCAAAAGATTAGCTTTTAGTTTTCTTGCATAATTTGGATCTGGTAGCACCGTGCAATAGCTTCAAATCCACTCACAAAAAATTTCAACTTTTTTCACCTTTTTTATTTTTTTTATTCAATAGTTGAGATTAAAAGTTAACTTTCTGAGTTTTGATCTCAACCTTTGAAAATGTATTGCAAGCTATTACATTGAATCTCAATCCTGTACGCATATTCTATTGGGATTGTCAACTAGTTCACGCACTTATTAAATTGTTGAATTGATGGGAAAATTTTGACTCAAATCGATGGACAACATTTAGTACTCAATGGGGCGTTCAAGGATTGATGGTTTGGTGTTGGCTCAACTAAGAGGAATAAGTCATGACATGGTTATGTAAATGTAAGTGGACGTAATTTGGGAACAAGAAGATTCATTGTAACTAAACAAATAATTAAAATAACACATTCGAGGACAATATATGTAGTAAAAGATTAAATTAAAGAAAAAATTATAACGCTGGAAATAAACTCGTCTGTGGTTGTTGAAAGAGGTTCATTTCTCTCAAATGAGAGCTCTCTTTCTATTTGCATCTTGGTGGTTATTATTATAATAGGACACGTGTCTCTATGGTCTTTATTCTTTAGGACAAATGTCACAATGCATTGTCCAACTCCCCTTGATTTTTGGAGTCATCTAACTAGACTGTAACTCCTTTTCTTTTAATTTTCTTGTGATTTGTAACTGCCATTCTGACTAATGTCTACCATCATGTAAAACTCGAGTGATTTTTTTTTTTTGAAATGAAACACTCAAGTGATTTGAATGCTTTTAAATTTGGGTCCGGCATACATTAACTATCTATTTTTGAAAACATTTTATTGGAATTTGAAAAGTTGTTAAAAAGTTAATCACTTTTTTATTTTTTCATAAAAAATTTCTTTAAATAGTTTCTAATGTATGTTTTTAAGGGCATACGTCAGTAAAACCCTTCAAATTATTAATGCCCAGGACACTTGTCTTTCGTACATAGTTTGCCCTTTTGTTTCCCTATATCATTAATTGATTGGTGAGAATTAAATCTATAAATATTATAAACATAAATATTTTCTTTTTCATATTTTTTTTCCTATTAAGCATTTGGGATATACCTGAGAGAGAGAGAGAGAGAGAGAGAGAGAGGAGTAAACATTTAATATTTTGTTATTTAAGAGGAGATGAGAAAGGAATAGTTCTCAAGCCCCTTTATTGTCTATTAGTAGTCTTTTTTGTTGTCTTCTGCATTTGTAAATACATAATCCTATTTACATGACTCCTAAGTCTCTAAATTTACAGAAGAATATGATACATTTTAAGCTGCTGGTTGACCTAATCGTTTGTAAATCACAGCACGAGTTTGCTTAACTAACTTTTGTGCCTCAGATTCATCATTTGCTAGACTTGAGCAGCTACTCTCATTACAGTCTGCAAAGTATTTCCCAGTCACCCCTTCTAGTTGTGGGCTAAGAGCAACATAGCATGTGGTTGATGCACCCTGCATAAAAGAATTCATGTACCATATTATCAATACCCAAATGGATCAAAATCCTCTCTGTCTCTCTCTTTTGCATGCAATCTATTGCAATAGAACTCAAACTGATAGGGTTAATGCATGTGAACAAACCTGAGACGAAGACTTCAGCAACTTGGAAGCAACAAAGAATATAGAATCTGCATGAAATTTAGCGTAATACCATTAGAATAATAGTTAAATGATTAAATTCACAATTTTCTAATAACGTAGGTTTTTGGGACAACGGGTAAAAGAGGCACTTTGTGAAACACCGCTAACATATTCTAATCAAATGGTTATGAAATTAAAGGAATTAGGAGTATAAATTCATGCCTGTTATAAAGCCCTTGTGAGCTCTAGTGATTCCAGTCTTCACAATGCCTGGATGTACTGCATTGATAGTAACTCTTGCATTCCTTGCCTGCAACTGCCTTGCCATTTCCTTAGCATGCAATATGTTTGCCAATTTTGACTGAGCATATGCACGAGTACCATTGTAGCTGCAAACATTGGAAAGAGTAGTACTATTATTAATTTTTTAACATAAGTCAGCAATGGTAAATCTTTTCCTAGCTATTGTCAAATTTAGCGGTTACTCTTTTGGGAAAATTAATAGATACTCTTTGGAGTACTATAGTTAATGTGATAGTAGTCATTAAAAGCAAGTTACTTCATACAAAAGTAAACTTTTTCATGTCACTTTTTGAGTTCTGCAATTCTATTGGTGTGTAGAGGTCGAGAGGTCCATTAGTACTGAAATTACGGCACAAAGTTTTCATGTTAGGAGCAGTAAAAAGTGAGAAAATATTTACTTCTTTGGATTGAGCATTTGATTGAAACGAAACGAATCTCTCTTCACCCAACTGTGAATCACAGAAGTAACATTTATTATTCTTCCTTGGATGCCTGTTTTTGCTGCTGTTTCTACCATTTTCTCTAATAGCATTTCTGTCAACAAAAAATGTCCTGCCAAAATAATTAAAAATAATAAGTAAAAAAAAACTAAATCTTTTTTTTTTTTTTTTGTGGTTAAATCACTTAAAATTGTTAATAAAGTTATCATTAATGGATTCAAGACCCCACTTGGGTTTATCTCAAAACTAACTAAAGTTTTTTTCATTATGATTTTTTTTTTTTGGTTGAAAAGCCATATTATATGATACTCACATTTTTTTCCTCGATAAGTCTAGTAACACCAAAATTTTTAACAAGCTTTTTATTGTGATTAATGTGTAATAAGAATGGAATTATTGATAAATCTATATGAAAGTCATACTATTTCAATCACATGCGCAACTTATCACTTTAACAAGTTCCAAGTAAGTGCTAAAAATTGTTTTTTCACCCTTTCACACATCTCACGGAGTCACGGTCGAAGAACAGAGGGCCCTAAGGGCCTGTTTGGAGCACTACTTAAGGCTCCACAAATATTTTTTGCTTTTACTTTTTGGTCGGTCTTTACTTTAAAAATTTTCAAGCCCGGCCCGCCTCAGTATCTGGAGCTTCTAAATAAATCGGATCTGGGCCCTTCATCACTCTGCTTCAATTGGTCCAGGCCATTGAGTTTGTTATTTTTTTGGACACAATTTTTATTTTTTTGGGTTAAAATAATGGTATTTGAACACAAATGCGTGTCCAAAAATAAAGTTCCACTAGAAAATAATCACAAAAAATTAGTGGAAAAACAACAGGAAACATATAACTTATTATTGGGTTAAACTATTTTTAGTCCTAAAGGCTAACACTATCAATTATATAAGGACAAATTAATAGATTACCCAAATAATTTGTGGCATATGTCATCTCAATTTTGTCCTCAGAGAACTCCAAATTCTGAGAGAATATTCCCGCATTGTTTCTGCAAAAATGGTTTTCTTTCACAATTAGTATCATATCAAATACCTCTCTCTTTTTCTCTCTCTCACACACACACACAAATAAGAAACAAATATTTGATACTCACATGAGAATGTTAAGGGATAATCCTAGTGACAAAAACTCAGTACAAAATCTCTTCACAGAAGTTAATGAGCTCAAATCAAGCTCCAATAGTATAATCTCTGCCTGTGGACTCTCTTTTTGAATTTCCTCCTTCAGTTCAGCTGCTCTTCTTAAATCCCTTGCTGGAATCACAATTCTCACACCTTTCTTTGCTAACACTCTTGCTGTTTCAGCTCCAATACCAGATGTTGCCCCTTAAAAAAAAATAGAAATGACAAAACCCAAAAGCTTTTATTTAGTTTTTTATTCATGGCACATGTGTTTTATGCATGAGAATTTTATGTATTTATTTTTAAAAGAGAAATTTTAAAAATTAAAATGGTGAAACTTTGTTGCAAACATGACATAATATAGTACAAAAAGCAGTGATCTATTGGGGACCAATTAGATACTACTGCTATTCCAAAAAGACAAAACCATATCTTGGTGCAGCCAAAAAGAACCACTAAAAGAACTACTACCATATTGCATTAAGTATATTAATTGGAGGGAGAATATTCCTAAAAATACTGCAAATTATCTTGAACACACATACTATTTTTCTTCAAAGAAAGCCTCAGAAAATTATCTAAAAACATACTCTTGTATGCATCCACTAAATTTGGCAGATTATCCCAGGAGAGTTCTTACGAGAATGAATCAAAATTTTCTATCAAGTTAAAATAAATGGAGAAGAAGAAAAATAAAATGAAATAGAAAAGAAACATGAAATTAACAAAAAACTTTCATAAATCTTTTGAAGCCAACAGAAAGACACACTCACAGATAGAGAGAAAGCCATGAAATATCTCAAATCTAACATTCTATCATGTTGTTTAACAATTTTTGTATCACTCCAATGCTCAACTTTCAAGCAAAACACTTTCATGAACACTCAGAGTGGGGATAAAGATTTTTATTCATATAGTTATCACTGAAAAGAGAGTTTGTTTCCCTTACCATAAAGTTTTGGTAAGAGAATGTTGTTTGAGACTAACCAGTGATTATAGCAGTTAGATGGGGAGGGACCATGCAAGAGAAATCTTCTGTGACTTGCTCAGCAGTGGAGTTTGAGCCATAACCACTTGGCCCTGCAAGTCCTGCTAGATACCTTAGTGTTTCCTTCATGAGTGTACCAAAACACTGCCAGCTTTAGAATCTTATACAGCAAGAGAGCAGTTTTAGATTGAAACTTGAAATCACATAAGTATATATATAGAACTTCTAGACCAGAAATAATTTTCTGGTAGTCCAAGGACCACCCTTGCTATGTGGTCTCAAGTCTCAACCAATAAACATTGTCATAATGTCATTTGGAATTATAGGACCACCCATATTAGGTGGTCCACAAACTAATTGCAGTTGGGTTAGGCTTTCGCATCTTGTACACAGTGTAGTACAGAATGAAACGCATAACTGACACGTGGTTATTTTAGGACACGTGTCAGTTCTGTGTAACTTCTAATACACAAAAGCATTGGAGAAAAGCCGAACCCACTAAAATGTATTTTAATAAATAATAGAATTATTAGGTTGCTTTAGGCATATGTACTATAGAGAATTGTAATTGCAAAAATGGAGACAATGTACCATTATTTTTGTCCTTGTTTCCCATAATTACTGTCTATCCTAATTGAGTGGCTTCAATTTCGTAATTGGCTTAGAGAGAGATTGTTATTTCCAGGCCAGCTTTGCTAGTTCAAGTGCAATTTATGTGCTTCTAAAAGTAATGTTGAAATCATCACTAAGAAATGTATCAATGAAGTGTAATAATCTTTTAGGTGGAATGGTGTTTGACCGTGTTACTTCTTTTTTATTTTATTTTATTTTTATTTTTCTCTTTGCTATGAGTCTATGACTCCCTTTTTTCTTCTTTGTGATTAATTGCACCCAACATGTCCAAAAATGGCTTATTAGATGACTTTCTTGTTAAGTGATCATCTCATGAGAAATTATCAAATGAACGTTTATAATGCTAAAGGAAGAAAAAGAGGGGGGCAAAAAAAAAAAAGCATTAGGTTTGGTGGTAGGATTAGTTGGTCAATCTATATCGAGAAAAAGATATGTTGACTAGTGGAAAAAGATTCACATAGCTAAGCCCTTTTGCTTTCTCGTTGGTTGGTGATATTTTTTAATATGGAAGGCCATCTTATATTGTTTGACCCAACAAAAAAAAATCTCCTACTAAATTCAAAATTATCTTTGAGTTGTGCTTCAATTTTTCTACCACAATTCTTGTTGTTTTCATAAAGGGAAAAAGAAAAAACTTTGTAACCTTTAGTTGTATAGATTTTTATTTTTTATGGGAAGACTGAAAATTTTATTTAAAAATCATAAAGAGAAAGATACATCATAGATAAAACTAAATTTTAATATCAAAGTTTTAGTTGAGAGAGTTTTCTTTTCCCTCTTTATTTTTAGCAATCAAATCTAGATTACCCACCTTGTGCATTCTTAGTACGTCCTAATTAGCATCATATATTAGGCTACAGGACCTATAAGTTGTCTTTATATGTCAAAATAGTTTGAATACTAGTATAATATGTAATCAAGACCTTAATTTCAACTATGTTGTGACCTTTCATGCTACTTCGTGTAAAAATTATGTATAATATTTAGAATTTAATTTATAATCTTTGATATAAAGGTAAGCCAACCCAATCTATATCATCCTTAACCTTAATGAGCAAGGAGTATATATTATTCAACAACTGCAATTTGCAACAAAAAGGTGCCAGAGATTTGAAACGTGACAAATTCTAAACTTTAAGCTTTAATTTTTTATTGGATGGTTATTATATCTTATTTGGTTTCTTGAATATAAAAATTCAACTAAGTAAATGTTAATGGATCTTCTAAGGGCATTAATTTAAAAAAAAAAATTTTAAAATTTTTTTATGAAGAGGAAAAAAAAAAACCAACAATCATTTTTGAAAATTTATTATATTTCTGATAAAAATGATATTAAAATTTTCTTAAAATAGTTAATTAACGGGTATCAATTAACACTTATACCCTATTTATAATACTTTATAAATCTGTAATTTTTCAACCTTCATATAGTTAATCTACATGAAATTTATAAAATCTAAAAGAAAAAAAGTGTGTACTTTTGACTTGTGAGCTTTAATTATGGGTATATACATGCATGCACTCAAAAAGGTAGGCTTTGAGTAGTTCTCACACGTGGACATCTAGAAAAAAAAAAACTTAGCGATAATTACATGCAATTGTGAAAATTTGAATTGTATCACGAAAAAAGAAAAAAGAATCAAATATAGGAAGGCTCTCTCTATTTTTGCAGACAAAAATGCTTTTACTGCGTGTCACCGTGCCACTCACGTCTCCTTTTTGTTCCCAATGGCCAAAATTTTCATCCATGGCCATTGAGAAATGATGGATGGTGTTGGGAGCTTGATGGACCAAAAGATAGGCATTGAAGTTGACCCCTCAACAATGGAGTGGTGAACTGGCTAGGGCTATGCAGAAGGGGCCCATTGTGTTTCCTAAGTTGCATACACATTCTCATCAACCTTGCCACAACTACATGAAGCATGATTTGTTTTGTAGCTTCACATGTGATCTTGTTCCATTCTTTCATTCATGGCATGCCCCCAAAAAGTGTAAAAAGTGAAATTGATTGGGAACCCCATTTTGTGTGTGTGTGTGTGTATTGTCTTATACATACATGCTTCTTTGATACAAAAGGTGAATTCCCCCCCATGACCTAAAAGCTCAAGGGAGTTATAAGCTTCTTGTATACCCTTAAATTATAGATGGAGTTTAAGATAAGACTTGTAACTCTTATACTTTAGCTTTAATTAAGGTCATGTTGAATTTAGATTATAGATGGAGTTTAAGATAAGACTTGTAACTAGTACTTTATCTTTAATTAAGATTATATTGAATTTAGATAAATTGGGTGGTAATTAAGATTATGAGATGATTTGTTACAATTGTGTCCTTTTTTTGACAGTTTAATTCTTACAAGTGGTAGAGGGCAGGAGGAATTCAAATTTTTTTTTTTTTTTTTAAGAGAAGAAGACTAATTTATTAAGGAAAATCAGTTATATCGACTAAGATTACAACATTAAAATGTGGAGAAGTTTCCTCCGTTCACACTAAAAGCCTGCTAACATTACTCAATAAGAAATATAAAAAGATTTAATAGTACTATCAATAATTATGAGATGTTAATAATCTTAATTAGGAAAGGTGACCAATAGAGTGCTCTTCATACTATCTTATAAGAAGCATGGAGCTTTGAAGTTGATGCATCTTATTATTTTGTCACTTAACTTTGTAACCATAGTATTTCATTACTTGAGAAGTCGGACATGAGTATACAACATGATAATTTTCTTTGATCACGCCTTACCGTCTTTCAACTTCTTAAGGCTAGCTTATAGTCCACGACAAATTTGATAAAGGGAAAAGAATCTTTGAAAATGTTTCTCCTTTCGGGTTAAATAGGAGTGTATATATATATATATATATATATATATATATATATATATATATATATATATATTTTTTTTTTTTTTAATTTTGTTAGGTAATATTGAATGAATCATATAACTTAAAACAAGAATTGGTTCAATGCACCAAAATAATTAACTACGATGTGATATGTTATGTATCAATGGATGTAGCATCTCTCTAATAATTTGGGTTTTCCTATTAACTCTATAATCCATTTTTGTAATAATATATTTGACCATCTATAAAATGTTTTTATGCTTAAAAGAACTATATTTGTGCATTCAATAACATTTTAGCTATAATTTCATTGAAATAGTTAAACATGAAGGAAACAGAATAGTCCAATTACTAACCAACCAGACGGCATGACCAATATGAAATTTGAGTCAAACATTGAGAGCCAAAATGAAAATTTCAAATTTTAAAGGGCCAAAATAAAAACAATCCCAAACTTGAAGGGCCAAAATTGAATTTTAGTTATACCTTTTCAAATGAAACTTACGAAATACAAAAATTTGAGAATTTTCATACATTAATAAGTCACCAGTTAGGGCAGCACGTGCTAGCCATGGGGAAAAAAAAAGTAGTGATTAGGATCAATTCTAGATTTTATTTGTAACACAAAATAAAGATATAAAATCATTTGATTTTTAAAATACATAGAGATTTACATTAATCAAAAGAGACATTAATTTTTAGAATTTTGATCAACCACAAGATTAGGAGAACTATTTAACATATAAATATCTATTTTACTATAATAGTTTTTTAGTACTTATTTGCTATAGTCATTATATCTATTCACTAAAAACTTCTAAGAATTATAACGAATATCATTATCCTTCAACAATCAACAATTGAGTTTTGCTAAGAAAAAAAAAAAAAAAGATAACAAAAGGCATGTGTTATCGAATTTTCTATTAGATAAATTATAAGTTTTAAAACTTTAAACCTAGAAAATCAATGTTCTTTAGATAGCAAATAAAACACCTTATATTATCATTCTAACTTTCCAAGAATTATTACCATCTAAAACTCAAAATACTGGAAGAAAATTTTTAGGATGTAAAAATTTAGTAGGAGTATTTTAGACATTACACAATAAAATATTTTAAGAATCATAAGCTTTCATTAGGGTTTAACTGAGAGAATAATAACATGACATATTTGCTCTTTTCCAAAATATTAAGGGAAAACTTGCTTGATTTTAAAGTTTAAGAAGGAGGAATTATAAACTACCCAAAACATAAAGGATAAACAATGTTTGTTTCCTAAGTTTTTGTTTTTGTTTGTAAAACTATGTAGTTTTACTTAAAATGGTGCGCAAAGAAAAAAAAATACAAAAAGTCAACTCAAGAAAATTGTAAGTGAAATAGTGAATTTTGGTTCAATAAAACTTACTAAACCCACAAAAAATTTCTAAAAACACAACAGAATAACACAATATTTTCACAATACCTTTATAATTTTGTTATATTTTATTTTGACTTGTAAAGAATTGACAACTCAATAGTTTTGAAAATATTATAATGACAATAAGATATTTTAACCTTTTCACAAAAAAGAAATGCTATGTTTACGATATTTTCACAACAAATCATAAGTAGTAGGTTGTTACAGGTTGTTATTGGTGGACAAAAAAATAATTTCATTGATAAGTTTAAATTAGAACCAAAAACAAATTACCACCTATAATTTGTTATGAAAGTATTGTAAAAAATATTGCGGATGTACATTTCTTTTTTCACATTAACTTTATTTTTAGTTGTGGTTGGTTCTAGTATGATATTTTATTATTTTATGTCTAACTATAAGGAATTAACATCTCGAAAATTGTGAAAATATTATGTCAATTTATTGTGTTAATATTTTATTATAATGTGAAACAGTGTGAATTGGACAAACCAAAAATAATATAGCAAATCTATTGCAACTTTATGCATTCACAAAAAAAAAAAAAAAAAGCGGCTCGCTAAACCGTGAAAATTGAACAAGCCAAAACTACCGTAGTGAATCTATGATAGCTTTTCCCGTTTATTATTTTTATATATAGATTACTAAATTTGACTAAACCAACAAAAAAAAAAAAAGTCTATGAATATAATAAAATATTACAACATTTTCAAAATACCTTTATTTTCAACCGTGACGAATCCCAGTCCAATATTTTATTATCTTATTGTGACCTATACCTTATACCTCAATAATTGTGAATATATTGTAATAACAACAAAATGTCATGACATTTTTAGTTGTGCTAGATCTTGGTATGATATTTTATTATTTTATTTTGACCCATAAGAAATTGACACATGTGTCACAATATTTTCATAATATCTCTATGTATACATTGTAATTAATTACAATGTAAATTTATATTGCAGACACAAAAAAATTGGCAAATTTTGTACACATTTACAAAATTTGTACAATATTTACCATTTTTTGTGCAAATGTGTATAATATTAACCACTTTTGTATATTTACAATGTAAACTTGTATTGCAAGTATAGAATAAACATATAAAGATCTTAAAAAAAAAAAAAAAAGCTCAAACCAACTGGCATACTTGGAAGAAAAAAAAAGAAAAAAGAAAAAGAAAAAGTGCACCTCACTAATTGAATAAACTGAAAAATTCAAGAGCCTTTGGCTCTTTTTATATAGTTAATAGATATGCTAGCTTACATAAATATTTAAAAGAAAAAAAAAAACACAAACCGATTATTGGAAAAAAAAAAAAACTTTAGGCACAGTAGAAATTAATGTTAAAATGTTGTGGACTTAGCATTTTTTTATTTGATCTATAAGAAACTGAGATCTCAACAATTGTGAAAATATTGTAATAACAATAAGTGTTGTAACATTTTCTCAAAATATTTATTTTTAGTTGTGGTTGGTAACAGTCTCATATTTTATTATTTTATTTTAACTTATAAAAAATTGACACATTAATAATTGTGAAAATATTGTAAAATTTGTTGTGTTAGTATAACAATATATATACCAGCTTACATAAATATTTAAGAGAAAAAAAAAAAAACACAAACCGATTACTGAAGAAAAAAAAAACTTTAGGCACTGTAGCTTTAGTGCTAGTTGAATAAACCAAAAGCACTGTAGCTATAGTGCATTTGCGCTTTTATATATAAGAAAATTTGTTGTGTCAATATAACAATATATATACTAACTTACATAAATATTTAAAAGAAAAAAAAAACACAAACCGATTACTAAAAAAAAAAAACTTTAGGAACTGTAGCTACAGTACCAGTTGAATAAACCAAAAGCACTATAGCTACAGTGCATTCGCGCATTCGCGCTTTTATATATAAGATTTAGTGAATGTCACCAAAATATTCAAAAAAATTTAAAAAATACTACTCCAATTAAAATTTTACCACAAGCAGGAATCTCTAAAAACTTAAAATAAATTTTATTATTATGAATCTAATAATCTGCCTTATTTTTTTTATTAATAAAAGTTGGGAAAGATATGAGTTAATCTAAATATTACAAGTTGTAAGAAGTAATTTTGCCATATGATTCATTATAAGTATATTTATTAAAATGCCTTATTTTAAGGGAAATTTTAAGATTTAATAAAATTATAATACTACTCTCTGTTTAACTCATTTGTTAAATTTCAAGATATTTAAAAGAAGTTTCATTATATATTTTAATCTTTGATTTTTTAATTAAAATTTGGTCCTATATAATTTGCATTATTATGATTCATGTAACTTCAAGTAAGCTTTTCTTATCTTATATATGTTTATTATTTCATTTTAATTATATTATCAAGATATTTTTCTTACTTTATATATGATCCACGATTAACCATACATCACAAGGGCATAACATTAGTGATAATATAAAATGAAACTTTTAATGTTCTTGATGACTTCCTATGATACCACAAATATTTATTAATTAAATATGTATCATATTACTTTTTTTATTTTTTATATTAAGCCTTTTCACGTTTTATACAAGTTAACCATTAGTTTTATTAAAAAAGAAAGAATCCTAAGTAATAGAGAATGTAAGGGATGCATGAGATATGTTCTCATGAATAATGAATTCTTGAAAAATTTTCTCCTCTCATAAATAATCCTTTACCATCCCAACTAATTATTCATTGGTTTATTGTGGGTTGGGTGATGCTTGGCAGCAAGGAAATGACCAATAGCAAAAACATTGGAAATCATTCACACTCAAAAATTTGGACTTTCAACAAAGGTATATAATTTGGGTTCCAACTTCCAACCAAAGGTACCAATTTCAAACCCACCATTTTCTTTCTTTGTCTTATCTTCTTGCATCACTAGTTAGACCATTAAAAAACTTTATTTGAAGGACAATTAAAAAAAACTTTTAGTCCTAATGATCTCAACGACCTTTATTAAATCCCAACAACTCCACTAAATCAAATGTAAATGAAATTGAAATGTGTGAGAGCTTGTGGAAGAAAAGCATTAGCCGCCTAACCATAGAAATTATAGGTCTTTTCTTTAATTGTTAAAGAATCTTTTCTATCGTAGTTTGGACAAATCCAATATACAAAGAACCAATGAGTAAACCATTTTTTTTTTTCTTTCATAGGGTGAGGACCCCACGTGTTTACTATGTCTCCCCCCGTCACAAAAATTTTTTCCTACCTGAATTGATGCATTCAACGTAGCTAAGAAAATTCAATATGCCGACAAACCTATAAATTCTCTTAGTTCAATCATGTCAACCTATCTATTTTGTTATCCATGAAGATTAAGAAAAGGTTTACTTAAAACAAAGAACCTGTATTATTTTGATGCACACGTGCCATGTGCCAATCATGTGATGACAAGTGGCCCCCTTTGAGAAAAGGGTCTCATGCCACACGAGCCAATCACGGAAGAGGTGGGAGTGTGGGACAAGGCTAAGGGCTAGTGTCCCCCTTTGATTATTATACCTTTCACATGGATCATTAGCTATAAATTATTAACAACATGATCCATGTTAAGTAATAAATTGAAAACAATAATAAGATGATCCAGGTTAAGCAATAAACTAACTTTGGGTTGTCATCTTTTTCCTTTGCATTTGATGCATTGTGTGGTAAGATTTGACTAAAAGGTTATTTGTCTCCATCTCCATGCAACAATTAAATATAACCAAAAAGAAGATGGTTTTTTTTTTAAAAAAAAAAAAGTTATAATCAAAGTCATAGAGGAACAGAAATGCACATGCGATTCCCTATAAGAGATGCTTTCATGAAGAATGAGAGGTTTGATTGAACACATCAAGACACTTCTATTCTAAAAGTCATTAAGGACATAGAAAAGCCACATACAATGGTTCAACCTAGTGATTGCATGAATTGCTTGTTGAAATATTAGAGGGGCGGTAGGAGACATGTGAAATAACCAATTTATATCAGAGACAATATAATGTGTTTGCCATTGTGGCTTTGAGGATGGAGCTTCAATATTTATATTTTTCTAAAGTAAAATGATGCTATTTAGTTTGGAGAAACTAGACTTTAAGCTTAATGAAGAGACCCTATACAATAGCCTTTAATCTTCCAATGATCCCATTCCATTTCCCATAAACCCAAGACCTAAAATGATAACTTAGTTGGTCGTAGTAAGAATTTTGAGCATAGTAAATTAGTAACCATTTATGATAATGCAACAAAACTCACTTCCTCCAGAAAAAATCTTAATTCCAGTCTCACTTACTATAGTCATTTTAAGAGGATTCTAGATCCAACCATCCAAATAATGTTAATATAGCATAAATAATATATCATATTAGGAAGTTATATTCAATTTAAGGACTGTTACTTTATTTTATTTGAAATCATTGGTCACTAGTGTAAAGTTAAGGTTATACTATAATTTAACTCACTGGAGATCACACATGCTTTTTTTACTTTCTAACTTATTAGGTATTAGTTTCTTAACAAGTAGGGAGCTATTACGGTCATATTTAGATAGAATTGTCATGATTAATTATCCTTTCCCCTTAACTTTTTTATTTAGGAATAAACAAACTCTTTGAATACTAATACCTTCTTTAACTCTTTAGATATTTACCAAGCTAAATTTGGTGCTATCAAGCAAACTTTTTTCATTTGTTTTATTGAAAAAAACAAAGAATCATAGATCTTTCACAACCTCAATGAAGCTCGATTTGGTGCTATCAGGCTTAACCTTTTCATTTGTTGTCTTTAAAAATAGAAAAGAAAAGAATCCTAGATCTTTCACAACCTCAATTTTGTGCTGTCAAGCATAAATCAGGTTTGTCCACACCAATCTGGCTCCAATTCCATTTGGGTCCAATCATGTAGTGGTTGAAAAAACAAAAAAAAATGTGAACCCGTAACTATCTTTTCCGTCATTAGGCCATGGGCCTAAACTCGACAACTTCATGTTAGGTCAAAGACTTAAAGCCACCACTGTTTATGTTTTTGGGATCCAGCTTAAGTTTTCCATACTTTCGGTTCCACAAAATCATCACATTTGTCTTTTATTCCAGCCCAAGAGGCTAAAGAATAAAAGTCAAATTTAAGTTTGGTATGATATATGTCCTATGTGATTCATCTGTAACGTACAACTATGAAGCAAGCATATGTTTAAAATCCATACACTGTTTGAAGCGCAAGAATAATAAGAAAAATGACATTTACAATTAAAAAAAAAAAGAAAAAAAAGAGAGAAGAAAATAACATTTACGGTGATTTGAGACCTTTGCATGTTTACCTGTAATTTAAAAAGAATCATTTTATCCACATATGACTCGTGTATGTCTAAAAAAAAGTAAAATAAAATAAAACAAATAATAAGATTCCCTTAAAGTAAGTCCTAAAAAGTGATTACCATTTGAGAAGGTGCTTACGATGATGATTGAGTCTTAAGAGCCTGCTTCATTGAATCTTACGAATGATATATACATATTTTAAAATGTTTTGGCAGTGCTTAGTAAGAAGATTCAACCTCCATCTTTTGTGGGATTGGTCGAGGCACTTGTCATAAGTAGAACGGCCAATTTTGCTATGGAAATTAGCATTTTCCAACTTGAGTTTAAAGGTGATTACCAGCGTGTTATTTCTACAATTAATAACCACAGACCTTCAAAGGCCATGTTTGGCCATATCATTGATGAAATAGAAGACTCTATCAATACTTTGTAGAGATCCAGTTTCAAGTATGTTAAGAGGGAAGCTAATCAGTTTATTTATGTCTTTGCTAGAAGATCAACTCAGTTTGCAGATATTAATGTGTGTATAGAAGATCTTTCACTAGACTTGGATAGTGTATTCCAAAGTGATTTTAGTCATTAACAAAGTCTAACTTACATTTTCCTTAAAAGAAAAGAAAAGAGTGTGTAACGAAGCTAACCATAAATGAGTAATTCAAAGTTACTATTAGTTTACTGGTATAAAAATGATATATAATTATTTGGATTTTTACAAGTATTTTAAGTGCTACTTTTTAAATATCGAAGTAAGCAACGTGTCGATTCTATAAAATAAATATTAAAAAAAGAAAGAAAAAAAAAAGAAAGTGAAAAAGAAAAGTAAGCAATGTGTAAGTTAAGTTATATCCAACTCCTATAAATTAAAAAAAGAAAAAAAAAAGAAAAAAGAGTTGTATGATTGTATCCATCTCAAATCAATAGTGATTTGGATTTGAGGTTGGTCAAGCCCAAAAAAAAGAATGTAAGAATTGGACCTAATCTTTGGTGAACATTTTGGGTTTTGGGTCCATAATAGCCAAACCCTGAGCCTGACCCAAAAAAATTGAAGATTAACAAAACGACGAGTCGAAGAGGTTATTTCACTATTTCCGATTTTCGAAGCTCACTACCGACAAACACAAGGCACAATTCTCTCCTCCGTTTTGATATTTTCACAGCTCACAATTCCAAATTCCAATTCTCCGCGGAAAACAAAATCCCAGGGTTTTCGAATTCCATGGCTTCCCACACCCATCTCGACGATGTAAACAACTCCTCCAATTTCTCAAATTCATTCTATTTTTTTTTTCGTTGTCTTTGTAGTTTCTCTGATTTCTGAGCTTGTTTGTGAAACACAGGACGATGAATTCGGAGGCGATTTTCCTGGAACTCACAATGCCAGGCGTTCAGGTTTTTATTTATTTATTTTAATTCGTTTTCTCTGTTGGGTGTTTTTTATTTTTTATTTTTAAATAAAGATAATAATTTGTGTGTGCTAATAATTTTGTTTAGGTAATAAGAGAAATTTTGGGGATCTTGAGGATGATGAAGATGATATTTTTGGCTCAAAAAAGGTATTTATTGTGTTTCTGTGATTTTGGATTTTTTTTTTTTTGTGTGATTAATTGTTATTATGAGAGCTAGAGCATGCCCACATTGACACATGTGTGACTTGTTATAATGTTGCATTGAAATTAGGCATGAAATTGAGAACAATTTATATGCAAAGTGTTCTTTTATGGTACATTTGGGTTGTAGTAAGTACCCACTATGATCAAAATTGTTTATTTTGAGTGTGTTAAGTTTAGCCTTTTGAGTGTAGTTTTGATGAGAATGTTAAGATGGGTAAGTGAAAATATTAGGAAAGATAGGATTTTTATTAAAAAATGTGTCTGCCCCAACCTTACACTATATAAAAGACTGCATCAGATTAGTTCCATTGGATATTGGCTGAACTACTCGTTGATCAATACTTACAAATATATAAAAAAAAAAAAGGAAAGATGGGATTTTTTTTGATGATGTGAAACCTTACCAAGGCCAATTTGGAGCCATCCCTGGGGAAAACTACGGATAAAAGGTACCACCCATTAGAACCATGTATCAAGTAATCCAGGGGAATTCCTAGAGGGGTTCGAATATGTCTGGGTTTTTAGCCTCCAACTACTAGGCTACACCTGGACGGGTAAGGAAGGATAGGATTTGAAACATAGAATTTGCTCAAAAATAGGGGTAGCTCCTATTGATGAAGAGGTGAGGGAAAGTTGCTTGAGATGATTTGATTATTTATAGAGGAGAGTGATTAATGCACCAGTGAGGAAGAGTGAGCTGATTCAAGTTGAGGGAAGTAATGAAGGTAGAGGAATATCTGAAATAACATTAGTAGAAATAGTGAAAAGGACATGTCAATGTCAATTAAGGGGGTAACAAAGAGAACAAATTTATATAAAATAGAAAGACATAAAAGAATACGTGTAACTAACTTTGATAGGATTATTAAGGATCTATGCCTGACCCCAAAATCTTTGGACTAAGGCTTGGTTGTTGTGATCTTTATATTCATGAAGGAATGATGAAGATTAAACCACTTGAAAATAGATGGCTATGATAATTGTGGGTACCTTACTCTTAAGAGACACAGAGGTGTGTGTGTGTGTGTTTGAGAGAGAGAGGACTACAAATGTGGTAGCAAATGCGAATGAAGCAATGGGAGATGGTGGGGAATGTAAGTGAGGAGTGAGATAACAGGTTTGAGATGATATTGTATAGATTCAAATTCTGCTGAAATGTTGCTGAGGCCTGTAATTGCTGAGCTAATTTTTATTCCCATTGAACTCATAGATATCTTTAAATTGTTGCTCTTCCATGCTTCCAAATGATGGAGCTTTTTATCCAAAGAAGAGGCACTATTTTGGGGTGTCAAAGTTGAAATGAAGCACGCTACTTTTGATGCAATCCATTTTCTTAAATTTTAATATAGAAGATTAGTGAATGACTAGATATCTAAATGAGCTTGGTGTGTTGCATCAACTAGACCTGGGATAGACTTTTAAGTGTTGTTTGCACTTGACTGATTGAGAAAACATCTTCTGAGTTGTAAACATAATTCTTGGATTTACTTATTCAATATTAGGAACTTCTACTGAGAGATTATATAGTATTTTTCTGCTGCATCAGTCCAACATCAGTTCCAAATCCATCCTCCTTCCTTGTCTAAGGCTTCTTGTTGAATTTTAAAAAGAAGGATAAAATATGGAACCCACAGCATTTTAATATTCCTATTCATATGATTTTTGGAGATCAGTCACCAATTACTTGAAATTGAGAGAGATTAAGCATCTGAATGTGAGAAGTAGGGACTAGGGATCTTTGCCTCTGTTGATCATGCATCAGTGTGAGGCATCATATCCTTCAGGCTCTGTTTATTCTAGGACTTCTCCAGAATACATAACATATATTCATCTTTATGTCACAGAACTTCATTGTAAAATTTTTTAATGACACCTCATATATTTTCAAGTCTTTTTCCTACACAGGATAAGTTCTCTATTGTTTTCCCTTACTTTACTATATAATAATTTTGTAGAGGCATGAAGCTTAAGTTTTTTTTCCTTGTGTCTTTGTATATTTTGAGGATTACACCATTTTTTTGGGTCATAATGCAGGGTAAGCCAAAAGTAGAAGAAACTGCTCCAGGTGTAGCAACTGGGATGATTTTGTCTCTTCGTGAGAGGTATTATAAGATCTAGAATGATTTTCATTATCTTTTCATGCTATCAGTTGTTATATTGCATCAAATTATGTTTAAGCCTAATATTTATTTTTCATTGGAATATTCTTTTGCAGTCTTCAGACCTGTAAGGATAACCTTGCAACATGTCAAGTATGTATTTATATCCATCAATTGATGTTATATATCTTTGTTCCTGTATTGTATACCTCTCAGTTTGGGTGCTGTAAATTATGTGCTCAATGATGATATAAATTTCAGGGAAAAGACTACTACCATTCACATCAGTGAGGGAATTTTGTGTAAAAATTTAATCTGCACAGATATCTTGCTTCTCAATTTTATATGAGTAAGATACTCCATAAGGAACAAGGAGCCCTTAGGCTACTAGACAAGTGTTTTTAGATTGTTAAAAAAAGGATAGAGGAAGATTTTCCCCTATAACTTTGGATTTCTGAAATTATATGAATGCTAATCCTTTTAAAATTTAAGTTTAAATGGTTCCATGCCACCTATGGAAATGCATAATGATTATGCTTAATTTATGATTCTGCCTCTGATGGAGGAGTCTATTGCATTTATTGGAATGATGATGTGGCACAGAGGTGTCATGGCTTCATAATGAAATGTGGGATGCATGGGGACCTAGCTTGGCCAAGTTGCACAAGGGGGCTAAGGCTGGCCGAATTTCACATGTGCCAATATGATTATTGTAGCTAAATCCATGTGTCAAGCTTGTTTTAGTTCTTGAAAATTTGAGGGAAAATTAGTTAGTGGAGAATACAGTTGCTAGATTTTAGGACGCTGTTAGAAATAGAAAGCCATGTGCTCTGTTAATTATAAAACAACAATGCTACAGACAACTTGTTGAGGTGGCTGATTGTGATTAGTGCAATATTACTCACTGGGACTACCACTGACATCACTTTTATTTTGCACCATTCACTACCTGCCAACTTAGCAATTGTGAAAAATGTTATGAAAGTTGTTGTGTCATTATACTTATAAATAATTAATATGTTATAATTGTATCTTGGTATATGATGAATGTGAGTTAGTTGTGTGATGATTTCATCATTGATAACTACTTCCTAGGCTATAACTATCCATGCACATGCTTTGTAATTCATTGATTGATAATAAAGTTTCAGATTTTCAGATTTTGAGTTTAGATTGAGGTGTGAATTCCCATTCTTTCACTAATTTTCTCTCTCTCTGGAATCTGCCTCTCTATAAAATGCAATTATTTCATGTCTTGCACCAGCTTCGCTACAAAATATTATCTAGGTCATGAAATTATAATTTTGACAATTTTCAGGAAGAACTTGAAGCTGCAAAATCTGAGATTCAGATATGGCATTCTTCATTTCAGAATGAATCCTTCATACCTACTGGAACTTCTCCTGGTAGCCTTTCCTCAAAGAGTTCATTGTATTATTTTTATTTATTTTTCAGTTTTGTGTAAACTGTATGTTCAGCTCTAAGCTTTAACTCTTTTGTGATCATATTATGCGTACATTCCCCAAATAATTGATTTTGAATTTTCTTTGTAGAACCTAAATTAGTGATCGATTATCTTCAGATGCTGAAATCCTCTGAGGAGTCGTTGAGAGAACAGGTTTGGGATTTATTGCTGGAATTTATTACTTTTATTTTTTATTTTTTGGTTTCATGAAAATTCACCATTTCATGTGTAGGATTTCACCCATGTTTAATCTTGTTATCAGCTAGAAAAAGCCAAGAAAAAGGAAGCAGCATTCATTGTAACATTTGCAAAACGAGAGCAAGAAATATCAGAGTTAAAGGTATACATTTTTTTTCCCATATCTATTTTTTTGAAGTATGTAGTGTGCGCAAAATATAACCACCAGAACAAAGTCCTCAGAAAATGCGTCTTCCGATTGAAAGTTGACCTCTCACACCCATCTAAATTTCTTGCATTTTTGTTCCTCCAAATACACCACATCAAACAATGAGGAATGGCCTTCCAAATCTCCCTATTGCGATGCCGCCCAAAACGGCCTTGCCAACTAGCTAGTTAATCAACAACCCTCCCAGGCATCACCCACTGAACCCCAAAAAGAGCGAAGACCATTTCCCATAACTCTTTGGCAATATGGCAGTGCAATAACAAATTATCCACTGTCTGTCCATAAGCAGACTAACAGAAATATCTACCATTTTTATGTCTAGCAATGTCCTAAGGTTTTTAGATGAAGTTGCAGACTTTCCATTGGCTTTCACTAGCCTATTCCTTGAAATAAGAATTGCTCCTCTATCATCCCTTGAAAATTTTGCTTTAAATTCCTTTGACTTGATTCCGAATTTCAGAGTGATAAACCATTTGTTTGATCCCCCCTCAACCTAGAAAAAAAGTTCTTTAAGCGCTGTAATAATCTTTAAGAACTGCTTTATGGTATTACCACATAATAAACTTGGGGTTATCCAAAAAGGAGATGGCATGGTTCCATAGTTTCAATTCTGGGGTTCATGGAGGACTCCATAACAATCAAACATAAGAAGTATATACAAGTGGCCCAAGCAGTAACTGTGATTTTATGGCTTGAGTAAATACTAAGACAATGCACATGTCTTTTGATATCAAGTTATACAAACGAGCTGAGTCCTTCAAAGGTTTCTCTAATTTATGCACAAAGACAATTTTGCAACTGCACCTTATTTTCCTTTATTATATGATTATTCTGAACCCTATTTTTCTATGAAATTTTAATACATCTTGGTTTTTTTAGTATGTTCATTACTTGCATGTTATTTTCTGATCTTCTAAGACCAGATTTATTCTTATATTTCCAGTCTGCAGTAAGGGAATTAAAAGCGCAACTCAAGCCACCATCAATGCAGGTAATATAATGATTTTGTGATTTTCTTTCTTGGGGGTATACAATAATTATGGAATTGAAGGATTGGAGGCACTGTAACTGTTAGTTCAGTATCGTTTTGTGTTTTCAGTTTATGATTTCTCTGGGATTTCATCTTTGATATTTTATAGGGTAGGAATTGAATATTATCTTCTTCTTCTGTGAGCCATATATTTACTTGCTTTGATACACTCTGCTCAAAGTCTTCTCCTTGTATAAGTGTGAAGTACCCACTCTCCAAAAGCTCTCTACCTCAAAGTAATTTATATGTTGTGATACATCTACTTCATTACTGAACCTTTTTTCATGTTGATTAATTTATCAAACCTCTACAGCAGAGCTGATGTATTACTCTGTTTCCCTGCCTTTTGTGCTTCCTCTTCTTTCTTAGTGTCTTCGAAGCATTTTCCTACATTTTTTTCCAATTCTTCTCAAGAACCAAAGGAGGCTTTGGAATGATTGTACATGGTTCAGTTTTATCTTCTTCTTCTTCTTCTTCTTCTTCTTCTTCTTCTTTTCTTTATTATTATATTTATTATAAATTTGGTAAGTGACACATGCAGCCAATGAATTTGAACCCATGACCTCCTCCCATGCATTCTTGTGAGAGGAGGAAGTGCCATTTGAGTTAGGGTTTAAGAGTTTGAAATTTGGATATTTTTGGGACATCCAGCTTAGTAAGTTTCCATAGATGACATAACCGAGCTTAATGATTGAAAGGACAGATTTTTACTGATGTTTTACCAATGATTTGACCTCTCCCTATTGTTTGTTTTTTTTAATGGATACGGGTTTGCAGCCAACTCTTATGTCTCTATTGCTGCTGTTTTCTTTTAATCTTTGAGTACTCTTCATGAGAGACATTTACACGATACAATTATCCATTCCTCTTCCACCAGTGGGGGAAGATTATAGTGATGCTCATACTGGCATTGAAAGCAGTCTTGCCATGCTTTTCAGCTTTGAAAACTGGTGGCCATATTTGAGGTTTGTGGGATGGTACTTGATGGGCAAACTGAGAACTGGATTCATTTGTTTATTGAGGCTCAGACAATGTTCCTCTGAAGTATATAACCTGTTCTAAGTGCATCTTTGAAAGTTAATGGGATTGGTTAGGCATCAGTGTGGAAATTCTGAGCTAGTTATACCTAGAAAGTTGTGTTTTCTTAGGCTTGCATACAGGCAAGTTTTGTTTGCCTTGTCTTTATCATTTGTTGTCTTATGAAAATATACAAGACTTTTTGTGTGTGTGTGTGTGTGTGTGTGTGTGTGTGTGTGTGGTAACAATACATTTCCGCATGTCATCCGCATTAGTTCTCTTATTTGTTAATTGTTTAAATTAACTAACAGAATTGGTATGGTGGTTGATTTGATAGGCTAGGAGATTATTACTAGATCCTGCAATTCATGAAGAGTTTACACGCTTAAAGGTTTGTAAAACTCTTTCACGTGCTCCTTCTCTTTTCTTTTTGGTTATGAACAGCAATGACTTTATTGCAAAAAGGAAGACGGTCATTGTGACCAATGCTCATGTCTAAGATATGGTCATTTGTTGATCCATTGATGTAGGGCATTGTGACTAATGCCCACATCTTTTACATTCAATTGACTGCTGGATTTGCTGTGTGAGTTGATTTTATGTAAAAAGGAATAGGGATCATATTTAAATCCGAACAAATAATAAGACTTTGACCAAATTTTCTTCATGGTCACCTCACAGATTGATGGCGGGCATTTATATGCTCCACTCCTAGGTCAAATGTAAAATTTCAATTTGGAGCTTTTTATATGTTGAAGTACATTTTCAGATGCAAACTTTAGAAAGCAGAGGCAGTAACTCGAAATCACACAAAGTATCAGCATTTAGAAAGAAAATGGCAATAATCTCTTTGTTTACATTTCATGCCAATTTCTACCATATCTGATTGTGATTGCTGTTAATTGTTTTAATAAGATTTCTGATTTGAAGTTATACTTTTGTTGTTTTCTGTTACTTTAGAGCACCCCAAAGTGGCTCAATATTTGTCTTTTGCTTTTAGATAGTCTGTTTATGTTTTCTTGTGATGCCATAATGCTAGAATTTGGTTGAGGAGAAGGAGAAAGAGCTGAAGGAGAAACAGGATACTATTTCTGCACTCAGTTTCACTCCACAAAGCAAGATGGGTAAGATGCTGATGGCTAAATGCAGGACTCTGCAAGAGGAAAATGAGGAGATTGGAAATCTAGCTTCCGAAGGAAAGGTGCTGCAACTGCATTGCATTATAGTTCCTGTCATCATCCTTCTCAGTTTGTATCAATTATCATTTCAGCCTTGAGAATTTTTTTTTATAGGTTTCTTATTATATTTATGTTTCTTTTATGAGAAACGGAAACTTTATTTCGTACATGAGCTTGCATTAAGGCGGTTTTCTGGGGGTGGGGGTTAGGGGGTAGCTGATTTACGATAAGAAACACTTTTACGTCTGATTCTATATGGTTAATGAGGATTATGCACAAACTTAAGTAAACCAATTCGATATAGTCCATAGTATGATGTTATCTTATGTTTCCAGAAGTGATTGATTTTCCTAATGCTAAACTCTTGGTTAACTTGATTTTTCTCTACATTCTGTTGTCAGATGCATGAGTTAGCAATGCAACTTGCTTTGCAGAAATCTCAAAACGCTGAACTCAGAAGCCAATTTGAAGGTTAGTATATATCGACTGTATGTATATCTATTTCCTTGGCTGGGTTTCACTTATATAGATGCCTAAGTATCAAGTAAATTAAAAGACTCCAATCATTTACAGTTACATAGGAAAATACCTTTTTAACTTTCAGATACTATATAGTTAACATTTTAGAGTGCTTTTCTACTTATCAAAATTAATATACTTATTAGTAACTAAACAATTTTTTATTTATTGAAGTCTTCCAGCAAATATCTTAACATAATCAATCCTTTTTGAGGATAAGACGTTCTTTTTGTAAAAGACCCATAGAATATTCATTTCTAATGAATAAGGTGCATCCCTCTTTCTGTTTTCTTTGTCAAATTGCTAGGATTATGATCCTACCACAATTCCAATCTGGATAGAACTCAAATTGTCGTCACAATTAATCTTCACTTACAGTGTCTGTGGCATCAAACATTTAGTTCCCTCTGCTTTTTTGTTCAAAAGAAAATAAGGGAGATTGTTAACGGTACACTTAATCGTTTTGTACAGTAAGCTGAAACCAATGTTGCTATACCATGGTTTTCAAAGTTCATGCTACATTGATTCTCTTTGTAAATTAAGTTGAAACCAATGTCACTATATCATGGTTTTCAAAGTTGATGCTATATTGATTCTCTTTGTTCTATTGCGTGCAGGACTGCACAAACATATGGAGGGGCTTACAAATGATGTGGAAAGATCAAATGAAATGGTTTTCATCTTTCTTTCATTTCTTAATTTACTTGGAGTAAATTTTGCAGTTTATTGTTATGTTACTGTAGTTGGTGGATTGCATGCATAATTGTATTAGACCAATTTTCTGGGTCAAATATCTTTGGTGTTGATGATTGATGCTATATGATTGTCTTCGTTTGACATTTATAGACTAATCAATTATAGCCAGAATCTTTAGGTTAATCTGTGATTTGGCTTTAGATGCTTTGAACTAAACGAAATATTGATAAAGGTAATCTAAATGTAACTGTGTTATATGAGTGATCATAAAAAATATTGTGCATCTATTGCAGGCACTTATCTTGCAAGAAAAGCTAGAAGAAAAAGATCAAGAGATTCAAAGGCTGAAGAATGAGGCGCAACAAAAGAGTGTAATTGAGGAGGAAAAGGAGGAAAAAACTGATTCGGCTCCTATGAAGAAAGAGAGAGATGAAGAGACGATTGATGGGGAAACCAACAACTGAGTTATTCAAAGCAATTTTGTAGGATTTAATCAATTTATTCCCCTTCCATTTGTGATTTGTACATTAAACATTAATGTAATTCTTTTTGGTGACATTTATGCTTTTCATTTTCAGTCTGCACCACCACCAGGTTAGTGGATGAGGGTAACATCATCTTGAATTTTAGGTTCCCTCATCCCGAATACAAGATTGGACCGGTTGAACCACGAATGGGTCTAACTCCTGCCTCACCTGTTTGGCAGTTACAAGTCTCACTGCCCATTTTTAAAAGTCAAGTAAAAAATGTAGTATTAGTATCAGGTACTGGTGCATTGTTAAGTAGATTTCTTCCTGCCCATTAGAAAAGGAGAACAATGTTTATGCATGTATGCCACAAAAGTATGCATTGTTTACCAAGACTAAAATAGACTACCACACCACCGTAAAATATGGTAGGATTTCATCATTTAAAAAAAGATTTGAGAACAAGAAGCAGATTTGGCAAAAGACCACTATAAACGAGAGAGAGAGAGAGAGAGAGAGAGCTAAAAAGTAAAAAGAGCTAAACGCTTCTAATAGCCTTCGCATTTGGGACTACACGTATATGCTGGATATGTCCTGTTATCTCAATGGTGCTTTGCTATTCCCTGAGGCCACCCCAATCCAGCGTTACCAACATTTCTAACTGCTTGTATTGGTTCCACCATCCCCTTTGTAGTGCTGCCAAGTCCCTCCCCCTGCAGATATTACAAAATGAAATGTCAACATAGGGAGTGAGTTAACAAAATCAGCATGTAGATCGTCTTAGATGTCAAATTGGAGGACCATTTCTGTCCATTCAAGTCATCTTATCCTTCATCAAAGATCAAACCCCAACCCCAATCATCAATAAAAAACCAGTATTTTCATGAGTTTTTGGGAAGATTTAAAAATTATAAGAGTCCCCTATCATGTAATAATGTGTGCTAGTGTTAGCCTAGTGACACTATTTGCCTAGAATCAATAATATCATCAGTTGTTACAGTTTTCTTCTAAACAGATTTCCAAAAAAAGAAGAAAAAAAAAAAAACGCTAATATTGTGATTAGAACATACCTCCTTCCAGCCCATGCCTTCCAGAAGTTTTCTGGCATAACTGCCAGCTCCAAATGACATATTCAAGGCCTCGGCTGCAGCCTCTTCTGTATTGGCAGAAGCATATGATGATGACTGTTCATCTTCACCAAAATTTGAATTCTTTTGTCCAGGGCCCACTCCAAAACCCCCATGCAAGGTTCTTCTCTCGGCAGCTCTGTCCCTATACACATGGACTCTCTGCTGGAGATACAGTAGGAGACAAATCAGGGGTTAAACAAGGTGGATTGTGAAAAGGATGCATATAATCCAGAAGATCATATCTAAATGTGTATTGTTTAAAACATATAAAACATTTCTCACAAATAGAATATGCCTAATTACCCAAAAATCCAAAACTTTTAACTAGCTAGTATGGGTCTGGTACCTTTGGATCAAAATCTAACACTAGTGTAACAATAAACATAATATCTAGCATCTGATAAGAGCATTAAGACATCACTGATAGCTCTTAGCAATGCCATTCCCTTATCAATACTCAAAACTGTCTTCTTTTGGTATTATGAGTTACTACTTAACACCATAAACTTGCATTGCATACGCCAACCATCTTCTTCAAGGGAATGCTCAAATAGCATTGCATACGTCCATGGAAAAACTTCAAGTTTTTTACATGCATGTGATGCCATTACTTATATGAACTCATGTTTATCTGTTAAATCTATTAAAGGACTCACTCTTGCCATTACGTTATGTGCTTCTATTTTCTATGCTCTTCTGAAACTATTGATATACCTTTGTTTGTTGACTAGAATAAGATTAGGTATGGTTTCAGGCTTTCAGCACATGAACTTCAAATCCAAGCTTTTAAAATGAACAAGTTACCTGTCCAGATGCGGAAAGATTATCTGGTAATGTAGACAAATCTTTGCTGGTGGATACTCCATCTGCAGTTTTTGATACATGGTTTCCACTAGATTTAGAGAATGGGAGAGAGTGACTATCTACTGATAATTCAGGGAATCCCCAATCTTTTGTTGGGTTGGAAGAATCATAAGTTGACAATGAAGCTAGGTATCTTGCATTTGGTGTCCGCAACTTATAAACTTGACCTGATAGAAGGAAATTTCATATAAGTCCAAAATCACACTATTTCCAACAAACTGTGAAATATCTTTATCATTCGCCATTGCTTCAGCAAACAAATGAATGCAGGCCAATAAAGAATGACCTGGCATATAATGTAGAAGGTTTGTATATGTTGTCAAATGAAAAGAGGTAAATGCAAACCTGATGTGACTCGTACCAGGTCAAGATGTACTTCACATATTGGGGCAGTTTTTAGAAGACCACCACCTGAAGGCATGGATGGATGACGCTTGGCAGACCTTCTCACCAATCTTCCAACCAGCCTCACAACCTCCCCTTTTCCATCCTTTCTGGTCCCAGTAACCTTTTCCCAGTCCCATAAATCCACAACTTCAAATTCTGGCATTGGCTCTTCCCCAGATTTAATGACTTGACCATACTGTGCTCGCCAATTTTCTTCATCCCATGATGCACCTAATCCACAAATGCTTGTGTTAATCCATATGTTTCAAAATTTTGGATCACCAATTTATTGTACAGGTTAATGACCCAAAAATTGTACAGATCAACTATCTAAACATCTATTTAGGACAGTTTGACAATCAACAGAGAAACTTTAGAAACAATATTATATGGATTTAAATGGTTGATGTTCAAGCAAATGTCAGGTTATTGGTTCTTGGAGAGACAAATAGCTGATACTTGCTAGGATAACATAGGTGAGTTTTACATGTATACATGTGGATGGTGTTAATATTTGGATGAACAAGCCACTTAATAGAGATAACAATAAACCCGATGCTAATAATATTATAATGAAAATGGACATCAAGCACTTGATTATTAGCAACATTATACTGGCCATACCTTCATCTAAGGCATTTTCACTTGAATTAGTTACATCACAATGGTTCTCTGGACACCATTCTCCTTCCAGCTCATAAGCATCACTGTTCGCTGCAATCCCATGAATCAAGCCAATTTAGGCCCTATCCCAGATAGGGTAGTCTATAAAAAAAACAAGAGGATTTGGGACTAACCTTCAGCAGGCAACACATCATCTGTTTCCAAGGGCATCATCACATGATCAGAATCAGTAACTACTGGCTTGGAATAACCAGACAAATAAAGCTCAATAAGTGTATCTTCTAACCTAAAAATGTAAATAGATATAGTCATGAAAGCGATCATGATGTGATGAGCTGATATTGAAAATAAGGAACTGAGATGCTTAAAGTAGCATACCATTCTGATGGAGGAGGTGGATTTTCAGGTTCACTACTGTTGGAGCACTCTGTGTCACCTGTTAGTAACAGTTAGTTAATTGATCAAATTCAATGCATTTGATCCAGAATCATCAAGCACTTATTTGAAATTGCATAGAAGGAGATTCAAACCCAGTTCTGAAGAATATTAACTGATCTGGAAACAGCTGATGGAAACCATATGGGACTAAAGAGAACCTATAGATTTTACAAGATTAATGCAATTTTTTTTTGGTCCAATATGCTATTACAATGGACTTCTACAATAAATTGACCCAATTGATATTCAAAATAGCTCCAAGGCACAAACTTAAGGTACAATCACTAAGGTCTTGTCAGGTCACAATGCCTATAATAAATCACATTGTGGTTTCCATGATAATAATCATTCTTTGAAATGGAAACAGCATAATATACAAACTTCTTTACAAAAATCGGCATGCATGCTCACCTAGCCTGTTTTCATCAGTAGTAGTCTCTATACACTGGAAAATTTCACATTCATCTCCCTGGAATGCATGGCAATTATCATTGCTGCCACACCTAAATGTTTCGTCTTGACTGGGATTATCATAACCAGTTTCTTTGTTCTGATCAATTTCACCTTCACCACTCTGAGAAAAAAGCAACAAAAACTAACATCAAGAACATCACATAACACAATCCTCTCTATCAAAAACAACCAGAATGCTACCTTTTCAGACTCCATAAGCACATAATTTCCATTCTCAAACTTGTAATAAAGACCATCTCTACCACTATAGTACCACCCAGCAACTGGGTCATGGTAAAATCCACTACTGCATCAAATTAAGACCCCAAAAACATTATAAATGGATAGAAGGACAACAACTTATGACCAAGCAACAAACTTTAAGGATACATAAACATTGAAATACTTTGATTTAACCAAAGATGAAATCTTTTTGACAATTTGAGAATCCTAAATTAATGAAACTACAAAAAAAAAAAAAACAAAAAACAAAAGGGGTTGTGTTTTTGAGTAATAAAGAAAAACCTGGCATGGAAATAGAGCTGAGAAATCTCGTCCCAAACAAAGGAGCAATCGTCTGGTTCAGAGGTACCCATCATTTGTTTTTGCTTTGTTTCTCTATAGTCTACAATTGAGAGTTGCAGAGATTTGAAATTCAGTGTTAATATTAGAAGTAGAAAGCCACAGGCCCACAGGCATTGAAGCTCAGTCTGGGTCGCCTTGGAAGCGTGGTGGTGATGGAGAACATTGTTTTTGGTCTGGGCTGAGGCTTGCTGCAAAACAGAGTCCAAAATTGAGTTTGGGCTGAAATTGAGCTTTAGATTGATTGAGTTGGGCCCAAAACCCTTTAAGTACTTTATTGAATTGGGCTAAATCTAGGCTCCATCTCCATGGCTCGGTGGCCTAGAAAAGGGGTCTGAGTCGTCTGTCCATGGAAAGAAAAGGTATCATTAAAGAGATCTACTAGTATTTGAAAGTTTAAGGTGGTTACCTAAATGGTTTTATATGATACCCACTATGTAATTTTTTATAAAACATTAAAACGTCAAGGTAACGAGTGTCTTAGGATATTAGTTAATGTTGAATTTTATACCTTAATCAATTGACTTTTAAAAGAGAATCGAGCAACTTTCAATTTAAAATGTATATATTATTAAAAGTATCTTGGATTCTCTGAATTTACTAGTAGTAGCATGCAATAGTAATATATTATTAGAAGTGTCTTGGATCCTCTAAATTTACTGGTAATGAAACATAATAGTAGAATGCTTTTGCATGCATATATATTAGTTTTTGCTACTTCTATAAAATAAAAAACTATTTGCAACAAAACTTTTTTGACGACTACAAAAAGCTGTTGAAAAATCTTGCTTTAGTCTCCTTAAAACAAGTGCATATAATGAGTGCATGAGGGTATCTGTTAACATGAAAAGAAATTATCTTATACATTTAGCATATGTATCATCTCTTTTATCATGCATGAATCTTATATAATTATTAAATCGACATTACATATGAGGGACGACGCATATACAATATAAGAGACTAAAATGTTTAAAATCATAAAAGAGAATGACTTGGATTTGGAAATATACAGTAAAGGCTAAAATGTCCATGAAAGTGGTATTAAAATTTTCCTAAAATAACCCATTAATAAATACTTAAAGACATTCATTGATAGGAGTCTTGTTTTATGTAGGATGTTGAATCATCGATTTGTAATTTCTTTTCAAATAAGGAAAAGTTATTTTAAATAAATCCAACATATATATTCATATCGTATATCTTTCTAGCTATCATGTGTGATCAGTCTTATACAATTTTTGAAACGAAGTGATGTGCAAGGAGGATACATATACTAGCTTTGATATATAGTATCACCGTATCAGTATCAGTCTTATATTCTCATCCTGGATATTAATGTCTAGACACTAGATAATTATGCTAGTTTGGTGAGATTATTTGCCCTGTGACTAAGTGATGGTGTAATTAATGCATGTGAAATCTGTACTTTTTTTTTTTTTGGGTGAAATGTGAAATCTGTACTTGTGCTATAATAAGTGGTGACCCTATTCAGCAAAAAAAAAAAAAAAAAGTGGTGACCCTTGTTTCTCATTTCATGTCTTTGGCCAAGCAGCGGTGTACGGTTTGGTTGGTGAGATTGAATGTGTACATTTTTTGAGAATCGTATGCAACCTCTACGTGGCCATAATTCTCGAGCTTTTTTGGGTTAAAAAGGAAGATGAGATGTCACAAAACTACTGAGAGTTTAGCTTTTAGGTGCGTGTCACAGGCTAAATACCCTTCATACCTAGTCCCCCCTTAATTGTTCCCCACGTATATATGTTTAGTTGTGTACGTGTGAGTTCACCTACTTTCTTATTGTTGTTCTTATAGGTTGTGTTTGTTCTTTGTGAACACCTGGCTAAGTTAAATGTACGCACTCCAACTGTTCTCAAAGTAGCCTAGTAAGTAATGGCCCACTATATATATCTGTTTCACTTTCAATCTACCACCTCAGATACTTGTGAATGTGATGGTGTACTAAGCACAATTTACCACCTCAAATATGAAAAAATTATGAAATTTATTGTATTTGTGGTGTTGTTGTTTCTTGATATGAAATGAAGTCATATTAAAGACATAATATTTTTCATAACAGATAAGTTATCAAGTTTTTATTGATTGTTATTTAAATAATATTTATATAACTTTATTATTTATTATACACTATACTTACAAAGTTGCCACATCCACCATTATGAAATATTTTTGTTATAATTTGCATTTATCTAGACTTGTATGAAATGAGTGAATGTGAATCCACCATTTATTGATTAGACTTGTATAAAATGAACGAACGTGTGAATCCATATTGTTTTAGGAGAAAAGCCAAAAAGGCAAAAAAAAAAAAAAAAAAAATGAAAGACGTAACAAAACTAAACAATCTCTATTTAAGAAAAATACAAATTTTTCTTTAAATTCTTATATGACATAATATTTTTTTTATTATTTGTATGAGTTTGGACTTGTACGAAACGAGTGAATGTGAATCCACCATATTATTTAGACTTGTAAGAATTATGAAGTGTGCGTTTGGTATGGATGAAATTTGCCAGCTTATTTTACTATTTATCTTATTTTTGCTATTATTCATGGGCCTCATTGCACTTTTTTGTACTATTCATGTATCCCACTGTACTATTTCAGCTAATTTTTACTTTTATTTACAATACTTTCAGCAAAAAATTTTCATTTTCAGTAAAATAAGCGGATCTCAAATAGACCAGAAATGAGCGAACGAGAATCCATGTTATTTTAGGAGAAAAGCCAAAAGGAAAAATAAATTAAAAAATAAGCAAAAAAAAAAAATGTTTTAGGAGAAACGCCAAAAGGAAAAATAAATTAAAGAATAAGCAAAAAAAAAAAAATCTATTTAAGAAAAACACAAAGTTTTCTTTAAATTATTATATGGCAACTCAAAAGAACGACGTTTAGTATAATGTCACTTTCTTATGTTCTATTTTATCTTATAATCTAAAAGAAAACGTGAAAGAAATTAAAATGGGTAAACTATATATTTGGTCCCTATTCTACATATCATATTTCAATTTGATCCCTAACGTTTTAATTGTGTCAATTTGGTCCCTAACTTTTCTTTACTGTGTCAATTTACTCCTTACAGTTATCTTTTGGATGAAAATTAATGACATGTCTAATGACCAAAATAAAAAATTAGCTTCTGTTGATGTGATAATAAACTAAAATTTTATTTTGGCTATTTGCTATGTAAACAATTTTCATCTAATATATAATGGCAAAGACTAAATTGACACGACATTAAAAGGTTAAAGATTAAATTGACATAATTGAAAAGTTAAGGACCAAATTAAAATATGGTGTAAAGGCTAGGGACTAAATATGTAGTTTACCCAATTAAAATTGATGAGTGATATAGAAGACGACCCATAAGGTATCTTCGAAATGAGTATAGATTCCTCAATTGGTTCTGTGGTCGAGGATACTTTGGACTCTCTAATTGAGTGATTTCTGGTCCTGAATTATAGGACTGCAATCTTGTCACTTTTTCTCTTTTCCTTTTACTGTTAATATAGCTAGGAATATATTTGTGTCTTTGCTTTTGCTTAGCTCCTTGGATCTTTTTCTTTTACTGTTGAATTTTGGGATGCATCTACTATTTGTGGCTTTGCTTACTCTTTCTAGAGTTCCTTAGAAGTTTCTAGTTCTTAGTGGTTGTGAATTGAAAGTTACTACTCTAAAAGAAAATATAAAACAAACCCACTATTATAAAAGAGAAAAATTAAAATAAGAAAAGTTTATTCGACCCACCCAACCAATCGCTATATATATAAGGAATGACATTGAAATATATTAAGTCCTTATTTATTTCTAAGTCAGAACATAATTTTTTTTTTAAAAAATTGTCAATAAAATAATTAAATAGGCTAGTTTTTTGATTTTGTTTTTGTTTTGCTTTTAATAACAGGTGGGGTGAGGATTTCAAATCTAGATACTCCCACAAATAATCACGAGCATCTTGGCATGGTTATATGGTTAAAATCGGATCACTAATAAGTTGGGAATCATTATTCAAATCACATAAGCTTTGCATGACTAAGAAAGTGTCGATCGACTATTAAAATTACCAAGATATGTTCGGCTTTGATATGACGTAGGGATGTTCATAATTTTTTGAGGAATTATTGTTCCTAGTTCATTCCTTACATTGGAGTGATACATAAGAATAATTGTCCACATTTTATTTTTATTTTTTATAATTCAATAATTGAGGAGATTAGTGTTAAATTACTGTTAATACCATTAGTTTAAACTCTTGAAATATGATAAATTTAATTATTTAACTATATGTTTGAGATTTTAAATAGGAAATAGAATGCAGGAGATAAGGATTAAACTTAAGGTTTCTTGCTCTGATATCATATTAAATTATTGATGGTCTCAAAAGCTTATCTTGACATCTCTAGTGAAAGCATTGGAAAATACTAATTGAACTACAAGATTCTTGACATTTAGAAGAATTATTGGTTGATGTAGGATTGATATGATAAAGATGTTTGTGTGAGAGAGAGAGATTGATAGAGATGGAGGATAACTATTTTGAGAAGAATTAACTTGGTTCAACTTCAAGTTCCAAGCCTAAAATTCAGGTTAAATTGTGATAAAGCATGCTGAAGAAATGTCTAGAAAAGCGACGAACTATATATCGAGATTTACCAAATAAAGACGACAGTAGTAGCAACGGGAATGAGGAAAACTTTAGCAGTGTCCTCCCAAAGCATGTGGTAGGCCCTTGAAATGACTTCCAATCCACTCCACTTTGAGAAATATGGTCCCCATTGCATTGAGCTATTATTCTGAGCAATCTTCCTCCTTAAACATCTTTAATTCACAGGTTTAGCAGTGATACATTCATTCCCAATTGCCCTTTGAATTCAAGGACAATATTCCACATATGGCCTTTATATGTACAACTCTATCAAGCTAGAAATGCTATTAGAATTTAGACCTATTATTCCATAGAATAGTTGTCGACAACTTAGGCCATTTGAGAGGAAAAGTCACACACATCACTACCACCAGTACTCTCAATATGACAATATGTTTCACCCAACAAGCTTTACTAGATTCTACGTCCAATTTATTTGGAAATTGGAATTGAAAGTAACAACCAACCGAATTTAATGACCCTCATACCCTTTAAAAGGTGTTACTAGAATGTCCTGCCGAAAGCAAAATTTACTCCAACTTGTACATTGTTTTGTTACTACAGTATAGAGATTGGGTGCATTGGATCCATTGCGATGACATATGGTCTAGTCAGTCCATTCTCATATATACTAGAACCAAGAATTCATCAAAATTATATGACTAATAAGTTATAAGATCATTTTCACCAGGGGCGGAGCCAGAAATTTTCCCCTGAGGGCCAAGTTGTGGCATTAATATATATATTAAGACAACTCTCACACGCATATATACAAACACACGCTTTTTTATTATATATACACACACACACACACATATATATATATATACATACACACTTTTTTATTTGATAAGTTATATATATGCACACACCTAACAAAAAAAAACTTGGTATTTTCATTCAAAATTATGTTTAATAGTGATCTTTCATAAAATAAAATTCATTTTTACCATATTCATAGTGAAATTCTTAAAAAGTTTCATTTTCAATACAAATTATCAAATTGTAAAAAAAATCCTTCAATTGAACTAATGAAATTTTCAAAATATCGAATGATCCAAAACTTGGAGGAATAAGTTAAGCTCCAAAAAAATTTGAAGCTATCTTGCTTTAACCCATTATGTGGCAACTAAAGAGACATTTCATGTGTAGTTTTAGTGACAAGATTTTTTTTTAACGAGCTAGTAACTTGTTAATCGCCACATAATGGGTTGAGAAAGATAGATTCAAACATGTTTGGTGCCAAAATTTATCAAAAATAAGAGCATATTTTACAATAAAAAACTAGAATTGCGAAAAATAAAGTTATATCTCTATAACTATTAGACCAATTATCTTTTCAAAAGCATCATTGAATTAATTCAAATATTTGGAGGGGCCAACTTTAATTTTTGTATAATATAAATTTCAAAAACATTAAAATAACTATATATATTAAAAAAAATTCAAAAGGGGGGCATGGCCCCCCACCCTATAACATAGCTCCGCCCTTGATTTTTATCAATTTGTACAAAAATTTCTATTTATTTTAGCATAAGAATTTACTTTTTCTAATTTATATGCTCATCTATTAAAATATTCTGCATTAGATTATCTATTTTACATTGCATTTTATTAAAATATTAATTTTTCTTGATTTTATTAATTATTTCTCTTTTTTCAAATACAACAACTACCAATTATTATCTTCCTTTATTCTCGAGATACGTAGAAAAATAATAAATAACTAATTACAAAATAAATAGTATCAGACTAGGAAAAAAAAATATAATGAGATAATTTTTTAAGTAAAACCGTGTAAATTTTACACTTTTTAATATTATACTCGAATTGATGTGAATGGTCAGATTAGAAAAAGAAAAAAAAAAAGAAATTTTGAGTAAGTAATATAGTATGTCGGTTTTATGATTGATTACCTATCTAATATCATTTTTATTATGCACCACTCATAAATCATAATAGATTACATCATAGTTACTAAAAATTAATATAGTTTCTTAAAACTTATTAATTACATGTTACGCAGTATCTTTCTAAAACTTCTATATAAACTTCTCCTCATTGCCTGCCTTGGGCACCAACCAGTGTAGCCAAACCACCTCTCTCTCTATCTCATGCACTATCTCTCTCTCTCTCTCTCTCTGTACAATCCTCTCCTCCTTTGGGCACACCAACCATAGCAGGCAAACCTTCTCTCTCTCCAAGCTCTCTAGCTAGCTAGTTTGCAAAGACCAAGTTCCCATGGCTCCAAGCCTAAGCAAAAATGCCCCAGACGTAATGGGGCTCCTTGACAGCAATATACCCTTGTCCATAACCCTAGAAGGATCAAACTTTATAGCTAATGGCCACCCAATCCTCACTGAAGTCCCTTTGAACATCATAGCCACACCATCACCCTTTATCACTTCAGACAAGACCAAGAACACAGTTGGCAGCTTTGTTGGGTTTGATGCTGACGAGCCAAAGAGCCAGCATGTTGTTCCCATAGGCAAGCTCAAGAACATAAGGTTCATGAGCATATTCAGGTTCAAAGTCTGGTGGACTACCCACTGGATTGGAAGCAATGGCAAAGATATAGAGCATGAAACCCAGATGATGATTTTGGACAAAAATGACTTGGGGCGCCCTTATGTTCTCTTACTTCCACTCATTGAAGGTCCATTCAGAGCTTGTCTCCAACATGGTCTCGATGACTATGTGGAAATGTGTGTGGAGAGTGGGTCCACAAGTGTATGTGGGTCCAGCTTCAGAAGCGCTTTGTACATGCATGTAGGTGATGATCCATTTGATCTTGTTAAGGAGGCTATGAAGGTTATTAGGTTCCATTTGGGGACCTTTAAGCTTCTTGAAGAGAAAAACCCACCAGGTATAGTAGACAAATTTGGTTGGTGTACATGGGATGCATTTTATCTTAAGGTGCACCCCAAAGGGGTTTATGATGGGGTCAAGGGCTTAGTAGAGGGTGGGTGCCCACCAGGAATGGTCTTGATTGATGATGGGTGGCAATCAATTTCACATGATGAGGACCCCATCACTGATCAAGATTGCATGAATCGAACGGCTGCAGGTGAACAAATGCCATGTAGGCTAGTAAAATATGAGGAAAATTATAAATTTAGGGACTATCAAAGTCCTAAGGTCCCTAAAAATAAAGGGATGGGTGGGTTTGTTAGAGACCTTAAAGATGAGTTTAGTAGCATAGAACATGTGTATGTTTGGCATGCACTCTGTGGATATTGGGGTGGGGTTAGACCCAATGTTAAGGGCATGCCTGAGTGTAAGGTCATTACTCCTAAGCTGTCACAGGGATTGCAGATGACGATGGAAGATTTGGCTGTGGACAAGATTGTGAACAATGGGGTTGGGTTGGTGCCACCGGAGCTAGTCCACAAGATGTACGAGGGGCTTCACTCTCATCTTGCGTCGGTGGGGATTGACGGTGTGAAGGTCGATGTCATTCACGTAAGTTCTGGAAACCTTTTTCTTATCCTCAGAAATTGTTTACTTCTTTCTATGCATAAACTATTTAATTTGAGTATGGTGTGGTTTTGGACTTGTGTACCCGGCTTAATAGTTTTGAATAGAAAATTTAGGTAATAATTCTAGTACTATATAAAATTTCATAATTTTTGCTATTTTTACATGAATTTATAATTTTTTTCTACTATTCACAGTTTGTTACGTGGACAATTGTGTTAAATGTTATATTTTTTTTTTTACGTGATCCTAAAATATTTTATACTTAAAAGGGTATTCACTTAAGGGCTTGAAGATCAGCAACAGGTCAAATAATTTTTTACAAATCATCTTCTTTTTTGTTTGTTTGTTTTGAATTAGAATAAAAAATTAATATGAAATATATTGATTCAAAAATAAGAAAGCACATATGTACACTAGAGCAAGAGAAACTATATTAAAATTAAAATAGAAGAATATAAATAAATGATAATCTTGCTTGTAGTCCCTTAGATGTGTGACACATACTCTTGTTTATTATTTGTAAAAGAAGGAGAACCCAAATATACAATTGCGATTGTAATTGCAATTGCAGGAGATAAAGCCACATTTCTCATCCAGAAATCTTTTGTCATTGCAACTCTATCCTTTTCTTGGCACGTGTCCTCTACTAGTATCAACAGGTGAGTGTTAGGATCATCATTACCATATTCACATCATATATGTAGCATATAAACAAATTCAATTGTGTTATTTTTTACATGCATGTATGTGTCTATCATGGATTCTTCATTCTTGTGTCAAGAACTAGGTTTATGAAAAATTAGTTTATCATAATCATGTGATATCTTTTCTCTTCCATCCCACTTGCATTTGAATTGAACGGATAATTAAATTGACAAACCAACTTGAAATTTTGGTTTTCTGATTGTTATGGATGAGATGCATCAGAATTTCTTATCAATTCTATTATAATAAATCAAGGAAAGATATGTCAAACAATCAAATTGTATATAAGTCGATGGTCTTGACTCTTGAGTAATATTTCCCTTTATTTTTTAATTTTTAATTTTTGGAAGAATACAGCTTTTATTGTGAAAGGGAATTATATATTGGGGCTGATTGTTTTGAATCAATGAATAGCCACAATGTTCTTAAGTTAAAAAGAGATAATCATGTTAGAGACAAAGAGGGAAAGATGGCCCTGATATGGTTGCAGGGCTCAGCTATATAGTAAACAGGCCCATATGAGTTGGGCTACTTGGGCTGATCTTGTGGAATGCTATATTATTATGGCTGGGTTTTAGGGAGGAAAAAAAACAACAACAAACAAGAATAACGTTTGATCTTGGGTGAATATTTGACATTTGCAGTTGCTTGAGATGTTATCTGAGGAATATGGTGGAAGAGTTGACCTAGCCAAAGCTTATTACAAGGCCCTGACTGCTTCTGTGAAGAAACACTTCAAAGGGAATGGTGTCATTGCTAGCATGGAACACTGCAATGACTTCATGTTCCTTGGAACAGAGGCCATAACACTTGGACGAGTTGGTATGTAAAATCTAATTCAAATGTCTTTGGATATACTAATAAGAGAATCCAAGCATTAAATCTTCTGTGTGATGCATATAGGAGATGATTTTTGGTGCACTGACCCGTCGGGGGATCCAAATGGTACATTTTGGCTACAAGGGTGTCACATGGTGCACTGTGCCTATAATAGCTTGTGGATGGGAAATTTTATACATCCAGATTGGGACATGTTCCAATCCACTCATCCTTGTGCTGAATATCATGCTGCATCTCGAGCGATTTCTGGTGGACCAATTTATGTAAGCGACTCTGTTGGAAAACACAACTTTAAGTTACTCAAAAGCTTAGTGTTGCCAGATGGGTCTATTCTGCGATGCCAATACTATGCACTTCCTACTAGAGATTGCCTATTTGAAGACCCTTTACATGATGGGAAAACAATGCTCAAGATTTGGAACCTTAACAAAGTAAGACATTAATATTTACAAGTTCAAGCAAGTTTGATAGTAGCATACCTAGAAGCATATTTTTAAAGCATAATATAATACAATTTAGATTAGATTGCATAATTAGTTCTCAATTTTGAAATTTGTTTCAAAATTATACTTTAAAATGTTTTACTTAAATTCATATTCTTTCAAAATTGTTTTAAAATGTCATTATCGTTATCTAATGGATGGAAGATTCTAGCGAGACAAACGAAACTCATGTCTTGTCATTAAAGTAATCTTGGTTTACTGAATTTCATTTGTTATGTCAGCATTTTTCATTTATTGAATGATGGTAAGAACCTTTTTCAGAACATTTTATAGTATAAAGAAATTTCGAGAGACCAAATATGCGATTCAACATACGATTTATATACAGTAATTTTAAGATAATGTTTTGTCATTTAAAATTTGTCACAGTACGCTGGAGTTCTAGGACTTTTCAACTGTCAAGGAGGGGGGTGGTGCCCTCAATCCAGGCGAAACAAGAGTGCCTCACAATTTTCACACTTAGTGACCTGTGTTACTAGTCCTAAAGATATTGAATGGAACAATGGAAAGCACCCCATTTCCACAAAAGGGGTGGATATATTTGCAGTCTATATGCTCCAAGAAAAGAAGCTGAATCTATTGAAGGCATCGGAGACATTGGAGATTTCACTTGAGCCATTTTGTTATGAGCTTCTTATTGTTTCTCCAGTGACAGTCTTGCCCAAACAAATAATCCAATTTGCTCCAATTGGATTAATCAACATGCTGAACTGTGGTGGTGCAATTCAGTCAGTTGAATTTGATGATGATGAGAATTTGGTAAGAGTTGGAGTCAGGGGAAGTGGAGAAATGAGAGTGTTCGCATCAGAGAAACCTATGAGTTGTAAGATTGATGGAGTAGGTGTGAAATTTAATTATGAAGATAAGATGGTCACAGTGCAAGTTCCCTGGCCTCATTCCACAAGATCATCCCTAGTTGAGTACTCATTTTGAGTTTATGGTACAATCGTTGGAGTTCAACATTGGAAGTGTGGTTAAATTTACTGCTAACTTTTTCCCCCACTTTCTCTAGAGAGAGCGAGTGCTTTTGTTGATTTTCAGTAACCTTCAAACTTATTAAAATAACGTTGTCCCTGCAAGTTATATTATCCTTACAATGTTTGCTAATATGCTTGGAGACTAGGATAAGATGCCATAAGGGGACAAGTGTTTGTTGTTATAGGACTGTGTAGCAACATGTCCTTTCAAATTTGGATTGTATCTTGTAACTTGTTCATGTCTTAACACTTTCAAATATGTTTAGCTTGCTAGTGTGACTCTCTGTACTCTGGAAAAAAACCCTAATTACGGACTGTTTTTAAACTTTAAATGTTATGATGCAATTTCTTTCCATATCACAAAAGTTGCGAAAATCTGTTTTTAAAAAGTCTAACACCACTATATTAAGTTTTTTATATTAACACTTGATATAATAGGTTGCACTAAGTATTCAAATTTGTTAACAGTAAAATTACATAATCCACTCAAAAAGAATGATAAAATGCACGACCCAGCTAAAAACAAAACAAAACACATGGGATGCAAAGAAACTCTCTTGTCTCTCTCTTCCTTAACTAGGAATAGTCGCTTTTATACAAAGAAGTCAATACCGTACCGGAGGCTGTACCGGTTTGGCCACCGGTACGATATATTTCGGATACCGGTCAATACCGGGGTACCGTTTCGGGTTTACCGCTATTTTATATATATACACACACACACACATACACACCAAAATCTCTAGAACCATGTTTATAAACATATAATATTTCACTTATATTATAGTAAATATAAAAGTTTATTATAAAACATTAGTTCAATTTAGAACAAATTATTCATAGTTTTAGACTTTAGTATCAAATAAAAGAAAAAAAAAAACACAATATAAAAAATAGAAAGCTTAGTTGTTCATTGCATACTAAGAAAACAAATAATACTAAGAAGTTAATGTAAATAAGTTACCATTATGCTTTTACAAAAATTCAAAAATTACAAAACTTAAAAAAAAAAAAAAAAGAAGTTTTTTTTCTGTATTGGCCGGTACGCCCAGTTCCAGCCGGTATTGCCCGAAATTGGCCGGTATGCCCGGTATGAGGCCGGTACGGCCGGTATTTTTTCCGGTACAATATAGAAGTGTACCGGTACCGGTGCACAGGCCGGTACGGTATGTACCGGCCGGTACCGGTACGGTATCGGCCACACTGCTTTTATACTTTTATATAAAGTACCATTTAAGTTGTCCTAAGTAATATGTTTCAAATTTGTTAACAGCTAAATCATATAATATGATAAAATGCACAATTCGGCTAAAAATAAAATGAAACACGAGATGCAAAATTGTGTTTGTCAAAACAAATGTATGTTTAAATTGTGATTCAGAAAAAATTGTCCCAATATTTTTCATAGCACGAAATTTAACAAAATATTGAATCCATAGCTCCTATACCATTATCAAATTTCTAGTCATCAAATCATAAGCATTCAAAACTTAAAACCAGTATCTAAATGGACCATGCCTTAAAACCTTGACTAATCTACTCTTAAGCCATTTCTCGAAACTTGCATTATTAATCTTGCACAATGAAAAGTGAATTTTTGGTAATACATTTTGTAAGACTTGATGAAACTTCGATTAAATTCTTCAAAAGCTTTCCCAACCAGGTATTTATGGTAATATCTTTTTCACGTTCGCAAATGATCCTTATGTATGCCGTGATCCATCGCTTCTGAATTACAAGGGGCTGTTATTGTTATTGTTGTTGATTTTTTTTAGAATCTCTACATCCGTACAGCACTTGCCAAAGTGGTAACTCATCAACACTATCTTTAGGAATAGTTGTATTAAAGGAAACTCATAAATCCAGTTAGTCATATCTATCGGTGGTGAGTTCAAAGTTATATATATTTTGAAATCAGAGTCATTCCTTTTTTGAATTTCCCACACTTGTAAACTTGTCAAAAAAGAAAAAGAAAAAAAGAAAAAATGGGAGTGAGTGTAGAAAGAAGCGATCATGATGTAACTTATTGAGGTAATTTAGTCAAGATGCAAGACTCAGAGAAATATGAAAGAATAATTACAAAAATGTGAACTAATGCTATAACCAACCATTAAACTATAATATTATTGGTCATATACAATACAAAGTTAATGTCGACCGTAATTTATAATAAATAATATTTATACTTAAAACCCGTGATTTTTTCATTTTTTGTGAGTGTATACACAACTGACTAGATAAAAAGCAAATTTACCATCTTTTTAGCAAGATCTGCAAACATTTAAGTAATAAAAATAATTTGATTGCCCTTACATATATTAATCAAAAAAGTAAATACAAGAAAATTAAGTAGGTAAATTGATACCAATTGAGAAGAAAAATTAATATAGAAGAATTGAAAGTATGATGACTGACATAGTTACAAACATTTAATTTATATGTACTTTATTTATTTTTCATAAAAATGGTGGATTGTGGGGTGGGGTGGGGTGGGGGGAGGGGAGTATGCAGTAGAAGGAGGTAGGGTTTCGTCGGAATGGAATTGTATAAAGGTGAAAATACCATTTTGATCCTTACATCTTGGGATTATAGTCAATTTGAATTTTACATTTTAGTAGCAGTTAATTTGGTCTATATTATTTTTTAATTGTAGTCAATTTAGTTTTTACCATCAACTCATTAATAGAAAATGCAAACATGACAAACAGATTGCAAGGTAACACACTATACAAACACACAACAAACAGGTTCCTACACTGTACAAACACATACAACAAGAAATCACTCTCAAAGTCCTCCCTCAAATTTGCATTTTGCCATCCACATATAATCACTCTATACTACTACAAAGTTAAGTACACATAGTTAAAAGAAAAACAGAAAGAAAGAAAGCTTAGAAAAAGCAGTAAAAAAAAAAAAAAGACGAAACAAAGCAGTCAATACCTTGAATGGCGGTAGTGGAGCTGATAATGGTGTGACAAACTTCAGCTGAGAAAGAAGAAAGGGTTTTAGTGGACTGAGTGAGAAAAATATGTGTAGGGCATTTGTTATTAGTTTAATCCAATATTTCAATAAATTTTTGGGTAATATTTAGTGTTTTACTTTATAGGCAAAATACAAAGACAATAAGGGTATTGGAGTGATTTGATCATACTATATGCATTTACAAATTTAATAATTGCATGATATATATATATATATATATATATATATATATATATATATATATATATATATATCATGCTTTATGCCTACTTAAGAATGCAAATATCATTTTGATATATTAAAAATGCAAATATCCTTCAATTATTATTATTATTATTCTTGATTTTATGTCAATAATTTTTTTTATTGGACTTTGTTTCAAGCTTCAAATTAACTAAATTTGAGGAAAAATAACATATTTCAAATAAAATATACGTTTCTTATATAAATTTTAGAAAAATGACATCAAAATTTTATTATACTTAAATAATTAAAGATAAATTATAATTAGGATGGTAAATGAGTCAAGTCAAGTTGAATATTACAAATTCAGGATTGATTCATTTAATTTTATTGGGTAAATTCCATTAATATTCGCTGAGGTTTGGGCTAATATCAATCAAATCTTAAACTTTTTAAAATTAATCAATTTGGTTCCTAAAGCCAACTTAGTTCTTAAGATAGTTGAGAAAAATATCTAACTGACCTAATAGTTTTTAGGTACTAAGTTGGCTTTAAAGACTAAATTTGTCAGTTTTTAAATGTTTTGGACTTAGTTGTAATTAGTCTAAACCTCAAGGAATGTTAATGAAATTTACCCAATTTTATTCAAATACGGGTCAAGTTCTAGCTCATCATCAAATTAGATGCATGTGTTTGGGAAGTAATTTTTAACTGGCTTTTTGCTTTTTTTGTCTATTGATTGTGGGTTTCACACCACTATTTTAGGTCCCATATGAGACCCGCAAAATGAAGCTTATAAGATGCATGCATTTAGCTTTTTTACCAATGGTAATATTAGTGTTTTAGGGGTCTCACATGCATTTAGCATTGGTAAAGGTTAAATTACTGTCTCTATCAACAGTAATATTACTGTTTGTGGGTCCCACGTGCATTTAGCTTTGGCAACGGTAATATTACTATCTTTTTCTATTGTAATATTACTGTTTGTGGGTCCTACATTCAATATATTTTTATTTCTCCTTTATCTTTTAAAGCTAAATGCTGGATAAGTTGTTCCCGAATAGGTTTAGCTTCATTAATGCATTTAGCTTTTAATTATCCTCTAGCTTTGAATGCATTTAGCTTGATTAATTTTCTTATCGAACAAGCTCAAGTTTATTCGTGAGTTATTTGATTAACTTAATCTTTTACCATATATATTAAACATCATAGCTAAAATGTTATCTCTTCATAATCTATGCTAATAAGGAATAAAAGTAAAATCTTAAAGAAGATTACATTTTTAAAATCTATAATTTATGAATGAATAAATTAAACCCTATAGTTTATAAAGTAACAATTTGAATTCCAAAATTTCAAAAATAAAAAATTAAACCATTAGTTGAACACAATTTTGTTCAACTTAAATAAATGAGAAATGTTATATCCATAACATTTTTACAATATTTTAATAACAAATCTTAAGTGATAAGTTATTACTAACTGTTATTAGTAGACAAAAAAGCAATTTCATTGGTGAGTTCAAATTAAAACTAAAAATAACTTATCACTTATAATTTGTTATGAAGATATTCTAAAAATGTTATGGACATATCACTTATTTAAATATATAATATGATGATGCAAGGAAAATCAGTAGGTTGGATGCTCCGGATTTGAAAGGACTACTCGCTCTTTAATGGCCTGAAAAACAAAGGAAAACGATCAAAGGTGACCGGGATCGCCGGCCAAGAACCCTTCGATGGTAAAGTCAGTTTTCTCCCTATATCTTTGAAGTCCCAATTTCTTGGTAAAATGTTCAATGTACCTTCCATTGGTCTGAATAGCTGTTTATATAGTGTCCTGGGGGCAGTTATTGAAATTGTAACCTCCCCTGGATTTCAGGAGGTCCGGGGTTCTTGGATAACTCTCATAACCACCTGATAGTTGCATTTTCTCACACAACGGTCATCGGAAGTTATGTGTGTATTACGGAATGATGAAGTGTATTTTAGTAATTCAAGTGTACGTTTTCGTCTAGGGGTCCTCGTGTGGACGAGTCTAGTCAGGACGAGGTGGTCATCTTCTCAGGACGAGAGACGTGGATTTGACTTTGTCCATGGACGGCTATGGCATTAGCTCCAATCTTGATGCTTTCTTCTGGACGGTTGCTGGTGTGGATGACTGTGGACGATTTGGAGTACTTCATTCCTCATCATAATATTTAATTTTTTTTTCTTTATGAATCCTCATGATTTAATTTGCTACTTTTTAAAAACTCATATTTAATTTGCTACTTTTGAATTAATAAATATATGTTAGGCCACTTAAAAAAAAAGATTTTTTTTCACTTAAAAAACAAAAAGTTAAAAAATGCAATTTTTTAATCATAAAAGGTTGCAATTGGCAATTTGGGAAAGTAGATCACAGTTCATAGATTCCTAGAGGCAACACGTAGCAATTGATTCCCAATCCTTCAGTTAGAGTCTCTTATTATGATTCCAAATCTTCTATCCCACTCTTCCTGCTCCACTATATACTTCACAAATATAAACATGCCACATGTCCATCTATTTTATTAAATGCTAAATTTATGTCTTCTATTAGTTCAATTACCTAAATATGCCACATATTTATTTATTTTAGGAAATTGAAATAATAGAAGACATAAATTTAGCATTTAATAAAATAGATGGACATGTGACATGTTTTTATTTGTGGAGTATATAGTGGAGCAAGAAGAGTAAAACAGAAGATTTGGACTCCTTATTTCAGATCCTCTCGTAAGCCTCTGTTTGGAATCTGGGTAAGAGGAAAAAAATATACAATCATGATATCTTCAAAATTCATATGAGACATACCCATATTGTGCTTTATTTGAGATTTATAAACCATTTAAGAGGGATGAAATATAAAATCTTTTTTTTAGGTGTCTAGATATAGTGTGTGTGTGTGTGTGTGTGTGTGTGTAGGGTAAGGGGGGAGAGGATTTGCAAAAATTAAAGGGATGACATAAATGTAAAAGGGGAAGAGAATTGCTTGGAAAATAAATGGGATGACATAAATAAAAAGGGGAAGGTGATTGCTTGAAAATTAAATGGATGACATAAATTAAAGGGGGAGGGGATTTGCTTGAAAAATAAAAGGGATGATATAAATTAAATGCTAGAATAGTAAAAATCCCTAGATGTCTAGGTGGGGTGGGATTTCTTCCTCCTAAGGGTACTTTCTATACAAGTCCTAGGAGATATATACACAATATACACAAAGCATGGAAAAATAAAGCAACTATGAACAATAAGTAAGATAAAAAGAAAGATTTTATATATATATGGAAATGACGTTTACAAGATAATAAAGAGGGTGAGATGGGTGTAGTTATTAAGAAACTAACCCATCCCTATAGCCTAACCCACAAAATTTACAAACAAAAATAGATGAGGCTTTTCTTTTTTTAATGGGTTTCCTAAAGAGAGGGAAAGGAGAGAGAGATTTTTTTTTTTGAGTTTTTAAGGCTATTTTTCTAGAATTTCCTCACTCTTTTTGTTGTTGTTGACATTTCTCACTTTTTTCTCCCTATTTCTCTATTTTTACTTTTTTTTTTTTCTAAAAAATTGGGGTATTTATTGGAGAAATGAGGAAGGGGCAGCTAGCAAAAGTGTAACATGCTATACTTGAGCTCGCTTCCCATTTTTGGCACCTCATTGGCCTATTTCTTCTCTTTCTGATTTCTAGCTTGATCTTTGTGTGAGAGTCTGCGCCCTCGGCCCCTTTATTTATGCTATCGGGCCAAACTCACGTGAATGGGTGGGGTCGTGTTATTGCCTCTCAAAATGGAGGTTCGACTAGTTATATTTTCCCCCCTTTAGATTAAGGGTTTTACAATAGAGTCGCCACTTATTTAATTATTGGAAAAATAAGAAAACCAAAATTGAAAAATTCCTCATTTTATTAATTTTGAATTTGAATTTATATTGACCATAGGAAATTACATGGCTTTGATCCTAGATACAATCTAAGATAAAGTACATGGATTTGTTTCCTAGTTATAATCTAAAAATTGAAAATTATATGGATAAGCATTTGATCTACTAACCCTTGATCTAAGTTCGGAGGCTATGTTACAAGGTGAGAAGGTGTTAGGAACCCACCTTGCCTGGTGAAACCGGTCTTCTAGATTATGGTGGCCAACATTCATATCACATCATCCAATATGTTATCAATCAATTTGCATGTTGAATTTAAAGTGTGTGCATGTGAGAAACCATAATTCAATTTATTAAGCATTTCATTTGGATTGGAAAATAAATTCTAGTGAATGTGTGTGGATGGTGATATCCTAGATTCAAGAATTTAAAAGAATTATTAAACAAACATATTTTTTCATGATTTTTATGTGGATTTAAGATTGAAACTAGTGTTATGCATGAACATGTGATGAACAACCAAGAATATGTGAAGAACATATAAGAACAATTAAGAACATTCAAGCATATTCAAAGGAATTTAAATGATTATTATCATGCTTTAATCTTAAACTCTCATCATGACAAAAAAAAAAATTTAGGGAAATGGATTATTTCTTCATGCAAGATCCATATGGTGGATGAGGAGACTGTTGAGGGAGGTCTTAAGGGTGGAGGAAAAAAAGAGTTAGGAGAGGAAGAGTGAGTCTCATTCAATACCTTGAGTCTCAAGAAGACCAAGATATGATAAGACTACTCAACTTCCTAGAATTCAAAAGAGGAGAAGAGATGAGGTTTTTGTGTGTCTTGGAATGGAGGAGAGGGCGGAAGGGTTTATATAGTAGTGGTTGAGGAAATATGAATGGAAGACCATTTAATGAGGGTTGACAAAGAATCATGAACCTATACCTCATTTTAGCATTTGGGGAAATATGGTGCATTAAATGTAGAGATTGATGGAAGTGAGAAGCAAGCCAAAATTCGGTTTTCCCGTAGCTGCTGTAATAGCCTATAGAGCCAACTTCAAAAAATCATATTTGACTAATTCTTATCGGAATTGTCTCATTCTTGTGCTCAAATTGAAGCCCCCAAATGTCTAGTTTCTGGAAAAATTAACCTCATTTACAGATTCAAAATATTCCGAGAGATATCGATGAAATGGTGAGTAGATGTCATTTGTTAGAAAATGATTTTAGCACAATTAACATTAATAGGTCCCAAATTAGCTCCCAATTAAACATTAAATGGCTCCAATCACTCTCAATTTAGACTTAATTGATTATAAATTTACTCTAATTAAAAGATAATTGCACAAATTATTCATTGAATAATTAATGTTTAACTATCTAATTAATTAGGTGTGTGAAACCTTACCATAAAATGTAATCCCAACCAATCAAATTATGACACATCATTAATCTCAAATTGATTATAATTATAACCAATTGGAATCAATTGTTTATAATCACATATAGTCGGACTTAATTTGTGACAGTGCATCTCGGCCATTAAAACTTGATTTGATGATATCTTTCAATCTATGACCAGTTGATTTGATTGTTACAACATCAAGATCATTTTGGTGAAATGAGATTAAGGATCTAATGACCAGAATCAAGATGCATATTTCCAAAGCGAAATTACCCTTTTACCCTCCAAGTGAGGTTAAATGCGGGTTGCAAAATGAGGTGTCAACACTTTGTGCAGCTATTTGGAGGCCTTTTCGAGTTCCATTTTCTTCAAACTTTATATGCTCAAAAAGCTTTGAATGTTATTTGATTAAACTTATATGCATAATAATATTTGAATTAAACAATTAACCACTAAAATAAAAATTCCACTTACTTATCCAAAAAGAAAAAATACATATGTTGTTTGAACCCTAAGCCAACCCTTGGGGGTTTTTATTTGTATTTGTCACCAAAATAGGGGAAAAAATGCCAAGAGACTCCCTAAACTTTGAAGCTAGAACACCCCCTAAACTTTTATTTTAGCCAATTTGCTCCTTGAACTATACAAGCCTGCCAAATAAAGCCATCTGTTAGTTTGTATGTTAAGTGACTAACGGAATTCAAGTGCAATGCATTTATATATTTTTTTTAAAAAAAACTATCCAAGCGGATTGAGAGATCCCAACAATGGCAACACGTTTGAAGTGGAATAGGAAGAAGCATGGACACGTCACATCATCTTCAATGATGAGTTCACCTATCTTGGCAAAATAACCATCGTCTTAACTACTAGCTTCATTTAAGTCAAAAGATAAGCTCATTTGTGAAGACACTATATAGATGTGTTTTCAACATGTTCATCACTTCTATCACTCTTTTTTTCATCATAAGCTTCTAATCCTTCTGTCATGGCTGCTTTAAAATTCTTTATATCACTTCCCAGAATTGAGTTTTTTTTTTTTTTTTTTTTTTCAATTGTTCTATTGTTGAAAGAAAAGAGAGTTTCAAATGAAGTAAACTTGTTTGAGGTCATAAATAGTGAGCGCCAAACATGGCTGTATCGGCAAGCACGGGAAGCATCCAGGAGGTTGTGGAATCACCGGAGGTATACACCACCATCGGATCATGTTCGACAAGTACCATCTTGGGTTTCAACAAAGTCTCAAAGCCCAAACCAAAGCTTCATTATGAAACTTCTCTCTCTAAACCCACAGATCAACCTCTCTCTCAAACTCATAGGTCAATCACCTTGGCTGACTCAAGACTGCTACCAACACTGTTGGCTGTGGCTCCTAAGACCAAGCCATCTCTCTTCTCTAGCTTCTCTCTAGCAATTTCTTTCTCTTCCAATTTTCTTTCTCTAGATAATTTGTAGCCTCCATAGCCAAAAACTCTCAAGCTCTAGCCTCTCAGAAGTCAGAACTAATCCCAAATCTAATCTCCACATCTCAAAATCTCTTTCCCTCTCTTAAAATTAATCCATAGATTTCTCCAATCTAGGTTTCTCTCTCAAGCTTGCATACTCTCTTTCCTCCTTCCCATAGATGGCAATAATGGCTGCAGATTTACAAACGATGATAGGTGGTACAAAACATAAACGGAGGCAGAACCATAAACTCAAGCAATGCATTATCTATTAGAATGTGGTGGATTTTTTTTTTCTTTGATTTAAATGAAACGCACGCGTGTGTTGTTCTTCGTTAGTCATTTAGCAGATAGACTAACAGATGGTTTTATTTGGCAGGCTTGTATAGTTTAAGGAGTAAATTGGCCAAACTAAAAGTTTAGGGGGTCTTCTGGCCACTGCTTAAAAGTTTAGGGGCTTTCTTGGCATTTTTCCCTTCAAGAAAAAAAAAAAAAACCAATGGCTTCCTAGAGAAATAGCAGTTTATTGTTATGTTAGTGCATCTATGTTTATATATAACATGTTTCCAGGGTAATTGAAAATAGACATTTTTCCCCACAGATGCATGCTTCACCCCTCCCCCCCGACACTGTAGTTAGTGGATTGCATTAGGAATGACAATTTTGCCCCGCCCCGCTTAACCCGCCCTTCCTCGCTTTACCTCGCGCAGGTTTTTCCAGCCCCGCAAAGGTGATGGGGCGGGGATGGGGCAAGATTTTAGCCCCGCACGACGGGGCGGGGCAGGGATGAGTTTAGACTTTTTAGACCCACTCCGCCCCGCCCCTCCTCGTCCCCGCCCCACCTGCGTTGCTAAGGGTTTTAATTGTAAATTTTTTCATACTCTAAAACCGTACTATTTAAATAACATATCAATATTAGTTTATTTTATTTTACCCAATGTGGTTCTCTACCTTTATTTTGTTATGTGTTATACTGTGAGATTTTTTTTTTTTTTGTGATTGTCTTGTTAAATACTTTGATATATTATTCAATTTTTTCTAAAAATTGATTTGATTTGATGGTATAAATTTAGTTGTAATTTCAAGTATATTTTTATTAATGAAATATGTTTCATTAAAAAAATTGCACTACTTGTAAGGCAAATCTACAAAAAGTAGAGTTTTACGGGGTAGGGCGGGGCCCCAAGGAGCAGAGATGGGAATGGGGCAAGACAAAACTATGCGGGACGAGGACGAAGATCCCATCCTTCAGCCCCACCCCGCCCCATTGCCATCCCTAGATTGCATAATTGTATTAACCAATTTTTTGGGTCAAGTATCTTGTTGTTGATGATTGATGCTCTATGATTGTCTTTGTTTGACATTTATAGGATAATCAATTATGGTTAATCTGTGATTTGGCTTTAGATGCATTGAACCAAACAAAATATTGGTAAAGGTGATCTAAATGTAACTGTGTGTTATTTCATTAAATATTGGTAAAGGTAATCATTAAATATATTGTGCATCTACATGGTTTTGTCTTATTTCATTCCCTCTCCGCCACGCATGACGGGAGAAATTTTCTTGCCCCATCCCCGCCCCTTGGGGCCTCGCAAAGCCCCACTCTACCTTGAAAAACGCTACTTTTTGTTAATTTGCTTACAATTATTACAATTATTTTTAATAAAACCTGTTTCGTTAATAAAAATATACTTGAAATTAAAATAAATTTATCCCATCAAATCAAACTAATTTTTAGCAAAAATTAAATAATATTATTAAAGTGTTTAACGAGACAATATCACAACAAAAACAAAAATCTCATAATACAAAATCAATTATTCGATAGTATATAAATTTGTTTATAATAAAGACAAGCAAATGTTAAAATTGGTACCTTATTTCCAACCTTGCTAGAGAAAAAAGAGAGGCAAAAAGCCTTGTTGGGTAGAATACAATAAGTTGATGATATGTTTGTTTAAATAATATGGTTTTAGAGTATGAGAAATTTACAATTTAACATTTATCAATGCGGGGTGGGGCGAGTTGGGTCTAAAAAGTCTAAACTCATCTCTGCCTCGTCTCGTGATGCAGGGCTAAATTCTCGCCCCATTCTCACCCCATCACCTTTGCGGAGCAGAGAAAACCCGCATGGAGAAAAGCGAAGAGGGACGGGTCAAGCAGGGCAAGGCAAACTTGCCATCCTAGCAAAAAAAGCTAGAAGAAAAAGATCAAGAGATTGAAAGGCTAAATAATGAGGCGCGACAAAAGGGAGTAATTGAGAAGAAAAAGGAGGAAAAAACTGATTCGGCTCCTATCAAGAAAGAGAGAGATGAAGAGATGATTGATGGGAAACCAACAACGGAGTTATTCAATGCAATTTTGTAGGATTTAATCAATTTATTCCCCTTCCATTTGTGATTTGTACATTAAACATTAATGTAATTCTTTTTGGTGACATTTGTGCTTTTCATTTTCAATCTGCACCACCACCCGGTTAGTGGATGAGAGCAACATCATATTGAATTTTAGGTTCCCTCGTCCCAAATAAAAATTGGACCAGTGAATTGGACTGGTTGAACCACGGATGAGTCTAACACTTGCCTAACCTGTTTGGCATTATAAGGGTTTGTTTGGGATCTGCTTATTTTACTAAAACTGAAAATTTTTTGTTGAAAATACTGTAGATTAAAATAAAAGTTAGCTGAAATAGTATAGTGAGACTTGTGAATAGTATCAAAAAGTGCAGTGAGACCTATGAATAGTAGCAAAAATAAGTTGAATAGTAAAATAAGTTAGCAAAAATAATCTTTGCCAAATGAATGCTAAGTCTCACTGCCCATTTTTATAAGTCTTATAAGTCTCACTGCCCCTTTTTAAAGTCTAGAAAAAAATGTAGTATTAGAATCAGGTACTGGTGCATTGTTAAGTAGATTTCTTCCTGCCCATTAGAAAAGGAGAACAATGTTTATGCATGTATGCCACAAAAGCATGCATTGTTTACCAAGACTAAAATAGACTACCACACCACCGTAAAATAGGGTAGGATTTCATCATTTAAAAAAAAAAAAAAGATTTAAGAACAATAAGCAGATTTAAGGAGCACTATAAGCTAGCTAGGAAAAACTAAAGAGAGAGAGAGAGAGAGCCAAAAAAAAGAGAGCTAAACGCTTGCAATAGCCTCAACAATTGGTACAATCTCAATGGTGCTTTGCTATTCCCTGAGGCCACCCCAATCCAGCATTACCAACATTTCCAATTGCTTGTATTGGTTCCACCATCCCCTTTGTAGTGCTGCCAAGTCCCTCCCCCTGCACATATTACAAAATGAAAGGTCAACATAAGGAGTGAGTTTACAAAATCAGCATGTAGATCGTCTTAGATGTCAAATTGGAGGACCATTTCCATCCATTCAAGTCATCTTATCCTTCATCAGAGTCCAAATCCAAACCCCAATCATCAATCAAAAACAAGTATTTTCATGAGTTTTTGGGAAGATTTACAAAATTTAAGCGTCCCTATCATGTAATGTGTGCTAGTGTAAGCCAAGTGACACTGTGCCTAGAATCAAGAATATAATCAGTTTTTAAAGGTTAGAACATACCTCCTTCCAGCCCATGCTTTCCATAAGCTTTCTGGCGTAACTACCAGCTCCAAATGACATTTTCAAGGCCTCAGCTGCAGCTTCTTCTGTATTGGCAGAAGCATATGATGATGACCGTTCATCTTCACCAAACTTTGAAATCTTTTGTCCAGGGCCCACTCCAAAACCCCCATGTAAGGTTCTTCTCTCGGCAGCTCTGTCCCTATACACATGGATTCTCTGCTGGAGATGCAGTAGGAGACAAATCAGGGGTTAAACAAGGTGGATAGTGAAAAAGATGCATATAATCCAGAAGATCATATATAAATGTATAATGGTTAAAACATTTAGAACATTTCTTACAAACAGAATATGCCTAATCACCCAAAAATCCAATACTTTTAACTAGCTAGTCTGGTACCTCCGGATCCAAATCTAGCACAAGTGTAAACAATAAACATAATATCTAGCATCTGATAAAAGCATTAAGACATCACTGATAGCATTAATCTATCAGTTGCTCTTAGCAATACCATTCCTATATATATGCTCAAAATTGTCTTCTTTGGTGTTAAGAGTTACTACTTGACGCCATAAAATAGCATTGCATATGCCAACCATCTTATTCAAGGGAATGCTCAAATAGCATTGCATACATCCATGGAAAAACTTCAAGCTTTTACGTGCATGTGATGCCATTACTTATATGAACTCATGTTTATCTGTTAAATCTATTGAAGGACTCACTCTTGCCGTCACATTTTGTGCTTCTATTTTCTATGCTTTTCTGATACTATTGATATACCTTTGTTCGTTGACTAGAATAAGATTAGGTATGGTTTCAGCACATGAACTTCAAATCCAAGCTTTTAAAATAAACAAGTTGCCTGTCCAGATGCAGAAAGATTATCTGGTAATGTAGACAAATCTTCGATGGTGGGTACTCCATCTGCAGTTTTTGATACATGGTTTCCACTAGATTTAGAGAATGGGAGAGGGTGCCTATCTACTGATAATTCAGGGAATCCCCAACCTTTTCTTGGGTTGGAAGAATCATAAGTTGACAATGGAGCTATGTATCTTCCATTTGGTGTCCGCAACTTATACACTTGACCTGATAGGTGGAAATTTCATGTAAGTCCAAAATCACACACTCTTTTCAACAAACTGTGAAATATCTTTATTATTTTCCATCCGCTTCAGCAAACAAATGAATACAGGCCAATAAAGAATGACCTGGCATATAATGTAGAAGGTTTGTATATGGTGTCAAATGAAAAGAGGTAAATGCAAACCTGACATGACTCGTACCAGATCAAGATGTACTTCACATATTGGGGCAGATTTTAGAAGACCACCACCCAAAGGCGTGGAGGGATGACACTTGACAGACCTTCTCACCAATCTTCCAACCAGCCTCACCACCTCACCTTTTCCATCCCTTCTGGTCCCTGTAACCTTTTCCCAGTCCCATAAATCCGCAACTTCAAATTCTGGCATTGGCTCTTTCCCAGTTTGAATGACTTGACCATAATGTGCTCGCTAGTTTTCTTCATCCCGTGACGCACCTAATCCACAAATGCTTGTGTTAATCCATGTGTCAACATTTTGGATCAGCAATTTCTTGTACAGGTTAATGACCCAAAAATTGAACAGATCAACTATCTAAACATCCATTTAGGACGTTTTGACAATCAACAGAGAAACTTTAGAAACAATATTATATGGATTCAAATGGTTGATGTTCAAGCAAATGACAGGTTCTTGGTTCTTGGAGAGACAATTGGCTTTGGCTGATAGTTGCTAGGATAACATAGGTGAGGTTTACATGTATACATGTGGATGGTGTTAATTTTTGTATGAACAAGCCACTTAATAGAGATAACAATAAGCCTGATTAGGGGTGTTTGCGGTGCGGTGTGGTATGGTTTTGGGCCATTTTTAGCACCGCACTTTGCGGTGCAATTTATCTAAAACCATAATTGCACCGCACCTCATTTTTACGGTTACATGTGCGGTGCGGTGTGGTACGGTGCGGTTTAAAGTTTAGCCAAAACCATAACCGCATCACATCTCATTTTTGCGGTCATATATACGATACGGTGTATAAGATGCGGTTTGAATAATTTGAAATTGATATATTTTTTCAAATTTTGGGTTTTTTCTACTCAGTCCAAAATTAATTTTTCCCTTTGTTTTAGTCCAAGTTTTAAACTATTGAGCTAGTTTTTCTTTATTTTGAGTTGGCTTTCCTAATCAACATTTGCTAGAATTATCAAACTTTTTTTTTTTAACTAGAGTTATTAAACTATTAATAATATATTTAATATTAAAAATATTAATATATATAGAGGGTGCGGTGCGGTGCGGTTTGTGCAGTTTTCTTATTATAAAACCACAAACTGCATTGCACTATGCAGTGCGGTGCAAAATTACTTGTGGTGCGGTGCGGTTATGTCATTTTGCGGGCGGTTTTGGTGCAGTTTTTGCGGTTTGTGCGGTTTATGTGGTTTAGTGAACACCCCTAAGCCTGATGTTAATTATATTAGAATGAAAATGGACATCAAGCACTTGATTATTAGCAACAGGCCATACCTTCATCTAAGACATTTCCACTTGAATTAGTTACATCACAATGGTTCTCTGGACACCATTCTCCTTCCAGCTCATAAGCATCACTATTCCCTACAATTCCATGAATCAAGCCAATTTAGGCCCTATCCCAGATAGGGTAGTCTATCAAGAAACAAGAGGATTGGGACTAACCTTCAGCGGACAACACATCACCTGTTTCCAAGGGCATCATCACATGATCAGCAGCAGTAACTACTGGCTTGGAATAACCAGACAAATAAAGCTCAATAAGTGTATCTTCTAACCTGAAAAAGTAAGTAGATACAATCAGGAAAGCGATCATGATGTGATTTGCTGATAATGAAAATAAGGAACTGAGATGCTTAAAGTAGCATACCATTCCGAAGGATGAGGTGGATTTCAGGTTCATTACTGTTGGAGCACTCTGTGTCGCCTGTTAATAACAGACTAACAGTGTTAGTTAATTGATAAAATTCAATGCATTTGATCCAGACGCATCGAGCACTTATTTTAAATTGCATAGAAGTTGATTCAAACCACCAGTTCTGAAGAACATTAACTGATCTGGAAACATCTGATGGAACCCATAAGGGACTAATGAGAACCTATAGGTTTTACCAGATTAATGCACTTTTTGTTGCCAATATGCTATTAAAATGGACTTCTATAATAAATTGACCCAATTGATATTCAAAATAGCTCCAAAGCACAAACTTAAGGTACAATCATTAAGGTCTTGTCAGGTCACATGCCTATAAATAATCACATTGTGGTTTCCATGATAATAATCATTCTTTGAAATGGAAACAGCATAATATACAAACTTCTTTACAACAGTTGGCATGCATGCTCACCTAGCTTGTTTTCATCAGTAGTAGTCTTTATACACTGGAAAACTTCACATTCATCTCCCTGGAATGCACGGCAATTTTCGTTGCTGCCACACCTAAATGTTTCATCTTGATTGGGATTTTCATAACCAGTTTCTTTGTTCTGATCAATTTCACCTTCACCACTCTGAGAAAAAACAACAAAAGTAACATCAAGAACATTACATAACAAAATCCTATCTGTCAAAAACAACCAGAATACTACCTTTTCAACCAAAATTTAAGAGGGATGAAATAGAAAATCTTTTTTTTAGATGTTTATATATGGGGTGTGTGTATGTAGGGGAAGGGAGGGAGAGGATTTGCAAGAAATTAAAGGGATGACATAAATGTAAAGGGGGAAGGGGAATGCTTGAAAAATATAGGGGAAATGAGGAAATAAGAGGCTAGCAAAAGTGTAACATGTTACACTTGAGCTAGCTGCCCAAGGCAAGGGGTGGCTAGGGTGGCTAGCTAAAGTGTAACAAATTACACTTTTGCTATCCTCCCATTTTTGTCACCTCACCAGCCTAGCTATTTGGTCTCTTTTTGATTTCTGGCCCAATTTTTGTGTAGATGTTTGGAGGCCTTTCCGAGCTTTGTTTTCTTCAAACTTTATATGCCTGGAAAGTTCTGAATTTTATTTGATTAAACCTATATGCATAATAATATTTGAATTAAATAATTAACCACTAAAATAAAGTCAAGAATTCGACTTTTAGTAATTTATAGAGTAAATAAAAATTCTACTTACTTATCCAAAAAGAAGAAGAAGTTATTTGAACCCTAAGCCAACCCCTGGGGTTTTATTTATATTTGTCACCAAAAAAGGAAAAAAAAAAAACCAATGGCTTCCTATTGCTTTTTTTTTTTTGATAATATTGGCTTCCTAATCCTCATAGGCAAAGACTTCTAATAAAAAATAAAATAAAAAGGCCAACGAAAGGAAAGTTTGAACAGCCAAAGATTGCACGGCATGGTTATTAATTATTAATCTATATATATTAAGAGGATTCAGAAAGTTAGTTATTGTTTTATTTTACGGTTAAAAATACCCCTAATTTAATTAATCTAAAACTTAAAAATGAGGTTAAAATAGTAAATTTTTTTAAAAAATAAATGGGGCTATTATTATTATTATTATTTGCGTAATTGGAATAAAAAAGCTTAATGGGTTATTATTTATATATATATATAACCGAAACTTTTGAAACTCTCACAATTTTCTACGTCAGCATTATTTTAAAAAAAATGAAAATTTTGATTTTTTTTAAAACTCGATAATACATAAAACCCAACTAGCCTCATCACAATGAGGCTTTTTTTTAGTGTCATAATTTTTCATTCATTCCAATTCGAGTCTTACGCGTTTTCTCATTAATATTTCGCATAAGAGAGAGAGAGAGAGAGAGAGAGAGAGAGAAATGTAAGTGTTGACTAAGCACGTGTTTAGAGGGTCTTTTATTTTTTATTTTATAAAGGTTAATAATTTATATTCATTATAATTTAAGATACTATATTTTTCAATTACAAAAAATTCCTAAAGGTGTGATGAGTAATATATGTTTGTGAATAAAATAATTTTACAATACATTTTTTTATTGAAGAGGTTTTAAACATGTAGTTATCCACAAATTTGTAAAAAGAAATGGTCAGGTAGGCTTTTTTGAATAGAAAGTGGGATAATGTTTTTTTTTTTCAAATTAAAACCACGGGTATATAACTTATTTTTTAACAGGGTAGATAACTTTTTTTGATAGAACGTGGGTTTTATTTATTTATTAGGTTTCTTATTTTTAATTTTTAAAAAGAAGTTAAAAGCAGCTTAAATTGTAATCAAACTTGTATATATCTATTTAGTTTTTATTTTTTGGATAAATTTGAGGAAGTTTTAAAAAAAATGATTTAAAGATAAACGTGAGAATGATTTTCTTAAAAGGAAAAAAAAAATAACAATAAATATATAGTTATTTTGAAAAAAATGTGTTAGTGAAAGACTGATCTTATTTGATAAGGAATGTTTTAAAGCGGGGTAGGGATATATTTTTACGGTGAAAACTTTAAATAGTTGTATAAATATTGCAAAAAACTAAATTCTGATTTTCTATTTCTCCCGTTCCACTTCTCTGTCATAAAAAACCTCTGTTTCTCTTCAAAACAAAAAAAACCCGATAATGACTTTCTTCTCCATTGTTTCACAAACATGGAACAACGACTACACAATGCACTCGGCAGAGAGGCTCCACAGCACCATTGAGATCTGTGGCGGATTGACCCAAGAGACAACTCTCCACTTCCACCCATTTGCACGGATGGGTTTGCTCGAAGCTTCTCTCTCTCTCTCTCTCTTTGGAACACTGGTAATTCAGGTTTTTCTCTCTCACTCTTTGGGTTTTCAATTTTGGTAGATATATAGATTCAAATTGCTTCTTAAAATTTTCCACTCCTACTTAGGGTTTTGGTTTTAGGTTTTTGAATTTCTTGGTTAGTTTATTTTTATGATTAATCGATGGGCAGTCCTAACCTTTTAATCTGTTTACATAGGTTGTTGAAATTAAACATCTGTTAGCATCCGCCTCTGTTTTCTTTCAAACCCACTTAGGGTTTTAATTGTAATGTATTTGATTAGATTGTTGCAGATAGTTAATGTAGCTGCCTTGGTGTTTGTACAGAGTTAATTAAAAAATAATGGAGTAACCTAAGAGTTTCATAGATTAGAAAACCTCATGAGCTCAATCTTTCAGTTTATGCTGCTGTACACATCATGCCTTCAAATATGCAAGCTTAGTTTCAATCTAAAAACGAGAATATCAGAAGGGGGAATTTTTTTTAAAAAAAAATGTACTGATGGAACTTGAAAATTTTGGAACAGACAGAAAATAAATCTATTACTATTGTTATTTAGATGAATCTAGAACAGTACCCCGGACAGCATTAGTGAAAAAAGATGCAGGAAGTGGCAGGAAATGAGGACATCAGAGCAAAGTTGTTGCTACCCAAACACTGGGAAGACTTCTGCAGATTTTGGCATTCATGGGCTTTGCGCAGGAATTTGTTCAGGGTGAGGATATGCCCATGGGCATTGTTCAATAATAAATAATAATCTCCATTAAGTGAAAATATGTCTGAATAGACAGAAAGCATCCAGAAACAGGTGAAGTTTGTAGAGCTTGCGACATAGGAATAGATTAGATAGTTGCAGATAGTTTCTGTAGCTGTCTTGGTGTTTGTACAGAGTTACTTTAGTTGTTTTTCTACAAATCAAATAGCTGTCCAAGAGAAGGTATAAGTAGGATTTCATAGAAGTTTTTTGTTATTTCTGTAATTCTATCCGATAACATGCCATTGATGAATTTGGGTTCTAGAGTAACCTAAGAGTTTCAGCTAGGGGCTAAAACTTATTGAATATTGGTCCATAAAAAAAAATAATGGAGTTTTTCTGCAATTTTGTTTTAGGATTATTTGGTTTACTCTTTAATCTAATTGAGATTTCGGCATTACATTCTTAGATTGGAGTTATCAGTTTAAAGTGAACATATTCAATATGGAAAATCACTTGATGTTAACATCTTTAAGCTGGAAACAACATAGTACAATGTTGTTTGCTTCTACTTCTAACAGAGTAATTGGCTCAAAAATTATTATTAGTCATTCTAGAAAGGGAGTTATTAGTTAAAGAATTTAAGTTAGCACTGAACTTTGAATGAGTTGAAACATGATGCAAGAATGAGCTTTTGGTATGAAATTTGGTGTGACAACATCTCTTATACTGAATCTAACCGTGTAATTATGTATTTTACTGCCAAAAAGAGTACAAAACTTGAATCTTCTTTTGGATTGGTGTTTGTACTTCAATTTTGTTAACAATTTTACTGAATATTTTGTAAAAAAAAAAAAAAAATTCTTTTTGGTTGGGAATGCTTTGGGGTTTCAAGTTAAAGTGAGTTCAAGGATGTGCAAACATAGGAGCCAATGTGGGAAAGACAACATGAACATATGCTAGGTACATGAAACTTTTCCTTCTAATTTCAAAATTGGTTTTTTTTTTGTGCTCCCTATTTTATTTTATTTTTTTTCTAAATTGATTTGTAGGTTTAGAAAATGTCTTCTAGGATTCAAATTCGTGAAATTAGTAGTAGGTTATTCTACTAGAGTTCAAATTACCACTAATAGGTGTAATTGTTTTTAATATACTTGTAGGCTTTTAATTCTGACCTTCACAGTGTGTTCCACTCATAATTTGCATGTTCTAAATTGCAAAGAATCATGAGGTAGTGCAGCATTATGGCTGCATCAACCAAGTGTTGCTACTGTAGTTAGTGTTGAAATACTCATTGACATATTAAAATAATTAATTAGTAGTTGGTAGCAAATATTAATGTAGTTAGTATTGTACTAGGACTACATTTGTAAAGTCTTAGGTTTTCTTAGATGATTCACAAGTCACGTTCGGTGGTAAATGCCTTACTAGCTTCTGCCATGGTTAATTAGGTGTTTGCATGGTCTTTCTTTTTTGCTGAATGGATGTTTGGTCAATGAATTATATTTCTTTCTCATGTATCATATAGTTTGTGGTACATGTTATGGGATACAGTTATAGAGATATACAAGATATACAACAATGTAAATGTTAGAACTTAGAAATACACATTAACAGTAACAAAGGAGCCCCAACATAGGAAACAAAGCACATTTAATCCTACAAAACGCAAAACTAAATGAAATTATATTCAGTTCAAGCTTGAGGCAGAGCTGGCATTGGGGAAGAAAAAGAGAAGATTGTGTGTTATTAGAATAATCTTCTAACTCATATTTAATAGCTTTCCCGTGCATAGCACGGCTTAGCGATTCGTTACTCTTAATTAATTAAGAGTAATGAAAAATAGGTCCACGGGCTTCTCAAAAAAAAAAAAGAAAAAAAAAAGGGGAAAGGTCAACGGATTGCGTGAAGAAAGGAGAAGAAGAAAAACAGCGGTGGGTTAGGGTATTTGTCCACTGCCTCCCTCCTAATATATAACAACACCAAACACAAACACAAACAAGCAATACGCTCTCTGCTCTCTCTCTTTTTCATAGTCTTCTGTTTGTTTGGCTTGCGTCACTTTGTTTCTATCTGATCCTCTCTTCGCAAAGCAAATTGCACTTTCTCTCTCTCTATTGATTCGATTTTTTGTAATTTAGGGGTATTGATTTTGCTTAGATTAGTTTAGATTGAATTCCATGTTACATTTGTTAATTTCATATATATGGAATTCTTTGATTCTTTGTCTTTTAAGGCTCTAATTATTTGGCTATTGTTAGTTTATGCTATGGTTAGGGTTAGGGTTCTGACTTATATTCTGAGAGATTTGTTTTGTTTTATCCAAAGTTGGCCATGTCGAATTCTAGATTTTCAACACCGAAATCACGGTCTTCGTCTGCGTCTTCCTCATCTCCACCTTCTTCATCTACATTCTCGCTACCATCGAGGGATGAAGATTCCCTTCCATACCAGAAATTTGGTTGTATTCTCATAGAAGGTTCTTGTATGGCTTTGGAGTGGTATGTCTTTAACATCTCCAACGATGTTGAGCACAATCAATCCATCATTGGGAAAAAAATTTGCATCATTTTAATGGTCAAGCAAATAGGAGATTGGAGTTGACATAAACATCAATTCAAGTACATGTTTAAAGTAAGGGAGTACCAGGGGTCTTCCATTTTCGTGAAATTTTATCTAAATTCCATACACAAATTAAATGAAGAATATATCTATCTCACATTAGTATTAGTCAAGTAGAATGTCTACACCTACATCACACCATTTACTCTAGATATTGAGAATTGTCCATTTACCATAGTTACAGTTCATTACAGTACAAACGTAGTGCACAATAGACCATCTAGAAAAGTTACCTTGTGCATTACACAACTGAGAATATTTATTAACCTCTGTTGCAACACTTAAATAGAAAATTATGAGATAATCCTCCTCAATCCACACCCTCCCCTTCCACCACCAACAACAAATTCATGAATTTAGAGAAGAGCAGGTAGTAAAGAAAAGAATGCATACCCACAATACTCAATGCAACTATATTCTATCAAAAGAATAAAAGGAGGTTACAAAAGGATTACTTCACTAATTAACCAAAAAAAAAGGATTAGAGCACTAATATCTTGTTCCATAGAATCAAAAGGGGAAAATGAAAAAAAGGTAACCACAAAAATACCACTCATGTTGTCAAACTTCCAAGCAGTTGTATCCCAAATCCAAATGTCCGTCCTTGCAGTATCAGCACTCTTCAATTAGCACGACAACCATAAAAATAACAAATATATAAAATTAGAGTGGCAGTAGCATATAAATTACAGAAAAGGAAGAGTCATAAATAGAGAAAGAGATGCATACTTACCCCACGAAGCCATCAAGAAAGAGCTTTACCCTAGGCACAACGTAGGATTGGCATGACAGGATAGAGGCATCCAAGCGAAAAGTTGATCCTTGCTTTGGGTGAAGTTTGGAAATACGAAACTTCAAGCAGTGATGGTGAGATGTGACGCTGTCAAGAGGGGCACCAGGTTCGTAATGCTGGCAGGGGGATTCCCAAAACAAGCAGAAATCATCACCGGCTAGATGAGCCAAGCGCGGAGGTGAATCAATCTCTCCATCCAATAGACATTCAAGACTGTCATGTATAGGGATATAGGCCACTGACCACTCGTTTGTGACCACATCAAATGGAGCTAGACATTGATAGTTGATTTCATGCCAATAAAACTTGCTATCAATAGCCACAGGTTGTCCATTAGGGAAAAGATAAAAGCCATCCTTATTTATAAACTCATGTAGTCTCCAACATTTGGTATGCACATCATAGATTTGGAGAGGACAAGACTCCAAAGTTGAACCCACCACGATAGTTGGGGTTGGGACCTCTACAGCTACTGAAAAAATATTATGAGTATTTTTGGGACAGCGAGGAGGATCCACTAGAGGGTCCCATCTATCAAGACTCAAGTCGTAAGCCATGGCCCAAGGTTTGTTTTCTTGATAACCACCTAGTCAATAAAGCTTATTGCTAAGAAAGAGGGCATGCGCTGACGACACGCCATTAGGCATTGGAAGAAGAAACTCTTGCCTAGATTTTTTGGTAATGGTAAGGTTAAAGCGAGACACTAAATCGTCGCTTCTAGTAGCACAAAGATGGCGGCCAGCTACATGCTATAAAGTGTTGTTGGATCCTAAAACAGAACACTTCCTTCCTGAAGGTACAATCACTGCGGGTTTGATATGCTGCTGTTGGTCAATAGTGTATAGGAAAGGAATCGCGGTTGGAAATGGGGGCTTTGGATTTCGCGAAACCCTTTTGGATCCTCAAGAGGTGAGATCTTAGCCGTTTGATGATATGGTTTGTAGGAGATATGGGCCATTGGATGAGAATTAGGTGATAGTGATAGTCACATGGTGTGTGATGTTGACTAGGACGAGCATTGACGGCTGTGTGATAGTCGTAAAGTAAAACTATAAAAAAAAATTAAAAAAAAAGAAAGATGATTGATAAAATCTGTGTGCTTGTGTTTTTTTTTTTATTTTGATAGTGTGCTTGTGTTGTGTGTATGTGGTGATGGTTACGCGGTGGGCTCCACCTTGTCTAATTTGTCAGCTTTATTGTATTTTTGTAAAGTATTATTATATAGATGGAAAGATAGAGATGTACGGTTATGTATTTATTGCTCCAACCATCCCAACCCCAATTTCCCAAGGTGGAATTTCTGGCGAACTTCGCGGCAACTGCCTTGGCCTAGGAGGAGGAGCAATACTTCATCCTTTTACTATAAACTCCCACCAGCAGCAGCATATCAAACCCACAGTGATTGTACCTTCAGGAAGGAAGTGTTCCGTTTTAGGATCCAACAACACTTTATACCATATAGCTGGCTGTCGTCTATGTGCTTCTGGACGCGACGATTTAGCGTCTCGCTTTGACCTTACCAATTCCAAAAAATCTAGGCAAGAGTTTCTTTCTCCAATGCCTAATGGCGTGTCGTCAGCGCATGCCCTCTTTCTTAGCAATAAGCTTTATTGACTAGGTGGTTATCAAGAAAACAAACCTTGGGCCACGACTTACGACTTGAGTCTTGATAGATGGGACTCTTAAGTGGATCCTCCTTGCCGTCCCAAAAATACTCGTAATATTTTTTCAGTAGCTATAGAGGTCCCAACCCCAACTATTGTGGTGGGTTCAACTTTGGAGTCTTGTCCTCTCCAAATCTATGATGTGCATACCAAATGTTGGAGACTACATGAATTTATAAACAAGGATGTCTTTTATCCATTCCCTAATGGACAACCTCTGGTTGTTGATAGCAAGTTTTATTGGTATGGATTCAACTATCAAAGCCTAGCTGCATTTGATGTGGTCACAAACGAGTGATCATTGGCCTATGTCCCTATACATGACAATCATGAATGTCTATTGGATGGAGAGATCGATTCACCTCCGCGCTTGGCTCATCTAGTCGGTGATGATTTCTGCTTGTTTTGGGGATCCCCCTGCCAGCATTACGAACCTGGTGTCCCTCTTGACAGTGTCACATCTCGCCGTCATTGCTTGAAGTTTCATATTTCCAAACTTCACCCAAAGCAAGGATCAACTTTTCGCTTGGATGCCTCTATCTTGTCATGCCAATCCTACGTTGTGCCTGGGGTAAAGCTCTTTCTTGATAGCTACGTGGGGTAAGTATGCATCTCTTTCTCTATTTATGACTCTTCCGTTTCTGTAATTTATATGCCACTGCCACTCTAATTTTATGTATTTGTTATTTTTATGGTCGTCGTGCTAATTGAAGAGTGTTGATACTGCAGGGACGGACATTTGGATTTGGGATACAACTGCTTGGAAGTTTGACAACATGAGTAGTATTTTTGTGTTTACCTTTTTTTTCATTTTCCCCATTTGATTCTATGGAACAAGATATTAGTGCTCTAATCCTTTTTTTTGGTTAATTAGTGAAGTAATACTTTTATAACCTCCTTTTATTCTTTTGATAGAATATAGTTGCATCGAGTATTGTGGGTATGCATTCTTTTCTTTGCTACCTGCTCGTTTCTAAATTCATGAATTTGTTGTTGTTGTTGTTGGTGGAAGGGGAGGGTGTGGATTGAGGAGGATTATCTCATAATTTTCTATTTAAGTGTTGCAACAAAGGTTAATAAATATTCTTAGTTGTGCAATGCACAAGGCAACTTTTCTAGATGGTCTATTGTGCACTACGTTTGTACTGTAATGAACTGTGACTATGGTAAATGGACAATTCTCAGAGGGCGTTTGGATAGCGCAAACGCGCGTCCACGTCCTACTTTTTTTTTTTTTTTTTACGCGTGTTTGTTACTGTTCATTGCCAATGAACAGTAATTTTAGGCCAATGAACAGTAACGTTTGGCATGAACAGTGTTTTTTACCCATTTAAAAATTATTTTACTACAGTGTTTTCAGTTTTCAGCAATAAGTTCTATCCAAACAGACCCTCAATATCTAGAGTAAATGATGTGATGTAGGTGTAGACATTCTACTTGACTAATACTAATGTGAGATAGATATATTCTTCATTTAATTTGTGTATGGAATTTAGATAAAATTTCACGAAAATGGAAGACCCCTGGTACTCCCTAACTTTAAACATGTACTTGAATTGATGTTTATGTCAACTCCAATCTCCTATTTGCCTGACCATTAAAATGATGCAAACCTTTTTCCCAATGATGGATTGATTGTGCTCAACATCGTCGGAGATGTTAAAGACATACCACTCCAAAGCCATACAAGAACCTTCTACGAGAATACAACCAAATTTCTGGTATGGAAGGGAATCTTCATTCCTCGATGGTAGCGAGAATGTAGATGAAGAAGGTGGAGATGAGGAAGATGCAGACGAAGACTGTGATTTTGGTGTTGAAAATCTAGAATTCAACATGGCCAACTTTGGATAAAACAAAACAAATCTCTCAGAATATAAGTCAGAACCCTAACCATAGCATAAACTAACAACCGCCAAATAATTAGAGCCTTAAAAGACAAAGAATTCCATATATACGACATTAACAAATGTAACATGGAATTCAATCTAAGCAAAATCAATACCCCTAAATTACAGAAAATCGAATTGAATCAAGAGAGAGAGAGAGAGAGGTTACTTGCAATTTGCTTTGCGAAGAGAGGATCGGATAGAAACAGAGCGACACAAGCCAAACAAATGGACGACTATGAAAAAGAGAGAGAGCAGAGAGCGTATTGCTTGTTTGTGTTTGGTGTTGTTATATATTAGGAGGGAGGCGGTGGACAAATACCCTAACCCACTGCCATTTCTTTTCTTCTCCTTTCTTCACGCAATCCGTCGACCTTTCCTTTTTTTTTTTTTTTTTTTTTTTGAGAAACCCATGGACCTATTTGACCGAAATATATAGAACATCAAGGATTCCTGCATTTGCATTCAACGTTTGTTGGTTTTAGATAATTTCCCATCATCCTATTATATTCAACTTGACAATGATTGCTATGTTCTTAACTGCATGCTATTTAATTTATAGATACAAAATAATTTGTTTGATGAGTCACTGCATTATCTTACTCTACTTCACTTCCAAGAGATATAGTTTTTTTTTTTTTTTTTCCTTTTTTTCCCAAGTTCCTTTTCATTATCTGTCTTTGTCTGTGTTAAGGGTTGGCCTCTATTAGTTCAAGAGCACTCATCATTTAGTTTTGATTTGTTGTGTGTGAGAGAGGCCACCTCCTTATTGGCTGGAAAATTCAGATGCATATTTCTGTACTACGTCCTAATCTAATCAGGCCCATGCTTTACTGGAAATCTAATCAGATTCTAATTCTTCATTCCTTTTTCTATGTTTCCCTTTCAACCAAATGAAGCTGCAAAGTAAACCCTCAGGCAGATTATTAGTTCTTCACATAGATTTGTTGAGCCAAATTCTAGAAATAGAATTGATAAGCCAAAGCATAGATAGAAACTCTTGCTTGAACATGGTCTCATGCTTTCCACTACATGAATCCACAGAAGCTTCCATTACAAGACAAAGAGGGGTGGGGGGTGGAAATCCAGGCATTGTTTTTGTTATTTGCCATCATGTTTCATAAAGTTTTTAGTCTATTCTCATTCATTTGTGTTTGCTATACCCCGTCATTCATAGAAAAGCAGACACAAGAGTGATGAATGGCACCATGTCACTATCTAATCTATGTTTCAGTTGGTCCAATGACTAATTTCTAAGCTACAGTTCAGATGATGAGCTGATAAGAACACTCATATCTGGTTTAGCAAATGGTCTTTTAAGCTAAATTGTTGAGTATTGTAGCTAAGAGTCGCACAAAAAAAAAAAAAAAAGGTCCACACCCAATTTTGAATTACTGCTCAAAAGTTTGTGCAAAAAACTAGTGTTTGTTAGCAATGTTGAGCATTGTAGTGCTTTGGATATATATATTTATCATTTTTATTTCCACCCCTATCTCTTTCCAGTTAATTTTTTTTAGATAAAAAACACTAAGAATAGTCTCTCTCTTTTTCACACACACAAAATTGACTAATTGAACGAAGGTTTGAACAGAAGGAGGTTCTTTGAGCTTTATCTTAACCTTTTTCTATTGAATATTGTAATGTACCATCAGGGACAAAGAACTAAAGATTTCATTGTGGGATGAAAGTACTTAAACAATTACTGAAAATGAATTCAAAGAAGATGAAGATCCTTATATAATTATCGTTACTTCAACAACTGTAAAAGCATTCCAAGGTACCGAAAGATAGGTAGTACATGTATCTATAATGTTTTTTATATTAAAAAATATAAATATGTATAACAAACTCTTCAACGTGTTTTATGGTTTTTTTTCAAAGGCAAGTTGAATCTTAACACCACAAGTGCAAGTAAAGTTTACATCAATTTGGACATTGCAGAGGTTTCTGAGCTTATTGACAAGTTCATAAACATTTACTTTACTAATTCTCTATGATGGGAAGTTTACACTATCACAAGTGTCTTTAAATCTGAGTCTAACAAACACTCAGGACATGTTGTTGCTGATAGCATTCAGATGAAATAATTAGAAGCGCTGGTAAGCCATGACAAAATTATTGCCAATGATCCTATCTGTACTTTAGATATTAAATTACTTACAAGCTTGAAGGATGTAACTGATGCCAACATAATAGATGACATCCCTGGAAATACACAATTGGTAAGAAGACAAAAACTCATTATTAATTACTTCATCATAACCTTTCTTTCTCATAATGTTTCTCCGTTGCCCTTATTAGAAGTTTAAATATTGATGCACAATGAACAATCAATCTGAAAATGTATTCTCCCCTTACTATGCAGAAAGATCTTATAAAAAAAAGATCCTCCAAGCAGACTTCTAACAACAATACAGGCAGCTCCCAGAATAAGAAGAAGAAGTAATTGCATATGATATGTCCTAATAATTTTACTACTATTATGTAATACATATGGAAAAAATAAACTTATGGATTAACTTTGTTTGTGTTAACTCAGTTACTATAACTTAACAATGTATTCTTTGGTTTGCATTTTATGTTTGCTTTTGTTCATGAACTTCATGATCTATAACAAATTCTCTTTCCAATTTTTGGGGATTGAGGTGAAATCAATGGGCTTTGGGAACTGGGTCTCATTAATTTCCTGGTTTTCTGTTGAGATTTGGTGCTGAGGATTTGTGTCTTTTGGGTGTTTCTTTTGTTTCTATTTTAATTTGGAGAGACTTGGAATGGTGCCCAGGTTGTTTGGCACTGCATGTGTTTGTGTCATTAATCTATTTGCTATGCATTGGACAGCTTCTTATGAGTTGTTTGAAGTGCACGAATTTTAGTTGTACCATTTCATGATGCATTATGATTGTTTATGTTTCACTTGATATTATACCACATAGAGGAGAAACTTTTTACAATAACTAATCTCTACTTTGTTTTAATTGGATCTCTTTCAATACAAATATGTAAGTACATATATGTAATTGCAGGTGCAGAACTACAGCCATGCTTAGCATGCCATCAATCTCATTGAAATTTATGTTGCATAAAGGATATAAGATAGTTGTGTTGTTTTCACCTTGCAATGGCAAAGACAAGATTTAGCAAAATAAGTGTAGCCTTAAGCTCTAGATTCATTATTAGGAGAGAGCTTAGTTTCAAACTTGAAGTTATGGCTGTGTCAGTGTAATATTGTCTTTATTTATAATCACTGGACTGCACCACACCAAAACCAATATTTAATACAAATCTACTCATAGAATAAGTGTAAATTGAATGATTGATCGATGAAGGGAATGGAAGCTGCCGACTGCAAATTGTAGTGGTGGAGAACTCATGGGAAATGGGTGGTACAGTTGTGCATTATATACAGTAATAATCTTTGCCATGTGGTCAACCCAATGTCATGGGTGTAGACTGTGAAGTACTCAACTTAGATCATAAACCCACCATTCCCCTCCCTTCCTTTCTACACATTCAAACCATGCCCCGTTGCTAATTTTATATCCTCTTAGTCACCATTTTAGTAGTAAGTATACCACATTTACAAAGATAATTGAAACTCATTTTTGCAAGTTACTAACTGCTTACTTTTTAAAATCTCCCTCTCTATCCTTCCATCATAGTTTCTTAATTAGTTAGGAAGGTGATCAAACCCTCTTTAAGTTCAAACAGGTAGGGTAGTAACAGACACAAATAGGACAAAAATCAATCCCAAAATGCTCAATATGGTGATAACCCCCGGAGGAGGATTGCTATTAATAATTGAATTCTTTGTTTAAATAAATAAATTTCTGTGATTAGAATTGTGAGCAGTGGAAACTTGGAAAAAAGTGCGAGGATTAATGGATCATCCTTAAACCCAGCAACCCCAGTAGGCATGACTGCAGCCTCAGTCCCACCAGGTACCGTGATTTCTGCCTCACCTTTTCTAATGTGCTTAGCAGCTGAAAAGAAGCAGTGATTTGCCGTTGCACAAGTTAATATTGTATTGGACTACATATCTGGTTGTCAAATTCCACACTATTTTTCAGCACATGGTTAAAACAGGCATATAAGAAAAATGTAAATAATCATGTAATAAAAAATGAAGCAGAACAGCCAATTGAAGATTCAGTAAATTCGTTAATTTTTGCTATAACAAAATATTTCATTGGAGATCCAGAAAAATATAGAGAAAAAATTTTCGTAGCTTAGTTAATTTAAAGTGTCCAACCTTGTCTGATTTTAGATGGTATAGGGATGTGTTTTTGTCAAACGTATTAGCAAGAAATGATAACAGTCAACCATGTTGGAAAGAAAAATTTATTGGAGGAGTGCCTAAACATGTTGCGTATCAAGTTAGAGAAAAATTGTTTAATGAAGGACATAGTGATTTTACCTATTGAAAACAAAAATAAATAAATAAATAAAATCAACCACTACTTTCCCAAAAGAAAAAAGTTCGGTGGACTTAAACACTAATATTAACTTTAGAGTGTAAATGTTAAGGAATAGAAACATGAAAGATGTACAAGAAACAAGAATCTAACCAAACACTTCGTTAAGAACCATTTACAATACAAGAAACTAGATAAGTTTAACCATTTGACTATCAAAAATTCATGTATTTTCATTTAAAAAGTCTAAAAGCACATATTATCATTTATTGTAATTTAATATGATCCTATGAATCTTTAAAATTATTTTATTATAAATAACGAATGATATATTAGAACACTATTTCAAACAAACAAAAATATGAATATATTACAAAATCTTCTTAATGACATGTTGGTGGAAATATTTTCAAAAGTGAGAAATGATTCAGCAACACTATAGGGTAATATCAAATTAAGATATAACAAAACATTTTTTTCAATGTATATATACTAATTTATTTCCATCTATATAAGTTATGTAATCTATTAATTCAATTCTTTCCTTTTTATTAATTAGTTACAAAAGTTTCAACGAATTAACATAAAACAGATTGGTACTCCAAAAAATTCAACTCACTCCATACTTCACTCACCCAGCCCTACTAGATGACAAAGCAAAAAAACTGATTTTTTCATGTTACCAAGCAAAGAATCCCCATGTTATGAAAAAGATTCATTGAAGAAACTAATGCTGGTGGCGATTTTATTGCAACGTATATTCATGGAGTCCTAAGGGCATAGGAAACCTTTTGGAAGTTTTAAATGATGAACATGGCATAGACTTTTAAAATGTCGAAAAATACTTTGATTACTTGTTGCGGGAATCACCCTGTTCCAAACTCCAAACTTTCAAGCATGCCAAAAAACTAGAATGGGACATTGGAATTGGGATGAACCTTATCTTTATGGTTATGAAGAATTTGCAGTTACGTGTAGAATATGCTCGATCGACCTTGAAATGTTTAAGTTGGTGAATAGGCTTTTTTTTAATTCTCTACCTTTTTTTTTTCTATTGTAGCATCACTTAAATAATAAAATGCAATTATTTTTTTTTATTCATTGTTTGTTAAACTTGGTCAAAGTTTTACAATTATTATTTCCTTAATGGTTTGCCTAAAAAAAATACCAATAGCATCACTTAAATAATAAAATACAATATATTTTTTCCTTGTTTTATCTAATTATATCCTCCATGTGATAAACCCCCAAAAAAGCAAAAAACAATTAAGCAATTGCATCACTATAATTAACCATTCCCGTGCGGTAGCATGAGGACCAAAATTTCATAAGAAAGCTTATTCCATGAAAAGTAAGGAAAGACCATAGGTCTTAACAAAAGAAGGTCCAATTCATGAAATTAAGAAGGATCATGAAGGCCCAAAGTCCCAAAAAGAAGGAAAAAAAGAAAGAAATAATAATAATAATAATAATAATAATAATAATAATAATAATAATAATAATAAAGAAAAAAAGAGAAGATCCCGGTCAGGTCAGAGGACATGTAGCAAGGATCTTGGTCAAATGATATGTAGCAAGAAGAGCATTAAGGCCTTAGGATTTTGATATGTCCTTTTGAAGTCTTGAGAAGAGGATCTTGGCTAACACATGGGAAAATCAAGATATATGTTCAGATTTCCAGCAAAAAAAAAAACATTAAAAAATCCAACAAAAGGTATTTTATTTGTAACCTATGGTCCAAGTTCGTGGGATCCCGAGTGGATAGTAAGGGAGAAGTGGTTTGGTCGGTAGGGGAGTGATCTTGGTAAAAGAGGATCTCGAAGGTTTCCCTTGGTTCATATATTTGCTTAGAATGCATGAACTAATGGAAAAACTCAGTTCTCCCATGTGCATGACACCTCCCCACAATTTCCTCTTAATTGTCACTTTCAACTAAAGATGTCATCCATTGCATTGAGCAGTCCACCCACTCATTTGACTTTCCAAGAAGGAATCTTTCATTTATAGCTAAAGTCAAATGCTCCTTTTGAGTTATAATTGCCTGAATAAACTAAACCTCTGCCCAATGCACATTTTCAGGTTTCAGAGGATATAGTTTTACCCAGCAAACCAGGGACGTTCTCACCTAGGGTACCAGACCATGTCCACTATAAAAAGAACACTAAGGCATAGCAGAAAAAGGAAGGGGGGGGGGAGAGGAGAAAGGGGATTCAGATAGAGGAAAAATGGAGAGTTCAAAGGTTCAAATTAGAGCTTTAATAGCCTAGCAAAGAAGAGAAAGAAAGAAACAAAATAAGAGAGTCAAGGTGGAGGAATTTGTCTCATATCCTTGAGATCATTCAAAATATCACTTAGTCTCCAAAGAAACATATATCAAAATATGCACACATCATATATTACTCTCTCCAACAAAATCCTCCTCACCTAACTATCTTGGAAGGCAATGCCCAAGCAAAGCCACTTAGACTTAAGTTCTAAATCCCAGAAGTCTTGTGTAAAAACACTAAGTCTATGAGAATTGGGGCTAGGATCCTCGTGGTTGACTCATTCTTATGAAATTCATTTACATATATGTATATGTATTAAAATGTATATCCTAATCTAAGAAACTAGCAATTATTTGAAGATATGTGTATTGTATAGTGTGTTCTTATGCAGGACTTATAGAGGTAAAAGAAAAGGACAAAACTTCATTGTATAATAAGTATAGAGAAAGATCGTATAGTTCAAAGAATCAGCATTCTAGGATTACGGGCCTAGTACGTTCGGGTACCACGACAGTACGTCCGGGGTACCACGATAGTACGTCTGGAGTACCAAGTGAAGGAACTCTTTTAAATGTTTACACAATAAAAGATAAGCTTTAAATATTCTATTTCAATTTCTTTCTCATTGTGAATATTATGAATAATTATTTTACTTGTTTTGTAAGAGTAAAAGGTCATTTTATGACACTAAGACACTTATAATGATATTTTATTACTTAGAAGGAATCACATTTTTGTCTTGATGAGTTTTATGTGACTTGCGCATAACTTGGTTTGTAATCAGCCCCATTTAGCTGTGGTGAACCAAGACCAATCCCTTACAACAATAAGTATTAGACCTAGGATCCTTACTCATACTTGGGCTTGTGTCTTAGAAAAAAAAGCACCCATACACTAGTTAAGTTATAAATCATGAGTTATTTGATTAACTTAATCTTTCATGATATATAGTTTTAATGATATACAGTAAATATCATGGCTAAAATGTTTTATTTCTTTATTAATATATGCTAATAAGAAATACAAGTAAAATCTTAAAAAAATTACATTTCAAACCATATAATTTTAGATAAAATAAATTTAACCCTATAGTTATTGTATTTTTTTAAAGAAACAAATCATATAATTTATAAAGTGTTAGGACATATGTGGAACTTGTTAGAACATATGTTATTGTATATTGGTTAATCTTTTGACAAAATGCACTTTACTTGTATTTTGGTAGATCTATGATGTGTTTAATACTTTAAGAAACAAGAGTTCAAGTTTAGTATTGAAACCATGCAAATCTGTCCAAGAAACAAGTGAAGAAGTACTGTTCATTAAAGCTCGACAGATAAATCTATTGAGGTTTAATGTATAATTCTCGACAGCTCTCGACAGAAGCTATATTTATCGAGAATTACGAAAATCAAATTTTTAGATCTATTTTTCACACAGATGCAAGTTATTTGTGTAGGGTTTCTTTTCTCACAACCCTAGACATATATAAAGATTATTTTAAGGGCCGTCTCAAATGATGCAAAGTGATTATTCATAAATTGTGTGACCAAAGACAAAAGTTGACCTAGTTCATCATCTTTTTTGAAGAAGCTACTGCGTTATTGCGCCAAGGGTTTTATAACCAAGGAGCTTCTTGATTTTCATCGTTTAGATGAACTGAAGAATTTTGCAGCCAATATCTTTCTCAAGTTGGTGTGTTAGTCACATACTTGGATTTATGCAAAGGAGTAAGTCGCGTACTGGGATCTGTGCATCAATTGGTTAGTCATGGACTTGGAGTCGTGTATTGAAAGGAGAGATTGTCACTATATTACAAGTCCAATTGTGTATTGGGGTAAGGGTTCAACTGTAGGTTGGTATAAAATACTAGGATTCCTTTACTTGTAACCGTTTGTTTTGATAATAGTGGATTCTTGGGAGTGGTGACCTTATATTCATCTGGTGGAGTTTTGCTTTTGTGGTTTTCCCCATTCATAAACAAATCACCTATGTCAAATTTAATTTCTGCTGCATTTACTTTAGTTGGTGATTTGTTTATACTACTATGTTTAGTGAATGTAATTGAATCTAATTAATTTCAATTGGCTAAATTAATTGATTAAGTTATCAAGGGGGTCAATACGTTTCTTGGCCTATCATAAAGTAACAAATTAAACTGTGAAATTAAAAAAAAAAATCATTAGCTTATAATAAATCTCAAACATAATTTTGTTAAATTTAAATAAATGGGAAAATTAAACTCTCATCTCTTCAGGTATGGAGGAATGATAAAAAAGTATTTTATATCAAATGATAGTATGTCATTCGTATCAAAGTCTAATAAATGAGAAATATGTGTGTAAAATAATTACTTACTAACACATATTTTTTATTTATTAGTGGGGTAGTTATTTTTTGCTGTCATTTGATGCTAAATACCTTCTTGAGGAATGACATTCATTTTTTTTTTATACAAAATAGAATTTTACTCTAACCTAATTTAAGTGTATATGTGTGTGACACTCATTCTTAAAACATGTTGCTCAAGCATATTTTTTAGTTGCTTTTAGTCACACTTTGTCAACTAATATTATTTAAGTTTGCATATTCATGATTTTTTTTTTTTAATTGGACCTCTCAATAACTCTTTTCATCAAAAAATTTATGAGATAAACATGGAAAGTAATTTTGGGTTTAATAAAACTTTTAAGGATAACTAATAATTTTGGAAATTTGCACTTAACCAAAGGACAAATTAGGATACAACATTTATAACTTTAATTTAAAAAAGTTTGGTCAAATGAATGTCAAGGGAAGAAAGTGTTTTTCCCATTTCTAGTTTGGAGAGATTATCATTTTCTTAAATCTTAAAGAATAGGATAGTATCACTGTGCATCTTTGGTGCGGTGGTTACTCCATAAGTATGTGGGGGGAAGAGCCGAGATTCAAGTCTCTACGAGGGAGGTTCACACACATATACACTTAAATACTATACTTAAGTCTTGCATTTAAAAAAAAAAAAAAAGACTTGGTTTAGGTTTAATGCATCTAGTGCAATAGATCCAGTCAGATAGTGACACGTGTTCAGAAGTAGACACATGTCATCATCTCAACAAATTCAGTATTATTGGACACTGGATTAAGCATGACACTTTAAAAAATATAATTCTTTCCACAAAAAAAAAAAAAAATTATTCACTTATAATAATAAAAAACAGTTAAAAATGCAAACTTTTAATCGTAAGGTTGCGATTTACAAACGCAACACGTGGCAATTGATTCCCAATCCTTCGGTTTGGTTCTTGACTCATGTCACTCTTAAATTACAGCTCTCCCAGTCCCCGTAAGCCTCTGTTTGGATTCTGGGAAAATTAAGAGGGAAAAAACAGTAAAACACACAATCATGAGATCGTCGGAGTACATGGACAAGCAAATCACGGAATTGTCCCGATCTCATTCCCAAGATTTCTCCCTATTCTCAAACCCTAACCACCACCACCACCACCACCACAACGACGACGACGACGACGAGCTCTCTCCGACCTTCCGTTTCCACCCTATACGACCCGTCGTTTCGACTTATCAGTCACACGCCGATGAGTCCGAGTCGCTGATCTCCGCGATCGATAGGAAGATGAAGGAGCTGGGTGAGAATCTAATGCACGCCGTGGAAGGAATCAGCGCGCGCCTCACTCAGCTCGAGAATCGAACGCGCCGCATCGAGAATTCCGTCGACGATTTGAAGGACTCGATTGAGTCTCGCCATGGCAGCTCTGATGGCAAGCTCAGAGAGCTCCATAATATTCTTACACAGGTATAAAAAAAAAACAAAAAATAAAAAATTTGTATTATTTGCTATCTATGAAAATAGTTCAGAGTTTATTTTCCATAACACAGTCTCTGAGAATCTGGAGATTACCAAAGCTCTGCTAATTCCAAAGCTTGAATTTTGTTTTTGCAGTTTGGAGTTTAAATTAGTTCAAAGAATTTGTATGTGATTGTATTTATCAACTGCTAAGCCCGTCAAGGGTGAATGCTGCCGGATTACCCGGTTGCTTGTAGGTTTTATTGGATAGAGGCGAGTTCAAAGTGCTATTCTTTAGAAAGATTACCTACATTATAATAATAATAACAATAAAAGGGATTTGTATGTGTTAGTGTTTATCAACTGCTAAACCCGTCAGGGGTGAATGCCGTTGGCTTACCCGGTGGTTGCTTGTTGGTTTTATTGGATAGAGGCTGGTTCAAAGTGCTATTCTTTAGAGGTATTCCCTGCATTATAAAAATAGTCATAAAAGAATTTGTATGTGTTAGTAACATAGTACTTATTAAAACCCCTAAGCCCGTCAGTGGTGAACGCCCCTGGATTACCCGGTTGCCTATGGTTTTATTGGATAGAAGCGAGTCCAAAGTGCTATTCTTTAGAAAGATTCCCTATGTTATAAATTTATAATAATAATATAATAAAAGAATTTGTATGCATTAGTATTTGTCACCTCCTAAGCCCGTGAAGGGTGAATGCCTTTGGATTACGCGGTTACCCGAAGGTTTTATTGGATGCATGCGAGTCCAAAGTGTGATTCTTTAGAAAGATTCCCTACGTGATTATTATAATAATAATAATAAAAGAATTTGTGTGTGATAGTATTTATCAACCCCTAATCCCCTCAGGGGTGAATGCCCCTGGATTACCCGGTTGCCTGTAGGTTTTATTGGATAGAGATGAGTGCAAAGTTCTATTCTTTAGAAAGGTTCCTTACATTGTAATAATAATAATTATAAATAAAAAAAAAAACAAGAATTTATATGTGTTAGTGATAGTAGATCATATTCTAAATGAGGAAGTAAACACAAGTCTCTAGCTTAGAGAGTTCCACATTTCCGTGGTATGATAAGAGTATATTGGGTGGTATAAATATGTTGTAAACCCTCATTTTCACATAGTGGAGTTCTCAGCCTCTCACTCTTGTGGATATAGGCACACTGTTGAACCATGCAAATCTTTGTATTGTATTTTCTCTCTATTTTGCCAAGATTGCTTTAAACGGAAATCTTCAACAGTATGGATGGCCCATTGACAATAACTAGTATGCACTATGCAGCCATGAGGCAATGGAGGCAACATGCAGCCATGGGCTGCTGTCTGCTATCTGCTATCTGCGTAGACAGCATGCAACCATGACTTGATGCACGTGTAGGCAGCAATTGGACTGCCCGTGTTGCCTGTTAGTAGCATGGCCGTCAGTTTAAATAAAATTGCAACTCCTCTTCTTTGACCTCAGTTCAAATTATAGGAACTCATTTCTCTCCTTTGGAATGAGTTTATGAGTGAAGAGAAACTACCTAACAATATTGTCATTGTGTTATAATCTCCCTGCAGAGAGATGGAGACTTAATATGACCTATCAAATTCCTAACCAAAACGGGCATACAAGACATATTTACTATCTAGAAGCTGAACTGATGATCTTAGGTTATTGGTAGGGCAGGTTGTTCTCATTTCATAAAATTTGTATGCTCTAAATGGATCATGTCCATTGGTTCTGCATGTTATTAGTAGAGACTATCATGTTCTCATGTACTTTTAAGCTTAAGTTGTCAATGTTCAATGACAGAATTCACATATGTATGATATAATTACAAATTTACAACTCTCTGGTGAGAGTTAATCAAGTTTTTTTATTTATTTAATTTCTAAATGGTAAGTAATTCTCTTACAGAATGACATTAAAACTACTGTTTTGAATTTGAGAGAAAAAAGAAGACTGCCAAAACTGAAACAGAAAGAGAAGCCCCTCTGTAATGCTTTATCTATGATTTACTTAAAATGAAATTGATTGGATGATGCAGTGCATTTGATGCCCTTAATTCCATTTGAAGCAAGCGTAATGATTTGCCCAGGTAGTAATGTCACCCCTCGTGCAACTTAACTACGCCGTGTCATCATCATCATCAATGTTATGCATTATACTCCTGCATCTTCTTTTATATATATATATATATATATATATATATATATATATATATATATATATATATATATATTTTTTTTTTTTTTGGGGGGGGGGGTGGGGTGGGGGTGGGTAATGAGAACTGTATTGGGGTTAGCTGGTTCTTTTTATAAGGCTTGCCAATGCAGCAAGTCTTTAATCTGATTCTATTTTGTCTGTGAATGATGTTTTACAGGTTCAAGGTGGTATTCAAGATTTAAGGGATAAACAAGAGATAGCAGAGGCTCAGCTGCAGCTTGCAAAGCTTCAAATGTCGAAGGATAACCAGCAATCTCAAAATAAGATCACAACTGGTCAAAGTAATTCAGCTCAAGAACCATTGTCATCTGCCCCTCAGCAAAGCCACCAACCAGTTCCAATTCCTGTTGCTTCTCCACAACAACTTCCTGCTCTCCCTTTTAATGTTTTTCCAAACGTACCTCTTCAAAATTCATCACCAACATCTTCAGCAACAGCTGCGCAGATTCCTACCCAATTATCCCAGAACCCGATCCCCTCTCTTCTTCAGCCTGAATCTTACTATTCAACACCTGTGCATACTCAAGAATCCACACATCAGCAATACCATCTGCCTCCAATGCAGCAACCACCTCCACCACCATATCAACATTATCACCCAGAACCTCAATTTCCTCCAATCTCCCAGGTATCACAGCCACCTCAACAGCACCCTTCTCTTGGCATTGTTAATCCCCAAGTCCACTGTCCATCTAGCCATCATCCTGAAGAAATACCATACATGCCATCTCAAAGCTACCCGCCAAGCAATCACAGGTCCCCTCAAGCACCTGGCATTGCTTCCCCCTCCCAACAATATTATTTGGGCTCTTCCCAGCAGATGCAAGATCAACCCTCCCGCGATCCTAATTTTGGGTTCCCATCCAGTTCCAGGCATTCACAACCACCTGGGCATTCACATTTTTATGAGCATTCTTATAGTGGATATCCTTCCCATTACAGCAGTTCAACAATGAAACCCTTGCAAAGTGGTGAAAGCAGCAACTCACGACTGCCAACTGCCCAGATACTACCGCATGCACTACCTATCTCCTCTAGTGTGGATGATAAATCCAGTTCTAGTGGGACTCGAGACAGCGTACCAACCGATGATGTTGTTGACAAGGTTGTAGCAATGGGATTCCGAAGGGACTTGGTGAGAGCGACAGTAAGGAAATTGACAGAGACTGGGCAATCAGTGGATCTCAATGTGGTGCTTGATAGGATGATGAATGGTGGGGGAACTGGAGTCGCATGGTAGTAGGTTTGGCAAATAATATATGGTGTTTTTGTAATGGCCGGTTTGATTTATTTCTGTAAATGATGCTGTAAATGATGTTGTACCATGTCTTCTGTCTTCAGTATTAATCTAGTTGTAGGTTTGGCAGATAATATATGGTGTTCGTGCAATGGCTGGGTTGATTTATTTCTGTACATGATGCTGTAAATGATGTAGTACCATGTCTTCTTTATCGATTAGTACTGTATCTACAATATTGTTTCACTGACACTGCATCTACAATATTGTTTCACTGACGGCTCTTTTACACCATTTCCTTATTGCTATCTAAATTGAGATTTGTTCTGACATTTATGTGGTTTGTATGTGACTGAAAATTCTGTTTAACTTTCCAGCTCACTTTTCTGCTCATGTATCAACTAATGAGTGGTATACTTTATTCGCTTGACATGAGGTGTTTTATGAAGTTCAATGTTTTCTAATCCTGCTTCTTTTCTTCTAATTGGTTATTGGCGTCATGGCTTGATCATCCAACATGGATTGCTCTTGCTGTGAGTGGCTGCCAATCAATTGCAGATAATGCGCTTGTTTCCATTGTTATAGGAAGTAGAGGTTTAACTGTAGAGCTTTGTACAATTTTGGTTTTTGAATTTTGCCCCTTTAGTACATTTTCAGAGTACTTGGATTGACTATGATTTTTAATACAATTTTACATCCTAGGGCGAAAGTAGTTCTTCTCCTCGGGCTCTGCTTTTCTATTTTTGACTAATGGCGAGGAAAAAAAAAAAACTGTAGAGTTTTAGTAATAGAACTTTGTGATATAAATTATAGAGTTTTAACTAGAAAGCTCTTTAGTATTTTGAGTGAGTGACAAATTACAACAGATGGTCCATTAAATTTATGGATTTATAATATGCAGTGTTTTCTTTAAAACTTTAAATTTTAGATTTATATTAGTCTTAAAATTGAAAACAATTATAAGGATCTCCTTACATCATTCACATCCTGTTAAAGTTCTTTGGTGAAATTGCCAAATAATTATCATCATTATTATTTGCTATAAAGGCTCTTACTAAAGCACTTTTAGTTTTTAAACACCCATCAAAAGCATAAACAGACGGGCCCAGATATCTATATGACTATTTCACAAGTAGCTCCTCCTGTAACAATGATTCAGTATATCAAACTGATGGGAAATAGGAGGGATTGTCCCTCAAATACAAAGCTTGTCGATAAGAAGAAAGTGCCAATTAGAGGAGGAAATCACCCCTTGAAAAGACAAGAACAATGGGAAATCTGTGTTTCCTTCCAAGGATCAATGTTTACATCATGACATGAAAGCCCATGTCTAAGGCTTACCAAATTGAGAGTCTCCAAAGTGCTGAGGAATCTTGTTAATGATTTTATGGTCCAGCACTTTTTTAATGTCAATTTTATGTATTGATATCGTAGGGTCCTCTTCTCCCAAAAAAAAGAGAGGTTAGGGTCTCCAATTCCCATCCAATTGGGCTTCAAGCGCTCATCACTTAGTGAGTGTTTGGGAACAAGGTAAAAAGTTATTTAGTTTTTGCCCTTTGTCTCATTCTTTTACAAAGAATCTAACTTTTTTTTTTTTCTTTTTTTGTTTTAGTCTGTTACAAATAATCTAACTTTAAAATTTTTTAAAATAAGTTTTTAACTTTTTGTCGTATATTTAATATAAAAGCTACTAAAAATGATATATTTTGATAAACGTTATCAAATAAGTTACAGGAAATTGCAAGTATCCAAACAAACACTCAATTATGTTCATAACAAAAGGAAATTGACTTCAAATAAAGCTATTAAGGAATAGTTATTTCTTATTTTAAATAGTGTCATGTTAACGAGTGCCCTTAGAGCATTGGTTAACAATTCATTTTAGGAGAGTTTTGACATCACTTTTATGGGAAATGAAAAAAACTGTCAAAACATTAATTGCTTTTCTTTCTTTCCCTATAAAAACTTTTTTTAAATGGATTATTAAACAATACCCTAAGAGCATTCATTAGCATTTTCCTTTTAAATAATACATATTCTTAAGGATTTTATTGCGATGAAAATGTGAATAATTATTCCATTCTTGTGTCTATTACAATGGGGAAATTATTGTGTACTCTCGGAC